>NC_092589.1:105025000-106450000 GCF_047663525.1 Anas platyrhynchos
ACCAGGAGCCCTCCTGTGCTGTGGTGATGGGGCCCTGGCTCAGGCTGCCCAGCGAGGTGGTGGGGTCTCCCTGGAGGCCTTCAGCAGCCGCCTGGCCGTGGTGCTGGGCACCCTGCTCTGGGTGGCCCTGCTGGAGCAGGGACTTGGACCAGATGACCTCCTGAAGTCCCTTCCAACTTCAACCATCCTGTTATTCTGTGATTCTGTGCGATAGAATTGGTAGTTCTGGAGTAGATCTACCCAGTGGTAGAACTGGGGTTCTGATAGGTTTAAATCTGAAGAACATGCCCATCTTTGAAGCATCCGACTTGCTCCATAAGAAAGTGCACAGAAATCCCCTTCTGCTCTCTTTGTAAGAGGAGAATGCATGGTGCCTGTGCAGGCATGACCTGGGTTAGAAACGTGTAGCACAGCTCAGTGGGGCATTGACCTATGAAGTCAGATGGGATCATACTTGGGTTTTGTCCCTCTCCTGACACACCTTGAATCCATAGAAGGTGAGGCAAGCTGAAGCATAGTCCTTGCGTCACCCCCAAAGCACAGCTTTATATTTTTAAATGATAGCAACAGAGTGACTGTACCAGATAGACCACACCAGTTTCTCATACAAGAAAATACTATTCCAGCTTGAACCCACACCAGGGCGGCTTCTGTGATCAAACTTGCTCCTTTTCCTCAGCCTTCACTAACCTTCGAATCCTGCAAATAGAGCCCAAAGATCTTGCTGAGCGAGAGCTGATCTGCAGACGTGGTGATGAATATTTATGGTGCAATACAGGTTCTTTCTTTAGCTGTGATTTTCCAGGGGCCAGCTCAACATTGTGCAATGAGCTATATAAGATCTCAGCCATGTGTCACACGCCACCCCGTTCTGCTTCAGATGCAGGAACTTCTTTCACCCCATCTTCGCTGATAACAGTGCGGGGACAGGGACGCACCTAAAGAACGAGCATGCCATAATCCTCCTGGAGAGGGGTATCCCATGTGGTGGGTGTTGATCACATCTGCATGAGACTGGGTGGGTGGGTGGATGACGTGCAGGAATGTGCAAGATGTACTTTTCCATACAGTTTGGGTCCAGTCCCTTTCCCTCAAGGGATCCTCATGTAATAGACCTGCTTCCTCAATACGTTTTAATCTTTCTTGACCTGATATGTTCGGCATGCAGAGGTGATGCTGCTGATCTGAGTCACGCCCATGGGATGAGGCAACGCTGCTGACAGGTTCCCCACATGCTGGGGCATCTTTGGCTGCTGTTCCTCCTGGGGTTGGCGATCTGGGGGGCCGTGGGGATGATCATGGGGGCTGTTCCTTCCACATCTCACTCCTGCAGCAGGCTGCTACACTTTCCTATTCTTCATTAAATTAATGAGCTGTGCTTTCTGTTTGATCAGAGGCTATTCACCCTGTATGCCCTGTATATACATATATATTTATTTATCTTCATCTCAGGTGCCTTTCTCCTGGAACAGGCAGGTTTTCCTCCAGCACAGCAGTGTGCTTACAGCTCTGTCATAGCTGGCACAGACAGCATGCATCTGGGAGGGGATGCCCAGGTGCTCAGACAGACCATCAGAGCATTAGTTTTTATTTATTTTTAAATGTACGTTTTGTATTTTTTACCTATGTACAAAGGCACAATGTGGCTGACACTAAACCAAAGAACAATTGCTTGTGGACGAGGCTACAAAGAGAGGTAAAATTAATTTATCCATGCAAATGACAAGGCTGAGCCCCCTGTAATACTTGAATATGTTTCAGAGCTTGCAGGGCAGACTGAGAGCCCCACATATCCATGTGGCCGTGCTCTGGGACTTGCATCGACCCCACCACATACACAGACAGCAGCAGCCTGGTGGCAGTGGCTCTGCAATAGCTTGCCTGTGCTGGAACCTCAAGCCCCATGGGTGTGTGGAGCAAGCACTGAGCTCTGCTGCTTTGGACTCAGGCTGCTGGGTCAACATTTTTCATGTGTTGGGTCGGTACTGTCTGTCTGTGCCACTCTAATTGAAGGTGGATCAGTTCTTATTTGTTCTCCCAAAGATGGCAAAAGCAGGCATAAGGCTCTAAAGTGCATTTTGCTAATTCCTTACAGATGTAATTACATGTTGGTGTCTCCTCTAGAATGCATACATACCAGTGGTTTATCTACTATTGCACAAGTCTGACATTAATGCTGACAGAACCACTGCCCCAAGTTCTCATGAAGAAATGGGCTTCAGTAGGCCTGATGGCTGTCAGAGGTGGTGAAGGTGCTGCTCTGCGGTAACAAAGGACAGATTTGCTATGAAACAGTGAGTGGCAATAGGTAAAAAGACAAAACAGTAAAAACAGAAGTTTCCCATCACTGCCACCAGTAGTTTATCTCTGTGAGCATTGCCACCATTGCATCCCTCACGTTGTTGAGCTGCCATTTGCCACTGATAATTTCAAAATAAGTTGGTTTGGTAGAAATTTGTGAGGATGCACGTTCCCATAGACATGTATTCCAGTGCATAAACAAGGTAGGAGATGCTTTGAAGACTCTTTGAATGAAGTAGGTAGTGTCATGGGCCCCGTTGTGACATGGGCTCATGTCATGGGATCCGGTCTTGGGGTGCCAGTGGCCTACAAAATATCTGTGCCCTTCCCAAACCGCTCACAAATCACCTGCTAGGTTTTATCACAATGCTTCAGAAGACGACGCAACACTGGCTAGCCCATAAACCTGTGATTTAAGTGGAGAACCACACTGGGAAGACGGTAACACACCTCATCTAGCTTTATAATAGAAATACCCACATTCGGTTGAGAGCATCGCTCTCTGAAGTCTTCAGCTCTCTTACGCACGCTGTGACATTTCCCTTCCATCTAATGGCATTAATCCGACTCTGGGATTGCCTTGGCTTGTTGCTGGGATGCTCTTCTGCCCAGATTTCTGCTACAGTTGGATAATGAATATTTTGTGGTATGCAAAACCTGCCGTTTGGGTATTATTTTTGTTGCATGGATTTTCTTAAGTTCCAGAGCCACTTTTCTCCCTCTCTCCCTTTTGTGCGTTGCTTTCCCTGTAGCGTGAGCCCATCTGCATTTAGTTGGATGAGTGGGAACTGTGGGCACGCAGCAGTACATGATCCCTTCTATTACATAATTAAATTGCCATAATGTATATGACTTAGGAATATGTCTGAACAAGTTGCTATGAATCACACATTTTTCAGCCCGAAACTGCCCTATTTAGCTTTTATTAATCATTTCACTGCTCCTACATTGTGAAGGAAAGCTTCCCCTTTCTTTCAAGACAACAACATGGAAAGGGTGAAGCACGTTTTGATCTCAGTTATTCTGGTGAAATAAGAGCATAAGACAGATTACACCACGTGCAGCTGAGATCAGAATCTGGCACAGTGTCTCTGCACCCCGTGATAATAAAACATCTCTGCAGTCCCAACCTACTGAGCTTTCAGGATTAGCAAGTGAGTGGATGGATAATTGTTCTAATTCAATTTTCAATTATTATTTATTTATTTATTTTTTTGGGGTTACAGATCTGCGGGGCTAGTAGAGACTTATTTATTTATTCATTTATTTAATGGTCCTTAAATCTGTTGTCTTCTCTTACCAGTGGTCATTTGATCTCTCCTTGTCTTTAGCAGGATCCAATTTGTCCTTATCGGGAGCTATGCCTGATTAGAGAGCAAGGATCCTGCCAAAAACGTGGAAGAACTTTGGCTGCAAAGAAATGCAAGAAGTCAGTGGCAAAGGGAAAAAAAGGTCAATGTTTACTTATCTCCTCTGAGCAAATCTTTGTCTTCACTGGAGTTAATTTAGCTCTCAGCGTGCGACTCGGAGCAGAGCTTAGCACTCAGGTGGCTGAGGTTCTCCAGCCTGGCTCAAGCTTGCAATGAGTAAACCAGGTAGCCGAATTGCTGCGTCTGGGGAGCAGACGTGAGTCAAAAGTGACACATCCCTCCAGATTAAAGAAACCTGCCTGGTTAAGAGCCACTGTTACAGTGCAGGCAGCATTTGGCAGGGCAGCATCTCTGCTCCTTGCCCAGGGAGCTGCTTTGTCGTGGCCACCGATGGAAATGCCTGCCCCATGTCTCCATGGTGGGTGTGTTGCTGGCTCTCCCCCAAAAATCAAGGGTACAATCCTTCCCTGCAGAGGGGCGAGGTACTGAATGCATGCATTTTGGTGGTCTTTCCCCACATTTCCTTACGGAGCCTGCTTGAAATGAATAGTGGATGCCACGGAATTCCTTCGGATTCAGCAGAAAGCAGCAGCAGTTTGGAAAGGGAGGGGAGCCGTTGTCAGGCAGATTAAAGCACTCGCCTTCATACGCACAGGGACTTTCTTGGCACAGCTGTGAACTTCCTGCGGCTTCTCTTCTTCAGCTGGAAGATTCACCACTGAAACCGAGGGTGCTCCTCACCTCTGAACCTGTCAGGCTCTGAGGAGCAAAGTTTCACAGCTGGCCGAGCATCTAAAGGTTGACTACCTCGAAGATGCTAATTAGGGCAGAAGATCTGGCTGGACACGACCCAGCAGGTCAGTGGCACACACAGAAAAACAACCCTGGAGGTCAGTCCTGTGACCCCGTACCAACTGCAGTGCTCTGTCTTCCACTGCAGTAGTGGTTGCTTAGACATTTACCGTCCCTAGCAGTGTCCCCTGAGAATTGTAACACATTCTAAATATAGGGCTTTTGTCCAAGTGATTTCTTCTGTACAGTTTTTTCAAGCTGCTTCAAGGACGAGGCCTTGATGTAACTCCAAATGTACACAAAGTCACAGAAAATGCTCTAACACAAGACTGACCCTATACGAAGGATGATCACATGCATCTGCAAAGCTCACAGCACCCTACTGTTCAGACACAAGGATCTGTTACATGTCTGTCTTCATGGGTGCAAATAATAAAGAAACTAACCAACACCTTTCCTTAGTAAACATTATTGAATTATTTTTTAAATATTTTTTTGATAACTTCTCCAGCGGAGACCATGAAAATGCCTGTCAGGGAGTGCTCCAGGTCTGCAAAGCTCAGGAACTTAAAAAAATGAAAGAATTCAGCACTTTTTCTGCGATTTCCACTACAGGCTTTTCACCCCGCTGGGCCAGATATCAGCTTTTAGTATAGTATCTCAACCACTTTTGCTTAGAAAATTAATTAATATTCATCTCATACCAATGCCTCTACGTTAACCCTCAGTTTAGATCAAGAAGTATGGATCAGAGAAGTCACTGCAGGTTTTTTTTTTTTTTTAAATTATTATTATTTTTTTTTAATGAAGGCCTACTCAATAATGTGGCATTCCCTTTATTATAGTGCAAACACCCTGTGTATCTCTGTTTAAAGAAGGATGCTTCTGCATTTCTCTGGATGTTTCCAGCCCCTGTGTAATACAGGGAGGGAATAAATGAGAAGAAATGGCAGAAGCTAAGAGCTATCATTCTCCCTACCACGTGATTTTCAATTTTCATTGAATTTCCTACTGAAAAAAGGACTCAAACAAGATGTGCAAGGAGGTGCAGCTGAAAATTCATGGCGCCAGGTGAAGTGCCCAAATCTTGAAGTCAGATGGTCCCTCAGAAATGCAGCTCCCATGGTCTGTAACGGGAGAGCAACCCACCAGCCAAGGGCCTCAGCACCAGAGAATGAGCACAGATCACTGTCAGCCCCAAAACTCTTCCCAGGAAACTGAAGCCACAATTACGCTGATTTAAAAGGCATTTGTAGTCCGCGTTTTATTCCAGTCAGCCGTTGCTTTGATTATTTCAAAACGTGTCTTTCTATTTTTATCACTACTGATCAACCAAAACAAATCAATTTGTGTGTTAAATTAATGAATTTCCCATTGAATTAAATCAGTTTGTTTTTTTTTTCACAACTCTCGTTTTTAAACTCTGAGCACAGCCTAAACACCTGCCTTGCTGCAGATAATGCTTCCTTTAGCTTAACAGGCACAGATGGCTTGGAACGCAAGAAGGATAAGGATTTGGGGAGATTCACCTTCTGGGTTCAAAGAACAGTTCTGTTCCTGGGTGTTTGCGTGTTGTTTGTGTGTTTGCTTTTAATCACAGAAAGAAAAGTAACTAGGAAACCATTATTTTACATTAAAGGTGAGGGATGCAAACTCCACCAAACGCAGAGCTTTTCTCTCCGCGCTGCTGCACTCCCAGGGATGCTGCCCAAAGGCTGTGGGCATCCCCTGCAGCATCACACCACAGCTCTGAGAACGAGACCTGTGGGCAGCTGGGCAATTCCGTGTGCCTTCAAGGCCTGGCCTTTCATGCAAATCTCTTAATCATCTGATTTGCTTACTTGCAGCTGACTTGCTGGCAGTCTTTAGAAACAACATGAATCCTGCGCTGCCAAAAGGCAGCACTGGTGGCTGAGGCTATTGCTGCTGCTTCAGGGAACGACCTGCACAGCCTTCACCTGCACGCTGCCGGCAGCCTGGCCAGGCTTGAAGTCAGAGGATGAGTTATTTGGAAGGAGTCCGGGGCTCCTGCGAGCCTCACCTCACCTCCGGCGTATTGCAGAGGCAGCAGACTGGAAGGATTTAAGTGTGATGGGAGCAGCGGTGCCGCTCTGCAGGCTCCCAGCCCTGCTTGCTCCACGCTGGGATGCACGGTTCCAGGCTCTGCAGTGCCTGACCTTTTCTGAAGTGAAGCTTGAAAAAGAAATGTGTTAAATCTAAGGCTGAGCATGGTTTAGGATGAAGAAAGGCTTCCCCTCACCAGATTATATTGTGAAAGGGTCACATAGAGCACATTCAGTCTAAAATGGGTTGTCTCCTGTAGGATGTGCACTTACAAGCGACCTTCCCTTCCCTTCCCTTCCCTTCCCTTCCCTTCCCTTCCCTTCCCTTCCCTTCCCTTCCCTTCCCTTCCCTTCCCTTCCCTTCCCTTCCCTTCCCTTCCCTTCCCTTCCCTTCCCTTCCCTTCCCTTCCCTTCCCTTCCCTTCCCTTCCCTTCCCTTCCCTTCCCTTCCCTTCCCTTCCCTTCCCTTCCCTTCCCTTCCCTTCCCTTCCCTTCCCTTCCCTTCCCTTCCCTTCCCTTCCCTTCCCTTCCCTTCCCTTCCCTTCCCTTCCCTTCCCTTCCCTTTTTCTTTCTTTCCTTCTTTTTTAGACTAAATAAATAAGATTTTGTGTGACTGCTGGCCAATATTCAAAAAACAAATCTTGGCTCTCTCCCTGGGAAACCATCTGTCTTATACCTAGCAGGAGTTTGCACCTAAGCAATCTTTTCCCTTTCTTTTTGTTTGCTCGTAGTACGAGCTATTCCTTACCCTGGATTTCTTCCATCTCTGCCTCTCGTGTGGCTGGGCCGCTCGCATATGTCAGGTTTCGGCAGGCAGCAGGCTTGCTGCCCAGGTAGCAGATTTAATGAAACCTCTCTCTTTTTGCATCCAAGCAAGCAGCTATCCTCCCGCGTGTGCATGGAGTCACAGGCCAGCAGCTGTCAGATCAGCGACAGGACTCCCAAAGGGCTTTTGGGGACAGCAGAGAGCTTGTGAGTGTCCAGTCCTGGATCCTGAGGATTTGAGGAACTCGCTGACATCTTTATAACACCCCCTTCATTCCTAGTTCCTACCTTGCTGTCACAAAATGAGGTAAGCTATTAACACCACAACCAGACTGTGGACTGCAGCCATGTGTATGCACATGTACAGCTAGAAACAGCTCAGGTTCCCTTTTTTTTTTTTTTTTTTTTCCCTTCTCCAAAACTGCCCAAACTCTTCCTAACTTCTTAAGAAATTTAAGGGGAGGAGCTCGAAGCTCATTGTATGGAGGTGACTGATTTCATTATGCCAGGCTTGCACTTTGCCCATCCTCCTTTGGTTTTAGCCACAAGACCAAGTGCTGCTCTAGTGAAGCAGCATGCCTGGTGCCTGGCTGACCCTCACCACAACAAGGTGCCCCACATTGGGATGGGACAGCATGAAGGAGGAGTTACTTCACTGGTTTGTGGGCTCTCTGGGACAGGTAGGCAGCTGGAACCATGGTGTGGGCTCAAAGCCACAAGACAATAGTGATAAAAAATGAAGATGTGAGGCTCTCATTTATTTTTTACGTCACTTATGCCCATGGCAGTAGCTTTCAGGCACGACAGGGTGCTCAGTGCCACACAGGAGGCACAGAAAAGCCAGGATCTTGCCAACCCTAATGTGGATGAATAATGTGGATGACCCCTGGCCTCACCTCTCCACCCCAGAAGCTGTTACGTCCATCATCTAAAGAGCTCTGCATCAGCCGCCGCTATTTCTGCAGCTATAACAGCTACCCCAAAGCAAGGCTGAATAAAGCCAGGTCACTGTGATCTAGTTTAAAACTGCATTGAAACAAGAACAAGTAGTTCTTGTCGAAGCATTCAGCACACGGGGTTGGTATTCCCTGCAGCTGTCTGACACAGGGTGCCTCCAATGTGAGCGATGTCCAATTTTGTCCCCCCAGCACATTTCTGGTCCCTGCAGCTCAGTTTGAAACGTTAAGCACTGAAGGCAGGGTCCAGCCATAGCTGAGCTGAGCCAGCTGGCTCATAAAACTCCATTTCAGGGGACAGAAAGACTCGTCAGAAATGAATTAAGGGTGTGAGAAGAGAGAGGTAAAAGAGGAGGAAAAAAGTAAGCATGAAATGCAAACTGCAGGAACTCCTTCCTACCAGGCTGCGTGGTTCTGGGGGAACATGGAGCAGAGGAGGTTTTGTCTGTCCACATTCGTCATCACAAAAGCACATTTTAGAATAGATTTTGAACTTTTGAACAGTTTCAATAAACTGGATTGAGCTAACAGTTCCTTTGCACAGCTGCATTTTTTTTTTTTTTCCTTCTGTTGCAATAATTTTGGAATTGTTAAAACCAGTAAAGACTTTGAAGGTTAGGCCAAGCTTCAGGGATGCTTCAAATTTAAGTGAAATTTGATGAAGACTTTGAGGAAGTCAAATTCAGCAGCAGCTACTGTGAATAAACCAAGGATATTTGTTCATATTGGGCTTACAACAGGAACTAATGAAGGCTCTGGAGTAGGTGCTGGGACCAGATTCTCTATTCCCTGCTTGTTTTCTTCTCTGTCCTACTTGCATTGAACTGGATGAGGATCCCATCAATGTGCTTGTGTCACTTTGAACTTTCCAGCTCCCACTGGAACCAATTTGCATCGCAGAAAGCAATTTCTTTCTATTAAAAGGGACATTAAGGTGATGTAGCCGAAATTGTTCTGGGCCTTGAATCTGTATAATTTGTTGCTCTTGAACAATTTGGCTCAGCTTCCATTACCACGGACTGACAGCAACAAACCATTTTATCTCGCAGGCCTGTCAAATCAAGTATTTTTTAGAGCACTCTTGTAACTTCATTTCTGAGAGTGACTGTGACAAACAAGAGGCTGCATTAGACTCAGTGTCAATAGCAATCTGATTTGCTCCTCAGAAATTTCATTAGCCAAAAATAAATGAGAAAGTGACATGTGCGCAGCATGGGAAGTTCAAAACCATTGAAAAATTAAGCCCTCTTGCCTTTGACAAAGCAGCTCGGTTTCTTGTGCGTCCCCTAGCAGAATCACTCCTGACCATCACCATCAGAGCCAACCACGGCATGGTTTGTGCTGGAAGGGACCTGAGGAGGCCCCAGCCCAGCCCCTGCTCCAGCAGGGCCACCCAGAGCAGGGTGCCCGGCACCACGGCCAGGCGGTGCTGAAGGTCCCCAAGGAGGACACCCCACCGCCTCGCTGGGCAGCCCACACAGCACAGGAGGGCTCCTGGTGTTCAGATGAAAGCCTCAGTGTGCTGTGTGATCCAGATCTCTCTGTCCTCCCCAGTGTTAGCTGCATTTGAGGTATTACCAGCAGTGATTTTGTGTCTTGTACAGATAATGGATGAAAACCGCAGAGGTGCCAAGCTCCTGCTGATCTTCCGAAGATCCCACGGATAACAAGCCTGTTTGATGAAGAAAATACTTTTTGAGCTGTTTATTAGCCACTTCTTCATCCACTTAATGCTTTATTAATGTCGCATATTGTATATTGATAACTTGTAATAAGAATGTCAATATGAGGCTTAGCAAAAGACCTTGCAAAAATCTATCATGTCCTTGCAATTATAAATCAAATACATAACCTCATCAAAGAATGAAATCTCTCTGGCAGCTCTTGTCCTCCACAATTATGAGTCTACTCTTGCCCTTTATCATCTTTTTTATCTTTTTTTTTTTTTTTTTTTTTTTTTTTTTTTTGGTCTGAAACCACAGCTCTCTGTCCTTCAGTTGCTGGGGCATGCTAACCTGCTATTTTTAATTTGCCACTACACCAGCTCTCTCCCAGCCTTCACAACTGGCTCAGGAGGCTGAAGTTTATTCAACGTTAGCACCGGCAAGTTGGACATCCCACCTTTTTATTGTCATCTGTCCTGCCAGCTGTAACTTTTTCTTCTAGGTACTTCGCTTCCTTTATAATTTTGCTACATCTGCTCCTGACTTTTCCAGATCATTTATGAGGATGCCGTCATGTGAACCATATGATTCATATGATCTAAGCCCTGGAATAGATCCCTGTGGGACTTTGCTGGTAATATTCCATGTCTGAGAACACTGAACAGAAAGAGACACGAACGAGAGGGTTATGCCTGCTTGCTGGGGCTCTTCTGGCCCCATCCTTGGAGACCTGTCCTGATCTCATGGCACCTGGCAGAAGAAGAATTAACTATATATCAAACTCATGCAGGCTGAGTCCTGATTATGCATTTGACTGATGGAGAGACGGGTGCCTGGCAGTGCTGCATAGCACAATGTTTTTGTGATAAGGGGAAAATTTCATCAGGAGGGGTTGAAGGTGGTGCTGGGCTTGCTATGGGGAGCTTGGAGGTGCTTCCAGAAGAGCAGAGGACACAGGCAGTGCCACCAGCACATGTGCCAGTGCTGCAGGGAGCTGCAATGAGCCAACATAACCCACAGCAGCAGAAGCATGTATCACTGGCACGCCTCTTTTCTTTCTTGGTGGCTCCATGGGTCTGAGTGAGGACTGTTTTTCCACCCAGGACCACTCCTATCCCAGGAGCACAGGGGTCCTTGGGACTTTGTGTTGGCGATGCAGTGAGGAGCAGGTTTTTCCCCATGTTTTCCTTTGGAGCAGAAATCAGAGGAGTCCTTTAATACTCTCTTGCTGTGTGCAATTTCCTTTACACAGGCTGATGCACACCGTAGCACCTCCGTGGCCTCTTGAGGATGTGGAGAAGCTGTCTTACACAAATACCTCTGGTTAATAAGCACAATAGTTCACCTTCAGTGAGCGGTGAATAGCGAGCAGTTCAGAGGTCTTTCAATAGGCAATTCCATTATCTGGTGATGGTAATGGATCATATTTGCAAATGAAATCCTATTTCCCTGTGTGACAGCTTCTGTTCCAGCCAGATTCACATTCTGATATAAGAAACTTGCTAATGAGCACTAGCACAGAAATATAGCAGCCGTGGCTATCAGAAAATGGTCAGGGTATTTTCCCTGTAAGAATAACATTATGTTAAAGAATATAATAACGTAGTGAAGACCGAATGTTTCGTTTGGGGATATGTAGGACTTGTGGTGAGTAATGGGCTAGCCCTGCTTAGCTGCACTGATAGCATCGTGCTCTGCCAGTCCGACCTGGTGGGCTCTGTCTTGTTGTCCCTGAGGTGAGATGGTTTCCTGAGGCCTGCAGAGGCAGCCCAGCTCACGTGGGCTTTTAGAGACCACCGAGCACCACTACTGGGCCACAACTCCCTGCACCCATGATATGTGCCCCCTCCCTAAACCCTCCTGGCCCTATTTCCCTTCCCTCTTCTCCACAAGGTCCCAGGTCCCTCCACACTCCTTACCTCTGCCATCTGCCTCACCTCGGCCCCTCAGCCCCTCCACACCTCCTACCTGACCCCAAACATCCACCCCTGAACCCCTCATGTCCCCAATGCCCCCACCACCTCATTAGCCACCCTCCACCCACCCAAGAAGACCTCCCCCATCCCATTTGCTCGTCCTTTAGGCTGGGCAAAACAAAACAGAGATGACTTTGGGTCCCTGTGCCTGGTGGGCCACTTGGCTGCTCCTCTTGACCTCTGGAGGGGCCACGTGGCTCCTGCTGCCCCTTGGCAGCTGGGGAGCGGGCTGGTCACCCCACAGCCCATATGCTGCACAGATTTCATCCTATTTTCTCTGAACATTTCTTTCTTCTCTCTGAAGCTGCCTGGTTGCTCTCTGGGAGAGGGCTGGATCTGGTCATGAGTTTGTTCCAGTCCTTCTGGCAGGGGTAGGGATAAGATTTAATTTTTAAGAGTCCCAGCGGATATATATCCTTGAAGAGGGATGCTAAGAAACAAAATGAAATTCATAATCTACTGCTGACAAGCCTAAAAGCTTTCCAGTAGAAAACAGCCCTGCAGAGACAGCATAAACTTACACTTCTCCCCACTCTTTGTTTGTCGTATCCAAGATTTCCACAAAAAAAATGGGTTGTTTTTTTTCTGATCTCTGTAACAAACCCTGCTGATTCTACGTAGCGAAAAAGCCTGGATTTCAGTGGGGAAATGCACAGAGGAATAGATGACCTTGCATGAACAAAACATTTTATTTTCAGGTAGATGTCTGCGATAAACAGGAAGGGGGGAACTGATGCGTGAGCAGACCTGTCTCAGCACGGTAAAGGTTTTCACAAGACAGTAGCAGCTCCTTAGCACTCACGGTTTGGAAATGGTTGCTGATATCAAGGCAGTGTTTAGCTCCCTGAAACCAAAGGGTCTGGTGCCAGCTTTAGCAGAGAGCTAACACACATGAGCTTGGGTATCAGGGCTGGGGACGTGCTCTGCCGTCAGGTAAATACAACGAGCTTTGGCCAAGCTAAAAAGCAGCAATGTAGAAAAATAAAAAAGCTTTCATTTGTGTCTTGAAACACAATCTGTGAGAAATTCAAGCCTGCAGCTCCAGCTCTTCAAAGAAAAACATTAAATATTTTTATCTAACATGTCTGTAGCAAAAAGAGTTCCTATTTGGTAGCTGAGCTGGCTGCGAACAAGCTGAATTTCCTTGTGCAGGATGGTTTGTGTTCCCTGGTACTCGGTACGTTATTCAAGGGAGGGGGCATAACCGTAATCTTATGGCATTGCTATGAGATCAAGATAGCCAGATGCAAAGCACATGTAAAATGTTTGGGCTGCAGAAGGTGGGCAGTGCAGACATGTGCTGTGCAGACCGAGAGGTGTTCGGTTCCTACACGGCTGCAGACGTAGGATTTATTGTGCTGACCTTCACCTCTCGATGCACCTGGCGACTCTGAAGGCTCGTAGTAGTGGATTATTTCCCCCCCCAGGGAGAACGATGCAGATACCATGTGAAGGAGCAGCCCTGCACAGCACGGGGTGCTTTCCTCATGAGCTGGTTTGAGCAGATGAAATGAATTCCCACCTCAAAACCTTCTCCCTTCTTTTGCGAGGGCAAGGTGGCTGTTGCCTCGCTAACCTTCACTAATGAAAGCATTCACTCAACGCATACTCTTATTTGCAGCCTTCACTTTTCATATCCTGCCTTGGAAACTGCCTTGGGAATATCTGAAAAGTCCCAGTTTCTCATTTCTTTCTGACAAGCTGTTTTTTATTTTCAACAGCAAGATTTGTGCATGAACAATTTGCTCAGCAGCTACTGATACCAGGCAGTTCTGAGGAGGCTCTGTTGAATAGAAAGCTATAGGGCAAGTGGGAGTAAATAATCCTACAGATATATGTATATATTTTTTCCCCTGAAAGTGATTGATATTAACTCATGGTTGTCACTGCATGATAAGCTGGGGGTGAATGTACTCTAAGTGCTACTTCACATCTTCCTCTGACTTCTGTGGTGCTGGACACTTGAATCTAGATTGCTTGGCTGCTTGATTTGTTTTAGGAAAGCAGTTTGGGTGTTCTTCCACAGCTTGTGATGAATACCTCACTCCACAGTCTCTCTCACAAGCCCATGTTTTGAAAGGGTAGCAGAGCAGTGGGTTCTGCCTCATAATAAAAGTTCAAAGCAAAGATCAGAAACACTGCTATGGATTTGATTTCATACAGAAAAAAAGATCACAAGGTAATAGACCTTGATGGGATCTGAGGATGCTTTCTCCTGCTCCAAGGATCAGCTCTGACTAACAAAATACTGGCGAATATTTGAAAAGAAAAAATAATTTGGGGCCAACTTTGCCCAATAAGGTAACCAGACCTGTTCTGCATATGCCATCACATAACCCACGTCTATTTTGTGAGCACAGCTTAGGCTTCTGAACAGAGAAACTGCTCATCCACCCCATTTCACTTCCTAAGGCAAAACAGTGCCTTATGACGGTCAGAATTTCCCAAGAAGCATTTTTAGGCTGTTTATGCAGACATCATATCCTGGGGTAAGGGCTGTTGACACGCGGATGTAAATGCCCCATGGATGACTCCGAACGTTGTCACTGAGATGCGGCTGCTCGGGCACAAAGTGTGACCCTCGTGTCCAGGAGGTGCCAGCAACGTCTGCTGCGATGGCAGCAAAGCCACCCTGAGGTTATGCTTTTGGGGGAGGTCTGTGTCAAGCAGAGCCTGGAAACAAGATCTATTTCCAGCCCAGTCTGTCTCACCTTGCCCCCACTTAAATCCTGTCCCTGTCACTCCTGTTATAAGATGAGAATAATAGTGCAGGTCAGCTGGCGAGGGCTGGTTTAAGCAAATGAAATGGATAAATGAAATGAAATGTATAAATGTGATGTACCCGGCGTTTGGTTCTCAGAAACATTTTCACGTAAGTGAAAGGCAATCTCCCAAATTGCACATGGATGTGTTTTCCATTCAGCAGCTTCTCCGGCTGGTGCCCATCAAGGTTCAGCTGAGCAGCACAAGAGCACCCTGTGGATAACCCCCGTACACCAGAGATCACCTTGCTTTCAGAGCATTTTCAGGCTTCAATCTGAGACAAAACACATGATTGATATTCCACAGCTTAAAGAGCCCAACTAATGCCTTCTGATTCATCTAGGATTTATAAGTGTGCACTTGCACCCATACAATGAGGGGATGGCTCGGTGACTCAGGCGTGACTTAACGGGTGTGCAAAGTTTGCCCTGTGTGTCACTCTGCAAACCTTCGGGCAGTGCTGACGAGTTTGCTGCCTCGTGTGAGTTCGCTGCCTCATCTATGCCTCCAGGCAGAGTCCCCCAAATCCCCGCTAAGAGCAGCAGGGAGGCAGAAGGGATGCCCTAAGCCAGGCGTCCCGTCCTCTTGGGTGGGATGCAGGAGGTAGGGCTGGCGGCACAGCCACAAGTGATTTTGTTCCTGCAGTGACTCCTCCAACAAACAATTGCTATGGCAACCTCCTCGTTGCATAAGTCTCCTCACTTCCTATTTATTCTAAAACACGGGGACAGGCTGTGACTGCTTCGAACACTTACAGATTTAAGCCATTAGAGGCTTTGGAGGGGAAGGAGTGGGCAGTGGTCAGTGCAGAGAAACGTGACCGGCCCAGAGCACGAGACGAGCCCTGCGAGGCCTTGTTTACCTGCAAATTTCATACCCAAATTTCAGGCAGGAAATTGTAGTTTTCACGGTTGCCATGGTTTTCTGATCAAAGCACAGCGAGGCTGATAGCAGGTGCTGCTGTTTGGGGAGGGAGGGTGCTGAGCTCTTGGCCGCTGCGGTGTGCCCAGGGCCGGGGCAGATGGACCGGCTGAAGAGGAACATTCATCAGCAGGCAGCTCAATTAAACCTCAGTGAGGTACAAGAAGACAGTTCAACAGGAAGGCAAAAAGACAAAACAAAGCAAGAAATCCAGGAAAGGCCATGACTGCACCTCCTGCTCCAGCAGGGCTTGCCACCAGGCACAGAAACCCAGGTGTCTGCAGGTCCACCAGGCTGCACTTCCCCTGACTTTTTAAACACTTAAAATCATTACAGAGATTTTGTTTGTTTGGGTTTATTTTATCACCTGCCTGATATTTTTAAGCCATTTTTAAACAGGAATCTGAAGGAAAGATTCACCATGAGAATTTCCGCAGAGTCACCGGAGCTCCTGGATGCCCCCCTGCCAAGTTCTTGCTTCCTGAATCACCAGCCTTCATTTTCTGCTTGAAAGAACAGCTTGTCATTGGAGAAAGAGTAACTATTTTCCAGAAAGAGAACTATTTCCAGAAAGATCCGTGTCTCCTCTGTGCTTAGAGGGCCCCTGCCCTGCCTTATCTCCCGGTACAACCTAAGCAGCAGCCCTGAAAAGGAACATCTCAGCCGAGCTCCTGATCAGATGCTGATTGAAAACTGATCTTTCCCAGCCCAGGCAGGCTGTGAATCTCTCCATCTAAAGTCTCTTCCTGGCCCTGCCAAACAGGGCAAATTGGGGAAAATAGTGTGTACTGCCTGTGCCTGACCTTGCGTGTATGCAAAGTGAGGATGAGATAAATTAATTTGTTGGGGCTTATGAGATTTGTTACAATCATCCTTTGAGATCTGATTAGCAGGACAAAGTTCAGGCATTTATTGTTGCTTTTTTAGCTCAGGTTGCTCTTTGTAAAAACCGGTAGCCATGCTCTGAGGCTGCTTGCGCGATGGCGGGGTGGAAACCCCTGCATGCAAACCCCTGGAGGGAAATGAGTGGTGGAAGGAAACCACACACGGCCAGGCAGGAGGGAAGAGGCTTTCCTGCAGAGGTGAGTCAGCTCCAGGGGTGCAGGGAGGCTGCATCTGAAAATAACAGCACCAGCAAACAGCCCCTCACTGCAAACATCACCCACCTGAGAAGCTGGAAGACTTGTCAGCAAGTTTCTTCTTCTATTTTTGGGAAAATATTCCTCTGGCCTTTGAAAAAATACCTTGGCCGCACTCGTCTCTGGGTCCACAGGCAGTTCAAGGCAACCCCAAGGAAGGAATTTATCCCCAAGGGTCAATTTCTAATTCCTCCCCTTTTTGAATGTGAGTTGATTAGCGTCTCTTTGCTCTCAGGTTCAAGTAGTTCTCACTAATCACTCTCCTGTGTTCAGCGTGATTATACCAAGTTCTGAATATCCCAGTATCTGTTATTCTTTGTCAGTGACAAACATCTCTTCTTTAGTTTTCCTATTTCAGCATTGCTGCTGAAGGGCAATTGTAAGTGGTGATGGGCACAACAGAAATATCCTGAGCTAGCAATCCCTGGCAAGTCTAAAGCAAAATTTGAACTATTGTTAAGTGGAGAAGCAAATCCCTTTAAAATCTAAACTTTAATATGGTTTTCTTGATACAAAGTCGGCAGTTCAATTACCCTATAAGAGGGGAAGTTGGTTAATATGCGGGACTGCCACAAAGGTGAGAGTCTGGGAGCAGAAGAGGGTCAGGAGTGATCACTCATGCAAAGAATCCATCATTTTACCTATTTTTGTCCATCTTGGAAGGAAGGAAGGAAGGAAGGAAGGAAGGAAGGAAGGAAGGAAGGAAGGAAGGAAGGAAGGAAGGAAGGAAGGAAGGAAGAGATGCCAGCTGGCCTTTGCAGATGATGTGCTGCAGAGACTGCAATTTTTACTCCAGCCCAAACAAGCATTTTGGGCAGGTTTGTTCCATATATTTTTGGCAGGAAGATCACAAGAGGCCAGGAAGAGCTCCTGTCCCTGCTGACCTGCTGGGAGCATGTGGTCTCCAGGAGCTTCAGCGGGGTGAAGTGGTCTCGGGCTGCAGCTCCTGTGCCGCTGGGATCTCAGAGGAAGGGAAGAAATAAACAGCTTCACATAATCAGGCTCATAAAGAAACAGCCTTCTTCAGGTGACCTCGGCTCTCCTTCTCGTCCTGGGAAATGTCAGCGATATGCCAGAAACATCGCTGTACCGTTCAGCATCTCTGTGCTCGTTTGTTTTAACATATTAAACAAGGTTGGGAGCAGGACAGGAAAATTGGAGAAGCCCCATTGCTTGCACGGGGCAAAATAAAGCAAGGATGGAGCCAGTCCTCATGCTGGAAATCCAGACAACATCTTTGGTTTCAACAGGTTTAAGCCAGATTCAGCCCGAGACATTTCAGCAAATTTACATGTTGGATTTTTAAGAACAAACATGCCCTGGGATCTTCAGGCAGAAACATCTGTGGATGTTCAGGTAACCTCTATGCACACATTGTCAGCAGTGTGAAATCACAAGTCAAAGCAAAGGGGCAGGGAAAAATCGCTTTTCAGGGACTGTAACAGCCAAAGGCAGAGCTTTCCATGGTGAAAACAAAAGTAATCTGCTGAAGCTGAGGTTATTGTACACAGCAACATGGAAAAATTGGGAAGAACATGTCTATAATGTGATAGTAAAAGCTAGAGTAAGCCATTCCCCAGGAAAACAGTCTGAAGGTTTGTCTGGGCTACCTGTGTGCCCGCAGCCCCAAGGTCTCCATCAGAGCCCTGGAAAGATTTGGTATCCAAGCCCTGTAGGAGGAAAACCATTCAATAATGGGTTTGCAGGTAAAAAAAAAAACAACTGTAAAATAAAAAATGAACTGTTCCATGACAAGCAAAAAAAAAAAAAAAAAAAAAAAAAAAAAAAAAAAAAAAGTTGTTAATCACACTGTAAAACCACTCCTAGCCTCCTAGCCTGAGCTCCATTTTCCCATACTTCAGAAACTGGTTTCCTAGCATGGACAAACACAGGATTTTCCAGGCATGCCACAGCAGCACAATGCTTTCTCAGGAATTTCTGACAAATAAGCTTGAAAGGGGTGAGGCCACATTCCCAGATAAAAACGAGGATTGTGGAGCAGGATGGGTTGTGGAGGAGATACCACCGGTCTGGGTCAGTTTGCCTTAAAGCCTCACTCGCCCACTGACAGGTGTGATCTGCTGGGATTTTCCTGGAGACTAGCACAGGATCACAGAGGATGGTTAGGGTTGGCAGGGACCTGAGGAGGCCCCGGCCCAGCCCCTGCTCCAGCAGGGCCACCCAGAGCAGGGTGCCCAGCACCATGGCCAGGTGGCTTCTGAAGGACTCCAAGGAGGGGGAATATCCCCTTTACACTGATTCACCACAGCAGTGCTCCTAACCTCCTTTTCCTACAAAGGATTTCATTTTCCTTGAATGGGTTTTCTCCATGTTTGTCCGAAAAGCTTGGATCCCTGCAAACAGAAAAATCATCACTTCACATAGCACGTTCTGAAGAGCGTACTTGGAAATGCAGAGCACCAATATTGTGAAACTGCAAGACATACAGGGCTCTGCACACGTGGAGATGTTCACGGCAGGAATTTAGCAGATGTCTCGTTAGGAGTGGTGCCTAGTGTATTATCTGTGGGAGAAGAACAAAATCCTCTGGTATTTCGAAAGCAGAGAAAGAATAAAAGCATAATATCATCACATGAACTAGTGTGAAGGCAGACTTGGTCGAGCTCCTTGTCATGAAATGTATCGAGCACAAATGTATTTATTTTCTGGACAGTACACAGCCTGTGAGCCAGCTCTTCTTTTCCTTGGTTGTACTCACTAACCCTTTCTTGCAGACTGAATAAATGACAAATTTTCAGCCTCCCAGCTTTCAAGTGTTTGCATCAATTACACATGCTGCAAGGCCGTAAATACGCACCATGGTGTATTTACCTGCAATTCAGCATCTGTCCCTGGTATTCTTGCAGCTACACGAAGATAAATCCTTAATAAGCAGCAAATGTGGATTTGTGCAAAGGCGGGGAAACACCAGGTTTTGCGAATGTGACATTAATACCCAGCAATTCTTTGAAAGCAAACTGTTCTGAGCTGCTTTCTCCCAGATCTCTTAACCCTCTCCGTGCAAAGACTCCCCTGCACCAGCAGTTGATGTGAAATGTATGGATTATTCATGCTACTTACTTGCAAAGCCTTGAAGCCAGGGAAGGGACCAGAAATGCTGTGCATCTCCCTGAGCCAAGAATGTGGATTTTCTTGCTGTTCATCCCCAATTCTCCCACTTTATCTGGTGACTCAGCTGCCTGATGCAAGGGCTTTACAATTGCAGCTTTGCCGATGAGCTACGCCAGGTTGTGTGCTGCCGGTTTCTAGACTCCACACGCAATTTTGACAAATGTTTGTACTTTGCAACTTCATTTCTGAAAACAAGACAGCTCTGCTGTCGTATTTTGTGGGTTTTCTGGCTGATGCACCCCAACAACCTGACCATGAGAGCCACCTGGAAGCCAAGACACGAGAGCCAGCAGCAGGCCACACCAAGGCCCGGTTCTCCTCTTAGAAAACACTCGGTCATTTATTTGCTTAGTACAGGGGATAGCCTCAGGGCAGACGGGATGGAAGGCCCACACGAGCTATGTCTGAGCGCCAACAAGTCCCCGACAGCACTTGGTTTCCCCAGGCTCAGCTCGGAAATGGCCTCCTCCACGGTGCTGGCCCACCAGGGGCCTCCTGCTGCATGGACGAAGCTGTAAGGGAGCAGCAGAGGAAGGTTCCCACTGTTTGTGCCTGCAACCAAAATAATCTCCCTCGGACCATGCCAGCATAGCGAGAGGAAAGGCCCCAGGGCCTGAAATGGTCTCTGCTTCCTGTTTTTCCTCTTTGCAGAGTAAACAGGTTTCTGAGGTCTCCAGAGACCGGCCTGCACCGAAGCCTCTGATCTGGCCATCCTTGAACTTGTGGGAAGCTGGGATTCAGTCCTGGATGCAGAGATCGCAGATCAGACGTGTTGTTAGCTATATTTATCCCCATTTATCCCCCTCCTCGCCACACGGCAGCGGGGTACCTGTGAGCTGAGGTTGCGGGGGAGGATGAACGAATGGGGAGGAGGCACCTCAGCTTGCCAGCAAGTTGTGCAATTATTATTATTACTATTTTGTGTCATTTTGTGTCATTTTCCCAAGCAGTGGTGCAAGCCAGATCGTTCAGTTATGTACTGCAACTTTCCAGCCACAGTTCATATGATTTTCAGTTAGCCTTTTGGTCCCAACGATCATTAAATACTGATTACTGAAACATCAATTAAGTATTAAAATCATTGTAATTATTCCCAGAGCTCTATGGAAAAGAACTCGTTTCAAGCTTTTAATCTGAGACAGGGCTTTTTTTTCTGTTAGAACTTGAGGCCTGAGTAGTGTTTTTTATTTTATTTTATTTTATTTTATTTTATTTTATTTTATTTTATTTTATTTTATTTTATTTTATTTTATTTTATTTTATTTTTTATTTTATTTTATTTTATTTTATTTTATTTTATTTTATTTTATTTTATTTTATTATTTCAGTTTCCGTGGTCTGGGATGGTAAGGTTGGTGTACCTGAACTTTTATACAGCCACTGCCACCCACACCATTTGGGGTTCCCCGTTTGCCCCCTGGGTGCCACTGACATTTTTGGAAACAGGAACCCCAGAGAGAGCAGTGAGGGGGTCTCCTGCCCATTATGGAGATACCCAGAGGGTTTGTCCACCCTGGATAATGTGCTTTGGAAAAGTTATTCTTTAAAGTGTGCAGGTGAGATTTTGGAGGTGTCCCTCCCCAAAACACACGTTGCCAGGCTGTGACCCCAAGGGTTGACCCAACAGGGCCATGGAGAGACTTTAAAAAGGACCAAAAAAAAACATGGAACTGCTTGGGCTCATGCCAAGCATGTTTGGCTGAAAATATCTTGGCCCAGCAGCAGGGATGGAGCCCCAGGGGGGACACCAGCCCCTGGCAGAGCAGCAAAAACACCAGGGTGGTGTTGAAAAGCATCAGGCTACACCCTCTTCCCCAAGTACCTAGCTCCTCTGGCCACTCTGTCTTTCGATAAACTGTACCTAGTGGGTGACTGGCTAATGAAATGGCTAATGCACGTTCCCAGGAGCAATCTCAGCAGGGTTGCAGAGCGGTGGCACGTGCTCACGTCTTCCTGCTGCGGTGACGTGTTCCCAGGGAGAAGCAAAGTCCCCCATCTGTGGCCTCCCCGGTAAGTAGGGCTTTCTGCCTATTAAAACACCACTATTATCCCATTAAAGTGGAAGAGAGTTCCTCCATCCACTAATGTGCTATTACTTATTCATGTAAAACCACCACTACTCCGTTTAGTGAGTTATCTTCCTGCAACCTGTTTTTATCTGTCTCACAGGGGTTGCGTGCACTTTAGGATTTGTTGCCTGGGACCAAAAGCTGACGCTGCTGGGCACAGCCACGTACAGCCCAACCCACAGGCAGGCAGGACACGCAGGACTGTGCCCGGACATCTCACCGCTGCAAGCATGGGTGAGCTGCAGAACCTGCTAAAGATGTGGATCTGGCCACACAAAATCACTTGTAAAGACCCCAGGACAAAAATATTTAGTTATTTTAGAGGAAAAGCTTCCTTTCCCTTCACTACATGTACTGTGTTGGTGTTGGGTATCCTAAGGCAACTGCTGGTGAATTTGCTGGGTGACCAAAGGCCCAAGAGATGGATGCTGCTCTCTCCCAAGTCTTGTCTCAAAATGCTCCCCTTAAATATCTGCTGTAATCCAGGGTGCTCCTTTTAGTCACCTACTCATTTCTATTCCTTTTAACTCAAATATCACCTTTTCCCCCATAAACCTGCATATTCTAGGGTGTTTCTGTATGTCCCACTATATCACTTGCCGACAGAAGTCAAGCTAAAGGGAGTTCCTGCATTAATGCAGCGGTAGCCATAAAAATAATCACAAAAGCAATAAATAAACAAATAAATAAATAAATAAAAGGAATTTAATCATGAAGAAAAAGCATCTAGATATAATTTCTTAATCTGCCCTCCGGTGCAAGGTGGCATTTTCTTTCCGGGCAAAGACCAAGGGTGTGGGTGTGCACTTTTTTGTGTGTGCATGTGTGTGCTTTCGCCTGCTTATTTGGGTATTCTGATTAATTGTCCCCTGTGAAAAGGGGGTTCATCCTCCTGGCATTACCTGGGTGCTAATAGCATCGGAAGAAGGGAAACTGCCTGCTAAGTAACGGCATTAGGCAAGGAGATAATGGCTTTTAGCTTTCTGTTTCCCACATGCTCTCTGTCCCTGCGGGGCTTTCAAAAATCACATTCTCCGGAGCTGCTATCCGACTGGCTCTTGCCGTCAGACATGCACGGTGCTTGAAAGCGATCCCGAAGCTCCTCCACAAATGTGCACCCCCGTTTCGGCTGCCTTTGAGTCCAGGGAGGGCTCAGCGTGCTGGCCGGAGGGCCATGTGGATGGCCTGGGGGCTGCCGTGGATGTGTCCCACCACTGATGTTCTGCACAGGGCTGGATGGGGAAGGTTTGGGCCTCCAGCTCAATGCAGCATCTGCAGTTTGGGACAACCCTCCTGGAGCACACGTCAGCTTACACTTTTTGGAGCTCAAGAAGTGAGCTGTGAGTGGCTCCGACTGCAGCAGTGGTGAAATCTGTGCTGGTAGCACGCTGCTGTCACAGGAGCTCTGCAGGCACACAGAGGTGGTTCTGCCACCACCCTCCTCTGAACCAGGAGTCCATGGATGTCCAAAGGGCTGGAGATGGAGAAGACAACTGGGATGTGCTCCTTCCACAAGGCACTGCTCCTAAAGCCATCGCCAAGGCGGAGTCACGTCCCTTACCAAGTCACTAATGAAACGATTCTGCTGAAATATTTCATTTAAAATGAGTTTTCCCCTCTCCACCTCTCTGCTGCCACTGTAGATGCTGAGGTGCCCCATTCCTGTGGGCTTTTGCAGATGAACGGGTCCCTGCCACCCGCTGGGACACTGCTGGGGACACCTGGGACACGGTGCCACCTGCCTGCCTCACCCCCCAGCAGTGCCTGCAGGGAGTCACAGGAATCAAATGCTGAGTCCTCTTCAACGGAGACAGAAATACCCATATCATGCTCTTAAATAAGATTAATGACAATATTAAAGATTAGTAATAAGATTAAATAAACATTAAATCACTAAATGACTCCTCTCCCAGTTCCTTCCTCTCTTTGGGTGATTTTCAGGCAGAGTAGGCACCGAGCTGTAAACAACATTTTTTTCAGCCCCAGCTCACTCCATAAATGGTTATCCTGGCTGCACTGTGGCAGGTTTTATTGTGTAATTAGGATGACAATGTGCTAATGCTCTGCCCTAGACCTTCCAAATTCCTTAGGCAGATTTTACACATCCGAGAAAAAAAAAAAAAAAAAAGAAAAAAAAATATATATAAAAAAAAACAAGCTGAGGAAGTGCTTTCTGTGCTGGAAGTTTTGACCCATTGTCATGCCTCGGTTTTCAAGGTCGTTCTCTGAACATTGCAGCCTTGGTCAGATGCTACATGAGCATCTCATAAGCCATTTATCTGACCTTCAAAGGCCTTTTCTGTGCGCTTCCCCCAGCACAAGCATCCCCAAGGGATGAGGGCTCTCAATGGGGCAAGACCACCATGCAAACCAGCCCCCGCCACAGCAGCTTTGCATCCCCCAGTGCTCAAAGTGCCTCCAAGACAGAGAAGAGCCAAAGGATGCTGGTGCACGGGGACCTCACCATGGGTTCATGGCCTGGGTCTCTCTTCCACTTCGTGTCCAGATGTTCCACCAGCTGCTGAGGGCTCCTCCACCCACCTGGGGCATAAAACCCAGAGGTAATTTATTTCTGCATCTTCTCCTGGGGCCTTCGCACTCAGGGAAGCATGTCCAAGCTTGGAGGGTGAATGCTTTTAGCTGCACTGATGTGGTTACAGCAGCTCGGTTTCCAGTGCAGACAAGCCCAGATCTGCCCATCTCGGCCTGGGCTGGATTAGAGCTTCCCTGGGTGCTGCTGGAAAGGTGCAGCTTGAAACAGCAAATTGTAATTACCTTGCCTGAGCAAAAGATGGACTTTGAGTGGTAGAGCGACCACCACAAAATAAAAGAACTTGAAAGAATGAATGAGAAAAAAATCCAATTTTCACTTTGCAAGACTTTTCTCCTATGTGTCATCCCGGTGATGGACCTGCCTGTGCCCACTGTGCTCCTCCAGCACTGTGGCCAAGAGGATCGGTGCCTGCAAAGGCAGAAACCAAGCCCACTGGCAAAGCACGACATCGCATCTCACGAGGCTGTGACTTACCCCCTGATTTAATTCTAACTTTAGGATGGGAGCAGATCTAATAAGAGGCAGCTTATTACCCGTTATTGCTACTTCCTTACGCACCTCAGGCAAGAATCTTTCTGGCAGTTTGTTCAGGTGTTTACCCACACGTATGCACGGATCTCACTGCAGCATCCCAACCACCCTCAGTAGGGCAGGTACCAGCCCTGGGGCTGCCTTTCGAGGCCGTGATGCCCGGCGGCACCAAGAGCAACCTCGCAACTTTTTCTGATCCTATAAAAAGAAGTAGGTCTCTGACACGGGAGGGAGGTGCTGAGCCTTGCCAAGGAAAAGTCAGCAGAAAATGACTGCTCAGAGCTGTATCAAAAACCCAAGTGTTTTTCAGGTGAAGCCGGTGAGAGCTGATACTTGGGTTTGAACTGAAAACCACCAGGAAAAATATGCTGTTGAAAAGAAGTTAGAAAAAAAGAAAGTCATAACATTTTATTTGGACAATTATTTCTACTTCATTAAAATACTTCTATGAAAATATGTAGTAAACTCTGCTAAGCTCAAATATTCTTCAGAACTCTTTTGTTTAGTAAAGCTGTTTAATATGTGAGCATAAACACCTTTCCTCTGGAGGCATGGCTGTTTTATGGGTACATTCCATCCTTTTCAGTATGTTTTTTCCCCAAAAGACAAGTGAGAGGATGTGTGCAGAGCTTTTACTCTGCAGGGGCTAACGGCCCTCGTTGGGAAGGGTCCTTCAGCTGCAGCTCTCCTTAAGGAAGGGATGAGTTGGCCAGTGGAAGAAGCCTCAAGCCAGCCAAAAGAGCAACCTTTAGGTGTTAAAACCAGCTGCAGACAAGGACCTAACAAAGACATCAGGCTGCTTGGCCAGAGCAGAGACAAATCATGCAGATTTGGCTGGAAAAGGAGCAATAACCCACCAAAAATGGGTCGGTCCAAGGCTTCCCAGCACACAACGGAGCTGGTAGGGTTTCAGGTGCTGTGCATTGAGCCATCACTCTCCAAATCCTGCAACGCTGGCCTCTGGGCAGCCAGGTAGCTCATGCGCCCAAGTCTCTAAACTGATGTGTTGAAAATATTCCAAAATTAGCTTTTCCGCAGTCCAGATGGCGGATCGTGAGTGCTTAATGGCACAGCATGAAGGTTTTATTGGCACTCACGAGGGACGAGCAGAGCAGCTTACTTGTGCCTCTTCCATCCGTGAGTAATGCATCTGCCGAAGCCCGTGCCAGGAAACTGCATCCCACCACTTCATATTTCATGCGCCTGTGTGTGCAGACAATTACTAAATGACAGTAGATATTATTGAAAGAAAATCGAGGCAAGCCACAGCTTATATTGATGTTGTTTTTAGGATTCACTTAACTCCCTGTTTTCTTGCCTCGTGCCAGCTTCTGCTCACCAAGTGCTTCCACTCCCTGTTTGAGTTGTGGCTCTGGTCCTTGGCGTGCTCCCTATTTTTGACCCCCGAGGGACCACGGAGCTTTTAAGATCAGCTGGCTGTAGGGTCCCCAGACTGAAAATCAGCAACCAGAGGGCCCTAAAGATGGGAGCATGGACCCGGAGTCCCCACGCCTTCAACCAGTGCTCAACCTCCACCAAGCCCAAGGTAAAGCTTTGTGCCATCAACCACGATAATCAAAGCTCCTCCCAAGAAAAAAGCTGCCTCTGAAGACCATTTAAATGCTCTGTGTAACATCAAGATGAACATTCACATCTTTCTTTTATGACATTAAAACCCATTAATAATTAAAGAAGCGAGTGGCAAGCAACCTGGTGCAGAACAAATGAGCGTGGTTTCCTAGAAGTGCCAGTCATGGCTGGGAACTGGGAGAAAGCACAGACCTGGGAGCAAATGCCAGGGCACATAAACGTTAGGCACTGGCATTTTCTGGTTTTGCCTGATTTTGCTGATTTTTTGTCTCTTATGGTAAAAAAAACTGAGGTGAACTGTGTGGCACACAAGGGTCATTAGTCAAGTTGTGCCCTCACCTTCCTATCCATCATGTAATGCTTATTATTATCTTTTTTTTTTTTTACAATAAAAAATTAAAGTTTGCATCCCCGTTCAGCCACAAATGTCTATTATTTTTTGTTTGTTTCCATTTTTTTCATGGTGATCCTCCTCCTCCCTGCAAGGCCAGGGATGGGACCCTCGTGCTGCAGGGTCCGTGAGTCCCTTCTGCAGGGGGGAGCCTCCAGGAGCCCTACCAGAAACCTTCATTTTCAGTTGCCCTTGCACAGTAGCCATGGAAACGAGGACGACTTTCCCATCCCTTTCTGGGAAGGCTCGGCAGTCGCTGCCATGAGCTCTGTTTGAATAAGATTTGGCAAAATAGCTCAGCAGGGGTGTGAGCTGCCTGTGCTGGTAGCCATGGGCTAGGAGATGCTGGGGGAAGGCAACCAGGTGAAGGACTCACGTGGCTTCAGGAGCAGGGTTGGGGCCAGGCACTGCCTACATCGCTGGAAGGTGTCCGTGCACACAAATGCACAGTGCTGGGGGATGAAAGTGAACCCCTTGGGATGGAAAATTCCTGGGAGTTTTGAAATCCTAGGGGAAAAGATGTTTTTCTCACCAAAATTTGGGAAAATTATATAATCTCATTACTTATACTGCTTAAATGATTTTTTTTTTTCCTTTTTCCTAATTCTTTAAACATGAAAGCACTCTGTAAAGCTGGCCCAGTGAAGGAGCTGCTGGATATGTGCATGAAGCAGAGCACCAACCCTGTCCTTGCCAGCCAGGAGAGAGGTCAGCACCGCGTGCTGATATCCTGTTGAGTTTGGAAGAGCTGAGCATAGCAGAAGCAATGCCTTGTTAAACACCTCTCTGTCCTTGCTTCATCATTCACTCTAAGCAAAATCAATTTACACAAAGCTTTCTTCTGCATCGCTTCTCCAAGTACCCAGTATTCTGTTTCAGAAAAAAACAAAAACAAAAACAAAAAGAAATAATCTTTTATTTATTTACTTTATTTTATACCAAGCTCTGCATTTTCCAAGCTCAGCATGAGTGTGGGTTGTGAAACATCACTGATGGCACTTTTCTAGGTAGGGATTTCCTCTTCTGAAGCATGATGTGGATGAACCCCACTGCCCCAAGACCATGCTCTCAGCAAAGGAGAGGCAGGCTGCCCTGATGTCCCGTGCTGCTTGTGGCCAACACGTGCATGGCTGGCACACTGCAAAGCCAGCTGTAGTTTTGTCAGAGCTTTAAGGAGAGCAATCTCCTTCCCTCGATCTGTGCATCCCCTGGCAGCCTGGAGCAACATAGCCAAGGCAGAGATGGGAGACAGCACTACAGACCCCCAAATCCTCGCTTCTCTCCAGCCTCCCCATCTCCCGCAGGCTTCTGTGAGCACCACACTCCTCTCCCTGCCTCTGTCGCGGGGCTCAGCAGACAGGCAGCAGCACGAGGGACCAGACTCAGTGTTTGTTTGGTGGTGGTGCAGAGCCCATGGAAACATGCAGGGTTTTTTTTTCCTCTCCCTGCTTGAAGCCCTACCTGCTGGTGAGTCACCACGGGGCTGGCTGGGTGCTGTCTCCTGCATCACTACTTGGCAAAGCAGCCCAGCGTGCTATCTCCTGTAATAGGGTGTGTGATTCACGATGTGAGCAAGGACTAAATGCAGCAGGAATGCACTCGAGGATCTCTGGCCTCGCTTACTCCACCCGCCGCAGCACCAGCCAAGAGGGCTGGCACTCCACGGGCGCTCTCGCCCAGCCGTGCTGTGATGCTCTGGGATCAAAGGTGCTCTGTCTGCCTCTGATAAGTGCCAACGTAAATGCAAAGCAGCCTTTGTGTTCTGCGCTTGTCTCCCGAGGAGCAGCAGGAAGGCAGCGTGTGAGCAGAAAGCTTTAGCAGGGCGTGCTTTGGTTTTCCACGGCCGGGACAATATTCCCTGCGAGAGCATCCCTCAGCACCCCTCAGCATCCCTCAGCAGGTGGGAGGCTGAAAACCAGGAATGGGGAAGGGGAAAGGAAACCGTGTTGGCTTCTAGCAAATCTCATGTCTGGAAAGGCAAGGAAGGGTTTTCCAGCAGGGCTGAGCTGGGTTTGCTGGGTCCCACATTGCCTCCGGGGTGAGGAATGAGCTGAGCAAGAAGAGTTTGAGGATGTTGTCCAGATGAGGCCCTGTGCATCGGGGTCAGGCTGGGTGTTAGGTGAAGGATCTGCACCCAGAGGGTGGTTGGGCACTGGGACAGCCCCCCCAGGGCCGTGGGCACGGCACTGAACCTGCCAGAATTTTTTAACCTTCCCCTTCCTCACACAAGGAGCTTTCTGCCCTTGGGCACTGAGGCGATTAGGCAGGTAAAGCTTGAAAAAATCAATAAATTGTGCTGAGGAGAGCCAGGTGCTAGTGGGGCTCCTGCCACAGAGGCCCTGGGGACATCTCCGGGTGTCCTTGGGTGCTGGTGCCTGCATGGGCTGGGGCTGGCCCTGCACCTCCCCTGCAGCCCCCTGGGGTCTGGAGTCACTGCAAAACAAATGGAGAAACATTCTGCCTCCCATGTCGTCATCCCAGTTTGCTAATTGGGGAAATAATTGTGTTTAAAAAGCCCTGTGCCAGCGAAGGCATTCTGAGGAGGCTATGGAGGGAGGCGGCCATTTTGTCCCATACAAAGCAAGCTCACGCCATGGCTTCAGCCAATTTTGCGAAGTTTTGGCCCAGTTGTGCTCCCCTGCTTGGGGCTTTTGGTGTTGGGTTGGAGGGTCTGGTCTGGCTTTTGGTTGATGTGGTGAGCTTTTAAGTATGTAAAACACAAGATTTATATTTCAGTGTGCAGGATACTGAGAAGACAATCCATCTCACAATGAAATCCCCATTGCAGATCTTGCCCAGGCTACAGAGACAAGCAACATAGAAGGCTTTCCTCATCCTGCCAGGGCCCCTGAGCAGCTCTGAGTGCAGTTTTCCTCCCTCTAAGGAGCAGGCAACAACCCTGATTTGCAATGATGCTCAAGCTCTGAAAATGAAAAGTGCTGTTTTGCCTCTGTTTTGACTTTTTGTTGTATTCGCTTGCAAGACTCCTGTAATTACTTTGCTTTGTTTGTTTGTTTTATAGAGCAAAGGAACAACACTCCAGCCTAAATTTAGTGCCCCATGTTTGTGAGCAATCTGCAATTAGCAACCAATGCATCCACGTGCACAAGGGCAGCGGAGAAAGGGGGCTGTGCTGGGTAGGTGGCACTTTTTTCTCCTAAACAAACACCGGATAGGAAAATACCAAAACACCGCCAAGCCGGCATGTTTCTAACTACTCCTTTCCTGCTGTGAGCATGGCTCGTGATGCTGGGGATACCAACGCAGGCTGTCTCTGAAGCGCTTCCCAGGTTTCAGCAAGCTGCATCCACTCCTCTTACAGTACTCCCAGTCCCTCGTTAAGCTGATGGTTGCAAAACCCATTATCCCTGCTCAGCCCAATTTGTTCACGTCCTAAACCAAGTTTTCCCCCATTTCCCACAGGATGGATGCACCTCCATCCCTCCACCTTCCCTTTCCTCTGCCTTCTTCTAGGATGTGCTGGGGCTGAGTCCAAGCCTCCCTCTGCAGGGAGTGGTTGCTCTCCAGCGTGCTCGCTTGGGAAGGGCTGGAATTTGCATTTTAGCTCCGAGGAAGGAGATCTGCTGCCATCTGCACCTGGGCAGAGAAAGAGCTCCCCAGCTGGAGGCGGCAGGCATGGCTCTGCCTGCGGAACAAGGCTCGATTCTGCGCTGGATGAGCATCGAGTCCACAGATTCATCATCAGGCAGAGGGATTTTAGTCACAGGATGGATTTGGATCACGTGCAGATGGATCTAGGCATGGCAAACAATGGCCATAGACATGCAGAAAGGCTTTTTTTCTGTTTCCATAGTCTGGGCAGCAAGATTGCTGGGTTTTTAACCTGGCACCCATAGGAGCAGGTGCTAAGATGGCACAGCTCAGCTCATTCTGCTGGGCAAAGAGAAACTTTGGGAAATGTGTCGGCCCCTTGTCACGGTGTGGGGCTGCTAAAGAAAAAAAAAGAAAAAGGAGGAAAAGAAATTGCAATGCTACTTCCTTATTGAAGGGCAAACACCCTGCGTTAGGTGCAGGATTTCCCCGAGAGCAAAGTCCAGGGCTGGGAGGGACACGGTAGGTGCTGGCAGGTGCAGTAGAAAATTGATTTTTCTAACGATGAATGCTGCTGTGATGCAGCCAACTGCTGCTCCAGGGACTGCATGTGTTCATTTGGGACAGCTCTGGCAGAAGCAAACCCTGGCACCCTTGGGAGCATTCTTACTGAAGCCCTGGTGGGTGACACTGCCCCAGACACCCCAGCATGTGGCATCCAGCTACTGGTGTAACTGGGAGTGGCTTTGTGCACAGTGCTGGAGATTGCTGCAGCACTCCAGTCCCGAGCACTCCAGCTTGGGTGGTGTGAGAGGGAAGGTGCTGTGCATCATACCTGACTTTTCTGCAGCACTATGTGATGTGCCACATCCAGAGCTCCCAGGAGAGGGAGAAGAGGTAGATAAGAAGGAGCAGGGCCACATCTCCAACCATCTTGCTGCTGGAGCACTCAGAGATATGTGCCAGAAAACCAAAAACCCAGCTGTGCCCCAAGCACAGCAGTGCTCACCATCTAGATGTCGGCCAGCGTTGGGGCTGTGTCGTGTATCAGCCGAGCTCCAGTGCTCCTCGGGGGCTCAGGGCAAAAGCTGGGGCTGCTGTGTTAGGATTCCCCTCCCCATAATCTGTTTGATGTAGGATCTGTTGGGCAGACCAGGATGTGTGTGGCCCCAGCTTCTCTGGGTGGCACAGGGCACGAGGGTGCTCGGGCTGGGTTCCTTGCCCTGCGGTTCCCAGCTCAGTCACAGAAAAGCTGAGGACACTTAACTCCCTCCCCTGCCTTTTTATTTGCCATGAGTCATTCCCTAAGTAAGCAGCCAAGGGAAATGCCCGGCCGGGGGAGGCTTTGGCGTGGGCTCCAGCTCTGCTCGTGCTGAGCACCAGCGTGCTGCCAGCACCAGCTGCAGATGGAGCCGTCAGCAGCCTGCAAAAACCACCAGTGCTGTAATCAGCCGGTTCCTAGGGCAAACACGAATGAAAAGCTGATACAAAGCATGTAAGTGATACAGTCATAGCATCCAGCCTGGAAAAGACCTTCAAAATCATCAAGGCCGACCATCAGCCTGACCTATGGGGTCCCATCACTGAGCCTTGTCCCTTAGTGCTGTGTCTCTTAAATGCCACGTGGTCTTTGCTCCAACGTGCTCCCATCCAGAGCCACCTGCTCACATCTTCAGCTCCATCCCTGCCTTTTGGGAGGCTGAGCTGCCACCACAGCTCTGTTTTGTGAGGCTCAGGTGATCCCATTGATCTCCAGCTGCTGGAGATCTGGGGTGACCTCCCTGGCACCGCTGTCCTTATCAGCATAGAAGTGATAAGAGCTCCAGATGTGGCGTAGGAGTGCAGTGACTCACCCCCTTGCCATGTGCAGGCTGGGCCTGCTGTGCAAGCACAGGGCAGGGAGTCACCGGGACTGGCCCTTCCCCATCCCCGTGGTGCTCCCGGCGCCGTCCTGCTGGGTGTTGATATCAGATTTAGCTATTTCGGGGAGGAGACGGGAGCCACGCTGAACTCCGGTGCCTTTTCCTCCTACGGCTTGGAAAATCACGTAGGATCCTTCCTAGGCTCCCCCTGCCCTCTTCCCCTCTGTTTGCTTCCTGCTGCTCTGCTGAGTCAGAGCCGCCGATTTGGCTGGTGAGAAGGAAATTCCCCCTTCCGAGGGCGAGCTGGGGGTGCAGCTCCTGCTCACCAGAGCGGGGCGTTTTGCTTTGCTGGCCATTTCCCCACAGAGGTGCTCCGAGGTGCACGGCTGCTCCCTGCCTGGCTGCTCGCTCCCTGCTTGCCAGCATCCCAGCACCGGGCTCCCAAATTAAACCTTGCCGGGACCGTAATGAAGCACGAGCCCGGCTGGTAGGAAGAGGCCGTGAGACTTTTCCACGCCCATTTGCACAATAACTCATTATAAGCCTCCCGTCCTCACGACTCTGGATTTTAATTCTGTTTTAAAGTATTGTGAAATGCTTCATTTGACACAAACCATACAGGGGAGGAAAAAACAGGCAGCGGGCTTTCACCCCACAACGTTACAATGGTTAACAGGATGTCCCTTCCAAATCTGTTTTGATGTAGAGGTTTTATTAGCTGAGGAAGTCTTTGGGGACTTTATCTTCGGGGATGCAAGCTTTGCACTTAATTGCTTTTGCTCCGAAGGGTTACACAGAGATACTTTCACTGGGCTGCCGATGACATTTCCCTCACAGTGTGGGGGACGCCTCGTCTCCGGCTGAAAGAAAAGCTCAGTTCTGCGCCCTGCCTTCATAAATGGGCCTTTCAGTAGGATGCCCTGCACAGGCAAGCCCACGGAGCAAAATCAAGTTCTTTAAGAGCCTCCCTTGAAGAGCAGCACTGGGGATTTTCTTTTAAAATTTTTAGTATAACAAGGAAAAAAAATAATTAAAAAAGTTGCATTGCCAGTGCCCATTTTGGCTGGTAGTGGGTTGTTTCGGAATGCCATGGTTTTGCCTAATTAATATTGACCTCCCTGCTCCATGTGGGTCATGGCAGCAAAGCCAAAGCCCCTAGCAATCCGCAGTGCCCACGAGTTAATTTACATTCATAATTACTGGCTAAAGTCTTTGTCTTGTCTCTCCTTCTCCAAGAAATGTTCTGACAAGGTGCTTCCATTTTCAGGGGCTGGAATCAGGGGATGTGAACCTTGCTGTATGAAGGTTCACGAAGAAGAAGCCTCACTTCAAAAAAGATTTAGGGCTGGGATTCCAAACAAAAACCACATTTTTTCCAGCATGAAGCACTCCGGTAGGAGTTCTGCTGGCGCTGACCGAGCACAAAACCCTCTTGGGTGTGAAGGGACATTTGGGGTGACCTTCTCCCACAGGTGACAGCACTGGGGTCTGCTCAACCTCTCCTTGAGCCACTGCCTGGCTGAACTCCGCCGTGAGGACAGGAGGAAGGAGCTGCTGGCTGCTGAGGGCGGGTTGTGTGGCTCGGGGATGTTTTGTGGGGCCACCAGCAGATGTCAGGACGTGTGGCTGGAGCTCCTCCAGCTGCTGGCCACTTTCATGCCTCCACGGAGGCGTAGAGCAGGGATTCACTTGGGGTGAAGCCCTTTTTGTGCATGGGAAAGAACAAGCTTCACTAATAGAGGGCGTAATTAAACAGCGGGTAATTGACATTTTCATTTCCTGTACCCTGCCCCGGGAGGATAATGACAGGTTGGGCTGTATCAAAATGTTCCTGAATACCTTTGGTGACACAACACGAGATGGTAGCTGCAAAAATTTCTAGAAAATTGTGGGATCAGCAGCAATCCTTGGCTCGGCACTTTGGGTCTTGTCCTGGCTTTTGGAGGTGCTCACGAGCAGTGTCTTGGCAGCAGGCAGTTCCCATGCTGTCCCCGTTGCCATCTGGAGATGCCAGGAAACCTCTGCTCCTCTCCGTGCTCAGGTGAGCAATCCCCTTCGCAGAACGCCTCCTTTGGTGGAGAACTGCTCGGAAGGAGGAGTAGGGGCGAGGCAGTAAGCTCGCTTTCCACGGGCAAGGCAGAAGATAAAAATAGGACCAGCTTCTCCACCAGCCATCTGGTGATGAGACGGGGCTGCCTGTAGCACAAGCGGTCAGCGAGGCAGCTATTATTTATAAAGCACCGTGGATGAGCATCACGCTTCACGAGGGCTGAATCTATTATGGAAAATGGAATTCATTCCCTAAAGAAATCCTATTTTTTTTTATTATTATAACCTCCTGGCCAGCAGGTGGAAAGCAGCAGCCCACGGCGAGCAGAATGAATGCGGCCACTTCAGCCTCCTCCAAGCTCCCGTGCCGTGTCCATCACCGTGGTGCTCATCACTGGAAGATAACGAAGCTCTCCTACCACCACAGGCTAACGGATTGGGGTTTTCTACTCTGCTCCTCCGTCCTTCCATCGTATTATTCCAGCTCAGCAAGAAGCAGAAGAACAGTTTATAATTCAGGAGAAGGGCTGGGATGTTTCCCCTCTTGGGGGAAAAATAAACACGAGTGTTGGCTCTGGTTTCCTACCAACTCCTACTCGCTCCGAGCCTGGTGCGTCGGGAATCAGAGTGCAAGTTAATAATAAATAAGGGCACAAACGCTGCAATAAGAACTTAAAGCTGGTTTCAGTCCAAACTGCTGAGCTTGCTACAGCATAGGCAGTGCTGGGGCTCATTGCTGCAGGGGTGGCAGCATGGGTTAGAGCAAAGGATGGGCCTCTTTTGGAGGGGGAATGGCATTTGTAACGGGGTGCTGGTGATGTGTGAACACCATATGGGGTTGGTGTGAGTTGCCCAAGGTTCAGAGACCCCATACTCAGTGGCAATGTGCCTGGAGAGCAGGGTGCCAGCCCCAGACGCCTTTCCCACCTCTGCAGCCCAGCTCAGCAGTGCTGTTGCACCCTCAGCCCCTCCAGCCCTGCTGGCAGCATCCTTGCTGCTGTGTGGAGCCAAGCAGCCACTCTTTGTACGCCCGAATCCCAGGAGACCTCATTAGGAAGCAGGCACAGCAAATGGTTGCTTCTATTGGGATGTCCAAAACTCAACCCATGGGGGAAGGACACCCAAAATGTGGTGGGACATGCTCACAGCTGCGTTTCCACCTCCCTCTTGGTGTCTCCCCTTCCCCGGCGTCCCAGCCTAAACGGGTCTCTGGGCTGGTGAGGGACAAACAGGCCAAATTATCTGTGAAAAATCTATGGAAATAATATTCCTGAGAGCTGGCCCATTTGCATGTGTAATGGCCAGGGTGCTTTCCCTGGCTTCTGCCGCGGCAGATGCCGGAATGGCCACAAGGCACGTCTGCTCTAAGCAAGGCTGGAAAGGGCTGGGTGGAGCAGGGAGGGGGACAGCGATTACGTGCACAGGGCCATTACACATGTAAACACGACCTTAAAAATAGAGCCGGCTGGGTGCTGCCAAGCCTTTCCCTGACCACCCGTCGGAATTAAGGAGAGCCGTGGGTTTGGCTGCAGTCCCTGCCCTTCTCTTCGCTGCTCCTGCGATAGCCAGAAAATGCCTGTATGAAATGGGCAATAAGCTGGTGTGTGCCAGCATTTGCATCAGAAAGTTTTGCTCCGTACGGGGTGGGACGGCACAGCAGCAGGAGAGGATTCCTGGAAGCTCTCACCACGGATTTGCATCTCTCCCTCCCCGTGGCAGGAGCTGCCGGGATGCGACTGCAGCGAGTGGAGAGCACCGAGGGGAGAGGAGCTGGAGCCAAGGATGCTGATGCTGAGAGGCTGAAATTGCTCCTGGAAATGCAGAAAGGGTGAAGAGAAGAGCCACAGGAATGATATGAGGACTTGGAAAAAAGTCATTATCCATGAGTAGTTCAATCAGTTTGGCTTATGATAAGAAGAGAGATTGAGAGATGATGTGATTAGGGTATAAGGTTAATTTAATAGGGAGAAAGCAGCGCATACTGAACAGGCTGTATAACCAATACTGCCTCCTTGTTTCCTCACATTTTCCCACCCATCTCTCATATACGACCATAGCAGGAAGGAACAGGACGCAGAGCTGGGGTGAAATTTTTCCTCAGTGCCAAGAGTAAGGAGGAGACTTCATTTTCACACTCCGAAATTTGGATCGAGGTGGGTCTGGTGCAGACAGGCCAGACTTTCCCCCACCTGCCTCTTCTCTCACCTTCCAAGTGGGGAAGCCCTGGCCCGAATGTGAGGGGGGTTTCCCCAGGGCTCAAGGGGGATGCGAGCATCTTGGCACGTGTCAGGTCTCCTCCAGATTTCCAGATCTCTTCCAGATTTCCAAACAAACCAGACTCGTGCTGTCTGGTCAGGGGTGCTGGTGGGAAGCGAGGAGTGGTTAATGGGATTGTGCTCAGCCTCCTGGAAACCTCGAGGGGTGCGGAAAAGTAATATCATCTGGTCCTGGGAACTAACCTGCTTTGAAGGGAATTAAAGAAGCAGAAGGAAAAAGCAATATAATCTTCAGCTGCCACCTCTGTCCCTTGTTGCTACCTGAGGGATTAAGCCATTAAAACCTAATGTGCAAGAAATATTTCAGCTCCCGCCTGGACCTAAATGTTTTTTGTGCAAGCGGTGGCAAGACACAAACCAAACCCATCCCCTCTGCGCTCGCACACACATGAAAGAGAAGCAGCGTGGCCCTGGCGGGGGATATAACCTACAAGGTGCTTCTGCTCTCAGAAGCTGGGAATAAAGCACAGAGATTGATAAAGCAGATACGGGGTCGGGCTCGATGGGACCGCCGAGGGAGGGCGGTTTCTATGGCGATGGAGAAGAGCCGTGATGGGAGGCATCGCGCGTGGGCGGCAGCGAGAGGCAGCTCCACGCCCTGCAGAAGTGGGTAGTTGCTTTGGAGACAGGTGCAGGGGCTGAAAAAAGCACCTCGGGGGGAAGGAGAGGGAGAGGGGGGCTTGGTGGGGCCCAGCTGCGCTGGACGTGTCACTTGGAAAGTCTGAACGGGGGAGAAGCTGGTGGGCAGGGACACCTCCCACCAGCCCAGGTTGCCCAAAACCCCATCCAGCCTGGCCTTGAGCACCTCCAGGGATGGGGCATCCAAAAGCACTCCCCTGGAGACCTGAAGACCTCTGAAGAGATCCTGTCGTGTTTTTGCTCCCGTATGGGTTGTGGCTGAAGGAGTCAAGGGCTTTGCCAGGTCCAGAGCCATCAGAGACAGCTGAACTACCACATGCAGACACTCACAGTTATGGTTCCTCTACCAACACATGGTGCTTTTTGGGCTGTGCAGCCCCAAGGATGTGCTGAAGGCAGCGTGGAGGCAGCTCACTGCCCCTTCCCAGGCAACCAAGAGCCTCCATCCATCATCAGCGGCGGTGCTGACACCGATCTGTAGCTTCCCCTGCCTTCACATTAGTGTCGTCTTGCATGCTACGGCCATTAGGGCTGTTGCATTAGTGATGGATGAGCAACCTTAGATCCTCCTCCTGAATCACGGGGCTGGACAGCGGGACCGAAGCTAAAGGATTGCTAATTAGCAAAACGGGACCAAAGGGAGTCCCTCCTCCATCCGTCCTGGGACAGGGCGCTGTGGTTATATTCACAAGCCTATGAATAGCGTGACTTTAACGAGCTGAAAAGGGTTTTAAAAAATAATGAAATTATAAAAAATTACATCTACAAATGTGAGGTTTACTGTGCTCATGGCAATGCTGTTCATACCCTGGGCAAGATCATCGGACTTACTCTGCAGAGAGAGTCCTGGAAAGGCACTTGCTTAATTGGAAAATGAAGATTTATAAAGATCCCTGATTTAACCAGTTTAAAGACCTGAGCAAAGTCACTGTGCAATACCTCGTGCACGCAAATTTATGCTCCCCTTTTTTCCCGAATCACATCCTTTTGCTGCCTGACAGGGCTGAGGCCGTGTGCTTGCCCCCTCCCAGAGCAGGGACACGGATTTCCATGCACCCTAACATCCTGCCTTGTGGGCCAAGAAATAAAACCGGAGATATTATGAGAATTAAAACCTTTCCAAACAAAGATAACTCAGACAAAACACTTTGAAAATAACTCCTTTTCCATCATTTCAGCCTCATTTGCTTTACTTTGGAGCCAGTTTCTTGGCTAGCTGCCTCCAGGATTTGTTGTTGGCTTATCCCTGGAAAGCTGCTAACACTTATTTTTTCTCTCTCAGCTATACTGGGAAAGAAAAGGATTTTAAAAGCAGGTAAGCCCTCTGTTTTGAGGGTTTTCTTTGAAGTCTTTCAAGCACACGTTATATATGAGCCCTTTCTGCAGCAAATTGTGTCTCAGGGAGCTGAAATCAAATAACCTGAGTGTGATATGATCCAGGTGAATTTGTTGCAATGTTTACAAGGCAACCCTTTTCCAGGAAAAAAAAGAAAAAGAAAAAGAAAAAGAGAAAGGAAAAGGAAAAGGAAAAGGAAAAGGAAAAGGAAAAGGAAAAGGAAAAGGAAAAGGAAAAGGAAAAGGAAAAGGAAAAGGAAAAGGAAAAGGAAAAGGAAAAGGAAAAGGAAAAGGAAAAGGAAAGGGAAAAGAAAGAGAAAAAGGAAAAGGAAAAGGAAAAGGAAAAGGAAAAGGAAAAGGAAAAGGAAAAGGAAAAGGAAAAGGAAAAGGAAAAGGAAAAGGAAAAGGAAAAGGAAAAGGAAAAGGAAAGGGAAAAGAAAGAGAAAAAGGAAAAGGAAAAGGAAAAGGAAAAGGAAAAGGAAAAGGAAAAGGAAAAGGAAAAGGAAAAGGAAAAGAAAGAGAAAGAGAAAGAGAAAGAGAAAGAGAAAGAGAAAGAGAAAGAGAAAGAGAAAGAGAAAGAGAAAGAGAAAGAGAAAGAGAAAGAGAAAGAGAAAGAAAAAAAAAGAAAAAGAGAAAAAGAAAAGAAAATTAAAAAAGAAGCTTTCTGGGAAAACAAAACTGAAATCATATTGCTCATGATCTTTAAAAAAAAAGGTTTTGAGCAAGAAAAAATATTTAAGCAAAAAGTCTTGGAGCAAAATGTACCCTAACACACTGCACCAGGGCTGCGACCAACCCTGTGCTCCCCTCCTGCTGTTCCTCGAAAACCTCCCGGCCCATACTGGTGTGAATCTGTCCCGCTCAGTTCTTGACATTTAGCTCGGCCACAGCCGGCGGTGATTCATAGAAAGCTCCTTGTTCCGGCCCTGTGACGAGTGTCCATGTTCCAGGGCCTTTTTTCCACGCTGCAGTCTTCTAAAAAATGCATGTGCAGGCAGATTGTGCTGCAAATCCTATGGCAACCGGCTGCACCACGGAGGGCTGGCTGAATTACAATGCGCAGGGCTTGAGAAACGCTACGCCGAAATGGAGAAAACTTTCTAGAAATATTAATATTCAGCACCCACTATCGAGAGATCATAGCAACCCAGCCAGATCTGACTGCTTCGAATTATTATTCATGTACCATGGAATATGTATTTTTTTTTTTTTAAGGAGCATTGTAAATTAACGCTAGCAAAACGCAATTTGTAATTTAAATGTAAATCAGAATTGACTAAGAATATAATTAGGCTTCGAATGCCTAGGTAGTGTCTGCTAACCAGACTGTTTTGCGGCGTGTGTTTTTTTTTTTTTTACAAAGATTTTAAAGCGCATTATTTACCTTGAATACTTCAATGCCTATTATCTGCGTCTGTGCGCTATAAAAATGTAAATAATAATAAAAGCTTGGGGTGTGTGCTGCTGAATTCTGGATTGATTCTGCAAAACTGAAGGGTGTTTCACGCAGAGGGTTAGACAGCTTGTGTGAGACTGCTGAGACACTGGGAAGAAATAAAGTCCCCCCAGAAAGCTGGTGCTTTTGCTACCTGTGCTTTCCACTGCGATGCAAGTGGGAGCCACGACATGGATCAAATATAACCAAGTCACATAGCTTTAAGTGGTGGTGGATGCTTGTGTTTGCTTCACGGTAAGATAACTCCAAGTATAAATATAATAAATCTATCAGCATATCTTCATAGCGAGTGGTTGGGCTGCCTCGCAGCCTTCCCATCACTCGCCCAGCCACTGCTGCCCCTTCCTCACCGGTATTTCCCCACAGACACACATGGGGCTGAAGCTCTTAGCAAAAGGATTGAGCTCCCCAAACCAAGCCCACCATGAAGCTGCACCACTGGGGAGAGCCAGCTGCGAAACGTCATTCTGAGTTTGGCGTAACAGAAGTCTTTTCCTGTGGAAATGGGGAGTTTGTAGCAGGAAGCAATTGGCCTAACTGTGCTCTTGAGAAATTTCAGATATTAAATTCAAGATATTCCTGAGAGATTTAAGATACTACATTTAAAACAGAGAGGTGGCGCTGAGCAACATGAAATAAGTCAGTTCAGGAAGACCTGGACACCTCCATTTTAAAAAGCAGTCGAGATTTACAAATAGCTCTTTTGGTCTGCACGCTGGGGGCAGATATCAAATACGAGGACATTGAAAGGGGCTGCAACCCTGGGCAATGGCAGCAGGTTACTCACTTCTCAGTACTTAACGTACAGATTCCTCCTTGCTCCTTGGTTGAAAACGAAGCACGGGGGTGTTTTGGGAGGAGAGGGGCACAGTGGGCCCTGTGCTCCAGCACCAGCCCCGCAGCGATGGATGGCGTTGCCTCCAGGTGTGCATTGTGACTGCAGTCTGAGGGTGCCATTAAATCCAGATCCAAGAGACAACAAATGAGTGCCTGAAACACCAGGAAAGGCTGTTTTTGAAGCACCAGAACTGTAAAATGCTGCTTTTGTGTCTCAGATGACTTTAACATACCAAGGCATCTGGAGCCCAAAGCCTTCTGTCAGACACGTGGCTCCAGCTCCTCTGAAAAGCAGGACTGAAATTATTACTGACAGCTGAAATTAAGATTTTAATAATTACCCGAGCTCCTCTTTGCATAGGCCCAGCAGGAAAACATCCTACGGTGTGTGGTGTGTCAGCCACTTCTCTCAAAGTAAATGAAAGCTGAGGCTTTGCAGCACTGGGAAGGTGTTCAGCAACTTTCAGCACGCTGGGGACAAATGTATTTTCTTCATATAAAAAGTGGATATAATTCCAGTTGGACGCTTGCCCTTTTATGAAAGTGAGGACATATATACCTCAGCAGCATGCAGAGTGCAAATGGCATCAGAAACTGCTCAAGTGTAACAGAGAAAACAGAAAGGGAGCAAAATGTTTTGAGAGGATGCTGTTGAATGCTTCTCGTCATCTGCTTGTCTCGTCTCCCCCTCTAGAGTTGGATGCAGTGGCTGGAAGGCCAGCTAGGGTTTGAGCTAGAGATCTGGGGTTGGGAACCTCAAATTTCACTCTCTGAAGCTGCTTCAAGGAAACCTTTGTTTGGACTGACCTGGGATTTCCTGAAACCTTCCCCTAAGCAAAAAATCCCTAAAATCATCCTTCCCCTAAAATCACCCTGGGTGATTTTTCAGACTCACTGTACCAAAGTTATGTTGGCTGGGGCTCTCTGGTCCAACTTGCAGCTCAAAGTGGACGTGCCACAAGGGGCAGAGCAAGGCAGCCACTGCTTTCCTTATCTCCGTTTGGAAACCTCCAGGAAGGAGGTCCTCCAAGGACAGAGACCTGTCCCTGCCTAAAAACCCACCCCAGCTCTGCGCTACCCTCCTGGTGAAAGAGGTTTGTCTCTGGGATGAAGGTCTGCTGGTGGGCGTTGGGACCACTTCCCCTGTTAGAGAGCAGGAGGAGGAGTCCTTCCACCAAGATCAATCAGCTGTGGCCATTGATCACCTCATCACGTACACATTGCCCTCATCAGATCTCCTGCTTGTTTATTAATCCTTCTCCCACGGGTTTCAACCCATTTAGTTTCTAAGGGGGTTGTGACTTTGTGATCTTGGCAGCACAAAGAAGCTGCCGATCAGTGACGTTTCCCTTGACAACGTGGGAGCGTAGGTGAGTCCTCATCCAAGTCGTAGGGGGCATTGGAGAAGGGGCAGCACACTGGAAGCCTGATGCTTGTTTCACTGAAAATTTGCAAGACATTTATGTATCTAAGTCTGTAAATCAGGTATTTGAATACCCAAAATGTTATTGTTTATATGGTGAAATTGCTTATATGCAAATTCTGAATAACTCACTGCCGTAACAATCTCATCAGCTTATCTTAAAACTAGTACTTAATTCAGGCCTACGCACATTCAAATACTTCGCTTTTCTGCTGAAGCTGCCTTCTGCCTTTTGCTGCCAGGAGTCCTCCACCAGCCCTGCCTTTCACTGCTCACTGCAGGCTACTTCTGCTTTTCTGTAGCTTCCAGAAACGCAGTGATGGGGATGCACTGCCTGCACCAGTAACTCTGTGATGTTCTCTGATAACCAGGGCACATCCAGCTCAGACGCTGAGATCAGGTACAAAGCTTCAAGCCATCAGCTATCAGGGCAAGAGCAAAGAGAGGAGAGATCTTGGGAGAACTTTGATGGCTTTTCCATCTAATACCTGCTCTTATTTCCTTAGCTGGTGCTTGGTTATCTTCTCTCCTCCCGTTTCAATATTAAGGACCTGAAGGAGGCAGGCAAGGGGCAGAAATAACTTTTTTTTTTTTTTCACTTCCATTAAATTTGTGGTGAGAACTTTCCTCCTCCATCAAAGACTGTCACATTGTGCGTAGGCAAAAGGTTGGGGGATCTGGCTGTGCTGGGGCTTGTTTTATATACACCAGAAGCTGTCAGGTCAAAATACAACTTCTTAAACTTCCTGAACCATAAATATATATCTCCAACAGTTAAGGCTAGAGGTTTCATAGTGAGGTGTTTAGGACTCTTCCCACTAACACAAAACCCTGCTGCACAGGTCTAGAATGAAACCATTTGTATCACTGCCCTTCAGTGTGGGGAGCAAGAGGATGAGTTTTAAGATAAAGCTGTAAAAATACATGAACAAATGGTCGTTTTCAACAGAAGTGACATAAGGAGCCCAGAGGTCTTTTTAAAATCTTATGTCCTGTCTTCCAGGAGAAATATTATAATCAGAAAGGCTTTAAAAGTGAATAGGGTTAATTCCCTATTGGGGAAATGGGACTTTTATACAGTGATATCTCAGGAAAAAATGTAGAAATGTTGTCATTTGGGACATTTAAAACTGGATGGGGTAGTACCACTAAAACACAAGAACCCATCGCAGGAAGGGAGAGAGTCAGCATTCTGCCAGACAGCCTTTTTGTCCCCAATTTCTATTATGTCTGTGTTTTTCCTAATGGCTTATTTATTTGTGCACAGTGACTCCTCCTGAGATAAACAGAAAGGATTAATCTCGACAAAGCGACTCTCTGAGAGGCTGGGAACCACAGAGGAGGAAGAGGGGAGTAATACAATTATTTTTGTGCTTTATGAATAATTTGTAGCCGGAATAAGTAAAATTACACACAGCAAGCAGCACTCGCATACATTTTCCTCTCTGCCCCCGAGGGAGTTAAACTGTAAATGCAGTGAAAAAAAGCAGTAAGAGTAAAATTAGTTTATAGAGAGTTGTATCTCGAAGAACAATATGCTCCTGTGTGTCTGCCCCTTCTCACGGGATATGGCCCATCAACTGGAGATCACAGATGTCCTCCTGTTGGTATTTGTGGTTTGCAGCACGCCGAAAATGGGAATATTTCAGATTTGTTAGCTGGTTTTACCGTGAGTAGTATTTTCCTTGTTGGAAACAGCCTGCCTGAACGATCCAGCCTTCTCAAGTTTGTGCACCACCTGGTGCAGAAATGCAGGAAGAAAGAAAGAAAAAAAGCTGAATGGATGTGAAAAGTTTATGAATATGCAGAGCTTTGGCACAGAAAATCATCTTCCTTCCAGCAGAGCATTTTCCATCTCTTTATTAGTGTGGGAGCTTCCAAGGCCTCGTCTGTAAGGAGCTGCTCCTTTCTGCTTTCCACGGGATCATGCAGGAGGGTTGGGGTGTGCAGGGATCTCCAGAGACCCCCGGCCCAGCCCCTGCTCCAGCAGGGCCACCCAGAGCAGGGTGCCCAGCACCACGGCCAGGCGGTGCTGAAGGTCCCCAAGGAGGACACCCTACCGCCTCGCTGGGCAGCCTGGGCCAGGGCCCCAGCACCCCCATGTTAATATAGTGCTTTGTGATGTTTGGACGGAGCCTCTTGGGTTCCAGTTTGTGCCCACAGCCTCTTGTCCTGGCACTGGGCAGAGCCTGGCCCTGTCCTCCCAGCACTGGCAGGCCCTGGTGGGATCCCCCTGGGCCTCCTCTCCTCCAGGCAGAGCAGCCCCAGCTCTCAGCCCTCCTCACAGGAGAGGTGCTCCAGCCCCTTCACCATCTTCCTAGCCCTTCACTGGACTCCCTTGACTATGTCCAGGTCTCCCCTGTACCAGGGAGCCCAGGACTGGGCACAGCACTGCGGGATGGGCCTCACATTGTGGCCTGTGCCAGGGAGCAGGTTTCCTAGCAGGCAGCGATGCCCAGCTGCAGCTGGTGCAGGTGAAAGCTGGGGACTGTCGGGTTTGTCAGAAATACACCTTCAGACACTATTTGTGTGGGTTTGGAGGTCCCCAGAACCTAACCTGCTGTTTTACTGAAATGTTTCCACCAGACTTGCCAGGGATGCAGACACAGGGCAGGAGGGCACAGTGTTACGTGAGAGAGCTTTTGCATTTGGGTGGACACATCCTTCTGGCAAGGGAAAACCATCCAGAGGAGAAATCATTCACTGTTCCACCAGATTACTCATCTCAGGTTCAGTTTTTAAGTGCTAAACATAGACTTAATGCAGCGGAAGACACAAACTGGGTTCTTCTGCAACCTGAGAAGAGGGAGAAGATACGGCACAAGGCCCTTCAGAAGAATCATGGCAGATGAAAGTGCAATTCATACAAGTGGTGCACATGAAGATCACGTGGAAGAAATGATTCTCAGAAAGACATGAGTGAAGGCAGAGATGCTCACAGCTCTCTGAAGAAGGTGCGCCCTATTGCCCTTGGTATGCAGCAATGTGGAGGCTCTTAGCATGATTTAAATAAGAGTGGGCTCACATCATATTGGCACTGTATAACCAAGGTCAAAGGCATCACAATTTGGCTGAGATAAAATATTCAGTTGTGTCTCTGTGACAGCTCGATGAGATACCAGATATATAATAGCTTGAAAGGAGACAATTCACATTTACTACAGCAGTCATAAATAAATTACTAACCAACAAATATTTATAATATTAAAATATTTCACGATGCATAAACAACAACTCACAAGTAGTATAAATCATATTTCACAACGATTACAAGTGAGTTAATCCTTCATACTCAAGGAGTGATTTTTTTTTTTTTCATGCAATGAGTGAAAGAGCTGTTAGAGAAAAGGGTAGGTGGTTTGTGCCAGGACACCATTGGGTTGTTTCTGCTTCAGCTCTGAAAATTTTTAGAAGAGTAGAAGGTGAAATTGTTCAGAGGAATCGTTTTGCCCCAAGGATGCTGTACTGGGGCAGGTGGCCGCAGGACGAGGTAGCACGTGCTCACCCTGAGCCCTGCTGCAATTTTTGTCTATTTTCTTCTGGGGCCATCGCTTGTGAGGCCACGTGGGCAGCTGGATGGAGAAACTGGTTCAGCTGAAAGTTGAAACTAACTGGTTTTGGCTAAAAGTTGCTGTGGTTTTGGCAGCTGTGGCCATTGTTGTTGCAAAGCCAAGAAACTAATGGAAATACTAAATTCCAAATTATGCTCGTTCTTAGAAGTTTGCATAGGGATATCTGATAACTTTGCAGCAAGTCTTTAGGGTCTTGAGAAAGGTATTTAAAGGGAACATAACACTGAGATGGAGAAGGAACTGCGTTTAGAAATACACACCAGTCAGGCTCCCTAGGGATGTTCCTCGTCTCTTTTTCCTCTCCAATTGCACAATATCACATAATACATAATCCCATAGTACATGCAGCCTGCAATAATATACATTAATAATCAGCAGCACTTATGGTGTTAGACATCTTCAAAGCTGTCTACAAACCTTAGCTAATTAATCCGTCTCAAGACCCCTTGGCTAAGCATAATTATGCTGGAGAAGCTGAAAGGTTAAAGGAGTTACTGCAGGATGGGGATAACAGAGGGCTGAGAGCTCTGACCCCATGCTTTTCCTTCTCCTTACACACCATGGGCTATCATACATCAGTAAAACCAACAAAAAGTTAAGCAAAATATAAAGTTTTTCATGTGGCCCTTTGGAGTGACCTGTTGTTGCTCATCATGTTGTTCCCTGGGAGCAAGTTAGAGACCCTAAAGTGACAATAAAACTATTCCCCTGCTCAGCACCACTGCTAATATTGCACATGTGAACCACAACATGAAACTTCAGCAGTTGAATCCCACCCAAAGCCTGGAGTCCTGCTTTGGATTAGGTGTTCGGCTTTGCACCTGGTCTTAGGGAAGGTCTGAGCCCATTCCCAAAGCTGGCCAAAGCAGCTCTTTCTCTCTTTCTGGAAGCACCTCCATGTGTCTACAGATATTTGTCAATTGTGTTTGATGAAAAACACCTGCTTGATGCTTTTTAGCCAAAACTTTCCTGTTCGTGCAGATAGACAAATTCAAGATCGTATTTTATACCATCTGCACGTCTGCTTTGCTGAATTCCTTGCTCTGGAAGGAAAGGATACAAGATTTAATATCACAATTTGAAGGGAAGGCTTGGAGTTTCCAGTCTGAGTGATTTTATCTAAACTTTCTCTTCATACTTATGTTTTTGGTTTGTTTTTTTTTTTTTTTAAAAAACGAAACAAAACAAAACTACCACAGAGCTGTTGTGTGCCGACATTTGTCACTGCTCAGGATGTATCTGAGCAGGACTTTTCAGACTTGCCAGGAGCAGAACTGCAGATCTGAGCTAGGGAGCTCAGCACCACTGAGCAGATCCACGTGCAGCATCTCCAGTGCCAGTGCCCCTGCATCATCCAGCGGTCAGATTTTCAAGGGTGTTTCATCAGTGGGAGCAAAGGGTGCTCAGTTCCTTCAGACGGTAAGCAAAAATGTGTGCAACAAAGGCATAATTAACAGATGAGTCATTCATTCTCATTTTTCTGTGGCAACATCGGTGCTGCTCAGTCTGGGGGTAGACGGTAGTTATAACCAACTGCTAACGATGCAAAATCCATCCATCACGGTCACCTCCTTCCCTCGGGGAAGCAGCAAGGGAAGGAGGGCGAGGAAGCTGGAACAGATAAGCACTGTAAGACACCCCCCAGTTGAGCAAAACACCGAAATACAGGCGCTGCAGTCATGCTGACTTCAGCAAGCCCTGCTCACGTGGAGAAAAAAAAAATAGAGCAAGGCCTTGCACACTTAGCATCAGCAAAATGCCGGTTTATTAAGATAACCAGGCCTAAGGGAAAAAATAAACAAAGTTCTTTAACTTGTTACTTGCATAATCCCCCATGCCTTTTGGTTCTGCCTGTGGTCTCGCACCCGGCTGGCGGTGCCGTAACTCCGGGGCTTTAACGGCGCTGGTCGAGGGACGGGGCCGAGCCCACCGACCGAGCTCTGCTCCAAAAGCACAGCATAAGGTTTTATAATCAGCTTTTTATTAATTCCTGCTCCGAGGTGCCTGGTTTCAAATAAGAAGGCTTCTCGTTTTCTAGCCCACATACCGAGTATCTGATGGATGATCAGTATTTTTCTTGACTATGGCAGATCGAATCTCTCCCTGGTGACACTTTGCTCCTGCCAGCAGATTAATCCCAGGAATTAGTTTAATCTATTACCTTTGGTTTCATTTTCCCTGAAATGTTTGTAAAAGAAGATAAATAAGGACAAAGCAATGCGGAGATAAAGCCAACACACAAGCCAGACTAAAAATAACCTGGCAAGCTGTTCTCACTGGACAGTATAAATATTCCTTTCAGGTTAAAAATATTTCTTTGAGGATGCAGAACCCTTAAAAATATAATAGGTCTTGGACAATGACACTTCCTCCCAGCCGGCCCAGGAGCGTGTTTTTGCCGGTAAAGGATATGCTCTGCTCTGCAGAGGAAACCGGTGCTGGCCGGCCTCACCATGGAAACTCCAGTCCTGGCTAAAAAAAGACCAATTTATCTACCGACAAATATCCTTACTTTTGGAATAACAGCAATAACAACAACAAAGAGCGGCGGGTGTTAACGTTGTCAGTGTTCGGGGACTCGTTTTGTCCCGCTGCCCCTGCCAGAGCACCCGGGCACCGCGGGTGACCAAGCGCTGCGCGATGACGACTGCACACCCACCCCAAAAAGAGCACAGAGGAGGGAAGGGTCAGTCACAGCAATCAGCAAGCTGGTGATAAAAGAGCAGCCAGAAATATCACGCCGTCTTTCCTGTGTCATCCCAACCGCCACAGCGAACCAGAGGTGATTTTACACAGGCTTTGTCCTCTCTGGAGGCAGGGTGCTTTTACATCAGTCCCGGCTACGATTTGACTTCCCCGCTGTGTTAGATGCTGGCACATCTGTGCGTGAGCCAAGGAGAGGGGCTGCATGGGCTGGGGGTCTCCAGCACCTGCAAGGACAGCACGGGCAGCGTTTAGGAAGAGGGAGAGCTGTGGCTTCCCATTAACCAGAAGGGTGCATCACTGCTCTCATTGCTATTTTTTCAGAAAATACAGAAGGATTTTTTTTCTCAGTAAATAAATAAATAAAGAAAAGAAAAATAATTAAAACAAATAAAAATAAATAAATAAACCACGCAGAGCAAATAATTTGGAAGTGTTCAGGAGTGTTGGAAATCATGTGGAAAGTGCTTTGGGCTAATTTCGTGAACCACAACAGAGCCGTAGCGGGGAGGAACACACTTTCATCTTATTTATTTCTCTCTGCCTTTAGCTGCTGGGTTTGTTAGTGCAAGCTTCTCCTTGTGATCTGCTCTGCACAGCCCGGCCCTGCTGGCTGCGTGGTGTCTGTCCCACCAGCACAGGCACAAACCCTCCCCGCTGCTTGGGCCAGGGCCCCGGCACCCACACAGCACAGGAGGGCTCCTGGTGTTCAGATGAAACCTTCTCTGCTCCAGTTTGTGCCCACTGCCTCTTGTCCTGGCACTGGGCAGCACTGGGCAGAGCCTGGCCCTGTCCTCCCAGAACCTCCCTTCAGGCACTGGCAGGCCCTGATGGGATCCCCCTGGGCCTCCTCTCCTCCAGGTGGAGCAGCCCCAGCTCTCAGCCCCTCCTCACAGGAGACTTTCTCCAGTCTCTTGGTCCTTGTGGATCCCTTCCGACTCAGGATACTCAGTTCTGTTCAAAATTTAGTTTTTTTCTGGTCATCTTTGGTAGTTCCTGGTACCTCCAGCAAGCAGCAGCCACGCGTAACCCAGCTGCACCTCCCGCACGGCCGAGCACCTCCAGAGGGAGCATTCGCCCTGCGTTAGAGCAGCCACCTCCATCAGGTCTCCTTTCAGCTCCATTTTCTCCTCCGTTCAGCTTCAGGTGGTTAAAAACCAGCGACACGAGCCCTGCCTCAGCCTCCAAGTACCAGCACTGTAATACACCTGACTGCACGTGTCCCTCATACCAGTGACCTGCTGCTAATTCCTGATGGTATTTTCCCTTTCTAATGCCATCAGACATGACCCCCACTTCCCACTTCAGATTGAATTGCATTCCTGTTTTTTGTACTTTATAGGAAAAACTATTTGTTATGTGTAATTTCACAGTTTATTCTTCACTGAAATGTTGCTGGCTTTGTCTCTGCATTTCTGTGCGTTTATCTGGGTGAGGGGCAAAGGGGAACAAAGACAAAACCCGGCCTGAGTTCTTCTGTAGCCTGAGCCACCTAAGGCTGGACTTTTGCAGTTCTTGTTTCAGTAAAATAGCTTTAACTAATGTAATGGTGGGAGCACTCACCTTCAAAAGAGGAGAAGGTTGGACATTATGTAGGATATTATATTGGATTACAAAAGTTATGCAATGTTTTATAGGATAACAAAAGTTATATAGGAAAACGTAAGATGTCATCTTTTATTTTCCAAAAATTGGGATCCAACAGGAAAAAAAAATACCACCACCAATAATAATAATAATTATACAACACAGAAACCAAGCTTTTGTAGATTTTTCCAAAGTAATGTGGCAATTATATCATGCTTTTTAATGTAACCGAGAAAATACAAGCTTTTGGGGCCGTTCTGTTGTAATGAAGACAAGGTGCCTTGAATCCTGAAGGCCCACAAACGTGATGGTACAGAATTAGTGCTCCATCTCTGAAGTCACGGATTAAAGAAGAAAGACAGAAGATCCAAAGGGAGCCCTGCTGCTGCAGAAGAAGCTTCCTCAGGTACAGGCTGTGGGCACCATTTCTTTGGGGCATTTCTTTGCAAAGCAGCTAAAAGTAGCTTGAATTTTGAAGGATCCTGGGTTCAGGGAGCCTTGGAAGCCTGCAGCCTCCATCCAGGGCCTGCTGAAGGGAAACCCGCTGAAAATCTGAATGAAAATTAATTGAACATTTTATTCTGGGGCGATGATTTGGGTTCCTGCAGAACATGGGTAGCTGGTAAGGGTCTCGCTTTTGACAAAGGAGTTTTGGGGCAGGTGGGGCAGAAGATCTGGGCATGGGCTGCTCAGCGGGAAGCTGGTCTGAAGCCCTGGCAGGGTGAGAGGGGCAGGGGGGATCCTGATGGGGTATGAAACAAAGAGGAAGCCGAGGAGGGAGCCCTGGATATGAAGGGACAGAAATGAATGACCAAAACAGATGTCTCAGGCTACCAAGCAACGAGGAATAGTTGCAGAGGCCAGCACAAGGAGCCAGTGCTTTCACTCTCAGGAGCCCCCAGCACACGAATCCCCTTTTTAATGTGAATGATGAGGACCAGTGCAAGGCAGCATCGCATCACTTGTAAGAGCTCCATGAAGCTCTTAGGGAAAAAAAAATGCATTAAAATATCCCTGGGGTATTGCCACAGAAATAAGAGCAACCCCTCCCCTTCCTATTCCTGTAATCTGCGCATCCACAGACCTTCCTTGGTGTCATAAAAAATGATAGGTGTTCCTTACGGTTTCTGATCATGTTTTATAATGTAATAGTAAATGATACGCTGCTTCTAATGCAGGCTGCTAATAACAGGCTTGTTCAGAAATACCAGCTACAGAAATTCTGAGGCTTCTTCAAGAAGCTTTTAAAGAAACCCTCAAGTTCCTGTGGAGGGGCACCTCCAAAGAACTATCAGGTGCCCCTCCACAGAAATCAAGATCTTGTAACTGAGAGACAAAATGCCGATAAAAGCCTCAGCCCTGCCTCCACAAGTGGTGTCATTTCCCTTAGCTTCAATGCAAGAAGGCACAGCAGTCCCTACAGCAGGGCTGGGCCAGGAACTACATAACTTAGCAAATTTAGCTAATTCGTATTTGCATAGAGGCTGCTGCAGATAGCCTTGACGTTATTTTAAATCCTATTCTAATGCCTTCGAAAACCCTGGCTCCCCCGCAGATTTGACCGCTTGTCCAGTACGTGTGCAATGTGAGAAAATTACAGCCTTCTTTCCCATTAAGATGACTTCTTTCCAGCCCATGCTGCACGCACCAATTTTCCAAACAAAGTGAATAAACTCGCATAAGCATTTAAGTGCGTTTCCACTGATTCCCATACTCAAATTAAACATGCAAATGAAAACATTAAAAGGAATGACTTATTCATGTTCGTAGGCAAAGCATACATATTAAATTAACGTACGTGTATCAAAGAAGGCACTAAATGCTGACTCTTGGAAATCCTTGTGTAGGAAACTGTCCTACAAAGTGTTTGCTTAATACTTTTTATTGTTTAATATGAAACTTAGGAAGACTGGCTGTATTGATTCTATCTTAAATATTCGGCAATTTATACTAATTTGGAGCAACTTCCTTATTTCTGAATATATAGTTAATGAAGTACATAAACTTTTAAGCAGCCACTGAAAGTGTAAGTTTCAACCCTTTAACATTTTAAGAGTACGTGTCACATTCACAACCTACAAGGGAACAGCTCCTTGGATGTAACACGTCAGGTAGGAAGTTATCACTAATGTAAAGCAATGGCACGCAGTTGCTTTTGCAAAGCTTCAGAAATACATTAAAAATAAAAGATATTTATGAGGATGACAGAGATTGGTTTTAACTCGCACCTCTTCTCTGAGCCTTGCTTTTATTTGCTTGCCGCTCCAGTGAAAATTATACTCACATGCAATTTAAGATGTCTTTATTCTGGCAGGGGAGACTAAAAAAAAACCTCATTCAGCACTGTTTTCTGTGTAGTGTCACGAAACGTGAAGCAGGCAGCATCTTCTGTCTGCTCGAGAAGTGCAGGCTGGGGGGATCTGCAGTTAACATCTCCAGGTTCCTAGCAAGGAAAGGCTAAAAGCACGTCAGGCTAACAAAACCAACAAATAGCTCAAGGACAGAGCTGGAAAGGATGGTTTCAGCACATTCAGATGCTGGAAAGCTTTCACAGGAGGAAAATTGTCTTCGGTGGCTGAGCTGCGCTCATGTACGGAGTGTCAAACTGCTGGTTAAGGCTGGAAGAGACTCAAGTTGTCTCACCTCACTTTAGTTCATCAGAAAAGCAAAGCACAATAAGTGAGGAAGAAGGAGAAAACAGCACAGCAGAGTCTGGAATCTGGAAAGCAAGGAGATAACACAGAGCTGTATTCACAGGATGGGTGCCAGGTGAGCACAAGGCACTGAAACAACCGCACTTGCTTGGGAGTAGAGTGAGGTTGGGATCTACCAGCTTGGATATTGCTCCGTGTTTGTGGTGGGACGCAGGAGCTACACGTAGATCAGAGAAAAAATGGTATTATTAATAAAACTGAACTCAGGTGTCGCTGGGGCTGGACAGCTGATGGTTTTTCAGCAAGACATGTGCTGAGCAGGAGGTAGGGCTAATTTAGATGTCATGAGGACATTGCGGAAGGGTGGGCTGTAGAAAAAGGCCTTGATCAAGTAGATCATGGAGGATTTTGGTTAAGCTGAATGGAAAGATAAACAAATCCATGCTGTGCATTTTTCTGGGTTTTCATGGTTGGCTTTTTTTTAATTTCAAAGCAGAGAAGCCAACTGGACTGAGGAGGTTCGGGACTTGACTGCAAAAGAGATTCCTGAAGTCAAAGATATAGAAATGTATTTCCAGTTTGCATTTCGGGAAGGAGAAAAAGCTCACGGAGAAGAACTCCAGACCCAGCTGATGACAATCCAACTTGAGAAGGATATGAGGAGTAAGCACAGGGCCTGCAAGGAATGGAAAAAAAAAAAAAAAAAAAGGGCTGATTAACATGGAAAATTGCAGGTCAGAAAGTGTGGGGAGAAAGTGAGATCTGCCAAAAGCTGAGCTGTGTTAGACCTTGCAAAGGAAATTAAAAACACATTGTAAAATGTTCTGTAGCCATATAAATAAATACATATAGAAAAAAAAAAAAAAAAAAGGAATTTGAGGCTGCCCTGCAGTAATGATTGGGTGGAGATTAAAGATAACCTAGGCATGGGCCAAAATCTAAATGAAAACTTGCAAACTTTGCTTCAGTTTTCAATAAGCACAATGACCTGTGGGGCAAAGACAGCATAACTCATGGGAAGGAGCGAGCATCTGAAGCAGACACAGATCTCAAAGACCTGTTCAGATGGAGAGGATGGCCGCACCTCTACCCCCAACCCTGAAAGAACCAACACAAGGACCTGCAGAAACTAGTAGATATGTTAACTCATGAATGTGTGATGGAGAAGAAGAGTAGATTCTACATTTTAGAAAGCATTAAAATTATGATCTAGCTAAACTCCATTAGTTTGATTTCAACACTCAGCAGAGGCAGACAAGAAGGCATCACTTACCCTAGTTTAATCAAAGGCAGGTCACCCAACGCTAACCTGGTATCTTTCTCTGATAAGCTTAATTGACTCTTGGAGGGAAAATCCCCTAATTTATTTTTCTCATCTTGTTTTCAGTAAAGCATTTCATGTCATGTCACTTTGGAAACTATTCATTAAATGAGGGGCGTATCCAAAGCAGGTGAAGAATTGGCTAAAATGGAAATGGCTGATAAACAATTAATGGGGTAGAAAAAGGCTATTTAGGCAGCTACTAAAAAAATACCAACCTGATCTTGGAACCAGCTTACTATTTTTATCAGTGAGCCTGACGTAAAAGTATGCCCATGCTAAGGATGATTGCCACTGATCGAGACAGAAGAATCAGAATACAGTTCAGAAAAACCTGAAGGATTTTGAGGGCCAAAGGAATAAGAAAAGGATGGCCTTTTAAGGAGAGGGCCATGCATTTAAAATGATTTATTAATTTATATTTTTTTCTATAAGCTTGGAATTGTTCTGTTGAGAGGCAAGAGGCCTGAGAAGATTTGGTGGTCACTGATGGTCACTGTAAGGCAGGCAACTATGGCAAAAGAAAAGGCAATTCTGGTGTTTACAGCCTTATGCTTCCTTTGTAGTCAGTGCAGAGAAGCCAGACACCGTGGTTTTCTGTTCCAGAAGGTGACGAATGACCTGTGTAAGGGGCTTACATCAAACTTCACTAAACTTTAGGTGTCTGAAGCTAGGTTAGATGGACCTCTCTGGGAAACGCTTCGCGTGAAAGCCCTGCTGCACACTGCGCTTTGTCCCGTGCGGTGCTGCTGACTTTTGTTTGAAGCAGTTCATGGGAGGCAAGCAAGGCCATAAAAGTCAGACACCTCAAGTTTCAATTATTTTTGAGAGGACAGGGTGTCTCAACCCTGCCTTTGAATGGTTTTGCAGCCTGCCTTTTAAAAGCGCTGCTCGTGGTGAGCTCAGCCCCAGCAAAGCGCTGCTGTAGGCGGGGACCTTGCTGCAATAACGCTTCCCAGGTAGGCATTACTGCACTGATTCACAGCGCCAAGAGCTGCCTCGTGCTCTGCAAACGCTCAGAGTTACATCAGCAGAAGATGCAAAGGCTTGGGTTGAGTTTTTTGGGGGTAAGCAGGGACCCCGGTGGACTGCCAGATGGCAAAGATCAAGGTGCTGGTGTCGACGGGGAGTCCAGGAGCTTGGTGGGACACACAGCACAGGTGCTGTCCCTCGGGCAGCCCCCTCCAGAGGTATCATCCTGCTTCTGCCTCGGCGTGCAGAAATGCAAGGCGAGACCACCACTTACTAATAATAACTGCTGGTCGTTATTGATGGCTGGAGCTAAGCTATTTGCTATGTCATTGAGGTTCGAATTCCGTGTTTCGAATCGTGTGTATGACACCGATGTGAAATTCCAGCAAAACGCTCTTTCTCCTCTTGGTTTTGTTTTCTCTTTGCCGACTCCACGCGTTGCAGGGCTGCCTTTCTCACCCAGGATGTTGCTAGGAAACCAGACGTGTTTCAGCAGCATCCCCCAGCTCTTGGATGGGGTGCTGGTACCTCCCTGCTCAGCTGGAAAGCTGGAGAGAAACGTTATTTTTTCATGACTGACATCCTGCTGGCACCGTGCAGATCCCTCGTGGAGAAAGCTGTGAGAAGGGTGTGAATTTTCATCGTGGCCATCAGGTTTCCTCCCCGAGCACCTGCACGAACACCGTGTGATGAGGTGATGAATCCTGCCTCGCCGCCACTCATCAGGCCGAGTGAGACCAGCAGGGACAATTAAACGCTGCAGGGAGAGATGAGGATCGCTAATCAACTTGCAAATCATCTAATCAAACCACGCTCCTCGCATCCCACTGTTCCAGTGGATTTATAACTATAATTATCCTATTTTAATTTTTTTTTCCCCCAATCAATTTTACATGAGTATTTATTTTCGTGCGCTAAGCATATTGTCCTCCGTAGACTCGAGGGGTTTTTTATAGCCACGCTTCTTAAGCAGCCACCTTGCGTGGCAGTTCGTAACCTTGGTGCATGCACAGACACAGAGACCACATAAATAAATGAATAAATAAATAAATAAATAAATAAATAAATAAAAACTACAATATTTCTAGGGTATTGCTCCTGGCAAAAGTGCAGCATCCAATGGTAACCCTAATATATAGGTTACATGTATACCCATATTACTTTTTATTAGGGATTTTGGAAAAAAAATGAATGTTAGAAGATGATTTAGCTGTCCTCTAAAAGATTCCTGACTGAAAGATGCACTGTAAAAGATGACAGAGATTTTTTAGCTGTTGTTTGATTCTCAGAACACCTCAAATCCTCCCATCTTCAGTCAGACAGCGGGCCTTTCCTTTTGACGTCAGCTGGACCTAATAAATTGCACATTGCAGGAAGAGTGGTCTCCTTAGCATATGCTTAGGTTACCTGGCATTTTACATTTTAGAGATTTTTCTTAAAAGAACTTTTTCAAGACCTCTCACTTATCCATAAGGGAAAACTCCAGCTGAAGGGCAGCAGTCAGCGTGAGGCCTCTGAAAAGACTTCTGAAAAATCTCGAATCTGAAAAATCTCTTCTGAAAGTCGTGTCCCAGGCTGCCCAGTGAGGCGGTGGGGTCTCCTCCTTGGGGACCTTCAGCACCACCTGGCCGTGGTGCTGGGCACCCTGCTCTGGGTGGCCCTGCTGGAGCAGGGGCTGGGCCGGGGCCTCCTCAGGTCCTGGACAATACCAAAAGTGAAATACCAATACCAAAGTGGGACAATACCAAAGTGAAACAATTATTTCTATATGTAAAACTCGCCCAAAATAATATCAATGAAAGCACTGCGATCAGGATAGCACGGCGTGTAAAGCCAGGGAAAAATTTAGTCATTCGAAGCATAAATCTCTGGAGCAAAGAGAGGGGTAGGTTTTCCACAGCAATAAATGAAGCTGTGCTTTTGTGCCGTGCTATTCAACTCACTGCGACAAATCCCAGCACTGCGATGGACCGAGGAATTTCAGTCCCCTGCCATGGATTGCTCCGCCGTGGTGAGAAGCAAGGCAGGGCTCATCACAGCAAGTGCACGACACTGAGGAAATTGGAGAGCTTTAGCGAAAAGCCAGCAAATCCCACCTCCTAAATCAAGAAGGCTTTGTGGCCGTCCATCTATGCTTTCCACATGTGGTGATGCTGTGTGCTGAGCCAACACCGCCTTTCTATCCCCGGGCTGGGAGCTTAGAGGTGGCTGTAACACATCACGCACGGCTCCGTGTTGCTACTGGAAGAAGAGCTTCAGCCAGCTGCCAAAAACAAAAACAGCGAGCCCCCTCTCTGAAATGTATTCCTGTATTTCATACAGAAGGGAGAGTTGACTGGTAAAGGCAGCGATTCATGGGATCAATGAATTAAATACCTGATCTCCAGAAAAAATGAGAATGGGGTTTGTTGAAACTGAGGCAGCCAACCTCAAGAAGTCAAAAGGTTTAAGGCAATTCTGCTCCTTGTGGGTTCAGGGAAAGTTGAGCAGAAAGGAGAAGATCCCCAGAGAAGTGCAGGAGAGAAGAGGGAACTCCCCCAAGCCTGGCTTTATCGCTTGATTTGGGATTAATCCAGGTTGGCTCCAGCAGAACAGCGTTTCCTGGCTGGGCTCCTCTGCTGCGATTTTATGAGCAGCGTATTCATAAAAGTGAATTAAGTGGGCAGCTATTTCGCCCAGAGCTCTCTGCCTGGACCATCTCAATTCCCCACCCTGCGGATTTTATTGCGTCTGGACAGGGCTGGCAGGGAGGCCGATCCATACGGGAGACGAGGGCTGGTTTGGGGGCTCTGCCAGCCAAACGGGGGCTGGCTGCAGGACCCGGACACGCTTCGTCCCGATGCCCGCTGGCAGCTACATCGCTCCCAGCTCCTGGGCTGATAACGGGATTATTCAATCTGCTCCAGCGTTTTGCAGTTCTGGCCAGCCTTTGCTCCTCTCTCCGAGCGCTGGTTGGAAATAGGTCCTCCAAATCCCAGCTGTCAGCTATTTGGGCCAAGTTTTTTTCCCGACGAGAGCTGTGCGCAAGCTGGAAAGCATTAAAACTCCCGACACTTCCAACCTTTCAAAGCAAAACAATAAAAATAAAAAGCGGTGGAAATCCCGGACTGATGAAAACCCTGGGAAGCCGAATATATGGGAGAAGCGGATGCCTGCAGCTCCGCGCTGAAGCAGAAGATACAAACCCACATCATTTAAAGCGTGCGGGGAATTCTCTCCAGTCAGCCCCCGTGGCACGACGCCAATAAGTCGATGATATGTTTAATGGGAGCCCGGTGTGACAGCAAGATGGGGATTCAAATACAGAAGGAAAAAATAATAATAAAAAAGATGACAGTAGGGGATTACATTTCCATTCGTGCTGCATTAATCAATGATTAGGGTATCTACCTGCGCGCCCATAGGCCCCTGAGCTATTTATACAGCAGAAAGCTGAAATAAGTGGATCCTCAGAAACCCATAACTTGAAGCCCTTATTCCCATATTCCCACAGAAAGGTCTCTGTTAAGGACAAACCGTAAGATTTTCCAGAGCTCGGATGTAAAGCTTTAAATGCACCTTCAAGAAGATTTTAAAATGGTTTTCCCAATGTAGGAAATTGTCTATGGACCATGAGCTAAACGTGGTGGTTTAGACAGTGACATTGCGATGCGTAAGAATTCAGCACAATTTTATTATTTGGGCAAATGATGAATGATTTATTACAGTAGCCATTTGCTTATGGGCTCAATTAATAAATATTTATGCAGCTGTCTCTGCTGTATGTGTTTTATCAGCAGAACTCCGGTGTCTACGAATGATGTCATTGAAAACCAACATGTATTAAATAGGCTGCTCAAGGGTACAGGAACCCGTGTAATAGAATGCCTGATATTAATGGGATTCCCTGAACTTTTACTGGGAGGCAGCCAGATACACTTATTGGAAGTACAAGATTTTGTATATTCGGTGGTTTAACTGCCTCGCATTAAACACCAGAATTACCATGCAAAAGCTTTGAAGAAGGCATTAGTAATTTATGATCCCTTAGCTATACCATTTGAGATGGCAAAGTTATGTACACTTGTTGTATTTTGGCTGTTACGTCTTCAGTTCCATGCACACAGCCATCAAGGGATGCAAATTTCCCGCTGCCATCCCTCGCAGCCCTCGGCTTTCTGTGGCGTTTCTTTGCCATTCATCTTTGCCAGGCCAGGAGGCAAGCTGTGAGCTGCATCCCAACAACCACCCCAACGTGCGGGTGCTCTGGTCTCCAGGATAAATTCTTTTTTTGGGGAATAGCCCCCAAAAGACTGTCCTGAGCTATCTGTGAGGAAGTGACTCCCTCAGCAGAAGGATGTGGCTGTTTCCATTCCTGTTGGCCGGGATGCTGTAAAGGGCTTTGTCAGGAGCCGGGAAGGAATCTGTCTGACATCCTAAACATCTGAGTCCTCAAAAGGAAGCTGTGGGGAAAAGAACTGAAGCACTTCTGCTGGTGCATCATCTTATCCAAACGCTACTTCTGCCCACCTCTTCCCTACCCATGCCCTAATCCACTCCTTCCCCAAAACACAAAGCTGCCTGGCTACAGACTGGGTCCACGCAGGATGGTGCAGGTCGATGAGCAGCAGTAGGCAGAAGCCATCGTGATCAGTCCTGGCAATATTTTGGCAGGACGTGTGCTTCTACACCGAGCTGCAAGGCTTCAGTCACACATTTCCTCACCACCTTTAATCCTGGAGCTGGGCCTTTTTTTCCCACATGAAAATTACATGAGAAATCTCACACAGACAATTATTTATGCACCTGATTTTGCATGGACGGGCTGGGTGAAAGCAGGAGCAGATGCACACGTAGAGATGCTTCCTCACCACTTCCAGTTCTCTGAAGTATATGGATTTTTTTTCCTTTTTTTTTTTTTTTTTTTTTTTAAGCCTGTCCTCTGATCTCTCTCAACCTCTTGCTTCCAGAATTTCATCACAAAACTTCCCATAGCCGGTGTTGTGTTTGTTTGGCCATATTTACTTATTTCTAATTTGGCACTAAAGCAAAGACAACATAATGATGTGAGCCTCTGTGCAATACAGCAGTTAAACAACACTTACGCCTCAGAATAGAAAGCTTCCTAATTTTTATAGCTGAGAGGATCCAGAATGATCCCTGTCCCTGCAGCACACATAAATAACCTGCTGGAGAAGGCAGCCTTGGCTATTCCTGCCTCGAGCAAAGGCAAACCCATCCGTTGGGCTGCATTTGCTCAGGGACCTGGGCACATTGGTGGGTAATGTGGAAGGATGGGGAGCTCCAACGGGCGCCTCAAGGGGGCTGATGCTGGGTGAGAATAGCCCGTGGTTTTAATTGTGTGGTGCTAATTGGTGCTGCATAATATCGTGTGTCATCACTGCTAGGGCTGCTGGATGCCATATTAACATGTCATATTAGCAGCTACATGCAATATTAGAGTAAGAATCACCCAGATAATGATGAGTAAATGTTGATGGAACCAAACAAAGTGCAGTGGAGTTAGAAGAGCACAAGTGTGCAGAGTTCCCCAGCACTGGGACACTGGTGGCTGTCACCACTTCTTCTCAGCCATGGGTGTTTTCTCCATGCAGCAGTACCTGGGAAAAGAAAGCAAGTGGTTAGAGTTAATAGGAAACGTGGCAAAATATCTGCAGCTGTTCCCAAAGGGTTGCATAGTAAAAGTCCTGAGAGTTAAACAACCGTCTCCTTCAGGTGCTTCACTTTGTGGTTTTGGGGTTAAAAATCTACTGGTAAAAGTGACCAGGAGAGAGAGCAGGAGAGAAGGGCAGAGGTGGGAGGAAAAGATGACCCAGCTGGGTGTACGTGTGTCACGAACGACAGCCCCCAGCCTGTGTGCATATCTCCAACAAATTTCAGGCACAGAACCTCACCTCCTCCTCTAGGTGTGACCAACCAGGGAAGAACAAAAGCTATAACCCCTGGAATTCAGCTGGCATTAATTTCATGATTCATTCATGGATTATTAGGGGAAAAAAGTAGCAAGCATGCATTTTTCTATATCTTTTTTTTTTTTGCCTCAGATGAAGACCTAGGAAAAAGTGGTCTGCATTTGCTGATTTTAGAGCGATGTAGGGTCTTTATGATGCTTTTATGAGTGAGGCCAGGAGAATACATAAGCTGTGCCTTCACCCTTCCTCAAGCCCTGCTTCTTAATGCAAGATACTCACAGGACTACTCCCAGGAAGGGATGGTTAAGTGGAGAGCTGTGAGGACTGCAACTGCATATTAAATATATATAGATACATTAATAGTTAATTTGGCTTCTCCCCAGACTCCTCACATATAACTTTAGTTTCCTGAATGATGAAGACTTCTGAGCAGGAAACACATCATCTGGAAGGCGCCCAGCAAACCCAGGGAGCAGCTCCGGAGCAGCTCTGGCCACTTGGATCCTCCAGCACCCATCGCCCCGGGTGCCAGCAGGTGCTAAAACCCTGGGGCACAGCTTCCCTCTCTTTTATAGCCATAACATGGCCACATGTGTGATCTCTGTGTGATCAGTGCTCTCCCTCAGCAGTTGCACCCTATCCAAAGGGAGATGAAAACACAAGGACGGAGGGTTCAGACTCCTTGGCAGTGGTTTTGTTTCCCGATGCGCTGTTACGGAGCTGCTCAGCCATGTCCTGTGTGGGTGGCAGCAATCTCTGTGCCTCTGCCAGCACCTCTTTTGAAGTGAAGGGTCACATAAGACTCTTTTCTGTTGTTGTCAACCCGTGCTTCAAAGTTGTTTCAGACTGGCTTTGTGCATGGATTATCTGAACAGGTTTCATTACAGCGTCTTGAAAGGACCTTCCTGCAGGTTTAGGAAAACACTGAGCTAACTAATGAACAGCACGCTGCTTTTTCTCATGGGGTTGTGAATGAATAAGGGGGGGAGCAGACAGATTGTCACTTCAGGTGATAATTCTGCTGCAGGTTCATCTATTCACCTTCTTTGTGCGGGCCTTCCATTTCCCAGGCAGAGGAATGCACTCAGCCACAGCAGAGAGGCAAATACAGGTGCTTTCTCACCACCTCACCAGAGTGTGAGATATGCTAAGCACTTGGGGTAGATGATCCTTGAAGGTCCCTTTCAGCTGAGCTATTCTAGTCTAAATGCCAAGGCCTATCATCCTGAACACTGCAAACTCATGCACCAGGCCCTAAACATCAGGTAACCAGCCTGGTTTCGTTGGAGAAGAAATTGTGGGTTTAGATCTGGCTCGTAATACTTCAAACTCCTTGTCCTTCTGGGTCCATATGGGAGAACTGTGGTGTCCCCCAGATTCCTGGTCTCTAGTCTTTGATGCTGAAGTTCTTACCCTACATCTGTTTCCCTTCCATTTTGTCCTCCTCTGTACACCCGTCCTGCCCCACGTGTACTCCTCTGCCTGTGCTGGGTCTCGGCGTAACTTCAGAGTGGGGACTATTCCCTGGGTTCCTCGTTCCACCTTCCTGGGCTGGGCAGGTTGGACATTTTGGCAGGTAGCAGTGTATGTGCTTTTCAACTTCTTGGTCTGAAGATTATTTCATCATGGATTTTAAAAGGAAGCATTTTGCACAGCAGTTTTCCTTAAGCTTTTCTCATCATTTCCATTTTTCAGTATCAGGAAATTAATGATGAGGGGAAAAACCATTCCCTTGCCACCACCCTCCAATTCATTTATTCCAACCTCCACATATCTACCTCTGCCTTATCTCGCCTTTTCCCACTTCCCTGCCTCTTGAGACGGAAATGCTGATCAGATGGGTTTACCCATCTGGATTGAGCTTTGCAGGGCTTCTCCCACTTCAGAGACCAGCTCTAGTCCCAGCAAAACACGATGAGCTGCAGGGAAAAAGAACTAACCAACCAACAAACGTTGGCAAGGCTGCAAAACGCGGTGTGTCTGTAGGAGGAATATATTCTCAGGCTGGGGAAATAGTGAATTTTCACAACATTGAGGCAGGTAATCTGGAGGAGGCTGGAATTTTCTTCCTAGCACTCCCTAGTACAAACAAACAGCGCTGAGAAAACAAACTTGTTTAGGTGAGAGAGGGCTGAATTAAACAGCGGTACCCATTTGTGGTCACCTAAAGCTGCTTCTATGCAGATCCCTTATCTTTGTTTACTCTTCTAAATTGCCTAAATGGTGTGAGCAATGCTGGGGATGGGTGGGGGCTGTTTATGCCTTTGTTTGGGATTGCTTGCCCTTGTCATACAGACATGGATAAGATGAAAATAAGATTCCCGGCCTGGATTAAAGATCTTCTTTTTCTTCCTTTCCAGTGCTTGTGAAGGATACTTAGGGCACATTAGGATTCTACAATCAGTAAGATTAATTAATTCAATTCCCTTCACTACCTTGTATACCACTTCACCACCCTGAATATACTCTTGAATTAACATGTAGCGTCTTACTTGCATGGCTAAAATGAAAAAAAAAAAAAAAAAGGAGTGAAGCTTGTGAAGGCACCAGTAATTTGGGCACGTGGCCTCTTTACCACATATTATATTCATGAGAAACAAAGCATGTATTTGCTGACCCTTAAAAAATAAATCCCAGGGTCTGTAAGAAAATCCAGTACTCAGAAGTTTTTCATGCAATAGGAGTAGAAAACAAGGGGGAAATAAATAACAAAGGCACAACAGGAAAATAAATCCTTGATGCAATAGTAGGCTATCGCTCCAGAGGGATGTGCTGTGGGATTACGCACTGACCTGACTAAGGGAACTGGTGGTGCACAGATCAACAGATCCATTGGTGAGTGGTGACAGGGGTGCTTCGGTTTCCCAAGGGTGAGCTAAGGCTGAACACATTCATCTGTGGTAATTGCTGCACACACACACACACGCCTAGCCCAAGCCTGTGGCCAAGAGGGCACGATCCAAAACCCACCAAATGATTTTCCACTGTCCTTGCTGGGCTTTGGATGGGATCTTGAAGTTTGTACTTCATTAAGCAACCAGTTTTGTATTTAAAATGAGGCTAACAACCAGTGCAGGATCACAATGAATACTTTTAACGGCATTAAAAGGCCACCAGGTGGGCAATTTTCAATCACAATTAAACCACGGTCCTCAAGTAGAAACTGTGCTGTTTAATAAATGAAGTCTTAAGATGAAGTGTATCAATAAACTGAAATAAATAAATAAATAAAGCATGTCTCATCCCTAGTTTTCCTCTTCCCACCCTCATTGCACAAAATCTCTTAAAAATTAATTTTAGTGTTTTTCTTCTGATTATAACACTAGATCCTCACAGAGCCTCAGTTACATCTCGGCCCTGCTCAGAGCCTTTTCTGCACCTTGTTGCCCCCGTTGTGTAACTGGCACCTGAACCAAAGCCGTGCAGTTTTTTGGCACTACAGGAGCAATGCCTTCCCCTGCTACCTGCCCATGTATTACAATAATAAATTGTTTTAAGGATATTGTGCAGGGAGAAGGGAAGGAGGAACCACCATGGCTCTGTGCCCTTGCCATGATGGTGTCTTTAACAACCATCCCCATCCCAAATACCCCAGTGTAGAGGAGCTCAAATATACTGACACGTTCTCTCCAGCCTGGTGTGAACCTGTCTATGTCCCACGGCATGCTGTAATTTAAAGGCTTAATCAAGCGACAAATAGTGATAGTGATCTTTTCTTTCTTCAGGAAGAAAAAAGGATGATGAGAAAAGGAAGGCAAAATCCATGGGGGAATGAGGTTTTAAGTCAGAGCAAACCTATGCCTCTGTTTTACTATGCTTTCATTTTTATTACTATAATAGCAATCATAACTGCTTTTTATAGCCCTCCTCTTAAAAAATCATCCATTAATTGCATAGGTTCCTAGAAACTGTATTGCATTTTTCAGTTTAATGTTTGCTGCTTTTTTTTTTCTTTTTGAATGTTGTAGTTAGAACAAAAGGATAGGTTTTTAAACTCTCATTTTAAAACTGCAACCCTGTGTAAGTGCTTAGAGTAAAAAAAATATTATAAAGGTTATGTGCTGAGGGTAGGGAATAGAAAATGGATTTTTTTTCCTTAATTGTAAGGAAAACTTACTTTTCCAGGACCGTGTCTAGTCACCTTGAACATGCCTGTCAGTGCTGAAGAGCTCTGCATCCTGGGGCAGGTGATCCTACCGGTTCTCCCAGATTCCCCTGAACCCCACTGCATTTTCCTTTTGGCAGAAGCAACTTGGGAAGTCCAGCTTTGAGTCCTGAACCTGGAAAAGTTCCGAAAATAGAGGTTTGCATTCTGCTCAATTTTATTTTTTCTAGATTTGGCTGTCGTTCACCTCCATGTACTCTAATGTAGAACCATCTATTTTTTATTTTTTTTTTGGAACAAACCTTGGAAACCCGCTCCCAGTGCTCTGTGAGCCCATGCTTGATGGCCTCTTGGAAGCACGATGAAATGAAGTACCACAGGAAAAGATGCAGGGATTTCTTGAGATTTCCAGTGGTTGAAACCATGGTAGAAGTTGTGTGTTCCTTGTTCTGTGTCTTTTACAGATTTTCTCCTAAGACCACATGCCATCTTACATGATTACCCTTAAATTAATGGAGGAAAAATAAATCAGTCTGAAGTGACCATTAAGGATATCAATAGATACCTCCTGTTTGCCACAACAATGATTGAAAAAGAGAGAAGACTGAACTCTGGTAAGCACAGAGGATATGTTGGGCTCATCTGTTAAGACTCATCCTAAAAAGAAGGATGTCTCAGGATGCTTTCACACGCTGCTTGCTTTGCAGCATGTTTTGTGATATTAATGATTGTTTGGTTATCAAGGACTTTGAATGCGGTATCTCTTTTGAAATGCAATTTAACTTAGAGCTTCACTAGCGTGTAACTAATTAAAAAAGCTTCTGAAGCTGAGACGCAGCTCACTGGAAGGTGTGTAAAAGCATGTATGGCTGCTCAGCATTGAAGCCCTGTGTCATGATTCAATAAGCAGGCTGATTACCAGCTGATTACCAGCACACCCACTTACATCAGCAGTGGCTTCTCCGGCTCCTGGAGAAGGACTCTAGTGTCACAGTTCCTTCTTTTTCATGTGAGTTTCCAAAATATTTAAGGTCTGCCACTTGGAGAGACTTTTAAAATTTGTGTTAAATAAAATAGATTTTTAAGACATCAGCTAATGACACTGTGAAATTGCTGCTACATTAAGATACTGAAAAAACACCTCATTTTTTTTTTTTATAGAACTGTATGCTGGTATCCACACATTGGTATTGCACACATATAATTGGGGCTCATCGTGAGAAATGCTGGGTGAGAAAAGGTAAAAGAATTGCTTTTTAGCCCCTACTGCAACCTCTGTTTGTTTGGTTGTTTGTCTGTCTGTATTTTAACAGGACCAAGACTACACTTTACTTCTCTGCAGGACCAATGACCAGAGAATGTTTTTATTTATGGATTACGCCCATCAATGATCCCATCTTTGCCATATGTTATGGCATGTGGGGCACCTTTAGGGCCCTGGCAGCCGTACTTCTTGATGTTAATGGAGGAATAGTGGAGAAAATAAGCCTGCGACAGAGATCTATAGAGAACGATTCCAAAACTTATCAGTACTTTTGAGGACCTAACTAATTACATTGGTGAAAAACACCCTGTGAACAACAACAATCGCTCCCCCTCCACCCAGGCTTTGCAGAATATAATGAACGTGCTACATTTCTTCTGCTTCTGCCACTTTCTGCATTTCCCTCTTGTCTTATGTTCCTGCTTCCCACTGCCCACCGTGTGCTCCTTCACTGCAGTTGTAATCAGCAGAGGAGCTGTGTGCTGCACTGTGCAGGTACTGAATATGCACAGCCATGCGCACGCTTACTTAATTGGCAACCTCCAGCATCCTGTGGGATTTGAATTCCTTTCCAGGAGCAGCTGTTCCCAGCAGGAGTATTTGGAGCCCCTTCATGAATCCTGGCTCCACAAGGTGGCTCTCGATTCCTTTGAAAATACCACTGCATTTGAGGATTAAATGCAACTGAGAATGATCTTCAGGGCTCGATGGATGCACAAGGCTGTTGTGGAAACCAAGATCCCCTTTAGTATGCTGCGTATTTTTCTCTCTAGGAAAAAAAAAAAGAAAAAAGCAAAAAAGAATTAAATAAAAGGCTAGAAACTACACAAAATCTGACACAATCAAAGTAATATAACTGGATGGTAGAGGTTAGCAGTTTAATAAACCTGGAAAAGGAGAGAATAAAGGCATTATACATGCCTGGAATGCGCAGAGGGACATTCAAACACACACTGCCTGCTCTGTTCCTCTGTGGCTGCTAAGATCACTTTTTTTACCTGGAAGTGACCTTCTCCTGCTGTGTAGCCCTGTAGAATGAGACGAGCACAGTCACCAAATCCTGAGGGTGTAATCTCTGCTGGTAGGGACAGAGAGAAAGCAGCTTGGTGCTCCTCAGGAAGAGAACCTGCTGGTGAAGGCCAGGTCCCACAACAAGGTCTTTACTTGCCTCCAGCATCCCCAGTCAGCCAGCTAGATCTCTGCCCACAAGTTAACGTGGTTTCAGACCACATGAGGAGTTTGAACCTAAAGGGTTTTGCCCCCTAGAGCAGCTCATCTGAACACGAGGTCCCTCTCTGAGGTCTGTTCCTCCAACACAAATGGTTTGATGATCACAGATAATCAGCAGCTCTCCGTGTTGTGCAGCCACAGGTGAAACTGGAGTGAGCCTGTGGCGCTGCAATGCGCCCGTGTGAGATGGGCTGGGCTGCAGCACATGTGCAAAGCAGAAGGTGATGGTGCAAACCCCGTGCTCGGTGCATGACTCGCTATGTCTGCCCTCCCTCCTGGCTGCTGCTTTCACCAGTCAAAAATTCAGCTTTACATTGTTCACATCCTAAGAATGGCACAAGAAAACCTGAGTAAACTTTGGAAAAAAAAAGTTGCATGCTGTTTTTTTTTTTTCAGATGTTCAAGGTCATATGTGCAAGTTCACTAGGGCCAGAAATGCATGTTAAAAAATAAAAACCTGAGAGCTGAAACTGGACAATAAACACTAAGTATCACAAGGCAATGCTGGGCTTGTCCAAGCTGTAACATTAAATTCATTCGTCTTGTTGCTTCCCTCAAAGCTCCACGTGGCTCAGTCCCTCCCTGGTTGTCCTCCCCTGCCAAGCTGCCTGCAAAGCCTATGCTCCATCAGCATTTCCCTCTTTGTTCATTCCTGTTTTCACTTCTCACACAACTTTCTCTCCACAGCTTTGTCTCCATTGCACTTTTGCTTGGCACAGCTTTTCCCTTTCTGTGCTGTGGTCTCTTTTAGAGATCAGTTAGAGTAAATCCAGCTGGTTCAGATAAAAGCATCTCCGTCTTGTTTCCCTAATTTGTCTCTGAACACAAGTTGTGCCATGGAGAGACTTTCCTTTTTTGAAGGTGCAGAAATCAAATTGTGGGTGCTAATAACTAGGTATATTTGCTATAAACTAGAACCTGGTAGATCTGCCCTCTGTTCATCTTCACAGTCTTTAGAGCAGCTGAGGTTGCATTTCTGCTCCTACTCTTTGTAGTAGGTGTCTGACAATGGGTAAAGTTTATATTGGACTCTTGGGAGAAACCCTGATGCAGAAGTTCTTATCCTGGAGCCAGTACAATTTCGTGAGCAATATCCTGAAGGATAGGCCAAAGGACACGTCTTCCACTTCGAGATGTAATTTTTGCGTTTTCACATGTGGAAAGTCTGCAGTCAAGAGACAGAAATGTGATATCAGCAGTGGAAGCCGGTTCATTAAAAATTCAAATCAATGGAAACAACAGGACATATTATTTATCTGAGCCTTGAATCAATCTGACTACTATGCATAATGATCTTAATTAGAAAAGTGAGCTGAAGCAGGAAGACAGTCTGTCTCCTGGCTTTGAAATTATCATACCCCTATCAGTATGCTTGGGTAACTTGTAATTAGGGACAAAGGTTACACATCATTTTATATGCTGAAAAACCGGTTTTAAGCATGTCATTTCAAAAAATATTTAAGAAATAGATAGAAGACGTGCTACCCCTATTATGCTTTGACTTTTTGCTACCAGATTACTAGTCTGCACTAGTTAGTTGATGGTCTTAGGAAATACTAATAGAAGCTTTGCAGTTATTTAGAGCCTAGATATGAACAGATAACTAGGACCACCAATATTACTTTTGTACAACATTCCTTAAAAAGTTTGGTAGCTTTTCATATCTTTACTTCACCTGCAGAGTAAGTGCTTGTCCATTACACTGGTATGCCCAGAACTACACTAATATTGGTCCCCACGCAGTCCGTCACATTTTCCTTCTTTTCTTCTTTATCTTCAGCTGTTGCCTCTGGAAATGAAATGTTCTTATTTTGAACAATTGGCAGAGTCCTGTGACTATGTTTCCTCTAACTTTTTTTTTTTGACCAGCTGTAATTAGAAAACAGAAGTCCTACCTCTGAGGTCCTGCCTTCTGAAAGCATCAAGGCAGTCACTTCCATGTTTAATTTAAGCAAGTTCTTCAATTGAGTTAAATCCACTGATTTAATGGCCCGTGGCCCGCTCACAGCATCATCAGACACTAGCACAGCCCTTAGCAGGAGCAATGCCTGTTGTATCGCAATACAGCTGCTCTGAAGATTTTCAAGATAGCTTTTCATCTTAGAAATTCATTACAAGAAGATCCAACGCATGAAATGGCCTGGCTTTCCCAGAACTGCATTTTCACAAACAAAAAAACATGGAAATTAAAATCACAAGTAGGATCTGTTTCATCAGAATATTAGCTCCGTTTCTGTGAGGCTGACAATCACCTCTTTACCATGTCAGGAATTATATGCATAATTCCTTTTAATGGGTGTTACAAATGTTCATCCCACACTGAAAAAAAGATCACAGTTGGTATGAGTAATAACTTTTTGTCTTGAACATAAACAGTTCCCCTCTAGCTCTGTACATCTCCTCCAACATCAATGTAACCACAGCTGTCAAGGGAGCCTCACCTCTTTCTATGTATATTTTAGCTTTAATTTTTTCCCATGCTTTCACTTAAAGGATTTTTTTTTTTTTTAAAGGGGCATAAACCTGTTCTCCAATTTTGTGGGCAAATTCATTGCAATAACAGATCTCAGTGTGTTTAGACATCTGTAAACATTATTATTAGCGTACCAGAAATTAGAGACCTACATCAAGATCTGGGGGTTTGGTGGTGGTTCTTTTTTTTTTTTTTTTTTTCAATGAAGGTGAATTTCAGATCATCTTTTCCCTCATTCAAGGATCCCCAAGCGCTTTACATAGTTAAATGAGTTCTTCTGGTCTCCTTTTGTAAAGGCAGTAATAGTCTCCTTCAACAGCTTCGGCAGGGCCTCCGGGGGACACGGTGCATGTACACGAGCAGGAGGATTTGAGGACACTCAGCGAAGAGGCACTGTGGTGGCCTGGGGGTAGAGGAGCTTGTGTCTCCATTGGAAGTGCACCATGTTCCCTCGAAGGTGAAGACTCCATATTTCTTCAGTGAAGCCCCCATGTCCCCTCAGAGGTGAAGCATTCATACATGTCACCTCAGTGAAACACCCCATGTCCCCTTGAAGGTGAAGTCCCCATGCCACCTCAGTGAAGCACCCTATGAAGCACCCTATGTCCCCTTGGAGGTGAAGCCTCCACGCCCCTTCTGAGGTGAAGTACCCATACATATCACCTCAGTGAAGTACTCTGTGTCCCCTCAGAACTGAAGCCTCCATGTCCCCTAAGTGAAACACCCCATGTCCCCTCTGAGGTGAAGCCCCTGTCCCCTCTGAGGTGAAGCATCCATGCATATCACCTCAGTGAGTGTACTGTGTCCTCTTGGAGGTGAAGTCCCCACGTCACCTCAGCGAAGCACATTATGTCCCCTTGGAGGTGAAGCCTCTATGCCTCCTCTGAGGTGAAGCAACCGTACATATCACCCCAGTGAAGCACCCTGTGTCCCCTCAGAGGTGAAGCCTCCTTGTCGCTTCAGAGGTGAAGCATCTATACATGCCACCTCAGCAAAGTGTGCCACGTCTCCTCACAGGTGAAGCCTCCATGTCCCTTAAGTGAAGCACCCTGTGTCCCCTCAGAGGTGAAGCCCCCATGTCCCTTCAGGGGTGAAGCCTCCATGCACATCACCTCAGCGAAGCACCCCGTGTCCCCACAGCGATGGCACATCCACGTCCCCTCAGCGGGGACCCCCCCCATGTCCCCTCAGTGTCCTTCTCTCCCCCCGGGGACCCTGTGTGCCCCTTGGCGAGCCTTTCCATCACGCCCTCGTAGCCCTCACCCCATCCCGCTGCGGGATGGCGGCGGGACGGGACCCCGGGCACTGGGGCAAGCGGGAGGGCTGCAGACAGCCGCCACCAGCCATGACCAACACCACGGAGCCATGTCGGGGACCACAACCCCGAAACAGCCCCACAGGAGGCTCCCGGCCGAGCAGCGGGGCCGGAACGCAAGCACCGGGGCTGGCGTTTCCGAGCCGGGCCGCGGCGGGGCGGCTCAGTGCGGTTGCCATGGTGGGAGCCCCGGGGCGGCTCCGCGGCGGCTGCCGGCATGGACGAGGAGGAGGCGGTGCGGCTCCGGGAGCCGCGGGGGCGGCTGCTGCGCCCGGGGATGGCGGCGCTTCCCCGCCGGGCCCTCGGGGGCTGCGGGCGGCGGGGGAGGGCGGAGGCGCCGCGGGGATGGGGGCGGCGGGCGAGGGCCGGGCGGGGTCCCCTCAGTCCTATTGGGGTCCCCTCGGCCCCTTTAGGGTCCCCTCAGCCCCTTTAGGGTCCCCTCAGCCCCTTTAGGCTCCCCTCAGCCCCACTGGGGTCCCCTCAGCCCCAGCAGACCCCTCTCGGGGAGCTCCTCGGCCCCAGCCCGCGCATGTGGGGCTGCCGCAGCCCCGCCGTTTTCTCCATTTTTCTAAGGGTTTCCCTCTGTCCTCCTTCTCCCCCCATTTTCCCTTCTTCCCCCAGTTTCTCTGAGTAACCCTTCCCCCTGAGCACAACTCTCCGCCCAGTCGTGCACTCTTTCCTCCACATGGTTCTTTACGTTGCTGCAAGCTTAGTTTTACTTTCACCTCTCAGCATCTGCTTTTTGTCTTATTTAACTCCCTTTTCATTTCATGTAGGTGTTTTTTGCTCGTTTTTCATGCCATACCCAGTGTGGTGTGAACTATTATCCCCCTTATACTAAAATTCACAAAGTATCTTGCCACCTTCTTGTTCAGTTACCTACAGCTAACAGCAAATATTACTTGTTATCTCCACAAGCTAAGATAAAGGACACGTGTTTACTTGTCCATAAATAATTTCTAAAGCTCTGCAGTAGCCTAGTAATAGCGTTACTTGTTGTATTTGGATGCATGTGAAACTATTTTTTTTTCTTTTTAGAGAGATTTCAATGAACGCTGCGCGCAGTGTTCAGATGTAAACTGGGGCCTTACTGACGGAGGCAGGTTTTATTGCAGAACTTGCCACAATGTTACTGAGGTAAAAACTGAAGCTATTGACCTTCAAATAGGTTTATTTTGGTTGTTTTGTTTCTTTATTTGATTGTTTTATGTAAGAAAATGTTTGTTTGTTTTTCTCCTTGACATTAGAAGTTGAAGGCATTATCATGATTCTTCCTTTTTAATGCTTGAGTTAACACTGTTGCAAACAATTCTGTTCCTTCAAGGCATAAAGTTTAAAACAAGCCAGTGTTGGACATGGTGCTGCTGTAGCCATAGTGCTGGTACGATGTCTGGATGCCTTTAAAGTATTGCTTGGATATTGCTGCACTTCAGTTCAGTGCTGGTGTAGGCAAACTCTGATGCACATCACCTCTATATCCAGAATAGTCATTCTCTATTTTTGGTATTTCTGAATTAAAAATGTCTATTTGTTTTTAGTTTAGGAGAATTGAACCAATTCCTCCATTTTATTGTATGGTGGAGCAATTGACACAAGTTAGGCCTGGCTTTTTCTTGCTAACATCCATTACTGTTTTGCAGAGAACTAGAGATGTTGTAAACACTGAAGTTACTTGTAATGCAAGAATACAGACAATCTCCAAAGGTTCAAGAAATCGAGGGAAAAGCGGTATGTATGTGCTTAAGAATGCATTCTGCTTAAGAATGAATGTACTGGGTCAGTTCAGTCAAGGTTTGCTTAACACATTGTCTTTGACAGTGGCTAAAAGCAGAGAGCTAGAAAAGGCCAAGAGCAGGAACATAACACATCCCCCAGATGCTGTGAAAACCTTCAGCAGCCCCAGCTTCAGTGGCACAGGTGCCTCTGTGAAGCTGGTGGTGGATTTTTTGCGTTGAGCAGAGCTGTGCATTACTTACCAACACTTTGATTTGTGCAAGGCAATACTCACTGAAGATACCTATGGCATTCATTCAGATGTGGTGATCCCTTTGGTTCTTCCTTGTATGACTATCACAAAAGAGAAAAGTCATCTCTCTTTGTAAGGGAGGTGTGATGGTGCTCTGACTTAAAGAATGTTAGCTCAGCTTGCGTTGAAGGTAATTGGCCCTGTGAGCTACACAGAAACCGATGTGGATGAGACTTCATCCAGTTAAATACCTAGAGTAAGGTAGTGCAGCGTTACATCTTCTATCCTAAGTCACTTCTACGCTTCTAATTTCATGGCTGAGAAGTACACTAGTCATTACATACGGTGATATGCTGTGTGTGTTATGGTGAGGCTGCTGCTGTAGCTATGAACTCATGCTGTGATGGCTGGGTAGTCGTTTTACTGTTGTGGTCACTTTCAAAGAGCAAAAATGCATTTCAATGCTGACTGAAGTGTGGGGTTATTTTTATCTCTGATGGGCTAACCTATCTTCACTGTACTGTGGTGGCAGTAGATTACTGCATTACGTTGAAAAGAACAATTGTGGGAAAGTGAAGGGAGGAGTGAAAAAGGGAGCAACCTTAACGTCTCCACCTGTCTCTATCCTTTATTGCTCCTAAAGTCTGACTTGTGTACCATTCTGAGCTTTTTACTTCTCCTTTTGGGGTTGTCATTAGCCATCCCCCGTGCTAAAGAAAGAAATCCTTACCTACTGCAAGTCTCTTCTGCAAGTGCAGTTATGTTACACTATGGCAGCTTATTTTCCTACATTTGTAGGAGTAACTGTATCTCTGGATACCAGATAAAGCTAATATCATAAAAGCAGGGTAGAAATTTTTGGCAGATAATTTCTAAGATGGTGAGAGGCAAGGTGCGATTGGAAGAAACAAAACTGAAGAACAGGTGTGGAGGGAATGCAGAGGAAATTAGGAAATGCGGACAAATTTTCTAAGGCCAAAAGCCTGTAAGAGGGACTAGCAAATATGGAGAGGTGAGGGTGAAAAGTAAATATCATGCTGTCTGAGGAAATAGTGAATAGTTTGGAACAGGCCCTCTCCTTTCAAAATTAACCTTTTGCTGGGATGTGCTAGAAGCATTGAATGTCTGAGAACCTTTCATTTAAGATTGTAAGATTCAGTGAGAGACAACGGTAAAGAACATGGCGATACTGTTTTTTTTCCCTGACTTACCACTGCAACATAATGTATTCCAGTTTTCTCTGCTGGGAGTGGGAAAGAAAAGATTGTATTTAATTTTTTTTAATGATAGGTTCTCAGCTATTTTAAAACTGGTCACTTGACAACTCTCCACTCGATTTCAAATGCCGTATTAGAAATTATTGTGAAACACATTATTGCTGGGAAATGTGCGGAGAAAGCACTTGTTCAGTAATGTTTCTTGTTTTTTAAGAATGAATAAATGGAAGTTAATGGAATATTCAGTGTAGCTGGTCTTTGCTCTTGGATCTGAAGTTACTTAATGGAAACATGTCTCTGTCCTGTCCTGGAATGAAATATTAAGTGGAAATAAGTGTGCATACGTTGTTTTTTTTTTTTTGTTTGTCTGTTTATAAAGGAAATAAAAAGCTTTTTCTTTTTTTAAATTAGAGGAAGGCTGGGAATGGTACGTTTGTGAAGGCTTTCAGCTTATACTCAAAAAACAAGCTGAAGCTCTGGAAGCACTAGGAGTGTGTCCACAAATGAAGGTATGTAAAGATCAGCCTAAGTTCTCCACAGTATGAGTGTGCAACCAGAGGTGTTATTTAAAAATACTGTAATTTTGCAAGTGACTCAAATAACCCCCCTTTTAAAGAACTACTGAGTACGTGTAAACAAACTTAATTTTCCTGGTAATTTTAAAACATGATTTATAAATTGGAGGTAATGAAGTCAGAGCTGGAATATAATTCAGATTCCTGAATTAGCAATTATGCTCTGTTCTCTCAGAAATTAATGGTTTTCTAAACCTTGCACTAATCATTGTCCATTTTCACTTACCAGGATGAAATTCTGTGCAATTTTTGGAGGCGTTACCTCCAGAAGAGCCAACAAGCGTATTGCGACAGACCAGCTGGTGAAACTGTCAAGGCATTATCAGTAAGTGAAAAGCTCAGATCCCATGAGATGTGGAATATTTTTTTAAAGAGCAGCAATATAAACCTTTGTTTAAGCTACATACCTAGCTCATATTAATCTCATGAAGAATATCTTCTAAATGGGGTACCACATGTCTGTTTTTTCCCTCCATTTCAAGAAACAAATACTTCTGAATATGGAAAGTTGCTTATTTAAAAATAGTTTTTTGTCTTGGCATACATTGCGTGTAGATAGAGCAGAAATTATAATAAAAAATACGTTATCCCAAAGTTACTTATTTCATCAAACTTTATAAGTTGTGTACTTTATTGTAGCAGACTGGAATGTAATGGGATCACTAGAAATCTTTTTTTTTTTGTCTTGAGAAATATTTTTAAAATATTTTTGTAGGCTTTCCTTACACACTGGTGGTTCACAAAGCAAGTTAAATCCAAGATGTTCACATTTCAACTTCATTTACTGTAGATCTTGCATTTGTTGTGTTTTATTTTGTTTATTCAGATTGAAACAGTAACTAACAGTAGATAATACTGAGATTTATTTACAAAAACAGGTGTGTGATAGCAGTACAGACATGGATAGTGAACCAGACAGACCTAGCCTCCTTCACTTGTTGTCTCTCTCCGAAAGCGATGGAGATCTACAGACAGATTGCAGCTTTGCCTCCTCAAGTGGCAAGGTCTCAGGTAGGAGCAATGACCTGAAGTATCTGGAAACTGTTTTAACTGTTTTTGTAGAGTTGTACATACATCTTATGTGTAGTTGTGTAGAACGAATTGGAAGAACTTCTTGACATGTGGTTAGGAAGTATAGTTTTCAGTCCTATTTGCCTCTATGGTACTTCATATTCTACCAGAAACAGAAGACTTTTTATTATTTAATTTTATTTCCCCTTCCTACAAGGAGATGGAAGTTGAACAGGGCCTGGAAATGCAGGAGGAAGGTATTTTATAACCAGATTGCTCCACATGCCCTATTTGCAAGGGGGAAAAAAAGTGCTATTAATCTGCAAAGCTAGATGTTCACAAACATTGCGGTGCTAAAGAATAAGCACTTAAAGTAACAGCAGAGTTGTCAGTCACAACTTCCAAGTTAAAAAATAGGAGTTGGTTCTCATTTCTTTTTCACAGTGGTTGTTTTTTCTGTGTGTGTGTGTCTTTTTATTGTTTTGTTTTGTTTTTCCCTATGTCTTTATTTACCTTTCTCGTATTTTTCCTTCGTGTTTTTGGTATTTCTGTATTTTTTGTCTCTGCATTCTGTTTACTGCTTTCCCTCAAGCCTCTTTTATCAAAATTCTTCTTGTAACATTGCTTCAGTTTCTTCTTTCTGCTCACAAATCAACTTAAAAGCATTTACATCTGAATGAACATGAACATTTGAATTAAAATGTTATAGAAAATTGGAGCCTTCAGTGCTGTGCAAGTGTAATGCCAGGCAGTGCTGCAATGTCTGATACTGGAAATACATTACAAGGCATATTTGAAAAGTTTTGCTTCCACTCTAAACTTCTGATTCTTTGCCTTTTTTTTTTTGCTTTATTCTTTGCTTACATTTTCCTTCTTTGTCTGTTTCAATGTTTATTCTTCCCATGTTACGTGGTCATGGTCCTCTCTCCGTCCTATTGCTGTTCTTCTGTGGTATTGCCTGTCTACCCTCAGAAGAATGCAATCTTGTTCTTTCACATTTTTCTCTTTTTCATAAAGCCCAGAAATGATAGAATGAGAAACTTGATCTGCAGCAATTAGAAATGTTGAGAAACTTTAAAACTTCTGAGTAGAGGTAGAGGTGGGGAAAAATGGTGCAACAAATGGTGACAATTTTTTTTCCAATGTAGTGCAAACACTTTTCATCATATTGCACTCAAATGAGAAGATTTTTAGGTAAAGAATCTGTGTGTTCATACACATTGCAGATCCTGAGTGTTAAACACATGCATGTTGTGTGAATAGGAAAGAATTCAGTGAAAAACTTCTAGTGAAGTACTCCATTGAATTTTCTTCCCTTTTTTTTGTCTCTAGAGAAACTTGTTTCTTCCTTGGTACTTGTGTCTCTTATTATTTAGAATAATTTATAGAATAATTTAGAATAATATTTTAGTTTTAGAATAGTTACATAGCCTAAAGATAGGCCACAATTTAACATGTTGTTCTTGGTCGGTTGTTTCAGAGATTGAATTCACCTGTAAGTAGCCATACCTGTTCCACTAAAAGCACTTGAAGCGGATAAGAGCTTAGTGGCACTAAAAGCACATTTTGGAGAAATAAAACCATCATAGAAATTGTTTGTATATTGAAATTTAACACGAGAAATACCAGATGTAGTGTAGTCGACCAGAAATTATTAGGAAGATTCATAGGTTTCCCCTCCTGTGCTGTTTTTATTGCTACAGATTCAACACTCTCTTTATTTCCTAAGAAGCTTCTCCAACATCCAAGCGTTTTTTTGTCTTTTTTTTTATTTTCTTTTTTTTGTTATTTTTGTGTAGGGATAATAGCAAATTCCACCGAGTAGAGCACTGAGATTTGCTAGGGAAGCCTATTAAACCCTTAAATTATTAGCTGCATGTAATTGTGTGCTGTCATGCCTTGCATAAGCTGCAAGAAATTAAAGGAAATTGTGTGCCATCATTAAGGCCACAAATATAATGAGGATTATTCTAAATTGAGTTGAATGTGAAATTAATAATGAAGCTTCAGTCACGAAGCTGCCTTTAAGCACATGCGTCCACGTAAAAGGTGAACCTGTTGACTAAAAGGATTAGCTGCTGCTCCTGCCTTTATTCTCCAGCGCACGTATGCACAGCAGACATCTCAGGATCCTCTCACTACACCATTTCTTTGCACGAGGAGCCTGTGTGAGCTGGCTCTTTTGTTGCCTCCCTGGTACTCCCGACAGTGTTTTAGGAGCCGGTAGGTGGCATCAAAGCCTAATTCTGGCTCAGAAATGCAAGATCTGCAGTTTTTCTCTATGGCAGTGGGCTCCACACCTGTACTCGCTGACCACTGACACCTCACAGACCTGGCTGTCGCCCACCGGCGTAACCACGGAGCTACCAAATCCTCTGAAGTTTTAATTTTTTTTTTTTTCAGGCTGCTTGCTGTGGCCCTGCAGCTCCCAGCTGGTGAGCTGGGGATCCAGCCTTCGCTGTTCCTGCCCGAACAGGCGAACAGCGTGTGGGAAAGCAGTGGGGAAAGCCTCCACAGAGGCTGGTGTTTTACGTTGGTGTGCTTTAAATACAAAACATTTTCATTTGTGCCGGCTGCTTCATGATGAAGCTTTTCTTTTTCTCTTCCTCCTTCCCTGAACTCCAAGGTTTCACTGCCGAAAAGGTTTCCAACACATAAGTCACTCCCCTAAATTAAATTTCTCGTTGCTGCTTCTCATTTTTTAATGATTCATCTCAGTAAGGATGTAGGGAGGTGTTGCTTGTTTTGTGGCTGTTTTTTTTGTTTGTTTGTTTTAACCCTCTTTACCATTTGATGCATTTGTGTTCTAAAGCTGTTTTTTTTTTTCATTTAATTTAGTTGTTTGTTTTTTTTAAATAATACCTACTTTACCACAGTTAGAGAACATGTGGCAGATGGATACACACCATAACTTAAGTCTCTGCAGTGTAGACTATGTTCTTGTTGAAGTTCTCACTTTACCACAAGTCACAATTAACTTTAACTTTCCAACTTTAAAGCGCTGAAGTTTAAAACTCTTTTAATCCCCACCTCCAAGGTATTGATGTAAGCACAGAGAATTTGCCCTCATTTCCCCCACTGCTCCCTTATCTATCAAAGGGAAAATAGTATTCCCAGCTCATGGTAGTTGTATGTCGTGTAGGAGTTAACAGCTTCCTAGAGCTCTCCAAGTTTAAGTGCAGCTCCCACTGAATGGTCTGGTTTTATGGGTACCAGAGTGAGGTTTGCCTCTGAATATGATCCAATGTCTTCATAAACTGCTATTTCACTTGATTAAACAGGTTGTCCTCTCACATTATGGTAGATGAATAAATTACTTAAACTGTTTATTAGTGAAAATACCTAAACTACCAAGCTGCTGCAAAGTAAAGATTTGAAAGTGTTACTAGTTGCTGAACCGTGGTTCTTGTACACCCCTTAATCGTGTGTTCTGTACACCAAGATTGTGTGTATGTCATATTAATTAATAATTTTTTTCCTTTTTTTTGTTTTAAACATAAACCAAAGAATGTACCTCCGTGTGCTCTGGATCAGTAGATGGTAGATTGTATTTAATGAAGAATCAAAAGGAGACGCTGAGGATGTCGATGCCAATGACCCTTTCATTCTGTTACATGGCATTGCTGTGGCTGAGAGAACCGATGACATTATCTGATCTCTTAAGGTATGAACAGTCTCCAGTGAAATATTTGTTATAAATGTTTTATAAATAATATATTTTTTTTTAATTAGAGCTTTACTGTTGCCCTGTTGGTTTCTTGCTCAGTAACAGTGAGATGTCTCCCAGGTGTAGTTTCCTTATCTTTTATCCAATGTAATTTGTGAAGCTGCTTAATGAGAACACTCCTCCATTGCTTGCAGTGAATCTCAAAAACCTGTAAGGGTTTGGTGCTCAAGAAGCTCTTTATCCTTCTCCTCTGAAATTTCTTAAGATTCCTTGGAGGTGTGTATGGTCACGTTTTTGCTATTTTTGCTGTTGTCAGCATGCCAGAAAATGAGTAGCTGTTCCCCAGGACTTACGTCAGTGTCATCCTACAAACAATGCCAGCAGTATACAGCGATCTGGAAGGCAGCTAGGCAGCTTCACGCACGGGAGTGGGGACGCAGAAATTAATATAAGAAGCCCTTCTTTGTCGTCGTATCTTTTTATCTGTAATCATCAGAGTTCGTAATAATAGAGCTGTTAATGTAGTAGATGTAAAATGTTCTAACAGCAGGGTTTGGTGCTAAATATGGGGATCATCAGGCTACTGCTGACAATGCAATTCCCTTCTACCCCCTACAACATGGATATGAACATGCTCCTTATTTTCGGAAGGAACAAAAATTAATTTGTCAAGTTTGTTTTGGTTGTTGTTGTTAGTGATAAGTACTTTAAATCAGGCCTAACTAGCTTGCATTCAGGACTTCTTGGGGTTGCCTTGGAAGACCTTTTTGTGTGCAGACACTCCTTTTTAACAAGTGTTGAAATGGTGGATATTTCTAAAAAGATGGGGAGATTTATTTTATTTTATTTTTTTAACCAAAACGTAAGGAGCAGAAAGATCAAGTAACTGTAAGTGGGCAATCCGAGGTGCACTGGAAGAAATAAAAGGAAAAACCCATTCAAGATTCATTCAAAATGGCAGGTTTCAGTCCTTTAATTTTGCTTTTTCAAATCTATAACCTGTAGGTTAAAAGACAAGCTCACATACATGGTGCACATAACTAGTATTGGTGCTGAAAGTCTGACTGATTTATCCCAGAGCCTTATCTTCCATAATGGCTTTTCCCCTCTGTACTGCTGACCCTCCTACCACTTTTCTAGCTTTGTACAAGCTTTCTAAGAACAATGGGCATTGAAGAACACTCTTCTCTGAGTCTTTTTTAGAAAGGAGATGTTTCAGTGTCTTGAGTGTAGTAGTTAATACTGGCTAAATTATTTCGATGTTAAACAATATTTAATCCTCTGATTTAACTTTAGGGGATGGCCGTTGCCTTCATCAGTGATAATCACTCAAACTTGTGTGTTTGCATAGCTAGGTATGCTGTTGCATAAAAGATGCTTGTAAAATGTTCAGCAAAATGCCACGGTGTTCAGAATTCGCACTGCAATACAGAAGTAAATACTGAGTAGATTAAGAAATAGTAGAAATCAAAAGTAGCTTTCAATACACAATTCATTACTGACTAGTATTTCCCTAAGGACATTTTGCAGGAGTCAGAACTACCCTGGCCTACTCTGTGTTTTTTATCAGTGATTAGAAAATGAATATAAAAATCCTGTCTGATAATGCACGTATATGGCAAAAATCCAAGTAGTAAATAACAGTTACTAGGATGGAGCAAACGTTGCACAGTAATAAAGAATTATTGCTTAGCACATCCTGTTGGGAGAGAGAAATCAAATATCTTTTCTTGGGTCCGTTCTTTTTACCTTGGAAACTGTTTCTGGAAAGCATGTGGAGTCATACTGGGCAAATACATCCTCACACGTTCCTGTCTTAGTATGATACTGTCTTTTTTTTTTTTTTTCCTTTCATTTCTTTGTTTTAAAAAGTAAAAAAAAATAGGAAGGAAAAAAAAGGGCAGAACTTGGCTGGAGTGTTGATTGCATATTAGTGGTGCATTGTTGTGTTTGGCACTTCAAAAGCTGGGGACTGCAGGAGAGAGCCAAGCAACTGGTGCAGAACCTGGAGAAACATCCTGTGCACTGAGATCCTTCAGAGCTCAGCACAAATGCCCGAAAGGTTTTAGAGAAAACATGTAAGCAGCAAAAATGCTGGAAAAGGAGAGAAAAAATCAGATATTAAATACAGCAGAGAGACATCATCAGAAATTAATAACTGGAAATTGAAATAAGAAGATTTGAAAGAGAACGCATCATTTAATTTAGGTACAATGTATGGGTTTAATATTCTCGTAAGTGCATGAATCTAGTGGGCAATGACTTTAAATGCACTGAACATACGACTGAATTAAATGCAAAAAGTGATGCTTGAAAGAATGCCATTTGTATTGCAAAGTTTTACAATGATACGATACTCCTATAAGGCTGTAATTACATTATCATGCTTCCCTCCCTACCCTTAAGGCCTTTGCCTTTCACGAGTTTGATGAAGAAGGGGAAAGAAGGCTAAACTGCAAGAACTACCATAAGGCTCCTCTTTTCTCCCTTCTGAATATTTAAGTTGAAAAAATGAGACAAAAATGAGACATTTTTGCATGCAGCAGGATACGCAGATCAAAATAGCAGCAGAGCAGAGATGAAAACCATGCAGAGAAAAACATGAAAGATTCAGCACTGCCTTTTAAATCTTTATAGGCAAATTGTGTTGTTTAAACCACCTGAATTACAGCAGTGCTTAAAAGTTCTGCCTCGTTTCGTCCTCAGTTTGGTTTTCTCCCCACCTTGAAGTCAGCTGACTCCTGCTCCTCCCTTGTGACACATGCTTAGGCACCATGCTAGGGCAATCTGCCAGTTTTTAAAGGACTTACAGCCCCAAAAATACACTCCTCCTTGCTGCTTGACACACTTAACAGAAAAACACTACAATTACCTCCTCCGAAAGGCACACTTTGATTTAAAAATAACATTTCAACAACCTTCTGGTCTGGTCTGTAACAAATTAAATCCTTTTCCATTGCGAATAATCTCACAGTGCTCGATGTGTGGTATTTTATTTATCTAAATAATTAGTAAAATTTTGGGTCTGCAGGAAAAAAAAAGAAATCAGGATGCTGGACTCGGTGAGGCTGAGAACTAATGCCTTTCAAATGAGGTTATACCCAGCTACGCTGGCAAGACTGAACTTGTAATCAGTTTGTGGCATTGCTGTGTGGCTTTAGCAGATGCATCATTTCCTCGTAGTATGCAGAGGACGGAGGATTTTTTTCACACTTAGGCCTGACTAATGCATGCTGCTGCTGCTGTAATTACGAGAGCAGGGACTGCCTCCTGTGTGTGTACCATTCAAGTTTTCAAGCACTTTGCTGATACAACGTAGTCCTGCGAGTGTTGGGATCGCCCCGCTGTGAAATGAAGGGTTTGGAGGAAGAGCAGGCAGGAGAAACTGTTCTCAAGTGCTGTTCCAGATCTGGGCTTCTGGAGTAAGTTTTAACAGCCTGAATCATCAGTACATTGTATTCATAACAGGGTATTGATGCTGTTTCAGGTATTTTTAGAACATAAAAACAACTCTTCACCTGAGAAAAGAGCACATTTTTTTTGTGTAGGGACAGTCATTTCAGGCAGGTTCAGGAAAGATGTCATTGCTTTTTTTACACAGTTGCAGTGCTTTGACATGATAAGTTAAATTTGGACCAGATAATCTTAGAGGTCTTTTCCGACCGAAATGATTCTATGATTAAATTTTTAAACAAAGAAACAAAAATACCCCACCGTGTTTGTAGACATCTCTCGTCCATTGCGGAGTAAGGATGTGCTTCTGCATTTATATTGCTGCCTTTTCTCTTGCCCTGGGTGCCAGCACTCACCCCCCTTGTGGTGTATTAGTTGCAAAGAGATCAGGAAAATGATTTCTGGTTTTGCATGAGAAGGTTTCACTGGACATTTCAGTGCAGCGTAACTTGCTGCATGGCTGTCCCTTTCCACCTCGTGGCAGCTGAGTCTGGAGATCTATCTGGTTGCAGTCAAACCCTGGAAGACAAAAGCCCAGTTTTCAACCTAATCCCCTGTCTGAGAAGTCCCACAAGTGCTTTTGTCAGCAGGGAGGAGACAGGAGTGTGATGCGGAGGACAGAAGGGAGGGTGGGATTTCCCATTTTGGAGGCAGCAAGCTGTCAGGGTGGCTCACCTGCAATCATAACTGCACCACACCCTATGGCCCTGATTGTTTGTCCTCTTCCAGCTGCTGCTGTGCTGGCTCAGGAGGCCGCCGCTCTCAATTTCTTGGTGCTACCTCCTCAGATCTGGCAGCTGATTGTGTGATTGCTCCTTACCAAGGGTGCATCAAAGCTTATGTTCAGCTGAGGCAGTAATGGGACGCTTTTGCTGAAAGGGGAAGGTCTCGCTTCCCCTCTCTGCTCCTGCTTTGTGATGTATCCTCTTCCTTCTGCCAGTTCTGACACTTTTTGAAGCCACCCATGAGCTTTAGTTTGTTAGAAGACAGGAAGCACACACCCAGCTTTTCTTTTTCTTGCAGTAGGGCAATGGGTTTTGCCTGCTGTTGTGAGTTAAATTTGTGGAAGAGGAAGATAAGCAACAGGAGGAGGGAATCACAGCTGGTTACACTGAGCTTTTGGGTTGTCTCGATACACTCTTGTGAAGCCATCCCTCAGATTTCAGTGCTTCAACTCATTGCTGCTGACCTAAAGCGAGCAAGGAGCTGTCCTGCAGGCTGCTCATCAGATCAGGCAGGGTGGTGAGGATGAGCAGCTGATGCTGGGTTTGATGCTAACCCAGCAAACATGCGGAGCAGCGCACGTTTCCATTCGGGATGCAGCAATGCTATTTGCACAGGTTGTTTCTGCCAAAAAATAAAAAAATAGCAAAGTGTACATAGCACAATTTGATATAGGAAGGATCCTCTGCTATGACCCTTACCTCATTCAAGAGACCAATATGCAGACCTTTAGAATAAAAAGTATTAGGTAATGTGGTTGTTCAGATTGCTGTAACTTTTCAGAACTCCTTATAAATGATGGGTTTACTCTAACTGAGAAACAGGTTTGATTGAGAGGCACTTTTCATTTTAATATCACTTTACATTCATTTTTCTAGTTAAATAGAGTAGTCAGTTAGAAATATTTTTAAGAAGGGTTTAACCATAACCTTTTCCCACAGTAACTAGCCTTTATATAAAATTGTAGTCAGCTTCCATGCACGTACCCCATGATATGCAGCGAGTGGTGGTGGAGGTGCAGTGCTGGAAGAGGAACGGTGAGTCCGTGCGCTGCAACAGGCTGAGAAGAGGGCTGAATCATCAGCGAAGACATTGCTCTGCCTCGTTCTTGTTTGTTGTTGTTGTGTTTTTCCTCTTCAGACGCATTTTGTTTGGCAGCCAGAGATTGCTGTGCTCTGCAGAAGCTGGTCTGTCTGCCTGGGGGCTGGGTCTGACTAGGGCTGGAAGCCTTTAGGGACTGCCCCATGCTGGGAGAAGGAGCAAAGCCCAGCTTGGCAAGCACAGAGGATCCTACAAGGGGCTTGTGGAGTCTGTAGGCTAAGACATAGCTGGTCTGCCTCGCAAGATCAGAGAGAGGGATGTTGTGCAGAAGGCACAGCAGGCAGAAGAGAAAATTGTTTTCGAATCTTTAATATTATTTAAAGAACAGGGTCTGGTCTGCTTGGTGTTAACTCATTCCAGTTTAAATTACGACTTGAACAAAATTGTGCTGGAGAGGAAAAGCCAGGAGGGCAGCTCTAACTCAGTCCTGTGGGAGACCACTAACAGGCATCAGTCTGGCACGAGAATAGTGCCTGTTCCCCTGCAAAGATCCATGCTTCTTCAGTGCTTGCCTTGCCTGCTGTAAAAGCCCACTAAGATGCTGGATAAGAGCAGGTGTTTCGTGTGGTGGTGGCTTTTTACTGGTAGCTGTTGTTAAATCCCATCAGATCTATTAAATAACTAAGTAAAAAATAAGAAAAAAAATCCAAAATATTGTTGTAAACCATTTACCAAAGCCAGCTTTTAAAGAAAGAGGAATTACTTCAGTTCAAATTCAAAATAAATGATTTGTATTTTGTAAGTGTACAATATCACTTCTATTCCTACTAAAATAATATTTTTCTTAGACTACAGAAAGTAATTAACTGAGTTGCACTTCTTTGTACACCTGCATAATTCTGTGACATCCCTCTTACCATATTTTGCACTCTAACCTCCTGCAGCAGAAAGTGTTTCATCTCCAATTTGGAAAATTTACTTAAAGCCTTCACATTTTGAAAGAAAGCTTCCATGCCACTCAAAGAGGCTTAAGGCAGTTTCAAAAATGCAGTAGCTGAAGAATGTGCAGAACAAACTGTATGCAGGCATGTTGATTGTAAGCTCATTGCCATAACAGTGTCGTTTGTCAGTCATCCCTGAGCTTGAACTTAAAGGCCTGTTAAATGTTTGAACTGGTTTTCATGCGGTGGAGTATGTAGGGGTGTAGGACTTCAGACAGAATTTCTTAGGCAGCATAAAGCTGATGTTATTGCAAATCAGAAATTGATTTGTGGATTAATTTTAGAATAAATGTGCTTTTGTCATAGTAAATATTATTTTGATTTGGTCTTTTTTTTTATGCAGGTTTGTTGTTGAAGGTCACATTCCATATTTGAACGTTTATCAGGATTTTCCAGAGAAGATGAAATTATATGGCCTTGATCTTAGGATCTTTTGTGTCGAGGTAATTTTTTCCTTAAAATTATAGATTTAAAAAAAAAAAGTTATTTTTTTGTGGCTTTTTTGGGTAAATGTACTAATAAATTGATGAAATTTATTCTTACATTGTAGAGTTCATGTTTCACATTTTTGTTGGAGACTGCAGAAACCATTGCAATCAGTGACTCTGAACTCTTTAAGCTTTAATTAGCCTTATTAGGCTGATTACCTAAGTTAAAACAAAATCAGTAAGTACTTGTGGAGAAAAAGGTATTCAGAAAAAGGACTTGGCTTCATGTCTAAGGGCAATATAATATCGTGTCTCTTAAACTTTTTTGTGTAAAATCACAAGAATTACTTTTGCTCAGTGTTGTTTGGATACCATCTTCTGTTCTGTGTCTTGGTGTACTGGTTGAAATACATGAAACTTAAAATCTGCATGAGGGGATTATTGACCTTCTGGAGGCTGCAAGGCGAGAGACAGTTTGAGTAAAATGTAAATTGTCCCTTATTTAGGATTACTGCGTATTCTGCTGATGGTTGCCCACTGGTGTTTGTGTTCCAGGAAAAAAAAAAAAGTTAATTACGGATTGTTGAGGTGTGCAAATTATACATTAGCTTTCAAACACAGAAAGCAGCAATTCTGCTGACAGGAAAAGGTGGGTTTTCATCTGCTGGAAGGTGTGTGTAGCCAAGGTCCTTAGTGATGCTGCTGCAAGTAATGTTACTGTTCTCCAGCATGTAGCTTTATTCAACGGGTCAGGAGTTGTTCAGAAACTAATCCATGAAATCTTTCTCTTAGACCTTTCCATAATAGAAAGGATTCATCAGACTGTAAATTTACAAATTGTGGTTGTAAACTTTTTTTAACTCTTATTTCTCAGTCTCTCTGTCTTTCTTTGTCTCCATCCTGTAGAGATGTTGTATAACCTCTCGAAGCAGTTACATAAAACTCTGTTTTTTTATTTAGTCAGGCCAAAGTACAAACAAAAATCCCAATCCTACAAAATACAGGTAAAATGTTCATACAAATTGCGACCCTAGAACTTGTACTGTGTCTCAGAGTGGGAGATCTGATGTGCAGAGAGATGACGACAATTACCCTTTGAAGATGTGCTGTGTATTTTTGGGATGGAGCTGTTTCTGTCCTGGAGTATCTGATGCCAGTCCTGAAGCTGATTTCATCAGTCCCTGTTAGCTTGCTTTCCCCCAGAGCTGTAGGTTTGCATTATTCTGCTGTCCCTCCATAGTGCACCTCCACCTCTGGGTTGTATAATGGCTTGGCATGGAGCTGGATGTCACAACTGGAGACCCACAAGCTGGTCAATTTAATTTCATTTCCCCTCTTATATGAAAGAGGGACTATAGCCACTTCACTCTCTGTCTGAAACATACACATAGCATATAAATATTTAAATTTTTTCACAAACTGGGAAAAAAAAAGTTATCTTCATTTGATTTCTGACTTAAAGATTCATCATGAGTGATGTTATCTAGTGTGATGTGCTATTTTAGCTTGCAGAAGATTGCATCTGATTTAAAAGATGAATTGGTGACCTGTGTGTGACAGAAAATCGTGCTTTTCTCTGATCCTGATACTTGCTTTCTCCCCTGCCCCTGACCAAAGACTGAGTGGAAACGCACACTAATCATCTCTTACCTTTGCTTTCATTAAGAGGCATAAATTCTCCAAGCTTGATGTTGTACAGTTTGTTTTCCAGCTGCTGTAATGTTGCAGTGGATTTCTCTTTCTAGGAATATCTGCTCCCTACTCTACCTGAACTGCTCCTTTAGTAACGCATCCACGGCTTTGTTTGGTTTTAACATTTTTGCCTATATCACTGAGCAAAGGATTGCAAAAACAAACAAAGCCCACGGTAACAAACCAAACAAAACCAACAACCTTCAATCTGCTCCCTACATCTCACGTTCCAGAGCTGATCCTGCTGCTCGTTGCAGCACTGAGATCACCGGTAGCTTACTGCATCCAGTTTTGACATCAGGGCTTTGAGACATTCAAGAGACAAGGTGATTGTCCCGGAGCTGTAAGTCGGATTGTGTAATGCTCCCTTCTGCAAACACAGCCTGCATTCTTTTCTCCTTGGTGTTCTGTATATAATATTCTACAGGCAATTATCTTCAAAAAAACTTTTTATCAGATTGTGATCATCACTAACCAGGCAAGTCAAGGTGCTTTAATGTCATTATTTGTTTTGCTTCAAGTCTGGCGAATGTAAACTGCAGACATTTAAAAAAAATCTAGACATCTGACAAGACTCTTCATGATGTGCTTTTATTCTCTTTTAACCAATTTTTACAGTGTTTGTGTCCTGTGCTAACCTGCTGCAATGCAAATTTTAATCAAGAAGTCATACTAAGTGTTATTTTATCAGTTCAGTGCAGATGAATCTGAACTCGATAAGGCTCACCTCACATATAGACACTCTCAGTGGCTTAAAAATGTTTTTCAGTAACAATTCCCCAGATACCCAAAATGCACTGGACTTGTACAAGGTTGAAGTTATCGTAGCTTTAGAAAAAAAATAAATGCAACAAATACTACGAGGTGAGTCACATCTACTTTCTATCTGTGTAGTGGTGTGTGTATGTACACAAAACATTTTTTTAACCTTAGCTCATTCAGTATTATTATCATTTTGTATGCATGGAACGTGACGAGTCTCAGGCTTTCCAGCAGATGGATTTCAGTGCTGTGTGTAATACAGGCACGGAGTCTCTATCACTGCTGATTTTCTGCTGTCCTGCTGTCAGTCTAGCAGTTGGAGAAGATTAAAAGCTGTAGCATCTGTCATACAAGGAGAAGTTGAGGGAGTTGGGATTTTTATCCCTGAGAAGAAGAGGCTCAGGGGTGTGGAGCTGAGTGTGTAAAACCTGATTGGAAGGAGTGGGATGGACTCAGACTCTTCTCTCTGGTGCCCAGTGAAAGGACAAGACTCCATGGGCATTGTTTGAAATACAGGAGCTTCCATTTAAACATAAGATTTATTTTTTTATGTGGAAGGGTGACTGAACATGACCAGGCTGCCCAAAACCATTGTGGAACCTGCATCTTTGGAGATGCTCAAAGCCTGACTGGACACGGTCCTGAGCAAGCTGCTGTAGTCGGCCTTGCCTTGAGCAGTGGCGTGGGACTCGACCATGTCCAGAGGTCCCCACTAATCTCCAGCACGCCATGGATCTGGTGGTGCAGTGTGCCTTGGGGTGGCAGGAAAGTCCTTCGTGAGCTAGTAATGGGACAGCTAATAAGGAGGGAATAATTTGTCATTCTGCCCAAACTGAGCTTTATTTAAAATACCTACTACGAAGGTTACTGGTTTTGGTAACCCTGTGTGCAGAGCTCTGGGTGTAATTGCCTCATTTAAAACAAAAAGAAAAAAGAGAGAAAAGGAGCCTCTGCCTCTCCGTATCTCCGTATCATTCATTGTGCTGCATAACTGTTAGATAAATGTGCCAGGTCTAGGTCTAGCTGGAGGTGAGTACTACCTCACAAGTATTTTATAAAAGATAACAGTACTTTATTGAAGAGCTTTGTGTTAAATGGGAAATGAGTTGTTTATCCATATTCCGAATACGTGCATCTTTCCAATGCTCGCCTTTGTACACCTCCACTTGATTAGACATCCTATTCCTCTATTAAAATCATCTGTATGGTAGGAGTTAGCATCTGATAAATGGGTTTTGCCTAAATGTACAATCAGAGGGTTCATGGGGCTAACAGCAGCAGCAGCAGCAGGAAGCTCCTGCTCAGCTCCTGATTGACAAATTCTGAGTTCCCAAAACAATAAAAGGGAAGCTAATATCTATCTTATGCTGCAAAACTGCATTTTGGTAAAGCAGAGTCCATGTGTGCTTATCCCTGTGATAAAAACTTTCTTATGCATCAAGAAAGAATACAATACTTGTGGGTTTTGTTGGTTTCTCTATGCAGATCAAGGTTTTTTCTTCCTTTGCAATTTGTTTCACTACACTAAATCGCTGCTGATCTTAAGGCATATGCCAATAATTAACACACGGTGATGAGCAGTCATCTTTTCTCTTTTAGGTAGATACCATCTTTGTTTCCTTCGTATTGCAGAGAATATCTGCTTGTTTAAAAGCCTGCTAGTGTAAGACTTCCAGCTGGTTTGTAAATTAGCAGCAGTAGGTATGAAGGTGTAGGGCTAATTGGATTTCAGGTTGTTATTGATAGGATCTCTCCTCCAGTGCATCTCCACACACATTCCTTCTTCCATTTCTACTTGGAGTAGGGATACGTCTCGAAGATACACCCCCTCTGTTTTGCTTTTAGGACTTTAATCTGTACCCTCGTATAAAACTGATCACAAGCATCTGTTTTCTCTTGAGCTAGCAACAGCTTGCCCTTGCCGGAGGTCTGTTTTCCCTTACATTTCTGACTCAGGGTCTGCGTACTGTATCAACTGCTGTGTAATCCCTTTGTTCGTGCCTTAAAGCTGCTTCTGCTTTGCTGTCTCAAGTCTACCTGTAGCTTTCATTTGTAGAAAATCATGAGTCTTTGGCGTCTTTTACCCTTAACGCCTTGCAGATCTCGTGCGTGCGCCCAGAAATACTTTTTGGTTTTGATTCTCGTGTTCTTGACGCACTCGCAAACCTACGGGTAAGCAGGTCACTCCCATGGCTGTTGGGCAACTCGATTTACCAAAGTATTGGAGATAACAAACACGTCATTTTGCAGTATGTGCTGTGTGGAACAGGATAGGTGTAGCCTCATAAATATCTTTCAGATCCTGTTGTCCCGAAGAGCTCCTGGAATGGGCTTCGCTGTGGATGCGCAAGTGGCTGGACTTGGCGAGGGGCCAGACGCGTGACCTCAGTGAGGTTCCCAGCCTTCAGCCTCTCCGCCACCACTAAAATAACTCCTTTCTTCCTAACCCTAGTGAGAAATACTCTTTTTTTTCTTTCTGAGGGGTGGGGTGCATGGAGAAAATTGAGCTCAGTGGGTGCTTGTTGAGTTGTGCTCAGAGCTGCCCAACAACCTGCCCTTGAAGATGGAAGGAATAGGTGGCTACCTCGTTCCTCTTTCTACCAGTTCTGCCCTGGAGTCTGGTGATGAAGCGGCTTCCCTCTAAGAGCCCTTCTCTTCCCGGCCCCTGAGACTGGTGTTGGTACACCTTGTAGTCTAGGAACCTCTTAAGTTAGTTCCTTTTTTGATATAGGATTTAATTTTGTTCTCATGTCTTCCTTTTTCTTTTTTTTAATGATCCTCTGAGTATTGTTGACTGTTATAATAAATTTATTTAGGCGGTTTTGACCTTGTAACACATGAACGTAAATACCCAGCTTAATTTTTGGTTGTCTTAGTATGCGTTATTATACTTTACCCATCCTACTGCTGACTTAGCTTTATTAACAGAGGCACTATTTAGGTGAAATACAGAGAGCAAATATCTTTCTATTTCCACCCCTTATTTCAATCCATAAATAATTCTTACTGTTATTATTCAGGCCTCCATTATACAGAAATACTTTCTAAACTGCTAGGTGAGAGGGATGTTAGCATCTTCCTTCCCTTTGCCTATGCAAAATTTGTGAATGTGTCCTGGAAAAGCAGCAGCAATACATTGTGTTTGTCAGAAAATAGCAGTGGACAGGGGGAGAATCATCACAAAAGTCATGGGATTTTCTCCCACCTTTACCATTTCTTCCTATATTATACTGCATTGCTATGACTTGCTCTGCCCATACCAGATTTATTCTTTTTTTTTTTTTAAATATATTTCATTCTAGTGTTTTTCTTCTTTTGTATAGTATTTTTCTATATTTGTACAGTTTCATCTTTCATTTTTCCTTTCTTATTTGCCAGCTTCACTGAAAGGCCTTTTGTTGCCTCTTTCTTCTCCCTGCTATCTTCTTTCTTTCGTGGTTAACAGCTCATCATTCAGCATTAAATGCTGTCTGTTTGTGTCATTAGACCGGTAATTCTGGGCAGTTCTCCATTGTGTTCAGTTCAATAAAAATTTTAATTCATACTCCATTATGATCTGATGCTGGCTTTGATAGGAAAAGGAAGAGCTTGAAAAGCAATACATATATTTGGTGCCCTAAGAAGAGGGGTAATTCATCCAGGGCCTGCCTTTTCCTTAAGGTAACCAGTTCTGGGTGTTCGAGTGGGTACCACAGTGTATTCTCAAGTGGGCTGGAAAACTCTTAAACTCTTCTCAGAATGTGCTTCTTTAGTGCAGAGCGCTTTATTCTGTATGATACTTGAGATTTTTTAATTTTTATACTTTTGGAGTGGAAGGAGTATATACCTTGCACTCATGCATGCACACACCCCCTCTCTAGAGCTGATTATTACATTCTTCCTCTTTTATTTAGGAGTGAAAGGCTTGCTTTAAACATTGGCAGATGATCTCTTCTCTGTACTGTCTAAAAACTCTTAATTCTTTTTCTTCTTTTACACTATTCTACAGTTTATATTTTCTTTTTGTTCTTCTCTTTATCTTTTTCCACCATAATTTTACTCTTAGCAGCACTTTAGCATCTATACTAATCCTTCTGCCCCCCATCTTTCTATGTCAGCTTCAGTCAAATCTCATTTCTCCTGAGGATTTCACAGATCTCTGAGATTAATTTGCCAAGATTTTCTGTTATTGAGGATAGCTCTGTGTTGCTCACTAGTTCTGCATGCTTTGTTTTCCAGTGGATCTGCTGTTTTTGAGCCATAATGAGTCCTCCACTGAGGTCTTGTGTGTGAATGTGTTTTTTTCATTTGTTTGTGGTGGTGGTGGTGTTTGATTTTGGTCTCCTTATATCTGTGAATTCTTCCAGAAAGAATAAAAATGTCTTTTCACAACATTGAAGCGTCAATCGTCTCTCTCCTCTTATGACCTTACAAAGGTTGCTTGACTGACAAGATATTTTTAGCTTCCATCTTTCCCATTGTCATTGCACTATTTTCTTCAGGATCCATGCCAAGCTAATAATTCTAGAGTTCCTGAATCTCCCCTTTTACATTTTTTTTAAATACTAATGCTGAGAGCCCTTTGATCTTCAGAATTTCTTAGGATTATTTAAAAAACAGCATTTGTGTTTCAGAGAGCGCCTTAGTTATTTCCTTGAAGCTTCTGGTGTGTAAATTTTCTGATCCTATCCTTTGAAAAGCCCTTAATTTTATCAGATACTGCTGTACTTTTTAGCAGACATAAATTTTCTCTTCCTTACATATCGTTTGAACGAGATGGATTCGTGTTCTTCTTCCAGTTACAGAACAAGCTTGCTTTTTTCTTCTTATTTGTTTCACGACTTACCTGTGGCGTTGCAATTAAGGGTCCTTTTGTTGTTGTTGTGCACTTTCCTTTCTGCTTAGCTGCCCTTCCCTTTTTGTTTCATTGCAGAGCAGCTACGGAGCCATTCCTTGCCTTTTTTATCCAGGAGACTGTCCCCGAGTACTGTGCAGTCAGTTCTGCCCAGCTGAGGTCCTCTGGTTGTGGTCTCCCTTTATTCTGTTATCCTAAAGTAAAAAGTAGGAACTGTCTGGGAGTATTACTGACCAACCAAAACTGTACTTGGAGAGGTCTAAAGCACCTGCTTTTATGTCTCTAGCCAGGGATTTTTTGTATCTTTTACTACCATACTTGAAAACCAGGATTAAATTTAGGATTTATATCCTGCTGCCACCCAAGGCAGCAGGATGTATACCCCCTTCTCTTCCAGCTTCACAGTGGTCCTATAGCAGTAATCCTTTGTGTTACAGCGTGGTTAAATGTTGCTGAGCTTTACCATGGCAGCAGATGTTAAACCAAAGGTGGTTGAACCTCAGATTTTGCCCCCGTTCCTAATTCTTGTGGTTATAGGCAGTTACACTTGGAGTACAGTTATTAATGCTTGTGAACCATAAACATTTTTTGCCTTGTCACCATCTAACAGCTTAGTTGCTTAGTAAGGACTGGTTTAAATTAAATGGGGACGTGCCACAAAAATGTATTTGAATCAACCCGGCGTTGTTCAAGCATAGTAAAAGCAATTTTGTTTTGTAAATTTAACTGGCAAGTTTCAGAAGTCTAAGACGCCTCCTGATTTTGATTTCCTTGTGAATGTTGGGGGCAGAAGAATTGTCAGGTAGCCTGGAGGAAAATGTAGCATCGGAGGATTTCTCATGGATAAAGGAAAGAAGATTGCTCAATCTTTCGAAGATTACCTGTTGTATACAACCAAAACCAGGACTTGGCTGTAGTCTTCAGGTTTCAAGCCTAATGGCTCAATTTTGGAGGTAATTTGGCGTTCAGTCCTCAGTCATTTCTAATCATCTCTGCCAGCTTGTTCTAAAGCATGTGATTTTGCAGTTCTGAATAACACACAGATAATATTTATTACTTAAGTATCAAGTACATTGCTTGGCTAATGATGGAAGCGGTTGTTTGCATATTCTTGTTAGGTACTTTTGGGTTTCTTCTGTTTTCCTTTATGCAATTGGGGCCATGTCCCATTGATAAAATATGTTACTGGGTTTGAAATGCATGAACCCAGACAGATAGGATCCAGATACTTGAGCAGATGGCACAGAGTTGAGAAGAGGGACTGTTCCTAGAGTATTGATGCCTCTCTCCTTGCCTTCACTCAGCTCTTCTCCTTCAGGGCTGGGCAAGCTCCTGGATCTCGCATGCTGCTCTTGTTCACGTATGTAGGTCTTCAAACTTACACCAAGAACAAAACTTACGTTATTTTTCATTGTCCTTTTGAATACAGGAAGCAAACGCGCACCTTCCCACCTCACAGAAGGGATGAGCAGTATTGCTGGGCAGGAAGGAGAGCGGGCTGTGCTCAAGCCCCAGGGTGCACGGGGCACAGCCCGATGTCTGCGAGGCCGCTGTTGGGGACTGGCTGCTCGGACCTGCCCATCTCCGTGCTTAGAGCCAGGGGCTAGATATTCTGGGTGAACTCTATAGCGGTGGCGTGAGCTTATGTGAATATATGGAGTCATGATATTGGCCACTGGAGATCCTTAGAAATCTCATGGCAATTGTTTTTCGTGGTACTAAAACTCTGGGTATTCATTCTGCTCTTCAGGCTAATTCCTCCTTTAGGTCTGCTTGTATTGTTCACTGGTTTCTACCCTAAGCTGGGTGCAATATGGCCGAGTGCTTTCCTACAGCAAATGGTATTTCATGCTTTGGGATTGTTTTATATCAAAGATGCTATTTCTGGATCTGCAATTTCATCATCTTAAAAGCAGAAGGATTAGCATTTGCTTCATTACAGAGTTTGGGTATGTTAATAGAAGTTTATAAACTTGACAGTGTTTCTTAAGTGCTCGTGTTTCTTTAGTTGTGGGTGTGGATTTAGTCTCCTAATTATAGTACTCTTCTAGGAGGGGCAGAAGAAGTGAATCACTGTTTTAGGGCTTTATGTTTTTTGTCCCACCATCTAAGGAGGAGTGAAATTCCTCTGTATTCTGAGCACTGCATGAGGTCACCCTACTGAAGTTCTTGCAAAGAAAGGATTTCTACCATGGGTTTGGTATTGCTAATTTGATTTGGTGACAGGCATGCATTCATTCCCTAAATTGACATTGCCATTCTGAAATTAATTTATTAAATGAGCATGCTGGTAAGTTTAAATTAATTTTTATTTTGAAGGTGGTTTTTAAAATAAAATGATCTGCTGACCATTGTTTGTGAGTAGACCATGTAGAAGAAGTAAATTGCCTGTCATTGGTGCACAGAGACACTACCTACACCTGCAGAAGTAATTTTTAAAGAATGATAACTCTAAATAAAAAATCCAGATATAAAAAAAAGCATGCATACAGGATCCTTCGTCTTCATCCTTCTATTCCTTCTTGTTTTTCACTTTTGTTCTCTTTACCTTCTTGATAAAATTCTTAACACTCTGTTATGAACAGCTTTGAATATCTTGGAAAAAAATGCTACCCTCTTGACCAGATTTCTTGCAAGAAACTTGCTCTCTTCTTCATCTACTGAAACACAGAACCTCTCAGTTCCAGTTTTGAGAATATAGATGGAGAAAATACGGCTTTCAATTTCTCCGATTTTCATCCCGTCCAGCAGATGACTAAAAATATTTTCTATTTGGAAAAGAGTAGTAAGTAGAGACATTGAGTGGGAAGGAGAAGATCATGAAAGGCTGATACAATGCAGGCTTTGTATTTGTGTATGGCATTGTTACAGTGGGTAAGCATTACAGTATGTGAGCACTACACTTTAGTTTTTAGTATTATTTAGTATTATTTTAAAAAGATTGTAATTCAGTGACCCATGAGCTGCTATTAAAATACACAGATATACTTTTTTTCCACCAGTGTCGTCTTTGTGTCTGAGTACACCCACAAAGTGTAACTCAAACAACAGATAAGCCCATGCTACCCATGTTTGTTAAATAGGAGGTGATATTTTTTAAAGTAGAAAATTTGTCATGTTCTCTGAAAGCTGGTATTATTAATGCTGCTACATTTATGTACCAACCTTAATTTAAATATCTGCATGATGTTATTCATACAGGTTACTATAATCCCTTCCTGATCCTGTTTCAAACATGCAGCTATTGTAGCTACAGTAGAATTATTTTCGAACAGCTCCTGATTTCCAAAAAGGAATGGAGAACAGCACTTTGTTGATGTATAAATCCATCAGGCACCCATACTTAACAAATCTATGGAATTCTGGTTATGTTGTGTTGTATGTTTGTTTGTTTTTTGTTTGCTTGCCCTCTCTAAAAGGTATGCAGAGTGACAAGGACAATCAAATATCTGGACAGGTTTCCTACAAGAAACAATTAAACATATCTATTTATCTTTCGAGCTAAAGAAGAGTTGACTAAGAGGAAGCTGTGATGATAGTTTACTTTGTTTAGGAGGCAAATGTTCAATGTCTCTTCCAATACAAGAATTGGGAGGTGTCAGATGGAGCTTGCTGGCCTGTTGGTTCGGAATCTGACAGCAGGAAATGCTTCGTGTGTCCCCTGGGCAATTGGAGGGACTGCTTGCCATCGGCTGGTGTTAAAGGGGGCAGGTAATGACTGGACAGGGGCCACACACACAGAAAAGGCATGTGGGGCTAATAAGTGCAGAGATCTCACTGCTGGCTCAGCCACAAGCTCTGTGAAGCTGGACAAATATTCGGGAAAGTGTCATTGTAGCTTGCTTCGTTCCTAAATTCCTCCCTACTCATCTCTCCTGCTTGCTGCTGGATGCAAGGCTGAATAGCTTGATGAGCTATCTTTTTTGCTTGATGAGATGTTGTTGTTCTGGGATTTCAGTTAGGGTTTCCGTTTGTGGGATTTGTATTCTGGAGAGACCTTCTTAAGATGGTAAAACTTCATTTTTCATTAACTCTAGGTATCTCAGCAACCTTTCTTCTAAGACATAGCTCAAGCCTTTAAGTTGGGTGAATTTTAATGTCGATCCTTAAAGTTTCAGATTGAGGAGTCTGGGGTTGGTTTAACTAAAAGTACATTGAGGAATGATTAAATGGTAAAAGTACACAAAATCCTTTTTTAAAAGGGATATGGCTAACCTATGGCAAAGAACCCTAAGCAGTGCAAACTTTACAGTTTTCTCAAGCAAAAGCTTTGCTTTTTGAAACAAGCTTTTGCATGCAATTCTTTTGTGATGATGTCTGTTTTGGTGGAGTAACTAAAGGAGTTGCTTGTTTAAATACAATGCCTGGAATATAAGTTTTCGTAATGATGAGTAGGATTGACAGTCCCCCAAGCTTTTTTCACTTTGGTAAAGTGATGCTTCTAAACAGCCTTTGGTTCTTTTCTTTTTGGCCCTAAATACAAGTAGAGGTGATTTGTGAATATAAAAAGACGACAGTATTAATATGTCTTAGAGTTCATAGAAGATCCTGAGGTGGAAGGGTCCCACAAGGATCATCAAGTCCAACCCCTGGCTCCTCACTGAGGACGAGGGTGTAGTCCCGAATCATTTAATCTCTTATTGTTTCTACCAGATAGCGTCGCAGTTTAATACACGGAAGGCGATGAGCTGCTCAGTGTATCTTTCCTTTTCTTCATCCGACGTGGGAGTTAGGGCTTGCTGTAGTGCACGCCACGTCGAGCCAGTGCTGTTGCAGAATGTGGGCTTCTTTTTTTTCCTCCTGATGCCCATCTCCAGGCGGTGGCGGCTCCGTTCAGGCTGGGCTGGGAGAAATGGAGCTGGGCTGCTCCCTGACAGCTGGGAAACTGGGACAAAGAGACTTGCCCGAAGCAACAGGGTGGGTTTGTGGTACTGTCATGTGTAAACCTGAAGATTTCCTAAATTTAATTCTCTTTTTCTTTTTTTTTTTTCCCTACTGCCTTTTCAAAAGGGTCCCGATTACTTCATAATCTGATCCTGGCTGATACCCACATCTCCGAGTCATCGTGCTGTGTCTTAGGGGAAACCTCTGCCCCTGGGACTGTCTCACAGCCCAGGTTTTAGTGGGTTGTGCATTTGTAGTTTAGTTTGGGTCTGATTCAGACGGCTAATTGCTGACTAAATCGATGAATTGACTCAGGAACACAGGTCAAAGCGTTGGTGTGGGTTTCTGCCAGCATTCAGACTGCAGTGCCAACAGCTTTCTGCTTCCCTGGGGAGTGATCTACCAAGCTTGCTTGTAGCTGGGCTCCTCTATTCATTCAGGCCCTTTCCTAAAATCACATTTTGTATGGGTGTAAGGATTGGGAAGATCTCTCTTCTCCTGACTTAAATTTGAATGAGCCTAATTGCCCTGCGACTTTCTTCTTTTAGTGGTAACTCTGTGAAGAATTCAAATGAGCACAGCAGCCAGTCCTGCTTGTTTATTTTAAAAATCTTCTGAGAGGTATAAAATTCCAGCCATACAAATTCTGCTAATCAGTAATGCTTTTCCCTTCCAAAACAAGCAGCAATTCCTGCTTTGGTCTGCCAGGGTTTTGTGATACCTTGTAATCTGAAATTGGTTGGGGGGGATGTCTTTCTGTCAGTTTTTATTTTCTTTCTTTCTTTCTTTCTTTCTTTCTTTCTTTCTTTCTTTCTTTCTTTCTTTCTTTCTTTCTTTCTTTCTTTCTTTTCTTTCTTTTCTTTCTTTTCTTTCTTTCTTTCTTCATTTTAGCAGGTGCATGTAGTACTTGTTCAGGCTAAAAAAAAAAGTGCAGAATGAAAAGAAGCAAGGGTGAGGCTTTTATTTAAAAAAAAAAAAAAAGCTGAGGAGGAAGTTCACTGCTGAAAGGGTTATTGTAATCAAGTTTATCATGGGAGCTTGCTGTTGTGTAACAGAAACTCTAGCTTGTCCATACCTGTCTCAAAGCATTACTTAATGAAGAAAGAAAACAAACCTACCAAAATATTTATGAAATTCAATAAAATTTGTTCCCAAACTCCTTCATTTCAATACATCATGACAGACCAGCTCCTTGTTGGATTGCTTTCTCCATTTCTAGAAAGCCTACATTTTTTAGAGCCGTGGTATCTGTCGTTCAGATGCAGCTTGAGCACGAAGTGGGTAACACTCAAGCACGTGTCTCTGTTGGTTTAATAATATTGAAACTCATTTATTCAAAAACCACTTTAGCCAGGAAACATCTAATGAATATGATGTATTCCTCTGAAAGTAGCATATTAAAAAGTCTTCAATACGCACAAATATATATATTTTTTCCAGTGAAGGAGCATATTTGTACTGACTGCTTAGTTAGCTTTTTCTTTTGCCTGTGGTTTGCTGGCTCATCCACGTGCCATCTTGAATTCCACGATAAAAACTTTTAATTCAGTGCAGCAAAGTATCCTCCTAGCACACTGAGATATTTTTTTCTCTCAAAAATGCATAAACATTGTTTATTGAGTCATTTAAAATGAATCTCCTCAGTGCAGAGATCCTTCTCACTTCCTCTGCATTGATGTTCAGGAGTAATTTGGGACTTTAAGATGCAGTAGCTATTTCAGATGAGATTTTGAGGGACAGTTATCAAGGAGAACAACAGAGAGTGCCACTGTTACTTGTTGTGTGATGTTCAAGCGTTATCTTGGTTTCCTTTTTTTTTTTTTTCTCTGCCCATGTGTTGCCAAGTAGATAACTTGGGCAACATGTTTGTCTGTCTCAAGATGAAGCAGTTGATTCCCTTATCCTGTCATAGCCTTCCAGTTATCCTCTCTGCTCCATGAGAGCCTCGTGAAGCAGCAATTCCTGTTGACCAAGCAAGAAGCGTGCGCTTGGCCTTTTCTGCTGGAAGAACTCTCAGAAGCCACCTGTTTCTCAGCAGGTATTTGAGTGGGGCTGTCGCAGTTTCACCTGCCTTTGTTCGTCCTTGTCACTTGGTTCCCTTTAATAATTCCAGGCACACCCTTTGCTGTTACATCAGCATCTGTACATGATTCATGGATATCAGTGTTTGAAGAAATGCATCTCTCCTTTAGTCCACGTAAAAACGGGGGTACCGAGGCAGATTTGGTGTTCATCGAACCTGCTCTGCTCTTTCTGGTGGTGTCTGGGAAAGGACGGAAGAGCAGCGTGCAGTGGTTCCCCCCATCATGCTTTCACCTCATGAGGCTGGGATGTTTGTTTCTGCCCAGCAGTGATAACAGTGCTCGCAGTGCCCATCCTTTACATCGTGTATGTCTCTTGTCTATACCCAATCCTCTGGAAAACAAACCATTCATGCAAACTTCGTGTTAAGACTGCCCAGAATCTTACCACAGCAGAGCTGGCTGCCTTAGTTTTGACAGCTAACTCAGCTGGGAAAAATGTGTATTAGTGAGAGGGTTGCTTATTTGGGAAGGTTTTTATTGATAATAATGCACAGTGTTTAATTGCCCTTTATCTGTGTGTGAGAGTTATTGCAGTAGTTTCCTGCTGTTGGAGGTAGGATGGTGGTCGCTGAGAGGCAGATAGAGGTTAGGCAAGGGGAGGGAGGAAGACAATTAAAAATAGACATCGTTAGCATTTATTAGCGCATGTTTGTATGGGAGGGAGTACCACAGCGGTGAGGGCAATACCCAAGTCATGGGAGAAAAAAATCTTCAATAATGGAGGAGTTTGGGCTTTCCACTCCCACTGTGGATATAATACATAATGATTGGGTCACGAGGTCATTTTATTCACTATTAGATATGAATTTGGGTGTCTTTACAGTCGATCCTGTTGTGTAAGCTGCGAGCACTGCAGCTGGCTTCAGCCCACGTCAGGCTGGCAGGATGTGTTGGTGCTGCCAACCAGCAGGTAGAGCTGAGCCTGCTGAGTAGCGGGAGCAACTGCAGCGAGCCAGGCTCCGTAGGGCTGATGTGGTACCTAATCCTACCGTAGTTTTAAAGTTAGAGTTCCTAATAACTCATAATTTGTCACTCATAGTTTGATCTAAATCATCAGGTTAAATTGCTTTCTTACCCTGTTTCCTGAGAAGTTTGGCACACTTTTCAAACTCAGGCTGGCATCTTCAGAATGACAAGGTCTTGCTGGTTTTCAGGTAATTCCCACCAGACCCAAACTCCAAATTTCACAGGTTCCCAGAGACCTACAAAGAGCCAATAATGAAAAAGTGAAGTATTAAAAGTATTAAAAGGTCAATTAGAGGAAGCTCGTAGAAAACGTGTCCACTGCTGAAGAGCATAAGATAGAGCCTTAGAGACGAGGCAGGTATGGGACAAAAGATGGTGTCTGGATGGAAATGAACAGGTAGAGGGGTGAAAAGAAAGGGAAATGTGCTGGGGAACAAGTACTGGAGAAGAGTATGTAGGGAAAAAAATAAAAGGTAGGAATTAAAAGAACTCTACGATTAATTCATTTCAGAAAGGATAGAAACTAATCACAATAAACTAAACAGAACTGTGAGTATGTAAGTGCTGCTGGTTTCTCCTCCCGTAGGAGAAAACGGTCTGTACAGTGAGCTAAGAAGAGAGGCAGTCAGACCACGCTTAAAACAAAAAGCTCTGGAGCCTGCAAATGAAGCTAGAAAGCCAGCCAGTTGTATACTGTGTTCTGCTGGTTGATCAGCAACATTCTGATACTGTCCAAACAAGTAGGGGAGGCTGCAATCTTGGCTCACCCCAAACAATTACTTGTTGCTCTGATCTGATTATCATGGTAATAATTTGGCTCGTTCGCTTCTGAAAACCAGGTGGCTCTTTTCTAGCACAGGTGAAAAATTTCATGTAACTTGGAAAGATAAAGGCAACTGATTTAAATAGCCTAATGAGTGTATATCATAACGAAAATCTTCCTCTAGACACTTCTTTACCGACTGAGCAGCGTGTATTTTCTCTCCTATACGAGGGGAGAGGAAAAAAAAATAAAATTATTCTCAAGTAGTACTAATTTTTTGTACCACTTTCTGTAGAAAACATGATGCTGACTTACTTTCCGTGTGTGAGAACAAGAGACAAAGATTTTAAAGACAAAGCTGTTGAGGAAAGTTCTCGGTAACCTCTGCACCCGATCTAGACAGGGTACGGGCTCTGTCAGCATTGTTGATCAGTCCTGAAGAAATTCCAGCTTGTGAAACACCTGAAAGGGCTATCAGGTGGCATAACTTTAAAAGGGTTTTCTGTCAGTCTTCCTGAAATTATTAAGTGCCCTCGAGGGTTTGTAACTGGGTTTTATATGCCGAGTGTTTCCCAGGTTCTCCAAACAAAGCGAGGGCTCGGTAATTCCGCATGCTGATGGACAGGGGAGGTGTCCTGATATTTAGCACAGAAGCACAACTGAAAATGTGTAATAAAAATCGTTTAATTTGCGATTGGATAAGCGAAAGTTGTGCTTGGAGGACGTGTGGCCTGTGATCTAAGGCTGTCCCTTCTTGTCCAAGGACTCCTCCCTTGGGGTGTAATCACGAGGCAGTGTTTTCACTTGAAGGAGGCCCCGGCTCTGGAACTCGCTTTCCTACTGGATTTGTTGGTTGATTTTTGGTGCAACTTGTTTTATCATGTTGTTTTTTCCTGGGAGAGATGCATAGCTAGGTAGAAAGTGAGTATCTCCTAGATAAATTTTATCAGCACTGATCAATTTGGAGATCTTCAAAAGCCAGCTGGCCGTGGTCCTGGGCAACCTGCTCTAGGTTGGACCAGGTGACCTGCAGAGGTGCCTTCCAACCTCAGCCATGCTGTGGTTCTGTGACTTTGGAGGCGGCTTGACTGCAGTATTTTGCTTTTTTCTTCGTACTGTACTAACACTTACTGTGCCTGTTGCATGGAATTTGGGTGTTCTGTTTGCTTTAACCCTCCCAGCAAGCGAGATTTTGCAGCATAAGAGATTTACTGCATGAACTCCGAGCTCTTTCAGAGCCAAACAGGGTATGTGCGTGGTGCCAGGTGAGAATTTCAGGGCTAGAAATGCTCCCCAGTCTCCCCAGTCCTCAACCTTCAAGCCTTCCAGCCCTTTGTTTGCCGTGATGTGTCTCTGAGATGTGATCTCCTCTTTGATTCAGCTTACCCAGGCAGTTTACAGGTGAGGAGAGGACTGCGTGCTCCTGCAGTGCAGCGTTCAGTCCATCCTGCGTTGTCCTGACTCAGCGCCGTGCTGTAGAAACACGATGACTGCAGTCAGTGCTTCTGAGCTCAGGGGGTTAAGCCCAGGAAAGGAGCAATTGATTTGGCTGGTCTTTACAAGATGAGCGTGTCCTTCCCAGATCTGCATGTCCCACTTGTGTTTACATCTCTTTATGAACACACATCAGCTAAGAACAGAGTTAGTCTGTTAACACCCTTTCAAAACCAGCCAGATGATAGCACTCAGTGTTCATTTTTATTTTTTTAAGCCACTTGTGTTTGCTCTTAAAAAAAAAAAAGTTATTATGAAGCAAAGAGCATGTGAAAAATAACTTGGTTGACTTCTCTAAACTGCAAACAAAAGCCTGGACTGGATTCGAAAAGCTTTGAAACAAAAGTCAGCATTGGGTGTGAGGATGAAGGGATGATTCACGAGAGCCCAGGACAGGAAAGCTGTCTCCTTAGCCTGATACGGTGAGAAAAGCTCGTGTGTACAGTGATAGAGGTGCCTGCCTTGGACCCTCAAATTAAGAGTTACGTTCCTTAACGTACTTCTCTGTAAAATTAGACTGCTCAGATAACTTCACTGGTAATAGTTTAATGTTTGGGAAAGGGAATGCTTCAAATGACTGAATTCCCGGTGTCTTCATTTTCATCTGTGCTATGTTATTAAGAAGCTACTAATTCAGCTGCTTTTCATCAAAGGGAAAATGCATTTCCTTTATACCTAATTAGGAATATTGCTCTCGCGCTGCTTTTATTTGAATTATCTGGGACTTTTCCTTTTTCTCCCGATACACTCAAGCGGAGTTACGTCTGATTCAGGTTTTGTTCCAGGATTGTTTTGGTATTCAATGCAGAACTGCTTTTTAAGAGGAATGGAAAGTAATGTGAGCCTGGTAGCGCATGTTTTTCTTGTTTCTCAAGATTGTCACGTCGCAGTCTAAGCCACTTTTTAACACTGTTTAGAAAATATAATGAACATGATACAACTTCCTAACTGTTACCCAAGTTGCATGTGTAATAGCGACAGTCGAATTATTCGTTTGCTTAAGCGTGTATTAATGCAATTAAGGAAGTCTTAACTGCGGTCTGGGGGGAGATCGTTTAAGAAAATGAATGGAAACGTTTGGCAATCATTCAAAAACTATGAAATTTGAGCAATTGCCACATAGCTTATGTTAAAATAGGTGAAACCAAGTGATTGGATGAAAAGGCATTATCTCAGCCTTGCTGTTGTTGTAAACACAATGGCTTTGTTCTCAGTCTGGTCTATAAAACCAGAAGCCTGAGTTCAGTATTGTTCAGGAAAGTTTTGAATCCGTGTACAAAGTGTAAACTCCTGCAGCATTCCTGCTGAAGGAAAGTACCTTAAGCACAAGCTGACTTGATAGATATGATAGATGATAAGCAGCTCTGCTGAGTTAGAACCACCAAGGCCAAGCAGAAAATGCAAGACTTATACGTGTAAAAGGGTAACGTAGCCTGAACAACTGGGAGTTATCACTTCAACAGGTACATTCAAGCAACTGTTTAAAATATAAAGAATTAAGTCACACAGTACAATTTTGAAGAGTTAAAGTATTAAGAAATGAAGGTCAAATCTTACAGTCCGTACTTCTGCAAACTCCACCAGGTCCTGCTGAGTTGGCTATGAAGAAGCTTACTAAAATCTGGCTGTGAGTTATGTTCTCCTCTAACAGGAAAATCTCAGGAGAAATTGGGGGAATTTTCTTTATGTAGTCAATAGTTTGGAAAATGATAAATAACTAAGTGCATAAGTATGGAAGGTGATGTAGCAAATAAACCTGGAAACCATTTCCAAACATAGAAGTCCAAGACAGTGACTGGGAGCCATCAGCATGGATTTACAAAGGGGAAATGGTCGGACCAACCTGATGACCTCTGATGACAGGCAGAAGGCTTGGTGGAAGCTCTTTATCTTAAGCAAGGTTTTTGACTCAGTCTTCCACAACATCCTCATTGACCAACTGATGAAGCTAAGGACTAGTTAAGGGGACTGCAAGGTGGATTGAAAACTGAAAGGCTGGGCACGAAGGGTTCTGGTGCGTGGCATGAAGTCCAGCTGGAGGCCAGGCACCGATGGTGTACTCCAGGGCTTGATACTGAGGCCAGTACCGTTTAATAGCTTCGTTAATGATCTAGATGAAGGGTCAGATGGGACACAGTGCACCCTCTGCAAGTTTGCAGACAATGTAAAGCTGGGAGGAGTGGTTCATACAGCAGGTGGGTGTGCTGCCAGTCAGAGGGACCTCAACAGGCTGGAGAAATGGGCCAACAGGAACCTCCTGAAGTCCACCGAAGAGAAATGTCAAGTCTTGCACCTAGGGAGGATTAACCCCAGGCACAAATACATCCAGCTGGCTGGAAAACAGCTTTGCACAGAAAGCCCTGGGAGTCCTGATGGACAAGACACTGTGAAAATGGATGTACTGGAGTAAGTCCTAGCAAGGACCCTGAAGATGATGGCACAAAGCATCTGCCAAATGATGGGAGGCCAAGGGAACTGGCACTGTTCAGCCTGGAAAAGAAGATCCTTAGTGTGGTTGCTAGGGACAGGATAAGAGGAAATGGGCACAAATGAAATACAGGAAAATCAATTTAAGCATGAGAAAAAAAAATATACATTGTATAACAAAGGCAGCGAGCCACTGGAACAGCAGGTTTCCCACAGAGCCTTGTGGAGCTTCATCTTTGGAGATGCTCAAAATCCAACTGGGTCGTGGTCCCGGGCAGCCTGCTGTGGCTGCCCCGAGCAGGGCACTTGGACTGGATGATCCCTCCCAACGTCACCCATTCTGATTGTCATCTCCTTCCTCTTTAGCAATTTTTTAATGCAATTTTAATCTTGGAGCATCCGGAAACATATCGACCACTTCACAGAAAAGGTAGTATGTCGGTCGCAGGTCCAACGAGCAATGCTTTCTTGGCTTTTTGTATGTTTTATGGACTTTAAAACCAGCCCCTGTTTCTCTCTGCAATGCTGCGGTCTGGCTCCATTCTCGCATGTGTGTTTAGTCGTACAGAGTGTTAAAAGAAGGCAATGTTTCTGTATCAAATAAAGAATTTAAAATCAGTAATTTAAAATCAACGATAGGGTAAAAGAGAAAATGCATAACCTGCTCTGTCCCTGTCTTTCAGTCATGGCCTGTGTATGAAGAGGTGTACAGCAAAATGATTGAACTTGCAGCCTTTTTGGACCTGCCTCGTTTTCCAGATATAACAGAGAGCTGCTTTCTCCATCCGGACATGTTGTGCATGAAGTACCTGATGGAAGTTAATTTACCTGGTAAATATTTTCCCAAACCTGAACTGATAAACTTTTTCTTTGGTTTATTAAACCCCAGCAAAAACAAAAAACAAAAACCTCAAATCACTACTTTAAAAGCGCCTCCTCTTTTTCTTCTAATTTTTCTTCTAATATTTCTTCTAATACATCTTTAAGCTTGAACTGAAAGATCATTTCTGTAGAAAGCACCTTCATCAAACATTGAAAGTAGGCACTGAAGGCCCAGATACGCAGGGGCGCTCCGGTGCTGCCTCTCAGCCTGTTGAGCGGACACTTCATCTGAGACCTTTCAGTGTCTGTGTGAGCTCAGAGGCACTGGTGGAAGTCACGTGGCTTATTCAGATAAAAGATGCATGAAGTCAGGACCTGATTGCTTGGCACTGAAAGGAATTGTCATGTGTGAAGTTGAATATATGTTCTACAATGTTGCATAACAGCATTAATGAGGGATGTGGGGTGACAGATCAACCCGTCTTGATTATTTCTGATTTAGTTTTGAAATAATTTATTGCATAAATATGAAATTTTTGCTTATTCATAAGTTCAGTCTTGATTATTGAACTACCAAACAAAAACCGATGAGTCCTAGCATGTAACCTGTGTCTGCTGGGTTACCATACTTCTGTCAAGTACTGCTGGCTCTGGAGATGACTTCTGTGGGCAAATAGTCTGTAAATTATTTTTGTCCCCAAAACATTCCAGAAATTGTTTTTGTTGGTGTTTTTTTTTAATCTTATTTTGCCATTAGTTACATTGAATAAAACTACTTTGCTTTTACACATTCCGACAGCTAATGGAAGAAAAAAAAAAAAAAGACAACCAAAAGATTTAGGGATAAAATGCCAGAGAAAAAATTCTGCCTTTGTTGTTTTACACCAGTGTTGCACTAGAGCCTATAGAGGCTCACTTATATTTCACGTTATAAAGTGTCAATTGAGTCAAGGAAAGGCTAGAAATTTGGCATTTTTAGGTTTATTACAGAGAAATATAAAGCTGTGTACCCATTGAAACTTGCTATAAGTGCAGAATATATTGTTCTTCACTCTTTCCTTGCAACTGAACTTTTTATCATGTAAAGTATCTTTTTATTTATTTATATTATTTATATTTTATTTGTATTTATATTTTATTTCTATTTTAGTTTATTGAAAAAAGACTGCTGTTGCTGCCTGAACACCTAAAATAAATTGGCAGTGTCTCTTAGGACGTTGAATAATAACGAAAATGTGGTTTAAAATACCTAAAGGATCAGAAAGTATATTGGCAGTATATTTGTAAATAGATTTGTTTGGAAAATGCTTTTACACTTTTCAGATTTTATTCAACTTTTACTGTTACGTACAAGAGGATTAAAAATTAGTTTGTGCTGAACTCTGTAAGGAGCAAGAGAATAGAGAGTAGAGCTGGATTAAAGTTGTACTTAGTCATACATTGCTAACCTTTGTGGAATCTGATGGTGATGTAACCGCCACCCGTATTTCTTGCTGAGCAGGAAGGGTGAGAAATTTGGGGGATTTGTATCTGTGAAAAATAAGCATGAAGTAATAAGAGGCTGGCTGGATATCCTGCTGCTGCTTTCGGAGCTGCAGTTGTGTAGGTTTGACATAAGCCACACTAGCGGGTGCAATTAGCCTTTACGGCGTAGTGCCAGTTTTAACCTAAACTGCCCGCTTTAGCCTCAGCGGGGAACGTTCCCCAGCCTGCTGCTGTGCCCAGTTACCCCTGCTTCTTTTAGCACTGCCCCAGCCCTACATTTTTTTTTTCGGTTGATAGACAGGAAAAATGTTCCTGACAAGTTTTTGGCTTTCGGGGTTTTTTGAAACTAGAGTACAACTGTATTTATGTTTCCGTGTGGATCCAAGAGTGCTTTCCTGGAACAATGTTCAGGATCATGTAACAACATCTTTTGAATAACATTTAAAAAAGGGGGGATTTTTTTTTCCATGCGTCATTTTTTCATTGTATTTCCAATGAAGATTACCCACGGTACATAAAAGTATCCAAAAATGCTTCTCAGCCTGAAAAATAGCCAGTTGTCCCCCAAAAATGGAAACATCATTTTCTTCTAATGACCAATATATTTGTACCGTAACAGTCTTTTAGCTTGTCTCAATGCGCTTATATTTTTATTTGTATTAATTAGATGAACTGCATAATTGGACTTGTCGAGTGGTGAAAAAGATTGGTTTCGGAGAAGTGGATTTCCTGACTCTCACGCCTGGAAATAAATCAACAAGAAAAGTGAAATACGATGTCCTTGCTGCAGCAATAATTGTAGTAGTTCTGAAATTGTTGTTTTTATTAGATGATCACTATGAATGGTACGTATACAAGCAAATCTCCAACAAAGCCCAAACTTTCAAATGGTGCAAGTGACTGTCTTGGGTTGCACTTTCTTTAGTAATATTTGATTTGTAGTATTTTAATTTCGATTAATTTCAGTAGTGTAAAACGTGATCTCGAAGGCATTTTAGCAGTTGAGTATCTCTTATTTTCACAAATCACCGGTTTGAATCTGAAACCTGGAAGGAAAATTTGGGTGTAACTTTTGTCAGTTGCATTTGAAATTCATGTGAAAAGTGCAGCATTTGGGGCTATAAAATGGTCTCTTTTTTTTTTTTTTTCCAGGTTACTTTCAGGCTTTGCTGCAGAAAGAAATAAAAATAACAAAGAAGGTACGGAAATATTCCAGTAGAAGCAGTCTTATGATTTTGTAAATGAAATAACTTTGTAATCAGGATGAGAAAGACTTAATCCTTTTGATGGTTAAAGTGTCTTTTTGTGATTTATTCCTTTTAGAAAGGTCTTTATTGAAAGAAAACACCATCTTGTTCATATAAAATTGTCTTGGCTTCCTCACGTAATTCTTATTGTACCGGATAAGGAATTTTGTATGTGTTTTAGTGGATACCTTTCTTCTTTTCACGTTTGCCTCTTGTTTTAGATTGTTCTGCATGTTAGGTGAAGGTGAATGGTTATACCATAAAGAGGGAACGCACTTTGATCGTAAATAGCAGATACTTACTAGGGGCATCAAACCACATTTATGATACAATCCAAACTTGTTTAGTCTTGTTAAATAAAATGTCTTAGTGTGTAACATATTTGAGATGTAATCTGTTTTCTTCCAAATAATCCTGAGAGAGTGTGGAAAAGCTAGGAGCAATTAAGATAGAAAAGATAATGGTGTGAACATGGTTCTTTGAGGGCAGAAAGACCAAATCAAAGATTAGAAATCCTCAGGAAGATTCTCCATGGCCTTATCCAGATCACAGTTGAAGATAAGATCAAAGATGTGTTATGGTGATTTATATTTTCAGCCTTCCATCCGGTTTTGGGTTCGTTTTTACCCTTCTGTTACTTTCTAAAAAAATTAAGTCAGTAACAGAAATCAGTGTTAGCCAGGCATGAGCACAATTACTGCTGGAAGTAGAGAAGTCATTACTCTCAACTAAAACCCGTAATCCTCATTTTTAAGTGGATATGCAAACTTATTTGGGATCTCACTTTTTCAATTTCATTTCCATTGAAAACTTGGAGTACGTAATAGTGACAGGAGTAGAAGTTGCACAACTGCTTACGAGCCCAGGCTCAAAGCCATTAATGTCTTAATAGGGTTTCTACCTTATTAACCAGTCTCGTTGCCTTTGGGAATTAACAGCTCATTCTTTGCCCACTTTTTTTTTTTTTTTCCCCTTTGAAATCTGCTGGTACAAAATGATCCATATACTGTGCTGTGTTGTCCCTGTTCTTCAGACGTTGGAGTGACAGCGAGCAGCCGACGTGAGAGTTTTTTGTTCAGGCACCGATCAGTGCCAGAGCTCAAAACTGCCTCTGGCACTTTCCCAAAGTTAGCGTACCGAAATGAATAATGGCTAATACTGACTTGTAAGGATTCGGTGTATGTGAACTTCATTTTCAATTTAACTCTCCTCTCTCTAGTCCTTTTTTTTTTTTTTTTCTCAGCTCCTGTAGTTTTTAAAAACAGACTGGGAGCTGTATGGTAGATAGCTGTAGCTACCTAGTGTGTGTTTGCGTGGCTAAGTTCTGTGAACTGCACACATACACACTGTTGTTTATGTTCAAATAAAATGATTGAGACACGTGTGTGTCTGTCTGTGTGTATTGCAGAGCTGTATGTTTTCCACTTGACTCAGCTGTGTGAAGGTAGGACCAGCACCACCAGCCAGCTACACGGTTACTGTAGCCTAGCATCATGTCTCTGGCAGTGGGCTTGCTTGTGACAGATGCTTAATAATTTGTATTAAGATAAATGTAAATAGTTTTTTCTTCCCCTGGACGTCCCTCTCAGCACTGTCTGGGCTGAGGATTTCATGAAAGAAATTGTATCCACACCTTTGAATTTTAAGAAGTACTGAAGGATGTTTCTTCCTTCATTTGTTTGTTGTTTTTTGAGTCCATCTGTACAGTTGTAGCTTTAAAGACATCTTGTAGCAGGATAACTTGAATACCAAAAAACACAGATAATACAAAAAATACAGAAGTTTGATCATAAGAGCAGTACAGTCACCCTCAGAACAGTTCAAACAGCTAGCTGGCAGAGCTGAGCATGATGCAAGCATCAGTGCAGTGCAGCTGGGGTAATGGGGAAATGCAAAGCTTGGTTAATTCACAATGCAGATAATACACCCACGAGTAATAAGAGATGGTTATATTTTAATTGTACTCTACGCCGGAGTTCTGTTTGCAGTTCTTATTCTTACTGTACCCTGTTGATCTGCTTCAGTCCCATGCCTCTTCAGAGCATCAGTGATAAATGTGCAGCTGGAGTGCCTTGTGCCTTCATATTTTTGCATGTGCTGGTAAATATTTGTTCATATATCAGTGAGTGAGAAGCCCGTGCTTAAAAATATGGGATGGTGATATAAAGTGAATAAAATGGGCTAGCTTATGCTTCCTGCCCTGCAGTATCTCATGAGCAATAGGGTAGACTGTGGGGACTTGATGACACTGTTTCAAATCTTATATCTGAGCTTTGGAAATCATTTATTTAAACCTAGACTTGACCAACAGTTTCATTAATTCCTTGAAGCCAACGTTCAAGCAGACAAAGGCCAGTTCGTGTTGTGGAGGTCTAGTTTGGTAGAGAGGAAGGTAGCATTTAGGCTTAGCCCTCAGAAAAGAGGGAAAAGGTTTGAATTGTGCTAAATCTATGAGAACTATCTGAGCAAAGGCACTTCTTCACACTTGTTATGCTGTTCATTTCCTGCTTTTCTGCTTTTCGTTTCTCTTTCTTACAGTGATGCTGGCTTCAGTACGTTTTCTATAAGCACGCAGAGTTTAGGATAGGTTTTCATACAGGGCATAACTGCATGGAGACCACATTCTGCGTGTCACGTGTTTCTTTCACTTCTTCACAACCTAAAGTGTGAATGTTTTATTCAGGTGGTCCGTATTTTGAGTTCAAAGAGTGGTACAAGGTTATAAAATGTTCCCTGGATGCAGAGCAAAAGAAACTGGATGAAGAAAGAGCCAAGTAAGAGGTTTTTAAGTACTTACTACTACTACTAATAGTATTTTTAAGGTAGACAGTTTAAAGTGAAATTCCAACCTCTCCAGAAGTTGAAAAGGTTTGGAATTTTGGAATTTGTTCCATATTTCCATCCAGCAAGCTTGGGTGAATAAAGTGATTAAATCCCTATCTTATTTTCTATTTACACTCATCAAGTTTATCCAGCATATTAATTAAATGCCCGCTTTCTGTGACAAGTAGCTTATACAACCGAACAGTTAACTGATTACAATAAATCTTACGTGCATCTGGTTGTCTACTCAAAGAAAGATTTTCTGTATGTGTTGGATGGCCTAGATTCAATGGTGCTTACCTTTAGATTATTTTGGTTTTATTTTAACAGCTCTAGCAATATCTTAAGAAATTGCCATTCTTTTACGCGCTTGCTCCATCCTTCTTTTGCCTAACAACTTCTATTTCTCTTACTGTAGGTATCTGTGGAGATGTGAAAAGCCGTTGTTTTATTCAGTCAAGAAGAAATCCAAAGTCCTTAGGAGAAGACGTGAGTAAACTCTGCCTCTTTCCACCAGCAGAGAAATGTGCTCCAACTTTTCCCATCATAGAAAATCTGCAGCCCTGACTGTGATAACATTTACATCTTAAAATACTTTCCCTTCTTTCTTTCATCTCCAGGTAAAATTAACGTAGTGCAATTTTACAACTCATGGCTGGAATTCTTCAATCAGACGTTTTCCTCCTGCAATTAATTGCAACTGCCTTTGCCAGTCTTCCCTTTGCCAGTCTTCCTAATGCCCTATTTAACGTGATCTCAGAATGAGTACTGTGTCCTCATCACACCAATTTGTCATCTGCCTTTATATAACTGTGCTCTTCATCGATTTTTGTTGCTCTCCCATGACTTTTCTAGCCCTTCTCTTCTTTAGTCCTTCATATCCTTCCCCCAGTGTGTCCTTTGGTCGATCCTGCCTGTCCATCTTCTCTCCCAGTTATTTTTGCAGTCTTCTACAAAAATACAAGGAGGCTTTTTTGTCTGAACATGACTTTACTTGAATAGTGGGCTGTATATGGTGAGAATGAAGGTCCATCCATTTTATTTTAGTAGTTGTAGAAGTACCTCTAAGAATTTATTGTGCTTTACTTTTCCATTACAAACGAAAGACAACCAACAAAAACCACGCTCATCTGTGGAAATAGGAGAACCAGAATTTTATTCAACTAAACAAAACATGAAGTTCTTTATTCTACATTTAATAGTAGCAAGCAGCAGTTATTTGGAGAAAGACATTAAGTGTGCCAAGTGATGTTTTTCCCTTTATATGCTCTTCCAGTCTCATGAAGTGACTGGTTCAGGGACTTGGAAGCAAGTTGTATTGTCCTATTTGGTTTGAATAGCTTGTGTTGGACTTCCTGTGCAAGAATGCATTTGGTTTTTATTCATGTTTTTATGCTTCAAAATTCTGTAGGGGTGATCCTGCAGCTGAGTCACCTTCTGTGACAAAACATGTTTCGCTTTCTTGCAAGCTGATCGTTTCCTCAGATGCCCTGTACTTCCCGTGTTTGTAAGAAAAAGGGAAAAAATATTCATTGTTTATTATTTCTGTGCCACTCTGGATTCCCCTTCTGGCTCTGTTTCTCTTTGAGCTACATGGATTACTGAGCTTTACCACTGACTACTGCAGGCAGACTCTCCCACAGTGCCATTTTGGCTGAGCAAGATTCATCGTAAAGCAATGTTAAGTAGCAGAGATGATGAATACCTATGCAGAGAGTGCTCTAGAGCTGTCCTTCTGCTGGTGTTAAACATTTCGTACTTTTGGCTGGTTATTTCTGGATAGATCACATGTTTCTTGGTCTGAAAGTTTCCTTTACCTGTAGCAGCTTTTTACCCTTCTGGCTTTTAGCAGTGGTAGTGGGTGGTGGTGGTTGATTTTAGTAAAGCTTATCTTTTGTCTTGCAAAATAAGCCTCCCATTCCTTGGATCACTTTAGGATATCTTTCCTGCCTTTTTCCAGTTTACGAATGAGCTTACTCTGATACAGGTCATAAAAAGAACCTGGAGTTCCAACAACAGCATTTTTTGGCTGGCTTGTTATCCTAAGGAAACAAAGGGTTATGTGGTCATGTTGTGTGTGCCAAACCATCACCAAAACATCTTTCCCTCTGTCCATCAGCCTCAGTAAAAAAAATGAAAGTTTGTCATCCTCACTTGCATTTGATGGGGTTTAGAAATCTCAAAGTTGTTCCTGTGGGCTTCCGAAAGGGTAGGTAGGGAGAAGAGGGAGACCCCATAATATGCTCTCACTGAGAGGAAGAAACACTTCAATGTGATTTTTTTTTTTCTTACACCATGTATTAGATTTTTTCCGAGTATTTCACTAGTAGTGGAGAAAGGTGGTGTGTCTATTTTATTATTATTTATTTTATTTCCAGTTGAAATCTACACTATGAAAAGCGTAACCTTAAATCCATACGTGTATGAAGCCAGGCTTCCATAATTCTGGCACACAAGAAACTACTCAATAAATCTTATCCAGTCCAAGTGATAGCATATGGCCAGGTAAATGCAGTGAAAGGCATCCTGGCCACAGAACCCTAAACTTTCTCAGTATTCCTTGTAGATGTTTTTTTTTTTTTTTTTTTTTAAAGGTACAAATACCCCTATTTTATTCCTTTGTAAATCACCTCTAAAGAGTACTCCAACACTTAATACTTCTGCCTTTTTTTTTCCTTATTTGTTTCTATTTGTGCAGAGATGGTTGTGAACTTGCAAAATCAGTTTTGCAAGCTGTCTGGTTCAGTGCAACCTGCCGAAAGGCCAAATCCTTCAAGTTTTCAGTTAAGTTGGTCTGAAGAAAACACAGATGGGACTTGTTTTCATGGGCATAGCCTGAAGGGAATTTTGCAACAAAAGAACGGTGTACTTACAACCATCAACCCTGACTATTGGCTGTGCACAATTAGACTATGCCGTGAAAAGTAAGTATTCACATTTTGCTTAATACCTTTTGGAAAAATCTCCTGACAGTGAAGTATGGTGTGTGTGTGTATATACATCTATCTCTCTATATTTTTCTTTCCAAATGACAAATACGGGGTGTGTATACAACTATGTCTTCACATATATTTAAAATCTTTTGTAGAAAGGGGTGTGTGCGGAAAGGTTAGTCTTGGATTGGGAGTAGACATTGTAATATGAAGAGCGATCAAAGCGAGCTTCTGAGAAGAGAGGAGATGAGACAAAATCAACAGCCAGAGTCACATGGCAAGAGTAGCAGCTGGATAGAAATATTCACTACGCTTCCGTCTCCGTAGGATTTTAGAAACTTTTGCACCACCGCTCTTAAGAGAATGGGAAAGCTTCCATTCCTCTCTCCTTTGAGCCCCAAAAAGCATGGAAAATGTTGTTTCTAAATCACTCTTGCCTTTTTTTTTTTTTTTTTGGTGGTCTTAATCAAAATTTAATCGTAAAATTAGCACTCAGAGTTCAGATAAGTAGCTAGTTAATGCCTTCAAAATATATCTAAAAATAAAATGACTGGGAATGAAAAGGGCTCGATCGCTACTTCCTCTAAACTGTTTTTGCAAGAAGATTGGAAAAGTAAAGTAAGAAATCTGAAAATGAAATGTCTCGTGCTTATTATTAAGAATGCTTAGAGTCCGTCTTTACTAGAGAACTGTCCCCAAATCCCAACTTTACAAATTAAAGGGAATTTGTTCATTTATTTAATTGTTCAACTAAGGGTATATCAGAACAGCGATGCTATCTGTTAGTATAGCCATTTACTTTGAAGGACCTAAAGAGCCAGGAGAATTATAGCCCAGCTTAGCCAGCCTTGTGCAAGGTTATATGAATATTCCAGTGTCAGCCTGGTTTGTGTCACACTTTTCACTCATCCCTTAATACCTTCCACTTGTGTCAAATTCTGCAAAAACTCATGTGTGCAATGTGGGTTTTTTTGGTTTTTTTTTTTTTGGAAAGGAGGTTGGGTACATTAATGTGAAATGAGTTCTTATTTGTGTGTTCTTCAACATGTGTTGAACGACATCTTAAATCTGTATCTGCTATACGCTTCTGAATGTCATGCTAGAGAGAGCAATAGGCCCTACAAAATCCTAGCGATACATTCCTGATTTTTAAAACATTAAATATTCCCCCTGAAAATAACTGGCGTTCACCTGTATGCAGTCCTTTCTTTTAGCGGATTTATTTGCTTATCTTTATTTTCCTTTTCACATTGCCTTTCACATATCCACCGTGACAGAAATGGGTTGGAATAATGTAAACACAGTGTTATATTACAAGAGCTTTTGTTGTATGGATTCATTCTTTTGTATGAATAAGAAGCTTTTTTTTTTTTGCCTCCACCCCCCCCCCGTTTTTTAAGGGAGGAGAGGTAATAATCCTTTTTACCACAAATTTGCGTAAATCTTATATACACACAGAATGAGTGGATATTTCGGAGTATGTTTGCGTGAATAATCTTCTCATGCAAAGTCTGTTTTTAAGCCTGCATTTTCATATGTAATGTATTAAAATGTTAATGGCAAACTGTCATAGCCTTCATAAAGCAAGATTTGAATTTAAATTCTTACCGGTTAAATTTCCCATTATCTCATTTGCAATGCAAGTAGTTAATTATACACCTGACACTTAGTTAACTTTGGAAAATAACATCTAATCCCTCAGATATGGGGCTTTATCCTCTGCAAGTGTGTGTATGTGTAACAGAATGAAAAACAAAGATATCAATCCTCTAAAAATCAGCGTGGTCCAACTAGGACTGCTGGAATGCTTTAGTCGTAGGACTGAAGTGCAATTCCAGTGTGGGCAAAGCTGAGAGTGGTAAACTGAGGGGTAAAATGTTTTTACATGTTCATGTTTCTTGTAGAGCTTTAATTTTTAAGCTCAGTTCTAATTACTTGGGTATATGACTATTTTGAGCTGATATATGGTAAAGTGGTTATGTGTGCGAAGTGTTGAGAAAAATAGATGGGCTTTTTCCTTATTACATCTAAATTTAAAATCTCTTGGAAATTTTTTTAGCTCTTTAGAGATGCTCTTAGTGTAAATAGCACAGAAATAGCTATTTCTCGGAGTTGTAAGTGCTGAAACGTGGGGTTAACATGAGGCTGTCACAAAATGCTTAAGTTTGTATTGGACAAAAAATGGAGATTTGGTTCAACTGACACCACTTATGAGTGAAGCTTGAACTTAGCAAAGCTTTGGGTGGAGTTGTGGAGCCATCTGGATCCTTCTGACACTGCTGAAAGGAGAAGTTGAAAGTCAGTTTTTGTAAGAGGTCGCTGGCAGCTTTTGGGCAGCACGAGGACAGAATCTGTCGGGCAGCCCATGGGACCTAGTAGACTAGAGAGACCTAGTTTCAGATTCCCAATCTGCCAGGCTTCAGGAGGGCTTAAACAAAGCCTTTGCTCCCTGAAGTGTGACTTTCATGGTACTCCAGGACGGGTCTATCTGTTCCTCCAGTTTGAGGTAAAATGTAAATGTTTTTTGGGCCAGAGGGAGTGAGCAAATGACTCTATAGTCTAGTAATTAGCACACTTGCCCATAAAAATTGGGACAGACAGGTTCCAGTCCTTGTTCTGGTGAATATTTAAGACCGCTGCTCTGAATCAGACAGAGGGGAAATTTAAACTCTGCTTCTCCACATCCCAGGGCAACACGTAGTAAACCAGAGGCTGCATAGGATTTATACGGTGAATAGCACCTGGATCCTCATGTGAATGTAAAGTGGTGGGTTTTTTTAATTGAAGCAGATGGATTTTATGCTTCTTTAAACTCTCCGTTCTTAATAAAAGCAAATCTGTGCTTAACAGGTTATTTTTCCAGCCCAAATTGCTGAACCAAGCAATAGTGCTGCTCCTGAGCTATCTAGCTGTGCATCCGCCGTCATCTTTGGTTGGGTGTGTTTGGTGCTTCTTACTAGCAAGCCCAGTCTGCTGTTTGCATTACACTCTTGAGCAGTGAAACTCCTCATTTCCCTTAAAATTGTTGCCACAACAGCTACAAAATAATTAAGCAGAAGGCTGCTATAGCACTAATTACTTTTTGTCAACACAGCCAAAGTATGCTCCAGTGCTTCCTATATTACTCCAGTGGCATGAGCTTAGCTTTCCTCTCGTGTTTTTAGGCAGGTGTTCTGTGTTTAGCGCACACAGGCAGCGGAAAAGAACTGGATGGGTTGCCATTGGCAAAAAACACATCTCTCGTCTGGTGCGGGATGATCCTAATTCATAGGGCAAGAAGCTATGCGAGGTTTTAATTTTTTAATGCTTCTGTACCATCTCTGACATGTCTTGGGCCAGTCCTCTAAGTTTCTTCTGGACAGAACTGACACTGTAGACAAGAATTGTGACTGAGGCAGTTGATAAGATGTTGGAGTTTTCCTCTAAGTAGAATTTGATAGATTTTCTTTCTTTCTTTTCAGGTTGTGCGGTCATCTGGCGCACTACAAAGAAGTGGACTTTCCCCAGAGTTACCATTTTGTGCTAAGGCTGTTCTCCTTTCTTCTGAGGATACAGCCCTCTTACATCCATGAAGAGGTGTGTGTGATAGAACACAAACTTTTTAATAAAAAACTCTCCAAAAAGCCTCCAAACACAGGCCTAAGGAAGTAAAGAGACTTAAACATAATAGTATTAAAGTTGTGTGAATTGGTTCGATCCCGAACCAGGGTATCACATCTACACTGCCAGTGTTCCTGTTTCCTGCACAGAAACCTTCTGTTAAGGTCGTAGCGCTGAGCTCTGCCACTGCACTGCAGCTGTAGTGTCACTTTGTCCGTAATTTAAGTCAGTCACTGGCTTCCAACTGGGAGAGTTACCAAGGAAACTGTTTACCAAGATTTATTTCCTCGCTTTGCAACAGAGCCAACAGGAAGCTATGAAATTGCCATTTTTTTCCACATAATTTTACATACTTCAAGCGTACTGGACAGCACGTTGGCACCTAATTGCATTGTGAGATTTTGCAATTAAAATGCTACCTTTTTTTTTTTTTTTTTTTTTTTTTACTGACTTGTATGACGGCAAATATATTTCTAGAAAGTAATGTTTACTTTGTTTTGAAATAGCGTGTTAACAAATAAAAGGAGCAGGTGGTTGATGTTTTCACTGCAGTGAGTTGTTTAGTCTTTGTTCCTACACGGTCTGTTCTGGAGCGGTTCTGGCACTGCTTTCAACATTTCTTTGCATCCTGAGTATCTCCCAGTCCCTCCTTGTGCCTGAGCCTCTCATTCAAGCCAGCGCCTTCTGGGGCCGTGTCCTACTCCAGGCTTCACAGCTTTTGCAGCTGCTTTTATGCCTGGAACTCCCCATCCTTTTTGTCGTACAGCAATAGCTGCCAGGTCCTCCCGTCATCCTTCTTTTGCAATGCTACTCTCTTTTGAGCTGCACTTCATTTCTTCTGATCGCTTCATAATGCAGCAGCTTGTGCCTCAGCCGTTCTACCCGATTCTCATGCTCAATCTTATTTATGCACTTTGTTTTCCAGCTATCCCAGACAATGTGTAAATGAAGTTGGGTGCTACGACTACATTAAAGACACCATAACATATACATATGTTGAGCAGAGATATGTTGAGCAGATACACAGCTGAATAATTCTGCCTCCGGTTGAATGAAATAAAATTCCCTAACTCCGTCTGTCAGCACAAAGTACAGGAGTTGCCAAATACACTTGATCAATCACAAAATCACCAGCTGTTCCTGGGCAGTACTGTGGACAAGACAAATGCTGTCTGCAGACTTTATTTATTTTTATTTTTTTAATTATTATTTTATTTTATTTTATTATTTTATTTATTTTATTTTATTTTATTTTATTAATAGAGCTTCCTTCCTGAGCAAGGCTTGGGCTTCAGTGAGATGTAATCCGAGAAGGTAATCAGCTCAGTGAGTAGCCTAAGTATGATGGAAGGGTTTCAGATTTGTTGCAGTTCAGTCTGTGAAACTGTCGTCTAAAAACTGGGAGCAGGTGAATGAATGAATGATAGGAGAGGAGACGTGCAGCCCTACCCACCTGAAGCAAAGCGATGAAGCAGTATTTCAAGCACAGGTAGAGCAGACAGGAATGTGTGGAAGGGAGGGCGGGCAGGCTATTAAAAGTAAGTTGTAAGAGTTATTTGGAAATGCTGGCAAGCCACGAGGGCTTCACTGGCTCAGTGGAGTAGAACATAGTGTCCTGATCGGAGGTGGCAGAAAAGATACTGTTTGGGTGGAAGTTTTTACTTTTTTAGACATTTTAAGCAGTTCTTGTAGAACAGGGATTTAGAGCAGTGGTCCCATAAAGTGACTGGGATGTGCAGATGAGAAACTATGCTTTTAGCAACACAAAGCTAAACAGTGTTTGGTGGGGGAAAGAGTACAGGCTGAGTTGTTACTTGTTGTCTGTGTTAAATGTTTCCTAAGTGATACAATTCAGTGTGTATTGCCACATTGTGCTAGCTACCTCAAGACTTGGGACATCCCTCGAACTGATAATTACATTATGGAGTCAGAATGTACCAATTTGAATCAGATCTTGTGTTTGTATTTTAAAATCAGCTGTTATTTATTATGCTTAACCTCACCTGAGCGAATTACTGAAGTTTGTAAATATTTAGGAAAATTATCCTTTGTTCTTGTTCTGTGCTTCCTCAAACTCCTGAAAATATCCCATTGGTTTTACTATGGTATTTGCTAAAGTTCTGAATTACCTATCTAAAAGACACTTTATAGACATAAAGGCTTACTTTAATTCAGAAGTCTTCATTTGAAAGACTTGTGCACTTAATTATAGGTACACCTTTCTTTTAAAACTACTGTAGTAGTAAAATCTCAGCTTCGTAAATTAAAAACACCGTACTCATTGTTCCATTGTTACAAATGTAACAAAGCTCCCTTAGATGTTAGAATAAATTAAAGTTGTACTTTAATAAACTGGAATAGAGCTCGCAATTAATCATCAGCAGCCCTGTGCCTTCTGGACACATGGGCGAAGAGGCAGATTTAAAAGAAAAGGGTGTGCCTCTGAAATACTTCGTGGTAGTTCAATCCAGCTTAATCAATCGGCACTTACGCTCCAGCGGTGATGTTTACGAAGCTGACGAGCCACCAGAGTGCCTTGTCTTCAGTGGATGTAGCCGAGCTCTCTGGGGACAATCGCTTGGGGTCTGGTTCACACGAGCCCGAGGTGGAGCTGGCAGGTGGCTGAGGGGCAGGGTGTCTGCCGCAGCCCAGCAGTTCCCAACACCTCCTCTATCTGATTCTACCTCGCAGCTCCTTTCGGTAACCATTTGCTGAAAATGGCCAAGGAAAGCTCAGCTTTCTGATATGGGCCTTGTTGTACTTCTTCTGGGGGAAATTCAAGCCTCCAAGCAAGGTTAAAACCAAGTGCTTTTTTTTTTTTTTTAGATTGAAATTTTAAAACATCTATTGAGAAGATTTTGAATAGTTGACTAATTACTAGCTTAGACAAAAGCGTATCAGTTATTTCAAGACCTTGATGTGCCTTCCAAAGTGAATTCAGTCATTTCCCAGTTTGTGTATTATACTTTAACATGCTGGTTTGTTTTGTTTTGTTTTTTCCATCAAGAGTACAAATGTAGTCTTACTTTGAATTTCCTTAAATAATGCAACCTTTCTAGTGATTCCTTGGAGAAATATGACAGACGTCTAGTTTTCTTTGAAAGTTAGTCTCCAACAGAATTGGTATTTCGCTGTCTTTTCACTGCCTCAGTGTGTTTGCATCCTCAGTGTCATCTTAGTCTGCCACATACCTGTTTTCTTTTCAATTTTTTTTTTTTTTTATCATTTTCCAGACGGGAAGGAGAGATGTCTGACTTTCTCTTGAACCTCTTATGCTGAGCAAGGGCCCTGAGCCTGATTTAGCAAGAGAAGTGAGAATCAGCAAGGTTACATGCCTGTAAGCAATCCGAGTTCAATATATTGTCAATAGTGTGTTGTATGGGTAATTAAATCTTTCCTAGCCTATTATTTGCACGTCCCCTGGAACAATAGTGTGAAGGAGATTTGGGCAGGCTTCGTGCAGCGTTGCAGGCAATGCAATGAAAACTCACTGCTCACAACGTCCTGGGAAGCTCCAAAGTCTCTTCGCCTGACTGCTTAATGCTGGATTTTCTCCCTCTGTGGATGACTAAGATTTGCTGATGGGCCTGGAAAGTCATCGTAGGGTGTTTATGGAAAGCTGTCAGGAGGATGTTTTTGCAGGGCCAGCTGGGAGCAAAAGGGCTGGGACCCACAGACCTGCCAGGAAAGTCTTAAAGATGTGAAGTCCCTGGGTAGCTGTCTGCACCGTGGCTAATCCATCCCTTGGCTGTGGCAGGCTGAGTAAGACTTACGCTGCTTTAGAGGTGTAGAAGAGTCAGGGTAGCTTTGTTCAAGGAGCCTCATATTTTGATCCAAGAGTGCGAAGGGAATGCCAAGCTGTGGGGACAGGCAGAGATGAAAGCTTCCCTCAGCGCTGCGTGCGCTGAGGGCTGGCAGAGCGCGGGATGACGAATGCTGGTGTCCTCACGTGAGGTTGTGGCTGCCCTGGTCCGACTGCTCGTGGCGGCGTTTGGAGAGCCAGAACGCTCCTCCCCGCTCGCCAGCATCCACAGCCTGCCTCTGGCAGCAAAGCAGGTGGTTCAAAAAGAAATTACAAGCCAACAACTCTGACAGCCTCACGTGGCTGCTCCGTCCTGGAGAAGCATTCTGGATCCCATCCCAGACCTCCGTGTTGTCCCAGCAGTGGCTTTGCTCATCCAAAACTATATCGCAGTGCCCCAGCAGCCGAGGGCAACCTGGATGCTCATCGGCGCAGTGAGGTGTGCTGCTTCGGCACAAGACCGTGACAAAACATGTTGTTGACTGAAGGGAGGCTCGTCCCCGAGCTCCGCGGTGTTTGCAGCTCCTGGCTGGGCAGCTGAGCGCTGTCTGTGGCTGTGGAGCAAGCGGATTAGGCAGAGGACAGCGTGCAGGCAAAGAGCTGCACGCGCTGTTCTCTTGCTACATCGCTCTCACCCCGTATGGCAGGGTGTTTGTACAAAGGAGTTAAACCCAAAGGAAGTGCTTTATAGGGATGGGGAATGTTCGGTGAGACTGGCCAGCCAAAGGTTTTATTGCCAGTATAAAATTTGAGCCTTCAGGTTGACTTCTTTTTATGTGTAGGCTACTGCAAATTTGGTTCATTTATGTGGTAGGCATGTCAGAGCGGAGCTGCATCTCCTGGCCCCGAACAGTCTGCTTGCTGTGAATGGTTTCTGTGTTATCTTTAAGGCTAAATGCAGAATTAAAGGGGAAATCTGATTTTTAAGGAACGCTGGCAAGATTGCACATAGGGATATGGCTGAAAAGCCAACTGTTTCGCTTTCACTTTCCTCGTCTGTATTTCACGCTTTGAGCTTTCATTTATTTCTTGACTCCTTTTTCCCCATCCTTTTCCACCTTCCTTTTCCACAGCCACTTGTCTGCCTCTTCCTTTCCTTTGCGCCTGCTTTACCTCTCTTCCTTGTGAGCTCATGAACTTTCTGCCTGGGCTTTTCTCTTCCTTTTCATCCCTTTGACTCCTTTGGGTTACTTGTACAGAGTCAGTGGTTAGCTGTGGGCTGACATTTCCAGCTGTATCATCGGTGACCGCATGGCCTAATGCAGAAAAGAAGAGCTTACCTGGTGGGCTGTGCAGTGAAGCACAGAAGATTCGGTGCATCTTGCCTTGACTGCCTGCCGTGTTTTGCGAAATCAGAAATACTGTTACAAATTTGATGCAACTTGTTTGTTACACAGGTGTGAATGGCCGGTGCACCAAGATGATAATTATCACATACGAGCTTATAGAGCCTTATTTATTGGGTAAGTCCTAACAGAGGGTGATCCTCGTCCAGAACAATTCCCAATTTCTCTCAAGAGCGGTGTCAAAAGGCAAAAGGGAAACGGGTGAGCACGCTGAGACGGCGCTCAGCCAGATGGTTGCAAATGGTGTGTGGGGTTCTTTAGGTGTTTCGGGTGGGAACTCACTTAACAGGAAATGAATGCATGAGGAAGGGAAGGAGAGCACTGAAGGCAGGACAGAGGAAGAGGAAAAGGAAAAGGGGAGGAGAGCAGTGACACGGAGGTGAAAGGCCTGAGGGAGGGAAGCAGTTGGAGCGGACGCCAGTCAGCACAGGGCAAGGGAAGTCCTGCCAGAGCGCTGCCACACCAGGCTGGGATGGATTCGTGCCCAAACCAAAGCCCTCCTCAATCCCTTTGTGCTTCTTGCCTGATTTTATCCAGCGCTGATGCAACCGGGTCAGTGACATCACAGAAATCCACCTCCCGCTGGTGTTTCAGAGTCTAGATTGTGACCGGCAGATTAGTCAGTGGTGTCACAATCCCGTGTTTGTATCATTGTCTCCTGAACGTGGAAGTGATTGCCATGTCGATAACTACGTTTTCATCCGTGAATCAGGCTGTTAAGAAAAGCAGGCTCTTTTGCAGAGGCACCAGCCCTGATTTATTCGGAATAAGGCCTCGGCCAACTTTAGTGCAGTAGAAACGCCAAGCAGGGCGCATTGCGAAGATTTCAGCAATCGGGGTGCAGTGTGAGCAGGCGGCTGAACTTCAAGGCACACTGCCCCTGGGTCACTGAGAGCCACGGGGTAGGGCCGAATTTTAGTGTTAATGAAAAGTGTGCACATGTGCCAAAAAAGCAGCGATCGCGCGTGCACATCCCCGAGCTCTAAGAACAGGGAGCATCACAGACAAATAACAGTTGAGAATGTCAGCAGCTCTTTCCAATGCTTCTAATTCTGAGCTGGTTGTGTAATTTGTGTTGGAAACAAAGCCAGTTTTACTCGTTTGGAAAAATGTAATTTTCTGACATCTTAATTGATGATAGCACTTTTTCAGAAGTGCAAGCCGGTAAGAAATCACATCTTCTGTGCAATCCAGAACGAGATTTTAAAATGGGTTAAAAATACGGGATAGCTTTTACTGCATGCCATGAAGAACAATTCAAGTCAGTTCATTTCACGTAGTAGAGCGAGATCCTGCCCAGATAGCAATATTTATCTTCTGCCATCCTAGTGGCAGTGTTTGCAGACCCAAACAAAGCATTTTGTTTCTAGAACGCCAGTTGTAATCCAGTCGGAGGATATTAGGCAACTTCCAGAATTAGACCCTTAGTGAAAGTTTGTTCCCTTTGGTTTCATATTTCCCTCGGTTGGCTGCTTGAATTGTCCTTCTGTAATCTTGCATTGGAGTATGTCCTGCACAAATAGGGAAGAGATTTTGACCTAGAAGAGAGACCTCTCATTAGTCCACACGCTTTTAAATTACAGCAGTTATCTGCAGCATCTGGGCATGTGATAGAGAGCGTGGCTGCTGCATGGGGTTTGATTCAGCTTGTTACTTCAACAGGCGGCCTCCCACCCTTGTATTTCTCAAGGAGGAACTCAAGATTTGCTGATTTTTGTTGGCGTGCCCCCACTGGATGTACCCATGTCCTCATACCCACTGGCACCCCAAGGCTTCAGCAGCATCTCCTCCGAGGGCTGCGGTGTCCTTGGGGTCCACCGGAGCAGGGCAGTGGCGAATTGTTCTGTCTTTAAGGACTTTTCCTGTAAAAAAAAAAAAAAAAAAAAAAAAAAAAAAGATTTAGTGTGGAAAGTCGTGTGGAAAGTCGCGGGGGGGAGCGGGGCGAGAGGGAGGAGGGGAACCTGGCCCCAAGGTTTGGGGGCTGAGCCGCCGGGGAGCAGCACGGGGGAAAGGCGCTTTTTACCTCAGGAACAGCCTTCTTTAAATTTATTTACCTCAGGAACGGGCTTTTTATTTATTTATTTACCTCAGGATCGGCCCTTTAAATCTCAGGAGCAGCTTATTTACTTATTTATTTATCTATTTATTTATCTACTTATTTATTTATTTAATGTTCCTCTAGAATGAACTTTTTAACCTCAGGAACAGATTTTTATTTATTTATTTTCCTCAGGAACAGACTTTTTACCTGAGGAATGGCCTTTTTTTTTTTTTTTTTTTACCCCAGGAACGGCTTTTTATTTATTTATTTTCCTCGGAAACATTTTTTTTTTTTAACCTCAGGAACGGCCTTTTTTACCTCAAGAACGGCATGTTATTTATTTATTGTCCTCAGAAACTGACTTTTTAGGTCAAGAACGGCTTTTTATTTATTTATTTATTTTCCTCGGGAATGGACTTCTTACCTCAGGAACGGCCTTTTTTTTTTTTTTTTACCTCAGGAACGGCTCTTTATTTATTTATTTTCCTCAGGGACGAACCTTTTTACCTCGGGAATGGCTCTTTATTTATTTATTCTCCTCAGGAACGGACTTTTTACCCCAGGAACGTCCTTTTTTTAACCTCAAGAACGGCTTTTTATTTATTTATTTTCCTCAGGAACGTACTTTTTACTTCAGGAACGGCCTTTTTTTACCTCAGGAACGGCTTTTAATTTACTTATTTTCCTCGGGAACTGACTTTTTGCCTCAGGAACGTCCTTTTTTTAACTTCAAGAACGGCTTTTTATTATTTATTTTCCTCAGGAACTGACTTTTTACCTCAGGAACGTCCTTTTTTTACCTGAGGAACAGTTTTTATTTACTTGTTTTCCTCGGGAACTCACTTTTTACCTCAGGAACGGCTTTTTTACGTCAGGAACAGATTTTTTTTTTCTTTTTACCTCAGGAACTTTTTTTTCTTTTTTCCTTTTTTTTTTATTAAATCTCGGGAGCACCCCTGTCAGCGTGAGGACGCCCCCTCTCCTCACCTCCCCCCTCCCTCCCCTCAGCACCGAGCCCCTCTCACCCCCCTCACTGCCGCCGCCCGTCCCCTCCGCTCCCCTCAGCGCGGTCCCGCCCCCTCCCTCCCTTCCAGCCAATGAGGAGCCGCCGTCTCCTCCCCGCCGCCCTCGCTGGCCAATGGGAGGCTTCGATCGGCGCCCGTCCACCTGCGGCCGGCGGCGCCACCTGAGCGGGCGAGAAAAGCCGCCAGAACCCGTCGGTGCGGCGGGCTGCGCGCTGCTCCCTCCGCTCGCCCCCGCTCCCTCCCGACCCGCTGGGCCAGTTCTGCCGCCTCCTCCTCTAGACATGACCCAGGACTACGACAAGTGAGTGCTGCGAGTCCCCGTGGGGCGGGGAAAAAAAGAAAAAAAAAAAAAAAAAGGGGTGGGGGTGTGGGGGGGAGAAGCCCCTCAGGGGGTGCCCCCCCCCCCCCCCCCTCCATCTTAGGGCCGCGACCTGAGGCGGGGCGGCGCGAAATGGCGGCGGGGAGCCCCCGGCCGCCTCAGGGGGCTGAGGGGGGGGGGTGTGGGGGGGGACGGGGCAGCCCCGCGGCCGTCCCGCCCCCTTCCTCCTCCTTAAAGGCCGCCTGTGGGGTGTGCGCCCCCTCCACACGCGTCCCCAATGCCCGGCTGGGGGCTGTGAGCCGGCCCCATGGACTTCTACGAGGCGCACCCCGCCGGGAAGGTGGATTTCGGCAGGTAACGGGGCGGCCCCGCTTCGTCCCGTGGGTTCCTGTGGGGTCGGGGGGGATTTGGGGCTGTGAGAGGTCCCCTCCGCTGCCAGGCTTTGGGCTTCGCCTCAGCGGGTGCTGCTCCTCGCTGTGGCCGGGATGGGGAAACGGCGGAGAAGCCGGCGGCTGGAGGGTTCGTGGTGGCCAGCCCTGCTCCTGCTGCCCCCCTTCCTCCCTTCCTTCTGTCCCCCTCTGGCTCCTGGCATCGCAAGGATGGGTGAGAGGCACCGCACTCCGCTGCTTTCACCTCCCTTTTTCTCCCAAATGACCTGACTCGAGGAGTTACCCGCTTGTTGTGGATATTCCCGGTTCCTTTCATCGCGTTGTGTAAGAACAGGAGGATCCTTATTCACCCCTTGAGAGAATCCAGCTTTATCTCTCGCTGTGCGCTCCTTGCTGGGAGGTGGATGTCCCCCATACAACCTGTAATTCAGCACACGTGTGGCACTCCACACACAAATCCCCACAAAGACCTATAAAAGGGTTTGGTGGAGAGCTCGTCTCTTTTGTTATTTGCTTTTTTTTTTTTTTTTTTTTCCCAGCTACACAACGCTGTTTTATAGGTACAAAGTGCTCTTCTATATCCTGGGAACTCCCACTCGCTTAAGCCCCGCCGAGCTGTCCCCCTGGAGCTGCGGGGCTGCTTGTGTAAGCGATAAAGGACCGAGCGCATCGTTTGCAGGGTGCTCGGCAATCTTTGGGGGAGAAGGTGGTGATAAATGCAGGAGCGCTAAGCTGATTACAGTGATTAGAGCGTTTCACAACTTGGCGTTTCACAACTTTTTGTGTTCGTAGTGTATTTCAATCTCTGAATGCATCTGGGTGAATAACAGATGAAAAGAATCCTTATCTTCCGGGGAAGGGGTATGAAGGTGGTGAGGATGTGTTTTGGTGGGTTTTTGTTTGCTTTTTTTTCTTTTTTTTTAACAACCTGTTATCGATCTATTAAGGATTGGGGCTTGGATAATTTGAGGAAATCCAAATATCCCCTGTTCCACCCAGTCTAGCAAACTAATGTTGCGATTGCACTGGAAGGAAAACTATTTGAGCTAGTCTAAAAAGTCAGATTAAAAAAATGTTTTCTTGAGCTGACTTTAAAGATGAAGCACGTGTCTTACAAACAGGACATGAATTTGTCAAGGTGTCTAAGCTGGTAGGGCTCTGTGGTTGTCCTGCTTTCAGTTATGGGCTGAAAGTCCACGTTTTGTCCCTTTCTCCTTCGCAGCAGTAGCAGAATGTTCAGAGCAGACGCAGTTTCTCAATGCACTACATCATCAAGGAAATAACCAAGGTTTTGTCTCTTTCCCAGTTCTAACTTGTCATTGACTCAAGCTGGGCTCACATCTCCTCAGCAGTCACCAGACAGCAAATCTTTTGGTGTTTTAATGTGGGCTTGGAGAGCACGGGCACCTTCTGAGGGCTCTGGGAGAAAGATGTTTTGTCGGTTCACACTTTCTAGTTCCACATGGAAACTTGAGCAGGTTGCGGCTCGCTACCATTACGCAGGATGTGCTGGAGGTTTTGTAGGTGGTAGGCCAGCAAGCACGTATAACTTCTGGGCTGGATTCAGAGCCTTAGCAGGTCTGGGGTGCTCTTCAACGGCCCTGTGATTGTATATGGGCTGGTGTAATCCCGCTGAGTTTGCTGACGTTAATCCCGATTTACACTGAGCACGGGTGAGATCAGAATTAGGTTTCTGGGCTTTTTGTGTTGACTAATCCTTGCAGCGCACTGAATCAGAACTTGAACCCTGTGAAACTGGGGCAGCTAACTTGAAAGAACTTCAGGAATGTTTTTCACGACTTCTAACAGGTGCTTTTTTCCTTTTTCTTTTTTTTTTTTATGCTTCAAGTAAAAGACCCGTGCTGGTTCTTCAGAATGACTCTCTCTACTCCCAGAGACGTCCGTACACCAGCGAAGATGAAGCCTGGAAATCCTTTCTTGAAAATCCCCTTACGGCAGCTACCAAAGCTATGATGAGCATCAACGGCGACGAGGACAGCGCGGCTGCCCTCGGACTGCTGTACGATTACTACAAGGTAGATTGGCGTGGGCGTGCTTCTGGCAGCCCCTGGAGCTTTTATTCCACCGGTAGAAAAAGCATCGGTTACTTGATGACAAAGAGTCGTGGCATGGATTTTGCTGAAGCCATGAATTTATCGCGAGGACTTTAAAATATAGGGCTTTAAAAAAAAAATCCACAAATTTCTCCTGAAAGATGGTTAATTTTTAGCTCAGTAAAATAAGACCTGGATCTTGCTGTGATGGTTAAAAAAATCCAGTAGCACTTTACTCTGCCTCTGCAGAACCCAGAGTCGTTAAATAGTCTCGATGAATGAAACTTTGGAGCGTGTCCATGTCTGAATGCAGATCTGCATTTCCTTTTGCTCGTGTGATCCCCGTTCTGGTGGGGCCGCTGGTTTTTGTGCTGCCGTGAAGCTACAAAGGCAGAATTTTTGCTTGTGGGTGGGGGATTGTCAGCCAGGAGGAGTTGGTGCCTGCTTCCCTCTAACCTTCAGCGAGCTGTTAACGTGTTCATCCCTTGGCAGCTCTGTTTGTCTCCCCTTAGCATTCGAGGTCTTCTCAGAGACATTTACCTTCCTAAATGCCGCCGGGTGAGCTGAACCCAAGCAGATAACATTCTGAGCTGCACGGAGTACATTTCATTGAGTTTTCTTCTCTAAATACGGGAAGCCCAAGCCAGGCTGGCTTCCTTCACCCCAGTGTTCGAGTCAGTGGAGGCCTGCAGACACTTGTAGGCAGGGAGGTGTCGTGCTTCTGTTGGAGTGGCTGGAGCTGCCTGGTTTTTCCTTGCTGAGCAGGCAGGGAGCTTGGCTCTGGGGGCTGGCATTTTGGCTAGTGCCTTTCAACAGCACTGAGTGCAGTTGCTAGCCTCAGTATGCTCCTCAAACCCTAGCAGAGGTGGCATTGGGCATACAAAATCTTTGCCTTTTTTTTTTGATTTGAACACATCTTATGTATCAAAATATTCTTGTAATGCTTTCTGTGGAGCTTAGCGCTCCACGCATGCAACAAAATGCCACAAATTCACTGGTGGGAGTGTTATTTGGCTAGTTTTTTGAAAGTATTGCCTTTTGTGCCTGCACTTGCTGCCCTTTTGGGTAGCAATAAATCACGTTCACCAGAACAATTTTAACCCACAGAATCAGTTTTGATTTCTAAATGTGTGGATTACAAAGAGAACGGCGATGTCGATCCTTCATGCTCGGCAAAGCAGAAGGGATTTGCTGTACGTTACCGTCTAATTCAGGGTTTCCTCGTGTTTGTGTATCAGTAGGTGGGTAGGAAATTTGGTGGAAAAACAGGTATTCAGCACACTTGTGAGGCAGGACGGTTAGGGCTGAAAGATTTATTGGAGGCTGCGATGAAGTAATGTCAGAGGGACAGCGTCTCGGCATTCGCAATACGCCCCCTCTCCCTTTGCAATATTAAAAGCAGTGATGAGATCACCTTTGAATATTTTATATTTAAAAAAAATACACTTGAAGACTCTTTTGTTTGATTAATGGGCTACCCTGATCCTTCGGCTGTTGCTAGCAGGCTCTGAGAGAAGTTAAATTTTCAGTCAAAATGTGGATTGTGCAGCTGTGTTGGGCTTTGGGGGTCTTCAGATAGAGATTTTTCAGAGTTCTGGTGGCTGTGGAAAATCCATTTCTGGGGTTTTTGGAGTCCTCGTGTTAGGTGGAACAGACAGGATTCAGGCTTTAGTCAGGGGCTATTAAGAGAAATATGCTTCTCATGCAGCTACGTCGTCAGCATCAGAGCTAATTAGCGGCGCAGCGGTGATTACTTGCCTTGCACTTGAGCTGGCAAATGCAAGCAGTGTCTGAGTGCACCTGTGGAGCAAAGGGAAGTGCTGGGAGTCGGTTCCTCCTCGCACAGGAATATTTTGGCTTTAATCCTTCAGGTGGCACGCGGGGTCCAAGTGTTTGAGCACTGTTTGAGCCTGGTGCCTCCACTCCTCTGGTCTCTGAGGAGAACTTAAAGCCTTGAGCGGCCTCAGAGAGCTTAATGTGAGCAGAGAGGGGGAAGAGCTGTAATGGCTGTGTTTGAAGGGCCAATTTTTTGTGTGGATGGGAGGAGGAATGCAATGACAGCGTGTGTTGTGTTTCCCAGGTGCCAAGGGAGAGGAGATCTTCAACAGCTAAACCAGAGGTAGAACATCCTGACCAAGATCATAGCAAAAGGTATTAGCTCTTGTTGTCGTGTCTGCTTCTCTCCCTTTGCTCTTAGACCACCAAAGCTGCTGAAAGGGAACTTTGCTGCTCCGGGAACAGGGCAGGGACTGGGCTGTGCTGTGGAGAGCTGAGGCCCAAACTGCTGCTTATTGCTGTCCATTCTGCTTTCTGTCTGCTTGTGTGATACAGTCAGCTTGGCAGAAGCTGCTTCCTTTAACATTCAGTGAAGGCTTTCCTTCCCAAGGCTCGCAGAGGTCTTTTTTCCTTTTTTTTGCATGCAGTTATCTTGGTTCTTCACCGCTGAGTTTGGTCTCAGGCACCAGCAGCATTGCTCCCTCACACATGGGCTGCGGGGTAGGGACCGTTCTTGGCCTTCTTTTGTATCCTCTGGAACTTCTTTATTTCTTCTTCCTCTTCCTGCCCTCCCTCTCTTGTGCCCACTGCCCAAAGCAGGCAAAGATACTGATTAAACAAATATTATGAGCAATAGGTTCATTCAAGACAGGCTTCCACTCCCACCATCCTCTTCCTTTGCCCCGATTAGCAGATTAAAATGTCTTGAGGACCTGAGGTGAGGTTTTGTGGGCTGCTCGGATGACTTCTGGTTGAGGAGAGCAGCCTGGCTCCTCGCCATGTGTTTCCACTGCTCCCCTGGCACCAGCTGTGGTCTTCCTCTGACCCACAACCTAGCAGGACAAAAAGCAGATTGGTTTTCTGCCAGTGGAACAAGTTGAACTGGCTCCCCAGGGGGATGGCAGCATCCGAATTGGTGCAGAGCAGAGGGCAGCACCACGCTGTCGGGAGGGAGAAAGGAAGGGAGGGCAGGCTCCGAGCGGCTGCTGGCTCTGAGGTCAGCCCGGCCGCAGGTGTCGGTGTCATCCTGGCAGAAATGGGCGTGGTGGGGTGGGGTGGGGAGTGTGAAGCTATGCAAACCATCCCAGGGAGTCTCACTGGGGGTTTTCTCGGGGGATGTGCACGAAGGAGGGCTCTGATTTCCCCGGGAGCTCTTCCTGGGTGGCAGGCTTGTAGGGCAGAGGAACGGCGACCTCGTTCCCGATGCCCCTCTGGCCACCAGGCAGCAGTTTGGTGCAGCCTAGCGTGAGCCTGCATGTGGTGAGAGGAGCATCACAGCGCTTGGTTTTGGATCGCTGTTTTCCAGGCAGTGAGAATCGGGGCTGTGAACCCTCACCCTTTGCTCCAGGGTAATTCATCTCCAAGGTGGAGTTATTAGCAGTGGGTGAGTGGTTTTTCTTTTTTTTTAATGAGTTTTCTCAGCTTTTCAGGTTAGAGTAGAGCCGTTCTTCACAGACACTAGAGTTGGTATCAGTTGTCCTTGTCCTAAAGGCTGAAAAGCAGTTCTTGTTTAACGAGAAAATGAAAAGTTCTGTTTATTTACTTTTTCCCTTGCCTTTTGAAGGAACAACATCCCGAATGTGACGGAGCAATCGCTTATTTCCGCCGGGGAAAACAGAGTCCAGGTCCTGAAGAATGTGCCGTTCAACATCGTCCTCCCGCACACGCCCCAGATGGGCATGGACAAGAGGGGCCACCTCACCACCCCTGACACCACTGTCACCGTCTCCATCGCCACCATGCCCACCCACTCCATCAAAACGGAGACCCAGCCCCATGGCTTCGCCGTGGGCATCCCTCCGAGCGTCTACCACCCCGAGCCCCCCGAGCGGGTGGTGGTCTTTGACAGGAACCTCAACCCTGACCAGTTCAGCTCCAACACCCAGCCGCAGAACTCCCAGAGACGGACGCCGGACTCAACCTTCTCTGAGACCTTCAAGGAAGGCGTGCAAGAGGTACAAAAAAAAAGACATACTCCGTGTGCGTTTGTCTTAATGATATGCACTGAAAATGGCAGTAACCGTGGTTTTATTTATTTTAAAGCCACACATTAAGGAACTGTGTAGCTGCTCCCTGTCTCTGAGATTTGGGGAAGCTTTAAAATGTTGCCATATGTTGACTCAGAAGGCTTGTGAGATGTTGTGCTTAGTTGACACCCAAAAGTTTAGGATTAAAAACCTGCTCTGGTGTCCTGTGGGTACAGACCAAAAATCAGCTCTTATCTGATGATCAGTTTGCCCGCCAGAAGTTCTGTGGCAACAGGTATCTGTTTAATCTTGACTTTTCTTGTTGCTGCCGTGTTAATTGTTGTGTTTTGTTTTGTGTCTGCACCAGGTTTTCTTCCCTGCTGAACTGAACCTCCGGATGACCAACATGAATTCAGAAGATTATGTTTTTGACAGTATTTCTGGGTAATGCTTTAATGTCCCCGTTGGCCTTTACTCTCTTCTTCTCTTAGAGTTGGTTTTCCTGTGAGGAAGCGGTGCAGCTCGCTCCCTTCTGCCCTGAGTCTCTGTCAGGCTCTGGGTGTGAAAAGCAGCACCAGCAGCTTATTAGCTTGTGAATTTAATTGAATTGCTAATAGCTAATGGATAGCTTTCTGTTCCATGAGAGCAGCTTGCTGCTCTATGATGGAACAGAGAGCTTCCAGGCCGGCCTGCTGCTGTGACTTGGAATTTAGCTTGCCAAGAACCTCTCTGAAATCTTCATTCATGAAGGGAATAGTTTTAAAAAGGGGCTCGTCCTGTTTTCCAACTTCCTCGCCTGTTGATGGCTCTGTGAGTCAACTAACGACTTTGGAATTTCTCCAAATTAAATGTAAAACATTTAATCAGCTTTCCAGGAAAATGCCTTAGCAATCGCTGTCCTCTTGGCTTCACAGGAACAACTTTGAGTACACCCTGGAGGCCTCCAAGTCTCTGCGACAGAAGCCGGGGGACAGCACGATGACTTACCTGAACAAAGGCCAGTTCTACCCCATCACACTGAAAGAAGTGAGCAGCAGCGAAGGAATCCATCACCCCATCAGCAAAGTGCGAGTAAGTGGCAGCTTTTGGGGTTTCTTGGGAGGGAGGGCATGCATCTTGGTAGCTTAAGCTATCCAAAAACAAATCCCAACTGGAGAATCAGCACACTGGGCAGCTTTTACCCGCTCTGTCACCTCAGTGCTCGCTCTTCCACTGTCCACCTCCTTCCAGACCAACCCCTCCTGGCTCTTCCTGCTAGGAAGCGGTGTCAGCACTTGCGTGCAGGTGATGCAACCCCTGCAATGAGCGGAAAACCCAACACCGAGGAGGACTTCCAAGACAAACGTACTCCACGGCCTTTTCTTTCTCCTCTTTGCGTTGGGTTTTCTTTAATCTTCTGCCCTCCCCCTCTCCTTTCAGAGCGTCATCATGGTGGTGTTTGCTGAAGACAAAACAAGAGAAGATCAGCTCAGGCACTGGAAATACTGGCACTCGAGACAGCACACAGCCAAACAAAGATGCATTGACATAGGTAAAGGAACACTCTTCTTGCTGATGTCAAACTCCAGCCTAATTCCTTGGCACGGTTTGGCTTTCTGCTAAAGCTTTGTTATTTTAAGCAACCTTTGGATGACGCTTTCAACTCTCCATAGCTCTGCTGAAAGACTGGAGAGAGCTGCTGATTGTTTCGAGCTGGTGTAATTTTTAGCACCCTGTAGAGGGTTTATTTGGAGGGGTTTATTTCGTTCAGGAGCAGGCTGAGTTCAGAGCCCTGCGTTGGGAGATGGAATTTGGAGACAGTCATTACAGGTGCTTTGGCCTGTCTTGGTGGCTGTAGCTAAATTGCAGCCCACGGTCTCTGCAGCAGTCTTAAATACCGTGTATTTAATGATTTCTTCAAATCCTTGTGGAAATACCTCGATGCTAGTGATCCTCCTTCCCCCAGCTCTGCTCACAGCTGCCTTTTGGTGCCCGGCAAAAAAAGAAAACACTGCAAATTTTCACTCGCTTCTAGACAAGGCAGTGGCTGGCTGGCGTCCAGCCTCCTCTGGCTGAAGGCTGGCTTGTGCTCCTCGCCTTCCTTCTGCGAATAAAAGCAGGGATTAATCACTTGGCACTTGGAGCAGACGCGCATGCAAATCTCTGTTAGTGAAGGAGTTTTACTGCGAGCTTGTTCCTCTGCCATCCGGAGCAGAGTTTCCCGTACGCAGCAGGTTGTGGCATGGGGCGTGCAGTGTCTGATGTCTGCTTTTCCTCTAGGAGAAGCACTAGGGATCTCCTGGGAGCCCCCTATTTTGCCCCTCCCTCCTGTTTTTTTTTTTGCTTTGTGTGTGTGCTTGGTATGAGAGCTATTTGCAGCCTTTTTAATGATCCCTTTTTAAATACAGTTCAGCTTCCTTTGCCCCCAAGGGGTTGCTGAGGAGTTGCAGTTTCTAGCTGCTGTGTGTGTGAATTAAGAGCTCCTCCGGACGGTATCGCCTCTCCCTCTCCCTCACGCCTCTCCTTTCTAACAGCTGACTACAAGGAGAGCTTCAACACCATCAGCAACATCGAGGAGATCGCCTACAACGCCATTTCCTTCACCTGGGACATCAACGAGGAGGCCAAGGTGTGTGAGCACGCTCAGGCTGCCCGTCCTTTCGGGGGGGAAGGGAAGGGCGTGTGGCCTTACCCGGTGATTAGCGTGTAACGAGTTTGTTTACGCTCTGCTGTGAGGCAAAACCTCCTGGCTGTTTCTTCAGAGGCTTTGGATGCGCAACTGCTTTCGGGTTCTTGGCTGAATCGTCTTCCCTGAGAGATGGGCGCTGGCAGAAGGAAGCGCCGAGGGTTTCCAGGGGAGATGAGGCGGTGCTGAGCGCAGCGGGGCTTGGCAGTTAGCACAGCCCCTTGGCAGGAGCCAGGGGGACAATTTTTGAGGAGTTAAGGTTGGGACGAGGGGCTCGTCCTCAGGAGAAGGGGGAGCAGCTGCTGCTGTTGAGCTACCCAAACAGTGCTGCTGAACCCGCAGGTGCCAACGCACGGTGACCTATTTCCAGCTCCAGCAGCCTCCCAGTGAACTCCCTTCTGATCTCGCTGCAGAGAGCTGCCTTGCAGCGTGCCTGCAGTGAGCCGGGTATGGATTTGGGTACCAGGCTTCCCGCTGGCTGTCCTGAGGAAAGCAATCCCTTCCCACCCGCTGAGCCCAGCCATTTTTCTCCCAATTTCCTCTCTCAGGGTAGTCTCAGCAAGCCAAGAGGCACTGAGCAGATCCAGATAGAGGACGTGGTGAATTTTTAGCACCAAAAACGCTGTGCAACACCTCCCCTGCGCCATCCTTGGCACGTCCAGGTGGAGATGCTGGTTGTAGCGGGGCCAGCAGCATTCATCTAGGTGAACCGAAGTGTTCAAACAGGTTCCTCAGCAGGGAACTGATGCACTTGATCTGCGTGAACCTGGTGCCAGGTGGTCATCGCCCAGGTGCTCCGCAGACCCCTGAACGTTCAGGTCTTGCAGGCCCGCAGGGAAATTGCCCGTGGCAGTTTGGAGATGTCTCAGGACACCCCTGGGGCTGTATTTCAGCTCGCGGGGTGAGGTGGTGCAGGGAGATGTGACCCAGACTGGTTTTGTAGCTACAGAAGGCGAGTTTGTCTCCAGACTTTCACTCCTAGTGTGCAAGATCAGTGTGCTTTGAAGGCACTGTGACTCCAGGAGCCAAACGCTTGTGCTCTTGGTGTCAGGATCGCATTAAGACCAAAATACCGTGGATTTGGAGTGTTCAAAGAACTCTCATTTGTAACAAACCCTCTGTGTTTTAAATGTCTATTCAACTTCTTTATTTTTTGCCCCCGAGTGGATGCGTTCTGTCAGTGGTTGGGTTTCTCAGCCGAGCTGCTGCTCTTTCCCAACTCCTGTGATCTTATCAGGAGATGCCTGAGCCAATTTCAACAATTTTTATTGCACGGTTCGCTTACCTTGTGTGCACGCACTCTCTCCTCCCCCTCCATCTCCTTTTTTTTCCCCCCGAAGAATATTCTTGAAGAATACACAAAGAGCAGGGAGTGAGGAGAGCTGAACTCTTGTGGAAGACCTTCTGTAGCATCAGAAATAAATAATGTCTGGTCTTTAATAAGAGCAGCGTGGCATGGATGGTGCATTTAACCAGCCGGCAAGCCTTGCTGCTTAGAAACTTGTCTGATTCCCCTGGGATGCAGGACGTGGCAGCTCTGCTCAGAGCGACAGCGTGCTATGGAGTGCGCCAGGAGCACTTCACGTGTGCCAGGCTTTTCCCACTCTGGGATCAGTGCCTGTGGGTTTTGGAGCTGTTTTGTGCTTCTTTCTGGCAGCTCCTCTCTGCCCTCTTCTGTTCCTGGGAGACAACACAGGAATTGCTGGGAAAGTGGTGTGTTAAGAACTTGCTGGGCTTCCCGGGTGTGTTCAAGCCAGAAAAGGGCTCAGGACCTAAAGTGAGAGTGGCGAGGAGACACAGGTTTTGAGTGGGAAAGAGTAGGAGATGCTTCTGAGATTGGCAGGAGAGTGAAGAAAGGGTAGAAGGATGGAGAAGGAGGTGCTGTGGAGAAGGGAGGATGGCAAACTGGGAATAGAGCTGACGAATTGTGGAGCTGGGGATTTGGGAAAGTCAGCACGGCCGCTCGGGAGCAGCCCCAGCTGGGTGGGAGCGTGGCCTGCTGAGTCGGGCAGAGATGGGAGCTGATAGAGCCGCCTGCACGCGGCAGGGAACGCTGGAGTCACCCTCAGGCTGGCCGAGACTTCAAACAGTTTCCCACCCCGTCCTGGGCTTCTGCTGCGCTGGGCAGACGGTCGAGGCAGAATTGTTTCTTTTGGTAACAACTTTTGGGTGTCTGAAGACAAACTCATCATCTTCTGGTGCTTCATTAGGGCTGGGATGGAGCTTGCTGTGGAGGTGCCTGCCCCTCCTTGTTGACCAAGCGGGCTTGGCCGTCTTTAAAGTCTGTTGCTGAAGCTGGGGAAGAGGAATTCTTGTCCTTGCAGTGCTTTTTGTGTGAGTTGTCTCCACCTGGCAATGGGGAGAAGCATCTGTAGGCTCAGGGTGTGAGTTTTTTGGGACTGGGAGCCGTCTCCTCGGGGTCCATACAGCATGCCTGGTTCTCCTTCCCCTGGCTGCTATCTGTTAGAGGTCTCCTGATGGGAATTGTCACCAGGCGCGTGGTTGAGTGCGCGTTTCTTACCCGTCTTTCCTGCCAGTCCATGCTGGCTGTGGTCCTGTTACCTCTGCTGCTACCCGTTAGGCTGCGTGGAGCAAATTCTCTCTCTACCTCTGGCCTGGGGACACGGCCTTGCTCTCAGGTCAGTGCCGGCTGAACAATCTGGCCGGGTGGCTTTCTCCAGGGGTAACTGGCTGTGCTGGATCCGGCTTTGCTCAAATCCCGTGGAGCAGGAGGGTTGGGGTTGGGGTTCTGCCCGGGGGGGCTCCAAAACGACTCACATGCCCGACCTGCTCAGCTGCAGCTCCAAGGAGAGGCAGGATTTGGCAAAACACATCCATGTCCTCTCGGTGGTGGTGTCTTCGCCGGATTTTGTGGCTGCAAGAACTCGAGGTGGTGTTTGAGGCACCCTTCTGTGCTGTAAGCAGGCACTGTGTGAAAAGACTCCCCCAAAAAGGGGTACCCAGGGAGGGTGTAGCCGTGGTGTTGGCTGGTAGCGCTTTTGGCTTCTTCCCACCGAGGAGGAGGTGCTGTGAGGTCTCTCAAGTGACATCCTGAATGACAGAGTTTAAACAATGCCCTTTTTTTGCCCAAGATGAATGGGACAGTGGTGCATTAAGGTAATTTGTGGCTAATTTGAATTAGCCTTCAGAAATATCACATTGCCCCGCAAGGGTGGTCTTCTGGCAGTCCTCATGCTTCTTGCCTGCAATTCCTGGGCAGAACTTCTTCTCTTCTTCTGGAGAGGGCGGATTTCGTGCTCATAACTTGAATTAAGGCTGGGGCGTACGCTGCTGGTTTGTTTTAAGAGTTTCTTCTGGTGTAGCCCTAGCTTTGTGTTGGCTGTAGGAAGAGCTCAGCTTCTGTGATTGATGAATATTGCCCGGCTTTGTATGGATGCCATTGTAATGAAGCAGCAGTCATATGCCTCATTAAAGGAGGTGTTGCCACCTCGAGAAGCGCTGAGGCCGTACAGGTTTGGTGAGTTGGAAATGAAACGATGAAATGTGATGAGTCAAACATACTTCAAGGAGAGGGGCTGGGTTGGAGCCAGCGCTGCAGACCACGAGTACTTTGAGGCACAGCTACTTGGAGCAGGGACGTAGGGAAGGCACAGCAAGGATTGCCTGCCTCGCAACACGGACAGATATTTTTCTTTTAACTTCCATTCCTTTCATACCTTATGGCAAAACTTCCTCTTCAGCCATGTCTGTGCCTTGGCAGACTTCATTCTTTGTCTTTTTTACCTCATGGCCAATTGTTCTCCCCCCCAAGCTGCTGCTTTTGTTTCCTTTCGAACCACCCCGCCGGGAGCTGACACCTGGGCTGCATCTTTTATCTTATCAGAGCGTGGGGCGGGGAGGAAGCGCTGGCAGGAGTGGGAACCTCTCTCCCCGCTTTTCCCACGTGCTGGGAGCAGAGCTTCGTGCGTTTCCTCGCCCCAGAACACGCTGCTATACCAATCAGCCTTCCCATTTGAGCAGGAATCTGCATTTTCCTTTCATTCCTGTGCCTTCTTCTGTTGGTGGCACCAGCTCGCTCCGAGGATGCTCTGGACTCTGCCAGACACCCACAGGGGCTCGGGGGCTGCTGCAGATCGATTCCTCGCGCTCCCAGTGGATGCTGCCCCATCACGGCCCTGCCAGACGAGCCTTATTTGGAGCGTCCGATCCCGAAGGCGGGGAGCCCACAGGTGCACGAGTTGCCCAATTTATTTTTTTTATCTCCCTTTTCCTGGCTCGCCTCCTGCTGATGCAAAACCTGCGGTGCGCACGTGGGAGGCGAAGAAACGAATGTGAGAGCAGGAAGACGAGCGACCTCTCAGGTGATCCCTACTGAGCTGGTTTGGTGTTTTTTTTTTTTTTTTTTTTTTTTGCTCTTTTAAAGCCAGAGCAGTTTTCTCAGCACTGCTTTCTTAGGACGTGCCCCGGTGGATGTGTGCGGGCAGAGCTCTGCTCACACTATGAGCCTGGAAGCCACCTCGCTTCGTTAGCACCCCTCAGAGCCACGCTGGTGCATAAATTATAAAGCTTTGGGGCCAGGGGATTTGCATCCTGGCAGCTCGCAGCACGGATTGAGCATGTTAAGGCCTATCTCGTGTGCATCCCATCTTGTATACGTCCGTGTGGATGTATCTTTAGCAAAGACCCTTTATTTTTCTCTTCCGTGTCCATATTTGTCCAAGCCTGGAGGGAAACCACACGCCTTCTGCTGTCAGCACTTCAACAGCAACCTTGGAGTTTCTGGGTAGTTTCTCTTTAGTGTGTGGCTGATGAATGAGTTGTTGGGGCTGCTCTCACCGGGTCATCCCCAAAGGTTCCTCTTTGGGTTAGCTCGGTCGAGGGCTTCTGTGTCTCTTTGTCCTGCAAAAAGTGAAAACAACACGGAGGTAAAATCAGCTGCGCAGCAACTGCTGCCTTCCCCTGCCAGAGCCCACAGGGAGGAGCATGAGCAGCACGGATCCCACGGGTCCTGTTGGGTGAGCTCTGGGTGCGTGGGGAGCCCGTCCACAGGTGAGGCTGCCCCTTTGTGGGGTGGAAATGATCCCAGAATGTGCTGGGACCACTTTGCCTACTGTGTGTGGGACCAGGACAATCCCAGAAGGACATCCAGGAGCTGCATGATGGCCAAGATAAACTGGGGGGAAGAGCACAGGGTGCTCCAGCCCTTCCTTTTGGAGAAGCATCTCTCATCTCGCTGACAGTGAGGTTCCTGCAGCGCTTTGATTGCCCTTTAATTACACCTGGCTTGTTTGAAAGGCAGATCTGGTTGGAAAAAGGTGCTGTGTGGAAAGAGCTCGGCTGTCTCCGCTGCCCTTCCTCGAGGGCACGCAGCGGAGCAGCCGGATTAATTTTTCCTGCGTTATTAAAGCTCGCGGATGGTTCCTCGTGGCTCCCGAGGTGGGCACGGCGCCGTTCCTACCAGCTGTGAGCAGCGCGGGAAGTCACAAGGTTGGGCTTCTTCCCACGCTGCCTCCTGTCCTGATCTCAGATCTCCCTGCTTTAAAGCCTCCGTTTGTGCTCTCTGTGAGGCCGGGCTGCTCCTCTGCCCCCAAAGGCTGCAGGACACGAGATGTGGTGGCGAGGGAGCGGTGGGTGCGGGGCTTCTGTGGCACATTGGGGTGAAAAACCAACAAAAAAGAAAGAAAAAGTAAAGCCTGGCTTTGGTTGTAGAGGAAAAGCCTGCAAATCTGATTCAACGTACACTCAAGGCTTAACTGCCGAGCAAGCAAAATAGCTCGGGAACGGGTTCCTAATCCTTTTCCAGATCTGTTTTAAAGAAAATCTACCTAACTTTTGAGGCTTTGAGTCATGGCTGTAAGCGCTCGGGCTTGACAGCGCTCTATTTTTAAGCGCCGTCGTTGTGTTGGATCCTGGGAGGTGAGATGAGAGAAAATGTTTTTTTTTTTTAAAAAAAAAAAAAGTAACAACAAATCTTAATATAGCTGAGAATGCGGAACTGCCCTTAGAAAAATAGGTTGGACAGATGAAAAGGAATCTTGCTCAGCAGGCTGGAGACGCAGAGCAGCTTCTGCGGTTACGTTTTTCTTTCTTCTGGCAATGTTGGGGTGGGGATGGAGCTGGCGCAGTCCCTCGGCCTGACGTTTCTTCTCCGGGGCGAGTCAAATCTTCCCCAACAAAAGCTCCTGGCTGAAACTGCTCGAGCCCAAAGTGTAGAAGCTGCTCCCTGAAAGGCTGTTTTTGGGGAAGTGGAGGGGATTTTAAGCTCAAAAATAGGATTTGGAGCTACAGGGCGGGGAGGGAGGAGGAGGAGGGGAGCCTTTCCCAAGGGCTTTGTAGGAAGGGGAGCGGCCAGGCTCTGAGGGAGGTGGTTGTCATCTGCCTGGCGTCCCCAAGACTTAAAGGGCATGAAAATGAAGTCAGCCGTTCAAAGCCCCAGCTAAGCAAATGAGGAGAGCTTCGAGTGGGAGGATAATCTTTGCCATCTGACGGGGCCCCGAATTCCCGTGGGACACCCAGAAGCACCCATCCCTCGTGTCAAGACCCAGGCTCCGAGAGCCGCCTGTGCTTTGCTTCCCTGCTAAGCCCATCCTCCAGGGAGCCTCTTGGGCAGCAGCCTGCAGGCAGAGCCCAAAACTGGGACCCGAATTCTCCAGGAGATACGTGCTGCCTCTGTGAAACCTGTGTGGGATTTCCCAGGAGCTGTGAGGCTGTGGCAGACCTGGAGTGGCTGCTGCTGCGTGTTTCCCCGCAGAACATCCCCCCCTTTTTCGTGCAGACAGGAGAGCTGCGTGTGAATATTCACCGGGGTAAATAAACTTCAAATTAAAAATGTCAAAGCATGCAAACACCAGAGCCACGGCTCTCTTACAACACCCCCCCTGCTCAGGGAAGCCAATTACTCAGGCTGTGCCTGCAGCTGATTACAGGAAAGGGGTGAGAGCAGCTCTGAAAAAACCTCCGAGCTTTCCCCAGGGCCCTGCCAGAATGCGCTTTGGGAGCTGAAGGCAGCAAAAAGGGGAGGCAGGCGGATGAAAGGCAGGGTAGGGATGGGAAGCGTTCAAACAGTGATCCCAAACAGACCTCCTCGCCTTTCCGAGCTGCGATTGAGCCTTCGCAGTACCGAGGAGGCTCCGGAAGGTGGCAGGAGCTCACCGCACAGCTCCTCAGCCTGGCTCTCAGTGTTAGAGGCGAGAGGAATCAGCAATTAGGTGGTGGGAGCGTGCTCCTGCAGAAGGACAATGTGCTTCTGGCTTCCACAGCTTGGATGCCTTATTTTTTAAAAAAAATTTATTATTTCAGAGGTGGGTGGCCAGCCTTAGCTCACGAGGCAGAGAGGAGAGCCTTTTTCTGAGGCAATTAAGAAAATGAAATTAGATGTGTTGAAAAATCACTCCTAATTCAATTTTTTGTTAGAATAATGAAAATATTGCCCTTTCCTGGTGGTTCTGAGCTCTGACAGGGTGCTGCAGGTCTTCCTGGGGAACATTCAGAATGGTGTTTGTAGTTTTAAGAAGCAAACCCAGGAACTCTCTCACTGAAATGATAGCATTATTTATTTGGTTAAAGGTAATAGCTTGCCTAATATTTTAATAGCTTTTAATACAACTTAATCTGATACAAGCACTCAGAACTTTTTATGTGCAACTCACAAAGCTTTGGTTTACCACGTCCAAATTAATGCAAGTCTTTCAGGGTGGTAAAAGACTTGCCAGTGAAGCTTGGGTATAGGAGAATTCCTGCTGCTAAAGGTTTGCTGAGGAGAGATGAGATAAAAAAAAAAATACCAAGGAAAGACAGGTGGAGCTCTCCTGAAGTTTGAGAGTTGGACAAAACCCTTGAACAAGAGTGAATTTCCCTTATAATGCCATCTATAAATACTAAGGACCGTGATACTGCTTCGTGTGGCTCTCAGCTGATACCTCAAAAGACAGAAAGCTCTCCCTGGAGGATGAGGGCCTGCACTTAGCTCTCAGCTCTGGCTGTGTAGTGCCTTGCCAGGAATTTCTGTGGCACTTGTGACAGATTGGTTTCCTCTCCTGCAGGTTTTCATTTCTGTGAACTGCCTCAGCACGGATTTCTCCTCGCAGAAGGGGGTGAAAGGCCTGCCCCTGAACCTGCAGATCGACACCTACAGCTACAACAACAGGAGTAACAAGCCCGTGCACCGAGCCTACTGCCAGATTAAAGTCTTCTGCGACAAGGTAAGGCTGGCTCAGCGTGCAGGTGATGTTTTGGGGCGGGCTGTTCCACAGCTGAGGGGGCTGCTTGGGATTTGGGCTCACCGAAGGCTCCTGTGCAAGGGAAAATATTCCAACCCCTTCCACTTGGCTCGTGGAGGTTAGGATGACCTCAGATCAATTTGCTGCTCTCCTGAGCGCTGTGGAGATGTTGACTTTGGAGAAAGGTCAGCCTGTGGCAGAGGATCAAATGTGGTGGTCCAGACACCCGGAAAAGCACCTGATGGATTGAGCAAGCGGAGGCTTTTATTTTTGCTCAGCTTCTGTCTTGACAGCCTTTGAAAGCGCTGGGTTTGTGGAGGAGAGGGATATCTGCCTGTCTCTGTAACCTGCTTCCATCCAAACCATCCTCAGAGGGACTGTGTCCTCTCCGGATGGGCTTCCTGTCACCCTAGGGCACTGCTGCAAAGATCCCAAAATGTATGGGATCTGCCTCTGCTATGGCATCCCATGGTTCCACCCTGCCACGTTTTATTGTCCAGTTTTGTATTAAACCCAAATTTATTAAATTTACCAGGGAGCTGAATTCTTGCTGCTACCCTTCTGCAGATGTTCTTCTGTGAAGTTGGGTAATAAAAGGGCAGGCTTGGTGAGCACGTAATTTCATCAAATCCCATTATCCTGCCGTGCCGCTGGATCCTTTATTTTTGTTTGGGGTTTTGACCTTTCCTCCCGCTTCCTTCCTCCAGATGCTTTGCAAACTGGAGCTGAATTAACGGAGGGAGAGAGGGGGAGAGAAGGCACCGAGTCCCAAACCCCAGCCTTGTCCATCCCCTCTGGCCACCTGTAGGAGCCCCGGCATTTCAGCAAGAGCTCCCAGTTTTCCAGCAGCAGTCGTGCTTTAAATCTCGAGCGATCAATCAGCTTATCACAGCTGCTTATAGGAGCAGGGTTACTATAGCATCCACACAGCTCAGTCCTTAATGTGTTTGTCCTCGTGGCGCTGCCTGCAGGCGAGTGCTGCTATCAGGGGGAGCCTTTTAGGAGGAGCTGAAGCTCCAGGGGCACAGCCCTGAGGACCTGCAGCCAGTGCCCCTTTTCCAGCGCCTCCTGCACGCTGCGGGGCATGGCTCCAGCCTCCAGCTGGCTCCCTGCAGCACCGTGCTGTTACATGAGACCCGTTTGGCTCCGTGTCCCCGATGCCCTCACGTCTCCCAGCCCCTTTGCCCTAGTTTCCACGACCGGGAAGTGGCTCCTGGTGACATTTCCCCCCCAGCCAAGCACCCCAGCTGCGTTGGCAGGTGCAGAGGCACGTTGGGCACGCCGACGGGGAGCCCAGCTTGAGTTCCCCAGCACACAGAGCCCTGCTGAGCCCCTGCCTGGTGCTGCTGGATGGCCTGCAGGGGAAAGGCCCCGCCCTGGAGCACCTGGGGAGCTCCTCTCCTGTGTGTCTGGGGCTTACCAGCGAGCCCCCTTCTGCTGCAGGAGGGAGGAATGAGCGGCTGCCCTCTCCAAAACACAGCTTCCCTTTTACAGCCCAAGAATCCCTTACACAGCCAGAGACTTAGCAGGAGAAAAGCAACAACCACAAAATCCTGTGGCCTTTAACACGGTGGCGAGAGCACAAAATCTTAGATTTCAGGCTGTAGGCAGTTTTCCCAGCTTCATCACCTTGAAAACTTCTTTCTTATGAACTTGTTTATCCCAGAACTGTCGAATACTGGCTTTCTGTCTCTTCTTTCCTATGTCTCTTTTTCTTCCTTCCTCCAAAAGTACCTTACCCTTAAGCAGAAAGGGCTGTTACCAAAGCAGCTGAGATGCTGCGGGTTGCAGGGGATTGAAAACAGAGCTCTGAGACTGTACAGAAAGGGAGGATGGAGGAGACTTCCTCAAAACACCTCCAAATCCTGGTCTGTGTGTTCCTCGCATCGAAGACAGCGCAGTTCTGTAGTGTGAAGTTTGAGTGGCAGAACTTCAGTAATCCCAAACAAAAGGTAGAAGACACAGGGCTGGAGCCAGATGTGCTCTTCCTGCTGCCATCCTCTGCAGTCCCCACAAACCAGACTTCCTTTTTCCTTGCCGTTAGAGCTGCCTGCGTGTACCTAGCAGGAAATACAGCTCCCTCCCCGCTGCTGCTTGGGCTGGAGCTCCAGAGCTGTGTGGGCAGGAACCAGGGGGCTGTGGCTTCTGTCATAGCCTGGCACTGGCACGAGGAGAAGAAATAACGCCTGCTTTAAAGCAATGAGTGTCTGCAGCTTTGGCTGTGTTTGTGTGACGTGCAGAAAAGTAGCTGGCACTTGGTGACCCAATGTGGCTTCGTTTTCACAGATCAGTGTTTAAAGATCATTTACTGAACTCTTACGTTGAGAAAATGTGAAAGCTTTTCTTGTTTCAAACACTTTGGATTTATTTCATATCACATTTCTTAACGGTTGGTTTTGCTGTGGGTATCTTTTGTCATCACATCCCCATCTGACTCGAAAAACAAGCCAGTGGCTTCATCTCGGATATGGTCACTGGACTTTAGGTGGCAGGACTTGGAAGTAAATTCTGGGCAGATCTCAACGTTGCTATGATCTTACTGAAGCTGACCTCCACAAACACAGCTCTTAAAGAATCACTGTTCCTGCCTCTGGATGGAAACCCAAACTAAAAAGACCTTCCCTCTCACCCCCTTTCCTTAATCTCTTGTCTGGCAGGGGGCAGAAAGGAAGATCAGGGATGAAGAGCGAAAACAAAGCAAAAGAAAAGGCAAGTGCACTGACCCCAGCTCTCAGTTGAATGCCTGTAAGTAGAAATTACTCTGCGAGTATTTTAAATAGTAGATCTCATTTTGGCTGCAAGTAACTTGTGCGCTGGTGTTCTCCTGAGTCCATTTTTTTATCCCCTGTGGAATCGGTTTTGTTTTAAGCTGGTGTTTATGGAGTCACTCGCTGTTTCACAACTTTCCTAGGCCTGCACTTTTCCACATGTATGAATGAAGTGAAGGCCTCAGCAGTCTGTGTGTGATGTGGGGATGAGATTTTTGTGTTTTTTACCTCTGCTGCTGAGTTTTTGTTTTTTTTTTTTTTATTTTGACTGCAGCAGACCCTGTGTTTTGACTAGTTATTCGCTAACAGAGCCGCTTAGAGGAACATCTCCCTGCTCACCTCTTTGTGGGGCAGGCGTGTGCTCTCTCCTGCTATGATCAGGGGCTGGTTCAGCAAGCACGCGCCTCCCGCCTTGCTGGGCAGGATTTTCCTGACGCAGCAGGTCTGGGCAGCTGGAGCAGCTTCAGAAGCAGATAATGCTCCCAGGGAACCCGTTTGCTCAAGGGCAGGTGGAAAAAAGGGATGGGTTTTTGCTTTTTGCCCTGAGTAGAAGGTGGGTTTAGCACAGTGTCACACAGGCAGTCCCCCGGCGGCTCCCAGGAGATTTTTTTTCTTTGCCTAACGGCTGCACGCTGCCAGCAGCTCCAGCACTGACTCCCAGGGTCTTGTGATTTTACAGAAGGTGCTTTCTAGGATGAATTTCCTCGGCTTGGGCTTAGCCCGAAGTGACCTTTATATTCCTGGAAAGCCCAAACCATTGCTCTTCAGTTCTTGTGTGGGGAGTTTTTAATTGCCTTGAGCCACTAAGCTGTGGTACCCACTCCAGGATCTCTAATACCACGTGCCCGTGGATTCAATGGCAGAAATGATTTTCACCAAAAGTCACCAATTATTTTATTTTACAGGAATTGAGCAATCTTGAAAAAAAAAATAAATCAGTGGCATGTTAATTCTTTGTCTTCCTTCTGACTTTCTGGTGTGGGAAATTCAGCAACATTTTGGGGGAATGCTTAGGGAGAAGAGGGGAGTTTGAACCATCTTTTGCCCTCTGTTTGGTTCACTTGGTACGTGGAAAACCTGGTTTTCTCTGTTGTGTGAGTGGTCAGAGCGCTCCCCAGCCTGTTCTAATGCTTCAATGAAGTCAAGCAGCTCACTCAGATGGAGCAAACTCCTGTTCCTCTGCAAAATAAGCTGGTTTTTGGGGTCCAGGCCCTCCCCCAGGACAACCCAGGTTCAAACTTCCCTGCTACAGGAGGTTCTCCCTTTCCTGCAGGGTACTCGTCCCCAACAGTCTCTTAATTTGAAATGATTTAGGAAAGCTTTGGCCTCGTTGCCATTTATTTACCCTCTCCTCCACCCCCCTCTTTGGTCTCTCCCCAGTTTCCGATGTCAAAGTGCCCATGCTTCCCTCGCACAAGCGCACGGACATCACCATCTTCAAGCCCTTCATGGACCTGGACACGCAGCCCGTCCTCTTCATTCCCGACGTTCACTTTGCGAACCTGCAGCGCGGGGCTCACGTAAGCACCACCCATGGGCCTGGGGAGGGCTGGGGGGCGTAGCTGCAAGAAGTCTGGGGTGCTGTGCGTGCAAATAAATCCCAAATACCAGGCTGTCTGCACTGGGGCTGTACACAAACACAGGGCGAGCCTTAAATGAGCAAGGGACGTTGCTCCGAGACGTGTTGGCTGGAGTTACCCAGGGATGTTGTCTGAATTAATTATTTTCAAATGAACTCCTGTTGGTAAGAACCTGAAATGATTTTTTTTGCCCAAGCATCTCCAGCTGAGAGTTCCCTGAAGGAACCGCAGGCTGTTTTTCTCTTGTAAAGTCTGTCGGGTTTCTGGTGGGCTGCTGTAGACCTCGGGCTTCTCTATCTTCAGCCTGCTGCAGAGTGAAAAGCCGTTTGGTGGAGCTGGCGAATGTCTCAGCTTTGTGATCTGCTGCCAGAGCACCCTGCCGCAGCATTCCTGGAAAGTCCCAGCTGACAGGAAGCTGGAAGGGAAAAAAAAAAAAAAAAAAAAGGAGTGAAACTTCAAAACCTTCAGCTTCACTGTGTCGAGAGTTCTGGCATGTGACAATGTTAACCTGATCTGTTAAGACCACTGCCTGAGCTCCTACCAGGGATTGGGAGAATAAATGTGTATCTGTAAGATTGTAGGAAAGCACGTGTTAAAAATCAAAGGTTCCTACTGCTGAGTGCTGATGGAAGACACTGAACTAGACAGAAAACCGATTGGCTCTTGTATGTTCCCATCTTTAGCATTTGAGATCCTTCGATTTCTTTTAAGAGGTAAAGATGCTTAGTGGCTTCTGGAAGATTGAGTCTTATTTTTGATACAGGGTTGAAAGATAAGAAACAAAATCCAGTTCTGGATAAAATATTTTATAACCCTAAGCAAAAATATTACCTGTTTGTTAAAATGAAGGCAACATTTATTGCTTGGACCCGAGCATCTCACTTCTAGTAGTGTAGTTTTGGCAGGCTCCCTACCTGACAGCCTCTTTATCCCCTGTATCCTGTACCGATCCTTGAACAAAAACTTGTCACTGGGGCATCTCTGGGTGGATAGCAGCAGGATCATCCCAAGTTTTTCTGCATAAGTCAAAAATAAATGTTCTCTTTGTTTTTAAAAGGTCCTTCCTGTTGCTTCGGAAGAGCTGGAGGGTGAAAGGTAAGAGCGGTGCTACTTCAGCCTCATCAAGTTTTGTCTCTAACTGTGCTGTGCCTAACTTTTTGTCCTGTCAATGACAGCTCCAACCTGAAGAGAGGAGCTTATATTGGCGAAGAGGACTTCATCGCCAGTCCTAATAAGATGGCCAGAATAGAAGAACCAAAAAGAGGTATTGAACCAAACTGAGTGTGTGTTCTGCTGCTTTAAAGCTGTTATCAACTTGTGCACTCTGTTGTGGGATTGGACATTGCTGTGGGGTCGTGGAAGAAGATCAGATCCCTTTGGGATGAGATCCCCTTTGGAGTTGTTACAGAGGGTTACCTGCCTGGTGAGAGCTGTGTGTGGAAAGACGATGATGAAGTTTAAAGGATTAAAAGGCGAGGATTAAACTTCTGATGGGGCAAAGTTAAAGCTCCCAAGTTGGATGTGAATGGGGCTACTGCTGTAGTCTGTGTAACCTAAAAAGAAACGATGGATTTTACAAAAGGGAATGAGGCTTCTTGGTTTCTCTTGCTGCTGTATGCCACAAAACAAGACCCTTGTATCCCATCCAGGCTGCAATACCTACTCATTAGAAGACAGATTAAAGCTGGCAAAGACGTCCAAGTCCTGGCTTTTTAGCTGATAAGGCCTGCTCCTCAGCCTTAACGCAGGTTTTAATGAGGCTGATTTTATTTACGCTGACTCTCTGCTAGCTTGAGAACACTTGGGGTGTTTGTTAAGGGGAAGGAAGACTGATGAGACAGCACAGGAGGAGTGGGGGAGCACACAAATAAATTAATTAAAAAGGAAGAGGTGGCCGGGTTGGCTTCACCTACTGCCCAGGTCTTTGAGGAGCAGTTACACAGTTACCTCCTCTCTGATTTGTTTTCCAGTGTTGCTGTATGTCCGGAAAGAGTCAGAAGAAGTCTTTGATGCACTTATGCTAAAGACCCCGTCTCTGAAAGGCCTGATGGAAGCTGTAAGTACCGAGGCTGTTTCCTAGTCCTTGCCTCCAGTTGGAAGAAAACACGAGTGTAGTCCCTGGCTGTCCAGTCGTGCACAAATAATTGTAGGAATGCTGATCCCAGTTTGTGTCCTTGTGTTCCTGCTGCTTTGGGATCAAAAGCAGAAGGCTGGTGCACTTTCAGTAGTGGGAAAATGAACATAAATAACACTTCGATTCACTGCTGAAGGGGCTTTTGGAAGCTTCCCTAAGTGACTTACTCCATTAAGAGACTTACTCCACACACTGAAGGTCTGAGTGTAAGGAGGTGTTTCTTAGCCTTCCTGAAAATCCAGGCTCGTCTTTTTCAAGTCCCAGCTTCTGAGTGTGCTTGAATACTTTTTTTATGTATCCGTGCACACAAGCATGAATTTAATTCCCTGGTGGGTGACTGCCAAAATAGCCTTCCACCACCCCTGCTGCTGCAGTGCTGCAAGAGAATTCAGAGCTTAACCCTGGGGAACGGCGCGATGCTTGGCACAGGCTCAACACTGACATTTCTGCCTGTTTTTCTGTGAGTGGTGCCTTGCCGAGGCGCAGAGGACAGATGTTTTGTGGCTGCACAGCCAGGTTAGCTTTGGAACCCAGGGATGGGTCCTGCACTGAAGCTGCACCTTTATTATTTCACCTGGACTTCATAAAACAAGGTATCAAAGCTCAAAAATGCAGGCTGGAGAGCTCCTCCTGTGCTTTTGTGCCCTGTCCATACTGGTTTGGTGCTCACTGTCAGTGCAATAGAGCAACTTGCCTGGGTAAATCAGACTTAGGATAGCAGCCCTGTGATTTTATGATGTCTGTATGATGAAATGCCATGCTCAGAGGCTGTGGTTCCGCCTGGGGAACCCTGTGATGGGTAAAGGAAGACATTTATGATCACCGTATGTCTTTAGCAGCAGGGTTCCTTGCTCTTTTGCCATTTTTCCCCTCTACCAGCCACTGCGATGACTGGTTTTCACCTCACCCCTCCGACACTGAATTTAAAAGCGGCTTTCAATGTGCTGAAGGCAGCCCGGAGAGGATGCTGAGTGTTTGTTTCCTGTTTCTTGCTCTGTGTGGGCTTTTTGTCGGGTGGGCGGGGGGTTGCCTGGTGAGAAGTCAGTGGCTGGGCTTAGAACATTCACATTTTTTGCACTGAAGTTGGCAAACTGCAGAGGAGGGGCTCTCATCTCTAGGTTTCTCCTTGTATTCCAGATTTAGTATTGCCCTGAAAGGGCAGAGCAGACCTTTTATTGTTCCTGTCTGTTACAGTAGTGGAAGGCAGCACTGACAGTCCCCTTGCTTTACCCATGCTTGCTTTCTTTTGTTCCAGATATCTGACAAGTACGATGTTCCTTTTGACAAAATAGGAAAGATCTTCAAAAAGTGTAAAAAAGGGTGAGTATGTACCCGTGCTGCAACTCTGAGAACACGAACACCTTTTTCCAAACCTGTAGGCAGATCTGCTTTAAATACCTCTCTGTGCACCGCTCATATGCAAATCCCACATCACAGAATCTTCAAGGTTGGAGAAGCCCTCCAAGTTCATCTGGTCCAACCATCCCCCTACCACCAATGTCACCACTAAACCATATCCCCAAGCACCACGTCCAACCTTTCCTTAAACACTCCCGGGGACGGTGACTCCACCACCTCTCTGGGCAACCCGTCCCAGTTTCTGACTGCTTTTTCTGAGAAGAAAGTGTGTGTGCACCGTGTGCTAATCCTATTCCAGCACCCCTCATGGAGCAGGAGACTGGAAGGGTCTCACAGAAATAAACACTCTGACTTTTCCTATAGAACCAAGTCATCAGACCTCTCAGATTTAATTGCCGTTTGAATCAGAGTTGATTGTGTCAGAGGAAGAAGAGTTCAGTTTGTTTACAGGCTCCTAGTGACAAGGAACCAACTTCAACCCCTGTTAAATTGCTCCAGTGTCTAGCTGTGCTCAGGGTGTCTCCATGTGGCTACAGTTACTAAACCCGCTCCTCTTTTTGTGCGCTACATTGAAGACAACTTGACTCGCAAAATACCTGCTCCCCACAAAGGCCAGGCTCCTTTTTATTTTGTAATATAGTTGAGCTCATGAACATGCCTTTATTTTCAGTAATTTTGCAGGAATTTTCTTGGTTCTTCTCTAAATCTTCTCTGAAGTCCCTTCAGTTTCTTAGCCCCTTCCCCCCAAATCCCTCTGGTCAGAAAAATGAGTGCTTTTATCGCCTTTGGAACGTGGTTCTGAGCGTTGTGCTTTTATAGCAGAATTACCACAAGCTTGATTTTTATTTTTCCAGGATTCTGGTCAACATGGACGACAACATCGTGAAACACTACTCTAACGAAGACACCTTCCAGTTGCAGATTGAAGAGGTCGGGGGATCTTACAAGCTCACTCTCACCGAGATCTAAGATCGCTGAGCCTCTGGATTTTAACCAAAGGTCTCGAGTGAACATTTTCCCAGAATTTGGTGTGTTGGGTAAAACACTAATCACCTTCTCCAGGAGCCAGCCAGCTGCCGGCTCGTTCTGGGGATCACAGTGGTTTTGCCTAACACCTTTTGTGTCTCTGCTCTTCCCAGAGAAGGTGGGAACGCTCATGGCCTTATTTGCACTTGAAATGAGCGAGCAGAGACCAGCAATTAAATAGAGAGCATGTATAAAACACTAGTAACTACGGGAGGGGAAAAAAAACCCTTGGAAGGTGGCCTTGTAGAGCGGTGATCCCTTATTTATCTCTTCAGTACCCACGTGGGAGCCTGTTCTCAGCTACTAGCCTTGTGTCGGCCTGTTTTCTGCTAGGTAGGGCTGCGAAACCGCTCCGTGACACCCGGAGGACTTGGGGCAGGTCGGAGAGAAGCCTTCGTGATGTTTACTCCTTAACAGGGCAGGTCGTTGGGGTCATTTTTTTTTGTTTTTTTTTTTTTGTTTGTTTGTTTTGGAGGGGGGGGGAAGAACGTAAAAACTGCCTTGCTTATGAAGAACTCGCCTTAGTAACTGTGTGAACTCTCGTCAGATGAAGCTATATTGTATATAAGTGCAATATATTTTTGAAGGTTTGTAAATTTGTGTACATAGGAGTGATATATATAATATATATAAACCCTGCTCCTCGCCTACGTGCCGCCAGTCTCTGCGACGAAGCCCAGTGAGAAGGAAGCCGCGTGCAGGGGACGCAGATATTGAACGGGGCTGTTTAAACCCGGACAAACCCTCACCCTCAGCCCCAGGGGAGCGTGTTTGGATGTTGGCGGAGCGCCCCGAGGGAGCTGGGGGCTGAGCATTAATGGGGTGCATCCTATGGGGCAGCTGGTAGCAGGGAGTGCCAGAAACCTCCCCAAAGTGCCATTGTGCCGCATGTGTGCTTCTGAAGGAAGGGAAAGGCGCCCTCTGATCAGCAGCGAGTGAGGGACACACAGGGGAGCGGCAGCACCGGGCTCTAGGGCAAAAACCCACATTATGGGGTGCCAAGTGAGCAGGGAAGGGCGAGCGCTGGGTCCTTGCCCCTCTGGTTTTCCTAGCAAGCGGGATTTACGATGGGTTTGTCATGTTTTTGGGCTGGGAAGGGCTGCATGTGCTTCGCCTAGGGCACAGAGGTTGCTCTGGCTAGGAAATCTGGCTGGGATATAGGGCTGCGAGACTGACACGGGTAGGGTTTGCTGCTTGGGGCAGGAGCAGAGCCTGTAGGAAACAGGAGAGAGCCGCCTTTTGCTCCACTTGGCACAGGGAAAGCCCCAGCTGGAGCCTCGGGCCAGCAGAGCGCCAGGGAGTGGGCTTAAATCGCAGAAATTCAGGTTTACACACTCAGAAGGTTGGTTTTTTTTTTTTTTTTATATATATGTATTTTATTGTTATTATTTTATGACTTAAGACATGAGTGTTTTGGGGGTTGTGTTTGGGATCCCAAGCTGGGTCCTACACCGGGTGCCGTCTGCTCTCCTCTGCGCGGGTTGACGGCCACCACGTCCAGCACAAGGATGGATCCCGGGGGTCTGTGGGCCACAGGAGAGCAGCACGGTACTGTGGCCCTACAGCTGATGGCCATGGCCCTATAGAGAACCACTGTGACCCCACAGAGAGCTCCTGCAGTGATCCCACAGAGCACTCGGCCTGGCACCGGACCTGCCCCTTGGGCTTCCCTTCACCTTCTGGGGAATGGAGTTATTATGGCAAGGGAACTTTTTTAAAGCTGATCTATAGATACAGAATATATATATTTACAGGTTTTTATCAAAAATGGAAGTTTTAGGGCCGAACCTCAGTAGCTGTGGCTGTGTAGAGGTAGGGTGTGGGGTTCACAGCTGTGAGCCCCAGCTTGATGCTTGTTTTCCACTGGGCCGCGGGTCTTGGAGCAGTAGCAGCGCTGCGGGGTGTGCGTTTCGCGGTCCCTCTGCTGTTTTGTAACTCGCCGTGTATTTCCCACCGCCCTATTAAATTTTATATGGTCCTTTCTAACGAGCAGCCCTTCATTCCACGGGGCCGGGACGTGGGGTGCTTGGGGGTCTGTGCAGAGCTCAATAGAGCCGTGGGGGCAGCACCCTGGGCCCTTCCCCTTCCCACCAGCGGCTTTTTGGGGTGCCCCCACCCCCACTGTCCCTAAAACTCCCCCAATTTAGGGCGCCCACCCCACCCCACCCCACCCCGCTGCCCACGTGCGGCGCGGCACGGAGCTGGCGGGGGCGGCCCCCAGGCCACGCCCCCTCCCCGTGGCCACGCCCCCATCCCGTGGCCACGCCCCCTTGCGCCTAGGCCCCGCCCCCGACCTTTCCCCCAGTTTCCCGCTCCTCGCCCCGCCTCCCCCCCCTTCCCCCCCCTCCCTCCCACGCGGCGCCCCCCCCGCCGCCAGCCCCGCGGCACGCCGCGATCACGCCGCCCGCCGCCTCCCATTGGCCGAGCGCGGGGCGCGCCGCGCGCTGATTGGCGGAGAGCCGCTCCCCGGGGGCGGGGCAGGGGAGGGGCGGGGGCGGGGTGGCCGCGCCGCGCCGTGCCGCCAGCCCGCTCACACCGCCGCCGCCCGCGGGGCCCGCGCCATGCACGGCTCGCCCGGCACGGGGATGGGCGATGCGGCCGCGGTGAGCGCCCGGCGGGGCTGGGGGAGGGAAGGGAGGGGAGCGGAGGGGCTGGGGGCTGGGGTACGGGGTGGGGGGGCAGCGGGGGGCAGCGCGGGCACGTGCTCGGCGGGGAGGGGACCGTTAGGTGGGGAGGGGGTCGGGACATGAGGGGATATCGCGTCCCTGAGGGGCCGGGGTCGTTTTCCTGAGGGGATATCGGGACCTGAGGGGCTGGGGTCGGGACCCTGAGGGGGCTACCGGGACCCTGAGGGGCTGGGGGCGGTAACCTGAAGGGATATTGGGACCCTGAGGGGATATCGGGGACCCTGAGGGGCTGGGGTCGTTATGCTGAGGGGATATCGCGACCCTGAGGGGCTGGGGTCGGGATCCTGAGGAGATGTCGGGATCCTGAGGGGCTGAGGTCGTTATCCTGAGGGGATATCGCGACCCTGAGGGGATATCGGGACCTGAGGGGCTGGGGTCGTTATCCTGAGGGGGCTACCGGGACCCTGAGGGGCTGGGATCGGGATCCTGAGGCGATATCGGGACACTGAGGGGATATTGGGATACTGAGGGGCTGGGGGCGGTAACCTGAAGGGATATCGGGGACCTTGAGGGGATATCGGGGACCCTGAGGGGGTTACCGGGACCCTGAGGGGCTGGGGTCGTTATGCTGAGGCGATATCGGTACCCTGAGGGGCTGGGGTCGGGATCCTGAGAGGATATTGGGGACCCTGAGGGGATATCGCGACCCTGAGGAGATATCGGGGGTCCTGAGGGGATATCGGGACCCTGAGGGGGCTGAGGGGTGGTCTCCGGTGCCGCTGCCCTGAGGGGCGGTTGTGACCGTTACCCTGAGGGGCTGGGGGCGGCTGCGGCCGTTACCCTGAGGGGAGGCGGGGGCCCTGAGGGGACCCCGAGGGGCCGGGGGCGGCCGGGGCCGGCTCCCTGCGGGGCGAGGAGCCCCTGAGCCCCCCCGGGTGCCCCCCCCCGGCCCCTCCCGGAGCCGCCGCCTCGCCCCCGGGCGGAGGAAGCGGCGGCGCCGCGGGGAGCAGCAGCAGGAGCAGGAGCAGCCCCCGCTTCCTGCCGCGGGGTGAGGCGAGGACAGGCGGGCCTGGCAGCGGGCACGGCGCGGCCGCGGGAAGCCCTGGCTTTATGTAATTATTATTTTATTTTGGAGCAGGGGAAGCCGTTCTCCTGAAATGTCGGCTAAAAAAAGCAATGAAATCATGAACTAAGCGCTGTGCTGGCTCGGCATTGCCGGCAGCTCGCCTGGCACCTCTTTGACAGGTGATGGGGGCTGACGCCCTGCGTTGTGCTCGCCCGCCTTCCACTTGACATTATTTTCAGTGGAGATGTTTGATTTCTTTTCCTGAGCACTCAACCCCTTGGCTTCCTAATTTAGAGAGCCTTAACCCCTCCCTGTCCCTAGCCTTCAGCCTCTGCGCCGGGTGCCTGGTGTTTTAGGTGAGAGCCCTGTGTGAGTGGCTCGCTCGCTGTTTCAGATCCATTTTGTTGGAAACATTTGTGTCTGTAGTGGCAACAGTGTCACACACACACATCTGTGTCCCTGTGACACCACTGAGCTTGTTACTTGAGTCAGTAACAAAGCTCCTGGCCTCCGGTCCAGTGCTGTCCCAGTGCTGTCATCCAAGGAGCAGGGCTCCGTGAAGGGTGTGATAACAACACAGAGGTTCTTATTTTTTTAATTAAAAGCCCTTTTCAGTAGTGTACGAACACTGCATAGCAGCATGGGGCTTAAATATTTCGCTCTGCACTGCTGAAGTGCCTTTGCAAAGCGTGGTACCCTGAGCCAGAGATCAGCCCTCAGAGCATCTCACCGCCAGCCTGGAAGCTATGCCCTCAATGAGGCAGGAAAGAGATTAGTGCTAAATACCAGCAGTCCGTGGGGTCTGGGAGACAGCCCTGCCTCAACAAGGTTGGAAGGAGAATCCTTCTCTTTTTGCTGGTGTGCAGGCGAGGGGTGTGTTTATTCAGAGCAGTGTCATCCAGGAAAGTAGCCCTGGAAACCCAAGCTGCGTGTTACACATATCAATTCCTTTCCTGCAAGTCATTTATTTTATTCTTTTTTTTTTTTAAAGAAGAGTAAGGGGGTGGGGAGGCGAGCTGGCAGGGGGAGGGGAAGAGTTGAGCCGCCTGGTAAAAGTCTTGCCGCGGGCCTGGGATCTGTTTCAGATGACCTTCATCGCCAGCAGACAGCGCGGGGGTGGCGGCAGCTTTGTCTGCGGACGTGTCCTAACAGCCGGTAATCCGATTGCCTTTAGGTTGACATTGTGGACATCTACGAGTCCATCCGAGAACGGCAGCGCCACGACAGCGAGAGGTCTTCCTGCGGCGCCTTGGAGCAGAATGACATCGAAGCCGTCGAAGCCCTTGTTTGCATGAGCTCCTGGGGGCAAAGATCGCAGAAGGGTGACCTATTAAAGATAAGACCCCTCACGCCCTTCTCGGACTCTGGCGATTTCACAATGCACGCCGAGGCTACTTCTGAGTTACCAAAGGATTATTTGTCCACGCTGGTAAGAGAAACGTGACTGCAGAATGAGCGTGTGATGGCTGGAAGTCCCATCCCTCTGATGGGAAAGATGCTCACCTTGCTTACATGTCCCTGCAGGGAATAGCCACAGCTTTCTGCTCTCTCTGGGTAGCAAATGTAGGGATGTGTGCAGGCAGTTTGGGTGCTGGCTGGAAGTTTCACAGGATCCCACAGCCCTGAGGTGTGCAGGGACCTGAGGAGGCCCCAGCCCAGCCCCTGCTCCAGCAGGGCCACCCAGAGCAGGGTGCCCAGCACCACGGCCAGGCGGCCTCGGAGGAGACCCCACCGCCTCTCTGGGCAGCCTGGGCGGTGGAAAAACGCGCTTCCTGCCTCTGGGAGGCTTTGCAGTAAGAAAGGCAGAACCAGCCGCGGTGATTCAGCGCTGACTTAGCTGGAAGTGCTTTAGGAAAAAGGCTCCTGACGACATTTGGCTTTGCTCTCATTGCTCTAAGAGAAAGCACAGGTTCCCATTATGAAACGGGGATTTTAATTAGCTTTATGCTGTGTTTCTACATGCAGCCTGCTGTTTCTCCAGAGCATTGGCCTACTCTGACTGACTAATGTCAGCTGAATCACTTTTTTTGTTGTTGTTGCAATTTGTGTTGCAATAAACGTAGATAAAAAAAACAAAACAACAACAGCAAAAAAGGCAACCCTCTGTGCCATCGGGGTTTTAGAAGGCCCTATTTCAGCTGGTAGACTTCTTAGGTCAGAAGAAAGGAACAGCAGAGGAAAAAAGGCTGAGGTGGCACCGCAGCTGGCCGCTGGGCTGCTCCTCTCTGGCTCCTGGCACTCAGGATTGGAACTGTCTCTTGAGCAGCACAGGAGCCAGGCGTGGGCTGAGTTTTTGGTATTAAAGGAGGAAGGCGAGGTGGTGGCAGCAAGAGCCCAGAGGGAAAGGAGTAGGTGAGGGGAGAGAGCAGTTTGTGTGTGTTTATCCTACTGCCCTGCCAGCTGGTGGGGGATTATTATTAAAAGACTGAGGCCTTGCTGGAAGGTAGCAGTTTAAACGGTACAGGATTGCTGTCACTGCTCTGCTTGCTGCGAACAGCAGAGCCCTCGTAGCCTCTTAGAGCTGCTCCTGTTGCTGAGGAGGAGAAACCAGAGGGTTTTTGTAAGGCAGTGAGTAGACGTGGAACAGTCATACACAGCTTTACAGTCTGCCTCATTGCATTCCTGTTATTAGACTGCTTTTACGCCTGTTCCCAGTGGCCATCAGGTGAAGCAACGCACGCTTTAACTGCTTTCCCCAGCAAGCAGGCTCTGACATTCTGGGGAGGGGGCCAAATTTTCTTTTTGCTTTAAAAACCGTAGAAAACCGCGCTGTGAAGCTGCAGCGTTGTGTAACGGCGCTCTCTTTGTGCAGTGCATGACCCCGCCGCACAGCCCGGACTTCGTGGAGATGTCGGCCGCGATGCTCCTCTCCTCGCAGCTCACTTACTCCAAGCCGAGGACTGTCATGGCAAACACGGCCTCCTGCTCGCTCACCTCCACCACCGCCGCGTCCCCCGTGAGCAAACCGTCAGTGATAAGCGTGGAGAGCCGTGGGGCCGAGCCCGCCGCGCCGCAGCCGTGCCGGGCCATGGCCACGAGCGTGATCCGCCACACGGGCGACAGCTCGGCCTGCCTCCGCCTCGAGAAGGCGGCCGAGTGGTGCGGGGCAGCCGAGCGAAGACACTGCAGAGCGCCCCAGGACGCGTGCGCTGCCGCCGACGTCCTCAGCAAAACCTCCCCGGAGCATCCGCCCCACGCACATGACTGCGATGACCCCACCACCGATAAAGGGCAGCTTCCAGCCCGCCCCGCTTCGCCGCAGCCCCACGTGGCAAAGAACTGTGACAGGGACTTGCAGAAAAGAGCCACCCCGGTGCCGCCCGTCCCCGTGTCGAGCCCCCAGGTCGTGTGTCAGATCTCCGTCCCCTTGAGCAGACAGAGCAGCATGATCAATGCTTACGTCAAGCCTCCTGCTCCAGCGGTCTCGACTCCGATGAAACCCATCCTCCCGCAGACGGCCCCGCTTTCCCAGCCCGTGCTCATGGGACCTTCCGTGCCTCAGGGGACCGTCATGTTGGTTCTCCCCCAGCCTGCTGTCCCGCAGGCACCGCCGTGCCCGCAAACGGTCGTGACCGTGGGGAGCACCAAGTTACTGCCCCTTGCTCCAGCCCCCGTGTTCATCGCTTCTGGGCAAAGCTGCACCCCCCAGATGGACTTTTCTAGGCGGAGGAACTACGTTTGCAACTTCCCGGGCTGCAAGAAAACCTATTTCAAGAGTTCCCACCTCAAAGCCCACCTCCGCACCCACACGGGTGCGTACCGGGGGGATGAGCCCTGCCTTCGGGGTGCCGAAATGCACGGCTCCTCCGGGAGGGGTGGGAAGGGGAAGGGGCAGGTGATCGGGAATCTTGTGCTCCTCTCGGAGAAGAGAAGAATGCTCGTTCTTCACGGGCGGGCAAAACAAGCCAGACTTTGTTCGGAGACCTCAGCTGACCCCGTAGCGTTAGCTGGCTTTCGCGTGCTGTAGTTGGAGCGAAGCGCAGCCCGCTGCGTGCGTGTGTGTGGATCGGGGTGGATCTCTGCCACCTGGACTAGGCTGAAGGGGATTGTGCAAGCTTTTGTTTTGAGTGTGGAGGGATCTCCCAGCTCCAGTGCAGGCAGTTGCCATTCGGTTTTGTAAAGTAAAAGGAAAGAGAGAAAGTCAAATGCCGCATGTTTTCCTAGAGCTTTGTCTAGGCTAAAGGGGTGTGCGTTAAGGTTTTGGGCTACTGTGCTGGGAGGCAGCGCTGCTGCAGGAATCTAACTGTTTTCACTTACTTCCAGAATTCCCTTTGTGTAAGTAAATGAAAGTTAATTACAATTAATAAGCGCTAATTTGCTCTGTAACACCTGGTTAGCGTGGAGGCAGTATAAATGTATTTTACTTACCCTTTTTCTAGCTCAGAGCTTCTATTACAACTAACTTCTGAGCTCTTGGAAGGGACTATTTTTGATGTTGAAGGCCTAGGATAGCAGATTATTGGTATAGAACAGCTCATTTAAACATTTGTCTAGTTTGTTCCTTGCCTTACTTCCCCCACCCTCTGGTTTATTAGAAGGCAGCTTCCATGGCAAGGCTTCCCAGCAGTTCGCCAGCTTGTCCGGACAGTTCCTCTGGGAAAAGAGCTTAAACTCTGTGTGAAGCCGATAATCCGTGCAAAGCAGAGCTCGGCTGCTTCCGTGCGGGTTTGAGGGAAGCGCTGCAGGCTGGTGAGTGAACCTGGTGCTGCGGGACAGCCACGGGCTGGCAGCAGGTGTCTGCTGAGCCCAGAGCATTGCTGATCCGCAGGGAAGCCAGCCTGCTGCACGGCACCAGTGGGCAGAGCAGCTTCAGCTTGCTCCTGCTTCATCCCGCTCATTCAGCTGCCACCACACTCACCCAGTGCAGAGCTTCCCCCCTGCAATGAGGACAGAGCTGCTGCGGTGCATCCCTTCCTCCGGCCTTCTTGTTCTGCTCCAAAGGGATGCCGTAAATCTGGTCATGCGGTAGATGTTTATCTGGAGCTCTGCGGGTCATGTTGCTTGGGACGGTTCCGATGTAAAGCAGGCACTGAGGTGACGCTGAAAGCCTTCCTGGCTGCTTTCAGTGCCTGGCAGCCAGAAATGCCAGCGGTGTCTGGGCATGCAGGCGTGGAGGATGTTCCTTGGTACCCCACGTGGGTATGCAGAGCTAGAGCGCTTCGGCAGGTCTGGGAGGTTGGATTCCAGGTTCCTTCTTGCCCACAATATTTGCTGATGTCGTGTAGTGGTCACGGAGCTGTGGCCACGTAGGAGGGACGGGCTCAGAGGGATTTGCTTCTGGTTTAGTCGATAGATAATGTTGCTTTGTGAAGAATCATTTTTCTTTAAACTGGGTTTTGGACAACTAAAAAAAATAGGCTTGATTAAAGGTCATTAGAATAGATGTGAGGAAATAAAAATCATTGGTCTTGTTTCTGCTTATCTCTGAAACTGGAATTAAGCTTCCACTTCAGCAAATGGTGACTTCATGCATGAGCAGTTCAGGGAAAAAGGTCAGAATTTTTTTTAGGCTAGAACTTATAAGTTAGTTCTTCGATGAAATGGAGCATAATGACAACAAGTTGTGTTTCTTTCGTGTCCTGCAGGAGAAAAGCCTTTCAGCTGCAACTGGGAAGGCTGCGACAAGAAGTTTGCCCGCTCGGACGAACTGTCCCGCCACCGCCGAACTCACACGGGGGAGAAGAAGTTCGCCTGCCCCGTGTGCGAGCGCCGCTTTATGCGCAGCGACCACCTGACGAAGCACACCCGCCGCCACATGACCACGAAGAAGGTGCCCAGCTGGCAGACAGAGGTTGGCAAACTGAACAGAATCGCCACGGTGGAGAAACCCAAAAGCAGCAGCAGCGCTCTCGGTATGCTCATCCCCATGCCGCCAGCTGTCTGCCAGGGCTAGCCTGAGAGCGCGCCTCTTCCTCCAGCTTCCTGAAAATCGGGAAGGGCTCTGCTGGCTGCGAGAGAACTGACAACGCAACCCTCCTCCCCCAGCGTGTCTGTGCACACTTCAGCTTCCTTCTTTTTAGGTCCTCGGTTATTAATGCGATGTGAGAAATATGGCCTGTGTTTCCTCATCCCTTCCCTACGTGTTGTTTTTTTTTTCCATTTTGGGGCAAATGCAATCACCAGCACTTCAGGAAAGCAGAACTCTTTTTGAAATGATTTCGGTAATAGGTTCAAAAAGTCACTTGTAATGCTTGCTGTTAATATTCCGATGGACAGTGAAACAGGGTGATTTTTAATTTTTATACTAGTGTTTTCTATACCAAATATATTTTGTATTTATTCATTTTGGTCTTGGTATGCAGGCAATTACTTGGCCTGCATTAGTAGGGGTGTGCAGGATGAGACCCAGGGCTTTGGAAACTTTTTCAGGTAGCCTAAAGAAATGCATTCAGAGCATTTTGTGAACGCATAATGTTTCAAAACTCAGTGTTTGGGGTTTTAACGCTTCGGGATCCCGATCCTGCAGCGGGCTGGTGCTGTTACACCCTCCTTGTGCAGGTGGCACTGGAGGTTTGAGATTCTGAGATCTGTGTGTGGCATTGTTTCAAAACACAACAGAACGATTGCAGAATAAAAGCCTTGAGGATTCCAACCTCAGCCAAGCTCGTACCCTTTGTGAGTGGGGGGTGCTGTGACTTCTGGTAAAGCCCGAGGTGCTGGGCATTCCCAGGTCCATGCTCCACCTCAGCAAAGTTTGGAGGAGCCAGGCTGTTCTGCTGGAGCTGCTCCAGGGGAGGTACGAATACTGTTGAGCAGCCTTGACACTAAAAACGATCCTTTTGGTCCCATTAAACCAGCATATCAAAATCTACTGAAAACATGCAAAAAGGGCAAGATAACCTGTGAATAATTCGCTGGGTCTCGGGGTTTTTTTTTTTGAACACAGGAGAAATGAGAAATTTAAGTTTTTTATGTCTTGTGGATGCTTATGCACCTTATAGGAAACTCTTCCAGGCTTTCATTTACCCGTATCGAAGCACCAGAGGAAATACTAATCATGTCTTAACTTAAAAAACCAGCCACCGTGTCAACCCGATGATGCTCTCTATGTGGCCTTATACTCCCCCCCGTACTTTGTATGAAATCACCCTTTTCTATTAAATGAAATACTCTCCCCGCTGCATGGATTTTCTTTTACATGGGCTGCAAATGTGACCGGGGAGGGAAATCTCTGTTCTTACCCGTAAGCGTAGGGCTGGAGCCTGTGCTGGGTGCTCTGGAGCTCTGTGCCTCACCTAAAAACATCCACGCCCTGCTCTCGTCGCGCCGCAATCCCCCTGGCTGGCCTACGTGCCGCGCAGCGTGTGCACGTGCAGGCCTGCTTTGTGCTCCCCGGGGCTCGGCCCAAAATGTGCTCAGGCGCCCTGAATGCCTGCAGTGTTACCCTTCGGGGGCAGTGTCCCCTTTGCCATGTTAGCGTGGTGAAAAAAAGAGAGATTTTGGCTCTTTCTTGCTCTGAAGTTCCCTAGAGCAAGAGGTTTGATTTTTAGATGCTGCTTTAGCGTGCCTATAACGGGGGAGGACTGTCCTGTCTCGATCTGATAGCCAATTTAGTACTTTGTGTGCGGCTTTGTTTGCTTTTTTTCCCCCAAAACCAACCATTTTTGGTGTCCACCTGAGCAAACTGGCTTGGGAACTCCCTCCATAATTTAACACAAGGTTGTGTTAGGCTGTTGCATCACAGGGAGGACCCAATGGGCTGGTGATACAAAATTTCCTGGTGGGTGTGGGAACACAGAGGCGGCTTGTCTTCCTGCAGATGTGCGTGGAGGGGTGGCTGGGCATTTTGTACCTATCTTTTTTAAATTCCTATTAAAAAAACTATGTAATATGACCACTTTTAAATCATAAAAAAGTGAAATTTCAGGTTTCCTATAAATATATGTTCCAGAACTGTGTAAAGACATCCGAATAGGTTATATATCCAGGCCAGGGGAAGACTTCAGGGCTCGCTGCTTCACTTGCCCTCAAGCGCAGCCTTTTTTTATTTTTGTAATTGTTTACATTTGTAAGTGCCTCCGGCTGCCTCCCAGGTTAGGGCAGCGTTTATTTCTGGCTGCTACGTTTTGAGATGGCAGCGGCGTGGGAACAGGAGGGGGCACAGAAGGGAACGGGAGGCGAGAGGAGGTGAGGCGCTGCTGCCGGCGCTGTCCCAACTGCTGGCTGCGGCTGTGAAAAGGCAAACAGAGGTGGAAAACAGCAAATGGTGACTCAAAAAGTGGCACCACCGACTGGAGACGTTTTCTGAACAGCTTATTTGCCTTTATTGAGAGTTATGCAGAATACAGATCCGCTTCTTTCCCTTACACAGATTTCAGGAATGACAAAGAAGCCAAAATACAGCTGCGCCCTGCTGTTTCCCCTTGCGCTTGCACACGCTTTGTGCAGATTTCATCTGGCACCTTTTACAGTTCAGCTGAAGGCAGAAATAAGGTACTTTTCTACGCCTGATAATAAGCAGCTACTCATAGCACATTAAGATGCAGGCAAAACAGAGGCAGAAACCCTAAAATACCAGGCTTCCCTGTCAGGGAATGCTGAAAACATACGATTTTCCGTGGCGATCCAGCCTTTCTGATGCAGCTAATGATAAATTGTAGTGATTTTTCTTCTAGACTAGCTATGGAGGAGAAGAAACGCACGGGCAGGCCAGGGGCGATGGCTGAGAATGGGTGGCAACGAGCTGCTCTGCAAGGCCCTCTCTGAGCAGATGGCCATGGCGAGGTGGCCCTGGGGACGTGTCTCCTGCTGGGACTGGGGGGGAAAGCCCTTGTGCTGCGGGTACAGCACCCGCACTGCCAGGACAACAACAAAAAAAAGGTTTTCCTTCAAAGCACCATCTCAGCAGAGCTCTAGTACGCCTTCGTTGGGAAATATGGTTTTCTTCAGGTCATCCTCCGTGTCTCCGGAGCAGTTGCGCTGCCTCTCGCCCATCCTCTCCTTCTTCCATCCTCTTCCTCCTCCTCCTCCTCCTCTTCCTCCTGGCTGTGGCCTGTTGGCAGCAGCTTCCTGCCCCCCGCTTTGGGCTCAGCGGCCGTACTCCCGCTCGATGCTGGCCATCAGCTCCTCCTCTGCGCAGTCGTAGGACACGGCCGGGCACCCCGCCGGCTGCTTGCTGCTCCCTCCTGGGCACCTGCTGGTGAAGGGCAGGAGTTACTGCGGGCATGAGGGGGAGCCCAGCTCCGAAGACACAAAAAGACACTGATTTCATCTTGTTGTGAATAGAAAAGTCGCGATGCAAGTGGCTCACTGAGACAGAGATACTCTAACGCATCAGATTTCCAGCTCTGGCTGACGTTTGCTAACACTTGGCATCTATTTCAGCCGGTGAGTTCATGAAAGTGAAGCCCTCGCAATGCTGCACCTCATACTCCCGTAACCCCATAACCCTCTGGTGAATTATGGCCAGCTAAAGCTCGCCATAACCTTTACACCAGTTCCTCGCCTCGAGGCTTTCTGCAGAAAGGTGTTGGGACTATTTTCTGTTTGTTTATTTCAGGATTTGCCTGCCCTCTGGCTTCCACCCCTTTCGATAGCGCTGGACATTACCTGTAGGAACGGCTTGCGTTTCCCCAGGTCTGGTATTCTGCACTTCTGCTTTGGAGATGTGTAAGATAAAAGGTGGTTTTATTTGTCCGGGCTCTCATGGGCCTGAACAACCCCCTCCAGGTTTGGTCTCTGCGTGTGGGCTCTGCTGGGCCCACGATTCACTGGGAGGAGCTCAGGTATTAACACATCTTCATAGACCTGCAGCTCGGTGCGTCTGCTTTGTGCCCTCCAGGAACAGGTAAGCGAGAAATGAAGGGTTTTGTAGGGCAGTCGGTTGGTTACCAAAATAAGGTTTTCATATCTGATGGCATGGCTCTAGCTCTATCACCATCAGTATCTGTGGGTCTAAGGATGAGCTCCATCTCATCCTTGGCTTTGGGTGAATTTGGTGTTAGCATCCCTTGGGGAAAAAAACTGAGAACCCTGGTTATGGGATGAGAGCTGCCCCAAAGCAGGTAAGCGTGGAATGAGAATTGAAGGAAAATGCCTGAATTGAAGGAAAGTGCCCTGAACTGAAGGAAAATGCCCTGAACTGCTTTTCTAAGGAACCTTTCTCATATCTGGGAGCTGCTTTCACAAACCCACAGCCATCTTTGGCAGCCAGGAGCGGTTCTCCTTGGGCACAGGGGTGTCTGTAATGTTTCTGAAGCAGGCACTTGCCCGTTGGAGCAAACTGCACGGAGGCAGCTGCACCTTTTAAGACAAAAAGCCCAGCTGGCCCGGCCTGGCAGTGCTCGTGCCATGCCCTGTGCATGTCAGGAATAGTTTGATGTTTTCCCGGGAGCCACCTGGCCCCCAGCTGGCGTGGCGGCCGCATCATGTGGGCCTGGGGCTATGGACATTGCACCCTGCCCTCGGCTGCAGCTTCTCCTGGCAGCTCCCGAGGAGGATTTAGCCAGCGGGCTCTGCTGAGCCTTCCTTTTCTTCCTTTCTCCTCTCCTGAAGGGCTGTGAGCTCTCTGGTTTCTGCTGCAGCAGCGAATAAGGGAGGAAAGCTGGCAGCCAGTGCCCACGAGCCAACAGCTGCAAAGCAAATTCTTTTGAATTTGAAAGAATCGGGAAAAGGAAATGGAGCAACCCGACTTAAACACCCAGCTGGCACCTGATTTATTGATATAAACCCTGCGCTGGGACAGTCCAACTAATTTCATGTTACACGGTGGGTCGGGTCAGAGGCAGAGCTCTTGTCAGCTCGCTCACGGACCCACAGAAGAGCCATTGTTTCTCCTAACGACTGCTAATTCCTCACTGTTAATTATTCTTCATCCCCTGGCCTGGCTGGTGACCCCCGAGCATTAAAAAGTCTCCAGGTAAAATTCAAGCTGGGTGAAATATGTGTTTTTAGGAAGGCAAAAGCAAAGCCCACTGCCACGCAGGCCCCGGAACCAGGCGGGATAAAGGGGGCAGCGTTTACTTCATGAGCAAGGCCCTGCCCGAGTGGGCAATCTCTGCTATTGTGGCAAATCTATCTGCCGTTTAATTTGGAGAAATGGCAGTAAGTCCAAAAAAAAGTGGCTCCATCTGCTTCAAAAGAGAAACTTCTCCACCCTGAGGACAGCTGTGCAGGCCTCAGAGGTTGTCAGGGCCTGGCCGCACGGAGGCCTGAGCGTGGCTCCAAGCCAGAGCATGGGCAAGGGACTTCACGAGGCCCTCCCAGCCCCATCCTTCATCTCAGGGGCTTGTTAAACGAAGTCTGGATTTTATTTTGGGAGCCCCAGCACACCCTGCATCTCCGGGAGTGTCTTCAGAGAGGGCTAAGGCAGGAGGGACGCCACCACGTCGAGGCACTGCCTGCTGAACCCAGCCAAGGGCTCTGAGACTTCCCGGCTCAGAAACCAGCAGGCCAGGACGTCGAGGGAAAAATTATTAAAGATCTGGCTGTTTTGGGGCAGGGAGAGAGCTGAGAAGGAGCAGTGCTGGGAGGAGAAGAGCCTGGTGGGACAGCAAAGGAAAACAGGCCAAGGAAACCCATCAGGATGTCTCTGGGTATCTGAGTGCTAAAAAGTTATTAACAGCTTGGAGGGAGTTAAAAAAGCAGCAGTAAGGATGATTTTAGAGGCAAAGCAAAGCAATTAAGGCAGGAGGAAAGCAAGATGTGTGGTCCCGTCCAGAGTTGGGAAGGCCCAGAGTCACAGGATGGCCGTGGCTGAAGGGACCTCCAGAGGTCAGCCAAGTTAATCAAGTCAGCCCCAGTGCTATGCCTGGAAATGAGGTGGGATGAATCCAGGCCACGGGTTTTTATCATTCTGCTGAGGACGGGCAAGTCCGGGATTAATCATTACAATGCCTTCTGCAAGACCTCATGGCTGGGAAATGGGTCAAAACCACGGCTGGGCAACTCTGCTCGTGACACGGGGCTTGGGAGCAATTAGAAAATCATTATAACGATCCTGGGCCGTGTCATCCGACCTGTGCACTGCCACGCTTAATGGGGTCCCACGTGAATTTTTGCAGTCCGTGCCCACCCCCAGCAGCCACCACGGGTGCCTGCTCTCCTGGCCGTGGTTCTGCAGGGTCTCCTTTTTGCTCCCCAATCAACATTTATTTCTTTAATTGGTTGTGCAGGAATTCCTCCAGCTGGGCAGTCCATTGGGATGTTTGCTGCTCTACATGAGGGAAGGGAAGGGAAGGGAAGGGAAGGGAAGGGAAGGGAAGGGAAGGGAAGGGAAGGGAAGGGAAGGGAAGGGAAGGGAAGGGAAGGGAAGGGAAGGGAAGGGAAGGGAAGGGAAGGGAAGGGAAGGGAAGGGAAGGGAAGGGAAGGGAAGGGAAGGGAAGGGAAGGGAAGGGAAGGGTAGGGAAGGGTAGGGAAGGGAAGGGAAGGGAAGAACTCACTCATTGCTGACATTGTTGTTCTCTGTGTCGGGCGGGCTTCCAGGTAACACAGCCTTGAAGAGAACAAACATCAGGTACCTCAGTGGCAACATCTGGGAGCTGTGTTCAGCTCTAGGAGGTTGTTCTTACACCCCAAACAACCTCTGTGAAGATGACAGAGGTGCAAGAGCATCCCTATAGCAGCAACAGTCCTGCTGGCTCTCCTTCAGCTTTCTGGGCACCCGGCTGGCTGCCGAAGCCACCATGTGTTACGTGCCAGGCACAGCCCCAAAGCCAGGATTTGGTGCCTGGAAACAGCTCCTGGGGCTGGCTGCACGAGCTGATGGCCAGCAAAGAGCTCCCTTCTGGTCACGGAGCATCACCTCCCAGCAGCCTCCCACTGCCAACAAAATGTTCCACATCCTGGAGCATGCCGCATCCTCCTCATCCTCATCCTACTCCTTGTCCCCACCAGGATGCCGCTGCCCCAAATCACCCTGCACAGGGTTTTCAGCCCTTTCCGCCATGGGACCCCTCCTTCCTACACTGCGGGTGGGTTTGGCTCATGCTTTGCTGCCTTTTTCCCCCCCCTTTTTTTGGCTGACTGCTGCACGTTACGAGCCGTACGTGTCGTGTGGGTGGAAGGCAGAATTAATTACTCATCGGGACAGAGCGGCAAGATCTGCTTCCCTCTGCAAAACCCGCTCCCACCTTCTCCCCGGGATCCGTCAGCACCGAGGCTTCTTTCCCAGGAAAGTGGGAGCATCAAAAGCAGCCCGCTGGCCCTGCTGGCACGGCAGGCAGCACCCTCCAGCGACGCGAGAAATGCTGTGGGTGGCCAAACAGCACCTCGGGTACAAAATCCAGGGGTAATGGGTACGGGAGGGAAAGGACAGGCCCCTCTCTGCTCCATCCGCCGGCTGGGAACCCGTGCACAGTGCTCGTTTTGGGTCAGGGGTGGTGGCGGGATCAAAGTGACCCGTGCTGTGTCTGGACTCGGGGGTTGGGACACGCTTTTTGGCCATGAATAAAAGCAGGAAGGAAAGGCAGAGATAAATTGCGAGATCTGGGCGATCAGATTTCTGCGGCCAGAGGCCTGGTTTGGCGAGGGCAGGAAACCGCATCTGCCGTCGGCTGGGGGCGTCCGGCAGCAGGGTGATGCACTGAGGGGTGGAAAACGCCTTGTTTGGGCTGAATAAACCAGCTTTTGGGACTTAACCAGGGCTTTGGAGACATGCGGCACCCCAGCAGAAGATGGTTAACGCAGGCTCTGCCTGTGTCACTGCAGCACCCCGGCTGGGCGGTGGATTGCTGCCCTCCTCTCCTCACCCCACATCTCCTCCTGCCCCCCAGCTCACAAACCTCCCCATGGGAAGGGTGGGACGGCGGCTTGCACAACACCCTAAATCCTAACTAAATCCTAACTAAATCCTAAACCGCATCCTGCGAGCAGGCACGGAGCCCATGGGGCTGCTGCCCGGGAGGGACCACGGCCACCTCGGCGCAGGCAGGAGCCCAGCTCTGCCCTGCAAACCTCCCCCTGATGGTACGAGCTCTCTCCTTTTGCTATTCCCAAGGCTTTCTTTCTTTCAGTTTTGTTTTGTTTTGTTTTGTTTTTTCCTTTAAGACTCGCATAAAACTGCTTTTTGTGCTCACCAAGCCTCCCGCTCGCCGACTGGGTTTGCGTGCAAATCGTTGCCGTGCCATGGGCATGCGGTTCGGTCATAGAAAAAAAGCAAAACAACTAAAAGTATCGCATCCTAAATACTTATTTCTGTCAGTAAATCATGGAATCATACGATCTTTTTAGGTTGGAACAGACCCTAAAGACCAGCAAGCCCAGCACTGCCAGTCCCACCACTATACCACGTCCCTAAGCCCCGTTTGCCCCTCTCAGGACCCCCAGTGGGAACATTTCACCCACGCTTTGGGGCTGGTGGTGCCCCTGCTTGGTTTTTTTTTTTTTTCCTTACAACCAGGACACAGCTCCCACAACAACAACTTCCAGCGAAGACGAACGCTGCCAGCAATTTTTGGCCCCTGCTATAGGAACACAGGGGACCCACACAGATCGTGGAGCCCAGCTGCACACGGGGCCACCCCAAAACCAGACCCTGTGTCTGACAGCGTTACCCAAACCCTTCTTAATCCCTGTGGGTCCCTTCCAGCTCGGACACTTCACTATTTCTAAACCCCGCGGCGATTTCCGAGCAAGGGGAAAGAAAACAAATCTCTGCTTTTCCCCTCCCCGGAGGAAAATCCAGGAAACGGAGCAGTTCCTGAACCAGCTGCAGCGGCCGGGAACCATTTGGGGCCGGTTCCCTTTGGGGTAATACAAACCCTATTTATATTTGGGGGCTTCCCGAGGAAACAACGGGGACGAGGAGCAACTCGGGGTAACACCGAGCCCCCAAGGGGGGCTGCGACCACCCTTGGGGTTTGAGGGGGAGAGGATTTGGGGTCGCTGAGGGGCCCGGGGGGGGCACTTACCTCCCTCGGGGGGCTGCCGGGGGTGGGCAGCGCCGCCGCCCCCTCGCCCCCCGCCGCCGCCTCCGCCGGGCTCGGGGTCGCCCCCGGCCCTCGGGGGTCGCCTCCGCCGCCTCCCCCCGTGGCCACCGGGCCCCGGCGGCGGCTGCTGCCGCTGCCCATGGGCTCGGGGAGCGGAGCCGGGGCCGGCTGAAGGCTGGGGCCGGCCCCCGGGGCAGGCGGAGGGGGGCGAGGGGGCGGTCAAGAGGCGAGGGGGGAGCGGCGCCGGGCGGGGAAGGAGCCCCCGGGGAGGCCGGGAGGAGGGGGAGAGAATGGGGAAAATGGGGGAAGGGGGGATATGGGGGAGGCTTGCTGTCTTTTCTGCCCTCTCTCCCTTTTCCCTAGGGGTCCAGGGGGTGGTCTCTATTCGGGGAGGGTCCCCGGAGGCTGCCACAGCCCCGAGAGCAGCCACGGGTTGGGATCAGCCCTTCTGGGGGTGTCCCCCAAAGCCTCCCCAAAATGGGGGAGCCAGGAGGGCGACACATTTACGGATCACTCCTGTGAGACTCCCAGCCACAGCAGGGGACCCTGGAGGGGTTCTGGAAACTCAGGGTGCCCAGCACCATGTCCAGGGCTGGTGACACGCTCAGGGTGACAGAGGGGATGCTCTGGGCACGGTCCCGAGCGGTGGCACTGCCTTCAGGGCCTGGCCACCAGCACAGCTCCCGGCTCCCTGCAGGCCTGGAGCCTCCTGGAAAGTTTCCTGGCGGCCCCGATGGAAAAAAAATTCCCTGCCTGCGCACAGCCTGCGTCCCACGGCCAGCTGAGCCTGTCGGGTTTGGGAGCAGCTGGGGACAGGGAGTGTTGGGTCAGCAGCGACCCCAAATGCTGCCGGGGTTTATCCAGGAGGCCAGGAGATGTTTCCCTGCTGCAAAGTCTGCCGGGGACTAAAGTGAAGATATTCAGAAAGTTAAAAGCCTGGTAAGGCCATGAATTCGCAGGAAAAGCAGCAAAAATCGGCTATCAAATCCCTTTTTATTTTATTTTGATTTTTTTTTTTCTGGTGGCTTTAAGCACGGTTTCCCAGCAGGGCCGGTGTTTAGCATCCTGGCTGATCTTCAGGAGCGAGGGCTGGCAGCTGCGGGTGGCACCCAGCCAGCGGCCGGGACACGGCCTCGGGGGAGGCAGCGGCTCCGGGGCCCTGCTGGGGGATGCTGCTGCCACAGACTTTAACATCGCTGTTATCCAGCAAAGCCACGAGGGCTGGTTTGCCCCGTTGGGGTATTTGCTGGGCTTTGCTGGACTTCCGAAATCAATGGTTGAAGCAGAGTTGAGAGGTGCAATTGTCTGGGCCAAATCTCCCTTTCTGATCGTATTTTCAGGTTGCTCATTCCCTGAATATGAGAATAAAAAGGAGAATAAAAGAGAATGACTGTCCTGACCCGTGTCCAAAAATGATGACGGCAGCTGGAGAGCAAGGAGGGATGACAGGGCACGGCGGGGTGCCAGCGGTCACGATCCCTATTGCAAACAAGGAGTGTGCTTGCTGGGTGAACTAGCAGCTCCTCTCACCATGATAACCAAAACAGGGCCGGGGAACTCTGCTTTCTCATGTTGTCTTCCCACCAGAGCTTTTCCAGGGCACTACAGGTAGCACGTTGAGCAAGCTGACCTTGTGACAAGAAGCATTACGCTGCATGTTTTGGTTCTGCCTTCTTTTCTGACACTGGATTTTCTACAAATCTTCAACAGATAAATTCCCTCAGCATAAGAGCAGTGGAACAAAAAGGATTTAAACCCAAAGTTAATGTATATATCATGTCAGATCTGCTCTCTGCAGAGCCATCGGGAAAACCTCAATCTGTCCCACTGCGAACTGCGGGGCTGGTGTCACCCTTCGGTGAGCAGGTTTATTTATTAATCTGCCTGTCTAGCATTAACTCGTGTGCAGCAAGGAAATGTGTGCATTGCTCAAATCGGAGCCTGCCTCTACCACGCAACGGGACCGCTAGCCTGGCCTTCAATTCCTTTTCCCTGATGTAGTCTTCACCTGGGTTTGCTACAGTTCTGGCACCAAACCTGCAAAAATAAAAATTAAAAAAATACAGTTGTGATGGTTCTTCAGGCTCTGATGTGGGGATCTCACATCCTGTGCCTCTAAACCCCAAGAAAAAAAATATCCGTGAGGTGGAGGCTGGTGGGACACAGAGAGGAGAGGTCCTGGGACGGATGGTGGGAGCTGTGGGTTGGTGCCCCCAGCCCTGCCCCATCCCTGGGGACAGCAGGGCTCAAGCAGCTGCTGGGCATCCCCTGAATCAGCTGAGATGGTCTGGAAAGGTGGGAGGAAAATATGAGCCTACAAGGTGGGTGTTTTCCAGCAGGGGAGGCCGGTTCCCTTGTTGAGGAGCTGTCCCACAGCAGGATGGAGCCCAGGACACGCTGGAGGCTGCCCCTGTGTAATTAGCGGAGCTGGGCTTTGGCTCAGGACTGGGGTTTGACTCATCAGAAAACCTGCTGAGAACACGTATTTAAATAAATAAACATAAAAGCCTATTTTTAAGAGTTGTCCTTTCAACACCTCTCGGATTTCGCTGCACCCTGAGCACTGTCAGGAAAAGATTTCCCTTCCTGCAGCCCACGGGTTAAGGGCAGGGCCCTGCTTTGCCCAGAAGTCCCAGCCCAGGGAAGGGTTATGTTTTATGGCTTTCACCACCATGTCCTTGTGCATTTTTCCTGTTGGTACCGCAGAAGGCTGTGCCATGGGAGAGCTTCTGCCACCAGCTGCTGTGGGGTGTGTGTGCTGGCCCTGCTGCCTGAGCCGAGGAGCTCCAGAGGCCTGTGGGTGTATGGAAACACCAAGCGCTGGGCCTGGGGGCTGAACCTCCCCTCCCACTGCAAACTTTGCTCTGGTTCCAGTTCTGGGAGCTGTTTCTGCCCCTCAGTGTGGCCGAGGCTGAGGTCTGAAGACCGGCTGGTCCCTGGTGTGGGGCAGGCTGTGGGATTTCAGCCGGGCAAGGCCTTGCTGGGCTTGGACCTCAGCTCCCTCAGCTGAGGCTTGCTGGGACCCCACAGAGAGCAATCCCTCAGCTGTATCTCATCCCAGTGCCACCAACACTTGGGACAATCTCCCTAATGGGACAAGCTGCAGCTCGCAGAGGTCTGGGGTGACACCAGGCGGGTGACACCAGGCCTGCTCTCACAAGGCCTGGGCAGCATCTGACTCAGTTCCCCAGGGGTTTTAACCCGCAGGGAGGAAAAAACCAGCTGAGGTTAATATCCCACCAGCAAGCAATGAGTCTGACCTAGTATTCAGCCACCCGCGTGAGTTACGGGAGCTGGCAGGGCTGTCCCCTGGCAGCGGGGCCCTGCTGGCTGTCCCCGTGTGCCCTTAGCCCACTTCAGGCTGGAGCCAAGGCAGCGCCCCACGGCCAGAGGCACGCACTTGGATAATGTCAGCGGCTCCGGGCCTGGAACAACTCGCTGAGAGGCTGTAACGTGATCGTGCCTGGCCCCCACCAGCTGTCCTGGTGCCAGCCAGCCCGTGTCCCCGAGGGGACGCAGCCACCAGGGGGGTCTGTAGCGGGGCTGCCCGTGGCGGTGTGCATCCTGCCCTGGGGCTCTGTCTTGAAGCATCACTTCTGCTGGCAACAGCAGCTGGGAAGAGATGGTCCTGTCATCCACCTGGGCTTTGAAGTGCCAAATGATGTGCTTTTACCTCGAGGGGGAGCCTCGGCCTTTTGCTGGTTGCGAGAGCTCGTGCGATTTTTGGTATTTGACTCTGAAGAGACACACAGCAGGGAAGGTTTTACGGACAACAGACCTGTCTACAGAAAGTGCTGGGTCTCAAAGCCCTAAACCAACAGAGTAATTCAGGCTGTTAGGGACATCTGGAGGTCTGAGTCCAACCCTCTGCTCAGATCAGGGCCAGCTAGGTCACACAGCTCAGGGCCTGGCCCACTTCTGACTCCACATCCTCTCTGGGAAACTTTTTCCAGCATCTGACCACCTTCACGGTGAAAGCTTTTATTCCACAAACATAATCAGATTTTCCCTTGTTCCAGCTTGTGGCCATTCCCTGGGTCCTGTTGCTGATCTCCTTGGAGGAGAGCCACGGATGTCCTCAATACAGCAGAGCGCTGACAATAGGTTAAATTTGGGCAATCAAACTCTGCTTGGGGTTTATTTTCCCAATCAGCATGCAACTGGTCTGCACACAGGGAAAAAATATAGTTTCTGCCCCAACTTCTGACCTGTGAAAAGTGAATGAAATGATAAGGCTTGCTCATTTACCTTTCCCACAGGTGAATGAGTCCACAGGTGTCAGTGGGCCACTGAAATCCTATTGCTCAGGATTATTCTGAACAGTATTTGTATGGCCACCAGTTATCAGCGGTCTCACAACGTCTGTGGGACATCCCCAGGGGTGTGCTGATGCCATGGCCTCATGGATGAGCAGTGAGGGGCAGCCCTGGTGCTGTTTGTGCAAGTTGGTACCTGGGGAGCACTGAACCTGTGTGGGCAGCTCACAAATACGTCGGGATAGGAAATAAATGGCTGGAGCAGGAGTAGGAGGGCAAAAGATAAAAACCAAAGCCTGATTTCCTGCGTGGTGGTAACCACGGGCCTGAGCTTATGAGAATACAGAGCTGGACTATTCTCTAGGGTCAAACAGGGAGAGGTGATGTTCCCACTGAAAACGGGGAAAAGTTCCCCACCCTGCGCGTGGTTAAGCACTGAGGAGGCTGCTCAAAGAGGCTGTGGCGTCTCCATCCTTGGAGGCTGTCAGAACTTGCCTGGCCTTGGGCAACCTGCGCTGATTTGGCAGCTGGGGGCTGGAGCAGGTAACTGCTGGGAGGCTCTTCCCACCCGAATTTTCCTTGCTTCGTTTGAGGAGGAGGAGGAGGAGCAGGAAGCCTCCACAGCGTCCACCCAAGAGGGCTTTTGTGTTGCCTCTTTTTTTTTTTCAGAGGGCTTTTGTGTTGTGGACAGGCTATGGCTGCCTTTATTTACCAACACAGATGGGTCCTCTGAGGCTACGCTTGTTTGCAGGGAAGTCCAAAGTGCGCTTATCTGGGTGGCATTGCTGGCTGGGTCCCAAGCAGGTGGCCAGCATCACTCCAGTCCTGTGGGAACACGAGCTGGAAATGCTCCCTGCCCGTGCTGGCGTTGATTTACAGGGATGGGAACAGGGCAGATTTACAAATTCACCACTCCAGGGGCCGACCCTGCACCAGAGATGTGGCCAAACCAGGGCTGGCTGCACTGAAAATGGTGAACTCGAGTTTGTTGCTCTGGCTGTATGAAGGTTTAAGCATCAAGGGGGTAGTGCCCAGGAGGGAAAAGCTGTTCTGGAGCTGGTGGAAAGCTGGGGGTAGATAAGGGTGTGTGTAATCCGAGGGGATGTGGCAGATGTGCGTGGCTGAGGGTGGAAAACCGAAGCAGAAGAATTGGGAAGACAGAGTGCCTTGTGGGGACAGACCCCAGGGAGCAAAGATGCTCTGCTTAGAAAAGTAATTCCTAACAAAATTGTGGGGTCTGTGATATTATTTATTCATAACCTTTATTCTCACATATGATTTTATGCTACCGTTACTTTGCTTTACCATAGGCCCTCAGTTGGACCTCAGTTGACCTCCTATGCCCCTGGTTGTAAAATCTGTGTGCAACATCACCTGGACGTCATCTCTGCATAAATCCCCCTCCTTTATTATTTTTATTATTTTTTTTTTACCTCTGGGGCTCTCATCACTGCTCAGCCAGCCCTGGGATGCTGTGAAATACCTGGGTCAGTTCTCAGCAGCACCTGAGCAGTGCTCACAGACAAGTTTGTGCTTCCTAAACCTGGGGAGAAATTCCCAGAAGGAGGAGGACCGGTGCCTCAGGTACTTCTAGAGATGAGTACTCACAGGCTTTTAGTGGCCTTAATAAAGCATATGGAAGTTTGCTGTCAGATCTGCTTTTTTTAGCCCAATTGTCTTGACCCCAAGTGAGACCTGAGTCCAGATCTGGGGACGGTGGCGTTTTGCAAATTCTGTTTTATTTAATTGAGTTGTGGGGTGAGCAGGGCTCGCAGCATCGCAGACGGTTAGTTAAAGCAAGCTGACTTAATGTCACTGAGTCATGAGCAAGTCAGGCTTCTGCCTGCTGCCTGCTTCTTCTGGGACGTGTCAGGGCATCGCTACGAGCAGGGCGCACTTACCGAGGAATAATGGCTTGCTTAATAACGAGGGGTTTTCTGCTGAGCTTCGCGAAATGGCCCTTACACAGGTTGGGCATTAAAGTCCTGGAGACAACGTATATGGTACTAATTATTACAAAATGCTGCAGCAAGGACGTGCTCTCCCTGTGACAGCACGGCACAAGCCTTGGCTGATGGGGCTCCCTGCTCCTCTCGGGGTGGACGTGGTGACCTCTGCGGACGGGGTTTGCTGGCTGGTGGAAACGGTTCCCACAGCCCCAGAAGAACTTAGTGCTGAATCTCCTGATAGTGCATGTAGGTTTGGGTTCTGAGGTAAGCCCAGACTTAATTAGAAGGCCTTTTCTTTCTTCAAAACCACAGCAAAAAAAGAAAAGGCTGCAGAAGCCTGCCTACACTTCCCTTGGCTGGCAAGGTGCTCGGCACCGTAATGACCGGGGTTATTAACCACCAGTCCTCACAAACCAAGCGGTCTCGGCCTGCCAGGAGAATAAAAAGATGAGGAAAGTAGGTAGCTCAGAGCCCTGAGTAAGGGATTAGAAGGTGGGGATTTAACTGGAAATTTGTGACACGGGGGCGGGCTGCGATCTCTTCCAAGTCCAGGTGGTTTCTGTGCCATGGAGCAAGGCGCGGGGCTGGAAACCACCACGTGCATTGGTATGCTGGCTCCTGCCGTTTCATCTCCAGGCTCTTGCTTGACACCTCGGTGCAATAAGGTCGGGAATAATAAACGGTGAGCTATAAAACCTTGCGCGTGGCCTCCCTTTGTGCTGACGGCAGCGCGTTTCCCCCGACACGGCCCGATGCCATCCCGCTCCCGGCTGAGTCAGTTCCCTGAGCGGGCAAAAGCCTCGGCTCCACAGCTGGCAGCGCCTCCACGCCGCTTGCCTGGAGGCAGCAGCAGGTCTTGGTGCTGCCTTTTGATCCCAGGGGTCCCCGGAGGACATTGGTCTGGGAGGCGTGGGTCTTGGGCTTAGGTGGCTTCTGCAGAGCTGCTGAAATACCACCGTGAGTCCTGAGGGCTGCATGAGCAGCTGGGATGCTCCTCGCAGGGTTTCTAGCTCTTGGTGCAAGAGCAAACCAAACGAGGACATCATCTGAACCATCCCCTCGTGCTGAGATGGAGATACTGGGAAGCAATATTGTCTGATACTGGGAGGCAACCCACTGAAAGCTTCTGTCGCTCTTCATCCAGCCTTAATTAAAAAATGGGGGAACAAAAGGAGAAGTCTGGTCTCCTAAAACGGGTTTAAGAGGGTTTATTTCTGCTAGTTTTGGAGGCTGAGTGCTGGTGTCTATAGGAAAGTTGTGCCCTTGCAGTCTCAAGGTACTTAATTGCAATTTGTTATAAACGAGCCTTTTAATCCTCGCTAGTGGCCCTGAGCCTGCAAGCAGATGCAGCTCGGGCTTTGCACAACCTCCGAGCAAGGGGAACACCAGGAAGGGCTCTTCCCAGCACAGCGAGTAACCATAGCAGCCAAGGCCTGCTTTGGAAAGAAGGGTTTGATTTCTGCTCTCTCTTTTTTTTTTTTAAAAAAAAAAAAAAAGTTTGTTTTTACACCAGTTCCAGAAGAACTTCCCATAAAGAGGTTATTTAGGTTTAAAAGGAGACAAAGCTCTCCCCCAACTCCTGTTTAGCACTGATTGGACTCAAAAGCAGGGTCTCCTGAAGGCGTTTAAAGTGGAAATAACAATCATCCTGAGAGAGCTGCGAGTGGAAGACCCTCCGCCCTCCCCCTGGTGAATAAAACACAGCTGGGGAAGTGCTTAGCAGTGCCCAGCCAGCTTTGCTGGGTTAGAAACTTGTTTTTCCTCACTCACTGCTTACAGGCTTGACTTGATTTTAGGTCAAAAACAAAACAAACAAAAAAAAACCCACAACCCAACCTCACCTTATTTTTTCTCTCTCTAAACCCAAATTGTCAGGAGGATTTTTTCTTCTTCTTTTTTCTTCTTTTTTTTTTTTTTTTTCCCTTTCATTTTCTTCTTTTTTCTTCTTCATCTTTTTTTTTTTCTTTTCTCCTTTTTTTCTTCTTCTTTTTTTTTTTTTTCTTTTTCTTTTTTTCTTTTCACAATGTTAAATGTAAACCAACCCTAACAGGTCGCATGATGCTCCAGCAGCTTGAACTGGCCTGAGAGCAACCAGTGAGAAGAATACAGCTAAAAATCCGCTCGTGAAATGTCCCTGCTGGAGGCCTGTGACAAGGAGGTAAGTGGAAGAAGAGGGAAACCCCGGTCCAGCTGGGTGAGAGAAGCCACCGCTGCCTGTCCTGTCAGCACATGGTGGTGTTTGTGAGCACAGCCTCTTGGCTTTCGAGGTCCTCTGCATTTTTGGAAGTGGTAGGATGGGACACAGGGGGAAATGCACAGACAAAGCGGGGGCAGGCACAGGGTGGTTGCAGCTTGGGGGTGGTGAGGGGATGCCTGGGCTGAAGGGGCAGCAGGACAGGTGTCATCCTCCAAAAACGCAAGGTTAGACGGCTTCTGGTGGGAATTACACGGCGTGGGATTCATGTCATGTCCAGGATGAGGTCTGCTGGCTGGTTGACATGCAGGAAATTTAATATTATTTCTAAAAAGGCAGTGGGGGTCCACGAATTACAAGGAGACAAGGAGGAGAGGAACTTCGATGACACTGGGCAAAATGCTCTTTTTATTTTATTATTATTTTTATTATTATTTATTATTATTATTATTTTTTCCTTTTTGTCTGTAGGGTATGAGATGACATCTTCAACACTTCGCTCTTCCCCCCTGCCGTGCTGCCCAAGCGCCCCTTGCCCTGCCCAAGCCCTGCGCAAAGCTGCGGCGCGCAGCGGGGGCGCACGGGGAGGCCTGCGGGCTCCCTCTGCTGTCCCTGCGGGGTCAGAGCCGCCAGGAAAAGGATCCTGGGGTCGGGCAGAGACGGATCCTGGTCCCTACAAACCCCTCTGCAGCCCTGCAAGGGTCTGCCTGTGCCCCCTGCCTTGCTGTGCCCCGGGGACACCAGCCCCTGCTGGCCCTCTGCTCCCCAGGGGATGGGGACGGGCAGCTGCGGGAAAATTGTCCTTGTCTCATGGCTGCTCCTCCACTGGGGGATTTTTATGCCTTGTGCAGGTAGCTGGGTTTAAAAAGCGGTGCTCAGAGCCAGAGAAACATCTCTGGGTTGTCCTGCTTGGTAAGGGAGCATGGTGCCAGGGAAGGGATGGTGCCAGGGAAGGGATGGTGTCCCTGGGGAACGCAGAGGCCACTTTGCAGAGCTGCTTTTGAGCTTCAAAAGATGGGAGCTGAGGCTCTGGGCTCCAGATTTTGGGCAGCCTGGGGAAAATGAGGCTGGAAGCAGCTGATGGAGGCTGGTGCTCAGCAGGACCAGCTCATATGTGAGCCCTAGGGCCAGGGTGGGGATGGGGAAGGAGCCCAGGCGAAAGAGGCTGCAAACTGCTTTGTCTTAAAGAATTCATGTGGCAGCACTGCAGAAAAGGGCATAGACAGCAACTTAAATACTGGAAAATAACAGAAAAACTAGAGAAGAAATGGGGGCAGTCACAAGGGAAGGCAACTACTGTGGAAAACTGGAGGAGATGCAACTCTAATGCGGAACAGGTAATGAATGGTTATGTAATGGTTGCTGCATCCATGCGTGATGGATCTGGGATGCCTAAATCATGGAAATTTTTCTCAAACAGTAGTAATTTGGCTGCAGAGCTGTATCTGTTAACAAAACGAAATAATGTCTCTTCTGCCCCAAGCACTGCTATGGGAAAGGAGGAGAGAGTAGATTTGTTACAGGTTTTAGAAGGAAGGGGGGGGATGGGACATGACGCATCTTCTGGCTTTTTTTTTTTTGGTGGTGTGTTGAAGTTACAGTCACAGGAAACCATCTCATGGAGGTTTCTTTTCCCCCTGCCTTCAGCTGGGTGTGTCGGCAGGCACAGCTGGGGCAGCTGAGCCCCTGGGCTGGCTGCTGAGCGCCGTGATGGATGCCAGGCAGCAGGGCTAATCAAATCATCCGCCCTAATCCCTTTACCCTCAGCGAAACTTGCATTTCGGCTCATTAACGCTGAGGCCAGAGTGGGACAGGCCAGGTTTATGCTCATTACTCACTGCCTTCACAAGCACGCTTGTGCCTGTCTCATCTTTCACGTCCTCGCGTGTATTTGGGATCTTTCCTACTGCTGCCTGGTTGTGCACAGGGACTGACCAGCAGTAGGGTCCCCTGCACCTTGTTCTGCCCCCATGGGGTCACTGCTGGGCCCCGTGATGAAGTTTGCCCTGGCAGAGCAACAGACCACGGTACGAAAGGAGCCTGCTGGTCCCATCTTGAGGTGACTGTGACCAAACCCAGCCAAATACTGAACTTCCCAGGCTCTGCAGGGCTGTTTCTGGCAGATGCCACCAGAAAAGCAGTGAGAAGGATCACCCTTTGCTGTCCTGCCTCGGTCTCCTCGGTTGTGGACTTCCACGGTTTTGGGGCTGCTTTTCTTTGAAGGACATGGGGGCTCCTGGCTGCTTTGTGAGCAGGGCAAGCTAAGTTTTTGGAGCAAGAGAAAAGCAGCTGGGGACACTTGGTGCTGTGGTCACTGAGATGCACCAGAAAAGCTGCCGTGCAGGAGCAAGGGACCAGCTCGGGCGGCCTTCCTGTGTATGCATTTCATGTGAGTAAAGGCAGAGGAATGTAACCCAAAGGAAGCTGCAGTGGAAATATCCGCTTGTGGTGACTGACAGGCTCCTGTAATTTTCCATGTGTGGCAAGAGTTGGGGCGCGCTGTCTGTGATCAGGGCGCCGCAATTAAAACCCCCTTTGGGCCTAAAATCCCCTGGAAATGGCTGCCCCCAGATGCAGTTGTGTGATGGAGGAGGACGGGCTGTGGGGTTGGCTGTGGCTATCTGCTGGCAGCAGGGCAGGGTGGAGGTGCCTGCTGAGGAGGTGGCAGGAGATAGCAGGGCCCTACAGGGTGCTGGCAGGCCTCCCTGCCCCTCCTGCCCCAGGGATCACCGTCCTGGGGGGGGGCTGGAGCTGCCCCCTGCCTCCTGACCCCATACGGGGGCACCACCTTGGCTGTGGAACACGATGGCCTAGAAAAGTTTCTCCCTGATAGCCAACCCCATGGTTGATGTAGGAGGCTGGGATAGCCTCGATGGCCTCACAGCCTCTTTGTTTTTTAACAGGAACAGGTCTTATGGCTTGGGGTGTCCTACAGCAGGTTTGGAGGCCATCACGGGTGGGTTTTTCAGGGCGCTGGGATGTGGTCTTTGGGTGCACAAAAAAACAGGATGGGGTTTTTGGGTCCCAGGGCTGGGGTGCGTACTGAGCCCTCAGTGTTTGGGGTGCTGTCAGCATGCAGACCCTAAATGGGACAAATGCCCTAAACCCACTGCCTGGGCTGGCCTTTTTGGGGGCTGCCAGCTGAGGGGAGCCCGGCCCCAGGTCTGTGATGTGGAATGTGTGACTGGTTTGAACTTATGGGGTCTGGGGGCAGCGCCTCAGGTTCCTATAGGGAGAAAGGGGCCCCGGGCCCATGGGGCGCCTCAGCACCCGGGGGGGGGGGGGGGGGGGGGGCACAGAGACCCCGGGGGCGTGGCCTGCCCGCTCGGTGGGCGTGGCCTCCGCGAGCGCGCCAAAACCTCCTTGCCCCTCTTCCTGGCGCCACAATGGGAGGCGGGCCTCTGGCCGGCCTCCCGCCCAATGAGCGCCGCGCTCGGGGCGCGGCTCGGGCTCTGATTGGCCGGCGGGCGTTGTGGCGCCAAGTTCGAAGGGGTATATAAAGGGGGCGGCGGAGCCCCTCGCCCCCCAGTCGCTCTCCGCGCCGCCGCCATGCTGCACGCCCGCGCCCCGCTCGCCGCCCGCCAGGAGCAGCCCCGGCTGCCGGCCCTGAAGGGCCTGGCGCTGGGCGACAAGGAGAACACGGTGAGCGGCCCCTTCCCTCCCCCCGCCCTCCCTCCGTCCCTCCCGGGCCCCTCTCTCACCGCCCCGCTCTCCCCGCAGCCCCCGGCCGCCAGCAGCAGCCGCGTCCTGGCCAGCAAGGCGGCCCGCAACATCTTCCAGGAGCCGGTGAGTGCGCGCCCCGAAGGCGTTTTTCCCCTAAATCGGCTCCCTCAGGGCCGGCGGTGCCCCCTCGGGGCCCGTTCCCCCTCCCTCAGCCGCTCCCCGCCCGCCGCAGGGCCCCCGGAGCGCCGAGCAGGACGAGCCGCTGCTGCGGGAGAACCCCCGCCGCTTCGTCGTGTTCCCCATCCAGTACCACGACATCTGGCAGATGTACAAGAAGGCCGAGGCGTCCTTCTGGACGGCGGAGGAGGTGAGGGAGTCCCCACGGGGTCATCTCCTCCAAACCCCCCCCCCCAAGCCTTGGGGCAGCCCTGAGGCTTCCCCACGGGTATCTCACCCACACCATCCCTGCTTCAGGAGCTTTTATTCCTCCTTGTTTCATCGCTTTCTTTTAATATTCTCTCTTATTATGTTTCTTTTCACGTTTCAGGTCGACCTCTCAAAGGACATCCAGCACTGGGAGTCGCTGAAGCCCGAGGAGAAATACTTCATCTCGCACGTCCTCGCCTTCTTTGCTGCCAGTGACGGCATTGTCAACGAGAACCTGGTGGGTGTGGGGAGAGAGCCCCGACATCCAGTCCCTCTGGGGATTGAGCCTAGCCAGATAACTGCACGGTTAATGGCACAGCTGCCAGCTTGTCTGCTTAGGGCATGTAGTGTTGCCTGATCCTGATTAGCAGACCAGATTTCCTCCTTGTAATACCCAAGTTTGCCCTTTCCCCAGTGAACATTGCCCTACAGTAGTAGCACTTGCCCAATTCAGAGCCCCTGATCTGCTTCTAACCTGCCACTGCTCTCCTCCCTAGTGGAGGCTGAGGAAAATTAAGAAAGTTCCCTGTTCCTGGGACTAAAAACCAACTCATGGCTTGGGGCTGTGAGGGGCAACTGCTCCTCTTCTTCCTGCTCAGACCCCACATTTCTGGGACTAATCTGCAGAGAGTTCTGTGGGCTGAGCAGTTACAGACAGCACTGCTGCTTCTAACCTGCAACTTAGTTAACAATTTTCACAAATGCTCCTTTATTTCCTCTAGGTGGAGCGGTTCAGTCAAGAAGTACAAATCACAGAAGCTCGTTGTTTCTATGGCTTCCAGATCGCCATGGAAAACATACATTCAGAAATGTATAGCCTTCTGATTGACACGTACATCAAGGACTCTAAGGAGAGGTTAGTGTTGCCTGACAATGAAAGGTCTGAAACTCTGAGCTGTTGAGATATAATTGCTGTATATCTATTATTTTGACTCAAAAGCTGATTTTGGGGATTTGAACTAGACGTATATAAAATAATGCTAAAAGTGCTGCTTAAGAGCAACTCCAGAATATGTTTTTGTTCTTAAGTGTGAGAATTTGCCTAGATTGCAGGAAACTGAAACCACTTCTTACTGAAAGTAAGAAGCGAAACTATGTAAAAGATACAACAAACAAGTGGCTATGTTAAATTACAGTAAGCTCTCACATAGAGGACCCACTGCACCTAGCAGGTAGTTCTGCAGGATATTTTCTCTGAGAATCTTGCTGCTTGTATTAAAGAATCTTACCACTTGTATTAAAATATTTCTAAAACCCTGCAAATCTAGTTAATGGTTAGCACCTAGTGATTTGACTGTTTTTGCTGGGCTTAAAAGCAAGCAAAACACTTTATTTCCCCAAAGTGGCTTTTGATGTTGATTAGAAAACAAAGCCAAAGTGCAATGAGATGGATCAATTCAAGAGTTGCGTTTTAAACCTAAATTCAGGGCTTTTGAGCAGTCTAGACTAGATTTATTCTGGTATTTTCTTGTAAGACCAACATCTGTTGAGAGAAATAACTGGTGCTAGATGTGGTTGAGAGAGATTTAGTTGCTGATAGCTTGTTGAAAGCTGACATTTCCACTCCATGGTGCTTAATTCCACCAGGTGTTTAAGGAAGAATTGTCTGCTCCGTGGTGCTTAATTCCACTAAGTGTTTAAGGAAGAGTTGCTTACCTGAATATTTAGGTCTTGGCACTGGAGGCTGGCCTGTAGTTTTGAAAGTCTCTTTCAACTATAATGCTTGGTGAAACAGTCCTCCCCTTGACACTGTCAGGAATTCATATGAACTGGTGTTGACATGACAGGAAGGTGGTGCAGAGGTAGTAGATGGACACAAATAGAGAGAGGTGCAAAATAAAATGGGTCAGGTTACTTAAATATTGAGGGTACAGAGCACATGAGAATAACACCATCTATGGTTAAGAATGTTATGTTGCTGTGCTGCTGTCTCATGCTACTGACGCGTCTTGCTTTGCAGGGAATTCCTTTTCAATGCTATTGAAACGTTACCATGTGTTAAAAAGAAGGCTGACTGGGCCATGCGCTGGATTGGGGACAAGAAAGCGACATATGGTGAGTGCGTCTATTGGAAGCAAAGCGAGATTTCTTCCCTAGCACGATGGAGGAACCACCATTCCTCTAGGCAGTTTAGAGACTGTTGTCACAGGATGAATAAATGCTCTGGGATAATTCTGGAGATGAAGATTTTTGTCTTGCAAATGAACGTGAATATTTGTAAAGTTGTTGGTGTTTTGAATAATGAGCTCACATGACAATCTTTGTATACTTTGCTGTATGAACAAATTGATAAGACGTGTCTAGAACTGGCCATTGATCTCCAGCAGGTTTGTAACAGTTGGAGGCAGTGGCTCCTCTGCCCCAGTGATTTGTGATGTCTCACTTCACAGGTGAGAGGAGATGGTAGAGATCGTTATTGTGCTACTGCTAAAGCATTAAATGAGGCCAAAGTTCCTCACTTAATTAAGGATGAGCAGACACGGACTTCAATCTGCTGCCAAAATGACTACTCTGTGTGCACTCTTTGGAAAAAGGCAGCATTGATGTTTAACCTAGGGGAAGGAGTCTTGGCTTCAGCTACCTGCTAGCTACTCTAATTTGGTTTCACTTCTCTTATTCCAAAGTTCTACTTGATAACCAGAAGCCTTTGCTAGAATAGCTTTATGGATAGGTTATAGCACCCTTGAGCAGAAGGCTTCATTGTCCTTCGAGGACTCTGTTTATCGGTCTATTCACAACGTCTCAGCTTTAATCCTGTTAAGTCTTCCATGTGATACCAACATCCATTTCCTTGTAACAGGAGAACGTGTAGTAGCTTTTGCAGCTGTGGAAGGCATCTTCTTTTCTGGCTCTTTTGCTTCAATTTTTTGGCTGAAGAAAAGAGGATTAATGCCGGGACTCACTTTTTCTAACGAACTCATCAGTCGAGATGAGGTAAGGCTCAAATTTTAGCAGTTAATATGGTGATGTGCCATGTGGCTCGAAGTAATGACATTCTGCTGCAGCCTGTATTTTTCTGCAGGATTGTATTTAGAAGGAGGCAGTCTGTAAAGCTCACTAAAGTGTGTAAATGTGGATCTTAGTGAGTGAAAGTATTATTTTATTAACTCAAAAGGAACTTAAAGTTTCTCACCAGCTCTTTCCCTTGCTGAGGGAGCAAATGCAGTTGGTACTGGCCTGAATTCATTGTACCTCCTTCTGGGTAGGCAGAAAGCTGTCTGCAGATAGCACTCGCGTGGCAAGCACAGTAATGGTGCCTAGACTTCAGGCTAGTTACTCTGTGCTACTGCTTCGAGTGGTTCTTTTAAATCAGCATTCTGACAATTTTCTGAAACTTCTTCCCAGGGTCTGCACTGTGATTTTGCCTGCCTCATGTTCAAGCACTTGATACACAAACCGTCGGAGGAAAGGGTGAAAGAAATCATCATGAATGCAGTCCTCATAGAACAGGTAATTGTCTGCTGCTTGGTTAGGAACTTGGTCACCATTAAGTGCAAAACTGTGGAGCTGTTGGGTATAAAATTACCCTAGATGGTGCAGAGTGAATGCTGGCTGCTGTACACGATGTGCTTCTGTTTTCTGCAGGAATTCTTGACAGAGGCACTGCCTGTTAAGCTGATTGGCATGAACTGCACTTTAATGAAACAATACATCGAGTTTGTAGCAGACCGGCTTATGTTGGAACTGGGATTTAAAAAGGTAAGGCTAACACACAGATCTGTCGTGGGGAGAAGACCATAATAAGTTTAATTTCTTCCAGAAACCCAAATCCTCAAATGGCTGCAGCGCTATTGGTATAACTTACAGATTCAGTTATTAGTCCTGCTGTTAGGAACTGTTTGGGTACCCACAGCAGAAAAGGCACAAGAACACTAATGAAAGACACGTAGGAGTTGCTGTGCTTCTGTCTAATGGGAACGAGAATGTAAAGACAGGAATGAACAGCGAAGACATGGGGCAGAGGCTTTTGTTCATTGCGTAGCAAGCCCACCAGTGGTGTCATTAGCCATTTTTGTAATGCTTTCATGAGTTGCAGATTTGAGCACCCCTAGTGACTGTAGCATTCATTACCTTTGCATTTCAGATATACAAAGCAGAGAACCCTTTTGATTTCATGGAAAACATCTCTCTGGAAGGCAAGACCAACTTCTTCGAGAAGCGAGTAGGTGAATACCAGAGGATGGGAGTCATGTCAAAGCCCACAGACAACTCTTTCACCCTGGATGCAGAATTTTAAATGGACTGAGATGGCATGAGTTAGTGTGTATGCTCTCCTCTTCACAAGGAAAGATTAAACAAATTGAGTCACGTTGTGACTTGATGTTTTGTACTAAAATCCCACTCCTGAAAGGTGTGGAGACATGGGTACTTCTAAGGAGGCTAGTGTAACCCCAGCAGTAAAATCCCTTTTTGTTAGACTTTGCCAAAGGTGTTAATTCTTAGAATGCTTAAATGTATCTCCTGAAACACGCGCTACTTATCTGGTGAAACGTGGGCTCCTTCCTCCTGCCAGATGGGGGCTTTGGGTAATCACCACTAGCTTCTCCACATCTAGAAAGGACTGTTTGGGAAATTCTGGCCTTAAACTTGTTGAATACTCTGTAGAAAACTCCGGAGGCAGCTACATGACCTCACTGCTTTCTTAGCAGGTTTTAAGTTTACTTTTTTATGTTATTTTAATAGTTTGTACATAAACCTGGCACTTTAACTTTCAAAATAAAGAACTGTCTCATAATACTCTAATGGTAAAAATGCAAGTCTAAAAGTTCATGATTTTGCAACCGAACCTTTTGTGTCTTGTGCTTCTTTCCTGGTATATAACGTGAAAAAATGGTTCTGTGAAACAAACTGCAATGATATTAAAATCTGTCAAAGAACAAAAGAGTATGGAAGGTGAACAACTTGGTAATAAGCTGGATATTCTGTGTATTGGAGAACAATATGTGGCTTGAGTTTGTTCTTCAGTATCTGGGAACATTATTTCATGTTAAACCCCACTGAGAGACTGAAATTGGCTACTGTCTTCCTTGTGTTGGTCTATTTGATAATGGGAAAGAAACCTGATGGAACTTAAATCATTTCTGTGAGCTGGAAGAATGCTGAGTTGGCTTCTTTCTGCTGAAGGCTTCCCTCTTTGAAAATGTGTGCAGTATGTATGGTGCTTCTCTGAGAGATGCGGTCTTGGGTTAGAAGTAAGTGATTTGCTGATCCTTGCTCCTTCACTCTTGGGTGCACTGAAGCTGATGGTGTGTGACTGTTCCTCCCCTGGGTCCGTGAAGCTGGGAGGATGTGCACGTTTCTAAGGCTGTCCTAGGGAACAAAACCATAAATTATTAAAAAAGAAAAATCCCCGAAGGCTGGAATGCAAAGCAGAAAATGCGAGACGTGTAACAGATGGCTCCAAAATGCCCCTGCAGCACTGATGTTGGTAACAGGTCAGTAGTCGCAGTGGGCTGAGAATAACGTGCTGGGAGCTGGAATTGGGGACGTGTTAGACTGAATGGCCAGATGCATCATTCTGAAACACTGAAACTTGGTTCTTTTTAATGTTATTGGGCACGTTTCCTGCTAAATATCAGCATTGCTCCCTCAGCAAGCTGGGTTTTGAGCTTGTTTTTCTGAGTCGGGTCTTGCTGTATCGTAACGATCCCTTTCTACTTGATTCTCAATATATGGCAAGAATGGAAATGATTGGGGTGGAAAGCTTTAATTTTTTTACCCCTAACTGGAGATATGAATAGAACCAGCACTGTATTTTCAGCACACTCCAGAAGTGCTGCTCGAAATGGAGGTGTGATGGCCAAGTCGTCTTGTAATGGCAGGCAGGAAGAAAGTCCCTTAGCCAAGCGCACTTGGGGTAACAGACACCGTAGACACGGGCGCATTAGGGATGGATTAGATAGGAATTAGAAATGATTCAAGGAGAGAATAAGGCCTGCTGTGGTTGGTATTAATCTCCTCCTGGCGTTGCAGATGTATAAATGCCTGCTGACTTCTGGTGTACGAACGCGCCGTAATGCAAATCAGCTCTTATGGTGTGGTCCGGAGCAAAGCTTTGCATCTGGCCCCGCCTCTTTTAATTTTGTTTTCACAAGGAATTAAACATCTTGCCGTTGGTTGGATTACACAGATCACGTCCAAGCCTTGATAAAATGCTTAGTTACCGAGAGGCGATTAGTTCCTAATTCAAGCGAGATGCCAGTTGTTTTGACACTTGATCCTCCTCAGCACCGAGGGGATAATGGAAGCTGTCGCTTCCCTTCAGAAATAAACCAACAGAAAAATGAAGGGAAGTGAAAATTTAACTGACCCTTCAGGGTATGTTTGGGAACGGAGGCTGAAGAACCAGTGGAGACTGAAGCGAAGTGATGGAAGGGCTGATTATTTTTTTTTTTTTTTTGTATGTGTATGATTCAGAACAGCTGTCTGGTGGGGGTTCTGGCACAGTAATTGCCGCAAGTGCAAAGCAATTAGGCTAGTAGAGGAAAAATACTGAGGGATACGTAAAAACGGATGTGTTTGGTGCAATGCTCTGATGGCTGTCAGTTGATTTATGCAGCCCTGATCCCTAGCTATCCCCCCGTGTTATATTTATTAATACAATTAACAGCTTTTAACAGCACCAGATGCAATGGAAGAAGACTAACTTAAAAGCTTTCTCATTATTTTTATTTCTTCTGTTGATTTTAAAGAACACTTGCATGGGTACAGGTGAGAAAGCCTTTAACAAATTGACACCTTTTCTCTTTCCAAGTTGCACGTCAGATGTAAAATCTTAGGCAATGTGGGGGGGCAAGAGCAGCGACCCAAGGTTAGGCTCGTCTTCAGGAAGCAACTGCACCGCTAGGATGTAATGACAAAGAAAATCCCCAGATTTCTCAAATTTCCTGGAGTGATGACAGCAATTTGTGCCCAGAAGAGGTCAGAGAACAGTTCCTGCTGCTCGTGCCTGCAGCAGGGCACAGCCAGCCTGCGGATCTGAAGGCATATTAACAATCTGGAGCGCTCCCCGGAGGGTAGCTGCTTCCTCCACGCCGGTGAGAAGTCCAAAAAATTGCCAGAAAGTAGTAAGTGAATGGAGTTCTTCTTCCAAAGCCCACTGCTCACAGTCAGTGATGCCTCATTTTAAGCTGCTGATTACCTTTCTGTCCCCTCTATGCCTAATGAATTATAAGTAGTAAATACTTCCATCAGAAAGGATCTGAGAGCTGCTCGTGTCCTGTTTGCTGATGGGAAGCTGCTGTTTTTGTTAGGAATCCATCCCTTGGGGGTGTTACTGATTCCTCTGATTCACACAACACAGTGACTTGGTTTCTGTGGCACAGGACTTCACATCGGGACTAGCTTATAGGTCAGAGTTATGCCTCAGCTGCCTTTAATGGTGGCATTGCTCCTTCCTCAGCCTGCGGAGAAACAGCTTTATTCCTTTGGAGTGTTGTGTGCCAGAAAGATGACATCTTTGATATCTTCAGTGATGGGTTCTTCGCTGATCAGCAGATAAAAGGTGGTGTCTGCTGGGCACCTGCTCTTAGCTAAATGCCAGGTAGCTGTGGGATGGACAAGGAACACCAGTTTTCATTCCCCTGTCTGGGTGTTACTGGTGCTCTGCTGGCCATCTGCTGGCAAACAGCAAGTCCTGGGGCACTGGCTGGCCACCAGAGCTGTGGCTTTGGCTCCTGATTTTAGGTTACCCCCACACCACCCTGTGCTTTTGAACCTGCTGGAGAGGAGTTCACTGTGAAGGTGAGTGCAGAAGAAAGGGTTGTATTAACATCCCCCCTGCTGCGGATGCTTCTCTTGCTGCAAGCAGAAATCCTGAGATGCATCGGGGGTGAATGAATTTCAAAATGAACACCTTTTCTCCCCCCTGCTGTTACTCATTTTTTTGAGACTTGAAATATCAAGAGAAACATACCGTAGTGGAATGGCTTTGCAATTTTTTTCCAGTAACCAAATCCCTCTCCTGCTTTTTCCCGGCTTGTAATGCAGTGTGTAGTTCAAGCCGCAGGCAACGTTGCTTTGTTCGTCAGATGAAGATTACAGTGAATTACTAGGAGATGCTTGTGCTATGCAGCGCTCGGGAGCACTTGGCTGGCACTGAATGCTCGTGTGGAGGCTTTTCCCCTGGCCTAAGGGTGAAGATTCACATGTTGGATACACACTGGTGCCTCTCGGAAGCAGACTGGGGGGGAAAAAGCATCCAAGGCCAGTTTCTGCTATCGCTTACTGGTAATTTATACTTCCAAATATTGTAGGATTTAGCTTAAATTAAGGGAGAGTTTGCGGTTTTTGCACATCCAAAGGTTGGACTTGCAAACTATGGTCTTTTGGGTTGTGTTTCTGGTGTTTCTGGGTAGGGGGTGCTGGTACTCCTGCTGCAGCCTCTGGTGCTGTCGAGGGCTCCTGGTGAAATCCAGTTTGTGTAGTCTCCACTTCCCCTAGCAGCGAGATAATTTTACTTTGCTAGAACCTCATCCTAATGTGACTCTAGCAAATGAATCGTCAGGTAACTGAGCCAATTAATGCTATGCAAATGAGTTGGCAGGTAACTAAAACTGTTAAATCAGTCACTTCCCGGCCGAGCTGCTGGGTCCCGAGGAGAGCGCCTGCAGCTATTTCTGTAGGTGGCCAAATTTTGGGGCAAACCAGTTTTTGCAATGCATGCATGTACCTGGATATGTCCCCTGAGAACTAAACCTCCAAATCCATGGCTCTGCAGGTGCCACTGGGGTGCAGCCCCAGGAGATTTTGCAAGAGCGGAGGAGTGACACTAATCCCTGGTTTGAATCTGATGCCCTGAAGGTTGGTGCATGTTTTGTCAGTGCCCAAGCTTTTGGGAGAAGCCCAGGGCTCATCTCATCACTTCAAAATCCCATTTGGTGCCTATTTGACCACTCACAGGTTTTATTTCATATTTTGCTGGCCTTCTCTGATAGCCGTAGCCACATTGTTTCCCCAGTCACTGATTAATGGCAAAGGGAATTCCTTCCTATCCTCCTGGGTAATTTAAATATTTTGTCAGAATTTATCCCTGAGCCACTCAACTGGCAAAATCCTCCTGATTCAACATCAGGATGAAGCATTGGGCTTCGGCTGCGCTTCTTGCGGTGACTTTCTCACTTCCTTTGCACCCTTTTATATAATAATTTTGTTTTGATGTGATCCAGGAGCTTTCAATAAGCGTTTGTGTCAGTGCTTCAGAACGAATCTCCATCCTCCCACCTTGAATCACTGTTCGGCGAGACACTGAGATGTGTTTTTCCCAATTCAGGACACAAATGAATAGCAGCCTCAGGTTGCCACCTGCTCTGGTTTTATCTTGGTTCTGTAAGTAGCAAAGTGTGCTGACAGCCTGATTGCTATACCTCTCTCCCTTGGAGTTAATTAAATGGTTTATCTCTGCCATGAATTGATTTTCAGGGTGATGCTAAAATGTTTCAGCCCCCCAAAAAAAGTACACTTCTGTGCTTCAAAAGTTAAAGTTCAGTGGAGCAGAAGGGAGCAGGGACTTGGCAGGGAAGCTGTGGAGCAATGAGGTTTCATTAGATGAAGTTCAGAAGCAGCAGTGTGTTCAGGCAGGGAGCGGATTGGAAACGAGCATTTCACAACAGAGATGTTAGCAGGGCCAAGCGTTCCCATTTGCAAGTGTCTGTTCTGGTTGAACGTTGCTGCGATGCCACTTAAATGCAGCCCCAGCTATAAGGAGGAGTGAAATGTAATTCCCTCCTAAAAGGAATCAAAATATTAATTTGAGTATCGGATTCTCAAACAGCTTCAAGCAAAACACATTCAAGGCTTAACAATGACTTTGCTGTTTCGATTACTGCTTCTGGAAATTGCATCTCCTATCGATGTAGCTATTACAGTTACTCCTGATGATGCTGTAAATACATGTGGACGTACAGAAAACTGAGCCTGATCTGGTTATTATTGCTGCCTGGGAGCTAAGACTGGCAGACGTTGGAGAATGTAACAGGATTATTTTTTAATACACATTTTCCATAAAATGGTTATCCCTTGTCAAATTGAAAAGCTATTTGCTGTGTGAAGTAGGCTAATTTTATGGTAAGTTTTTAATCTTGCCGTCTTTTCATCGTTCAGCTGTTACTGCTTTTGCTGTTACTAAATCCCAGGATTACATATGAAATGGCAGGACGGCTGGATTGCATTTAAATTAATTAAAGCAAAAATGTTTCAAGTGAAATGTTCAATATTGTGTAGATAATCAAGAAGCAGATGCAGTTTCACCTCTCGCATCCCCACATAACACGTGCAAAAGGACTGAGATTTAGATGTGTGCATAAACTCAAGCATCGCTGCTCAGACTCCACAAGGGGGGAGTGAATTTTGGGCAGATTAGGGAAAGTTGTTCGTGATTACCAAGTAACTTGGTAGCCTGAAGAGAGATGTTCAGGACCAGGCTTCCTGGTAAGCTTGGCCATGCAGCTGGTACTTATGGTGACATCTCAGCATCTGAGCCTCCTGTGGCTGCTGTCCCCTCGCCTCTGCAGGTGAGCTCAGGCTTGCTTCTACCTCCTGCTCACCTATCCATGCTCCGGTTCTCCGTCAGCTCCAGCAGATCTGAAGTCATGTTTTGCAATAGCTTGTACCTGCTGCAAGCACTACAGCTGGCTGTCAGCAGGGGGGCTCCTGCACAAAGAAACCAGCAGCCAGCCCAGCAGTGCGGTGCCCAGGCTGCTGGCCCCGCTGTCTGCGAGGTGCCGGGTGACTGTCACATTTGGGGTGAAGGCTGGGCTGCTGGGGCTTCCCCTGGGGGAAAACACAGGATCTGTTCTTGTAGTTGCTGCAGCAGTACAGGGCATCCCCTGCTTGTTTGCTTGCAGAGCTCACAATCAGAGTATGCACGCAAATCCTCTCTACAAGATTTTGTAGCAGACTTTTTGCCATGTGGGCTGCTGAGGTTTTGGGGAGTTGCAGAATCTGCAGCACGAGTCCTTCCCTTGCAACCTCGTGGGCAGGGGACTATGAGAAAGTGCATCACACTCGCCCAATTTCACTGTGCAATACAGCAGAGGATGGGGATAATTCTTTTAGGAGATGTGCCACATATTTAAATCAATGACTGAACTTAGTTCTTGCTTGTGCCTGCTGTGTTGAGCTTCCTTTTTGGATGCTGGGGCCGTAGCGATCAAGCTGTGCATCCCCTATAGAGATGGGCTTCCCAGGATGCTGTCACCAGTGCCCTCAGTAGGGGGAGAGCATTATGTTTGTTAATTTAGGCTTTTTCCACCAAAATCAGGGTTGTGCCTCTCTCTGCAGCCTCCTGCAGAATAAAATCAATCCAAACAGGGAGGTGGACTTAATGGTGTTAGAAATATTGGGGTGGGTGGGAGGGTGTGATGAGAAGACAGCAGAGGTGGGTTCTTCATTTTTTCCTGTAAATCCTTCACTTAGGATAGCGTCAGTCCAGGAATAATGTATATCAGGTACAATCACACAGTAGATCTTGGGTGAGGTGTTAATGGTGGGTTTAATCAGTCTGAAGGTGTGCGTGCCCCCTCCCTGCTGCTCACCAAAGCACTAGCTGGTATTTAACCCAGGTGGAAGGCAGCTCTTGTTTTGAGTGGCTTCACCTGGAGAGCACATTTGACTTGCTGAGAAAACCACGTATTGCTGAGCTTGGTAGCTCATTTAAAACCCTGGGCTGTGAACGGAGCTGTCATGTCAGCTGCACAGCTCTGGGGGTTCACCACGGAGCAGGATGTGGGGCAGCTTCGAGGACAGAGCCTGAATCGTAGCATGGGGCTGCTGGAGGAGGGATGGAGCCGGGCAGTGCCGATCTGTGCAGCTCCATCCTTTTGGTTTTCGTGCTGCTCCCCAGCCCACACCCTGGCAGAGCAGACCTTCATTAGCAGCATCCATCTCAACAGGGCTAATTAGCAGGTTGGTGCTGCTCTTTGGCTACGTGAGGCTGGGAAAAGCTTGCCAGTGTTCAGAAGGGCTGCAAATGCCCTGCTGTGAAAACTCAGAAATATTTTCCACTGGCTTATGTGGGCCCTTTGGCCCCAAATACAGTGGTTTAACTATCCCTTGCTTCCCATATATTAAAAGCATGAAAGGTTTGCCTCACGTCAGCCTGTCCTACGTGTGCCAACTGGCAGAAGCCACATGAAAGTGCCATGGTGAGAGGCAAAACAGCAGCCAGCAGCCCTGGGTAGCCACCGTGGTTTGCTGACAGAGCCAGGGGTTGTAAGCTGCCTTCTAAATATTTGCCAGAAAGTTTTGCTTGGAAATGGTGAATATTATGACATAGCGCAGCTAAAAATAGAGCTCTCGCTGGTAATTTTTCAGTCTTTGGTCTCACAGCGTGAGGCGTGCTTTTCAGAAGAGCTGTACATCTGTGTTCCCCCAAATTCACTCACGGCATCTTTGTAAATCAGGCCTTTTGTGCCGCCAAAAATCAAGTTGGTAAATTAGATAGGAAGAGGAGCAATGGAAAAAATAAACCTCGAACTTGTACCAGCAAGGGAACTATTACGGGAGCTGTTATGCCCTGTGCTTCATCCTTAAGAGTTCGCCGAAGGGAGGCTGGAAAGGGTTTCTCACCTGCGTGTGTTATTCAGGAGCTAGGTTTGTTGGCTTTTCAAGTTGTTTGTGGCAAAGAGAAACAAGAGACTCATCAAGGGGGACAAGTGGGCTGCCGTGAGCCACAGGCGACTCGATCCTGCCCTCGCTGGAGCGAGTGGCGCAGCTCGGTGCCGTCTGTAATGAGGGTGAGGTCAAGCTGTGAGGCTCTTACGATCCCTTCCCTAATTAACTAACCGCAGCCTTAATGCTTCCCGGCAGCTGGGGTGCTGCGTGTGGCAGCAGTGCCACTTGGCCAGTCCTCAGGCTTTGCGAGTTCGGCTCCAGACCTCCCGAGAGATGAGCTAAAAACATTTTTTGTTTTTAAAAAGCCTTTTTTTTTTTGGGTCTCAGGAGCCTTGCGGTAAAGAGGCTGCTTCTGTCTTTACACTGGGGGCCCTACAGAGGCCTGCCATGGGCTCACCTCTTCCCCTGCCTTATTCATTGAGTTGATGCAGATTTTCCTCTGGGCCCTGTGGGAATGGTCACTTTTTGGGCGAGGAAGGGGTGCAGTACTTTTATGTTTTTCTACTGGGGGTAAAATTTTCAGCTCCTCAGAGCCAGGAGCCCAGCGAGCAGGCTCCAGGCAGCGAGGGCTCACACCGCAGCCATGCACCAGGCCTCCAAGGGCGTCATGGTGGGGTGCTCTGCTCCTGGGGCCTGGGCCTGTCAATCTGTTTTCAGACAGTACTAACTCCAAGGAAATTTTGGGCCTGTATGTCAAAAAACCAAGACTTTCCATGCTGCTGACCCTGTAACAATGGCTGGAAGGTGTGGGTTTCTGGTTCTCACTTGACTACAGCGATTCATTTGGCCATGTAGGATAACCTTGCTGGAAGCAGCTAAGGATGGGCAGTAAATCTCTTCCACGGGAGGGTTGGATAGGTGCTTTATTGCTGTCTTTCAGGTAATACACATCGTAATAAAAGCCACCGTTCTCAAGTAGGATGTAGTATTTTCCTCTGCATGTAGCTATTTATTTTGATGGTGTTTCAGTAACTGAAATACCAGGTACTCTTTCAAAATAATAGTTCCTTTAATTATTTATACCTTCAGGATCAAAGAAGGTTTCATTTTGCCTGGCTACGGCAACAGCTAGATGAGTCAGAAGAGCAATTGCTGGTGCCATCAGAGGAACCTTGATATTTCTAACAGGAAGTTTAATTACGAACTGAATCACCATCATGTCGTTTGTGTTACCCAGACCCATGTGTCCTGAAGATATTATTAGCCTCGTCTTGTGTTACAGGGCTGTGGCTCCCTCCACAGAGCAAAAGGTTGCTGAGGCTTCGTTCTTCGTCTGCTTGCAGGGCTGGTGCCTCGGAAAAGGATGCCAGGCTTGGGAATAGCAGAGTGGCTCTGAAGCAAGGTGGTAAGTGTCCTGAGCTGTGCTTCCAGTGTGGGTATGGCCTCTGCAGGTTGCTTCTGGTTTTTGGGGTACAGATTCCTGAAACTGTGTATTTTTTTTTAAATTGGAAACCCATAAACGTCATAACCCTCACACCCCGATCCCTTGGTGTCTTCTTGACCTTTTCTCAAGACTGGGCACTCGGAGATGAGTCCTGACTTCACAAAAAGCTTCCTGTACTGTCTGCAAGGTGAGTAATTTCCCAGAGGCAACCGCATTTTCTTGGTGTTAATCTTGATTAGGGCAGGTGTATGACAAATAATGTTGCCCTTAAAAACTTATTGAAAAATCTCCCCAAACAGTTGTTAATTACATAAAGCCACTTCCCTCAGTTTTCCATTGACATCGTGCATAAGATGTTTAATTTTAATCATCAGATTGTCAATGGGATATTTATTCATCTTGGCCAAAGAGCTGCTGGCATGGAGCTGGCTGCATGACAAGCAAGCATCACGTGCACTGTCCTGGGATTAATTTCTCCTAAGTTTCTATGCCAGTGGCAGAGAAATTTATGTCTGGGCTGCTAACCCTAAGCTCTGGTTAATGAAGGGGGCAGCTCGTCTGACCGCCATCAGACCCCAGCTTCCAGAGGGATGGATGGAAGGTGCCTGACAAGTGCCCATTTCTCTCCACAGATGGTGCAGGTGGCCCTGGTAATAACTCCTGTGCTGACATTTATATCTGGTCAGGTGAGCTCCAGATTTTGGGAGCTGCTGCGTGGGGTTGATGATGCATTTGAAGCCTGTGGGCTTTGCAAACGGGATACCTCATGCTGGGGTCTGGCCTGTCCTCCTCCAGTTTGCTCTGTCTTTTTTTTTGCCCCTCCTCTGCTCGCACCCAACCTCTTCCAGGCCTTTGCTGAACAGGCACTCTGCTTGCTGCTTAATCCCCGGGGTTATGTGATTGCCAAAGAGGGGGTGAGCCCAAGGAGGGCGGCTTACACTAATGCGCGGGACCGCGAGCAGCAGGCGGGAGCGGTGCGAGCCAGCACATCTAAATCCAGCAGTGCCCATCTGTCAGAGCTGCTCTCAATAGACTAACAGACTATTGTTAAGTTTTGAATGGCTGCCTATTGTCCCGGGCTGGGAGCTGTGCAAGCCTTGTTTCAGCAAAGGGTAAATAGAGAGGCAGAGGGAAGGCATTCATGCGACAGCCATTTTGGTAGGAATGAGAGCATCATCATGCCTACTGCAATCCAGTCATGTATGCGCTCCTCGCATCGCTTCACCTGTCAGCTTCACGAGTGCCTGTCTCCTGAATTTGCCTCTTTTGTTCTTGATCTGCTCTGCTATAGTTTTTGTTTTGCATTTTTATTTCTGCTTTGCATGCCCCGTGTTCCTTCTCTCCCTCGTGCTTCCCTCCCATCCTGCCCTGATGTTCTGCTTGACGTGGCAACAAGGCAGTTGAAACAGTGCAGGCAGCGTGGTGGTCATGTTGTTTTCTCCCTTTGATGCCTATGTCTGCAAAGTAGCTGAAAAAGAAGGATAAAAGGGTGTTGGAGCATTTCTGCACAGGTGGGTGCCAACAGCCCTGGGCTTGCATGGAGCAGATCCCTGAGTTTGTGTGCGTTTCTGTGGGATCATGCCTGAGCTGTGTGACTGTAAACAGCCCTTTTCCTGCAAGAGCACACGAGAGACAGACCTAAATTTAGGTCATGCTTAATCCGTGCCAAAGATTAACATGTTGAATGGATCGTGTCATGGATGTGAGGTTCATGTTATAAAATCAGATGAAAATAGTTATGGACATAATTTATTTACATGTTATCTATTTACTAAGATACATTGCTATTTATGTTTTTTGTAACTATTGCTAGCCCATGAAGTTTCTGACCAGATCGTTCATCTAAAAATCAAATGCAGCAAATTTATCAGCCTGTTCCTTATGATGACTTTTTTGAAGGGTGAAGAGTTGAAGCTTTTGGTAAGCAGATGCTTAGATTTGTGAAGGAACAGAGTGGTGATGTGCAGCCTTCCTTTGGGTGGGAGTCAAAAATCCAATCAAGCATATCTTTTCTTCTCTCTTACAGAATTAATGTGCTTCCCTCATAGATTAAAAGACCAAACCTGCAAGGTTTCCTCCAGGTGTGCAGGGCTGGATGCAGCAGCAACAAGCAGATTCTGGTGGGCCTCCACATGAGGTGTCCCACTCTTCGTCCCCCTGCCTCAGGCTGCCTGCTCTCAGTATGGGGTGCAGGTGATGTGCTCCAAGGGATTGTTCTCTCTGGGACAAAATTTTTCCCTCTTAGGTTAAATAATCGAGTGCTGCCAACTCTCATGAGGGAATATTGGAAAACTGTGCTCGGGAAGGACATAAAACATGTTTTATGTACAGCAGTGCTTCCCAGCTCTCTTGTAGTTGTCATGCTTGAGAAACTCGGTTGGGCTTTGCATCTACATGAATGTAGCTGTTCATCCTACCACGTTCTGGCCCCAGTAGGTTCCAGCCCTGCCACTGGGCTGAATTCAAGTACCTTTATGCCTAAAGATAGTATTGATATGTCTGGTGCCTGAGGAGGCATGAGGTTGTGGATTGACCACTTAGCAAAGCCTATCTGATACTGCAATAGGACAGAAAACAAAAGCTGAATTTATTATCAGACCATGGCAATTCTGGTATTGAAATAAACAGAAGCAACTGGAATGAGGTGGAGTAACTGATAACATTACTTTAGTAATGTAATTAACAGTGAGATGATAAAAAAAGATAATAAAAAGCAAAAGGTCACCCTGGAAAGACCTATTGCACAGTCTAACTCCTGTGTTTCACAGAATTTGCTATTGAGAGTTGCATGGAAGTGAGCTACAGTGAATGAAATATGCAGAACAGAAGCACAGGTCATGTTTTATTCAGTTTAAGGAGGGGGCAAGATTTGAATTACCTGGGCTCGGATTCTGAATGCGAACCTGGGAGCTGCAGGTTCTGAGGATGGTGCGATTTAATGGTGTGTTGTCATGTGCTGATATTTTGGTGCTTTCAGTCCAGCAGGCAGCATTTTTCAGTTGCACTGCAGGAATAATTTATTTCAGATTCTGCAAGCTGTCTTCATCAGGAAATAGTTAAATCCCATGGTGGGGAAACCTTTATATTCTGATCATTTTGCGTAGATGTAGATGGAAAAAATCTGGTTTTGAAAGTGTAGGATTTAGCAGTTATTTCGAGTGAGTAGTCTGATTAAAGCCTTAACAGCAAGATTTTAAAGTACATAAATATAATGATTATGTTGAAGTACGGCTTCTAGCAATGCAATTTCTGTTTTAGCTGCTACCCCTTAATGGTTGCTTTTCATTCCTGTAGGCAGGTTGTTGGGCATGTTCCCTTCAGATGCTTACTTAATTCCCTCTGTCACACTCCGGGGCTGTGAAATTCATCGAGGCTTTGATCCAGGAGGTTCCTCAGGCTGCACCCAACCAAGGATCAGGGTTTGTCTACACATCGCTTAGGTTTACACTTGCCTTGTTACGTGGAGGTGTTGTGCTGGAGGAAGCGATTGCCTTCCAGCTGAAACTGGTGGTCAGGCTGCTTGTAACAGATGTATTCAGGTGTGAGTTTTCATGAGCAATGCTGTGGTACGCCTAGAATTGCTGTTTTCATTCCTAGCCTGCTTGTATCCATTCAAAATCTGTGCAGAGGCATCTCTGTTATTCATTTAAAGCCGTACTTTGACTTCTAGTTTTGAGTCTAAAACATACCCGTCCTTTTCTTTCTGTATTTCTCCCCGACAAGGATAGCATGAATCTTTCAGTACTCTTGGTTTTGGAACTGTGTTGTTCTTGCTAGCAAAGTTTCCAGCTGGAATCTCAATGACTTTTATTCTTCTTCTTCACGGTTTTCCTTAAAACCCTGGTACGTGTGTTATGTGTCATAACAGCCGGTTATCACTCCATACCTTTATTTTTGCATGTTAGGGTACCTGATAGAGTACCTGCTGTCAGCACTGTGTGTACCCCAGTCTCCTCTGGGAATTCCCAAATATGTTATGACCTTGCTGGCCTTCCCAGGGCTGATGGTGACTTAATTTGTCTTGCCTCATCTGGAGAGACCAGGTGCCTCTCTGTGAAGCAGCTCTGGTTAGGATTAAAACTCAGGAAAAAACAAAATGAAACAAAACACAATACAACTTTCTCTCTTTTGTCTGAACTACGTGCTTGAATGACTCAGGGGGAAGGGGAAGAAAAAGTTACTGTAATGTGATTCTGAAACGTCAATCCTGGCTTGTTAAAATATCGCACTGCACTAAGCCTTGTAAATCACACGTCATTTCCTAATTAAAAACTGACGAGCATAATTGGGTCTTTCACTGCTGCGACAGAGCCTTGCACAGACAGGCGTGCTCCCAGGTTTGCAGGCGCTGGTGTATAACCAGCCACGTCTGCCTCCTGCTTCACCTGGCTTCCTTTTGGGAGGTAGGCTCCTCAAGGAAACAGGCTCAGCATGTGGCCAGTTTTTCTTGCTGGCAAGGGGATGTCAAATGGCTGATAGTAAAAAGAAAAAACACCAGCAAAACAGCAACAGGGAAGTGTATTTTCTATGTGCTAAACCATAATTTTGAAGTCCAGATGTACTCTACTGCTACAAAACTGGAGAACGTTGAAGGAACTGATGGGCTTTCTGGTTCTTGGTCCCTTCTGAGGTATTGCACCTGTACCCCTTGCTTTAGTGAAGGCCTAAATTTAACAGCACTTATAAAATGTCTTCTGGGCATATCTGTTATGGAAAACCTTAGAAGGGTATTTCTTGTTTTGGTGCAAATCTCCTCAGTGGAAAACTTCCGTGGCGTAGACAACAAGCACTGCTGGGAAAGAGTGCTTACAGGCTTTCCAGGCAGAGGTTGGGTATTTCTGTTTTGGGCACGTGGTTGGCATTTTAAGTAAGCAGTGACTGTTTTGCAAGTTCTAGTTTTATTTTTTTGGTCTTGTTCACTATTAAAGGTACACGTGCTGCCCTGACTGCACCCAACCAAGCTGAGCTTCCCTTCCAGTGCTGTTGGCTGCTTTCTGCTCATACTCCTTCCGTGGGTCGCTAATTTTGTTCCAATGAATAAATAAATGAGTGAACACACTGGTGAGATCAGATGTGGGCGCTGCTGGTGCTTAAAAATGGGCCAGTGGCTCTCCTGCAGCCCAATCAGGCAAAAGGAGCATCTCTTCCAGGCCCTTTGGATGTCCCCTCAAGTGACTGCTGCCCTGTCCTTGTCAGCCAGGCGAAGCCCATCCTCACGTGGTCCTGAGTACCTTTTGGAGGATGATGAGAAGTGCTCAGGCTTTGGATATCCCAACGGAGAGGTGGTTCAGAGGCACAGATCTGCTTCCCTCCAGGGGCACAGGGGCACTGTACACGGTTGTGGACACAAGCCAGGCTGCCCCAGGGATCTGCAGCAGTCAGAGGCCATCCCTGTCCCAGGGCAGGGTGAACCATGCTTGAATCTCCTTTACTTAAATTACCCAAGGACTTTACACCTTACCTGTGCAACCTGTTCCAGATCTTCTAGTGAAGATTTCCTATTAAAGGTCTTACTAGTAAATTCTTCACACCTACCCTAAGCTTCCTGGTTTAAACCTCTTGGATTTTCCCTGTGTTCAGCTGCCAGAGAGGCAGTTTTTGGCCACTTTCTACATCTTTTTTTTGCCCACTTTTTACATCTTTAGAGTTAAAGCATCTCCTCAGTTCTCTCCCCTTGCCTAACTAACCCCCGATTAATCCAATCACTCCTCTGAAGCCAGATTTTCTGGGTCATGGATCGTGCCCTTTCCCCTCCTCTGGGTTCTCATCTGTTTGCCCACACCTGAAATATGGTGCCCACGGCTACACGGGGATGTTCTGCTGGAGACTTAAAGCTGAGAAGCCCTGGAGATGTCTTGGTACCTTTTACCTCCTTCACTCCCAGGTATTTACTCATGGTTGGACGTTTGCTCATTTTACACTGCGAGCTTGCACACCACTAGTTGTGCACAGCAATGTCCTGTTCCTTCTCTGCTTGTTTGCTGCTCACCCTCGCCTTCTCATCCTGTATTTTTCCACTGTCCTTTTGAATTGCGTCCAATTTGTTTCCAGCTTAACTTTATTTTTTTTTCTTGCTTTGCTTCTTTCCCTTCTAAAAATATAAGGTATATAGCCTGAAAATATAGGGTTATATTTTATGTAAGGGAGGAACAACACTTTGCATGTCACAATTACCTTTCGACAGATACAGATAACTGCCTGTCTGCTCCGAGGTGGCATGAAATTGCTGTGAACCACGTGGAATATTCCATCAGAACGGTGCCAATTTCCTCCTGCAGCCTCTCAGAATAGCTGCCTCATAATACCGGGTAATTAAGTTGCACTTCTCTTGCCCTTTTAACCAAGGGTATCATAACCTTGTTTTAAGCTGCGGATTCACCAGGAAAGCTTATACCTGTGTCCTGGCCCAGCAGGATCCCAGACGAGGTGCTGTTGTGAAGGAGTGATGCCAGTGCTGTCCCACAGGGCTTGGGCCATAAATATTGTGCTGGGGGGGGCAATGACTGAGGGAAACTCATTGCAGATGAACAACCTTGGGCCATGTATCATGCCCAGAGGGACAAGCACAGGCTCCGAGGGCTCCCAGCTCTGTATTTACGATGATAAATGTTTCACTGCAGAGCCGAGCTTGGCATTGAGGTGTCTTCCCCGTGATGCACTGGTTTAGAGCACGTCTGTCTTTCCTCCCTTTATTTTTGAATGATTTACCCGAGTTCCTGTGCTGATGCAGTGATCTGGGCTACCACGGCCCATAATGAGCTGTTTCCCAGGGGTGTGCAGGGACCTAACTGTTAGGAAGGGTAACAATGCCATGGAAACAGCAAGGATTCAGCGGTGTCTGTTCAGCAGAGTGTGGGGTCTGGCAGGAGGCACAGAAATGGCAATTTTAATTATAAGTGAATTTATAATGCAATTTGCACTTAATGTGCCTGGCACAATATTTTTTTCCATGGGAACTTCGAGGACGCTGTGCTGAACAAATCGAGTGCAGCTTTCTCTAACTTGTACGAAGTCGCTCTAAACAGTCGCGTTTGTAATTAAGCAAATTCCTGACCTTTGCTCAACGAATAAATTTGGGCTGCCAAAAGATCATATACACCAAGATGGTTTTGCTTGACATTTGGGCACCGTTAATGACCAGGAGTGGAAGACTAAAGTTCTAACAAATATTGGTAAATTCACTAACTGGAACAGCAGCAATTCAAATTTAATTGCATATTTACAGGCTAATCATTCATGTGAGGCTTTCTAATGAAAGCTGCAGAGGCAGGCACCAGATTAAAAGTAATATACTCCCTTTTTTGTAAGGGACACTGTCAGAAGTAACAGAAAAGGAGGATTTCATAGTCAGGCCATAATTTCAGGCTTCTGGGCTCCCCGCTGAGCCACTGAATTCCAGATCAGATCAATGAAGTCTGGTTCCCTGCCTCTGGGTTTAAATCCAATTCTGGCTGCGGTTTCTGGTTTGGGGGTGGGCACGCTCTTGATTGCACCACGGGTCAAATGTCAGAACCTGGGAGCATCCATCATCTGGGAGGTCGCTCAGCTGAGGTCAGGGACTCTTTCAGATTGTTTTACTGGCTATCGACCTGCAGAGAAGTACTTGGTCTTTGCTGATTGTATTTTCTTTTTCTCTCTCTTTTTTTTTTTCTTTCTCTTGTTTTTTTTTTTTTTTTTTTTTTTTTTGGATGGATGGAATGTGTAAATGATGCTTTGCATTTTAAATTCATTCCTTCAACCCCTGCCCTCCAAAAAAAACTAAGCTGTAACAAAGGGCAGGATTTCAGAGGAAAGTGATTTATCCAGATCATCTCCCTAGAGCCTGTATAATTCCAGCAGGAGATGGTGATTTCTGTTGTCAAATCTCGGTAGTTTCAATGGGAAATAGTGTTTCTGGTGCTACTGGAAAAGGCTGAGATAGTTAATTACCCGAAGGAAATGAACAAAAAAAGAAGGAAGCAACCTCACCTGTTCATTGCATCAGATTAAAGAGTTAAGTAGATAGAGAGAGAGGTGCTTAAATATTATCCACACAGTAGCTTACTCTGTAAATATCTTCACTGTCTGTAAACAGTTACGGACAGCTGATGTTTAATTGGTTTTGCTAGGTAAGTTGGAAGCCCAGGGGAGGATGAGTTTTATCCTGTGGATGTGGAGTTGGGATTTGTGTGTGTCGTTACTTGTGCAGCCACCACCTGACAGGGCATCTTTCCTCAATACCTCCTTGTAGAAGATGAAAGCACCTGGGTTAACATGAATTTCTTAGCCCAAATGAAATTCACTTCCTCTAAAGAGGCCAAGGTCAAGGCTGTCTTATTGATGGTGTCTCTATCTTACACTGTTTGCAGACTCTGGTCCCGCTGGAAATCGCTGCTGTCGTTTAGTGCTGGCTGTCAACTTGTGCTGAATACATCATCGTCAGGGCACCGACTGCTTCTGACATGATGCAGATCTTCATAATGGCTGAGGTCTTAATCTGCTGGCTCCTGCACGTGGAGAAGCCCAGGGCTGGGAACAACAAAACCTGGCCTGGAAAAGACTCGGTGAGGTTTCTAGCTACTCTGCTTCTGCCTTCCTGTCTTGCCTGGTGCTCTCCCTGTAACCCACAAGTCCCTTCACCATAGTCTCAAACTATCTTGGGTCTATTTCCTCAGTTACTCATATTCTGAAGTTTTCTGGCAGCATGGCACCAAGTTTTATTGTAAACCTGGGCATTTGCCATCGGAGCTGTCAGATCCTAGTGGCTTTTATCAACGCCCAAGCAATAGCAGGGAAGGTCAGTGTAAGTGTACACCTACATTTTGCTGTAGATGGTTTCTATCGGGAGCTCTTCTCTTAGCCACAGCCATAGCAGCTAAATCCTGGCAAGCAGCCTACAGCTGTGAGCTGCAAACATCGATGGTTTAGTCATTTATTGTTAGAAGCAAACAAAATGTCATGTATGAAAGATTTCTTATAAGGGCAATGATAGAAGTTTTGTCTGCAAACTTGGAGCCTCATAATCAGGTAGACCAAGCCCCTTCAGGCTGATTACATCTGGAAGCCTCCCCCATTCCCGAACCGTACAGCAATTTGGATGCTGCTCTGGCTGCATGCAGCAGTTGCCTTTCGATTGCTCAGTCAATAGGCAGAAAAACATAGCTGCCCTGTGCTGGCTGCTAACAAGCACAGAGGCTGATCTTGCAAGGTCTCCTAATTGAATTTTGCTTATAGCACAACACTCCCTCACCTGGTAGGATTAGACCTGTAAATTGTCCCCGTGTCTTTTTGTGTAACGAGTGCCACACGGGTATGAAAGCATGTGCTGTGAAGTGGTGCCTTTGGCAAATGACTCCACAGTGTGAAAGGAATGCTCTCAGGTGGGAGGATGCTAGCAGAGTAAATGGGCTCCGAGGTGCTTTGTCCTTCAGGAAATGGTCTGGCTGGGTTCAGTTGGGATGGACGTGATGGTGAAGCTACATGACATTAGTTAAATGCTGCAAGTCTTATTTTTTGTCTGTTTGCTAGATCATCCTAAAGAAGAACTAGTTCTCAGCTAAAATCTAAGGACCTTTATGGAGTAGATGTGACGTGTAACATCCATGGGGACGCCCTGTTGAAGGCAGCTGGTAGCTCTCCTGCAGGACCACGGGAGCTTGGAGCAGAAGCTGGGTGCCTCCACAGCCTACAGGGGTTTGCTGTTTCTCTGGGTGTGAAGAGCAGGTTTGATCTGGGCTGGTGCAAATTATCCAAAACACCAAAGCTTTGGCTTCCTATCCCCTTCAAACACTTTATTTACTGATATTATACATATAGTTTATTGTGTACTGTAGTGATTCTACCAATACACAAAGCTGAACATCTGAACAGGCTCCAGGGTGTCATCTCTTAGGTTTAGGTTTCTTTAGGGGGGAGGTTGTCTTCTGCTGTCTCAGATGGTGCCTCTTGTGTTTTTGGCACAGCCTAGATAGAGGCTAGCACAGGAGTGCGGGTGGCAAGTTTCTCTCTGTAGTGGGACCGGATTTCAGTCAAGTTTTCAACTCTCAGATACCCAGGTTTGACTTCTTAATTTGTTCTCATCACTTATTCAGCTACAGACTTTATCTGGAAAATCCAGCACGTGCCAGGTTCTGTCAGAACCACCTACGCAGAAATTGCTTGCTTTTCCTAATATAGTATGAACGAGCTTTAAACATCTGAACATTTACTTAAAAGCTAATACTTTGGCTGTTTTGAAACAAAGAGCCCTGCTCTAATTTTAGCAGTGGAGCGGCTGTCCAGGAGCCCTCAGTAGGCACTGTCACTTCCTTGCAATCTCTAGGTCACGCTGCCCAACGTGTACTGAGCTGGGCATCTAGGAGCATCCAAATCCCCACAAATGCTCCTTCTCATAAAGCAGTTGTTTTTCACTAACTACTCTTTTCCAAAGTAGCACCGATGAGAAAACTGGGAGAAGTGTTTCTTTAGCGTTGTTTGTAATTAAAAATAGCAACGCGGATGGCCCAGCTCTTGCAAAGTGCAAGCCCACTTCTTTCATTCAGTCTGCCCCTAAATCTGTTTAAGCGTAAACCAACGAAAGCCAAAACAAACTGGGATTAATTAACAGTGTCCAACACAACTGTGTTGCATCTGAGACCCCTGTGGCCCCAGTCCTGGTGGGGGCTGGTGTGCTTCCAGCTGTCCTCAGGCTCCTTGCATGACCCTGGTCTCCTCCCAGATGTGTCCATCCAATTTTGTGTGCAGTTGTCCAGAAGCCACGTGGTTTAAATGAGCTGGTTTGGGGGGAAAAAAGCAAAATTGAGCCAGAAAAAAAATGCTTTTTTTTTATTATTATTTTTTGTTGTTGGTTTTTAGCTAATCCCACTTCATCACTTGACTAAAACCACTTTGGAGGCAGTGTTCATCTTCAGGGAACGGCACAGGGTGATTGTTCACTAGGGGTGGCTGCTGCTAGTCCATGGCTGTGGGTGGACAGCCCAGCCTGGGAGCAGCTGTGCCACGCATGTGCCTGCTGCTGGGGTTTGCTGGCCCTGATTTAACCTGGTGGCTGTGGTCCGAGGCAGGATTTGACCTTCTGACTGCTCTGCTCAGTGAAGAAGCAGCAGAAATAACCTGGTGAGCAGCTGGGGCTGGCAGTCGCTGCTGTTATTGCCATTAGAGCCAAGAGAAGATGATTTTAAATCCCTTTCAAAGCCAGTTGAGGCTCTGCCTGTAGAAAGCTTGAGAGTTTCAATCCATGTGTGTGTACTTGGCATTTGGTTAACCCTTTCTTCCTCACCAGTTTCCTGTGTCTTTCCCCAAGCAGAATGTCTCTTACGGACAACATCACCATCCTTGGGTTTGGAAGAGGCGTGGGGACATCATTGTGTGAACACTGCTCCCTGACACAAGCCACAAGCAGTTTCCCAGCAAAGAAAAGCCTGCAGCTCATTCTGCTGATTGCCAGACTTCATTCCACTATGGACAATGAGATACACACACCTGAACTTCTATCAAGACCCTTCTGTAAGTACCTGTTGTGAGCCTGCTTTCTGTTACTTTGAGTCTCGGTGAGAATCCAGCTGCTGCTTTGCCTTTTGGGGATGAATTGTGGCCTTTTCCACTGTTTGAATAAATACAAACATGCCCTCTGTGCATCTGCTTTGGCGAGCTGCTGTTGGGTTATCTGAGCAGAGCAGCCTTGTCATTACTGCTTTATCTGGGAGTGAGATTTAAAAGCAGGATTTTGGTAATAAATACAGGCTTCGTGCTAGTTATTAAAGCAAACAGAGTAGCAAAGATAAGCCTGCTGTATTTATTCACGGATAAGGAGGTAATATAGAGGAACACAGCAGTGCTTTGTCAGGGGAAATTTGTTCCTCCTGAGAGTACTGCTTAATTGTGCCTGCCTGCAGGGAGCTGGGCCCCATTTGGGAGGTGCTACAGAGACGTGGAAGGAAGCTTGTGACCTCCTGGAGCCACGATCAGAGGCTCAGACTCAAGCTGCTACTACATAACGAGTGGCCGTTTGGTGCCCTTAGCCATGTTTGCCTTTAGTCCTGGGAAATGTGGACTAATTTCCACTGAGAGACTTCACATCTCTAAACTCAGCCCCACGTTTCCAGAGCCTCAAAGTGCACACACAGACCACATCTGGAAGGGGGCTTGTTAAGCGCAGCAGCAAGATTGTGACCACGATGCCGAGTTTAAGGTGAGAAGTGGCAGGTCAGCCTAACAAAAGTAGGGTGCAAGGCAGGACTGATGCTATTTAATGCTAGGATCATTGGTTTCTGTCTTGGTGGGTGGGGCCACTTAGATTCTTTTGAGGACCTTTTTGGTGACTGATCTAGCCACTGTGGAGTAAGCTGCACTGGATATCTTTTTTCCTTCTGTAATCAGCAAACTGTATCATTTGTCATGAGATCCACAAAGACAGCCTCAAACAAGGGATCCCTTTTGTTGCACTGAGTTCATGTCTGCCATTTACTTAAGATGCTGAGAAAGAGGACCAGGAATGGTAGTGCTTCCTACCACAGGATGTGGCTAGGTGAAAGGTGAGGCTCTGAGATGCAGTTTAGGGAACATTTGGACTTCTGATCCAGCTGTTTCTGCAATGTCTGCTCCAAGCCCTTACCCCAGGTGCCATCTGAGCAGGCTGCCTGGGTGAAAATAAATGCAGTTTGTCCTTGGTAGGTGCCTCGTATGGAGCTTCTGATCTGAACCCAGGTTTGATCCAAGCTTGCAGTGTCTGATCCGTGAGTCATATTGCTACATCCATTAGACAGGAAATAAATTCCAAAATTTCCAAGAATCAGCTGGTGGATGCTGCTAAAAGTCTGAAAAGTGTAACGTGTTACAGGCCATTTGTATGGCAATACCCGTGCGTTTTTTCCTTTGTGGCAGTGCCCTGGGGCTCTGTCATAAGCATCACCGTGCTAGATGCTGTGTAAGCAATGAATAAAAAGTCCTTGCAATAAAGGTATCTACGTAAAGACAGGTTTGCCCTGGAGAGATAAGGAGGGCAGGAGATGTACCCTTGGTAGTCTCTTGTATTACATGCAGATGCTGAAACAAGCAGTGTGTGACTGGTGGGATAGAAGCAGCAAGCTGTCATTATTTGATTTAATACTTCTTTCAAGCATTGTTTAACACATGCATATGTATATTTTTTCCTGGAGTGGGTTGTTAAACTGATATTCTTAATAAGGTCAACAGTCTTTAGTAAGATAGAGCTGTATAAATGAAAACTGAATTTGAATTGGGCTTCATTTTCGCGTGCCTTATGTCCCAGTAACTCAAGTTTGTTCAGTTTCATGGCACAGAAAAAAAAAATAAAAAAATGAATGAAAGTCAGCGTGAAGGAGAACTACGTTGCCTGGGAAGTGGAAAAGGTTGTTTTCTAAAGTTAACCCATGAAATTCTCTTGGATTGAAATTTTCCCTATGGTCAAAACAAGCTCAGATGTAGGGTTTTGCCTAACCTTATTACAGACAGCCTTGTCTCTGATCCCTGCTCTTCTTAGGGTGCCTCCAGTGGAGGGAAGATGAGTCCATGAGGATAGCTGTAACAGCATCAGTGAGATGGTTTTGGCAGAGGACGTTATCCTGTTTGCCTTTGAAAGCAACTGGCTGAGTGTCAGCAAGCACACGAAATACTTCAGAGAGATCCAGCCTTTGGGTTTGGTGGGAACAGCTGGGAGGACACATGGAGATCACAGTCGGGATGGCTGGGACAGATGCTCACTAAATGCCGCCTCCAGAGGGGGAGAGGGCAGGAGTGGAGGGAAGGAAGGCTCAACTGCTGCTTTGTGCACGTCGGAGTGCTGCCCAGAGGTGTCCCAACAGGCCTGTCAAAGCTAAGAATAACACCTGGGATCCTCCAAGCCTTTTTTTTTATGGCCATTGCAATGTCTTTTAATAAACTACCTTTTGCCCAAAGACTAGGAATGGCTACAGATGACTTCTGAAAGCAAAGGATGGTCCCTCGAGGGCAGCATGGTCAGGGGACCAAAGGGGCAGACGTGGGCACACCACAGATTACTGCTTCAGTCACTGTTTCGTGTCCTCCTAGAGGGACGTGAGCCAAAAAGCTCTGCTTTGGGTTCTCACAAGCTCTGAAGGTGTGAAGATTTTGATGTACTTTGGTACCTATAACCAAGGAGTTTGAATAATTCATGCGTGTTCCTCTGTTGCCTTCACCTAATCAGCTTGTTTCTGCCAGCTGATGCTGAAGAGCGGCTGTAAATAAGATGAAACCCTAGCTGTACCTCGGCTGGATTTATTTCTGTGGGTAGATCGGTTTTAAGGGAAGCTGCTGCATTGTGTTGGCCTGTTGGTGGTTGTCACTTGCCTTTCCTGCATTTCAGTGTGCTGCTGCTTAGGGATAAGGCTGTTTAATTGATCTCCAGTTGCTTTTCAGTGTCTCAATAACATTCAGTAATGCCTATTAAAAATATTTCTCACAGCTCAAGGACTGGCAGCTGTAGCAGCCCGGGGAGCTGGGCTGGTATGAGACAAGGAGAGAGTGATGGAGAGGAGGCATGTTTGGCCTCTGTGGTTTCTTAAAGACTCTCTCCAATAAAGTTGGAAAGCTGATTTTTTTTTTCTCTCCTTTTTAGTGCTGCTCATCAAGTTGAAATGGAGGGCTGGGAGTGGAGAAACGAACAATTGAAATGGAGAAATGCTCTCACACATTTGTGATTTGACCTTGTGCCAGTGCAGCTAACCCATTAGGCAGTGGATTGACTAAAATGACTCCTCTGAATCACTGAAATTGTACGTAAAATGGCAGCTTGATTTTTCTTTTCTCTGTTCCCCACCTGTTGTCACTTTGCCTTGGACTCTGGTGCTGCGCCCTAGTGCTGTAGCTACCTGTGTGTGCGTCACAGCCTTGCCATCAGGTAGGTGCCCAGAGCCAGCTGGGATGGATTCAGACACCCCCCATTTACCAAATCACCCCATTTTTTGTACCACCCCCGCTACCAAAATCACAGCAAATAGGACGAGCTGAGCCCCCAGGGCTGATACCCCAGGAGGGGCTGTGTGAAGAGAGGTTGGGGCTCTCTGGTTTGCAGAGAGCAACAAGCTGGGAGAAGGGTGCAGAAGTGCCAAGTGGTGGTGTAGAAGGTCATTTTGGTGTCCTTTATTCGTTCCCTTAATCCACGAGCAGGGGGAATTCGATGAAAATGGGAGCTAATCAAGCAGGAGTGGAGGAAGGTGTTTGTTAGCTCTGCTTACCGTCTGTCTGTGAGACTTCTCCGAGGCCAGGAGCTTAGTGTAGTCTAAAAACCACAGACACCCACGCAGGTGATGAAATCCCCTGTTTCAGGGCAGAAAAAAAAAGATGTTATAAAGCTCATGTGTCTCATTTCATAGGAAATGCCAGCAAGGCCAGATGCTTCGCTCTGAGCATGCTGTCTGATGGGCACTGGCCTGTGTTGGCTAGTGGAGCCACCAGTTTGATCCCTGAAGACCCTCTTAAGCCCTTAGAAAGCAAGGCAGTTATTTGGAAACTAATTTGGCAGATGTTTGGAGACTTATTTCATGAGCTAGATGGATGGAAGGAGATTTGTGGTGCCAGACTCCATGGAGGGGATGTGCAGAGCGATGCTCAGGGTGGTTGGAGGGGAGAGAATGCAAAGACCAAAGCTGGCTGAGGGCATCCCAGGATGGAGCATCCTCTGCCTTCTCAGCCTCGAGTGTCTGGAGGGTTGGAAGCCCCAAAAAGCTTTGAGTTGGTGTTTGGGCTGTGGTAGACGAAGCGGTGCGAAGGAAGCCTTGCTGCAGCCTGTCCCTCTGCCAGGCCAGCTCCCAGCACACACCCCCGGAGGGCATCTTCAGCAGATGGACAGTAGCTAAGCAGCAGCTTTGTTAGAATTTAGTTAAAAATCAGCAGCAGTAGGAAATCAGGCTTTCCTAGTCCTGGAACTTGTTCTTTTTCTCGTCCTTTCCTCATATTTCACATGTTTCTGTTGGAAAAGAGAAGCTAAAACAACACTCAGATTGTTTTCTTCAAGGAGAAATATTTCCTTTTGAAGTAAAGAAGAAAGCAAATGTTTCCACTAACTACTTTGAATGATGCAATTTAGCCACTTCCAGAAAAGTTTTCAGATTTTCAATCTGTCACAATCACGTCGGTGAGCCAGGAGAGAAGAATTTTAGCTCTGTCCCCCTGTCGAATCTGCCTGTGTGGCTCCCGCTATTTTCTCTCCTGATAGAAGCAATTGGCGTGCTGCTTTCTGTCCTCCGCTGCCACAAAAGGCCACGATCCGATGGGATGTCAAACTGCCTCGCACTTGTTAAGCTCCCGTGGCTGGCAGCATCTGTGCATTTGCAATGACATCTCCAAATCCATCCCGGATACAAAAGTACTCTAAAATTGTAGCCTTTGTGTGTGTCTATGCGCTGTATGTTTTATTTATAAAGCTTTTAGAGATAGCAGCTTGTTCTCTAATTTATTTTGGGTTGGTGAGGAGGAGGAAATCTCATTGGCAAGATAGGGAATTTGCAATCTGAATGTAAAAGGAATGTGGGGAAAAAAAAAAAAAAAGTCCAGGGTTCTGGGACATGTTTGCATGAATAATAATGCCTCCAAAACGATAATGGATCGCCATCCGTTTGTAGAACTGCAGAAGCTGCTTTGATAAATAAAATGATATGTCAAATTGTAAGCAGCATGGGGTCCGCATGTCTCACTTATCAGATGCAATTAAATGGGAATAGTGGCCTGCCTGCGAAGCGAAAAGTTGCGATACCGTGGTGCCGTTCCCAGCTTTCGCTTGCACGAGGTCTCCAGTTGGTCTGGACACCCATTTCAGGGCCTGTCCATGTTTGACTGGGAGCTGTGAAGCTGGAAATGGGTGGATGTTTGCCAAGCTTTCTGGGGGGCAAAGCTCTGCTCTTCTGGTTCCACAACCAAGACCTCCCTTAGGTATTTGTAGGGGCTTGATCATAACTGGCCCTGCTGGTTGCTTGTCCCACACTGGGTGCACAAAGTCCTCGCAGCCTGCAGTTGGTTTTGAGCCACACAACCACGACCTCACAGCATTCCTTAGCTTCTGGAGGATGTCCAGGAGAGATGCAGACCAGCAGGTCCCTGGGGTTGCTCTCGTGTCCACCTTTCCATGCTCTCCCATGGTATGATTGGTGCTGTTTGGAGGCTACACTGGTGTTGGAGATGCGTTGGGTGGACCACTTTGTACAGCTGCTGGAAATACAGCAGAACCTCCTTTTTTGTTCAGCTCTGGCTTGTTTCTGTGCTGCTTATTATCTCCAGTTGCTGGCATGTATTGGCACTAAAGTAAGAACTTCTAATTGCCATCTACTCATTAGCTAATTATGTGCACCTCCTTAGATGCAGATCATAGACAAGTGTGTACTAGCTGTTCCAGGTTGCACTGTCTGCAAATGCTTTACTGGAGGCAACAAAAATTTCCATGAAATTACTTGAAAATGGCTTTTGGGATCCTAGTTGCTCTAGCCAGAGTTCAAGGAGAAGGCTTTTATTTTTCTTTCCTCTTGTCTGATGAAGTATTTGTTGCTTCCAAGTCTTTCTGTGCAGACTTTCAGTGTTTTCTGTCCCGAGTCTGTCTCTAACTCAGGTTTTTGTAACACAATGGTTTCCAACTGCATGAAAATCTGATGGAAAACACATAACAGTGAGACCGAAATTCTGCTTTTGTCATTTCATGACTTTGAAGTAGTCTTTTCTGCTTCAGGAGCATTTCTCTCCATCCTCAGCTACTGAAAGTCCCTGTTTGCTGTCAGCTATGTAGTCACCCACTACCCAAGGCTATGTTGGCCTACCAGAGGGTATCAGCACTTGTATGTTACTGGTAAGATTATTAAAATATGAAGAAACCTAATACACGGGCTTTCATGATGCCTGTTATTCTGCAAGGCACACAGATAAGATCATAACTTGGTGCTGCTGTGAAGCTGTGCCCAGAATCCAGGCTGGCTGTGGACAGAGCAGTCATTTAATGTTTTCCTCTTGCATGCACTTTCTAGGCTGGAAGCTCCCTGGAGCAGCAGTTCCTTGTGCCCAGCAGCGTGTGCTTAGAGACCCTACCAGGACAGAAAGGCATTAATGTCCCACTGGACATTACGCTGATGGAATCAATGGCAGTGTTATGGCGCCTCAACCCAAGAAGACTTCCCAACACTGATATAGATATCTAAAGGCAAATCTATTTACTTCAGCACCGTACTGGGGTTATGAGGAAGGCTATGAGAGTGACTGGAAGCACTAAGCCAGTGCAGGTCCTTCAGTCCTTCTGCCTTCTAGCTGATACCACTGTACCCAAAAACATGCTGCTGGTGCCCAAAAACTAGCAGCAGCATCTGACTTTACTGAATGGTGAGAAGCATCCTGATCCCAGGGCAGGACATCTCCCTCAGATCAGCCTCCATGGCTGACCCCCTGCATACTCACAACTCTGGAGTCCTGGTTGGCCTCCCAGGAGTGCCAGAGACTTTGCTGGCAGCGCTTATCAGCCCGAGGCCTGGCTTTAAGAGTACAAGTGCAAACATCTCCAATGTAGACAAAGCCATTAGCTTTAAAGGTCAACACTGAAGCCTTCCGTATATGCCATACCGAGGCTATCTGTGTTCGAGAGTCCTTGTAAAATTAGAGAGTGAAAAGCAGGAGCGTTAGCACAGGAGCAAATGGATTTGCTGGAACGTGTTCAGCAAAACAAAGCTGAGACTTACGTCCGTGCAGTGCCAAGCCTTCCTGTGGCACAGCATTATGTGCTGTCAGGCTGCTCTTCAGCTGCCAGCCCTGCGTGCTCTTCCTCCTCAGGTGTGGGATGTTCGATGACTTGCCTTGAGCCCTCGTGGGCTCTGGGTTTCCTGGGGTCCATGTGCCCTGTATGCAGCAGTTCAGGCCTGTGTACATATCCATGGGCTGATTTGCCCATAGCAGTTGCTCATATTTTAAAGAAGGCTCATTTTGGTCTTGCTTAGGGTGATTAGGGATAGCCAAGCCTGGACACAGCTGTAATTTGGGTGAGGGCTCTGGAGTTCTCTGGCCCACCTGGGTCAATTTAAGGGAAAACGAGGTTGAGCTCCTCAGGCCTATCCGGGCTGCCTGCTGCATCTCCTCTCTCTCTCTCAACTTCCACAAGTTGGGCTGTTCCACACAAGAGTTTAGGCTCTGGCTTTCTACAGAAATGAGGCTTAGACTTGCAGTCTGTGTGGGGCCATCTGTCTTCACGCTTGGAGACGTGAAGCCCGCTGTGAACACAAACACCAGTTCCAGCAGATTTTTACACAGGTGCTTCAAAGAAGCAATGTCCTGGCGGGTGTGGGAAGGTCAGTCTGGTATTCCTCTGTGAAAAGAAGACTGCATTGGGACCTTAGTCCTATGGGATACCAAAAAGGGATTTTCAGTGAGCTCAGGTTAGAATGCCAGGTACCATTTTTCTACAACAGCTTCATGCTTTTAGGCTGGTTTCAGCAAGCGCTACTCCTGGGCGGGTGGTACCCAACTTCAGTCTTACAGATGTGGTTATAACGTTAATCTACCAACATTTTTGTGAGGAAGTGAAAACTGGTGGAGTGAATTTGTGCCAGCCTCATGTTTGTTTGACTATTTTTATTTTCTTTTTGGTCCTGAGACTTAATGCTAGGAACTCCAATGTACGTTTTAACAAATTGGCAGAGCAGAACTTCATCATAATTACAGAAGAGGATTTAAGTACCTAAGTCACATTGGTACTTTCAAAATGTTATACATCACTGCTGTGTGATTTTGATAAACGTGGTCAGCCATTGGCAAACTGAACAGTTTCTGAAAAAAGCATGCCTGAACTGGAAAAAGGCCCTCTTTTGCTTCAAGAAAAGCTGGAGGGGAAAAGGAAAGTCATAAAATATTAACAGACTCTGCTTTTAATGCTGATACAATTACCCCTGCGCAGCTCTGTACACCGTATTTTGAAAGCCCTGTGGTGCACTGGGAATAGCCATGTGTTTTCTTACAGGGGAAGTCAAACGGGTTTGTTTCTCCTCTTGACATTGCCAAGGATCTTTAGAAATGGATGCTGTTTGATGCTGGTTTGGGGCCTCCTCACTGCAGATCAAACAGGTAGGGTTGTGCGGCTTCTTCAGGGGACTTGGGACCCAGGAGACCATGGTCAAGTGGACTGGTGGGGTCTTCCAACACAGGCAGGGCCCTTTGCACTGGGGTTACTGGTCTAACACGTCCACGTCTGTGTGGCAAATGTTGAATTTCCCTTTGCTTATCCAGGGGCACATTGTCCCTAGTGCAAATCCACCCACACAAGCAAGGTTGCACTAAGGGAGATTTTGTCCTGAAATCGTTCAAAGAGAAAATTTTGGTAAATGTTTGTTCTAATTAGTATAAAAATATCTTTGGGCCAAGGCTTGAGGTGGATCTATGAATGAATAGAACTGATTGCTTCAAGCAAAGAGGAAAATAAGAGAAAAGCTAAGACACACAACACTCACCATACCTTTCAGCTGTCAGAAATGTTTTCTTCTGGTTTGGGTAAAGGAAGGTTTCGAGCAGCATTTATTCATGAGGCTCGGCCCATCCCCGTGCATTTTTTATCTGCACATCCTATAGCAGGTATGTCAGGGAACGTGGCACACTTTGTTTGGTGGAGATCAGACAGTCATATCTGAAACAAGATGAAGGTTTTCCAGAATTAAAGAGCTGGATTAGGTGGGGGTCTTTATGTCACGTCATCACTCTGAATGTTTTCATGTCAGCAGAAAAACAAGAACAAGGCTTTCTGACCTTGAAAAGAAATGCCTGAGGGAAAGGCTCCTTCATGCAATTTTTAATACTCTTCTTAGTGACTTTTTTTAAATTGCTGTAGCACGATACAGGTTTGAACTAATGAATGTCACACTCATGTGGGGCAGTTCCAAAAATGAAAGACCTTGATTGACTGAACACTATTATTGCACTGCACGATGATGTTATCAACATCACCTACATTTCTGACTTTCAAGTGTCTCGGTATCTTATAGTTAGCCTCTCAGCTGCATGAGAGACACACTCTAGATTTAGTTTCAAAGCCATCACACAAAACTTTATTTTAAAAAAAAAGTGAGAGTTGTATGCTATTTTTTTTTGTTTTCATTTATCCCTTTTTTTAATTAAAGTGATATTTGCTAACGACTGATTTCAGTATGGCTGTTTCTTCCATGTACTGGGAAAGAGAGCATAATTTCCAGATCCCTTCAAAGACTGTTTCGTTTGCAGGTCTTTGGAAGATGGATGGGGTTGTGGTTGTTATAAAACCTTGGCTCCATTTTTTTCACCCCAGCCAGACTGCCACTTCTCTCCTGGAGAAAAGCCCTCCTTCCTCCCTCCCCAGCTAAACTGAAATGAATGGTCTGCATTTGTAAACAAAATATCCTGATTTTTTTCGTTCCTGAAAGGTTTGTGAAGCATTGGAACAGGCTGCCCAGGGAAGTAGGTGAGTCACCATCCCTGGGGGTATCCAGAAAACATGTAGATACAGAGTTTAGTGACAAGGCTTAATGGTGGACTTGGCAGCTCTAGCTTAGAGGTTGGACCTGATGATCTTAGAGGTCTTTTCCAACTTAAATGATTCTGTGTGTCCTCTGGAGCTTCCTGCCCAGGGCACTCAAGGGAGTGCTGGCTTTGACACAACTTCCCCAGCCACAATTAGGTTTTGGCAGGTAGAGAGGGCTGAGCTTCAGCACTGTTGTAGCTACTAGAGGGAGGCAGTTGTTAGTTCTTGGACCATGAGGGTTTGGGGGGTCATCCTCTCATGACAAGTTCAACTCAGACACCACAATTTTACATAAGCTGATCAAGTGGGGATCTGTCGTCATCAAGGCAGGTGCTGGGGATGGAGTTTGGGTTCCCCTGAAGTCAGTGATAAAATTTCTTCTGATTTCAGTGAAGACAGTTTTAGGCGTCTCTGGTTTGGGCAATAGCAGTAGAAGGTTAGGGTTCATCCTCCAAATTTAACAGATTCACTGTGAATGGCAGTGGATTGAGACTGGGAAGGTCTAGTCCTGATTCTGTTGCTTGCTTATGGGGCACTGTAATTAACTTATACTACTTGTTTCTGTCTCAGTTTTTCTAGCAAAAATATCTTCTGTTGAGATTCAGCCATAATTGCTAATCCCCACACTTACAGCTTCTCCAGTTCATGCTAAGTTTTTTGCCTCCATTCCTGCATTCCTTTCAAGACTGTTGCACTGGTTGTGTCTTTTTTTCAGACGTATCTATTTCTCTTTCTGTTTTTGTCTTGAAGGTGCACAGAATTTATCTTTACTGAAATTCATTTCTCTTCTCTATATACCTTTCCCTGCTGCTTCTCTGGTTAGCAAAGCTTTTCATGATTTTCAGTCAGGACTTCAATAGCTGGAGGAATACACATTTCTTGCCTGAAAGCTGCTGAGGTGAACGGAGGGTTTTGTAGAAATGGATCTTAGAGCACAGGGCTCTTAAGTCAAAAGTGATCATGGGTCAGCAATGCAGAAGCACATACCAGCTGGGGGGAAATATTTTGGTGAGCTGCTGTGCGAGCCCTTGGTTTTTGTGTTAGTGGAGGTGTTGGCTTGCAGAGTGCAGTGAAGTGTCTCATCTAGTGCAGATGCTTCTTTGTCACAGCTTCAGGGCTCTTTGGTGTGAGTTTGCCTCAATGGTTTAACCTGCAGTTATACAATGTGTGCACAAACTACTAAACCACAGATTTGCACTACAAAAGAATAAGATTTGAGGAGTTCTGTCTGTTTAACATGCAGGCACACAACAAGGGGCAATAACACCACAGATTTCAGTTATGGATGCCCTCTGCCCTCGGGAGAAGAGATGTTTAACCTAGCTTAGCAAGTGAAAGCAGGCACCACATCAGCTTTACATAGGTGGCCTGTGCTGGCTATCTGTGATCAAGGAATGACAGAATGGTTGAGGTTGAAAGGGACCTCTGGAGATCATCTGGTCCAGACCCCTGATCCTTCCATGTGGTGCGGATCCTTCCATGAGTAATTCGTTTGTGGTCTTGTATGGTATAAATCTGACTAGCAATGAGAAAGTGTTGTAGGATACGCATTGGCTTTTGGTGGGCAGAGGGTTACTCCAAGGAGATGGGACTTAGCAAAAAGCTGTATCCAAAGCCTCATGGTCAAATGCATCTGGGAGATGCTGGTGGAGCCTGGCTTAAGGTCTGCACCCCATGCCACCCACCAAGTCCTTCCATGGCTGCAGCAGAAGCCAGGGAGATTTCTCTTCCATAATGGATTAATAGAAAGACCTTGGATTTTTCTTGGCAGCATATCGTGTAGGAGCCAGTGGGTTATGTATCTCCAAATGCCAGCGACAGGCCTGTTTTCTTTGTGTGTCTGCCTGGTGAGATGTCCCAAAGAGGCCTGGAGTAGTCAAGAAGTTTTCCACCAATTGTGCCCTGAAGGTATTTGCAGTGGGAGCTGGAAAAGTAAATTAAAACAATCAATCAAGCCAACTATGTAAAACAGTGCTCTTTTGCAGTTGGCAAGGTGGTTTTTTGATGTGAGTCCCGGGCCGTTGGTTCAATTTTATTTTCCTTTGCTGTGAGCTTCCTACAGCCTCTTACCCCAGTCTGGCATAAGTAATGGTCCAGACTGGGGCAGGTTGTCATTATTTAAGCAGAACTGGGACAAAATATAAAGATTAAGACTGATGAGGAAGAGCTAGGAAGAGGTGCCTGTTCCCTTTGGACTGCATTACCATGCTGCTGTCCCACACTCTGATAGAAACCTTCCAGATGCTTTCTTGGTCCTTGTTGATAGCACCAGAGGTTGTGTTTTCACTTACATCCTCCCCGTGACCAGCAATTCAGAGGGGTCTGTCCATGGTAATAGAGTTTCTGTTGTTTTGTCATCTTCAGACAAAAAGTTCTGTAAAGGTAAAATAGAAATTACGAGGGGTGGGGTGTAAAATCTAGTACTATTTTATCTTTCTTCCTTTTTCTCTAGTTTCCCCTGAAATAGCTCTGCAAAAATTTAATCTTAAAATGCGCAAGCTACTGTTTTGAGTAGTAAGTATCACCTGGCAATGACAAAAAATATCCACTAATCCTGTTTTAAAATAGACACAGAATGGTTGTGCCTGGATTATTTTAGACTATTTTTCACCCATTTTGCAATGGCAGAAGAAAATACAGGCTAGAATTCTATGAAGATTGTTTTCATCAGAACATTTCTCATTTATTTTAAATTTACCGAGAAGAAATACAGCCTTTGTTTCCTTCATTATATTGAAAGACTAGGCTAGAGATATATGATATTGTCAGAAGTGAAGAAAAATTCAATAGTTAAAGGACTCCTCCAGCAGCAAGAAGGTTTTCTGGCATACAAAATAGTACTGTTTTTTTTTTTTTTTTTTAATAAGAAATGAAAAATATTAGATAGTCTCATGTAAAAAATTCCTTCATTTACAAACATATTTTCTTCACTAGATTGGCTATGCTGAGAACTTGGTTATCTATATCAGCTGTATTCTCTCACGTCTCACTATTCTAGTCAAGATACTCAAGATCTTATACTGTTAGTAGTAAAATATCCTTGGAAGTCCTGAAAATTTTAATACATAATAAAATTTTACAATGTTTTTATACTTTAAAACTGCATCTTCCATGGATGGAAGGTCACCCTTCGATTTGTTCTACAGAGGAGGACAATAGTGAAGTTGCTCTAAGAGTACAGAAACTTACCACTGAATAGTATAGTGTATAATACAGTATATCTCATTTTTTTTCTTACATTTTGAGTAATCAGGAGGAAAGTCCAACAAGCAATTGCATATTCTGGGTACTTGGTAAGTGGCTGTTTTTCAAAGAAGCAAAAATAATCACGTGAAAAGATTAGTTGGATGGCCAAAGAGCCACAGTATTCTGTTCATTGATGAAAGCAAGTTTGGTTAAAAAAAAAAGTTCTGATTAAGAAAATTTCTGTAAACAAATCAATATTTAATATAGGTGAAAGAGAAGTTGATGAAGTCATTAACTGGACATTAGAAAATGCAGACAACATTTATTGAGGGAGAATAAAAACAGAAATTAGAAAAATATGTAACTAATGAGTTTAAGGATTCGGTTGCCCTGCTCGAGGAACACTTGTGGATTAAAACCTGATTAAATGACAGATCCAAAAAATATCTGTCATCAATCTGCAGCAGTGAACAGCAAAGATATGATTTGTTCTTGGCCCAAAGTTAGTCAAGATTTGTATCTATAAACTGAGACATTTTCTGCTGATACCATTTGTCCATAATTAGAACATTGACTGAGCGATAAATAATGAAGGCTGGTCATTGGCACAGCACAGTCAGCATGAATTGCACAAAATGTGTTCTTAGTTGGGAGCGAGTTTTTCACTGAATTTCTAGAAAAGAAATTGTCTATTCATCATGGAAAAAAAGAAACCATAGCAATAAAGGCTGTTTTTGAGTGAAGTCACCGTTTCCTTTGTGTGAGAGCAGGTTGCAGCAGGCTGCCCTGCACCTTGCAGGCTCCAGATCCCTGAGCAGGCTGCAGGGAAGCTGGTTTGAAGAGTGAAGAGCTGTGATAATTGATTCCTCTTTCAAAAAGTCTGGCTTGGAGCAACCCCACCAAAAGACTTTTTGGAGTATCTGAACATAAAGATGACAGCTGGTCTTGTGCTCATCTCTGCTTTGCTTAACCAGTCCTGTGTTTTGCTACAGTTCACACTTTCCACTGGATGCTGACGAAGGGCCTCATCTCAATCTTATCAGGCCTTTATGTGAGTTGCTGGAGTCTGAGCCCCTGATTTCTTACCATTAATGAAGAGAGAGTGGCATCTCCAGGGGTCAACTGACCCCTCCTTTCTTAGACCTCTGTTCCTCCTGTTTCCCTTCATTGCCAGTGAAAGGAGCCTTCAGTAACAGACTAGGCAAATGCTGGATAAAGCAGAGGTTAATCCCACTCCTACAGCATTGTCAAGAAGTAAGAATTCTTTGTCCTTTATGGGATTGGATGAAAAGCAATCAGATTTTAAGGAAAGTGAATAATGATGCTCACCTTGAGTTCGTTGGTTTGTTCTGCTTTGTTCATGTCGTGCAGCTTTCTTCAAGAGATGGAAAGGATGGAAACAGAAAGTCTGTCAGCTCAAATGTCTGTTGTGGCATTACAAATGAAAGCACTGGACTTTCTGTACTGAAGACAGAGCAGCTTAGAGGTAGGATGAAGTCCTCTATGGACAAGGTGACACCAGGGGCTGGTGTTCTGCTGCCGGCAGCAGTGCTGGAGCCCTGGGACACTGCCTGCTGAGCAAACCTGCCCCAATGCATGGAGGCGTAGCAAGGAAGTCAGTACCTGGCCCTTCCCTAGCACAGGTATGCTCGTGAAGATGTATCTGCTCCTTTTCGTTCTCTACATCTGGCCAGAAAACCAAAGACAAGTATATGAGGGGACAAAGTGCTTTCTGCATGGCCAGAGTTAGGCCACCGTAAGGTGTGGGATTCAGGTCAGGACTCTTAAATGTGGGTGTCTACCTGCAGGTGCCTGGGTGAGCACTTGTTGTCTAAACTCACCTTATAGTCAATGGAAATCAGATCTGTGGAGCCCAGACAATGACATCTCTTACTGCATATCTGGGCAAATTGTCTGCTCCTCTGAATAACTCCTTAGGTCACGTAGACTGCATTGTCTAGGGATGGATTCAGGGTCCCAAACACAGGCACCTTGCACCATCTGAGAAGTCCGAGGAGGCCCCCGTGGGTCTCCAGCTGCTGAGCCAGACGAACACATCTCTGCAGGCACCATGGTGTGTCTACAAACCCTCTGCAGACACCCTGAGGTCCTAAAAATGGCACTCAGCAACTCTGGTTGGGGAACCAAACTGACCTACCTCCAGTCCCAACTGCTGGGTGATTTTCAGGTAGGAGGTGGCAAATGTAAAACCTCTGCGCTTTGCCAGGGCAGGAGCAGGGGGTCTGGCCACCGTGCCTGTCCCACCAGAAGGTAGGGGACTTGCAGGCACAGGTGCTCTGCTCTGCTGTGCCCTTGTCTCCCCCTGCAGCTTACCGAGTGCCCCACAAAGTCTCAATTTTTCACTCAGCCGCTGTGGACAAATCCGTGTGTGTGTGTACAGGTGGAGAGAGAAGTGATGTTTGACTTTCTCCAGCCTTCAGCTTCACGTCACTGCACGTAAAGCAAACCTCCAGATCATTTCTTTCTGGGCTTATTCCTTGATTCCCAGAGTTTTGATTTAATCTTAAAATATTTTAATCATTTCCTTGGCAAATGACACTGAAATTGGACAGATGGTTTAAACTTAGCTCTTTTCCCTGGAGAAAAGCTGCTCAATTAAAACAACCGTAGCTTTCACACAGTCAATTCATCCTTATCAGCCTGCCCCAATTAATCCTCTAAATGCACTGTTACATAAGGTGGGATCCTTTCTCCCTCATTTACTTTTCCATCTTGTCACCGTTTCCTGGACGCTGGCTCACGGGCACGGTGTCACGGGGAGCAGAGACAAAGCCCCGTTGTCCTCCCCGCCGAGGCACGTGAGATTCCCAAGGTACGGCTGGCAGACAAAACATCAGCTGCCACGCTCACGCTTTCCCTCTCTGACGTTATTTTCCTCCACGGGTGAATGATCTTTGCAAATCCTTAAAACAAGGCAAAATTAAATTTCTATTACGCTGCGCTCTGCTTGGCCAGATAATCCCTTCCTGCCCCCGGTGCTCGGCTTACGTGGGGCCGGCTGCTCGCGGAAGCGTGTGGCCGTGTGTGGTGGAGGAGGGCAGTTTGTGTAGCTACGGAAAGGGAAAAAATCAGATTTGGGCTCAACGAGATTGGAGTAAATGGTCATGACAAATCCCACTGCAGACCGGGAGATCTAACGCTGTTGGTCTCGCCCTCTGTGGTGCTGCCTGCATGGCTTTGTGGTGTTAAGGACCATAGTCTGGATTTAATAGCTCTCAACAGCCATCAGTCATAGGACTGAACTTGGGAACAATCCGAACATCCCCGAAGCGGTGGGATAGCAGGACTTCAGGGTTTATTTCTGGAACATCTCCGCAGCAATGTGAGTGACATGAGGGTTGTGGCCGACGTTTCTTCCACCAAGGGGTCAATCCACAAGAGGCGAAGTCACCATTACAGGGACGTTGTTGTGGCTCAGATTAGGTCAGTTTGGGGAATGGGTGTGCTGCTGCTTTTGTGAGCGATGTAATTTGGGCAGCAAATGAAGGTGGCTTTCTGCCTCGAGGAGCACTGCCCCACGTCCCATGGCTCTGCTCCTGAGGGGTGAAGAGCAGCCAGGCCCACAAACCAGCCCCTCTGGAGGCATGCCCCAAATTCACCCGCTCTGAAAGGGATGCCCAGGTGGGATGGACCCTGTGGGGTCTTCTCCTTCCACTAACCTCGTGGGGCCATGGCTGAGCCCTGCTGCAAGCATGGCCCAAGCAGGTGGCCATACAGCCAGAGGAGAACTGCCCCCAGATGGCGTCTTCAGCCCCGCTGGTTCTCCTCAAAGCACTACAGACCGGGCACCATGTACTTACCTGTTACTGCTCCAGACATGATGTATAGGGCAGCAAAACCTTATATATGAAGGACTTTAAAGCTGGTCCTGCTTTGAGCACGAGGTTGGACTGGGGACCTCCATGGAGTCCCTTCCAGCTTGAATTTTTCCAGCCTGAGTGATTCTGCAGCCAGGAAATACTGAGTGCAATTATCCCTTTAACATTTGCATTGACAAGGACAATCACCAGGAAATGCCAAACAAATTCCACCCTATTTTTCCTCTAAATAAGTGAATAGAATAAGACAATCTGCTTTGCGTGTTTATTTAAAGGCCTTCCTAGTGTTTTGTTTTTGTTTTTGTTGTTCGTTTTCTGAATAATTCTTTTGACTGCAAACTATACTAAGCAATCCGCTGTGTGGTGAGGAGAAAAGTCTTTAAAAAAATGAAATTCTTCTTTGGATTCTACTGTAATTACAATAACATTTTGTTAGCTTCCTGGAAAAGAACTTTTTTTTTTTTCTTTTTCTGGAGCACTATTTAATTTAATGTCAGTGGAGAGCATATCTGAATGTTGAGTCATGAAAGCAGAAGACGAATGTTCTGTTTGAAAGTGAAGAGATTTGTGCAGACCCGCTGAAAAGTAGCAAAGTGTGTGGCTCTTTCACTCAATCTCTATTTCAAAAAGAAAAACTTATCTAGTAATACTGGAAGCTAGAAATAGAAAAAAATTATTAACAGGGCTTTTTTTTTTTTTGTTTTTTAAATTTTCACTACTGTTTGTTTTTCCAGTGCTATATCCAAGGCAGCAATTTAATTTGGAAAATAATGGAAGGTTGCTTACCTGGGGAATTATTCCATTGCTTCATTCTCCAGGAATTCTTCTGCATATTCAGGGAAATTTCAGGACCTCTTAATTCCTTCCCGTTATTTCCAAATTTATTTCTACATATCACGTACTAAGTCATTAATATCCATAAATGGCATGTACTGGAAGAAAAAAAAAACAACAAAAACATAGCAAAGCTCCATGGCCCAAGACATCTGTAGGCTTTTCCAGGATTTCTGCATGTACGTGTTACTTGGAAATGTCTAATCACCGAGTTTCCATCAACCTAAGGATGCACACAGTACTTCTTTGCACTCAAAACCCAATGCCATTATGTCTAGGTAATATGCTAGTGTGATATCTTTGTCATTCAAATGGGGAATCATAAGAATATGAATGGAGGTAGTTATCTTATTTTTATTATTCTTGTGGATTCTTTTCCTCTTTTGGCAAAGATGTTTTGATCTAAATTTTTCCTGCTGGAGTTCCCATTGCCATGTTGAATCAAAGCACTCACTTTTTGTGTCTCAGGCTCTCCATCTATAGAGAAATTATCTCTTGGCCATGGAATAATTTCGTTTAGGTTCAGCAGAGGCTTTGGGGTCCCCTGTGGTAGAGTGTTTTGAAGGTATGAAGTATTCTTTCTGTTATTAGGATACCCAACTTGCAAATATTTGCAAATAAATGAATGAAAATGCAAACTCACTTAATAACCTGATTGTTTCATTCTAAGCAGCCGACTCCAAACGCCCCTAATTTGTGGAAATTAATTATAAAACACAACCATATGTCCCTGTAATTACAGAAAAATAGATAGAAGCTGAGGAGACGGGCTGCATCCCATACATGAATAAATCTCTTCATCAAAGATGCCAGCCATAATCAGTCCTTTAGGGAATTCAATCAAGTCACATGCTCGTCAGCTCCCTACGTGGGATCCAGCCGTATTGCTAAGCATCGGGGTACCATGAAACTAAACCCCATGGACAAGTGCCTATGCTAACAAGCTGCTGAGACTCTTGCTCAGAAGCGGAGGAGCGAGGGCTTGGCTTAGATGCAGTTAGCCTTTTAATGCTGACCATTAGCTCTGAAACCAAGTCATCTCCTGAACCTGGGGAGCAGCAGGGATTACCCCAAGCTGTTTTCTCCCTGCCCCTGCTGGATGGTGTCAGGACAGGGTAGGAGAGCCATGCATAGCACTGCAGCTTCAAATCTGTCCTGCCGTGTGCAGGCTGAGGACGAGATGCTCAGCACTGTCTTGGTGAGGAGATGATGGCCTCGCAGAGAGCAGGGGCGGCAGTCACTTGAGCCACTGCTGCCAGAGGACCCTGGCATTTATTACTCCATTATCCAGGGAGACACTGTGCCTATTTTGCACTGATGAGGCTGGAGCAAAGCTCTGTGAGGGTCTTGGTGAAGGTCAAATGGAGGGGTGCCATACCTGGAGTGGTCCAAAGATTTGCCACAGCGGGAGAGCTATTTTCTTTTACCTGACTGTGCTGAGAGAGCAGCAAGGATGTGATCTTCAAAGCCCAAGACAACAAGAAGGCCTAATGACTAATCCTGACCTTACCAAAGGTGTGTGTGACACTTTTTCAGGTATTCATTTGATCTCCGGGAGACGGTCCCTTGTTATTGAACTTCTGCAATCATCCTGCTCTCCCCAGGACACCGCTGCCAGCTTTCATAGCTTGGTGCTTTCAGCTAAAAGTGACTGGCAAGGAGAAAAGGAAAGGAAGAATCCTGCATTGCTCATGGCAAGCTCAGTATTACAGTATCCTTTGCAGACTGTCATCATCCTGCCCAGAGCTTTTGTTATTAGAGCTGAGTCCCTGTGACACGATGTGATTTAAAGATTATTGCACAGACTCTGACATTGCTTTGCACATCTTCCGTGTGGCCATCCGTCCCTCAAAGAGGCAGCTCAATAAATGGATGTGCAGCTGAACACAAACACACACACACACACAAGTCTTACACCCAATAATTTTATTTAAAAAGCTCCGTGTCAAGCTCGGCTGCCTTCTTACTGATTTTTCCTGCTTGAGGCTTTGTTGTTTTAATTTTAAGTGTACAGTAACGACAGTAATGTGTGCTTTACTGATTGGATTAATGGCTAAATATTCGTTCTGGTTCTTAAGATTTTGACTATAATTAAGTGACTGCTGTCAGCCATCGTACACCTCCAGCACACAGGCCAAACAGATGCAAAGCTAAGCGTGTCTAATGTGCACAGACCCGAGGCTCGGAATTAAGTCTGTAAAGTGTAATAGAAAATGCATTGGATACAAAAGAAATTTGCAGTCTTGTGCTTGACTGAACAAAGGCTCAGCCAAGGAAATATTTGGAGTGAGCACCAAGCAGCAGCAGCAGATTGTTTTCTTTGTTCTCAGGAATACCTGCCAACTTCATGACAATGCGTTTTCAGTTTTGTGTCCTTCCAGGCCCCAAGGTGCCCCGTGTTGTATCCTTTGACTTCTTGCGTCCCGGGATCAGGACATTTCACCTGGCACCTTGATAGCAATTTGGTTTTTCTCTGGTGCCAAATTGAAAAATTCATCTGACAAGTCCAATACCTGTGATTTAAATGTGCTATGAATGTAAACTGGATGGAGCAGTCACTTCAGGTGACCTGTAAAGATATTGAAGTTCCTGGGTCAATTTGAAAATCAGAGAAAAAGCTATTAATATCTATTAAGGTAAAACTGTCATTGGCAAGGGAGTATATCCTTAAACAGGTTATAGAAAGGCATGAGGGTGATGTGTTTAGAAATACTTTGCTATTACCAGGCCAAGGTGAATACTGAATACACAGCCCTTGTTTTGTATTTTTGTTGTTGTTTTATAAAGTTGATATAAAATTTCTATTTTATTTCTAGAAGTATCATGGGGAGTTGACAATCCCAGAGAAAGTCCTGCTCATGTTTGCCAGCAGTCAGTTTTGATTTTTGTATTTAATCTCTTAGTTGAAATTCTCCATTTAATTATAAGAATAATTCAGTTAGAGGCTGGGCACGGTAGTACACAAACCCAGTAGCTTACCTGCAGCCCACTGACACAGTAAGTATCGTGAGGAACCCCAATGTCATGAAATTTGTGTCTGTCCTTAATTGGGGTGAAAAGCTGGAATTTTGAAATGTTTTATGGAACAGTGAACCGAAATATTTCTTGTTGGAAACATCAGACGGATTTCTTGAAATGCTGCATTTCAGTGGTGTGAAACTGTGCCATGAATGTCAAGCAATTTCATCTAATAAGGTGAAAAATATATTCCACCCTGTTCTGCCCTGCTCTATTCTATTGTCAGTGCAGTGGAAAGGAAAAAGGGGGGCTGGAGATGAAACAAGACAACAAATTTTGATTATGAGCTATTCAGAAAATTCCTGCATGGAAAATATCAAGCGGGATCTTTTCCTGGGAAGCAGCACTTCTTTATACAGCTGTCCTCCACCCAGCTTATCAAAGGCAGATAAAATGTGACTTATTTTCTAGGCAGCTCCTGCCCACCAACACTTTTCTCATCCTCTCCCCTCCTGCCAAAAGACACTGCCTCGTCCTGGTGGCTCAGGTCCAGGCCCTGCTGTTCCAGGCCACCAGTTATTCTTTTGAACAAGAGGGGGATTTCCTACCCCAAATGTACACAGCTTAAACAGAGCCTATTCTCCGTGTTAACTTAGTGAACCTGGATGAGTACAGCTGGATGATGCACCTTTGAAATGGGAGAACTTTGTGGCCTGGGGTTGTTGCCTTCTGCTTTGGTGGTGGGTTGGATTCAGGCAGGACGTCTCACGGAGGTGGTAGCTCTGTCCATGTCCTCCCTTGTCTGTGGTGGCACAGCCTGAAGAAATCACTTCTCTTGTCCTGGAGACTTCTGCAGATTTGGACCAGCTGCTCATGGAGCCGTCCTGAGGCCTGGGGCTGGCTGAATTAAATGGGCACCTGAGTGCTTGGCCTAGCAAGGCCGAAGGCTCCAGAGCCAGCAGTGACATGCACCTCCTTGTGGTACTCTTCTTAGTCAAGACAACTACAAAGAGAAGTAGATACTTTTTTAAATTGAGAACTAGATTTTAAAGTTACACAGAAAGCAAATAGGACTTGATGGGATTCCCGTATGTGTTTAGGTTCCTGACTTGCGTGCTAACGGGAGCTGACCCCAACATGGTATTGGAAAATCCTACTAGCTGGTGCCCCGCACCTTTGGGAGCTAAATATGAAAAATGTGAAAACACACAGTGCAATCGATACAGATTCCCACTGGGCAGAGCATGTTGCTAGCTATGGGGGTGGATCCTCCATTTAGTTCTTCCAGTCTAAGAGATCTTAAGTGCATTTATCTCCAGTTCTGCTTTCACTGAGTGTGTAGGCATGCACAAGCATTTGTCGAAGGAATCTAAAATGAGAGTTTTATTCAAGTGTTTTAATTGTAACATTAGTTGTGTGGAATTTGGAACATTGTCTTTTTAATGAATTGCATTCAGGAGACCTAATTAGTATTCCGACGGGGTGCTGTTTGTGTGTGTGCCTATCTGCCACGCAACATACCGCTAACAAAGCACAACACTCACATCTGTCCAAGATATTAATCATTCTTCAGCAGGAGAAAATACCTCATTTTAATCACTGTGCCATTCTACACGTCCCATTAATTAGCATTCGTTAAGCACCAAGAGTGGGTTTGGTGCTGTGTGGGCACAGATACCTACCAAGGGAAAGGCCACACAGAATGGTGGACACTCAAAAGTGGGTTGGGGACTGAGGGCAAGGAGAACTGAAGCTTTGCTACTTAGAGAAAACAGGACAAAGAGGAGTTTTTGTAGACCTGGTGAATTCTGGTTAGCTGAGCATTTTGGGAGGTCCTCTTAGTGGGATGTTAGGGAGCAGCTGTGTAATCTGGGGGGGCATTTTGAACAGGCTGGAGAAGCACCATGTCTCAGCAGATGTACATTGAGACATCCATTTCTGAAGGAGAATTCCCTGCTTCCAGCTCTCAGCCATCCAGGTCCTCCTCCGAAGAGACAGGGTTGTTTCAAAGCTATTTCTTCCTGCATGTGGGCACTTATTCATTGCAGACATTTGATAAAATAATTGGGTTTCATCGATCTGTTGTAAACAACCTCTGTTTATCAATCTTCCTGGGATCCCAGGTGCTGGTGATAGTAAGGGACAAATATTCTAGTCACAGGGCATTAGCTGAGCAGATGTGATTATTTCAAAATAGGAGGAGACCTGGTCAGAAGGAGAGACTGCAGTGCCAATGGATTGCTTGGTTTTTATAATATCATAAAATATAGAACAGCTCAGGTTGGAAGGGACCTGGAAAGATCATCAGGTCCAACCATACATGGAAAAAGGGAGCCTGGGTGCGATTACCTAGCCCCCCTGTCCAGTTGCATCCTGAAAATCTCCAGTGATGGGGATTCAACCATGTTCCTGGTTCTGGTGAGTGTTCTCACTGTCAAAAATTTCTTTCTTACATCAAGATGAAACCTCTCCCAATGCAGCTTTTACCTGTTGCCCCTTGTCTTCTCCACGAGGCTTCTTGTGAAGGGAGAGACTCTGTCCTATTTGCAGTCACCCTCTAAGTACTCGAATACTGTGATGTTTTATTCTCAAATTCAGAATTAATAATGGGGATAATTTTTCAACTCTGAAAGTGAAGAGCTATTTTTATTCTTTCAAGAGCTGTTTGCTTGGCAGGGAACAAACCCCATCAATGGACCATTCGAAAGCTCTGGACAAAAGTGGCAAACCCTCCTGCTCGCCTTTGCTTTAGGACAACCCTCCAGCTACCACCGGGGACAGGCTCGGGGCACTGCTGGGGCAGCACTGTCTTGAGGGAATCAGCTGGAGCATGATGCATGGCACTGCAAAGCCTTTGGCTTTGGCTTTGTACCTGAGCCCTGAGTTAGCAGGACGGTGTGTTGGTATCTCTCTGCATTGTGCTCATTTGCTGCCTGGGTTTGTTTGCTGCCTGGGCTGGCTCGTGAAGGACAATATTAATATTAATGCAGCATTTATTTCTCTCGTGCTCTTGACATTCAAAAGAAGTGAGTGTGTAATATACACAGGTCAAAGTAGGCCATTTCTGACATTTCAAAGAAACAGCAGCATTTACCTGAAAGGAGATGAAGACAGAATAGCTCTCTACTGTGAATTCAACATTTCCATAAGGGCATTTCTGACTTAGCCTTTTTATCACTCCAGGTGATTTCTAGGCATTGCTCTATGTATCTATACACACAGACACACACACATGGTGATATCTTTTAGGACAATATTTTATCTGACTTTTAGTTCTACACTCACAAACAGAGGAATTTATTTTTCTTCTACTTACTTGACCAAGGAACAATCACTAACAAAAACCTAAACCTGACTGAAAGATTCTAAAATGATAAATCTCCTTTCTCCAGAGATGAGAGGTTTAATTTTGGCTGAACAATCCTCCGCACATTTGGGTTCCCAATGATCCGTTTGTAGCTTATCAATTAATTTTCATGTTTCCTTTCTGTGGAGGTGTGGAACTCATTTCCTGCTGGAGAGGCTACTGGAATGATAATGCGCAGGTGGCTTGAGATATAGCATAAATATATTATGCTTTGGTGTGCCTCATTTATTATGTAAATTCACAATATTCTCTGTGCAGAAGGAGCAGCATGAGGCTGCAGCAGGGTCGTGCACCGGCTGGCAGTGGTTTGTGAGGGTGTCCAACAAGGCAAGCCAAGCCATGTCTGCAGAAGCTGTAGCTCCAAACCGGGTGTGCTCCCCGCAGGAGCTGGAGGATGTGATCCTGCTGTCCTCATTTTGTTTTTAAGGCAAATTACTCACTTAGCGGTGCTTGCAAGCAGTGAATGAATGCTTGGGAAAAGATGCAAGAGCTCTGCTATTGCCAGGACTGTCATGGCTTTGGATGCCTGCTGACCCTGGAAAGATCATCTGCTGATTTGTCTGTAGGGACACTCCCCTACTAACCTTGGAGGAGTGAGGAAACTTTGGAGCACCACAACTCTGCGCCTAGGTTAGCATCTGGGAGCTTGAGTGAGCTGTCTGCTCATTCATCACCTGGCCTTTAAGTGTTTGTCTGGGAAAGGTTCTCTCAGCTTGTTGGTTGTATTTTGGGAGATGGGCAGCTGAGCAGAGTCTGCTGCTGCTGCTCACTTAACCACGAGCTGCAGAACAGATCCGAGCCCAAGCGGTTGTTGCACAAATCAGGACTGAATGCTCAAGTGAAAATCAGAGGCAAACAAATAAAACACGGCACACTGATGCACTTTCCACACAACCCGAGCTGGGCTGGAGGAGGTATGTTCTTGCTTTCCTCAGAAAGCCACGTGGGTTGCCAGATACTTTCCCTGCTGATGGAAGCACGGAGCTCGGGTAAGGCTCCTGCTTACAGGTGGCAAAGGGCATCCTGTAAGGGCAGAGTTTGGAGTCATTGGAGCTCATTGCTGGCATCTCTCGTTTGCTTGCATTAGGCAAGGTGCTGGAGGTGAAACTGTGTACATGCCTAAAGCTCTGAATGGATCCATAAATACATAAATATTCCTCTGGGGGGAAAAAATAAAATAAACAAACAAAATAAAACACAAAATGAGCAAACAAAAAATGAAAACAAAGAAAAAAACCAACAAAACAATCTACCAACCTTACAATTGCTACTGCAAGTGGAAGCGCTCTGAATATATGCTAGAAGGGGAGAAAGGGGTCATGTGAAGAACAGATGGGGGATTGTTATTACAGCGGCCTTATCTCCTTTATTCTAAAAAAAAAAAAAAAGTTTCCAACATGCTTCTCCTCTCATGCATGCTATGGAAACAGTTGTATGTGCCAGAACAAACACTGCACAAGCTAATGACCATTCTCTTGAAAATACCGCTATAAAAAATTCAGCACCTGCGAGCAGTTTATGAAGTCCTGGTACAGTCTGACCTAAAAAGTCATATCAAAATAGCTTTTTGCCTACTCACTTTGACTGAAAGGCTCATGCACAGCTGTTGGGTTGAGAACTGGTGATTTTTCAGCTCTTTTGGTTAATGAACAAACCCCCAAATAGTCAAATGTGACTACTTGAGTCAAATGACTCTAGCCATGAGCACCGATGGACAGGTTGAATCTTGCTGAGGACAAATCTTTGCTCTTCCAAGTCTCTTTCAGCTGGAAGTTTCTCTGGGAAAAGTCCCTAGGGGTGACAATCACAGCATAAGAAAAAGCCTGGCCTGGAAGGAGCAGCAGTAAGTGGCTCATCAGCATGTAACCTAAAGCAGGAGCCGGTTCCAGCTCCACTGCTCACCGATGGCATGGGACAAGGCTCAGCCCCTCCCTGTGCTGCAGCTTCTCAGCACACACAGCACTTGCTGAGATGGCTGCTTAGCTCCTGCAGCTCTTCACTTGCTGCTTTTGTGCCTGCTTTTGGTCAGCTTCCCCTCTGTGAAACGCAGTGGCTGAAGTAAAACCCTAATTTCACTGCAGTGCTCATGTTGGGATATAGGAATTTGCTGGGGTAGGATAAAGATTGTTCTTTAAGTCCCTGTGGATTAAGCTGTTATTGAAATAAAAAAAAAAAAAAAAAAAAGAAAAAAGAAAAATAATACATAAGAAATCTCCTTACCCCCTTTTTCGTCTCTGTCCTGATCTTGGACCTGTATGGAAGCACTAAAATTCAGGAGAGCTTTTTCCTTGAGATACTGTTGTTGTAGGTTTATACAAACAGGTTTAAGCAGGTTGGTGTATGGGAAAGTTACCATTTCACTTTTGGTTTTCAATGGGAAAAGCATCTGAACATCAAATCTCAGTTGAGTTTTTGCATTTTGAAAATGCTGGCGTTTGGGGGGGGAGTGTGTACGAGCACATTTTTCAAATGAACATGTATCTTTCAACAGGGTAGGGAAGCAGATTTATTCATGAGTTTATAATCATCATTCATGCCTCCCCTTGGTGCTTCTCTGGTGGCCTTCTTCCATCCCTCTGCAGACAGCCCTTGTTGCAGAAAGTGCTATTACTGTGCACTAGCTTCCTATCAATAATGCATATATTAAAAGCGCTTTTTCTGTGCTCTGCATGCCTGTTCCATGCAGCAGGAAAGTGATGACAAATGTGATTTATATCTGCTCTCGTAGATCTCCCCTCTGCCCAGTGGCTGGGGATTACCAGCGCTTCCCGTGCCGCTGCCTGCCCCCGGAGCCTGCTGGATGGGGGAGGACAGGTGCCTGCTTGTCTGCCACCGGTCTCAGAGGGTCTCTCAACCCTTCTGCATGAGCATCGGAGGAAATGGAGAGGATTTCAATAATTTAATTGTACACGGGAGGAGGAAACAGCTGATGGAACCATAAGGCTAGCCTTTCACTGGGTGTTGGGACTGAAGGAGTGAATAGGAAAGCAATAAGTACGCTTTGGTTGTTGCTGGTGGCCCCACTGGGGTTGATGTGTTTTTGCCCTGATTTCAGGGCACCCCTGCAAAATAGACTCTATGTTATCCAATTTTCTTTTGTGATACAGGTGGTTTAGAAAAAGATTTTGTTGCTACAGAAAATCACAGCTTTGGGGAGAAATATCAAACCCTGAAATATTTCAAGTAAAAACTGGTCCATCTCCAGACCTAACAAGCCAGGGTGATAAACTGAAGTCCCTGCCTAAGGAATGGGACAGATCACCATTTTCCAAAAAGGCAGCGCTTTCTCTTCCTTTCCTGGGGAGGTGTGTGGTGTAGCACACCATGTACACCTACCTCCATGGAGCACAGCAGTGCCATCATGGTGACTAGGAGAGGTTCCTGAAGAGTAAATATTTCTCCTACTTGCGAGAAGAAAGGTCCAGGAACTATAGGCCAGCAAGGCTCACCTTATCCTAGCTAAGGTAAAGGAGTTGCCAGCAGGTCGAGGCAAGGCACCCATCCTCATCCTCAGCACTGGTGAGGCCACACCTGGAGTGCTGAGCCCAGTCCTGGGCTCTCCAGTACGAGAGGGACCTGGGCATACTGGAGGGAGTCCAGCACAAGGCCATGGAGATGATGAAAGTGCTGGAGCATCTCTCCTCTGAGGAGAGGCTGAGAGAGCTGGGACATTCAGCCTGGAGAAGAGGATGCTGAGGTGGATCTCACCAATATGCATAAATACTTGATGCGAGGGAATGAAGAAAAGGGATTCAGGCTCTTTTGCCACTGACAGGCAATGGGCACAAATTTTTTTAAAAACGGAAATCCAATCATAACACATGGAAATATTTTTCTTTTTCCTGTGAGTGTGGTTAAACACCAGCACAGGCTGCCTGGAGACGTTTCTGTCTCTGTGGAGCTATCCAAAACCCAGCTGGCCATGATCCTGGGCAACCTGCTCTAGCTGATCCTGCTTGAATGGGGAGGAGGGATTCGATGATCTCAAGAGGTCCTTACCAACCTCAACTGTTCTGAATTTCTGTGATAGTTCAGTTGTGAATGTTTGCTTATGTCTGATAAGTAAAAAAAGAAAAAAAAAAGTTTTGGCAAATGGTTACTTTAGGCAAAAAAACTGAAATAAAAAACTTGAAAAACAGATAAGGCAGAAACAGTTAAAGTAGCCCCAACATATTGGTCCCACACTCACAGCGTTGAGACCTGCCAGTTTTTAACATTTTTTAAATTGCCACCTGGTAGATAGCAGGAGCTTTCAAATGGGTTTTCTGTGTTGTTTACACTATGATAAATGGAAGCCTGACATACCTCCACATGCAAGAAAACGTGTTATTCCCCAGATAAAATGTCTGTCTTGGTTATTTTTGGAAAGCAGCACATGGCAGATCTGTATATGCAAAGAGACAAAGGAATTTTTCTGATTGTCAAGCACCACCTTGTTTCTAACACATTATAAATGAATAAACCTGTCACTGGGCTGAGATAAATTGCCTAAAGTTTCTGGGAACTTATTACTGGCAACCCTTGCCTCGCCGATCTGACCCGTGTGCTCAAGTTTTCTCGTTCATCTGCAGCATCTTCTCCGTGTGCTGCTGCAGGAAGCTCGGAGCAGAGTGCCATGATTTCTGCCTCTGCCTTGCCTATGAGACATGGGCAGCTGTATAAACACAGCACGTATTTTATAGATTGACTTTGTAGTTTCCACCTATACAAGGTGTCTTTTTTCTTTTTTTTTCCATTTTTTTTTTTTCGTATTTCAATCTATGTTTATAATATACCTTAGCTTGTTGGTAGTCGTATATTGTATTATCATATTCAGGAGTTGGAGTTAGATGATCTTTAAGGTGCCTTCCAACCTGAGCCATTCAATGATTCTGGGTCTCAGTATCAGTTGTTACACCACCCAGACAGGGATGCGTTGAGGCTTTGATTGTTTCTTTTCCTTTTTCCTTTTTTCCCCCTTTTCTCTTTCCCCTTTCCTTTCCTTTCCTTTCCTTTCCTTTCCTTTCCTTTCCTTTCCTTTCCTTTCCTTTCCTTTCCTTTCCTTTCCTTTCCTTTCCTTTCCTTTCCTTTCCTTTCCTTTCCTTTCCTTTCCTTTCCTTTCCTTTCCTTTCCTTTCCTTTCCTTTCCTTTCCTTTCCTTTCCTTTCCTTTCCTTTCCTTTCCAATTTTCTCCCCTGCAGTTATTCACAAAGCCATACAAAATATTTAATATTACATCAACTATCATAACTACCAAGACACTATTTTTTAAGCTCCAGTTTTGCTAGAGCAATTCTTGGAGGAATACTGGCACATTCCTGTTGCCTCCTTTGACATCTAGGGTGTTGTGTGTTGGCACAAGACAACCCTTGTGTTTATTAGGTTGCAGGAGATGAGTCTTGCATTTTCATTTCATCGAAGCTGACTTACATATCTGTGAAACACCTTGTGGTACCTTCAGGTACTGTCCTGACTGGCGAAGCAGAAACAACACAGGTTAATGAAGATTATAAGCAGGATGTTTGGAAGTACCCAAATCCAGCTTTTGTAGGTGGAAAGGGACTGTTCAGCTCTCAACTCTCATTATCACTCGTTCTCAGTTAGGCTTGGAGATGTTTCAATCACCTTTAGAAATGGAACTTTGGTGCTGAAAGAACAGATTATGCTGTTGAAAGTATGGCTTTTGGTGTTTAAAGAAGGGTTCCCCTATTCTTACCTGCTAAGTGTGCAGGTCAACCAGGTCAGTGCCCACCTTTACAGGAAAGCAGATTCGGTGCTGTTGCGATCACCGCTCCAGTGCAAATGAAGTTTCTTAATTATATTCATGGATCTGTTCTGAAGATGGAGCTCAGGTATCTCTGGTTTTGAAAATTTGTCCCAACTCATCATGGTATGAGAAGTCTCTCAACACATTTCTCCTTTTCAAAGACTGAATTGTATTTTAAGCCAATTTATCTTCCTTCTCATATCTCAAAAAAGACCTAGCTCAGATGCTGTTTCGAAATCCATCCCACAATTTCATGCCTGCTTTCACCTTTAAACATCACATTTCTGCTTTCAAACTGTTACATACATAACCTTTACGAAGGCTGCAAGGTGCTTGCATCTGAGGGGCAGCAGAGCCAGCTGGTGCATCTCGCAAATAGCATCTACACACCTACATCTGTTTGATGATATTTTGCACTGCATATACACAAAAATATACATGACTTGTTCCTCTTTTATAGCTAAGAAGGTATAATCACCTCTGAACAGTTCGGCAAAACTCTGTAAATCTTATTTGAGAAGTACTGGAAAGAGGAGACTTTGATACAGCGTGAAGGACGTTCACGTGTCTGGATCATGTTGGAAGTCAATGAGAGAGGAGGGCTGACTCTCTTTGCAAACCCTCTGGTCACGGCTCTCTCTATCAAAGGCTGACCTTGGCCCATTGAATTTTTCTCATGTGCATACCCTCAGGAAGCTATCTGTTGAGGCTTGTGCCCCTGACTTCTCCAGTGGTGACTGGAGTTCCTCCACATGCTCCTCTGGGCGTTACGCCTGTTTGCCTCCCTGACAGCAGGGATCAGTAAATGTCTGATGGGTAGAGCCCCTTGAGCCTCTGTCAGAGTAGGCATGTGGGATTTGAGTGTGCCCCCTTCTTCATGCTGTAAGTATTTTACTCCAGGAGTGGTCTGCTGGTGGCCGTGAGAGGAGAAGCCCTTGGTCGGTGTGGGGCAGGCCCTTCTGCTTTGTCCTTGGGGTGCAGAAGAGGGTGAGAAAACAAGACCAGGGAAAGGGATTGTGCCTGGAGGGGCACAATCTGAAAAATGAAAGCTGCTATCTTCACCTACTCTTCAGGGCTTGTGGGGCATCAGGGAGCAGCAGGTTGCACAGTGAGGTGTCTGCTCTTCCTGGGGCACCTCGTCCCTCCATGCCAAATAAAAGAGCTCAGGAAAATACCTGACATCTCTCTAGCTCCGAGTCACCTGAAAGGACTGACCCGTCCAATGAGTTTCCTGTGATTAATCCCACGGTTTCCATAGAGATCCTCAATTTTACATCTCGATGGTGCTTGAAAAATCAGAAATTGCTGGCTTGTATTGTGCGTTTCGGGCCTTTCATCACTTGATAAGACTGAATGCTGCTGCTGCTGTGTCCGTAACACGAGGGGGAGGATCTCAGCAGTGAATTTCTCATGGCTTGACTGGGACAAAGCGATTTCCAGGGCACTTGAGATGAAGCAGCTTCTGTCCCTCTGCCCAGACGGGTCTACAATTTATTCATTTGGAAAACTGGCACCTTGTCAGCCACTGTCAGTGCCCCATGCCCAGACACCACCTACCTCCGTGCAGACAGTGCTGTGAACCCCCATGTGGCTTCATGTGATGGGGTTGCCAGACTGCACCAAGCCATGTGGACGCTCTGCTGCTCCAATTTGGGTGGCATCTTCTGGAGAAGCATCTGAAAACAGGTCCACGAGGTGCCTACAGGTGTGAGGCCCTGCCAGAAGCTCAGGGCCTGGATGCTCAAGGACCACGTCACCAGCTAACGCTGACACCTGTATTGATGTAGCCAGGTCAACCTCTGTGGTTGCCCAGAAATGCTGGGAAGCAGGGAGCTGGCAAGCGCAAGACACTTCTATACCTGTGACTGCTACCAACTGAGTGGCCAGAGCCTTGGGAAAAACCGCAGAGGCTGAGAAATTTGTCCCTTATTAATACATGCCAGGTGATAGCCAGATAGCTAGGCAGAAGCTTGCTGAATTTGTTGCTTGTATTTCCTCTTGAAAGTGACAGCAACTTCTTCCTCTGGCACAAAGCAACCATGAACTGCAGGTTAAAGCACACAATCAAATTTCTTTGTTTATTTTTCCCTGGTTTAGGGCCAACGCTAACCTTGAAACGCTCAGAGTTAGCCAATTAGAGGTGCTGTAAGGGAAACAAGAGAGCTGGAAGCAGAGCACCCTGCAGCCCGAGCCAGCTGCTGGCCAGCACAGCGCTGCCCAGGCTCCCACCTCTCAGCACCATGCAGATGTGGTCCCCTTTCCCCTCATCTTCCTCCTCTTCCTTGCCAGCCCCAGGCCAGGGGGCGGCTCAGCTTCTCCTCCCAAGGTAGCTCCCAGCTCCATGGAGATGGAAGCAAATTCCTGCAGGCAAGGGTTTTAGACCAAGAGTAAGACCAGAATTCTTCACAGCTATTGCAAATGCTGGAGGGAATAAATAAACACATAAATTAAAAACAAACAAACAAACTGTATTTTTCAAAAACTTATAAAGCATTGTTCCAGCTCCCTGCATCTTCTGCCTTTACCCCAGCTGGCACTGGGCTGGATTTTCTCTCTGGTAGAGAGAAAAACAGGAACTTTATGCAGAATGGGCATTTCTGTCTTTGCTTTTCCTTGGCATGGAAAAATCTAAAATTCTCAGATGAAATTTCATGTGATTCTTTTTCTCTGAATTAACAGAAGATTGAATTATTTTTTTTTCTGTTGCTAATAAGTATTTCAGAACTTCTTAGAATAATTAATTACAGTCTCTATAGACATAACCTTTCTTTCGCTTAAATGTCATTTACTTCCAGAATTTTAATTTGTGCTCCACAAGATCAGAAGGCCAAAAAAAATGCATTTTTTCTGTGTATAGTGTAGCTTCATGTCTACTAAATAGCAATTTAAGATATTCAATGATATTATTTAAAGGTAAAAAAAATGCATTTTCATTTCTTTAATAGTATTTGTAACAGTATTTTCTCCCAACCACGAGTACTTTCTATTAGAGCTTAGCCTATGAACCATAACTAGAACCATTGCCACAACATTAACAAGTCACATAAGGGCAAAAGATACTGTAGAAATATGTGGTGTTGTTTGGGGCATGCGATGTCTAGCTTTTGGAGGCTCTCCTGTAATTTGACAGCTCTTCTCTCCTGCCTAAACTCTTGTGGTTTTTCCAGTCCTTGCTGACACATTTCAGAACCAGTGGTGCACGCTGGAGCTCAAGCTCAGATTTATGGAGGGCATTACCCAGCTGAAACAGTCTGTCAGAAAACGTTTGTGCTGTGGCATTTACAAAAAACACGGGTAATCTTAAGGGCTCAAGAACAGTCTTGCCAGCCTCAAAGTTTTAATCAAAACCATCTTCAAGTTAATTGATATGCTGCTCTATTTTCCATATGCTCTTCTTGTAAACTCGTCTGCCATCACCATAAAGTCACATAATTGCATTATCTGGCGATAGCACCATTCTGGAAATACCTAGCAATAATGAAGTTTTATAGGGAAGCAAATCTTAGCATTCACAAAGGCCACTGTCTCTGCCATTTGTGTCTTGAATTTTTGGAGAAGAAAAATGGAGCAGCGCACGATGACATTCTTTACAATGCCTCAGGGAGAAATTTTAAATGATGGCTCTGTCTGCGGTGTAGTAAATATTAGAGTTGTTTGGGAAAAGCATTCCCCCTCCCCCCAACTCGTGAAATTTCTGGCTGAAATTTTTCTTTAGCAGAAATGTGTATGTAGACAACTGATTTTTTTTTTTTTTTTTTTTCCCCTGAAAAACATCATCAGAAAATTCTCCAGGAGACTCATTGTGAAAAAAGGCGGCTCTGGATGTAACCAACGCCTTCAGCTGAATGGCAGGATTATGGTGTAAATGCATCTGGTGCACGCACAGATGAGTGTGTATAGATTTATGGACATGTAGGAGGGAATACTTGTTATTATTTTTGATACACTGACATTACTCTGCTATGTGTAGACTATAATCTAACAGTCAACAAGGACGGAGTGTAGTACATCAGTAGAGCTGAAGAAGGGAGTAATTGGTGTGTTTCCTCTTTCTCTTTCTTAATGAACTCTGTTGTTTCTGCTAACGTGGGACACCCATCACGTGGGACAATGGTGGAGCGAGAGTAACCCAGCAAGGCAGGGAGGTGGTTGGTTTGGGGAGTGCTTCCCAAACTAAACCACTGCCCCTGCCTCCCTCTGGAAGGGCCCATCCCTCCCCGGTGAGCAGAAAGAGGAATTTAGGAGAATCATCTAATCACCAGCTGGTGAAATCAGACCACACAGGTTGGCTGTGATGAGTATCTCTTGTTCTTCTCTCTCCCTCACCTGTGCAGGTCTCCCTAAAAAGCAGACGGAGAGGTTGGTGTCCATGAGGAGCAGATGAGAATATGAGTCTCAGGGAGAGAGAGAGTCTGCAGAAAAGGCTCTTACCCCTGGTCTTTGACCACCCTCCAGGTGGTATCACAGTGGCCTCTTTCATCTGCCACAACAGTGAGTATGTTAAAAGAGAGAAGGAAACCAGGAAGACACCTTTGGGTGTAAATCGGCAGATTCTTGCAGCAACTAGTCCCAGGGTGCACAAGGAAAGCCGTCAGTCTGGATTTGGTCCTCAGTGGTGCACAGGGTCAAACCTGGGAATCGTTAGTGGGAGAGGGAATCTATAGCAGCAACCACAGTACAAAGAGTTTTAATGTTGTGGTGGGAGAGAGCGGGTCAGATTAATGCAGCATGTAGATATTAAATTCAGAAACTGGGAGCAACGTTAAAATGAGGTAGTTAAAAAACAAAAACACCGCACAGAACAAGCTATGAGAAAGGCTGAAAAGCTAGAAGCCCAGGTGAAATGTGTGCTACAAACTGAAAAGAAAACAAAGTAGTCCAATAAAGCACACAATGGTTAATAAAATGTCAGGTTGACTCTCAGAAGGAAAGGATGAGTGTCCAAGAAAGAACAGAACTGTTTTCCAAATCAGGGTAATAGCAAAGCCCATAAAGTATGTGAGATTGAATGTAAGCAGGAAAATAAGAGGGCTGAAAAAATAACTTGGGAAACATCTCAGAAAGGATGCTCAAGCCAAGAGTAAAAATTTGGTTAGGTACATCTGAAGAACCAGGGAAGTAAGGAATTAGTGGGAAAATATAGTAGGACCTTGGGGGTAACGAGGCATAGCTGAGTGGCTAAATGGATTAGTGATGAACTCACTGCTAGAGATGTTGGAGACATTCCCACATCAAATTAATTCCTTAGGGCCCATAGGTCAGAGGAGTGAAATCGATGTGGAGTTAATACATGGGAAGTATTAGATCAAATGGATGAGTTAGATACTGCTGGCTAAGGTGTGTAACACCCCCTTTGTAAACTGCTAAACTGCCAGTGCAATTCTCAGCTACCCAGGAGGCTGTGGAGAGGCTCTTGGAGATGGCAAACCAGTGAGCCTGACTTCCATTCTTTGTAAGATGGTGGCCTTTATAATAAAGAATAAGTTTTTTTGAGAACTCCTTCTGAGCTAGGAAGGAGTTGTCCCGCTTTCTGGGAAGGGGACTTCTGTCCCTCCATCCTGCTGCTGTTTTGGAAAGGCGTCAGAACGCAAGTGGATAAAGGGGATCCAGTGGGTATCAAGTACTGGAGGTGGACAGAGGCTTGGATGAGCTCCAAATGTTGTTCTTAGGAGGTAAGCTGACGCAGGACTGGAGAAAAGCCCTGCTATGGGACAGGGCAGGTCTTCATGGTCATCATTCAGGATGGAGAAGAATTTGCACTCAGCAGTGAGGAGGGCAGTGGATAAAATGAAGATTGAGCTACCATTCACCAGATCCATCAGCAAACAGGACATTCAGTAGGGTGGGGCTGGCCTGTGTGAAATTGCTGGGATAACATTTGTGGATGCTAAGGCTTTTGAACACCTTTTCAGACACTGAGTTGGTTGCCTCCTACCTAGGGAGAGGCTATGGTGGAGAACAAAGCCTAAGCAGATGTTGCCATGTCTGAGATCTGGTGGTCTCACTCACTCACGGAGGTTCAGCCATGGGGCATTGCATCTTGTAGAGGAGTAGGATGCCAGAAGCCTTGTGCACCACAGGGAGAGAAACAAGAATTAAATTATCTCAGAAGTATTGGCAAGGTGGAAGACTGGGTTTGGGGGAATGCAAGCACAGTGCCCTCCAGTGTGATAAACGGGGCTCCTTGGTGCCACAGGCGGACAGCCAATAAATTAGGGACCCACACAGCTTTTGTTGGATGCACAAAGCAGGACAGTGAGGTATCTGAGATGCATTTGTATGATGCTCTGTGTCCAACAGAGATTCACTAAAGAAATGCCACTTGCTCGCCTGCTGTACGCCATGAGCTACCTCTTTTGTTCATTTACTGCTCAGGCAGGCAGTGCTGGGTAAGAAATTCACACAGCTTGCCTTTAACAAAGACAAATTTATAAGCCTGCAATGTTTGGTCTTCTCATCTGAGGGGGAAACAATAAGGATGAACTTCCTCCTGACATTTAATCTATTACTGCGTTTGCAGCAGTTCAGGGGCTAGACTAGTAAATCTGAGCATGCTGATAAGGGATTTTTAGCTGATATCATTTGTTTGGTATGTATGCTGACATCTTTGGAGAGAGGGCTGCAGGCTTTAATGGAAGGGTCCAGAGAAATCAGGTAGATTTATGCTCCTGATAATGCACTGAATTCCTACAGCTGGAAATAAATTGTCTGTTTTTCTTGATTTATAACAGAGTAGGGAATGAGAGGTGTAAGACACTGGTTAGAAGAATGCAGAAATGTTTAAATTAACGTGCTGTACAAATTAATGATAACTCAGTTTTTAAAAGTTTGGAAAATGTTGCTTTCATGGGTCAAGAAGATACATAAGTGGTTTTAGGACATACACAAGGATCATGCTAAAAACGATCCTTTCAGCATCATTGTTTAGCAGGGAAGGAATATATATATATATATATTTTTTTTACATAGTTAAAAATATGACTGTAGAGACAGATACATACTATGCACTGTTTGAGATTCAGCCACAGAAATGGATCCCTGCTGTTCGTATCATATGAATACAGTGCCTAGCAGTAGCTTTTTCGATATTGTTCAGTTAATCCTGGGTTGTGTTTGAAACTCATTTCTTTTGCCTCGTATTGTAAATACACCCATTGGGCTTCTAATTGGAAGAAAGCCGAGCACCTTGTTTGAGGTCGCACATCTCTTGTCCCTTGGCAACAACTGCATCCTGCTCTTCAGCAGGCTCCTTTCTTAATGGTGTCACAACAAGCCGCATGCGAGTCCACAATAAGAGGAGTTATTGTGTTAGTGGGAAGCGCTGGGCTATGTGTCTGGTATCAAAAAGGGTCACCCTAAGGTAGGAGATGCTGTACCATTTTGTTTCCAAATACTCGCTAATGACTTATTATAGAGAAACAAACAAGTGAGCGTTCTGCATATCCACACTCGCATTAGCAGAGGGAAAGGCCCAAGTGACCACCAATCTTGTATATTCCAGTAAATCATCTTATTTGCCAGCAATAAGGTATTTTTTGTTTATATTCATTGAAGAATTGTGTTCTTAAACAAACATGTAAAGGAGGTACAGTGGTAGTTTTACAGAAGAAGAAGCAGCCCAAGTAAACAGAGTGGTTTAGTGGCCCTAAGCCTGACAGCTGGTACAACTGAAGCCCATCGAAGCTCAGGCCAGAATCCCAGCAGGATCACTTTAGCTTTTCAAGACCATGAGAATAAATTAAAAATGGAGCTGTTTTTGTCTTTAGACCTTATCTGTTGTACATGGCTATTAAACATCCACTTGGATATTTATTTCAGTTCATATCCCTCACCTACCCCACCAGCTTCCTTCTCCCTCTGGAGCAGGTGCACCAAAGCCCCCCAAATGCACGCCAGCAGTGCTTGTGGCATGCAGCACTGCATCCAAAGGTCATGGAAAGCAATAACTATGTGCAGAATGCAAACCAGCCCTGGTCACGAAAAGCCCTGAGGTCCTGATCTCTCAATCACTTATATGCTTGGCTAAAACTTGTCCATGCACACTGATTTTCCTCCCATCGAAGCCTGTTCATAGGAGGGTGATTCATAGCCCATCTGTATTTCACCCTGATGGCAGATTGGGATGGAGAGAGGCACATGAGTTTTGCCTTTCTCAACCTGCAAAGCTTCCCAATGACTCCGATGGCATTTGGGTCAAGCCCCTTATTTTAACAGCATCCTGTGATGAAAGGATCGTGTCAGAGGGAAAGCTGTCAGCCGCAGCTGTATAGATCAGTCTCCTCTTGGAGAAAGGAGCTGGTGGTAATAGCCCTGATGTGTCCATTAAAAACACTTAGCATTTATCTACAAAGTAATCTGAATGGTACTAAATGCTATCAGAGAGGATATCAGGGTGAGAACGAAAATGGTAGGAAATTCTCATCAGTGTAATGATTAATGCAGTGCAGAAATTTAAAGATGGTTTGAGGGACTTCATGTAGCTGGGAAATGCATCTCGGTATTGCCAAGTGTTGTCAGGTATTTGAAAGATGGGCAGCCTAAGTAGCTGTGTTGGACGTGAGGGTAAGACCATTTTGGTAATGATCTAAATAGCCTTAATAGTACAGAATAGCCTTAAATGACAGAGATCTTTGAGAAGACCTCTCCCCAAATACGATCTCTTCTCAACATGAGGGAGTTCAGCTTCTGCTCCCGTATCAGGGTAGTTTTGTAAGATTTCTGCTTATGAAGTGATGGTTCATCTAAAACCATGAGTAATGCTTTGGAAATTCAGAGTGTTTATCATTTTTCAAGGCAAAGGGGAGATGGGAGTTACAAGTGTGTCTTTTTCAGTTGATCTTATAATTCTCCTGTCACAAAGATCAAGATAAACATTTTATTGAAATTCTAAAACAGCAGCTGCGTGTTGTGAATCTTTAAGTAAGTCAGCTTAAGAACAGCCCGTCACCTTACCCTAGAGCTTGTCCTTCAAAGCCATTTAAATCAGTGGAATTAGCAGCTGCTTTGTCCAGCTGACAGCATATTACAAGAAAAAATCTGGAATGTAGCCTTCCTTCCAGTACCTGTTGGAGAGCTCTTCTTTTTTGTTCCCATTTCCTCTACAGTAAGTAATGGGGAAGAACATAAATATAGCTCTCTTGCCCATACAATACACCTATCTCCCTTGAAATCACACTAGCTTTGATGTGTGCTTAGCACTAGACCATCCCACAAGCTTCTGGGAGTGCCGTGTGATTGCTCCTCATATCTGACGCCGGGGCTGATGAGTCCCATGATTGCCGGAGCACAGAAATGTCAGAGACGGCATTTCTGTCGTGGCTTTTGCCAGCGATGACCCTTGGAACAGCTGATGCCTGGAAGGAGGAGATGTGAGATGGCTGTCTGGGTCTGGGGATGTGAATGGCTTTTCTATCGCACAGTGTTGTGGAAATGTCAGCTGTAATTGAAACTTAATCTTCTAACAAGTTTCAGCTAGCTGCTATTTGCAGACAATGTGAATGTTGCATTTTAGTAAATGGCATCTGAACTCAAAGGTTCTGTTGATTTATCCTTTTTTTTTTTTTTTTTTTTTTTTTTTTTATTCTAAAAGGACATTGACAGACGGGGTTTGGGTCCTGCTTTCTCACACACCAGGTGTTTCATGTCCTCCAAGCATATATTTTTAAAAAATACCCTGGATCACAAAAACCCAACATGCCAAAACTTTGAGCTGCCATAGCAGGACCTGCAGTACTGCTGCTATTTGGGAGCTGGCAGAGCTGAAGAGTGCAAGCTGAAAGATGAACCTGAACTTGTTTTTGCACCTAGCTGGTGGGTAGTACACAAAAGCAAGCAAATTTAGGTCAACATGATCAGCATTTATGCAACACCTAACTATGGGAGAAAGAAATAGTGTTTCTAAAGGGAGGCCTGCCATCTGAATGATACTGTTATGATACTCGATGCTTGGGGGGGTTTCAGAAGGTCTTTGATCATGCATGCTCATTGATATGGACAGAGATTCCCCCTTTCCCTTCCTCCATCTGCCAGCCCTGCAAAGTGAACCTGGCCTGTTTAGGGAGCCAGGAGGGTTTTGGTTTGCTCTGGGGCTACCAGACCCCAGTTGGTGTGGAGACAACCCACTCCTTGCAACAGGTCTCCACACACGTGGTGGGTTGGCCTTCAGTCTTGCAGGCATGAGCAGTCTGAATGCAAAAGAGACTTTCTGTTAATCCAAAGAAGCTTTGTGTGAAGCTCATTAAGTCTCTACTCACTGGTTACAATGGTAGGTGTGGGGGGCCTACCAGCAGGTTTGAGTGTTGTGACCCCTCACCATGCAAGGATTCTGCTTGTGTTGCACACACACGTGGAAAACACGTGACTAGGGTGCACAGTGCCCACACCAAAGCAAAAAAAAAAAAAAAAAAAAAAAGAGAAGCTGAGCAGGGCTGTTGGTGGGTCTGGCTTCTGTGGTCCCAGCTCCTCACTGACCGAGTTTGAGCCCTGCAACCTCTCCTTTCCATAGGAGTCTGTGTGACAGGGACACTGGTGAGGCAGGACCTCAGGCTGGGCTGGGAGCAAGCACCAAATGACAACAGAGATGTATGTCTGGGACCCACAGGAGCACCCAGCCAAACAGTCAGCATTTGTTTTGGCCTTTGAAGTCCGCAGCTGCAGGCTGGAATGCATCCAGCAAGGAGGTCCGTGAACCAAGAAGGCATTTATGCTTATGGAGTAAGTCCTGCTGTTAAACAAACTAATCTCAAAAGCTATGTGGCTCCTGTTCGGTAAATGAACTACAGGAATTCCTTATAAAGGATCCTTCTCAAAAAGTGCATCTCAAAGCTCTATTTAATTTGTTATATTGATGGTTTGGAGTCAGGCTTTCAAATCTGGTCTCTAAGTTGTGCCCATGGAAAAATGTACATGCACACAGTGGGATGCAGGCAACATGTGGAGCATGGGCCCCGCTTTGAACTTGTTTGAGAATTCAGTTGTATTTAAATATTCTCTAATACATTGTGTTTTATAGTTTGTCTAAACAGAAAGGAAAAGACAACAACCCAAACCATCACTCCACAGGTGATGCTGACATCCTGGATAGGGTGCACATCCTAGTCATTCCATTCTGAAAAACAGCTACAGTAGAAAAAAAAAGTTTCAGAGAAGGTTGTTAAACTGCTTTCATAGTGGGAAATGCTGATTAGACTTCCAGCACCAAAAAGAGATGACTGAGGGGTGAAGTCAGACAGTCAGAGGAGGTGAATAAAGGACAGATACTCGCTATCTCTCTATACAGATACTCGCTATACAGCTATCGTCAGAATATAAGGTGTTAATAGAAGGGAATTTCAAACAAGCAAAAGGAAAAACTTTTCATACATATACATGATTAAATCATGAAAATTGTGAAAAAAATATTGTGGAAATGAAAAGCAAAGAGATGTTGGAAGATACAGTCAGTGGGGTCAATCAAGCACAAAATTCATCTTCATCCCCCAGCCCTAGAAGTCTTTGAGCTGCTGATTGCAAGCAGCCAGGAGGAGCTGGGAGGGAGTGCCTGCCACTTGCTTCCCACATTTCTTACACCTTTTCACTGCCACCTATTGCTGGTCACTATCAGCAACTTACACAGCAGCTCTGCATTTAATACTAAAGGGCTTTAACTGTATTTTGACCAGGATCCAAGGAAGGGCTCCTCCCGTCATCTTGGCAGGGATCCCACCTCTCTGAACCCCATCCAAGTCTCAGACAAGCCCATCCATCTGCTTTCCAGGACTGCCTGAACACATTGCCATGCTCAGTCTCGGACGTTATAGGGTGAGAAATGTTATGTGCACAGGTGTGTACAGGTGTGCCCGTCCTCGGGAGCAGGGCACCTCAAACGTTGTTGTGGTCCAGGGCTGGGCAGGGAGTCCTCTGAACTGCCCCCAGAGAAGCCTGAATAGTTAGATGCGATGGTGTGGTTGATTTAGGGTGGTAAGAGCTGCCAGGCCTAATGTTATAGTCTAGTGCTTGAGGCATTCCTTCAGGGACTTCAGGTCTGGGTAGGCTGTGTGATATCGTACCTACATCTTTCATACTTTATTATTGTCCTAACTACTAGGCCCTGGAGCTTCCTGGATGGTTGAACTTGACACTGCTTCTGCCAAAACTGAGCCACTTTTTAGCTGTGTAGGCAAATGCCATGAGTTCAGGTGAGGAGCTGATTAGAAGACACCTCACTTGAGCCCTGGGGTGAGGCATCCTGTTAGGAGGAAAGGAACTTGGCTGCTAGGCCGTGCCTTGGTGTAGCTACATCTGAACAACAACAACAAAAATGACTGTGCCAGGGGAACCACGGTGAGAATTTGATGGTGGGACATGCTTTGGCCATGTTTAATTATAGAATCACAGATTTATTAAGGTTGGAAGAGACCTCCAAGATCATCTGGTCCAACCATTGCCCTACTACCACTGTCACCCACTAAACCATGTCCCCAAGCACCAGGTCCAACATTTCCTTGAACACCCCCAGGGATGGTGACTCCACCACCTCCCTGGGCAACCCCTTCCAAGGCCTGACTGCTCTTTCTGAGAAAAAATGTCTCCTCATTTCCAACCTAAACCTCCTCTGGTGCAACTTGAGGCCATTCCCTCTAGTCCTAATGTGTAGGGTTAGTGAAGTGCTGTTAGAGACTTTGCCTGTGTGGGCCCTGCAAAGGAAGGAGGCCCGAGCTCCCCAGAGGGCCACCTCTAGCCTAGAGGAGAGAAGGTAGGGCCAAATCTTGCTGGGGCTTCATGTTGCCCATCCTTCTGGTGGTGGCACATCCCAGGTGGTCACTCACCCTGTGGCATGCCAGGACCACGTCCTCCTGCCCTATGCATCTGTGGGAAGCACCATTGTGCGGCTGCACATCTTCAGCAGCACCCACACGTCTCCATGAATTGTAAAATAGACTCCACGAGGGTGTATCTGGCTGCCAGAAATCTCTGCTCCTCGCCCAGGCCAGATGCCTAAAATTGCAGTGGAGCTTTGCCTAAATTAGTCACCTAAATGAGACTGACTGGAGCCTATCCAATGTGTCTGCTCTAATGGGTGGTTTTATTGCCTCGGCTACAATTGTTTTGGAATGTGCTTTGTTTATAGTGATAATTGATCATGTCTTTGTTAGCACTGAATTAGTGGCAGATGGAAGATCTAAACTCTAATTTTCTTTGAAACAGGGAGAAATTTTATAGCTTCCATTGCTCATGTATAAGAAAACCTTTTTTTTTTTCTTTTTCTTTTTTTTTTCTCCTTTTGCTTCTTTTCATAAAATCTTATCATAGAATGGCTTGGGTTGGGAGGGACCTTAAAGATCATCTAGTTCCAACCTCTCTGCCATGGGGGTGGGGTGTGGGGTGTTGTGTTTCTATTTTTTTTCTATTTCCATACTTTCGGAAATGTATGCTCAAGTGTGCAACCCATGGTAGCAGCCCATCACATCTACTACACTGAGGTTAGTGCTCAGGAAAAGTCTGTCATTTTTCTTTTTGATTTAAAAGGATTGTTTGATAGTGCCTTTCGTTAGACAGAGTCTAACAAAATGCTTTACAAATATTACTCCAATATAACCCAGCTTTCATATTGAAGCTAAAGAGAAGTATTCCCGGATGCCATGAAAATATAAGCTTCTCAGCTCATTACCACTAGCAAGGGCAATTTTGCATGCACAAAGAACACATTGGTGAGGGGACCAGGAGGCATGATCTGCCTAAAGTGTACCCACTTGGGCTCATCAAGGTCTGCAGGGTAGTTAGATTTTCTGTGAGATGAATGAAAACCTCTGAATAACAAAACCCTGGCACTGGGAACGGAGTATTTTAATACTGGCTTCCAATTTAATGGTCACAGAAAGCAAAATGAGCAGTCCAGCTAAACACTGTGGCATTTTAAAAGCCACTCCAGGCAGCGTTCGGTCCTGCTGCAATTCTCCAGTGACCCCAGGTTCAAGCACTGAGCAGGGGCCCTCAGTTAAAGACCTCACCCACTTCTGGCTGTCTGCACAGCGATGGAAAGAGGTGGGCACTTCCCAAGGTGGTCTGTGTCTTGGGAGAGCCAAATCATGCTGTGGACCTCTCTGTTTCTCTCCACTCCTTGGAGAAGGCAGCAAGTCCCCTGTCTCAAATAGGATGTGTCTGGGTACAGCCACCCCCCTGGGCTTGGGGGAAGCTGTTTTGCTTTCCTGTCTCCCTTTCTCTGCTCAAAAAAGGTAGCTTAATAAAAAATAATGACTATACAATTCTGCTGTGGGAATTAAAGTATATACAAAGGGCTTAGGCAGAGAGAACATAGTTTAAAATACAGATGGGTTTTAGAGCATTGGCTTATTTTTCCAGTAATGAGGGATATTCACTTTAATTCAGGGAGGGTCAGCTGCAGATCTGATTTTAAGGCTGAAGCATCTGAATCGATTCGAACTCCTAAGCACTCATAAAAAACCTTGTTTTTCTGGGCCGGAGCAGGAAATGAGCAGAAGCCAATGACAACACAAACCAACCTCTATTTTCCATCAGCTATAGGCAATGAGCAGGTGCTGCGTATTTCCTGCTCTTTGATCACATCGCTCTGAGTCCTTCACGGCAAAAAAAAAAATGCTTAAAAGCTGTTGAAGACTTTTTGCTATGTTACATGATATGCCAAGACAGTAATGCCGCTATGCTCTTCTCTGCTTGAAGTAAATTAGACAAAGCAGCTCTTCTGGTGGCTGTTAACCCTGAGTTTAAAAACATTGCATTGACTAGTTTGACACCTTACACTCTCGTCATATTTTCATTTGCAGAAACAGGGATTAATAAGCCTGGTGGAATTATTTATTTATTTTTTTTAAAGCCATACATTCAAATAAATACGTCACCCGTGTTTATTGACAAAAGTATTTTCAAGATTAGAGAGTTTCCTGGCAGAGTCCTCTACACTGTCTGTTTGTCTGTGCTCCATGGGCAGCTTCTCTGGAAACCGAAGCTGTCATTTTAGGCCCCTATATCAGCGGCTCAAAGCCTCAGGAAGGCTTTTGTGCACCTCCTGGCTGGCTGCCCGTGCCCGGTGTCATTGTGTGCCCCACTGACGTAAGGAGAGCAACAGCACCCTGCAAGTCAGCATCCATCCCCATGCACCGGGCTCTTTAGAAAATGGGGCTCTTATTCTTTGGAAACCTTTTGAAAATAACCCTAGGGACTTGGAAGCCTGAGAGACAAGGGCCTGTTGAAAACAGGCATTTTGTTGTGAAGCACGTAAACCGAAATTTCCATCACGTCTGCTCACAAGTTATCCTAGTTCCTCAGTCCCTGAAAACCTGGCTGTGTGTTCTAAATATTAATCCCAGCTGGGAAAAAGGTTTATTGTCCATGGCTGGTGGATGGGGTCAGGTATTTACGCAGCTGGCTGAAGGATTTAACCTCAGGCACCTAATGACAGAGAGGGACAAAAAAGGTGCTGCAGAAGGTGCTCTGGAGGACATCAGTTTGGCTCTTGCTCTGACAGGCTCTGTGAAGATGTCCTCCTCACACCACTGGGCCTGTGGAGCCTATCTTGGCTGGTTGAGCAGGCACTTTTTTTTGGTCTGTCCTGCTTGGTTCAAAGGTATTTATGTCCTCAGTTCTTCTGCAACTGAGTCCCTTCCTTTCCTTTGCAGCTGGGATTAGATCAAATGAAAGAAACAGTGCCTTAACCTTGAAAAATTGAAGGCTATGGCTGATTTTGAAAAATGAGTCTTTTGCATTTTTTAATAGACCCTTTTTATTCAAGTTTAATGAAGGTAAAAGGAAGAGCTCTGAAAAATGCAGCCAACCATGACAAAACGTATAAAGCCCCGGAGAAACTGTGTCTGCAAGCTGGAGTCCCACTGTGTAGCAGTGTATAGAAAATGCCAGAGAAAAGGAGGCAATTTTACCGCTACTGGCAGGTCCGAGCCGCACAGAGGACAGACTTAACTCCTTCAGAGGGATTTGCTGAGGTTTTGAAGAAGCCATCTCTGCTCTTTGAAAACCTGGTTGCTGCTAACTCTCCCTGCACCTCTCAGAGGCTGCCCGGCTGCGTTGCAGGAGTTTGGGCACGCTTGACTGCCTCTGCCCGGGCTGCTCGTGGGCTGCCGTGAGCATCCTGCTGTGCAGGACAAGGGGAGGTGGTGCTGGGCTCTCGGCTGTGCTGTCAGCACCCTCTCCTTCAATGCTCCGTTGCACTCTGCAGAGGTGGCTGCTTTCGATCCGCTGGGCAGGCTTGAATTTTGTTTGGTCAGATAAAACTGGCAGGGTGATCCCTGGCTCTGCAGCTGACAGCCCAGGTGAAACAAAAGTGTGGTGGGCACATGGGTACCTGCATGAAGGTGCTCAGACCTGAGTCCCACTGTTGTTGAAATCTGTTCACATCTATCCCAAGGCTGCGTGAGATAAGATTTGTCACAACCAGCTCCAGGTGCTCCGTGCCCTCATGTCCTATGGCACCTGTGCACAAGCACTGGAATTCAGGTGTGGGTTTCTGTACCTGAGCTGATTCTGGCTTTAACAACTGCTCCATCCAGCAGTTTTTCATCTTGCACAGGACACTATGAGTGCCTGTTTGTCTCCACTAACTATAAAGGGAGCTCACGGTGGCTAGTGCAGGAGGCAATGTCTGGGCAGCTGAATCCCAGCCCTGCACAATGCCTGCTCCCCTGGCACCACCCAGCTCCTGGGACCTCTCTGGACTTGAGGAAGCTGTCGCTCCCTGCTGTGGCTTTGTCTTTCAGCAGCTCGGAAGCCTGTGCTTCTCGTGAAGAGTGCACGATAGTAATAAAAACAGGCAACGAACCAGTGAAATGGCAGGATTGATGCGATACGTGTGAAAAGTCCCTGGAGCGTGTCCCTTAAAAACAGTTTGGATCCTACGCAGAGAAAGCCAGGCATCTTTCCAGACAGCTTGCTTTGGAAAAGCTGTGCTGCTGCTCACATGGTGAGTGGCATAGGGTTTCTAGCAAAACACTAGAGCTCGTGCTTTATCTAAAACCGCCAGCTGGGCTGATGACCCCCCAGCCAGGTGGGTGAGGGTGATGACACTTCTGCTCCTTGTCTCCTGGCTATTCCCTCATTCCTCATATGGGAATCCTTCCCAGGTGGATGGATTTTGGGGTAGTGATGTGCTGGCACAGATTTGTGGCCCTGCAGCGTGCCCTGTCCTTGCAGCAAGTCCAGTGGGGTGGTGCATGCACTGTGCTTTGCTCACTGGGCGCAGGCGGTGGCATCCCATGGCCATTAGGCGCTGTAGAAGCTGCTGCTGCTCGTGTGGACATCAGCATTAAGTCCTTCAGATCCCACATCTGAATGTGGATTTCAGCTTCTTCACTTGTTAGATAATTCTTATTTAGATTCTCAGATGTCCCTTTACAACACCCGTAAATTTAGGGTCTCATATCTGGCTCACATCACGCCACCCTTGTGACTGGAACCTGTGTGTTTGTGTAAAGTCTTATTTGGAAAGTTATCTTCATAAGGAAATCTAGGATTTCCTCTATTCCTGTGTGCATTTCTCATGGAGTAACACCATTGTTTATAAATCTTATGCTCCATTTCCCACTGTGATCTTATCAAGTTTCAGGCGGGAGGGAAAGGAAGCAGTCACAAGCAGCAGAGTAGCACCGCCCGAGCAATACAACCTCATTTTGAAAAATATCCTGGCTCCCAGTAGGGTTTTGGCTATTGATAGCATTGTATAACAAGCTGCAAGAGGTGATTGTGGAGACTTTTAAATACAACTTTGCTTCTAAAGTACCAGGAGCCTTCTTACTCACTTTTCCTGAACATCCATCAACGCACAATGCTGCTTGTATCGACATTCCTGGAAAATGTGGTTTGTGCCTGTGCTAGAGTTTTGTTTCAGCACGAAACTGGAGCGTGGAGTGCCGAGATGGAAGTGGTGAGCAAGAATAACATCATGGCTGAGCTGTTCAGTCTGAAAGATGCCTCGTTGAATCACAGCTCTAGAGAACTTCTGGACTGTTCTGCGTGCAGTTCTTCAGCTTGCGTTGTGAGGCTTCCTGTGATAAAATTTAGGAAGAGCAAGACTTAGCAGGATTTTGTTTTCAAAATAAGAGGAGATGAAGAAGCAGAAAATTAAAGTTGTTTTCCAAACTTAAACTAAAATTTTATTTGAAGTCCACAGTTTCCACAGAAGCCCCCTCATCTCAGAAGGTTTAGTTTTGTCAGATGTATTTTTGGCAGGAGGCGTCATGCTAACCATGGCTGTTACCTCTACTACCAAACAAAAGAGTATGCCTCTCTGCAATCTGGAGTGTTGATGTTGTTACTGGGCTTATGATGCAGGTGTGTATGTACAGCCTTGCATTCTTGTTCCTTCTAAAGATATAAACGTGTTACAATTTCCTATTTGATTCACTACAATGAAATGCAGATGTTTGTTCTGTTGTTACCAGCTCTCTTTCCAGGGTAGATGTAAGGAATTATTTTTTTTCATTTATTTATTAATATAGCACTTTATTTTTGCTTTCTTAACAATTTTAAGAGCAACTAATGAGAATCTGTTTTGCTGGACATGGTAGCTGCTGGTAGGCTCTGGTTTGGAGAGACGGATTTTAATTTATGCTTAGCCAGTTGGAAAATTTAATCTGCCTCTGAGAAGCAAAATAATTTACTTTTCTATTAAGTTAAGGAGGCTTTTTTTGGAGCCAGAAGTGGTTTTGGGTACTCTTTATGGATACATCCATACTACTAAATAACAGAGAGCCAAGGACTGATTGTCGGGTGTGAGGCCAAGGAGCACGGGCTGGCTCGTGTCCTCCTGCTCCCTCTGAAGCAGACTGGCTGCATATACACTAAACAGTGCTTGGCCTTGGGTCTCCACTGGGCCCCATGAGGGAGAGATTTTGGCCATAAAACATGATTATTATGTTGTCTGCGTTTTCCCAGATCCACTTGTCTGAAGGGAAATGAATTAAGTGCCGCAGCCCACGACAGCGGTGTTTTTTTCACATGATCCTGGCGGTGTGTTTTGCTGATGGTTAACACGAGGGCATGTGAGGTTGCAAAGCCACCCGGGACAGTGCTGGAGAACTTGTAGGGCAAAGGGAGCCAAGCATGGTGCGGTCTGGTTGAGACAGTCTAATAGTCGATTCAGGGAAGAGTCCTGCCATGACCTGGGCCCAGCATGCATGCCCAAGCCTTGTTCTGCAGACAGCTGGTGGGGAAGGTCCAGGGCAGAGCCAGAAATGAGGGGGCTGTTGGTAGCAAAGCCATGTTATATAGTCAGGGTTTAGCGCTCGACCTTCTCCCCATCCTCTTAATTTAGGACGCCAATATATTCTGTATGCAAAGCACTTTCCAGGGGAGTTCACCTTGCTGCACCCCTTGCTGCAGCTGCTGCCCACGTTATGCGACCTATGATAGAAACAACGTGCCACAAGAGTAGGGTTAAAACCTTCTAGATACCATTTCCCACTCCTGTTCGAACTGATGCTGAAACGGGTGCAATGTAGCTGAACGCTGCTGTAAGGAATAACTAAGCTGTGTAAGGAAATCTATTATTTTTGCAGATATTGTGGCTTCGGCTTTGTCTCCATCATCTGAGAAGGCAATTCCTGGCATTCTAATAAAACTATGGATTTAATTTTAATTACTGACAACTGCAGCTTGGGTTGCTATGGGAACACAAAGAACTGCCACTTGCACAAGTTTCGCCTGTAACTTGCTGCCTGGAAATGTCATACGGGGTCTGATTCCTCTCTCCCGTTTAGCAGCAGCAAAACAGGAATGGCCGCTGCATCAGTCCAGTTTAAACAATGCACAGACAGTGTAAGAGAGGAAATTCTCCATCTTTATCTTATCTGTGCCATTTCTCTGTAATTCTCAAGTAAAATCGGTGTGTTCCCAGTTTCCTAATGACTTCAAAAACAGTCCCCAGTCAGCTGATGAAGGAAACTAGAGCACAAAATCATTGATAGTAGAGTTGAAAAGCAGCTATTAGGTCATGCAGTCCCCATGCAAAATTGTTCCTATGCTATTTTTTCCTACTACATTTCACTGTCTAATTATAAATGCAGCTGCGTTTGTAATAAAATCTCCTTCAGCTTTAGTTTCAGGGCCAGAATATTTTACCTAGGGCATGAGTTGTTAGACAAAGGAGTTTGTACAAATGTTCCATTCTGATCTCCCTTTTCAGTTTGCTGCTGCTTTCTTAGGCTGAATTTTTAATTTTTTACTCCCTGTCTTTTTTCTAGGAGTTAATAACTTTGGAAAGCTGAACCTGACTGGTTCATCTTCCTAAAAGCTATAAAATAGGCTCACTTATTTTCTGCACCAAGTTCACTAAATAGCATTGTTGAACTGAGTTCTGGAGTTACTGCTGTTAATTTATTGAAATTAGTGGAGTTACACTCATTAACACCAGGTATTCCTTTGGCTCTTTATTTATTCATTACTGTTAAAAGTTATGCAAATTATCTAAGTTACCGGAGGTCCTAAAGGAGCTGGACTCTCCTCACATGACTCAAAGATCTCTTTATTACTCTTTGCATAGCAGGTCTGTGAAAAGCAAATACTGATGTACTTTTATAAAAGGATGGTGAGAAGGATCAGAGTTGTGTCTTCAGCCTCCTCATGATAAAAGCTTTACAGATTTCTACCATGTCTATAATTTTTCATCACTGTACTGTGGTGCTTGAGCACAATTCCCACTGATTTCAGCTGATTGTCCCATTTTTGATAGCCAAGAGCAAGCTTTCTCTCATACTGGCCTAAATAACCATGTGTGAATTGCGCTTGTTACTTATTTCTGCACAGAAGGGTAGACCTGGTCTTACATCACCAGTACAGCTTTTGACATGGTCTCGTGAACCATTTTGAGATGCAGTTAGTTCCACTTCCACTGAGGTTTGAAAGGTCTCTCTGAGCAAAACAATGTTTGGTGGCACTGCATAACGTGACAGCAAAGCAGTCTCAAGATGAGGGAAACAGCACAGATCATTAGCCCTCCACAGCATGGTAATTTCAGGGTTGTATGCATTTTACAGTCTTTAATCCCTGCCTGGTCTGGGACAACAAGCAGGTAGCTGGAGAATGAGGTAGAGAATTAATCTTGATTTTTATAAGCCTGTAATTATTTTATTCTTTTTTATTGCTACTGTCTGATTATCTTATAAGAATCACAGTCATGCTGGGTTCACAGAGCCTCGCTTGGCAAAACTGAATCCTGAGCTCAGGGGAGCTGTGTAGTGAGCATCTGGCAGGCGTGGGAAGATGTGAGGAAGACCAGTGCTGGTGGGATCACTTAATCCCACCTCACAGCCAGCTTCTAGTGCCATTTCACAACATACATGCAATTGGTCCCATGTCTGGACACCTATGGTTGTATTCAGTCACCAGAAAATAGTCGTAGCTGAAAATGCCCTGGAGTATCCTGCCTGGCCTCCAGCTGCCTCTCCTGCTGGGCACGGGTCTTCCATAGGTCCTGAGTCAGATCTGCCGCCTTATTGACATGAAATACCTTTCCTTAAGTGTTACCATGAGTTATCACGACAGGCAATATCTGCCTGGGGAGGTGCTCAGCGCTCAACTGATGAGGCCCTGGGCAGCTTTCTGCGGTGGTCGCCGCTCTGAGCAGGAGGCCTGGAGTAGGTGACCTCCAGAGGCCCCTCCAGCATGGGGCATTTTATGATTCACTGACTTCAACAGAGTGAAGCTTGCAGCGGACCTAAGGCCATGGTTCGGTCGATCAAACATACATTTTGGATGGCACTCTACCCTGGGGTAGGCCGAGTGCTTCTCAGAGCTCTCCTGTCAGCACATGTGTCATCTCTGCTGACTGTCATGGGTACCAAGGACTCCTCGGCACCTCACCCACCAGCTGCATTCAGAAAAAATCCTCCATGGCTGGCTGCCATGGGCGGCCCTAGAAAGGCCCCAGGGTCTGCCACGTTTGTTCTGTAAGGGTGAGGGAGCTCTGCAAGGGGTTGGTCCCTGTCTGCTGTGAAGTTCATGCTGTCCCCAGACCTTTGGAGACATGGTTGACACGAGATATGTACGTGCAGAGGGAGAAAGAGGGTCGGGAGGACTGAGCATGGTTGTGTTCTGCACCTCCATGGGTGTAGGCCCCTAGGCACGCCAGATAGGAGGGCTGCTTACTCCTCCCCGGCTGGCTCCCCGTTTTCTTTACACTTGGCAGTTTCCCAAGGAGTGGTGGCGTGATTCAGCCGTGAGCAATGGGTCATTGGCTCAGATGAAAAAACTCTTTTGCTCTCGCTGAAAACGTCGCCCACGCAGTTGTACAGCAGCTCAGAGCCACCCGCATCCCTCCTGCCGTGCCCAGGCAGCCTGGAGGGAGCCCACCCCCTCTCCTCTTCCTCCAGGCTTGCTCTGCTCAGCTCTGCCTCTCTTCCTGCTGCTCGTGTGCCTCCTCCCCACCCTACAGAGTGAGAGAGCTCAAATAGGTGCTTGTTGAGGATCCTGCTCATGCCCTTCCCTCTGAGGCTCTGTCAGGTGAAGCCCTTGCCCCTACAAACCACTTCCAACCACTTTCCCATGTCTGGTCCCTCCAAATTGGGCTCAGCTGTCTGTGCAGCTGAACCTAATAGCCTAAACAAAACCTAGGTCTGCCTTCATCTTGTTCACCTCTTACTAAGCTGCTAGACTTGAGAGCATGCTCACCTCAGACTCCAGGGGGACAAAGGGAGAAGAAGGCATGTGTAGGCTTAATCCTGATCCCAGAGTAGGGTACCTGAAAAAGGTAAGAGCAGGGTCCTATCGTAAAACCTTTCTCCGTTCCTTTATTATATTCCGGCTCATCTTTTGGATGTAAAATTAGTGAATGTATAACTGATGTTCTGGGCAGATGCTTTTAGGTCTCTGGCATATTTGCGACCAGGAAAGTGACATGGGTATGAGTTCAAGGGGGACAGAAGCAGGGCCACAGGGTTTCCTCAAAGCAGAGAGAACAATTCTCCTTTTATGTTTTACAATGTGTACTACTATGAACTGGAGGTGCAGGTGTTTAGGGGAATGAAAGAAAATTAATTGAAGCTCAGTTATATTCAGAACTTTCCTCCAGTTTGTCAAATTAGGCAGAAAGTTTTAATAAATGAAAGAAGTGGGTCTGACACATCCCTACTGCTACAGCCAGAGAATTGATAAAGAGCACAGACTGTGTGGTAACTTCTGTGGAAAACCTTCAAACGGCTGACAACTCACATCTGAGCTGATGAATGACTCAAAGAAGAGCTTAGCTTTTGATCTTGCCGCTGTCACCCACGAGGAATCTGATTTCAGATGTGTGTCCTTTGTGATGAAGCAACCTGCAGTGTGCTCCAGCTCTGCACCATTGGGGCTGTGAGCACATCTCCCTGCCGAGCCATTCTGCCTTTCGAGGGAACTTGCATGCACTATGGGGTGGGATTTGGGCAAATCCACCTTTGCCTTGCCTGCATGCTGTGCTTCTGCCCGAGGACCTGTTTGGCACAGGCCTGGGGAGCCAGGGGTGAGAGAATGAGCTGCTGAGCACTGCCCTTAGTCAGTCAGGTCATTATGGCTGGAAAGGCTCCCTCAGCTTTGCTCTCTGTAGCTCAGGGGGATACAAGCTGCCTGTTGGCTTCTCTTCTTCAGGGCATCTCTTTTTCCCTGGATAATATCTGCACTACCACTGTTTCTTTCCACTTGGTTATAGGACAGCTTGGTGGTGAAAAGGCACTGTGAAGGACCTGGATATGGTTGACCTCCCTGTGCTTCTTGAAGCGGTTTCCGTGGGTAGACTGGCTGCTCCCCTCCTCTGGAAAGGCAAGTGATATCTTCTCCTACATCAATGTCTTTGGGTTTCTGAGCACCCCTGTGGGCACACTTGAGACAAAACCCATTATTGACTATTCCTTGACTATCTTTTAGTAGAATCACAGAATGGTTTTGGTTGGAAGGGTCCCCAAATATCGCACAGTTCCAACCCCCTGCCATGGGCAGGCACACCTCCCACCAGACCAGGTTGCTCAAAGACCCATCCAACCTGGCCTTCAACACTTCCAGGGAAAACAGTTCCAGCATCTGTCCCTTGTAGTACAGAATTTCTTCTAAATGTTGTAAATTTATATGGTCCTTACACAGTGGGAGATCAAAAGCTACTGTGACAGCTACTATGCTACTTGTACTATCTGGGTTGGTTGTTGTGAGGATTGTGGGGTGATAGAGGTGCACTTCTACCTGCAGCTCCAGATGTATTTTTTCAAGCATAATAAGCTGCACAGCTGTAGCTTTTTCCCTCCCTTAGTTTTGCTGTTTTCTAGACTCTTGTACAAATTGTTTGTTCCAGGCCTGTTTAAGGGGAAGGTTCCAAACTAAACCAAGCTGCTTTTGCCTGGATGTTTTTTGTATGGCTGCTATTTCCACTCAGCCTGGTTTGTTTCTAGATAAAACTTAGAGTCAAATCTTGCACTGCTCTCCCTTGTGTCGTTACGAAGCCAGCCAATTTTTTTCAAGTGACCACAAAGATGGTGAGAAGCAGGTTAAGCATTTTAGTACTTCCAAAAGAAAGATCAGCAAAGGAAGTTCATAATGAAATACTAATTAGCACATGTTCTTTTGCTAATCAAGTACTTTCATTGCAAAGCCCTTAAAGCAAACAAGTTTAAAATGTTCCCTTAAGTGAAGAGGTCGACTGTAAGATTATTCAGCTGCTATGTTTGCAAGCAAAACACGATCCTTACTTCTAAAAGTGGAGGGGAAAAAAATCCTGAGCAATTTCCCAGTCTGATTAAAAAAAAAAAAAGAGAAAATCACAGCTTTTGAAATTGTGGAGGATTTTTCGGAGGAAGACTTCAAGGCAGCCTTAGAATAAATAACAGCTGCCTGCAACAAAGGGCGTGTGATCCACAGTGACAGGACTGGGTCATGAGTTGCACTGAGTTGTGCCACGTAACTGCGTCTCAGTGGACTGGGCTACGCTAGCAGTGGAAAATTGAGTGGGATGCAATTTGGTGTGCTTCAACTGCTTCAAGCCTGGTTCCACAGCTTTGTTATTCTTAGAGCTGACTCCCCAGGCTGCCTGCACCACCTCTGGTGGCCAAAATTTTTGCCCTTGAATGAAGGGCAGAAGAATTGTCTGTTGAAGAACAAAGCAAAGAGGGCAGGGCAGAGACAGAGGACAGAGTCCAGATGCTGCAAGTACCTGGTGCTGTAGGATGCCTGTGGCCTGTTATTTTCCCAGAGGGGTTCTTCATTTGGGACCAGGGTGGCCTGAGGGTTTAAGGGCCTCATCTGGAACAGATGAGAAGAAAGGGGCCGCTATGTAGGAGTTTGGGGGCTGGTATGTGCAGTTTGGAGAGTACTGCTTCTCCAGGTGCCAATGTGCTGAGCAGAGGTTTCATCCACTTGCTTGGACACTGAGGGCTTGGTGTGCCCTTTCCTGATACCTTCCACAGCTTTGCAGCAGAGATCTAAGATGCCCTTAAACGAGATACACCAGTGCCCCTCGCTGCCATGGGCAGCAGAAGGAGCAGCACAGCACTGTAAAATTCCCTTCTTTTACATAAGCTGAGAAGAGGAGAGATGGAAACACAGGGCCATGGCCATTTTCCTTCCGTCCCAGCTGGAGAGGGTCTCCTCCAGGGAGGTGTCATCACTGCCTCCACCTCCTCGCTGCAGCCCATCCAATGTACCAGAGCACTGCCACAGTACATATTAGCCAATGTCATGCTGTTGTCATACATCAGAGATTCTTCTCTCTTCGGGTCTTGTATTTGCAGATTCTCAGTGTGTTTCATGGTACGTTTTGTGCCCATTGCCTTGCAGAGATGACTCATGTGGTGGAACGTCATGTTTCTCAGTGAGTGATGGCAGTAACTGAATAATCTCAGTGCCTCTGAATGCCAATTTTTTCTCAAACCAGTTTCTATATTGTGTGTAGCTTCCAAGTAGATTGTAATCTGAGTGTTTTTTTCTTAATTCATGCTTGAAGTTCTTAAATCCAGACTCTGAAAAAGATGGAGTCATGGCATGTTTTAAAAATTCAGCTTCAGTTACTGTTTTTGTTTTGCCTGTTTTCTAATTTCTTCCTGGAAGTTAAAGCATTTCAGATACGTTTGAGTGATGATTTATTTAGTAATAGCTCGTCCTTATATTTAAAATGCCACGTGTGACTTTCAGGATGCTATGTAAAACCCAATATGTTCTAAAATTGCTTTTCATGGGTAAGACGTCTTTCTTGTTTTCTTACTTTTTTCCTCCTGTGGGGGCTATTCAATGCATTTTTTCTTTCCAGGGTTTATACGGTGCTCCAGAAATTCACAAAGGAAGAAGATGTCCACATTTCATAAGATTTTATCATCTAATTCTGTACCAGTGAATACTACTCAAAAACAGGTGTCAAGTAGCAAGGGAGATGAATGCAAGTTAGAGTGCGGCATAAGGAGAATATCTCTCTCACAGTTGTACTTAACAGTTTTGAAACCTTCAGCCCATCATTTCACATCTCTGAACTAATGAGAAACTTCTAAATTGAATTTGTACAAAGCAAATCCACCGAGTCAGTGACTTTAATATATCTTGAGTGGCCTGTTGGGAGAGCAGCTGGAGAGGCAGACGGCAGTCTGAGGGGTATTGCACCATTTACCTTCAACATCCAACTGCCAGTGCCTGGGCAAGGCACGGGATTTTGCCTGTGTGTAACATACAGCATGTGGAAAGAAACAGCCTTCTCTAGGGAGTGATGTGAAGTAGGGGCTGAGCTTCTACCCTGCAGTGTCCTGTATTTGCAACAGAGAGAATGCCAGAGGAAGATGCACTGACCCTATAGCTACCCTACAGACACCTCTGCTGTCTTTTACCCCCTTGTGTTGTCCTTTTTCTTGAGGAACGCTGCCTTGTTCAGGCTCTGCAGGTGGAAGGGACTCTGTATGTTCAGGCTTATGCTTATTTACTTTATTTCTGTATCCTTTCTGAGCATGCTCTGAAGTTGTAGCCATTACTTCCATTCTGAACCCAAGTGAGACTTGTGTTTTAGTAAAACGCACCATTTTAGATGGGACATCACAAAAGGAGAATTTACAGTAATCTGCTCTCATGTTTCATTACTCAGCGTGAAATTTATGTACCTGGTTTCCTTATTTTAAGGCATTTGCTTTTAGCTTCCCACCACTGGTACTTAAGTTTTTCTCTGCTTGTTACACTTCTCTCATCTTTCCTTCCTCTCTTTCATGTTCCTTAATTTCTTCTAAAATTGTTCATCCAATTTTTCCCCTTTCTTGCTTTTTGTTGGGTAAGAGCAATCACAAATCAGCATCAAACAGCTGTATGAGTTCCAGCAACTGTTTTTTATCTCTGGAGATTTTAAACATTGTCAGAATATCCTGATAATATGCTGATTGAAATTCCCCTCTGAAGTCTCAATTTTATACATACCGTTGTTTCCCTTGTACCTCTTTGCAGACAGATCCTTAGTGATGTTTTTGTTTAACCCCTGGAGAAGACACAAAATGGAAAACAAGCAAGTAACAAGCATTTCCAAATCCCAGTGCTATAAATCTGTTTTGTTTCCCTTCTGTTTGCAAAAATGGCAAATTATTTATTTTATTATCTGATATCACACCAATAACAAGAGGAGTTTGTTCCATGAAGCCCAATTATGAAAAATTGCCTGAGATAAAATGACTCACAGTGGACCTGTTTTTCAAGGCCCTGTTGCAAAGAAATATTTACCTGCTTGAAATGAGGAGAATTTACATTCGTGCTGGCAGCCAAAAACATCCAATCAGAAGAAAAAAGAGAGATAAAATGCCAGTCATTCCCAGTTGTTTGGACCGTTTTTGTTGATGTATGAAGCCTGGTTTCACCCTAAAAGTGGAAGTTTAGTTGCTTTGGCCAGTGGAGGAGGTCGGGCCATTGGGATGGGTTAGAGGACCCCCTGAAGTCCTTTCCAAACTGTTTTCCTGAAAAGCTGAGGACAGGTTTGTCCATGTTACTCAGACGTTTTCTGTCCAGATGTGAGAAAGAAATGGCTCAGATGGACTTGTTTCTTCTGGGTTTTGCGTTTTCATCATGTAGTAGTAAATTAGCTTAAAAAGCTACTGTCATTCCCCATGTGCGTGCGTGAGCTGTTCGTGGAAGGGAAATGTCAGTAATGTATGTCAGCAATAAGCTTAGTGCCTGACTTATTTTATTCAGTCCTATCCATCTGCAAACGGCCGGATTCCCTCTTGTGCAGCAATACAAAATGGAAGAAGCAGAGGTCAAACTTAGATGTAGCAGAAGATTATGATTTTTTTTTCCGTATTATCACCAGAGATGGATAACATCCTGATGTCTATTTTCTAATACATCCCCAGACCCTTCAGACTTTGGAAATGGCTGATGAAACGTGTGGGTTCATTAGCAGACTTCCATATCAGGCTGGAGATATTCTGAGCAGACGTACGTAGGCATATATACAGAGACAAGTCTATGGAGGGAATGACTAAGTCAGCCTGCAGCCACTTCAAAATGCTCTGTGCCATCCGGACCAGACTCCTGTACCTCCTGCAAACCACAGGGCTGAATTTTCCCTGTCCTGGCTGCTCATGGGTGGATGCTCATGGCTGTGCTGGCTGGGTGCCCTGTGCAGAGGGGGAAGGTGGTTTGCGAGGGCACAAAATTTTTCCTCTCTTGTCTTTTTTCCTCTCCTTTTTGTCAGTCAGTGTGTTCTTGGGAGAAATAAATGCTTTACGGCTGGCTGAAGTGGTTAATGTTGGTGAGTAATAGCAGAGGAATGTGACTATGGCTTACCAGGATGGGCTTCCATGGTGACCAGCGGAGGGGTGGGCTCTGGCAGGAGCACCTTGGTGGGAATCACACACGTATGCATATTTATACGTGGTATATTTGTATGTAGCTCTGTGTGTGCACATGTTGCGGGAAGGTTGTTCGGAAAATGCCTGTGATGGTCGCCTTTGAAGTCAGAAAATTGCCTTTTCTGTCTCCTTTGTATCTTCAAGACCAGCAGCAGATAAATCCCATCCTCCTGAAAAATTCATGTTCACTCCGGGAATTTCTTTGGCCTCTAGGCAGCACATTTAGAAATGTACTTTTAAAAGAAGAGTGAGAAAGACTTGCCGAGCCGTCTCTGAGCCTTGCTGAGGCTCCTGGCCTGAGGTGATCCTCTTCCCCCTGGCTTACCACAACAGCCCAGGCTTTCCGGCTCCGCTCAGGCCAGAGTTTGCCTAGGCTTTGCTGGAGACAAAGCCTTGATGCTTGATGCAGCCCAGCTGGGCTGGCTTGCCACGTGCTGTGGTGTGCTATGTACCTTGTGGTGCCTCTTGGAGATCCACCTGGTCCAAAGGGAGGTGCTGGAGACACCTCCATGGTCTTTGCTAGGTGTGGTGTCAGCAACTCTCACTGTTTGTGGGGGGGCTTCTTTGTGGGGAGTAAGAACGATGAGAAGAACAATTCCTGCTCCAAAAATTGCAGATAGTGAGAATGACAGAAGCCCTGGCTAACAACAGCAAGAGCACGCATCTAACGTAGGAATGTTATTGCCTGAAGCAAATACAAATCTGTGCAGAGAGAAACCAAAATAATGGTGCTTTAGCAATGATTCAGCGCCTCCAGGGTGCCTCTGGGTCTGGAGGGGGCCTGCAGCCCTGGAGGATGTCCTACGGACAGAATGGCTGCAGGGAGCTTAATTTTGGGGATTTCCACCCAGATGAAGCAGCAGAGGTGACTGAGGTGCTGGGGGTTGCACTGCCATGGACAGGCCGATGTCCTCTGCCACACCGAGCCTGCATGAGCTCGTGACAAGGCTGCTACAGGCCACAGATGAAGAGGATTTTCTAGTTTTTGATTTATGGGGAGAACCTCCCTAAGAAAAGCAACTGTCTTCTGTTCTAAAGGTTTCCTCCAACCCAGGGTGCTGGAGTAACTGTCTGGAAACTTCAGCTACCAGGGGATTTTTTTGGGGCAGTCTTATGTGTTACCTGACATAAGTCTGGTTTCAGAGGTGGTGAGCCAGTTTCAGCTGGTCTTTTATTCCATGTATCTTTCCATCCATCAGTCCCTTCTCCCCAGTAAACATCAAGAAAGTTCAGCTCTGATGGAGAGACCTCAAAGACGATGAACTCATGTGGGCATCGTGACACTTACTCTCTGGATAGAGACACGAATTCTTGTCGGTGCACAGTGACAAGTTGCAGTGTGAGCTCAAATATATGTGTAGCTTGGAAGCAGCTAGGCACTTGCTGTCCTTTCTTCTGCTGATAGGTAAGAGTGTGGCCAGATGCTGCTGGAAGTGTGGTGGTAGCTGGAGAGTGCCAACAGGTAGGACACTTCTCTATGGAAAGCCAGGACTTGTTAATTCTGCTGCTTGCTGGAAAGTTGGATGAATTTTACTCTCAAAACAAAAATAATTAGTCTTTAAAAAAACAGAAGACTGGAAAAAAAAAAGATTTATATATAATAACAAGAATATTCTACACTTGTGGCTAAGCTGTTAAGAGGTAATGTGCAAGGCTGTTTTTCTCTTGGAGGCCACAAACTATTATGTGCTCCATTAATTATCAGCCTACTCATTTCCCTTCAGGGGTATCATAAAAGGCTTTCCAGGAGAGAGGTGGGCACTCCATTTTTGCTTTACTTGGGTGGCCAAAAAAGGTCAGAAGCGCTGTGGTGGCATCAGGCAGCTTTTCCTGAGGGACAGCTCAATTTCCACCTCGATGGTTTGCTGCTCTGGGCTGAGGGCAGGGAGAAGTTGTGCTGAGTTGGTAGCAGGGCAGGGGCAGCTGTGGAACCTGCTTTTTTCCTGGTGGGGTCTGCAGGAAAGGGACTCCTGGCTGGCTCTCCACTTGGGATGGTGTGTTTATATTGTATGTATGTTTATATTGTATGTTTATATTTTTTATTTTTTAATTTTTGTCCAGGTGTTTGGGTGCTGTCATGAAACTCGTGCAAGGTGCAGCCAGCCAGCCGCTAACCCTGCAGCTTCACGTTTGGCTGCCGTTAAACACCTCGGCACTGCTATTCGGAGGGGTGAGCCTGTCCTCTCTGGGCCACTGGTGTCAGTGATATCTGTGCAGCTGCCAAGTGGAACAAGCTTCTGGACTGGCTCAAAACTGCCTTAAAAAAGAGTTTCCTTGCAAGCTGACCTGACTGACTGCATGGAAATGCCTGGCAGTGCTAGCACAAGGGAGGCAGTGAGTGTACCCAGCTGGCAAAGGACACTGCAACCCCTTACAGCTATGCTGCTGTCCTGTTGTGGCTTTTTCTGCCTCTGACTCAATGTATTTATCACCAGCCTTTGTCATCTTGGTCCTGCCCTGCCACAGCTGCAGCATGAGCCAGTATCAGATTCACTCGTCTTGGGGCAGGCTGGGAGGAGGGTGATGCTGAGACAGCTGTGTTACATGGGCACACCACCACTGCTGTCTTCTCTCTGCATCTGTACCCACCGCTTTTCTCGTCTCTTTCTTTTTTATCCATGCATCAGCTGCATTAAGCACTTGTTATTCTTGTTATTCCTGGCCATGGTGTCTGGCTTTGTCAGGTCGGAAGGCTGTTGTTCCTCATTCAGATAAATCTAAGTGTTAAAGCCAGATATAAAGAAAACAGTTGGAGCCCTCTTGGGCTGGGGTCCCTCAATTGAAAGAAACATGGGGTTAAACAATTACAAAAAGCTTCTTGCCACTGGTAGGGTTTGAGGAGGGGTTTGTCTGAGGCAGGGTTTCTCTGAAGAGCAGCAGGCTGATGTGCTGGGAGCCCCGCACAAAGAGCTATTGCCATGCTCCCCGATGTTCCCATAAGCAGTCCTACACGTCTGCAGTGATGAGCGCGGTCTGATTCCTGTCTGGCTCATTTCCTCCTCTGTGTAAACTTTACTTTTCATGAATCCTCACGAGTTCCCAAAGTTTGCTTTCCGTGAGAATCCATGTGACCAGAACTGGATTATTTGCCTGTTTGAGAGAAGCAAACACAGCTGGAACAAATTCGTTTTTATTTTTTTTAAATCAGAATGAATATTTGTGAAAATATTTTTGGTTGTGTTCCCTCCGGTATGCCTTTTCTGACTGATACCTTCACAGAACTATAGAAAAACTCCATTTCATTCTTCTGATAAGGCCATTCCATGTCTGAGCTTCTAATTGTGATAAAAAATCTTCTTTGACAGGCCTGCCAATTTAAAAGTCAGCCTCAGTTTATTGAAATGAAAGAAAGGAATTGAACTTCAGCTCTCCCAGAGAATCATTCTTCTCATATCCCGAGCACACATTAGCTCTGGATCTCTGTGGAATACAATAGGAGAGAGGTTATTGAATTGAAGTTTCAAGCACAGAAGCAGATCTCTGGCCAATTACATTGTTGCTGGGGTTGAAATTGGACTAGTCAAAAAAAAAAAAAAAAAAGGATATCAAACTGCAAACCAAAGCAATGCAGAATCAAACATCTTCTGAGATGAAATGCTTCTCTGTCTGGAAAGGTGAGGGAACCGATACTGCGTTTTTTTGTCTTTAATATCTGTCTGTTCTTCCTGCTTTGCTTCCTGACTTTGTCTCCTTTTTGTGCCATAATCTCTATTGAGCGGCTGCTTAGAATTCAGTGATAGCGCCGAGTGTTTGATGTCGCTGGGAGAACTTCAGAGTGCTTCTGCCTTGTAATTACCAGGCTTGCTGAGGGGCAGCTGGGCAGCATATATAGCTGCTCAGCACACGTGCTGCTTCTGGATCTCGTAAGGTCAGCCCCGGGCACTGCCAGCACAGGCCAGAGGAGGACAGGCAGCACGTCAAACATCCCATCCATTGCAGTGAGACCAAGCTTCGTTCCTGAGTTGGTGATGACTCTGTCACACTCCCATTTCTGTTGGGATTTATGCTCTATTCTTCATATGAGACGTCGAGCCGTGATTTGCTTCAAATGTTCAACTCGGTGACAAGTTTTACTACATTTGCTTCCCTTCGCGCCGTACCTTCCCCCAGGCATCCTGTGCACCTCTATGCCAGACACACGTGTGCCATCTGGGAGGCAGCCCGTAGGTGGCCGTGGAGCCCACACGTATAGCGATCAGCTTCAAGATGCCTGCATTAATCATCAGATTGACTCCCTTGTGTTGCGTTTGGGAAGAAAGTCTGAATTGCTTAATTTGTCTAATTATTTACAGTCCTATTTATATCAAGTTTTCTGACACAAATTGTTTCTTCTGATGCAAAGTAAATGACTCAGTTTTTACAGACCTTTGAGTAGGGTGCCATCTGCGTTTCTGTTATCTCAGGAAATTTTCATTTTGCTATTCCATTCACACACCACCACAAATGTGAATTATGTGATGCAAAAAGCCACCATTGGGTCAAAAGTACCAAGATACAGGCAACCTCAATATGCTGAGATAAAATGTTCTTGGGGAAAAGAAAAAAAAAGACTCAATGACTTGCAGAAATGTCTGTAGCTTCAGAGGGTGTTTCTGCTCTTTGTGTCAGACAATGGAGAATTCAGAGCAAGTTGTCTGGAAGTTGTGTTTGTTCATTCAAATGAGAAATGAGATTGTGTCGCTCTAGTTTATACATTGATTGAAAAAAGTAATTTCAAGGTTCTCAGAACATTAACTGCTTTTGGACGTGCCAAGTGCTGAGGACCCAACGTTCACACTACAGACACTTCAAGGAGGTTTACTTTCTTTTAACTGTAGTCTCTTCTCTTGGGCTGAAAGGCCATCAGCAGTTGAAGCCCACCTTCTGGTTTAGCTTCACCCATAGGGAGAGCAGTTTGCTTGGTTCAGTATCATTCAGTGATGTAAATCAAAACAAGGTGAAGCAGAGCCCATCAGGAGACTGCTTCAAAAGCAGCCTCTGTTTCTCTAATGCATCCAGGTATTGCTAGTGATGACAACTGGAAGAAATTTTTCTGTCAAAATCATTTATTTGTGCAACGCAGGAATTCACATGAAATTAAATGATTTAGTGAAAGTCTCTCCTTTCCACAGAGGCTCTTTTCTGTCAAAAAAAATCAACTTATACTGAATATACTGAAAGGACTCAACCTCTGCCTTTCCTGGCAGCCCCAGCCCAGGACATCTTGCACCTCTGTGGGGATGGGGTGGGATGGAGGCTGGGTGGGACATCAGGGTCAGGCACGGGCATGGTCATAGCAAAGCGGCTCAAAGTCCACGTCTTAGAGATATTGGAGACTTCAGCCCCAAAAGCTGGAGGATTTTTGTGGGTGATGGGCACCAGGTAAAGTGTGATGGTGGCAGACTCAGCTTTTTCTGCAGTTTTGTGCTAAAACAGTAAAAAGAATGAGCTGGTAGGCTCCAAGGGAAGTGGCAAGGGTGTAGTTTGGACCTACTGTTTTCTGTGGATTGAGTTACTGTTACTATTTTAGAAGGGAAATTACTTGCCCGGGGCATGCAGAAAGCCTTAAAAGTCAGGGAGCAATGGGAATAAGTTCTTGCACATTTGGTTAATTGAGATGTTTCCCGTGATAGCTAGAAAATAAAACGGATCTTCTGTACAAGTCTAGTCAGCTGGGAAGGCAGTTGATTGAGATTGCTTACCAAAACAGCAAGATTTTGTCTGAAAAAATCATGAAGACAAAAAGGTTGGGTTGTCTGTTTTGATTTCTCACCGCCTGGGTGGTATTCTTCAGTAAGAGGCACTTTTTAGGTAGGAAGGGAACTTTTGTTTTAACGGGGCAGAAAGAGGGAAGCAACTAAAATGTTTTTAGGACTTGGTATACTTTAAAAACACGGGTTACCGTTAGATTTGTTGGAAGCTGGGAGCAATGATGGACAAGGAAACAGGATATGGTGATCTCCTAAATTAGCTCAGCTCCCCTGCATCAGAGTGCAAGTCTTTACCATCAACTATTAGGAGGAATTTACAACCAGGACAAATGGGGCATGCTTATTTCTTTCTGTGTCTTAATTAGTTACGATGACCCCTTCCTAAAGACATTACGGGATCCACAACAGCCTCCCAGCTAGGAAACCTTATCTCATATCCTGAATCCCTGGGGCTGGATGCTGAGCAGATTCATTCAGAGCAATGTTAAATGTGGCACATCCTTGTTTACTCTCTTGGCTTTTCACAGCGCTGGTGGGCATATGCATGGAAGTTTTTCTAATGCAGAAGGGGGGTTAACGAAGAACTTTTGGTCTGGAGTCTTAGGAAAAGTAATAAATTTGGACTTCTTTAGGGCATGGGAAAAGATCTTCCCCATGCAGGACATGAACAAGGTTTCACAATGGGAAAAAAAAAAAGGTATATGGGGGAAAAGGCAGGTATTTCTATTTTCTATATGGCTTTGCTAAAAGGAGCAGTATGCTTGGGTTGTGAGTAGATGTCCCACAGGAAGGGCCACTCCTGGCTCTGTCCAGAAAGACAGAGCTGTGCACTGGCCCGTGCAGTCAATATGTTTAGCAGCTCAGGAGGATTAAAACAAACTCATTGGATTTGTCACTTGCAGAGCTGTACCCAGCAGCCACATTTAATTTCCCAGCTCTCAGTGCCTGTAACCTAATTTCTACATCTGTACGGGGCGTAGGGGGAGCATCGGGCTCGGGAAAATCCTCTGTCAATTGAAACATCACTCAAAGTCTTGGGGCTGCAACAGCAGAGCGAGGCATCAGAGCAGCCGGGTGCTAACACGAGGATCAGCGCTCCATTTCCTTCAGCATGACCTGCTGCACTTCTCTCTGCTTTTGCAAGCGAAGGCTGAGCTGTTATCTCATCCATTGCCCCCTGCCCAGATGTTTCCACCTCCCATGTGTTTTCTGTGCTTGGAGAGGTTTGGGTTCCTTGCCTTGGCTGGCTCTGCTGCCACCCCCCTCACAGCCCTGCCACGTCTCCCAGCTCTGTCTGCGTGCCCGTGCCCCCGGATGCCTCTTCCACTGGGGATTAAGCCTTTTGAATCAATGGAAGCACTTCTCCTCTCCACAGTTATCTCTTAGCCAAGTTAGATTTAATTACTTTAATCATTCCTCAACTCCTTCCAGTCCCTTGAGTCATTGTTGTTTGACTTTTGGGTTTAATTGCTTCCAATTTGTCAATGTTTCCGTGTTGTTTTGTGCTGAAGGCGCGTTCAGATACCTCAGGGCTGGTGAAGCTTTTCATGGTCTTCAAAATGGACGCCTTGGCTAGCCCATGGGTGGATGGGTTGAAGCTAACGAGGAGTTTGGGCTGAATCTAAAATGGTTGCCCAGGATTTTTCTTGAGACCTTCTGGGTGTCCATGCTCCCAGTGGCACCAGGATCAAATCTGAGGCTGCTCTGTGTGCAGATACTGGGAAGTGCTTTGAGTGGATGCTTTGCGTCATCTTATCCCATGTTGCATCGTATCTTCAGGGTTGTTTTTGAATCCTTCAGCCCCAGAGAGATGTAATTTGTTCTGGGTTCCTCTCTTAGCTGCTGTTTTTAGCCCTTGGGGTTGCAGGAAATGTCTTGAAAGTGGAGTCTGATGAGTGCTCCAAGATGAGCAGCACCAAGATGAGTGCTTTGTTCACAAACTCCTTGGTTTGAAACCAATCTTCCAGGCTTCCCAGGGCAAAAAGATGATGGGATCTCACTCCGGATTTTCAATACCTTTCCTTGTCATTTCTCCCCAAATGGTGTATTAAAATGCAGTTCCAGCCTACACAGCAAGGATGGGATCACTTAATGTGTAGGAAGAGGCATGTCTATGAGAACAGGGAGGACATGGAGTGAACATTTCTTTTTTTTATATTTCTTTCCTTGCATCTTTTAATTTATTAAATATTAATATTTTATTGCATCTGGAAATTGACATTAGGTAGAAGAAATAGAATCAATTTTTAATAAATATGAGCAATAAATAAAACATTTAATAAATTATGCATAGCAAAAGATTACTGAAAGATTAAATAATGATCTTGTATACATACTCAAGCTATTATTTATTAATAGCTTTTTTTTCAGCGCAGCATTTATGACACTCGGGGAAAGTAGTTTTACCTGAAAAGTAAGCCAGGAGTGAGGGGAGCTGCAAGTTCTCATCTTTGCACCTCAGTGACTTTCAGATCAAATATTTCACGTTGAAGAGGAAAGAATATATTTTTTTCTCTTTGTCTCAGCCCTGGAAACTCTGTGTGTCCCAAACCTCAGTTTTTATCTCCTGCTAGCTGCCAGTAACCGTTTTTTATAAGCTAACCCTAATGATCCTGCTACTCTCTCCTAGAACATGTATCATATTAAAATTCAGGAAAGCCTGATGAAAAAGGCAGTGGCAGTCAGTTTAGTACCTATGGATTTTTGTTTTTCAGCTCTCTCTATATGCTACTTTTTCTGATACCACCTTTTCATGCTTAGGGATGCAGGTGGTAGCATCAAACCATTTGCATCAGATGTGTCTCCCCGTGGGTGAAACTGTCACAAGGCAATAAATATACTAGGGCTGACCAACGTATTTGCAACTAAACTTGTTTCTCACTGCCAAGTTCTGGCTTTCAGCAAATGCAGTTCAGTAGAAAACCAAAACCAAAAATGTTTTCTGCAGTACAGAAAGAGTTTTGCCTTCTAAAATCAAAACAGTTTTAAATCAGATTTTTAAATTTATTAATGAATATCTGATACACAATATGCACAAATGTAATTTTTTTCTTTTTTAGTTTTAACATATGTAGTTTTTTCAACAGTGATCAAAGGAGTGGGAGTTAAAAAATCCTTTTTTTTTTTTTCATTTTTTCCCCCAGGGTAAATTGTGTGTCAAGAAATTGTGTATCTTTTTAACAAATTTTTCAGATTCAAACTGCTCAACTGTGTGTCTCCTTCCACGTCTCGCTGTGGTGCTCGGCACTGGCAGAACAGTCTGGAGCAGCAGATTGGGGCCTGCTTTGGGCCTCCCAGAAAGTGGCCGTGTCTGCTGGCAGTCTGGCACCTCCTTTCCTTCCACTCAGAATTAGCCCTGGTGATAAATATAACTACTAATTATATTTTAACCTACATATTTTTTTTTTCTTTCCCTATATATTCCTTATTAGAGTGTTTAATTGGCAGTGGAAGTCTTAAAGGAAATTTTTTAATATATACTCCAAGCGCAAACACCTAGTGATCTGTAATAGTACCTTGATATCTCAGTGAAAAAAAGGTAAATAATGCAAGGACAGCCAGTGGCCAAACCTGACCAGGCTGTTTGCAAAGGACAGCAAGCCAGGCGTAGTTTTTTTTGTGATGCTGGGGCAAAAAGATGTTCCTGGTCACTGAGCACATCCTCCTATTCCACCCCAAGGAGGGCTTCCCTTTAGCATATTGCAAACAGAAAATAAAAGGCTGGTCCCACTGTGCATGGTCTCATGCACACTTCAATTACAGTGTGATGTAAAGGAGGGGAGAGGATTAAAAGCATAAAATCAGATTATGCCTGGGTGCAGCACTATGCAAGGGGAGACAGAGAGATTGGACCCTGCGCCAGAAGCTCGTCCTGTTAGCGATGCTGGCTGCCCAGAAAGCTCCCTGCAGTCTTTTTTGTTCCCATCCTGTTATTACGATCCTGAAGGAAACCAAACTAATAACAAAGCATTTTTTTTAGAGAGAGAAAGAGATTATTTTCTAGCCAGTTCAGGTTCCACATTGCTGGTGTCACTGAGCACACAGCTCACATCAAGATGAATCAGACAGCTGGGAGCCACAGCCCTGCTGCTCACACCAGGCAGCTTCAATAATGCTGCTTCTGGGGGGAAAGGTGGAGGACACGTAGGTGTACCCCTCGTCGTGATGCTTTTTTCCCTCGGTACTGCTCATGCTCAGCACGGATCCATCCCCAGCAGGTGCCTGTCAGTGCACGTGATGGGCAGAGCAGCAGCGAGTTGCTCGAGTCTGCCTGTCATTTACTTCGTGCTGTAAGATTTGGTGTCTGCTCCGTGAGTGAGCACGCCAAAACGCAAGTCCTGAGGGCCATCTTCCTGATCTTGGGACAACCTTTGTCTGTACCTAAGTGTGAATTTAGTCAATGAGTCTTATTTTTGCTGTGGTGAGTCCCAGCTCCTGTGAGCAGCTGGAAGGGGTGGAGAGCCTTCTGGTGTCCCTCTGAGCTGTTTTGTGTTTCTGCACCTTGGGAGGTGTAGAAACTGAAGGGATCTCAACAGCTTGAGACCTCATAATTAAGAATAAAAAGCTTCAAATGCTGATCTGGTTCTGTATGGTCTGGAGAACCCAGAATGTGGGTTTCTTGTGAAGATTGCCCAAAACACCTCTCCTTCCCCTTCATACAGATGTCAAGTTAGTATTTTCAAGAGGGCAGTGACACGTGGGCTGTGAAACACACCTAAGGCCGTACAAAAGGCAGGGCAGAGCATCACTCTGCCATGAAAGCAGGCCTCCCGGGCCTCCTTCATTGGCAACAGGTGGTGGTACATCAGCAAGGCCTCCCCTCTTCACCGGGTGCTGCTCCCCTCCACCTTTTTGGGTTGGGTCTGGTGGGGCAGCCTTTCAGGCTTATTCCTGGGAAAACAAACCTGTTGCAGGCCTTTCTTTGTGATGCTGGCACAACTCAATTTCCTCCCCTGCCCACTGGGCCGCTTGGTGATTAGGGAGGGCCTTGTAGGGGTGAGGCTGGGAGAACTGAGAGGACCTGGGGGTTTGCAAGCCCCTTTCGGTTTTAAGGGATCTTGAAAGGGATTTACCTCAACACCCGGAGGTTTCCACTGGGAACAGTCGTGTTATTAGGTTGCAGACATATGTTGCAGATGACATTTAGAGGAGAGACGGAAGGGAGGTGTTTAAAACCTCTCTTGCACTTTCCATTTTATTTTCCATCTATACGTGAAAGAATTATATATATAGATGCAACGTGAGATGCAGGTGAAATGACAAAACTGGCAACTCCACAATGACTATTTAGATTACCAACTGCATTTTTAAACTCTTGGCAGATATCATCTTGCATTATTGTCTATAATATAATAGTTAATTCCCCAGGGTGGATCTTTCCATAGGAAGTACTGACAGCAGTAGCTGAAGCGATGACATTTGCTAAGCCTTTACCCTCTCACATTGAAAAACAGAAGTTAAAAGGGTGATGTGGGAGAGCATAAACAAGCGTGTTTATTTGTGCCTGCGTAGGTTCAAAGAGAAAGGGGAGACAGTAGCTGTGTGTGTGAGAACTGCTTCAAAAACATGGGGTGAGATTTTAGCCTCAGTTAGGGCTCTCTGACTTTGACTTGAGTTGGAGAAGGACTTTGCTGCTGGTGTGACACAGATCACCAGTGAGAGGGAGAAATCATGTTTATCATGTTTGCCTTTACTTGTCAGCCTGCTCCAATATGAAAGCAAATTTTCCCTAGGAAAAGTACTTGGGGACCAATGGCAGTAACTTCTCTCGCAGTTCAAAAGATTTATTTATTTACTTAGTTTATTTTATATTTACTAGCTACGATAACTTTGCAAAGCAGTGTGATTCTTGAAGACCATACAACTTTGGAGATAAAAAAAAAAAAAAGAAAAAGAAGTGCAGATAAATATAAGTCTAGGTTTAAGTCTTGGTGAGTAATACTGGGTGTAGAAAGCTCAAGGATACAAGCTGTCAAATTTTGCATGAGGGGGTTAAATCATTCATGCATTGAATCAGTAAATGAGGTTACAATGCCAAGAACACATTAACCTTTGCATAAGAAATATAATGAAAGGTTATTAAATTTTTTTCCTGGATTCCTTCAAGCATAAAACAACTCAGCAGCTTTTTAAAACTCCAGCTTTGTGAGGAGATGCTAAAGTTTGCCCTGCTGGTAGCTACCAAATTGTCATGAGAATGATCTGGAAAATTTTCAGAGGTGACTGCTGGTTATGACACACGGATATTGAATCCTTCTCAAGGCCAAAGTGTTTGGAGGGACTTCCAGGGCTGGGTGGAAGTCATGCCTGAAAACCATGGACAGAAATCCTTTCATGGCTAGGGCTGGGGATCCAGCCAGCTTTAGTGACTGATCGTGGAAAGTTAACATCTGGGCAGCAGTGCTGTGGCCACAACACAGCCATGCTGTGCTTGGAGAACCAGCAGGGTGGTTTGCAGTCATTTAGTTAAAGCTCCTGTCACTTGGCCAGGCAATGCTGATGGGAAGGAGAGGAGAAAGAGCCTCTTAGTTTTCCTTCCCTCCTATTTGTAAGTCTGGACCTGGTGACCTGCATAAAATTCACTTTGTGATGGTTCAAGTGTCCACTGGATATGAGCAGCAGAGGGGAGAGGTCAGGATTCTGTTTTCAGTGAAATACCACAACATTTTAAGCATTTCTGTTTCCAACTCTTCCTCCCTTCCTTCCTTCCTCTCTCTTGTCTTGTCTGCTTTGAATGTCAGCACTGAATTTTCATTCAGGTCTGAAATGTCCATGGCCCACCACGACCAGGGGTTCAGCCTGGGTCATGTCACGGTGTCCTCGCAGTTAGCAATTACATGGGAGATGAAGAGCCAGAAGGAAGAGAAAAAGAAGAGAAATAAAGGTGTGAGGAACGTTCAGATAGGCTATAGGAGTGGAGGGAAGTGCCGGGCTGTTGCTGCAGGTGCACGATCTTTTCTGTACCTCTTTTCTGTACCTTCTCCCGAGCAGTGACAGCTGTGTTTGCACAGTGACACGAAGGGCTTGCCTACGGGAGGGCAAAACATGTGCGAGTACACACTGCTGCTCCTGTCCGAGGCCGCTAAGCCCATTAGATAACACTGTTTCTGCAATAAACCCCGATCAGCCAGCTGTGCCTTAAGGAGCTTTACCCTCCGCTCGCAGCGAGTGCTGCTGGTGGGCGGGAGCCCTTCCCTTCCCTGGGCTGGGATCAGGCATCTGGATGCCTGATCCAGATGTCCACAGCTGGAGCCCAAACTAACGGCGCTGTTTGCGTGGCTGTCGTGCTCCAGGCTTTGCCTAGATCGCGGTGGTGATTTCTCCCATCACCTTTTTTTTTTTTTTTTTGAAGGAGAAACATCCTTAAGTTAAATGTTTTTTTTTGTGCGGTGAGTTTCAGGTTCTCTTTTTGTTCTGTTTCTATTTGTAGCACCGATGTGGGCACCATTAAATTATAAAAGAAGCAAGGTTTAGAAATGGAAGGACTTTTAATGTGCTAAGAGAAGGGTACTTTGCTGGTAATAGTTCTGAAGAGCCTACCACTTGTCTGAGTTACACAGAGAAAAATAAATTGCTACCGTAAAATGCGGAAGGTTAAAAGGTGCTTTTTGTCCAGAAATAAGATTCACATAAGGGAATATTATGCCTCAGCTGTCTGTGCCAAGTCTTTGTCCTCGTATTCATTTCACTGAGGGATGAGACATTAGCTGGTGAACCTGAGCCTGGAGACTTTGCCAGTCTCATCCATCAGCAGCAGCAGATGGGGTGAGACCAGCCCAGTAATGCTGTTTGCAGCCTTAGGATGTGCACCCTGGCACCTGGGCTGGGTTTCAGTCTGGGGCTGAGCAGGAGCTTGCAGGGGATGTCTACATCCTCGTGATGGTTGGTGGTTTATTTTTGGATGTAGTGGCCCCACCACTGGCTCTACACAAGCTGTGGCGAGCCCTGAAAATACTTAGTGTCTGTAGGCACCTATTCTGGTATCCATGTTCTCTATGAAGCCCCCTTTTGGGATACACGGGTGATGATGATGGCATGGGCAGGAGCTGGCTTCTCAGCTCACCGCTCAGATGTTGAGGGATGGTTTTTGTCCTTTTTGTCTCCAGAGGTGGAAGTCGAAGCACTCTGAGTTTGCACAGCTGGTGGCAGAAACTCAGCGTGCACAGTACGTGGGTCTCTGCTCTCTTGTCTTGCAACAGACTAATTGGTGCAGTCAGGATATTCAGATATCTTGGCAGAGGTTTTAAATGGAGAGGGAGTTAGCAGCTGAATTAGCCCATGGATAATTATACATAGCAATCCCAACATATAGTTTGCTTTGGGAATCAAACGCCACCTGTGGGAAGGAGAGAAGGCCAACTGGAAAGGAAGACAGACACGCAGCCAGGCAGCAATTTGGACAATGGATGAGACAATTCAGGTGAAATCAAGCAATATCAGTCAAAATACTTCCGAAATCCCCAGTGAAGTTAGCGTGATTCATAGCTGATGAAGACGGCAGAGAGCGAGGTTCCAGCCCACCCTCTGTGCGGGTGCAGAGCTCAGCTGAGCGCAGCGTGTGCCGCACGCCTTCCTCTCTGCTGCCTCTTGCACCAGGAGCAGCTTCCAGAGCAGCTACATGAAGGAGTCTGTGTTTTTTTTTTTTTCCTGGCAGTGAGTATACAGGTGGGAAGGATAGAAAGGGAGGTATGGAACCCGTTATTGTGAAAAGTTTCTCAAAAACCTTAGATGTCTGCAGCTTGCGTGTGAGTCTTCATGCTCTTTATTCTGCTGGAATTGATAAGTGTTGACCCGAAATGGCTACACTTCCAACTCCAAAGTTGTTCTCCCCAGTAGGAAAGTACACACGCCAATTATCTGCCTCTGAGGAAGCTGGAGGAATAGCTGTGGGTACAAAACCTCTGCTGCACAGTCAGTGAGAGCGATCACAAGTGGCAAGTAGAATGAAAGGACATCAAAGTCCCCGATGCAAGGACTGAAGCTCAGTAGCTGTGCAGGGCTCTTCAAAATGCTTCCGAGCTTTTCAGAAATGCTTCAGAAGACTGACAGTTTCAACCAGCATGCTGTGTTTTTTTTTTTTTTTTGGATTCATAGCTTGTGATCAACATTAGGGAAACACAAAAGACGTCCCATCTTTAATATTATTCATAGACAGACCGGCAAGGCTGAAGGACTAGGCAGAAGAGTAAATTTGTGTGTTAGCTTTTGCATCAGTGTGAGGCTGAAACATCTTTCTTCTTTTGAGCCCTCATCAGCACAGCATCCAAGTGCCTCTGAAGCATTAGTGAATATATCCTCAAAGAAGCACTCTAATCTTCTGCTGCAGGTGGGGAACTGAGGGAAAGAGGCTCGGTGATTTAACAAAGGTCATGCAGGCAGCTGATGTAAATCCTGGAATTGAAGCTTGGATTAGCTAAGGACCATTAGCACATCTACATTATTGTGTTAGCTCGGCTGGGAATACGCTTCTGAGTGAATCTCCTGCTTCTCCCACCTCTGGGGACTTGGCTGTGGTAAGGGGTTGGTGTTGGGTCTCATGGACTGTATTTCTTTCTCATGGACCAAGCCAGAGGCATGTCCTCCTGCTGTTGGGGGGCGTTCAGTCCTCAGGACCAGAATAAAACACTCCAGACGTGAACGTGCTCCTCTTGTGTGTGCAGTTTGCTGATGGAGACAGCCTCCGCGGCCCCCAGTGCCAACTGCGTAAGTGCAAGCTCAGTCTTTGAGGATGAAAGGCGAGGCAGGCGTAATGAAATCACTGTGAAATACACCAGTTCTCCCTCGGCTAACAGCTGGTTATTGGAAGCACAGTTTGTCCCCTGCTTTTGATCTTGCTGAGAGATCACCAGCAAGCGAGTCTGCAGCCAGAGCGTGCCAGGGCTGCTCCTGCCAGAGCACGGGCTTTCTGTTAGCAGCTACGCAGGACCCGCTCATCTGGTGAATTTACTTGAGCAGAGCTTAAACCACAAAGTACGTAAATGAAATTAGAGTATGTTTCCTGGGTAAATGCCGTTTAATCAATATGGAAACCAAAGCTCTGGCAAGTTAATAGCTGATTTGCTTCGGGTGGCCTGGAGCTGAAGTCAGGAAGTCTGGGCTTTAGCCATGCTTCTGACTGAATATTTGGCTAAAAGGAACCAAACCAAGCTCTATACATGGAAAGTATGATATATTCTTGTGTTTTTAGCATGTTTTACCCAGATATGGTATGCTAGATACCTAGGTATGATATACTAGATCCTGGACAAAAGAAAAGTAATATTTCACCCATCTCCTTGATGTTGCCTTCTTACATTCTGTTGAATGAATGGTGAATAAAAAAAAACTAATTACAAAAGTGGATTGCATAACAGCAGCACTGCTCTGTGATGGCGCAGGGCTGTCAGACAGCATCCTGAGCAGCTCTTCTTTTTGTCCAGGAGCAGAGGGGAGAATAATTAGCTGCCATCAGGCTGGATTTGAGCTCTTCTGGGAGCAGCTGCTTTACTCGTCCAGCTCACCAAGATTTCTCCATTTGTAATGGGACTGTTTGATCAGGGAAATGGCTGATGTACGTTTGCTAGGCAGCTCCTGCAAAGAAATGCGATAGGCTTCCTAGTGCCAAAGGGACTATTTTCTGCAGCCGAAATGCCAGCATAACAAAGGGATCAAGATTTCCAAAGCCAGACTGTGAAATTAAGGCCTCACTGACATCCTTGGCAAGGTTCCTGCTGACTTCAGGAAAACTGAATTTCGCCCAAATCTTTCAATACAAATGGGAACTTCTTGAGCAAAAGGCATTTAATACTGGCTGTGCCTATGCTGAGTGGACTTTCAGATCATGAGATTATGTTCTTTGTTTGTCTGTCAGCGGCTGCTTTAATTTGTGTCCACACCTTCAATTTTATTGTGATTTAAGCCTGTCCACAGAGCTGTGTTAATAACGTTGCTGGGAGTGAAGCCATGGGAAGTACGTACATCTGCCTGAAAGGCTCCTTATAACACACTGAAAAGCTGTGCCCGGCGATGCAAAGTACTGGTGCAGTGCAAACATGCTCTGCTGGCTCACAATTACCCAACAAGTGCTGACAAACACGTGTTTAGACAAGGAGGATGAGTACCGGGCTGGGGATCCTCTGCCCTTTTGCTGCTAACATGAGGTCAGAGTATGAGAAACCCTTCTGTGCACTGGCAGATCTGATGGAGGTGCCCTTGTGGGTCCTTCCAGAGCCAAACCTGAGTGAACAGGGCAGACTGGCAGTTGGAGACTTAGTCCCCTTACTAAGTTCTCAGCCAATTGTCCTATTGAATTTATGTGAGAACTTAACACTAAGACGTTAGCTTTCAGCTGGCCCCGCAGTATGTTACCTGTCAGTGCACAGAGATGTTGCTGCAGACAGCCCCAGTGCACGAGTTGTTGCATTACCCCTGAACAAATGTGCAAACTCTGACTAGAGGAGAGCACAGATGTGGTGCCCACTTGTTTTTGCTTTAATTTTTGCTGCCAGTCAAAGCTAATCTAGTTTGCAGAAGCCTGCTGAGTGCAGAGGTGTGCGTTACTGTAGGGCTCGTACATTGTTACAGGGGCTCCAGCCTCTCCAGCAGTGCCTCCGGAATCATCCTGTGTTACAAGCTGTCTTTGATATGTGATGAGCAGCATATTCCGCCGCACCTTTTCAAGTCAGGGAACATTCTTTCAAATTTTGACAAAGGGGTAGGAGGGAAGTGCGAAAATATTGACTAGAACTACTTGAAGTCCTCCTTAGTCACAAGCTTTATAATGAGGTGACAAGAAAGCACAAAATATTTAGTCAGCTCCGTGCTCGTGTCCAAGTACCACGGCACTTGGGACTGAGCAATGACCAAGGCAACGTGCTCTTGTCATGGAGTTTGGTTTGTGTTTTCATTAGGTATGATGGTTACATGAGATTTTTCATTAAAAAAATGGGATTTTTCATTAGTGATGATGCACCAGGTCTCCTGCTTTTCTTATTCACCAGGTCTCTTGCTTTTCTGAGGCAGCTTTGCCTTCCTCTCAGGCAGAAGCCCTGTAGTGGGATTGTTGACCAGCACCTCATGTTGGCAGTCTCTGAATGCTGCCATCCGTCACCATCACACAGAGGGACACGGCTGTAACCATTTCATCAGTGCCTGGCTCCATCTGCACTCCACGCCAGATACAAAAAGCTGGGCCGTGAGGGTTAACGCAGGCGTGCCGCGGGGTATTTTGAACAGAAGCAAATCTTACCTTCCTGAAGTCAGCAAGGCTGTTTTTGAAGATTTCAAGCATGAAATGCCAAGGATCTTATCTTTCCTGCTAGTTCTGAACAATACCAGCACAGGTCAGACAAAGCGAAAGGAGAATAACAAAGATGATTCATTGGTAAAGGCACTGCAACAGCCTAAATTTAAATCCCCTTACTAGCTTCAAATTAAGGATTTCAGATATTCAGATCATTAATTGGTCTTGAAAATAATGTGTAAAGTAAAAGCTTAGAAAATTATCTTATTTACTTACAATGACATTCATATTGCCTTTAAGCTTCTTGAAAATTAGCCCACATTTTGAAGAGAAATTGTGAAATTGTGCTGATTTTCACTTGAAAAACAGAATCCTTAAAAAACATTGATTGCCTCATTTTCATTCAAAAATGGCTCTCCCTGTGAATGAAAGCCAGTTTCAAATGGAGTGTTCTGAAACATTAGAGTAATTATTGACATGAGAAAATAAATATTCCCATATTGAAACGTAAACATGAAAGAGGAGCATTCATCCTTCCTCATGAAATAACGTAGCACGCTCTTGCATGGCAATTGGCTGCACCAGCCAGCGGTAAGACCACACTCACAGAGATTCATCTTTGTGGAATATTTTTTAAAGCTGTTAGCTCCATAGCAAACTCGAAAGTGCAGGGTGTGGAGTGCGGGAGGGGTGGGTTTGTAAAGGCAGCATGTACACAGCGTGTATTTTTGCCTCTGTGCAGGAACTCTGCAGCATGTGTTCAGTGGGCTGCAAAATCACTCAACAAAAACATGATTTCTTTTTTCTTACATTTTGGGAAGCGATGCTACTCCCTTTAGTCTGAATGTGGAAACTGTGCTTATCCTACTGAAATTGTACTCTCTAGACCTTTCAAATGCATGAATCATATCCACATATGGGGTATCTGCCTCAGCACAGTTTCACTTCATTAATAGCTTCGTTATCTTGCTAGCACGTGGACTTTTTTTGGCGTTAAAGCAAGACAGGAGTCACGGTTCTTCTGTCAAACCTGTCTGAGTTCTCCGCTCGACTCAAGTCATTCACTCATTTTGGACTCCTAAGGTGACACAGAGCCAGGACAGAGGGGGCCAGAGCCCCTGTTGTGGGGACAGGGTTAATCACAGATCATCTGGAGACATTCCTTATGCAGCTGGAGGTAGCACAGGGATCAAGGCTGGATAGAGGGGCTCCCGCGGGTGCCCTAATGCTGGAGAGGGATTTACCTGCAGAGCTTGCACCATTTCAAGCACCCAAGACACTCATCTTTACTCAAAAATATTTTTATTTATGTATATTTGGAAAGGAAATTCAATGGGATTTTTTTTTTCCATCTGGTTAAAATGAAGCCATTTTGTAGGACCGTACTAACCTTGATTTGAACTTGTGGGGTCCGGAGCAGGATCTCTGCTTAAGATAGGGACAGCCAAGCAGCTAGGGATTTCTGTGGACCCAGCTCTCTGCTTCAACCTGCTGATGATTGTCATCTGTTGATGACTTGACTCTAGGTCTTCCGTGTCTTAGGTTGGACACCTGGAATGGGTGGCTACTGAGGACTCAGAGGGACTGTCTGAGCTTCTCTGTGTGTTGGAGGTTAATTTATTGCAATAAAAAAAGCAAGAAGTCTCAAGTTTGCCCCAATATGGAAGAGGTCTGAGTGCTGCTCATTTCCTTCAGAAACTGGAACTTTATTTCCTGGGCACCTTTAGTGCTTCCAGGCTCTTCAGTTTGGAATTTCATAACGTCACAGTTCAGCAAAGCAATGAAGCAAATAATTCTGTTGAAGTTAGTCATTGCTAACTCAATGGGCTAAAATACACTTGACTGTATTTAAAACAATTTTTAAAAATAAAGGTAACTGCATCAGTAAACAGTTCCAGGTCAGGATACTCCACAGCTAGAACATCTCACCCGTCTCCCAGGAGGGAGGTTTCTAGCTGCATGCTTCTGCAGGACCTCCTGGAAAGTCTGCCTGTTAGCTCTGCAGCCCAATGACCACCCTAGTAGGGGCTGCTGGGTCACCCAGAGGTGGCACACAGCACCCACCAGCAGCATCCTTTGGGACATACCTAGAAAAGCACCGCCAAGGTCCCAGGGGACTCCACACCTCCTGCAAATTGCTTCTTGCAGAGCTGGGAAGACAAAACCCTGCTAAGTTCCATACATAAAAACCATCCATACAGGCTCGCGTAAGCCTCGGTGTCTCAGAAGAAGTGCTTGGCTGCTCAACAGATGGATGTCACGCGATCGCTTAGACACAAACACAGCTTTACGGATATGCTACCCAGCCACGGGAAGATGGGGGCCTAGCGGGAGCCAGCACTGCCAGCCTTTGCTTTCACGAGTCCTTGTTTAACAACAACCCAAGTTGTTTTCTCACTTACCGAGTAAGAAGTGGCGTGGTTTTGGGTAGGCTGGTTTTGGGCAGGCTCGGAGGAAAACTTTTTGCATGTTGGAAATGCTCCGTCTGGGACAAGCTGACACCACACGAAGTCCCCGGAGGTGGGCGGGTTGGCAGAGACCTCTCTTTGTTGACACATCGGGTTATATAAGCGATCGGCAGCTCTCCTGCGTGTGCATGGGTGTGCGCGTGTGTGTAGGAGAAGAATAGCGGTGGTCCAGACCAGAGACCGTGATGCACAGGCATCCCATAATAACTCCCATACGCCGAACTGTCATGTTAAACTGTATGAGACGGGGGGGCGGAGGAGGGAGGCACAGCTTGATTTTTACCTCCAGCACAACTCCACTTTGGTGTGTGTGGGAGGACCTGCCATTTAGTTGGATGCAACAGGGTTGAACTCGTTTCCCTCGGCTCCTGGGTGGGATCTCGCCAGCGAGCTGGTCCTGGTGACAACGCCTGTGGGAGCAGAAAATCTGCTTTACAGGTTGTGCCTTGTATCCATGCTAGTGGTGTTTTAGGAAGGGATGGGAGGCAATTCTCATTTGGGTGCCTAAGGGAAAGGGTGAGCCCACTCAGATGGCGATGTGTATAGGATCACAGAATCACAGAATGACAGAATTGTAGGGTTGGAAGGGACATCAAGAGATCATCGGGTCCAACCCCCCTGCCAAAGCAGGTTCCCTAGAGCAGGCTGCCCAGGTAGGTGTCCAGACGGGCCTTGAATGTCTCCAGAGAAGGAGACCCCACAGCCTCCCTGGGCAGCCTGTCCCAGTGCTCCGTCACCCTCACCGTGAAGAAGTTCTTCCGCATGTTGGTGCGGAACTGCCTGGGCTCCATTTTGTGGCCACTGCCCCTTGTCCTGTCCCCACAAACCACTGAGAAGAAGTTGGCCAAGTCCCTCTGTCTCCCACCCCTCAGGTATTTATACACAGTGAGGAGATCCCCTCTCAGTCTTCTCTTCTCCAGGCTGAACAGACCCTGGTCTCTCAGCCTTTCTTCATAGGGAAGATGCTCCAGGCCCTGGATCATCTTTGTGGCCCTCCGCTGGACTCTTTCCAGGAGATCCCTGTCTTTTTTGTACCGGGGAGCCCAGAACTGGACACAGTACTCCAGGTGAGGCCTGGCCAGGGCGGAGTAGAGGGGGAGGATCACCTCCCTTGACCTGTTGGCCATGCTCCTTTTAATGCATGCCAGGCTGGGTCTCCAAGTCCATGGGGAGACTGATGTGTGGTGTATTGGGGTGTCCAGGTTGGCCATGGCACCTGTGGTTGATGGTAGACCCATGCCTTTCATTCACATTATCAAAACAGGCCTCACATGCTATAGGGCCATAGATCGTGGGTGCCCAGTTTTAGACACCTGGGCCTTGTTTTCATCACAGGACCATGTTTGAGTGTCCTAAGTTGGAGGCAAGAGGATGTTCAGCCAGGATCTCAGCACTGCTGGAAATGAAGCAAGATGAAACAGAGGAGCTGACAAAAATACGAGGCTTCTCTGGAGAAATCTGTCCTTAAACTTCTTGGGCTCAGTTTCTTTGTGCCTGCATTGGCATTCCTACTCATCTAGCTGCCAGGCTTATTGTGATTAAATGGTTTTGAAGGTGTTTGAAGGATTAAAGCATTTTCAAGGTGGAAATCACCAGGCTTGGCTAATTCTCTGACAACATTTTTGAATAATTTGGTGTGTGTGAATAACTTGGGAGTTTGCAGCAGTGCTCTGAGGAGCACAACAAAGTGATGAGACAAAATCCCGGAAATTTGAGATGAGCAAGTATTTGGGAAGCACATGTTGGTGAATCCTCTCAGGTCCTCTCTAGCAACATGAAAGAAACCTGAGGGGTAGCCTTGTCCCCACATGAAGCTCATTCTCACATAACATTGGAAACTGTAGGGCACCTCTCCTTTGGTTCCTGTTTATTGGCCAATGGACATGCATTTAGGATCTGATTTTCACAGCTGGGATCCATCACAGATGTAGCTCATGGCAGGGGTGCCACAACCTCAGCCCTTAACAGCTGAGCGCAAAATACTTGGGGCTTGCAGGTGAGTGCAACATGTCCTGAATGTGAAACCCTATAACCTGAAGGAAAAAGAGGCACTTAACTGAGAGGTGTTCTCTGCTTGGTTGCCTCATCACGGGAACATGGAGAAATGCTTTGGGAGCTCCTCCTGGACAACTTGGTGACATTTTTTCCTGCTGCACTGAGCCCTGGGCTGGCGTGCGTTGCTCGAGTGTCTGCCTACACCGATCAGCACACAACCTTGGCTCCCTCAGAGCTCTGCAGGGGTGAAGCTTGCTGTCCTTTGTCCAGCCTTTGTCATCATGGCAGGACTCCCCAGAAAATTAAATATATGCCTTTTCTCACCATTTCCTTAGGTTGGTTGAGAAAGGTAGGAACCTCCTGAGAGTAATTCATCGTATACTAAGAGAAATGTCCCAGACAGTTGTTGATCGTATTGCCCGATTTTCTCTCTGTCGTTGTAGAAGGAGCCTAGAAGAAGATTTTAGGCCAAAGAGGTAGGTTTTAGTCCAGAACTAGCTAAGATGAATCAACTAAAATTCCTCACCCTGTGACTGTCTATTCAGGTGGATAAGAGGTAGATGAAGAGTCCTCAACAAGTTTAAGTTCTTTGCCAGCACTGTCAGACTGTCTTTCAGCATGTTAGTGACCCACTGACTAATCATAGAATCATAGAATCATAGAATATCCTGAGTTGGAAGGGACCCTTAAGGATCATCAAGTCCAACTCTTGACACTGCACAGGTCTACCCAAAAGTTCAGACCATGTGACTAAGTGCACAGTCCAATCTCTTCTTAAATTCAGTCAGGCTCGGTGCAGTGACCACTTCCCTGGGGAGCCTGTTCCAGTGTGCAACCACTCTCTCTGTGAAGAACCCCCTCCTGATGTCAAGCCTAAACTTCCCCTGCCTCAGCTTAACTCCATTCCCGCGGGTCCTGTCGCTGGTGTTAATGGAGAAAAGGTCTCCTGCCTCTCGACACCCCCTTACGAGGAAGTTGTAGACTGCGATGAGGTCTCCCCTCAGCCTCCTCTTCTCCAGGCTGAACATCTGCAAACTTACTGAGGGTGCACTCAATGTCCTCATCCAGATCATGGATGAAGGTATTAAAGAAGACCGGCCCCAGCACCGAGCCCCGGGGAACGCCACTAGTGACTGGCCTCCAACTGGACTTGACTCCATTCACCACGACTGCTTTGGGCCCGGCTATCCAGCCAGTTTCTAACCCAATATTTCACTTAAATTTGCATTAATCACTTTGTCAGACCCTGGGCTCAGTGGACCACAGAGGGCTGTAGGTGGTTTAAAGGCCTTCTACAAGCTTGTGTAGGGGGACTTCTATTGTGTAGCTTAAATTTCCATTTGTAAAAGACTTACATTCACAGGAGAAAAAAGAATTGGGAGAAAAAAAAATAGGGTTGCAGGTATTACTCATACACAGTTCTCAGTTTCCTAATTTGAAAAAGCTACCAAAAACCTTTTAGGTTACCCTTCCCAGGGGTGTGTGGAGGAGGCTGAAGCTACCTGGGGGACAGACCCCTTGCACAGTGACATTTCTAGCATCCTGAAAAACAATTTTAAAATCTCCCCTCCCACTTTATCCTTGCATGCAAGTCAGATAAAGTATTTTGACCTCTCTGCTGCTGGTCTGTGGAGTACTTCAGGTGCTCAATATGACCTTGTTTTTTATGGAGGCTGCTGTTTACAGATATTTTTGTAACTCTCTCTGATTCCAGCTAATAATAAAATCTTATCAGCCTGACAGAGACTCAGTCCTGAATTGATTCAAGAAGACATATCTATTGATAAGAGCCCTTATGGTCTGCTTCAGCTTTTTCCCTCCCTCATATGAAAGAGACATTGTGAAAAATTTGGAGTCCAGGAAAACACCCCAAATTGTTTTATACTGAAGAGATTTGCAGCAGACATTCACTGGCTTACCCGCCACACATCATACACAGAGGAGACACTATCTCTCTGCAACTCGGTGTCATTTTAGATTGTGGCTGGTATTGATTATATTTCACATTGTGTTCTACTTTAATAATCCTCTTTCTTCAGGATCTTGTGATTGTACAATAGCAGAGTTTATCCAGTCTTTTTTTTTTTTTTTCAGCACAGAACAGGGATTTTCTTGTCATATTGTACTATGCTGAAGAGAGCTGAGCAAATGGATCTAATCTCCATAACATTAATTTGTCTGCACAGTGAGGAAACAGAAGTCGCAATAAATCTGCACATGTTTGAGTTTTTGTTTAGCCCATTTTTTCTTCTGTTCGGCAATCCCAATTATTTATGTAAGGAGTTCCCAGGCAGGGGGAAGGGTAAAGCAGCCAGTGGTCTCCAATTAACTGTGAGGCATAATATATTTAGTAAGGGATAATGCAAATGCCGGAAAAATAGAGGAGAGAAGATGGAGAAAAGTGCTTTTCCTAATGGGAAAGCTATTAAACATTTAGCTCAAGAGAGAACGCAGTTTGTGCGCAGACTCTCTGGCCTTTCTTTTAGAAGGAGAAGCCCTGGAAGATCAAGGGTAGGAAAAGAGAGGATCATAAGGAGGATGCTAAAGGCTTGGGGAAGGAGTAAACTTGTCTGAAGCCTGGGTAGCAAACCGAATAGAGATGTGTGCCCGAGAAAGCAGTGCCTCAGAACAGAGCACTCCTCCCTGCTCAGCACAAAACCTTTGTTTTCCAGACCTTTTTCACCACGGAAAATTGCTGCTCCCGATTCCTCATACGAGCCTCTCTTCGCTCACTGGAGGGAAAGGCAGGTGGCAGCTGCTGCCTGGGTAGATGCCAGGAATTGAATCAGGGACCGATGGAGCTGAAAGCATCAGTGCTTTGAGCCTGTGCTAATTGTGTTTTCCTGTCTCATTCCCTCTGGTACGGATGAGGCTAGACACACAGCCCAAGCTGAGTGCTGGTATGGCAGTGCTGGGCACATGTCCTCCTTCCCAGAGCCAGCGTGACACCAAGGACACTCCACAGCTCGTGCTGCACGTGCCACTGCTGCTGCCAAGGGCTCCAAAGGGTACTGTACTGCAGTGGGTGTTTGCAGACCTGTTGTGCCTTGCACAGCACTTCTGGGAGCTGCCCTGAGGACAGGCAGGTGGTCACTGGCCCTGGTGGCTCTGCTGGTGTCCTTCCCCTCCCACCTGTGGGCTTGTCACCTGCACTGCTGTCCTTGTAAAGCTGCTTCTTGGCTACATCTCCTAGGGTGAAGGTCGCCCTGACTCTGGGCACTGCCTACATGAGCAGATCCCTCTCTCACCTGGAGGGCAGGAGTTTCATTTTTTTCCAGAGATAGCCCCAGAGACAGCGAGCATGGTGCCTGTGGAGAGAGTTTTTTCTGCTTGGTGCTTTGTGTGATGGGAAAAGCTGTTGGTTTTGCTCTATTTAAATTGTATGTAAAAAGTTATATGTGCTTTATTTTATGTATTTTTTGTGGGCATATTTGCCTGTAAGACTTTCTTCATATCTGGCCCTCCCTGCTGTACAAGGAAGGAATAGTGGGTCCTAAAAGACCTGAAGAACAAGGAGACAGTGCTGTGGTGCAGGCCTGGGAATAGGGTCAGTCCCAAAAAAACAGCAGGTCTTTGTACTTACTCACTGGTTCCCTCTGCATGAAATAATAGGGAGTTTCCTTGCAGGGGGAGGAATTTCCATGAACAAAGGTGCCAAATCTAAGCCAAGGACTTGGCAGTCTTCACAGCGGTATTGAAGAGTACAAACACAGGAGCTGCTGAGGGCCCTGACTCACAAGCACTCATGGTTCATGCTGGAGCAGAGTAAATTTTCCCCCATTTGCCTTCCTTTCTGCTTCCCTGGGGATTATTATGCCGGAGGGAGGGCAGAATGTGCCGCTTTATCTCAGCTTCCTCGGTTCACTGCCGGAGCGTTATCAGAGCAAAACCACCGGTGGCTCAAGTTACTGCACCAGGCTGTGACCTCCGGGTGCTGACAAGGGGACACACTCCATCACCACCGGCACAGACACGAGGGTGGGAGCTGCTGAGTGACCTCTTCAGTCACCCCAGGGTGTGGGTCACAGCCCGGGATCGATGCCATCCTCTTCATTAGGGCACCTGGCAGCAGTGCCTCTCGTTGGGAGTGTGGCATGCGTGTCTGTGCTCTCCAGAGCTGGATCCTGCATCCCTTAGCTGGTCTGTCCGGTGGTCACCACTGGTGTGGTGGGTGTTTTGTGAGGAAAGTCAGCCCAAAAGCTCAGGCCTCGGTGGCTCAGTGGAGTCATCACTACTCGCTTACTCTCTGGAGTGTCTGCTGGGTACTGAGGACACACAGGTGCACATCCCATGCTTTTCTGGGGCACAACACAGAAAACACATGCCAAAACGAGGTGCCACTGCCTCTGGAGTAGCTGCTGTGTCTCGAAAGCAAGGAAAGGGTTAACAGGACAGAAACTCATTTCCTAGGGCCAAGAGTTTAGCATAAGCTCCTGAAAGGATCTGAGGCTGAGAATTAATGTGGTTGTGGATGCCGCGATTAATAATGCAGGAGAGAGATGGATCTGAGACATCTGAAGGAAAGCTACCAAGACAGGCTCTTGGCTTTGTGAACAGAGCCAACCCATCAGACACTGCAGCTACACAGCTGTGTGCTCACACCCCTGCCCTGTTTTTCACTTCAGGATGCTCACAAAGGGCCCGGCAGCTACTGGCTCCACATCCTACAGTGTTTCAAACCAGCATGATGAGAAATTGTGGAGTGTGGCTGTAGGAAAAAGGCAGGAGGGTCCCTAGGTCCAGCCCTCCTACCAAGGCAAGCTTGTTTGAGAGAGACCTGCTGCCACCTGTGAGTCCAGATGTGTCTGCTGAAGAAGGAGGCTCCCTGGGCTGCCTACAAGGAGGTGGGGGCAGTGATCTGTTTCTCTTTAAAGAGAAAATAAAAATTCATGTCATGACATCCATGTTACTCTAAATATTTCTTCTCGTGGCCTGCATGTGTATATCATACATTTTGCCATTGCATTTTACCATTTTTCTAGCCTGTCTTGTCAGCCCAATATCTCACTTTTATGCTCACTGCTCTGCAGGCATTCCTCAGTCCATCACTGATGCTTTCCTCTGATTTCCCCCCTGCCTCCAGGACCAAAGTGCCTAGCAGTGCTTTGTATAGAGGGGCCTCTAACATAGCTGTGTAGGGAGAGGATGGCTCTGGTAGCAGACTTATCTCACACTGCAGGGAGCTGCAGAGGGAGCATTTATTGCTGTCATTCTGCTCCTCAAAGTGCCATCAGCTTGCCCATCCATTCCCATCGCTTCTGTTTGTCCTTTCTTCAGCCCTGCTGCCCTTCAGGTGTTTCCTCCTAACCAGGCATCCACCCTCATGTTTATGTTTCTCTCTTCCATGTGGCTGTAGCTCGTGTCTCCCCAGAGCTGCCCTGCTCAAGCTGTTAGTGCACCCTGTCTATCTGCAGAGCTGCAAAACCCCCTCAGTATGCAGACGGTCCAAAACTTTAATTTGACCTCTGATATCTTCTGTGGCTTTCACACGGGGTTCTTCGTTTCCTCAGTTCCTGGACTTCTTTACTCTGTCTCACTTGCTGAAAGTTTTGTGCTTTTATTTTTAAAGCTCCAAAGGTCTCAGCTGCCTTGGGTGACTGCCGACTTCAATTTCACCCCAGTTATTAATGATTTTCTTAATCTGCTACCTCTGCTCCCTTTAGTTATTTAAGCCTTCTTTGTGCCTTCTTGAAATACATTGCTACTGTGTGATGCTGATATCTATCAGGCTGGTGTAAATAGAGTGAAACTGAGTTTAAAGCAACAGTTAATCTGAGATTATACTGAAAGGAAAATTTGTCCTTCTGTTCAGCTGACACTGAAGACACCGTTTGGACAAAAGCTGAGGAGACTTAGCTATATCAGGCACGCTTAATACTCCTCCGGAGCTGAAGAGATCTGCTCCGACACGGATCAGAAGGCAGAAGAGAGTGGCAGCTTTGAGGAGATGTTTTAATTACTCAGGGATTACACAGCTGTGCTAAAATAAGTGGGTAAGATGTCCACAGAAATGATCCTGAGCTGCTCTCAGTACGGCTTGTTCAGAAGTCAGATATGCGGTGTCTTTTTTCTTGGCTTCAGAATGGAAAAAGTGCGGCGTGAAGGAAACATCACCTCAGCAAAGCAAAGCCTGATTAACCAAGAAAAGGCTGCCTGACATTCATTTTTGTATCTCTTACAATGAGACCATGATGTCTTCATGGAGAGCTGACCTGTGGAAATGCATGTTCCTCTTGCTGCTTCCTATTCTCTCTCCCATTTCCCCCTGCTCTTGCACCCAGCGCTGATTTCATCGGGCACCACACTCAACGAGCCTGGGTCACAGCTCTCTGACACAAGAAAACATCATTTTACAGTGATGGTGCTGGGGCCATGACCCAGGCTGCCCAGAGAGGCGGTGGGGTCTCCTCCTTGGAGGCCTTCAGAAGCCGCCTGGCCGTGGTGCTGGGCACCCTGCTCTGGGTGGCCCTGCTGGGCCTCCTCAGGCCCCTGTCCACCTCAACTATTGTGTGATGCCCACAGCTGCACCCCAAATGCTGTCAGTACCCCAGCAAGTTCCTTTAGAGCTTGCTGATGCCTCCTTCTTATCACAGCAGTTTTCAGCCCGCATACGTCGCCTGCTACCAAGAGTCAGTGGGATGGCAGCTCCAAAGTGCAGAAATCTGCTCTGAAAATGAGAGTACGTGGGTGGAGATGGAGACCCAAGACACAAGCCTGGAGCAATGTTTCAGAAAATGTCAGGTGAGGTGAGATGGCAGAGGAGTGGATACATTGCTGGGGGTAATTCTGTATTGACTGGAGAACGGCCTAGCTGCCCCAATGGGCCAAGGCCATAGATCAAAGCATGCAGATAGCTTCAGGGATGCCAATACATCAAGTGTCTGCTTAAAATACCAAGAATATTCAACCTCTCCAGAACAAGGGCTAAGATGATCGACAGCTACTGTTTCATGTGGGTATTAAACCTCAAAACTTCAGTAATACCAGCATTTCAACCGCAATGTCCATCTTGGTGAGGTTTTCAGTTCTGGATGATAGTTTTCTGTTTGTAAACAAAACACTTTCTTTTTTTTTTTCTCCCTCTCTCTTTTTTTTTTTTTTTTTTTTTTTTTAAACAAGAACTCACTAAAATCTCTGATCTTATTTCCAGAAACTGTTACTATCATCACTCTTTGCTGTTACTTTCTATAGTCCTGCCTCAGCCTCTCTCCAGCATCCTTCTGCTAATACTGGGCCAGAACACGTAGCAGCATGTAGCCATGTCCCCATACAGAACCACTGTTTGCAATTAATGCTGTGTCTTTATGTACATCGCTGCTCTATGTTCCTCTCCAAACAAGAGCCGTATCACCACTGTCTCAATTCTTAATGCGCAGGGGTTTGAGATCATTTTTTGGAGAAAAGGCAGTCTATGAAAATACTGCCTTGCACGGGGCTGAGTATTCCCCTGAGGACATCAGCTTCACCACTGTGGTAGATCTGAGCTGACAGCCTGAAATGGGCTTCACTCTGGGGACCGACTGGGGAGGGAACTTCCAAGAAGACAAATTCAGCCCAAACTTAAAATACAACTGCGGAGGTTAGGGGAAATTTATTTTTATGAAAAGCATGAACATTTCCTTATGGATTTCGGTGTTGTGATCTTTTAGGACAGGAAGATTAATCTCATTTCTGGGACAGGGAAATAAGAGCTAGATGTTATTCCCAGTGGGCAAGGATGAAATATCAAGAGCTGTCACCAGCCGAACAGAGTTATCTTGGAGAAATGATGGAAGACCTGTGGTCAGATATGGGCTTTTAATGATGGGCAGCCAAGGCAAACAGACTGAGTGATATGAACTGGCTGCACACTGCTGAGATGACTGCAAACCTGATGGAAACCTCAGGGATTTGAGGATGCTGCTGGGATGAGCTTGTGTGCATCTCTGTTTTGCCATTCTAACACAAGGACACCAAAATATTGCATCCCACCTGAAAGAAGCCTCATTTTGGAGTTGTGTCCTTCATTGTTGCATCTTTTTGTTGTGAAGGAATAAAGTCACTAGCAAAAAAGCAAGTGTTAAGAGAGAACAGAGTAATGTTGAATACAATCTGCTTTTGTGGAACAGAATTAAGAGGCTATTCCTTTTAAAAAGGTGAGTTAGTATTAACAAGAGACTGTATAGAGAGCCCAGGCAAGCTAGGTTGGGAGATCATGGCAGTGCTAAATACCTTGCAGTGCACGAGTTATTTCTTACCAGGGAGACCAGAAGCCCCAGTCAGTATTAAAAGCCTGTTATCCTATGGCAGATACAGAACAAACACAGATAGCATGGAGCCAGCCCTAGAAAATGTCTGTTTATTCTGATATAATGAGAGGTTTACACATCATCTGTGGACCTGCATTTAATCAAAACCCACAAATCACCTGCACGTGTACAAAAACACATGCCACCAAGCTTGTCTCTTTCATCAAATGTGATTGTTGTTAAAGAAAAGAACTGGTGTAAGGACTTGTATTGTTGGAGGGTACCATTGTAAGCCAAGTGAGGCTACATCCAGTGAGGGCAGTCTTCCAGTAATTGTGCTCTAAGGATTAACAATCAACACTTCAGGTATCAGAAGGAAAGAGCCTGGCTCAATTGCAGAGTATATACCTTCATAGCACAGCTCAGAAATATCACAGAGACAAAGATCTGTGGTCAAACCCATTCCCACAACTGATAGCAAATTACTGGCATCTTACTTCTGCCTTTCAGGGGAGAGCAGATCGACACAGCCACTTTTAAAAATGTTCTCCATTTGTGACAGCTTCATTCTTTTTATTTGCTGTCTCCCGTGGTGATGGTGCCCCAAACCCCTGTTCGTCCATGTCCCAGATTGATCAAATTCACCCATGGGCAGCACATTTGATGAGTGCTTCCCAATGGCATCCTCACCCAACAGCAGGAAGCCTGCTGCTTGGTGGATGGAGGCGAAGCACAGCATGGGACAGGCTGCACAGAGGGCAAGGGGGAACACAAGTGCTTCATCTGGTGCATGGCAGGGCTGTTCAGCCCTCCCCATCACCGGGTTAACACAAATCAGCTCCCAGTGTGGAGAACCTGAACGAGAGCCCAGGGCAGCTTTCGACATAGTCATGCTTTATGCTCTGCTGTCTATTCCCTGGCAAGGCACCCAGCAGCCCGGCTTGGCAGCGAGTCTCCTTGCTGTGCTGGAGAGAGCCAGAGCTGTCACAGCGGCTGATGTATTTGGGTTCCCTTTGCTGGTGACAAGCAAGTGCTCGACATTGTGCAGTGCCTGCTCCAGTGCCCCCGTCACTGCGTGCCTTGGCTCTCCAGTGAGTTGCCAACCCTGCAGGAGCTGAGATCCTGCGTGGAGTTAGGAGCTCGCAACAAAATCAGGAGCTTCCCATTGCTGGTCAGTCAGACACAGACGAAAACATTCATTTAGACTGTGCCATCTGCAGGTCCGGCACCAGTCCAAGGCTCGGAGCCTGCTGGTAATAGTGAGGTTAAAAAAGCCCCGGCTTAATCTGGAGAGTTGGGCTAAAACCCTTTCAGGATCACATCTGCCTCTGAATCAGAGCCCAATGCTCGCTGTTGTTCCGGTGGTCTCTTGCAGGCACTGAACATCTCAATGATGCTCTTCCACTCCTGACAAGTAAGACATGGGATAAAATTTTCAGAAGCATCTATTATGGAATTACACTGGGAAATTAAACATGTATTCAGCTGTATGCAGGCACGGAGCTCAACTGGCAGGCTCACGCTGTCACCATTCAGCCTGCAGAATGAGGAGGCAGTGCCCAGGGTGCCTCCTGGTCTGTGCTAACTGCTGCTCCGTGCTTGGGAGCAGTTCTGGTGAGCGTTATGGATCTGTGTCTGCTGCAGCCATGCCAGGGCCCTGCTAACAGCTTGAGAGTACAGACTATTGATTTCCAGTGTCTGCCTGCGTTGTTTGATTTATTGGTCTGTGTGAATTTAGAGCCTGAATCCGGCTTAAAAACCTGCACCGTATCAGCCCTCCTGATAAAGCTTTGCCCTTTAGAGAGCCCCAGACACAGGCACCTCACTGTGGAACTGGCCCTGGGACACAGCTTGTGTGAACACCTCTCACAAACAAAAGGAACAAGAAGGGACAAAAGGGAAACTCGTCTTGTGAAGAACTACCAACTGCCTGCCAGGCAAGCCTCTGGCTGCAAAAGATCCTTGGATGAGCAGCTGAAGCTGCCTGGTAAACCTGTGGTAGCTCAGAAACTACCGATGTGTTTCTTGTGGATATTTATGTCCTCCTTGTAGCCACTACCACACAGGTGGAAGCAGAGCTTCTGCGTTCACCAAACAAATACTCTTTTAAAAAAGGAGCCCGAAGTACTGCCCAAAGTACTGCAGACATCTAAGTACGAAAATGAGTTGTCTTGGTGTCCTTAATACAAGAATACTCTGAGCTGAGGGCAGGGATCAAGTCCGTATCAAGACACAAAACCGTTATGTTGCCAGAATTATTGTTATGTCCCCTGCATAGGTAAGGCCTCCAAGTGAAGCGACAGAATATGGATCACATTTCTAAGAAAATTTGTTCCTATAAACTCCTGCTGATTTAAAGCCACCTGCGATTGTCAGGGATCCAGATTGTCTCAGTTACAATCCTACACCTAAGCGAAGACGTGCAAACCTCCAGCCTTGCCAGCAGACAGCTACATTTATATTTTATATACAATATTCTTCCTTGCCTCGGATTTGTTTTAACCTTTGTCACTGAAGGTTCATTGCCATAAGATACATGTCCGTGCTGGGCCTGAGTTCGGAGGACAGAGCTCCAAGCAAACCCAGAGCATTGTAGGATGTAGCAATGTTTTCCTCAACAGGCAAATCTTTCAGCACAGATACTGAGTTGTAATAGGGGGGAATGTTTTGCTGCATCCTGTGCATTTCTGATGAGCTGGAGAAATAAATTCTGACTAACTGTGGCCATAAATGATCCCCTGACATTTCTGCGAATATCCTCTGCTAATGCAGCTTTCTGCTCGAGTTCCAGCTCATGAATCCTATTCTGCCATAGCACTTGCAATAGCAGGTGTAAAGAAGATTATTCATTTACTGCTCTCACTTGCTATGTAGGGCTATCAGTCTTGTTAAATCACTGCTTAATATTTCTAAGTGCACATTCAAGCTAATTGCACATGCATAATCCCTACACAGGTTTCACTACTCATCTTTATCAATGCCCTGGGCTTTAACAATACTTTTTTTTTTTTTTTTTTCCCTAGCCATTGCTGAAATTCTTTGAGCATATGTGGCCTGGGTATTTGGACAACACCCTAAAACTTATTTCCCCATGTGACCTTTAGGACTGGAACACATCTTGCTGAAAAGAAAAATTAATTCATGTCTGAACCGCCAACATATTTTCTGTGACACCAAAGTATATTATTGAGTTGATTTTCTTGACCTCTTTTCAAAGGTAGATTTCAGAAAAGCATGACACTGTGACAGTGTAATTTTCCTTTTGCCACATCAAACCTGTGACCAAATTCTGTTGCTTTTATCTATTGCTCGTTTTCCCTGCTATTTTGCTCCTCTCTTTGGGGAGACAGGGCTAGGAATAGAAGTTGCAGTTGGCAATGACAAAAGCTTGGAGGCAAAGATTGAAAACATGGCTAAACTTTTGACTCAATATTGCATCCTGAGGCTTGCAGATTTATCAGTTATATCCGCTAAGGACAACTTGACCTGCAAGGCCAATACATTAACGTGTTGTCATCACAACTGTTTTACTCAATTCTAAAGAGACCCTACTGCCAGCATTGACTTTTAGCCAATTTACCCTTGCTTTTGAATCCCCAAATCCTTATGGTCTTATTTATTCCTTTCTGATAGGTAGAGTGGGAGAGAGATGAAAAAAACTATATTCCAGAATAGTGTACAGTAGGTGTCCCATGATGAATCATCCTTCCTGCCTATCTACCTCTCCTAAAGTGAGTCATTAGAAGAAGAACATGAGCCCTCTTAAGGGTTTGGCTTTTCTTAGCAAGACAATCATTTGCTGTATTCTCATGTATAAGAAGATCCATTCTGTTTAAGCTATTATTGTGCCAACATGAAATAATTGCTCAGATATTTTAGGTATTTGTCTAGTGCAAATATAAGAAGAATCCATAATGTCGGTGCTCTGAGAAAAGGGGAGTTTATGCTTTAGTAAAATACCTTCTATTTACTCCATAGTCCAAGCTTCAGTTGGTTGTTTATTTGTTAAGAAGATGAAGAGTTCTGTCCTGTACACAGTTGAACAATGAATAGTGGAAAATAGCAGACAACCAGCCCTTTCTTGAGATCCCACTAGGACTTCAAGCTGGAGATGACTTCTGACCACACTGAGAGCTTCCTAATAGCATTTGGGTCCACATAAAAACGCAGAGGGCATTGTACCTGTCTGCGAGTGGCACCACCTCATGTACTTTTGTGCTGCTTTTTTGTTACTCAGAAAGATCCAGAGTTGTGTTCATGTCCTAGGAGGGCCTGGCTGTACCACCACAGCTCCTAGTGATGTGGAGTGATGTGGTACTGAGTGCAAGGAACCTTTCAGCCCATTTTAGATGCTGAACTCCCAGATCCTTGCATGGTCAATGTAGAGAAAGTGTCAGGGTTCTTATACTGGGCACCCATAGATGAAGTCCTGAATGTGGCTCATGCTGTAGATTTGCTCCCACCTTTTTCCCTTGTTTCTTTTAGTGGCTCAGGTAGAAGTCAGTGATCCCCCTGCTGTCCTTTTGCCTTCTTCATAATACAATTATTGACATACCCTATCTTGAAAAATATTTTGAGCAGGGGAATGTTTACACTGCAAAGAGCATCAGCTTTATATAAACTAACTATTGTGAAATACCAGAGCTGAAAGTTAAGAAATAACCTTGCAGAAGGGGTAGTACCGCGTGGTGCCACCTATCAAAGTCTCTGTCTTCCTTTTCTTCCTTTCTCTAGCTGCTACAGCAATCAGAAGCTGAATCCATATTCATAAATGCACCATGGTATCATGTGCAATGAATTCATTACAGTGAAATGCTCCTGAAGGAACTCAGACGAGAAATGAGAATTGTTAACGAGCTGAACCCTTTCAATCCACAAGTCCCAGCCACGATGGCTGTGAGCATTGCGGCATGGCTGCAGGAGATCACAACTGCACCGGTGAGCTAGCAAGGCTGAAGAGCTGGGTTAAATTTATCTTCAAGCCTTAAACTCGTAACTCCACCAACAATCCCCTGTTTAACTTTGTTCTCTCTCAAGATAAAGCTGAAATAAACAGCTGAGTGGTGAAGTTCAGCCACAGCAATTGTATGATGTTGGCATTCTCTAGCAAGTAAAATGGGAAGCTTTCAATGTGTTTATTGAGCTTTTTGGGATAAAGGTATCTGATGCATCCTAAAATTGTTTTACCTCTTCACCCTTCTTCAGGATAATCTAACTGAACATTAAAGAAAACTGCATGACATTTATTTTTTGTCAAGTTGCTGTGGTAATACTGCATGCCACTGCAGCAGGCAGTGAGGGGAATATTAAAATCTTTTGCCAATCCATTCTCCAAAACCTTCCCAGGGGTATTGCCAGCTTTGGGCAGACTAGGGGTAGTCACCAAAAGCCACATACCTTCCACCTACAGTGGTGGTGCTCTGGAAAATTAGAATCTGAAGATTAGGGAGTGCTCTTGTGGAGGAGCAGATATGGGTCGAGGTTTGCTTGCTGTGGTCAATCCCCAGCTCCACCATCACCGTTTGAAGCATGAGCCAGAGCCCAGCTCTCCAGGATTTTTCTCCTTCTCTACATCAACCTTTGCTGGCTCCTCTACATTTCTCTCCCAACAGAAGGAATAGTGCATTCCTGCTTACCATCTCTTCCATAAGGTAGCAGAGCTTTGTTTTGCCTGTTCTTGCAAGAACCTGTAAGTTGGTCCTGGCCCAAAGCCTAGTTTGTGCTCACACTGCAGCCCTGTTTCATTTGCCTGGCTTTCACACTCCCATGACCTGTCTGCAGCAACAGAGCAGTACCAACGAGCCTCCTGGTCATTAAGAACCACATTGTAGAACTATATCCACATTTTCCCAAGTTTTCTTATTTGTGGATTTTTTTTTCCCAGAGAAATATTAAAACAACAACAAAAATTAATAGGAACATGCATCGGCAGACCTAGCCCTCTTAGTCTATGACTATTCTGTGTATAGGGCTGATTGTGAAATATTCCCTTGAGCATAGTCTCAAAGACAATTCAATTTGAAGTAATGAAAGGTTTTAATTAAAGAATATTGAAATGCCTCTTGAAAATATTTTTGTTGTCCAAAATCCCATTTTTTTTTTTCCTCGTGTGAACGAAAATGTTGCTATCTTCATTTTTTGGATATTAAAATCTTGCTGGTCTCATTTTAAAACAAAAATAATTGTATGTCTGATATGCCAATACTTTAAAAAATTCAGGCAGCTCTCTGTATTTGTCACCATAGCACCAGCAGTCCTGGCAGGGGTTGGGATTTTTACAGTGTGTGCTGTACAAGCAGAGCCTTCAAGGAGGATCTCTTTTAGAGCTCGGTTCTCTACTACTGCAACCCACTTTTATGCCATATTCACAGTGAGAAATGATGAGATACTGAGACAGCTCTCACCATGCAACAAGTGAAGACCAGTCGTGAATCACCAGCTGAAGGCTTATCTTGTCTAGGTGCAGTAAGGCAAAGCCAACAGAATCTTCTTTCTGCTGGGATTATATGTGGAGATAGGGTGGTACCCTGAAGATAGCTGCTGATGTTATCCTTTCTGAAGGAAAAACACATCCTTTCTGAAGCACAGATGTAGGAGCAATGTGATTCCTTTGAAGAACTATTGTCATGCAAAGTTGAACCAGTCAGTGGATGCTTGGGGAACAAGAGATGACAACAGCAAGAAAGGAGATTGAATCATTTTGTGGGAGGAAAAGGGAGTTCATTGTTAAGATTCATAGGGAGAACATAGCAGATCTGCTTCTGAGCTCTTTCCATTTATCCAGAGCTTACACAAGATTCACTGTAGAAAGAGAAAGATGCTATGAACCTAGTACTTGAGCATCTTGGAGGTGAGCTTGGTTAAGTGCACAGGGGAACACACCCAATGGGCATGCTGCTGCCCACCTTTGTCCCAGCTAGACTTCTCACAGCCAGTCAGTAAAATGCCAGAAATTAATGCCTTGATGCCAGAAAAGAATGCAAGAAGAAGTCGTTATGGTGTTGTTTGATGCTTTGCTTTACCTGATTGCCACTGTTTCCTTCTCTCCCTGCAAGTCTCCTTAAAAACCCCAATGAGCACACCAAAGGGCAAAACGGACCATCTCCTTTTCTTCTTTTTCCCTGTTGTCGAGGCCTAATTTCTAACACAACGACTCTGAAAACTTTCATTGCCAGGCTTCCCGTTTGGCATTACTAACATCTTTTCATTTGGGTTAATTTAGTCAGTGTTTAACTTTGCTTTCTATGCTTAAGTAACAAGCTGAGCAGAACGTTTGTTACCTTGGGCAACTGGCTGCCGGTAATTTGTTTTTATTCGTTAGCATTTTGTTCCTAAACAGAGCTGAGCAAACAATCAGTAGTAAACAATTCACTCATTTAATTTAGTTCCCCCCCCCTTTTTTTTTTCCCTTTCTATTTTCAGATTCCTTTTTATCCAGGCTTGGATCAGATTCGCAGTTGATCTAAATTGCCATTACGGTGCTGCTGCTGCTGCGGTAACTATACAGATTTATTTCATCCAGACTAGACTTCCTTTTATTAATATGTGAATTACCTGTACCAGTTCACATCCACAAAAGAAAACACCCCTAACTGTTCTCTGGTTATGATCTCCTTTCCATGAATGATTTTGAGCTGTGACGGCTCCTTATTTGTTCATGTTGCATGTCAAGGGTCACCTAAATCTTGTGGCAGTGTTTCTGCTTCTGACTGAATGTCTGCAGCTATGTAAATAGAAGATTGACCTTTCTGGTGTAAGTTGTAGAAGAAGTAATTATTATTATTATTATTATTATTGTTTTTTTTTTTTTTTTTTTTTTTTTTTTTTTGCATGTACAAGCATGTGTATGTGAGCCTGAGTGTTGAAAATCCCTGTATACCTTTCACGCCAACACCACCTCACTTACAATTGTTTTTATGGAAATATAGGCAAATATTGCAGAAAAATCAGCCAAGATGCTTATGCTCACATCCAGCCACCACATCCAAAAGCACCATCACATTGATTTGCATGACAAACAGGGAAACATTATAAATGACATCAATTTATGGCATATGTGGTTTACTCTAATCATCTGATGTCCTCAGGAACTCAAAGCCCATCTCTGGCTTCATTCTGTAACCTACCAAAGTTGATTTTGTGCAGGGGTATGTGTTTGGGCTCTGGTACTGCTCCTCCTGCAGAGAATGCTGTGGCATCAGGCAAATTTAATACTCAGACCATTTCTCCATCTCCATTTCTCCCAAGAATATGCAGCTCAATACATGCCTGAAGAACATTTTCAGAGCTTTTAGTTGATGGTTTTTAGCAACAAAACTGGTAACCTGGTAAGTGAAACTGCTAAGGTGGAGAGAGAAGTCTATTCCTAGTGATCTAGAGCTGCAGTTTTTAGAAATGCCTTTTTTTTTTTTTTTTCCTTTCTCTGAAATAATCCAATATTTCTCTTATTGTTAACCAGCTCTTTCTTTCTCCCTTTGTCTCCCTTGGCCAGATGTGTCTTGACTCTGGACCAGTCCTGTTTTTAATTATGATTTATTTGTCATTCTCCTTTTTCTGGCACACAACAACCATTGGGATACGCTTACTTAACAAAACACAAAGAAATAGAAATGCAGATAGAAGAAAATTTAAGCTCAGGTTCAAATGTTCAACTAGCCTCAATTTATATGAAAAAAAAAAAACACAAAAAACAAATTAAAAGCCTATTTACCTAATACCCTACATCTATTTCAGAACTGCCAGTCATTAACTATTTACCTGGGACTTAACAGTGCTATTTACTAATCAATAGTGAGAACCATGGCAACCCTGGCACTACAGAGCCTGCTATCTTATGGGAACAGTGCTAAAGAAACACAAACTCTCAGTCCTTAATACCTGGTTCTTTTCTGCCAGGTTTCAGAGGAAGGTAAATTTTCCATTTTCCAACTTAATCTTCTCCTTTAAAGAATAAATCTGCTCTTGGCCACTGCTTGGTTTTTTATTTATTTATTTATTTATTTATTTTTAAATCTCTCTTTTAACAACAGTATTGTGGCAAGATGGGCATGTTGTAGAGGCACCAGGAGAGGAATAATGCAAGGTAGAGTGTCTATAGGGTCTTCAGGCTGTGTCTGAATCTCTGTAGCATTATGGACTGGGGATCCAACCCTGTAGGGTGTGAAAGCACTACATGGATAACACTTATTTTTCCAGCAGCCTATAGGTTCTCCATGACACTATTATTTTCTAGGAAAAGAAAAAACAACAAACAAACAAAAATAAATATATATTGAAAAAAAAATCAGATCCTCTGCCACCCTAGGAAAATATCTGCAAGAAAAAGTGTTTGGGGCTCCTACTCACCATTGGAAATGGCTTTAGAGGCATTTGCTTTTCTTTCAATGAAAATGTCTGTGAAAAAGAGGCACTTATCATAATGTCTATGAGTCATAGACCAGTTTTCATTAACTGAGAGTTTTGATGGAAAATTTTCAACCAGCCTTAATCATACCTACCAGCAGGTCTGCAAGGATCTCCCTGAGCGTTCGTGCCAGACCCTCATTTTAATACCAGGAAACTGACTGAAATGCTAACTAAAAATAGAATAATAAAATGTTCAAGTACAAGTACCATAAGGACTAGGCAGAAAGGCTTTTGCAAAGAAAATCATGCTTTAGTAATCTATCTAAAATTCCATCAGCATATTAATAAAATCAGAGCTGAAGCAAGACTGGATGATGTCATTTATTTGGGGGTCCAAAACCCATTTGATAAAATCCTTCACGATTTTGCAATTAAAATTACAGGCAATTAGAATAACATCAACTGAAATTTAAATAGCAGGAGTACAAAGTTGAATATTACTGTGCAACACACACATGCAAAAAAAAAATAAAAATAGCAAAATGTAAGAAAAAATGTATTACAGACAGTGATGCACTATGGATGATGTTATCTTGACATGTCTATTTAAAAAAAAAAAAGAGGAAAATGGGGATTAAAGTATTTCCTGGGGCTTCTCCCAGTGCTCAGCCTGGAGGGCAGCTCCAAGAGATTGGGCTACAGACTAAATGAAGAATGTTTTGGCTAGAATTACAAAGTTTTAACTGAGATTAATTGTTTCAATTTCCTAATTGTCTTAGGTGAAATGCAATTACAAAACCAATGGGCTGCCTCTTTCTTGCCTCTTGCTCCAAGGTTTATCAAGAAAGTGGATGCCTGGTAGAAGGCCACCTGACAGGAGTCATTGCTCCCTCTCTGGATCCCCTGGCAGGAGATATGCTCACGTGGGTAACAGGGATTGGGAAGGATGTGACTGGGGAGAAACTACTGTGCAGGCACAGGGTTTGGGGATTTTCTTCTTCCTTCATCCCAGTTTAGGTGAAGGGAAGTTGCTGCAGATGCCTGATGAGGCAGAAGGAAACCTGATCTTAACGCAGGTGAAACCTCGTGGCAGTTTAAGTGGAGGAAAAGGGAGTGGGGATGCTGAATGACCTGATAAACCTGCAGGGAGCTTGGGAATTGTAAGTAAGACCTGAGGGCTTAGACTTTACTAAGGAGCAGCAAATATAACATGTAAGTCCAATTAGATCCAACAAGTTGGATCTATAGCTACAGTAGCTATAGATGAAAATGTCAAATAATCTGTATCGTAAGATTTAAAGCACAATAAATTGTAAAAAGGGCTCAACAGTGCTCTTTCTCACAGGTGGGTGAGCATGTGGAAGCTGCTGGCTCCATGTGTAGCTGGGCTTAAATGTTGTCAAAGCACACCTGTGAATAATAACACACAATCACATGGCCAAGAAAAGTCTTATGGAGACACAAGTAATTCCATGGGTCTCAGAGGTGAGGTCTTGTGCCATAAAATAACCTTCAGAAATGGAGATAAGGAACAAAATTTAATTCTGGCTTAATTCCTGCAGCATTTCTTTTCAGCATTTGGGTACTGATATTAACCTTCAGAAACTAGCTGGAGGGAGCTGGAGTTTTGATCCATTATGGAAATTATCTGTCTTTGTGGGCTAGTATTTGCATAGTGAGGTGCATACCCATTTCTCACCAGCCTACTATCATCTTTTCCTGTAAGCTTAGTGCAAATGGTAAGATATGCTGATAGGGAAAAGGGCCAGCAAGATTGAGGTGTCTAATTTCAGGGTCACAAGTCAAATGTGTTTCCAAATCCAGAAGGCAGGCAAACATATTTCAAGCTAGTTATCACAAAGGAGGCTGTGCCTGACTTTCGGTAACTCAAGGAGTGTACAGGCCCGAGCTGCCCACGTGCAAGGAGCATGAAATACCTACAAGGCTGATACGCAGAGACCTGCCTCTTGAGCCAGCCTGAAAAAGAGTCCAGGAACGGGCGCTGATTATGTGCTGTCATAGTATGGGGAACCAACATTTTAAAATCTGAATTGTTTGTGTCTTGCTTAACTCCAAGTGAAGCACTTGTATCAGCTGCAGAGTTTGGGTGGGAGTGAGGCTCCTTGCCCAATAATGCACTGATTCCTGTCCTCGGTCAAGACCTTAAAGACACATGGGTGCCATCTTGTCTGCCTAATGGGATGTAAACTCTCATTGTCAAGAACAATTGTGTATTTCTACAGAAGAGTGAAATAGGGCTGGGGAAATCTGTGTATTGTATTAACAAGCGTGACTTAATGGGCTATGTGTTTACACGGGAGGGATGGATACCCACTTCCAACTTAAATAGAAATATCTTTTTAAGCAAGAGAAATGTCTGAAGGCCCCATTTCAAAATACTTATAACCCAAGGTTAGGGCTTGAGGTAAACAAGACAGGTGGAGGGGAAACCTGAAGCTAGGTTTCATATAACCCTGGTAAATAGCCTAGGAAATATCTGGCAAGGCACAGTGTTGGTCAAGAGAAGGCCTTCCAAATTTCTGAGAGGCCATAACCTGACCCAAACACTAAGCTCCAAAGCCAGGATTTCTGCTCTGAATGTGAGTCAAATGGAGATGCCTGGCCAGGGGAGGCGAACATGGGTGTCCCCTTCAGTCTTCTACTGCTAGCACCATGTCCAGCAGTTTCTGTAGCCTTGTTCTCTGGGTCCTAACTCTCCACATCCTTTGCACACAGGGTATCTAGTTCCTGTTGTGGTGGAAAAGTGTCAAACACTGACATTTCAGTTCAGTAGATAAAACCTAGAAGAACTTTTTCTCTGGTCCAGTGACTAAAGAGTTACCTTCTTGCCTTTCCAATGATCTAGCTGATTAACATTGGTAAATTGCTCTGGAATTAAGTTCTAAATGTTGGTATATTTATTCATAATGTAGCTCATTTTGCTGCCAGATATTGCTAATGATGTTTGGCAATGGTCTGGGTGTCTAGAAAAACTTGAATTTTTCATTAAAGGAAACAAGCAGTAATTTTTGAGTCTTGGGCTAATGTTTCTAATGAAAACTCAAAATGGACACATAAAAGAAGTCGGGTTTTTGCAACCAATCATCTTACAAATGAAATTAATATTTTTGAAAGCATTTTGTTGTTTTCTTTCAACCACTCCTAACAGTCTATCAATAAGTATGAGCTAATTATCAGAAGTCATCTCATCCTACAAAAGCAGGATGAGAAAGTAAATTAGAAATGCCATTGAAACTACAGTAACAAAGGAATTTGATGGAGTAAAAACCTGAAAGGCTGGGAACATTTTATTGTGTTGGTAAACCAGGAGTCTTGGTATTATAAATACTTTGAGCTTTTGAATATTTAACAGCAGTATGAACTTTTATTACTTTTAATATGGCATAGTTAGGCTTTTGCCAGATAATGACTCTGCTCTCTCAGCTCAAGCTAAACTACTTATCTCCCACAGCACATGATTTACCAATAGCTTACATTACCACTTACTGCTGAATTTAAACAGAGCCATAATGCAAACTGTGCTTGTAGATGAACATACAGGATGTGTTATGATCTTTCTGAATATTTAGATGTAATTATTTTATCTCTACCTGACGCTTGCTGTTTCCAATACTCTGCTATGTGACATTCATGGACTAGCAGATGATAACTCAACCTCATGTGTAATTTTTAATGGAACTTTGAAAAAATAGGACTGGATGTATGCTTTGACTATATTTGATAAGTAAAACAACAACAACAATAACAAGTATGTTAATCAAAGAATTGATTGAATGATATGTGATTAATTTGGATTTCAAAAGATGGTAGCTTCCATAAATGCAAGGTGTGTGTTGTGGGAATCTAGATGTGACAGGATGGAGCAAGAATCCTGAATCCCTTCCCTCTGGGAAATTCAGTATTGACTGGAGCCCATTATCCTGTAGAAGGAGACTTTCCAAAAACCCAAAACTCGGATTTGCCATCTGAGTGTTTGGTCAACCAGCTGTTTTCAGGTGCCCCCTGTGATTTTTCAGAAATGCCCAGTTGCCTGTCTCCCCCTCCAATGCTGACTTCAGGGTTGTCTAGACCCCTAGATATGTTGAAAATCTGCGAGGTACTTACATACCTTTGGGCACTTACATAATTTCAAATATGTCCTTTACTGCTGGTGTCTCAGCTCTTGCTGTAGCAAAACAAACAAACAAACAAAAAAAAAATTTCTATTCTCTTTCCTAAAATCAGTCCATTTGCATTCTGGAAAGATAAAAATTTTGGTTTGATTTCAATACCCCTCTGAGGGTGGATAAATACTCTTTGATGCAGTGACATATAGAAACACCTGAATTCAGTTCTGTTACTTGAAGATGCAAATGCATTCACCAGGATATAGCTGTGTGGTTTTGACTACTTTTTCAAGAAGGCACAGATTTGGAAAAAAAAATAAAATAAAATCATCTGCTTGTTTCGTTTCTTTCCTTTTTAGAAAAGCTAGGAAGTTTAACTTTCTGACTTGCAACCCCCACACATAGCAATGATCTGCAAGATGAACAGAGATGAAATGGTTGATCAGTATGCTCTTGTTATAAAAATTCAGAAATGTGGGATAAATAAATGTTTAGTAAAAGCAGTGAAATGTTGAAGAAAGAGGAAAAACAGCATAGATCTCAACTGATACAAAAAAGCAGAGCACAATAATGCTCATTTTTTAAAGGCATGATTGATGTCTAAAATTCGTGTGATACTAGGATGCAATAGCAAATGCTCATGAAGTAAATTCTCATGTAATCATGGGCAAAAGTCCTAGTTTATGTTGTTCATCCTTAAAATTTTGTTCAGAGCTTCATTGACGTACCAGGTGTCTGAGAAATTGTGTCTGAGAAATTGGTAGCTGTTGGCTCTTTTTGGCTGTGAGGGAGAATCTCCAAGGTGATTCTGATTTAATTAACATTGCAGCTATCGCTATAATGTCTAAGCATTAACTGAACCTTTCATAAGTTCATCCACAGAAGCAGCACATTGTGGTAGATCTTGCATCCACTTTTGCCTTTGTTCTAGAGCTTTTGCTTGCTGGATTTGTTGTCTGTACAACATTAATAGTTTCCAGTTTCTCTACTGAAGAAAAGATGTGGTGAATGCGTGGGCAATGGCAAAATTCCCACTGACTTTGATGGGGCCAGGATTTCACTGAGGAAGTTTTGGCCCCCATCCATTTTAGATTAATGGTTTGTTTCCAGTAAATACATGTACATGCAAACTGGAAGTCATCTCTTAAAACGAGCCTCTATTACCTCCCAGGTCCAAGTGAATCTTTGATATTAGAAAAACATCCTCCCTTGGTAACCTTCAAACACTTAGTGGTCATACATCTGAGACATAAAAGCCATAAAAAAAAGGCAGGAGGAAAGGAGCCGTGTCCTGTTTACACGTGTACATGTATGACAAGTTGATGGGTGACTGCTATCTTATTTAGTGTGCCATGGCACCGTTGGCCTAGCAAGTGCGTGGCTGCTGTCCTGCCTGAGGTTTAACACAACCACATGGGGAACCCTGGCTTGTCTGGGGATGGCAGGGGCCAGACGGGGCAGGTCTGCTCACCTGGAGGTATAAAAGGAGAAATGAGCCCAGGCTTTGCAGGCATGAGTGCTGGGGAAGACCCTCACAAGGATCTGTATCGTGTGATGGGATGTGCTTAGAGCCCACAGGTTCTGGGTACATCCCCCAACAGCACTGCTACCCAAATCCTCATCAAGAGAGAAAGCTGGCCACAGAAAGTCATGTGGGAGGTGGAGTGACACTGTGCATGCTGGCTTCCATCTGTATGCTGAAGGTGTGTGCAAGGCTTTTGAAGAAATTAAGTCCTATTAAATAGAAACCAGGGCTTTGTTTTATTCATAAGGGTTTATATATATATATATATTTTTTGTTCACCTTAAAATATTTGTCCTCACTCTATCGTACCATTTTGCCCAGTTTCACTGTGAAACAGATCCGATATTGCAGAACAAGAAGAATCCAACTGAAAAGTCAGTGCTCTATTTCTCCCAGGCACTGTTTTTTAAGGACCTAGGAAGGAGGAAATATATTCTGCCAGTCATCAGAGAGTCGGTGTTGGAGCTTGTGCTGACAGGTGCTGGCTTTTGGAAGGGAGCAGATGGCAGAGAGACATCCAGCAGGTCTAATTAAGCCATGAGGCACTACAGAAACAACGAAGAAAATGTAAGTCCAGCCCTGCCACACTTGAAAAGAAGTTCTGTAAGGGTTCCTTGGAGCTTTGTGGGGAGAGGAGGAAAAAAAAAAAAAAAGCATTATTATTATTTATTTTAATAATTTCTGGGTCTTTTCGGGTGTACCGATAAAGATGTTAGCTGCTCCAATGCACACTCATCTGTGACATCTCCTTGGTTCAGATTGGGCAGGTTATGTTGCCAGCAGCAGCTGGTAGGACTTCAGGAGGAACCAGTGTGAAGGGTACAGGAGGCAGGAGAAGCAAGGTGCTAAACTGTGCCATCCTGGATAGCAGGATGCCTTATGCATGGTTATGCTTCATCCTCTCCTCTCCTCTCCTCTCCTCTCCTCTCCTCTCCTCTCCTCTCCTCTCCTCTCCTCTCCTCTCCTCTCCTCTCCTCTCCTCTCCTCTCCTCTCCTCTCCTCTCCTCTCCTCTCCTCTCCTCTCCTCTCCTCTCCTCTCCTCTCCTCTCCTCTCCTCTCCTCTCCTCTCCTCTCCTCTCCCCCAGCCACATGTGGTCAACAGGTTACCGTCTCTGCTCTTTCCCTGCATTATGAATGCAAGAGATTCAAATTGTTTAAAAGTCTCATTTTCCAAGTTCCACACTGTGAATGCTTGGAAAATGCTAATTATTACATGATAAAAAGGGTTTGCATAAATTATGTGATTTTTTTTTCCCCCTCCCAGGAGAATCTAGCTTTTGTTCAAATCTTCTTTATTTTCTTTGAAGCTGCAAACCATTAGGCACTGTATTCGGATAGTGCATAGCCAGATATTATACTTATAACCAAAATATAATGATTAAAACACCACTTACTAAACAAAGCTCGAAGCTTTTTGTATAAAAACCATTAGGATCACACACATGCACAAGCACCAATTCACAACGTGGTAGGATAATGAGCAATCTAAGGCACACACTAAAGTGTAGATAATGAGACTCCTACTTATTCACATTTCATTAGCAGTATAAAGGATCTAAATCAGCTCTGTCGCTACTCATTCCATAAAGCATTGTCATCACTTTCATTTAAAAAAACAGATCTTAGTTCGCTATAATTACTGCATAAAAGCCCTAGATATTGTTTCCAACAGATCAGGTTTACTTCCCCGAACAAAAATGGGGTTGGACATCATAATGAGCTACGTATCAGCTAGACAGGTTAATTCACCCCCAGAATGGCTCATCTTACTCTGGAAATAAAGGAACTGCTGGCTGACCTTGTGTTTCAGGGTTCACGGGCAGGGAGCCTCCTTCACAGCCTTCACCTCGGAGCTACAGCAGCTGCTAGCTTCAGACGAAATATAGCCACGCAGGTCAAAGTCCTCACATCTCAGAAGTTCCTGGGGACTGTGAAGTAATGAGGTGTGAGGAAGAGGAGGTCCTCACCCCCCAGGATGTTATTGCAGGGCCATGAGGCTGTGCCCGTGTTGCAACACCCGCGCCCTGCGGCAGCATCACTGCATCCTGCCCAGGCCCCTTGGCTGCGTTACACCAGCAGGGCTCCGTGTCAGGAGGTCTCAGCAGCACAAAGTGCCACCAGGAGCTACAAAGCCAACACTGACGGCTTGACACATCCTGGGAATTAACTGGCCAAGGCTCCTGGTCTGCACAAGGCCCATGTACCTAACCAGTAACAGGCAGGGTGCCACAGGTAAGGGAGTGGTTCTCACCTCACGTGCATTTTTAATTGATGAAGTACTTAACGGGGCAAGCACACAGCCATGAGCAGCGGTGTGTGTTCAGTTCATGCTGTGTGTATTTAGGATCTCTGGTGAAGGTCCCTTCCAGCTGAGCTGTGCTATTGAGTTTTGAGCTGTCAAGGATGAAATATTGATTGCTGTATCCTCCCTACGCAGTAACCCAAGCATCTTCTGTCAACTTGTATTAATTCCTTGATGGATTACGGATATATGCTGCTCTTTGGGACAGTTATCTGTTGTGTAGCCCTCCTTGCCACACTCCCTACACCTACATCAACTACCCAGATGAACAACTAAAATAAAAAATGAGACCTCCCACGTTTAGGTTTGCAGAGATTGAAGAAATAGTTTTGTCCTGTCTCTGGCATGCATTTCCCTTTTGCTTGGGGAAGTCATTTAGCCATTCTGGTTTTATGATTGTAAAGTAAAAAGCAGAAATAATCTGTAATTCACCACCCAGGGTTGTGAGGGTGAAATAGCTGCTGTGTGAGATGCTCTAAGGTTCTCAGTTTGTCACTGAAGGATGGAGAGGTCCTCTGTGAAGGCCCCAGGTCAGAAGCTAGGAGCTCCACGTCCTGCACAGTTTCTCTTATGATGCTGAATCACACACACACACAGAATTTCTAGGTTGGAAGAGACCTCAAGATCATCGAGTCCAACCTCTGACCTAACACTAACCAGTCCTCCACTAAACCATATCCCTAAGTTCTACATCTAAACGTCTTTTAAAGACTTCCAGGGATGGTGACTCCACCACCTCCCTGGGCAGCCTGTTCCAGTGCCTAACAACCCTTTCGGTAAAGAAGTTCTTCCTAACATCCAACCTAAAACTCCCCTGGCGCAACTTTAGGCCATTCCCCCTTGTCCTGTCACCAGGCACGTGGGAGAACAGGCCAACCCCCACCTCGCTACAGCCTCCTTTAATGTAATAAGTGACAAGTTTAAGTGATAAGGTCGCCCCTGAGCCTCTTCTCCAGGCTGAACAAGCCCAGCTCCCTCAGCCGCTCCTCGTAGGACTTGTTCTCCAGGCCCCTCACCAGCTTCGTCGCCCTTCTTTGGACCCGCTCAAGCACCTCGATGTCCTTCTTGTAGCGAGGGGCCCAAAACTGAACACAGTACTCGAGGTGCGGCCTCACCAGAGCCGAGTACAGGGGGACGATCACCTCCCTAGCCCTGCTGGTCACACTGCTTCTGACACAAGCCAGGATGCCGTTGGCCTTCTTGGCCACCTGAGCACACTGCTGGCTCATATTCAGCCGACTGTCCACCAATACTCCCAGGTCCAAATGTGCCACGTAATGTGCCACATAAGTTCTGAGTGATTGTTATACCGAGTCTCATAATATCTAATGCAACAAATATCTGTACCTTATTTCTGGACAATTACGCCGGCCCCTGTCCTGACTGTTTTCTGCTCTGAGTACTGTTGGTTTGTCCCAATAGCATGTTCTTGCTAACTCGTGATTGCTTATCTTCAATTTAAGGCACTGTAATACTTACATAAACGTAACCTTATTGTTTCCATCCTTCATCAAACCCATAGCTCTCAAATCTTTTGAGTATAAAAATCTAGAGCAGAGCCTTCCGAGCACTGCCAGCCTGACATTTAATAACTTTTATATACTTTCCTGGCTGGATGTGCTCTACTTAAAAGCAGGATATCTCTTGCTTATTTCCATTCAGCATGGTAGCCAATTAACGTTTGGTTCACTGATGCTCTTCATCCTCAACCTGCAACTCATATCAAGCATGAATTACTAAGCCCCACTGTATCTATGTAAGAGACATACCTGAAGTGCAGCAACTTTACTTTTGCATGAAGGTCACTCAGCATAATGAGGGAAGGACAGGGTTGCCAGCTGTCTCCCAGCAGGATTTTGGCCATGTCCTCTGTCACACCAGGGAATCTCCTGCTTCAGGCAGAAGACACTGTCCTGGGCCTTTTGTGGAGCTCTGTGTGACCATGTAGGATTAAGGAGGCTACATATTTGTGACATGACTTAATTCAAAATTCATCCTTGTGTCACTGCATCTGAGTAGAGCATGAAAATGGTTGGGTCATGATCCTTAGGTGATATGGGCTGGAGTACCTTCACAGGCTTCACCGGCACTACCATGGCTTGCCTTGCACCAGTCAGTTGAGCTGGTAGCTGTAGTTCAAAAAGCTTTGCTAAAACAAAAAACAAAAACAAACAAACAAACAAACAAACAAACAAAAACTTATTAAAAACTTATTAATTCATCAAAATACAGCTGCTATGTACAAGATAAACCTGAGCAAAAATGGGTACAAAATGCTGCTGGGTCTGCATGGGAGGTTTTTTCCCCTCCCACTTTGTACCAGTGCTAATGGCTTCCCAAAATGTTGTCATTAGTAGACTTGTATGTTCCTATCTCCAATGGCAAGTTTCAATAATGAAACAAATGTTTGTGTCCAATTAAATAAGGGAAAAGGGGATTTTGCAGCGATGCTTCCATTGAACTTACATCAACATTCAGAGCGATCTGAGTGATTTCTAATGGCAACATGCTAGAAAGAGTTTTCTTTTTCCAATCTGAAGGCTGGTCAGGCCAGCAGGGAGGTGGTACGGGGCTTTCAGAGGGGCAGATGATCACTGCTATCCCCCCTCCCTGTGGGCTGTGATGGCTCCTAGCCCCCCTATTCCAATCCAGATATTAACTCATTTTTGACACCCCAGGACTGCATACTGCCAGTGTATGTGTCACGCTGGAATCAAACCGACTCATACGATACAGATATTTCTTGACTTGATGCATTTCTGTGCTGGGAAGTGGTTTGAACTGATTGGAATGGATTGTGCTGCAAATGATGCTGATGATCCTGGGTCTGTGCTAAATACATCTCAGCGTGTGCTTATGAGGCTTACTCTGTCCTGGTCCTGTACACTGAATGCCTCTCAGGAGCTGCAGTGCTGCTTCCCATTTAGTTTTGTCCAAAACTGATCCAGTTTGGGCACTCAAGGCTACGCTGTGATAGGAATCACTGTGCAGTCAGTGCGACTGGGAAACTCCCTTCAGAAGCACAGATGAGCCAAGCTAAAACACCACAGCTCAATGCACAGATATGGGCAGAAATTTCAAGGGGGAAAATCCTGGTCCAAGGGAGACCGATGGCAAAAAATGCTGATGGCTCCAGAAACACCCAAATTTCACTCAGGCTGGTCTTGAGAAGGAAGAGAGGAGCAACTCCAGGCCAGGAATGTAACAGAGAGTAAATGGAAAGACAGTGAAATTTCTAAGAGGTAAACGGATAATAACAGCAAAACTGAGGGGAGAAGAAAAAGAGCAGGCATTTAAGTATATGTGCATTAAAGCTCCTGAGCTCTTACAGTATGTTTAGAAATATCTTTCCAAATCATAATGTGTTTAATTTCCATACCAACATCATACTGTCAGCCTTAGAAAATATCTCTTCTGCTTGATGTCCCGAAATATTGTTAATTGCTGTCTGAATTCTCACCACTATTCACCTTCGTGCAGACAGAGCAATGCAGCATTCCGGGACCCCCAGTCAAGCCACATAAACGTGAACCAAATCCTACTGCAGGGAATTTCCATAACAGGCATGGGAGAGGGCTTAATTTTTATTTTTTGTTATTATTATTATTTATTTTTTTTCTGGGAGGATATTAAGCAATTGTCCCTTTTACTGTGCAGGATTGTGTTTGGGTCAGAATCTGAACTACATTTCCATGCTCATTGTTATTCTGACTGCTTCCACAGTTCAGTAGGGAGTGAATTAAAAAACATAATTACATAACTTCCATTGTTACAATTTAAAGACAGTGACAATACTTCTACCATATTTAGCTTATTCTAGTTATTGCCTATTAATCTCTGCCTTTCATAGTAAGTCATAATTGCTCTTTGCAAATCCTTTCCTTCTTATCAGCTAGTTTTTAAGAGTAAGTTATGCTGGCAAGGTTAGATTCCAGCAAATTCTTTACTCTGAGCTGTTTTCAATTCTGCTTATGTTTGTTTATTTTGTTTTATTTTGTTTATTTTTTATGATAGATTGATGATTATGCTTACATACCTAGAGAAAGCTTTAAAGCCTGCTGTTTCTTTCTGAAATAAAATACAAACAGAAACACCCCAAACAAACAATAAATAAAATCGTTCCTTCCTATCCTGTGTCTTTCACTTGATCTTTCTTGCTTATGCTAAATAATGCTTTTTATACCAAGAGGTAGGAAAATTGGCACTTTATTCATCTCCAGGTCTGAATGTAGTCTTTTCTAGTCACCTGATGACTCCACTTCTGAAATCTTTCAATACATCTTAATCCTAAAAGGTACGCTGATTGGAGTGCTCCTTCTTTTGTTTGCAATCACCCTGTGTTTTGTTCCCTGAACTTCAAAGAGCTGATTTCATTGTGTCCTGGCTTCTTCTGGGTCTGCATCTTGATCCTGCTGATAATGGTGTAAATAGGAAAAACTCGTTTGAAATCACGGTGTCCTGTCAACAAAAATACGATCTGACTTGGATATTATTAGAAAAGTACTAAATTTGCTCCATGCTTCACACTCCAGTTCTCCATCGGTTTTCTGTCTGTCTCCAGATCCCCTTGCAGAGTATCCATCCAGCATACACACTGGCCATGAGCTCTAAAGCTTAGCTTTAAGCCTTATATTTGTCACACTCCTAACTCCTGTTTCTGGGGCTGTTGCCTTGGGCTTGCTCTAGCACCTCTCCGTGCCTCCGCAGGTTCTTCGCTATCACTTCTGCTCATTTGTCCCTGCAGGAGAGGTCTCTCTGTCCCGAGCTACTTCTGCTGTTTCATCCTCTAAAAATGACTCCAAATCCCATCCATCTTTCTCTTGTAACGCTGGGTCTTTGTGCTGTGCCTAATCAGGACATTATCTGCCACATGAAATGATGGCTTGCAATCTTACCTGTGGGTCACAACAGCGGCCAAGTAATATTCCACAGGCAGTGTTAGACTTCCCTCTTGTTTGCTCCGCTGTTATCTTTTCGACACCCTGCAGGGAGAATTGACGCCAGGGTTTTTTGTGAAGACAAAATGATCCTTGCTATGGTTCACAGGCAACCAAAGTGAGATCATTTAGATTTTGAAGCCTTTCTCTCGGTGTTATTTTGTGTTTGTGAATTTTGTGCCTGTAAACACTGTGTGACCGGCTTATATTGTGGGACTTAGGTGCTTATGTGAATGTGTTTTCCTCACCTGCTCCATGGGAGATTCCAGCCTGTGATACTGACAGATCTCTGATGTGTTTGATGGGGTCTTATCTTTGGTCATTCGCTGAGCTCAATGGGATTTGGGTGAGATTTTTTTTAACCCTCTGGAGAAAAAATATTTCTCCAGTAAATCTTTATTTTTCACAACAGTAACCAAATGTTCATCTCCTGCACAACGCTTTGTTACATCTCTTTTCCAAGAGCCCAGGTGTCAAAATTCCCCACACCGAGTGGGCTGCAGCCACCTTCACCCCATCTCACAGCCCTCCTGCTCACCGCCCTCCAGCACAGCTGATTTGGTTCTCACCAGCCACTGCAAGTGGTTGTGTGGAAAGGCTGCACCAGGAGGCAATCACATTTTTTTGTTGCCTCTTAATGGCATTTGGCAGCTGAAAATGAGAAGGAGTAGCTAGCACCATGAGGCTAACTAGGGTGAGGAAGACACAGGTTGAGAACCATTAGAAAACCTCAGCACGGAGCAGGACAAACTATTTATTTCCTGGAGATGCTTCTCTAATGGAAAAACATTATGAGAAAAAATTCCATCATCTATTGAGAATCAGAAAGCATTCAGAGAAAATGGAGTAATGCAATTTTCCTATGCCTTTTAAAAAGAAGCAAGCGGTAGAAGTTTTTCATTATTTCCATGAGAGATTCAAATGCATTTGTGTGTGCTGTGGGGATAATGGCATTTCCTGGGTCCCTGAAGGTACGTGGCCTCACCCCATGCCTGGCTATTGAGTGAAAGCTTTCAATTATCCAAGCACAAGGAAAAGGGTTGTTTAAATAATAAGGAGTAACATGAGGCCAGCTCTGCGGAGTTTCTTAGCGTGTTGTCTTGCAAGACCTTTCATTTTGCTATGGTATTCAGCTCTGGTGCTCAGAGGTCAGCCTTGTGAGGCAGTAAACATGTCTGGGACCTGCATTCACCTGGAGCTGCTGGAGAGGACAGAGGGCTTTTGGAGGAAACAGGCAGCAGTATGTTTTGAAGGTTTGTAAGTATGCTGAGTGTTACCCTCTGCAGCTTGAAGGATCAACGAAAACCCAAAGATGCTATCATTGCTGGTAAATGGGGCTGTATTTACAAGGTTTGTGTTCTCCCATCTCCCTAGAAGAATGGCAGTGAGATGTTCCTGGAAAAATGTAGGGGAAGTTGTGGCCCTACTGAAGGAAATGGGAGTCCTCCCAATGGCTTCTTCTTTACGGTGGGGTGGCATCTGCCCTAAGTGTTGTCTGAAAGCCTGGTGCCTGGTCCTGTGGTCCCCCAGGATCCACCCTGGGTGTCTCCCTGCGGCAGGGGCTGGGTGCCCCATGGAGGTGCACATCCTCCCACTGACTGCAGAGGGCCAGCTCACACCAGGCTCCTCACATCTCAATGGTACGTGGGTGAGAGGAGTTCTGCTTCCACCAGCTGGGGCCAGATCTTCAAAACAAATGTACCCTTTAAGGCTGTGCCTGGGGGATCTTCACACCACTCAGCAGGTTAAAAACCTGTATTATTTGAAGAACCTTTAGAGCTGCTTTTGAAAATTCACTGGTTTCCAGTCAGTACTATATGCATCTACTGGTTTCCTTTCTTCTTTCTTCCTTCTTTCTTTCGTTTCTTTACTTTTTTGTTTGTTTTAAAATCTGATTTTAAATCATTTTCCCATCCATGAAGCGGAGAGCAATATTTCATCTCAAGAAATCCATCCCTAACTCCATTGATACTAAAACCTTTCCCACATGGTCATTTGCCTCACTATGAGCTCTTCTCTGACAGTATTGATAGATTTGGGCTGGGAAGCATAAAATAAATCACAGAAAAATCTGAAGGGAACTAATGTTTGATTTTGTTGGAGTAGTGGGGAGAACAGCGGAGGAGACAGACAGGGTCTGCACAGAGTTCAGTACAGAGCCGAATGCTATTTCAAATCACCTGGAGCTTTCTAGACAAAGCCATGAAAGGTGCATGTGAGGGGACACTGATTAACTTTACTCAAAGCTGTTGTCCAACATTTGTTACCTGGCAGTCACTGACCAACCCAGTATTGCAATAAGATGTTGGCAAAGAGAGGGCAACTCATCCAGACTTGTGTGATGCAGAAATATGAGGAGTTTCACTGGCTTTTAACAAGGATTAGGTCCTAAGGCTGCAGTCTGTGTAATATGAGAGGAGTACAGTGGGAATGTTCATGTCTGGACATTTACTCAGTCCTGATCTCCCTCCAGCAACCCAAAAAGGGAGCAGCCATTTCTTAGTATAGGAGTAATCTGATCTATTTAAGGACCTTACCTTCTGAGAGAAACCACTCTAAAAGTATGATTTCTATTGCTAAATATAGTAACTCCACAGATAACTGGGATGTAGAGATACGTATTTTATCATATCCAGATATCAGACTCCTGAATATCTTGGATTTTTTGGAAAATGTTGACTTAAGGGATGTAGGAATATTTGGGAGATACAGTTTGGGGAGGAAAGGAGGAAGACTTCCCCATAACTTTTCCTAACTATATCTATCCTATGAATTAAATAATGTCCTTCCTCCAGTCCCTTCCATATTTATTTATTTGTTTATATATTTGTGAACAGTAGTCAATTTTTAAACATTGGGGCATTAGTATTGAAAATTGTGGAAGACAATATTTTTATTTTTATTTTTATTTTTATTTTTATTTTTATTTTTTGTAACACAGAAATGCTGAGTTAATGCCAGTCATATGCTAGCCCCAAACCAACCCTCCTTTCTGCTTGTTTCATTTGGGGTATTTTGGTCCTACTCCTTACTTTAATTCTGCTCTAGAAGAGCAGCCCTGACCTCCCTGTCCGTCCCACAGCCCTGGAGGAAGGAAGATGCTGGGCAGCAGGAGCAGCCCATCCCCAGCTGCTCAGGCATGCACAGAGCAGGCAGTCCGAGAGCTGAGCCAAAGCTTTGGTGGAATCATTTGCCTGGGCAGTGATTCATGGTGTGGCACACAAGCAGCATGGCTGGGCAGATGGCTTTGTTCTTTATAATGGAGTTTTTCTTAGCAGACAACCTCACCCAGGTTCCCTGAAAGCACCTGGGATGCTGAGGACGAGAACACAGCATTAGCTCAGTGCCTACTGGCTCATGGAGATCCCCACCAGAGCCAACGGGGTTATTTTTATGAGCAGTGAGCCTCTTGGCAAAGCTTTTTTCGATGGGACAGATGGGTCAGGACAACCTCCAGCCCCACCATCAGCCCTGGCCTTGGTCCCTGGCTGGCTCCTCGAGGACTACAAAAATGCTTGTGCAGGTTTGCTTTGCTTGGGAAGTAGTTATCAGGGTTGTTCTGTCTCTAAAAGTACACCTTTAATGCTCATTTGTGTTGTAAGAGTGCCTCCAGGTTCACAGAGCCACAAGGGCCTCCCTCTGGTAGGCTCTGCTTGTGCCGCTACCAGAAGATCATCACCGCCCTGAGAGCTGCCAGAAGGAGGACAAATGTGTTTTTATGTGAGCTGTGCAGTGAATGAAGCCTAGGTGCAGACTGATTTGAAGCCTGTATGTCCATTCTCTTCCATAATGTTCTCCCACCAGCCAAATCCTTATGATCCCTTCTTGCTCTCGCTATGGGAGCACCCATATTTCTTCTCAACCCCAGCCAGAGGCTGGGCCAGAGGCAGCACACACCCTGGCTGCTTCAGAGCTATATGTATGGTTTGGTCAACTGGTGTGCCTGTGCTTAATGCCTACCCATGGGCCATGCTGAGCAGGTAGCTTTAATACTTTAATGCTTCCACCAGAGTTTGCCTCATTTGGCTTGCTTTCCTGAAGCTGACAGAAAAACAACACAAACAGCCCTTCTGCCAGGGCAGATGGCATTAAAAATGATCAGCTAGATACCTGTTTAAACCATCTTCAGGCCTTTGCCCAACTTCTGCAGCAAACAATTCCTCTGTGCCTTTGGCTTTCTAATTTGCAACTACTCCAGGCCCTTCAGAGGAACTCTTTATTGCAGGGAAATCCATCAGTTCTGAGCTGTGGAAGACACAGTAGCAAAATATTTGTAGTGTAACAATATCCCTTCCAACTACATTTATTGTCATATACCTAGTCACCTCCGTTACTGCCGCAGGGATATTGTGCTCCCTTAAATCCACAAGTTAAACAGTCCTCAGATTGCTCTGTTACACAGATTTAGCACACTAATTAAGAGGATTTCAGGTGTATGATTTTTCTTACAACATGCATCTGGGTCCCTCGCCAAGGCTCAGGGAGGAAAGACACCATGGTGGGATCTCCTTGGTCATCACCAGAGCTGTCATGAGCACAAGCTCCATCTTGATGGCTTTGCTGCAGTCTGAGCTCAGCCCCATATTCCCAGCCCCAGCAGGGCCACCTGAAGTCCATGTACGTGTAGGTTGAGCTCTTTGTGGTCTCTGGAGGCATGAGACAGCTTGGTCTGATGCAGAAAGATGAGTTTAAGAGCCTGTTCATCTTTGATTCCTACAGGATCTTCTCTGACTTCACTCAGTGTCTTTGAGTTTTGATATTTTTCTGCCTGTCTGTAGGGGCTGTCTGGTAATAAGCAGATTTCCTCATCTTCCTGTGCAGTTACTGGAGTGAGAAAAGACTTGGCTCTCCATCTGAAACTGCTTGTCTTCTGTTGTCTCTATCATGAGCCTACAGCTTCTGCAACACCAGTTTACCAACCGAAACACCACATTGGGTGAACTTGGACCTGGCTTTCATTCTCTCTTTGGTTACAGCATTTCACCTCTAAGGAACAAAACATCTCACTGTGCTACAGGGCTAGTTCTGTAGCACATCCTTTAGGAGGAGATGAAAGGGAGAGGAGACCAACAGCGATCAGAAAATGAAAACAGAAAGCAGAAAAACATCTCCCCCCCCCCCATCGTGGGGTGTCAGCATGCCCCAGTCCTCCCTGCCCACTCACTTCTGCCTCACTGTCTGGGGAGCAATTCCCCCTGATTTTTTTTTTTCTTTTCTTTTCTTTTCTGTTATTTTTTTTTTTTTTTCCCAAGTAGGTCTATAGAAACAAATCCAAGCAAGAAAAGGAAGAGAGCTAACAAAATGATGAAGAGACACTGGCAACAGTCAGGGGGTGGGAGGGAAAGTGTGGGTGTGAATGCTAGAATGAGAAAAAGGGAGAGCTTGCCTTTTGAAAACAGGAAAGAGCTGATAAATAACCCTGCGTAAGGCCATGAGAAAAGGAAAGAACAGTGTAGAGATGGATAGCGCAGATCAAAAGTGGAAGGAAATCAATGCAAATGAAGAATGAATAAGAAGAGTAAGGCAAGAAAACTGAGTTTGGATAAGCTGATTTTATTCATACTCATTTTAAATATAAAGAAGTCTTTCCCAGGAGACATTGTACATCGCAGATTAAAAAGAAAAAAGTGGTGTTGGTCAGACAAGGACGACAACTTGCGCTGCCTGCCTTCAGTCCCCAGACAGACATACGCAGAGCTGCGCACCTGGAAATCCTGCTGCAGAAACCCAGTCCTGCCACGAGTCCTGCAGGTGCAGCAGCGAGGCTATGGCACCGAAAAACACCTCATCCAGGCATGTCAGGCTTGTATCCCACTTCACCCTGTGCCACTTGCCTCCTGGTGCAGGTAGACCTACAAAAATGGTTTGGAGGATGAGGGAAGATGTGCACAATAAACCATTCCTTGAAGAGGCAGCACTGGCTTATGGCTCTGTGTTTATCTCAGCTCCCCGGGGTTTCGCACGGATCTTTCCTTCCCCTGCTCCAGCCCTGTCACGCTGCTGCTCCTCCTTCAACAAGCGTTAAGTTACTGGTATGGATCTTTTTAAACACCGACATGAAGCATCCTGCCTGTTGCCTGGTTTCTGCTTTTTCCTAGGACCCTTTGAATTAGCGGAGCAGGACCAGCTGGGGTTTAGTGGCAATTACTCTGAGGGAAGGAGTGATTGCTTCCCCAGTCTGCCGTCATGCCAAATCAAGCTGGGCAGGGGGAAGAGAGGCTATTTTCTCATCAGGTAACGGTGTTTGACTGAAGATAAGTGGAAACAATCAAAACTAAGCTATAGCTTTTCTGTTTCTTGAAGAGAAAGTGGCCTTTCCTACCAATTTTTGCTAAGCTGCAGGAGTTCTGCTCCACACAATTATCTCCTTAATTACTTGCTCCAGACAGGCTGTGGGCATCTGCAGATCCCATGGAAAAAAAAAAGAAAATAACATCAGGGAAGGGGGAAGGAACTGCCACCCTCTTTCTTCTGGGGGAGTAAAGGGAATGGACAGAATTTTGCATCTGTTGGTAAGATGCTGTAGGAAAGAGGAAAACTGAATACTACCCGAGAAAAGTGAGAATAGTGCAGAAGCAGAAATTTATAGTCAAATGGCCCTGATCTTGCCAACAGCTTCTCATTAAGTGGTGTTTAGCTTGAGAAAAGCTGCAGGGAGTTTAGAATAGAAGGACAAGCCAATGCAGAAGACATAAAGCATCTCTTCTGGTAACGGCAGGAGATGAGCTGCTCTTAGGTGTGTCCCTACAAGCTTACCAATAGCAGTGAGCTGATGCTCATGGAAGTCCAGATAGATATTTTTGTGCAGCCTGGTGGTAATGTGCTAAATCCCCTGACTGTGGCAGGGGAACTCTGCTGTCCTCCTTGTCAGCGAGCTGCTGGGCCTCTCCTGGGTAAGCAGCATGCAGCAGAGGCTAGGCAGGATGTCTCCTGCTCTTCACAGGGAAGCAGATTTTATGTAGCTTGGAGCAGTAGCTCTGAATGAATGCTAACATGCTCCCTGCATGCTGCTGCTAGCTAGTAAGATGTTGGCTAGGACAAGCCACCATCCAGATTTTTGTTGACTTGAGCGTGTGCTCATCCTTGCAGCGTGTTAAACAGTGTGTCTCCTGGGAATTAAAAAGCAAGCCCCCAAAAGGCTCATGTTTAACCACTAGGTCCTCCCCCTTCTTGTATTTTAGTATTCTATTTAAAGGAATGTCTGTACATCTTGTGACGTAGCCTGGTGAGCTGAATTTGGGGAAGAGCGTGTCTCCTAACTACAATTGTTTGGGTTGCTGTCACTGATCAATGCCTTTTCGAAACGATGGGAAGCTGGGATTAGTTGTGTGTGTGATATGAATGGGAGCATATTGACATCTTCATACTTGGCATCAGCCCTGTTTTCTGCAGCAGTTACACGTTAGTCAAGTCAAGACTCTCCTCATAGAGCTGGATGCTTGGGGTCCTGGATTTGGGCAGATGTGCTCAGCATAGGCAAGCCGCTCAGAGAGGATGGTCCGTAGGTCGCTGTGAAATAAAGTGTGAAATCGAACAAGTGCCAGCACTAAGACTAGTGGGAGTCTGCTATTCTGGAATTCCCAGACGCTCATTTTGTGGCCGGCGTCCTCTGAAAAAATCCTCACAGGTCCATGTTGATGCCACATTGATGCAGGCAGGAAGGACTCTGCCATCTAGCTCTACATATCAGATGGTGTCGGAGGTTACAGAGTCCGGGTAGACAGCCATGCTTTTATTTTATTCTTCCTCTCTTTTTTTTTTTTTTTTCTGCACTCACCAAAGAGGATTCTTTGCCTGGCTTAGCTGCAGTTATCCCTTTTGCTTTTCAGCACCCCTTGTGTGTTGTGCCTTTCCTTGTAAGAAGCAACAAAGACAAGCAGCTAACATTGCCTTTTAATTTCATGAGCTGCAGTATCTTCTTGTTGTCATCTATTCCTTCGGATTGGGCTGTAGAAATTTTGCACTTACGCCACCTTTTTTTTTTTTTTTTTCCTTATGATTCCTCTAGTCTTTATATTTATCCTTGTCAGTCCTTCTGCTGATGTGTGTCTGGTTTTATGCCGCACCAAGGTCCTTTGTGAGAGCCCCTACTTTCATATCATTTTAACATGCATGCTGTTTAGCTGACTTCTCTCCGAATTGCAGTTTGTGCTGCCTTTCCCCAAGCTGCTGGATTGTGTGTGCAGATAAGGAGCTGTGCACATTCTTCTAGATACCAACTATCACCGTTTTCCTGACCACAGATGGCTGACTGGGAGATTTCCTTAGAGATTGCTTCAGCAAACTTTGAATGCGGTCTGTGGTGACACTGCATAAGATGCAGCTGACATAATGAGCTCTAACAGTGTTACTGCAGTCTCCACTGCTGCAATTATTAAGTAGTCTGGGCCTGTTAGTCACTGTAAACAGGGTAAGCTTGGTGCGGATGAGACCAAAGCAAGTGTAACTGCTAATTGGTTCACTAAAGTGCACCTAGGATCTTACCATACATGCTGTAATTACCATTTAGGAGCAATCAAAGCTGCTGACAGTGAACCTAATCGACTGAACACTGATAACTGTGGATGGGGATGCAGCTAGATATTATAAATGTTGCCCTCAGAGACGATACTGAAAACTGAGCTGCAAAGCCCTGAGCTTTTGAAAACTGTCTGTGATATGAGACTGGCAATAAAGGAGTGAATTCAGAGCTCCTGGAGGTAGGTGGCAATTGGTACGTGATACTAGCTTCAATCTCCTAAATTACAACCTACAGAAATACTGTATCCAAACCCGTTCTGTAAGGCCTGTCTTTGCTGTACATAGAAATAGTCGGTGTCTGACTGCTGAGGCACTCACAGCCTTCTCCTGCCAGCAGCCCAGCATGCCTCGACCTGCACTGGGAACTTATATATGTCCAGACTAAGGAGTGGCTGAAATCTGCACAAACTCAGCCTCTCACAGAGACCTCTGCCATTCTCATGACCCTGCATACCTGTCAGATGGTTGCTTTGCCCACTGAAATCCCAGCCGTACCACTAGGGTAAGTCCCTGGGGAGATGGTCCTGCCTGTGCTCTGCTCTGCCACCATTCCCACTCCAAAGAGATGGGCACACACAAAGAGGAGCACCCTGCCCAGCTCCTCTCATTGAGGTCTGACAAAGCAAAGGATTTTCCTTTGTGGAGGGCAGGAAAATTCATTCCTAAGAAACTGAAGAATGGGTAATAATAGTAGTAAGAGCAAGCCAGTGGAACAGATGCTTACAAAACAAGAACTCTTCACCCTATGCCATCAGAAGAACCAAACATTTTCTGTATCATAAAGCAATAACAAACTGACCCTGGTAGGAAATAAGGTTGTGTTTCCTCCATTGGTTCTTGTCATGGGGGCAGAGAGAGGGATGTGCGAGGTAAGAAGAAGAAGGGGAAGAGCTTAGGTGTGGTCTGACACCAGCTGGAGAGAAGGTCCTGAGCCCACAAAGGACAGTGGTCATCACCTTGTGGCTGTTAAAGACAGTATCACTGTCTGCCTACACATGGCATTGGGGTTTTTAACAGTTGGAAGCTGAAGCTGAAGTACCAAAAAAGGCTGTGTAAAACTGTGCTGGTTAATCCCAGGTACTTAAACCAGTGCAGGTATTTCTGCTGCCACAGTCTGCTGGGTGGGGATTTGCCTGGTGCAATGCAGGCTATAAAAAACTATAGCTTCCCAATGTAGTAATTAAATGTAGTAACCAAAGCAAGTCTCAGGCTGGCTTTCTTTGGGACAGGAGTGACTAGTTGAAATTAATTGTACAATGCCGAAGACCACCAGAGCTGGTGGGCTCAAATAATAAGGCAGAAGAAGATGGTAGCCACAGGAGTAATCACTACGGTCTGGTTAACATCATGAGAAGGGGCTGACCCTGCTGGTAGGCTGGGTGCTGATATTTGGCTGGCTGGAGTTGCTTTCTGCAGTCGCTCACAGATGAGTGACTTAGGGTATGGCCACGTGTGCGTTGGGACTGTGTGGGTGCAGCTACTGTGCGTTGTTTGGTTCTGCCACCGTGCATCTCTAAAGCTAACAGCAGATTAACAAAGAGTGACAAAATGTGTCTGGCAGATCTCCAAATCCCTCCCTCCACCCGTAACTCATTGTGGCTGTATTTTGGGCCAATATTTCCTTTGGGTTGAAAAATTGCCCTGCTCTTTGCTTTAGTTCTTTGACCTATGACTTAAAAGGGGAGATCCTTTGCATATTACTTGTTTGTATGAGCCCTGGCACTTCATGAAGAGCTCTCCAAACAAAACTCTTGTGCCTTCACAGATAAATGATATGAGACCAATTAAATCCTTCTCTGCTACATTTTTTTTGGACAAAGTTTATTTAAAATGTAAGATTTATTTATTAAAATGTACCATTTTTTTTTCTCTCTCTTTTATTTATTTATTTCCCCCCCTGGAAGTATTCTGCAAGTTTTGCTCGACAATATTCTTGTCTGCTGAGTTCCTCTTCACACATTGTTGAAAATTTTCACTGTTTCTGTGCCCTAGATTGCTGCACTCTCCAGCAACTGTTTCATTTCACTGCAGGTGGTTGCAACAAGTGTCTGAAAGCCCATGCGAAAAAATATTTGTGCTTCAGTGAACATGATTGCTATTCAAACATCAACCAACTGTGCTGTTTGTTTTAAGACACTATTGTTAACATGACCCCATTAACTACAAATTTGCTTGTTATGTTCTTAGAAATCTGAACAAGTAACAAGCAAGGGCCGTGAACTCTGGGAAAATTCATCTTCTTTGTGTGGAAAAGGGAGAGAAAAGTGATCTGGCTGGAAGGCCCACACTACTCCAGGGAACGTCAAGAATAGAGAAAGTCTTCCGTCTACTAAATCATTTTCTGGAAATCTTTTTTGTGAGATGTTATTACTTTCTTTCTAGGAAACTGGAAAAAAAAACAGGTTTCATTAAAACAAAACAAAACAAAATCTATAATGCAAAAGAGATAAAGGGAAAAAATGGGAGAAGGAATAAAATTGGTGAGGAAACAAGGAAAATATCTTGTCTTAAAAGACAAGAAGAAACGATGGTATGAGGGGTCCTAGCTTGTGAAATTTTAGCTGTAAATGGTTAAAGGCAGGAAGGAACAAACTGTCTTTGTTCCTTTTCCTTACTGAAAACAGTCATAGTGTGAGCTAGTGAACTTGACTGAAAAATGTAGCAATGTTTTGCATGAAAACGGTTTTTATTATAAATTAGTATTCTGAAAATTCTGCTGACTTGTCCTGTGCAATTGGTGGGTGGTAGAAAACCAGAAACGTTCCTTCCCATCTTCACAAAATGCCTTGTAATACCCTCAAAATTTTACAAGCCATGGTGTCAGTGTGGTAACTCACATGACCCAGAGGGGCCTTTCTAAACACATCTATAGTCAGTCATTGCTGGAGCCACCAGATGTCTTCTAGTTCTGCTCTAGAAATGTTGATATGCAGCAGATCCTCACAATAATTACATGCTATTTGGGATTGTGTTAAGTGATGGGACTGATGGTCATCACACGTTGTTAACTCTTCTGTTCTTTTCCACGGTGAGATACTTTGAGAGAGGAGGTTTTGCATAGACATGTAAGAAGAGGCTGTTGGAAAGCCTTTGACAGGCTGAACTGTGGCATGAGTGATTAGGGTTTCTTTTTTCCTTTTTTTTTTTTCTCTCCAGAAAATACAGTAGACTAAATGAAATTCTTTTGCAGTCCTGGCTACAGCAAAAAATAACTGTGCTGTAGACACTGTTGAAAACCATCCTTAGCTTGACTACAACAACACACATGGATAAATCTATCCAGATTATCTACTGAGACACTGTGCAACCTCAAAAGGGGATTTCTTATGATCTCTCAGCATCATTCCTCTTTATTTGGGTTGTCTCAAACAGTCTTACAGTCTTGCAGTTTTCCGTCTGCTGTTGTATATATCAGTATAAACCGCTACACCATGGAGTGCCTGGGATGATAGTGCCATGAATAAATTAGCATAGTTTTCATGCAAATATATGAGGAAAGGTTTTTGTGGTGAACTTGCCTTGCACTGACCAAAAATAACATGGATCACAATACTAGCTGGAGATAGCGAGATGCTGGTAATATAGCCAGCAAGACCAGTGTAGAACTGATCTTTTCTTGGGTAGGAAAGTAATTCATAAAAATGGTTTGTCTTGGCAATATGTATGGTCATAATATGGGTCCTTGCTAGGCCTATCACTGTTTTATGTAAAGGTATTTCTTTTTACCACTCAAACTTTGTCAAATATGACAAATCTAGACCTAAATCCAAACTGCAGAATTTGTGTTTCCTTCCTATGCAGCCACAGATTTCATCCTCTCAACATAAATGTAATATAAATTAAACTTCATGTTGGAAATATATAATCTGTTTATCTTAAAGACCCCTTTCTTCTTTTCAGGACCAAATGTCATTTCTGATGACACTTTTCTTTCACTTTCTCACCAAGGACATCACTGTAACAGTCTGAATGAGATGATGTTCTCTCTTTTAGCCAAATATCCAAAACATTTAACCCACTTTTGACTTCAGTAAACACCCATATCTTATAATATTGACATTGCATTATGTGAGGCTACTGCTGTAAATAACACGGTATGGAAATTTCTATATTTCTTGCTTGAAGACTTCTATCCTGAACTTTGTATCTGGCTAGTAGCTGATGAACAATTATTACTCGTATGGGATCAGGTGGAAAGAGTCTAACCGATATACCTGATCTTCTTAGCTCACCTCAGTAGTTAAAGCTACCTTTCTGGTCTGCCGCATTTAGAGGATTTTCACAGTCAGCTTCTTCTAAGCATGCCCAGTCCTTTTTCTTATCTTTATACAACAGTGGTAATAAACTGTACAAGTCAGATCAATAAAAGGGGATTTTGAAGAAAGGTGAAAATAAATGTCATACTTCATAATTTCTTTCAAGACATCACTATCTTTATTATTTTCATGCCAACACCTTGCTAAAAATAAGCAGAGGTTAGAAGCCAGAGTCAAATTCATTTTCCAAGTGTCCTTTTTGGGTGTTCTCAAAAAAAATACTCAAGACTGATATGCACCACTGCTGTGCCAGATTGTATATCTTCAGAATCTCAGAGATAAGTCCTCTCCAGACGTCTAGCCTAAAGGGTTCGTGACATTGTCACTCACTATAAAAACCTCTGTAAGCCTTTCATGGACTCAAATCCTCTCAGCAGAGGAACAGTTGTCTGATTCTTAATTTTGGTTGTAAAATTACTAGTGCCTCCAATCGACTTCCATCTGTATAAATATCTGCTGGGGACAAAGAGGGGAGTGAAGAGGGAGCTAGACACTTTTCAGTAGGGCCCAATGACGGGACAAGAAGCAACAGGCACAAGTTAAAACACATGAAATTCCTCCTGAACACAAGAAATCACACACACACACACAAACACTCAATGTGCTGAGGGCCATTCCAGGCTCACCCATCTTATAAGCCTCTAATTTCACGCACTGGGCCCTAGGAGATGCATAGGTCTTGCAGGCTGCCTCAGAACACTGAAACAAATAGTGCATTTCAGCATCCCTAAAGTTGCATTATTGCTGTCTTGGAAGAAAATTTCCTATGTGCCTGGGAGTCTCCTTTCACTTGTTCACAGAAATTTTCTTCCTTTGGGAGATGTGTATATAACTCAACCCTTGCACGGCTCACGTTTGACTGGACAAATATAAAAGATAGGAGGGAAGAGGAAATCTTGCTGGGCTGCAAGCCTTATTGTGAGCTATGGTCTCCTGTGGTGGTCAATGAAAGTAGAGGGAAGCTTCTTCCTGTTATCAATTACCAGGTCGAACCCTTCATCTGTAAAGAATAAAGTTGTTGAGTGAACCTGCAGAGGTTATATTAGAGTTATGGATTGGAATCCCTCATGTGACAGCTTGATATCTTTCAATTTACAGGGGCAGCTTATTTATTATATCAGGATTACATTCCTGGAATGTTTTTTGTGATCCAGCTGTTGTGGGGTATTGCAAATGTGTGCTTTAAAATGTTGTATGAAAGATCTTACCTCATTTAAATGCTTTCTTAGCAATTGCTCTGCCTTAGGGAGAATAGGTTACTGTAGGGACATGGATAGTTTTAAAAGTGCCTTAGTTATACCTTTATTACAGGCAATTTTATGTGTGATGGGGCAAATTAAAGTTTAGTCAGTCTGAAGGAGAAATGAAGGCTACAGAAACAGCACACTGGTGTCTCCTTCATGGACTGCAGTCTGGGATACTGCTGTGTTCAACAGGCTCAGGGGGCTGTTCCCAAAGCAGATGCTGCTTGTGCAAGTACCAGGGCTGTGGGGATGTGGAAATTGTCCCCTGCGATGCAAGGGGTGACTTGGAGATGCCTCAGGAGCTCTTCCTTCTTCAGCTTTAGCAGTCATCTGTCTCTGCCCCAACTGAGCCACCCTCTGGTGCATGTACAGCATCCTCATGTAGCCCTACAAGAGCTTCCCTGGACTCAGGAGCAAGGAGCTCCTGCCAGGGCTAGTGCAGCTGAACTTTATTGCTAAGCTCGTAGTAGTGCTAGTCCCCTATGCCCCCCACTGCAATGGGAATTTCTACATGTTTCATATATCAAACGCTCATTTCAGGTCTTCTAAACCTTGATACATGTGACAGGCCGTCAAAACAAGCCTTTAAATAACATCATCAGACAACCTGTGTACCTTTTTTTTTTTTTTTTTTTTTTTTTTTTTTTTTTTTTTAAGAAAATCTAATAGAGGAGGGCTGCTAAAAAAATAAATAAAATAAAAGAAGTCAGAGACAGGGGACGTGGGGGAGGCTTCAGAGACAGAGTGATTGTGAGGAGAGGATGGCTCCAAAGCAAACCTACGTCAATCATGTTATCAAAATCTGTGTTTTAAGGAGAGGCTGGAGTTCAGCATGCACGAAGGTGCAATACTCCTGTCCACCTCAAGAAAGAACGCTGCTGTCTCAGAGAGAAGAACCTGGAAGGAATTCAGCAGGTAGCAAGCCCACAAAATGGTCTCAAAATAAAACCTGTGTGGGAAAGCAAAGAGAGATGGAGCCAGTCAGCCCACAGTGGGCTTAAGTAAGAATGTCTGAATGGAGATGTGATAGCTACAGGGACACAACAGAAAGAGTAAAGAAGTCATGGAAGGGGGCAAGGGTATCAGCAGGAGGGAAGAGAGGAGGTAGAAATTCGGAAGGGCAACCACAGGAGGTGAGTGGTGGGAGCTGGACCATGTCCAGCCTGCAGCAGCCCAGAATCGGGGCAATTCCTGTTTGCATCTGGTCATTGCAATGGTCAGGCAGTGTAATGTGAAGGAATCTATGGAGCAAGTGAAAATGCCAGGGCTGGTGGTGTTTACAGCATAGGCACAGCTGGGCAGCCCTGGGCATGGCCTGTGATGGCACCATTTCCTGGCTGCCCACTGCCTCCTGCTCCAAGGGAGGGACGTGGAGGTCAGAGGGGAGTGCTCAGAGTGCTCCCTGGCCACTTTAGCCATTTAGGCTTGCACTTTCCAACAGCTTGTTTGCAGCTTCAATAACACTGAGTGCGGTTTCTTTCTGTAGCAAGCAATCTTGTCTCATCATTAAACACATGAATTTCTTTAAATGGAGATGGATACTCCTTAGCTCCAGTACCCCATGTCCTGGGTTGGTAACCACTTATCGGACTGCCACCTTTAAACTATGAAATATTTGTCCTTCTGCTTATGCTTTGTCCTGTGAAGTTCAATTGTATTCCTTCCCAGCCCTGGTTAGTAAAACAAGCCACCTGATTCCACCCCTGTGTGACAAGTTGCTGTCACCTGCTCACTCCAGTTAGCCTCCCTTTACAACTGCCCTGCTTTTAATCCCTCTCTCTTGTGTGCAGTGGCAGAACTAAGCATATAATTGCAGATTAGGTCTCGCTTTCTGGCAATACTGCCTCTTCACCCTTGCAGAAAATGTCCGCTGGCTTCCTAGATGTCCTTTGGACTCTTTGATGAGGTTGATGGGGGCACATGACGAGGTCTCATTAGTCTGACTTGAACAGCATAAAAACTTGAAGACGGGTATTGAAGAAAAGAAGAATTATAAGGATAGAATAAGGTATGAAATAAGGGTGGATCGTGCTAGATTAATCCAGTCCATCCTTGGTAAATGAGGCCAAGTACCACTGTACTGCGAATATGTGAAATTGTGTTGCAGGGAAACTTGTTAGGGAAGCAGAGGAGCTGGTGCAGCTTCAGGGACTGCACGGCCTGCGAGGAACTGGCTCATGGGGAGGCAGCTGCACGGAGGATGAAAGGTTTGGCAGGCACTTACTAGAAGAGTTTCCCAAGGTCTTTCCCTCTGGGAAATCACACGGCAATGTTTTCGTTAACAACCTTGGCACAAAAATGAGCGTGCTAATGAACTGTTTTTTTGGCACTGCTAATAAATAAGAATGAAAGATCACAGAAGAATAGACCCTAAGAATGAGTAAGGTAGGTGGATGAAACAGGGCCATATAAAGGTCAAAATCACACTTTTATGAACTATGTAAATATTCGTGGATAAGAACAGAACCTAGAGCTGTTGGGGGTCTCACTTGACCAACAGAGTAAGGCAGCAGGAAGGTAGCTGGAAGCTGAAATAGGGAGTCTCAGTGGCAGCTAGCAATGTGCTTGTCTCTGTTATTAACATTTCACCTTTCTTGCCTTTAAAATAGCTTTTCCTTCCTGGGGGGCGGGGGGGGGGGGCGGGGGGGTGTACTCCTGCTTGCTAATTTATCTCAGCAAAGTGTTGTCTGGTCTTTATTTTGAGTCATTCTCATTGATCAAACTACATTCAGGGTATGGTTTTAGGTGGGAAGCATTGCTGGGGAGGGGAGGAGTGTAAAACATTTTCTGGCACATGCTTGTGTTTTTTTTTTTTTCTAAACTGAATTAGAGGGAAGGAAGCTACTAAAGAAGGCAACTAATGGCTGTGCAAACAACAAAGACTTGCTACCAGTAGCTGCTAGCACTCTGTTTGCAAAGATTTAGTGGGTGCTGTGTGTAGGGCAGGACTTGGAGTAATGGTGGGCACCTAAGGCCTACTGCTGGGACCAGGCCTTTTGGCAGAGGCTGTAGTGGGGCTGCAGAAACTTTCACCCCAGCTGAGCTGTCCGTGGACACAGGGGTGGCCGAGACGTTAGTGCCTGTTGCAGCTGAGGGGATTGCATCAGCTCAGGTGGCGAGGCCTTGAGATGGAGCCCCTGGTGAGCAGGGAGAAGGGAGACGAAAGGCCCAAATGAAAACCAAGGCAGCGCAGGGAAGAGATCCTGGCAGAGCTCCACCAAGGCTGCTGCTGGAAGGCTGAGGAATGCAATCAGGCTCAGGTAAAGATCGGGGACTGACTGATATGCCTCTGGGAGAAGAAATACTCATTCCTGAATGACTCAGCCTGAAATATTGTTGCCCATGGCTGCTTTGTTTCCTCAAACAACGGTTTGTGTTTGCACAAAAGTGCATTTAAAATCGGCTGTATGCAGAGGTGATTTTAACAGCCACTAAAAGGCAGAAGGATACACCTAAAATGTTTTTTCCACTGTGAGTCATCTGCCTAAAATTTTATAGCTGAACAACTGTAACCATTTGATATCTGAATGTGTTATTGACTCACAGGCTTGTACCACATCCTCGTTACTGGCTACATGTGGGACAGCCTCCAGGACCTCCTGGCCTGGAATGAAGAGGGTGCAGAACAGAGAGAGCAATTATAGTCGAGGCTGGAAACTAAGTGTAATTTATACAGACTTAGTCAATAAAATCACAGCCACGCCTAGGTGATGGCCATTAAACTAGTTGTTTCAGCATTTGGAGATACGCCTCCTGAAAGAAGAGTTTTACCCTCTTCAGTGAGTTGAGAAATCTTGTACAGACATGTAGAAACAGGAATAATATAGTTCATGCAAATTTTACATACTAATTTCCTCATTATAGCCTGTCAAATGTAAAAGAATGCAACAGGGACACATGTAGAGTCTGTTATCTTCTAAGAACTAAACTCTTAAACCTTTTTGCCAAGAAATGTAAAAGTACAAAACTAATGACTTGCAGAAACAATGAGAGGATGCCACAGATTTTTCCACTGTTTTTTATGTAGGTCACTTGGTTGTGATAGTAAATTTGAAATAGGTTTTCTTATATTCCCCACAGCTCAAGTCACATACAGCAGGACAAAAACCTCAAAAGAGAATTCATTTTGTCAGTACTTGATCATGTAAAAATGTTAAGGCATGTCCACTTGAAAGGTTGATAAATATTTTCTATCAAAATAGTTTCAGATGAAGCTTGTCACAGCAATATTCATTTTTTCAAAGATTTCCCCCCTTCCCTAACCACATCCAAATCCGTAGAGATGATGGACAGATACTTTATTGCTGAGTACTATTAGCTTTTTCACAATATCCTGAGTGCATTCCTGTTATCATGTTAAATACAGAAAAAAAAAAAAAAAAAAAGGATCATGTGCTGAAATTTGACATGAAAATTAAATTGAATCAAAAACTATTGGAAAAATAATCATTTGATGAGGCACTCATTAGCTTTCATATACTGACAACGTTTTCATTTCAACAGCGTTCATATGTTTCAGAAATCTTTGGGTTAGAAGTGATGTGGCATTTTTATCTTCAGCTTCGAGCTGTCTCCACTTCTTAGAGCTAATAGAAGTTGCTTCTTTCATTTCTGTTTGAAAATCAGCAATTGAGAGACTTTTGTGAATGTGTGTGTTAACAGACTTGGACAGATTATATAAACCTGTAAAATATTGATTCTGCGAACGCTGAGTGTCAAATTGGTTTGAATCATCCCCTTAAAGAGCTTAGGCACTGATTAAATATACTAAATGCCATTTTAAATAATAAATTGATGCTTTGGATAATTGTATATTTTAATATAACTGCATATTTGATGGCGGTAGAGAGGCATGCACGGCCGTAAAAATGCATGCTCTTAGCAGCAGTTGCTCTTTAAACAGCTGTTAAGAGCAGTTCCTTGTTCCCACCTCGGAGATGTTAAGGTTTTAGTAGTGAATGATCCATTTAAACATTTTGGGCAGGAAAAGTCAGGCAGTCCAAGCCCTCACTCAGCACAGGGCTGCAGCTGCATAGCTCTCCCCGCCTCTGCCCTGACCCCTTTCCATGCAGGTGCCCACTGCTGCAGAGGGCTGGACTCCTTGGAAGGGCAGGGTCCTTTCCATAAAACAGTAAGAAAAACTTCCATATCTGCCATGGATTTATCTTACTGATGCAGCATGAAGACACAGCTGCCCACAGATACCTCAAGTAGCCAGGCTGGGGTATACCCAGTGGTCCTGTGGTGTAAGTGTATGCAGTGGGCTGCCCCAGTTTGGGGTGTAGCAGGGGTGTTGGGGTGCCCCTTTCACAACAGCTGAGCTGGAGAGAATGGCTGGCACCTTTTGGGGATGGGGACGGGCTTTGCTTTCCAGCACGAGGGCATTTGTGCTGCATTTTTAAAGCGCACTGCTTGCAAGTGTGGGCTTCCTACTGAAATATCTGGCAGGAGGGAAACCGAGAAAGACCAAGGACAGGAGGCTGAGTCACCTTACTGGTAGCTCCATCAGCATGAATGCCGTATGATGGGTTTTTATTCAAGCCAGCAGAGCATCTCCTGTTACTAGAGAGTTCTATCGCAATAGATTGCGATGAAAAGATGTTAATCTCTGGTGTTGCCCCTCTGTTCCTCTTTTATGATCACGATGTGTGCTTCTGCAATGGCTTCCTGTATGATGCTGAGGTCTCTGTGCTCTTTAAAGTTCTTGAGTGGGTCTTTCATAAAGAGGAACAGATGTTAAATGTTCCCCTGACTTGGCTTGTTCATGGGTCAGGAGAAAAAATGTCTTTACCACTGGAGATTTGCCACTGACTTTCCTGCCTTGTGTAGAGCTGCTGGGACACTAGCACGTTGGCTGGCCTGACACACAACAGTGGTGCTCTGGTCCGAAACAGCATGCTGGTACAGGATGTCCTGTCAAATTGGGGTGGAGGGGATGGGTTTAGATAATATGGAAATCTTCACAAAAATACACCTGCCTTGTGTTAAACATTTTCTTTCTTTCTTTTTTTTTTTTTTCTTTTTTCTCTTCATTAGAACAGATTCTTTCATTTCTAGCCCTTGCCTCTTTTTCTATCTACTAAAACATCTTTCCTTAAGCAAATACAAAGAGTTAATGAAGTGATATCTCAGAGTATTTCCTTTCCTTCTCAAGGCCAATTGGAATTTTCTTATACAATCCATATTATCAGGGCCAAAATACCCCTCTGAGTCCCTTCACATATGATATGTTGAAACAATACCAAGCTCATGGCACGTCAGATGTTCCTTTGAGCCGGTACTAGAGACGAGTGAAGGAGATAAAGTAAATTATTCAGTGCAATTCAGATTTACTCATGCAAATAAGTAAGCTCAAAGCTCTTGATTCAAGGCTCTGAAGTGCAGCAACATTTAGAGGTTCTGTTGCCAGCCTTTCCCTCCTTAAATCACCATGTTGTTCCTCCCTGTACCCAACGTTGCATATAATGTGTACTGGCTGGCAATTAAACATGCAAGGCTGGAAGTAGAGCACCATGTGCACTAAAGTGCTTACCGTGCACTTAAGGAGATCTGTAGGGGAGCACTTAGATTCCCTTCTCTTGGAGATGGTCTGTGGGAACTGTGTGTTCAAATCCCACGTATCCTCTCTCAGAGGACCTTTGGAGAGACTTATGCTCAGTCTTATTAATGTTGTTTGGCTTCTTTTCCAAGAGATAGATTTTGGAGGCAGAAAAAATTAGGTCTGCGGATCTCAGCAGAGCTGGAGACACCTGCAGGGAGTAAAGATCACCTTCCTGGAGTCCAGGCTCAAAGCAAATATAAGGCAGGAAAATAGGTTTTAACTAGAACTTAGAGTAGAAAAGAAGCCAAGGTTCTTTCTCCCACGTGGATTCCAAGGAATTTGGTTTAGAAATCTCCCAAGATGAGGAACAGAGTAGGATTTCAGAGTCAAAGCAGAGATCTAGTAGAAGGTGAAAATGAAATCCACCATTGAGCAGTTTGATTACTCTTGCTGAAGAGTGAAGAGATGCATCCTCAGACGTGATCAGAAGAGCCACCCATTTTCAGGAGCACTGGGATGAAGATGAGGGTCTGAAGTGCCTAGATTTTGATGGCTAGTGAGGGAGGCAGCAGCTTAAATGAGGAGGGAAATGAGATATGGTGCTTTGGATTCAAGGACATTAAAGCAGTTATGCCATCATGAATTCCCAAACCTCAGACTGACAGCATTTGCTGAGAATTTAATCACTGAAAACAAAGTTAGTTGAGTAACTACGTATCTTCCGAAGATGTAGGCCAAAGACTTCATTACCTCTCTACTGCCTCGTGTGGATGACGTTCTCGTTCAATTCCAGTCTCATTCCAATTTAAGAGGCACAGAATCACAGCTGTAACTGCTGACATTTACTCTTCTTCACAGAGAAGCCAGCTACAAGGACCTAATTCAGCATAGCAGTTAAGTTCAAAGTTTGTCCTCTGCATAAGTTTGCCGAGCCTGAAGATAACTCTGTGTGTGTAGGCTGTGAGAAAGGGAGGTTTCAATTAAGCATTAAATCATGAACCAGAAATAGGATGAGCACTTGACTTCCACCCTGGGTTAACTGGTCTGAGGCATGCCAGTTTAGTGATGCTGAGAGGCATATGGCAGCTTGGCACCCTCTTTAGGAAAGAAGGCATCTTCAGCCTCCAGGGGTGGTGCCTCGGTACTTTTTGCAACATTTAAATCATTTTTTAAGTACTTTAAGAATTTACGGTAAGCCCTTGAGTTCTTCCACAGGCCACAAATTAATTATTTTGCTCCTTAAATTCCAGCAAGCTAAGTGGAAATGCTGCAGAGGTTCCTTCCCTGAAAAATGTAAAACATCCTTTGATTAACTCCCCACTCCATGATAATGATGGTCTGGGTTATTTTAAAGAGCTTGATGTGATTTTTAAATTTATTTAAGAGCCAGGGTAGGCTTCCAGTTAGTGCTGGAGATTAAACTAGTACTCTACCCAAAGTTAGGGGGAAAGAAATGAGTTGGCCACCAGCAAGGAGAGACCCTTCTGCCATGAGAGAGGGAGCATCCAGCTCTGCCGTTGGGCTGGGGTGGTCGAGGCAGTCTCCAATAACAAGCAATGTCCTCCTGCAGGCTGCAAGAACAAAAAGCTGGGGCTGCCAGCCCTATGGGACCCTGGTGTTGGCCCCAGGGGTTAGGAATTGTTCTCATTCCTGCCTGTGCTTGTCATGGGTATGGAAAATGAACTCATCAGAGCTCAAGGGTATTCAAAAGAGACCTGCAAACTCTCCCTCCAGACCAGGCCACGGAAGAGTCCTACCAAAGCGTGGCTTGCATTGCCCTGCTGACCAGCCAGCCCTCTTCCTTGCATTCATCTCTGGAAATTTTGGGATCCTTCTGACTCCTCCTTTTGCCTTTCCCGTGGTGTATGAATGAGCACTTGTGCATTTTTTCCAGCTGCTCTCATTCCCTCAAAGGCAGCACTGTTTTTCTTTGGCCTTTGTTTCTAAGGTATGTTCTGCTTCTTGGATCCTCTGGCTCAGGCTGACAGATTTGAAGTGAGATCTCCTTATAGATGACAGTAAAGGAAAATAAATCTATCGCTTAGGTAGCTGCTAAATGCAAAGTTCAGATGAAATCTCAAGGGATCTGGGAGGCTGCAGTGAGAGAACACGATCCTTGGAGCTGCTGAAAACCATAAATTGCCCAGTCCTGGAGCAAAGAAATCATAATTTTACTCACCTGGAGACAAAATAGTCAGAGGGGAGGTGGGATTTCTTGCAGAGAGTTTAGTTCCAACTGACCAGCAGGGGTGGGTTTGTTGCCAGCTCCTGGGAGTAGGTCCTGTGGTGTGTGGACATCGTGGCTACAGAAGTGGACAAGTAGGATGTTTCCCAAGTCCCGATGCCGAAATCTCTTCAGACACAATTTGGAACAACTCCGTGAGGGTGCATTGCAGCAGAGAATTGCCAGCAGGTGCAGATCTGGCATGCCTGTGCCAAAATACACAGCTTCACTGTGAAACAGGCAGCTGAGAGCCATATCTGATCCTCTTGCCAGGGACAAGATCTGGAGGAGCTGGCACAGCTGGTGCAGTTCAAAAATCAACTTTTCCCTATTACAGCACAGAATTGCCTGCTCTTGGATCCTCTCTTCAGTGAGTGTCAGCACTGGGGAGAAAACCCCATGGCCTACAATGACTGTGATCAATTAAAAACTGATATCCCAAGTCCTGGGGTTCCTGGTGCACTTTAACTGAGTTCTGGACATGAAAAGTCTCCCACTGATGTGACTGACATTTTTGCTTTGTAAATCCTGAAATCCTTCACCACTGAGAAATATTGCACCTCCGAGTGTTGGTGTTTGTGTTATGTCGGCACCTGTACGACCCAATTCTAGGTGATGAAGCCACAGAGGTGGGTGTTGTACAATTAAAGACCAGCTGGCTGATCTTGGGAAATAATGGACTACAGTTCCTCAAACACTTAATATTTCTGCTTCCCCACAGGATACAAATACACAAGTGCCCCTGTGACAGGAGAAGGCTTGTGCCAGCTGTCTGAACAGCGTTTGCATCCTAACCCATCACTGTTCCTTTCTCAGCAGGGTCCATGGTGAGCTGTTCCTCTCTCCTCCCTGCCTTTCCTCACCCCGGATTCTGGTTTTCTCTCTGTGTGCAGCTGCAGGGATGGCTCAGGCCCAAATCCGTGCCAGCTCACTGAGATTTTGTATTTGCCTGAGGTTCCCAATCTTGGCAATAGTTTTCCACCTTTCAAACAATGGGTGGACCCTCAGCAGTAAATCCTAGCTGCCTGGCAATAACCTTGTTTTACTTCGTTACCTTGTTTAGTTTAGGCAAAGCAAACCTTGGTTTTGGCTTATTAACTGTTTATGAATGTTTGCACTGTGCATAGTGTGCAAAAACCTCTGCAAATTCTGCTGCTGGTTGTGTTTTTAACGTAAAAGCCTCTAAAGTGTGATTGCTAAAAAGGCCGTGTTGTTTTGTGTCGCTGACTGCTTGAGCAATGTTGCTTGCAATGTCTTATTTCTGCATTGGGGTAAATTGGTTGTTTGGCTGCTTTACTCAATCAAACTTCAACTAAAATGGCTTTATATTTATTTCATATGCCACAGTATTAATGATTTACTGATAATCTGGCTCATCAGGGATGAAAGCCGAATGAGGGAAAGAGTCAGGTTCTACCTAACTCTTGTTCATAGCTGTGTAACACTTTGTTTTGTTTTTCCAGGGGAAGAGAAAGGTACAGCTGTCAAGGGTGAAACATTTGGGCAGAAAGGAGTTGAAGGGAAGGATGAAAGTGTAATCAAGTGAAGCCTAATGAAAAGGTGTTCCTGGAGGGTAAACAGAACAATTGCTTTAGCGGTAGGTCATGAAAGTCTGGGAAGGATGGCCAGCCCAGCAAAACACTTTCCTGTAACAAGATGGTTGTTTCTGTATTACAGTTATTTTGTAGAATCACAGAACAGGTTGGAAGGGGCCTTAAAGATAACCCAGTTCCAACCTCCTGCCATGGGCAGGGACACCTCCCACTAGCCCAGGTTGCCCAAAGCCCCATCCAGCCTGGCCTTGAACACCTCCAGGGATGGGGCATCCACAGCTTCTCTGGGCAGCCTGTGCCAGGGCCTCACCACGCTCTGAGTGAAGAATTTCTTCCTAACATTTAATCTAAATCTACTCTCTTCTAGTATAAAGCCATTAGTCATTGTCCTATCACTATATGCCATTAAAAAAGTCCCTCCCTAGCTTTTCTGTAGCCCCCTTTAGGTGCTGGCAGGCCTCTATAAGGTCTCCTTAGATCCTTCTCTTCTCTAGGCTGAAACCCAACTCCCTCAACCTGTCTTCACAGGAGAGGTGCTCCAGCCTTCTGAGCATCTTTGTGGCTCTCCTCTGGACTCATTCTAATACATCCATGTCCTTCTTGTTCTGGAGGCCCCAGAACTGAATGCAGTCTCCAGGTGGGGTCTGACGAGAACAGAGCAGAGGGACACAATCCCCTCCCTCACCCTGCTGGCCACGCTGCTTTTGATGCAGCCCAGGATGTGGTTGGCTTTCTGGGCTGCAAGTGCACGTGGCAGGCTCATGTTGAGCTTCTCATCAACCAACACCCCCAGGTCCTTCTCCTGAGGGCTGCTCTCAAATTTAAATGCTCTCATCCATTATCCAAGTAAAAATAATGTAAAAACTCATATTATTGTCAAAATGTGCTGTTACATTTTTCCTTCAATGAAGACATTGTGAAAAGTTATGAAGCAGAAAACATTGCTTTGTTGCTTCAGGAGAAGCAAGTTCCTCTCCTTCTAATGGCAATTTTACACTCTAATATGCCTGTTTTTCTGTATCAGTTCCTCTTTCTTTGCAACACAGGGCAGTATACGGATTGCGTATTTCAATGAGTTTATTATCTACGGAGATAACAAAACCCAAAGTAGCTGAAAGCAAACTGCAAACTACTCAACCTCTTTATAAAAGGAAAACTCACAAAGTGAGTGAGTATGTTGCAAGAAAAGGTGGTTGTACAGTCTCAGAAAGTAGGTTAGGATACCCAAGAGACAATGAGCTAGTAAGGAAAAGCAGATCTGGGACTATTGTAAGACACTCCTCTCTGTTAATATTGTAGGAATGAGTAAATCCAAGGGAGAAAAAAAGTCACACCTCGTATATACTGTTTCATGTTGTGCTGATTTTTTAACACCCCAATGAATCATCTATAGCTAAACTCTGCGGGAGGAGATGATGCCAGGAGGAGACTAACATTTGTGATCCAGTATAATAGCATTATGGTTAAATTTATGAGGGAAGACTGGATTTTGTTTTCCATGAGTAAATGTAGGGTAATATTTGGGGGTGGGGGGGGGTGGGAGGGCTTTGTTTTTGTCATGCATGGTATGTATCCATGCTAAGCTGTTATTTTTGCTGTCAACAAGCAAGAAAAAACGTCTAACCTGACTGGGATGCCACTGTTTAGCAATATATACAACAGGAGTTAACGTAATTAATTGGGATGCTGACAGACAGGAGTGAATCATGATGGCACAAGTGATACGAGGACTGTGAACAGCAGCTCTTGGGCCGGGAAAGGCCAGGAACCTGCCCTGAGCACCGTACCTGGGGCTTCTGCAGTGGTGCCTGATGCAGAAGCTCACACGGAGCAACCAGCAAGTGGTGCACTGCAAAAGGTAAGCTGCCAGTTTGGGCTCTTGCTAGTCAACGCCAAATCTTATGCCCGAGGCTGCTGATAGAAGGGGCTGCAGCCAGCTCCTGCTGTGGTTAAAGTGGCTCTGAGCACATTGGGAGGGTCTGGCTTCCTGGATGCTCTCATTTTACCATCCCATAAAGAGTATGCAACAGGGTCAAGCCTCAAATCTCTTCAGTCAGCAAGCTGGTAACTTTCTTTCCTAATGTAGAAGGGATTCTCCATTTTAAGCACACTAAATTACTGAGAGGCACAATATCCATTGGACTTAGCGGAGCTTTTATGCCTTTGTTCAGTTACGCTCCAGTTGTTCCTTCAGCTGAGAACTTGCCATAGGGGAAAATACCACTTACGCCCTGTCCTTATACCTTCCTAGCACCCCCAGGTGAACAATGCAGTTAAAATATATTTCCTATTACCTTCTACCTTCTTTATGACATGGGTCACTCACCTGAAAATAAAACCTTATTCTTTGGTAAAATTAGAAACCTCTGTGTGAAGTCAAAGTTATTTTGATAGCAGTTTGTAGCGATACTTTACTTAGTTCATTTGGGATTCAATTCTGCAATTTCCAAAGCCGTAACTGTGAACACTAGTGAACCTTATGCAGCAGAACTGCAATTCTAACCCCATTACAGCCTATAGTGAAACCACCAGGGGCTTGGCTGGAACCAGGATTACAACACTGGAATAGCAACAATATACAGATTTTCCCCCAGATGTTTCCAGTTTTAACTGTCTTGTAACGTCACCATGGCAAAAGAAAGGGTGTATCCATGCAAGTTTGTTTGAAAATGTTTGTACAGATACGGAAAATACTACTCCAAAATCCAAATAAAAATCTTGAGAAAAAAAAAAATGATTAAAGACTAGAGGAGAAGCCCTTTTCACCAGCAATTGAAGACAATCAGCCTAACCTTTCATCCATCAAGATTTCCCAAATGAAGTGTTGTTCATATTTCTACTTATAAGAAGAGAAACAAATGAACAAACAAGCAACCAACCAAAAAAAAAAAACAAAACCCACAAATAAAAATGCTGGTGGAGCCTGGTTTCCTGTGGATTTGTCTGCTAGTCAACAGTTGACACCAATAGTTGCCTTCCTCCTAGGGAAGAGAGGGACCTCATAACGTAGTTGGTGCTGAATGTGTGAGCTTGGGCTACTGCTTTTTCAGCCATCAAGGCATTTAAAATACACTTTCTCTCCACGCTACTCTCTCGGTCCCCTGTGCTCATGAAGTTTGAGGAACTAGATTACGTCTGAGTCTTGCGCTTCTTCTGCCAACTTATGGTTGGGATGAGCCAAAGGCTGTGGAAGTTATTAGGAGGAGATGAGAAGAGGCAGTGTGACTCCTTTAAGCCTTGTTCCCATAGAAACATGTCTAAAAAATGTATTAATCTTCAAATGGCAGGAGCAGAGAGCTGCAGGGGATGGCTCCCTGTTCCTGAGAGCTTGGCTGTGGGCAGAGCGGGATGTGGTTGACTTTTGGTTTGTAACTTCTTGTGTTTGATCCTGTCCTTTGTCAGAAGTTCATAGTTGGGCTACAGGGAGGAAGGCTCCTTGGTTGCCTTGTTCTGGCTGCTGATCCTGGGTGAGGTGCGAAGACTTTTTGGGAAAAGGCACGTGGTAGCAGGGCACATCATGATTCTGATTCTGTGTGCACCCATGGAAGGCATGTGTTCAACAGGGCCTCCCAGGGGGCCAGGAAGACAGTCAAAGTCACTGAGAAACTCCTGAGAAAAGCATGATCCTAGCTGGACTTCAGAAAAGAGGGAAAGTTGGAGTTCTCCTTAGGGCTCAGAAAGACAGTATGGGGCTGGCTGCAAACTAGAAGCCCTATTGAATTGATCAAAAGTCAACTCAGGAGCTGGCATCTGCCCTGCAAGGGTAAGGATGGCAAGGAAGAGATCTGTTTCCATCCATTTCATTCTATCTTGTTTGACATACTTGAGATTCTCTACATAAAAGCTTATTTTTTTTTTTTCTCAAGTAAAGCATAGCCTTAGAGAGATGAGGCTCTCTTGGTGTTTTCGAGTGTTCACATTAGATCCCTCTCTTAGTTTTCACCATTTTGTGGTGAACCATCTGTCACATCATCAGTGGCTTGCTACCATGTGGTTTCACTGCAGCACACAGGTTTGCTATAGAAAAAGCTGTGCAGCAGCAGAGAACAGCTGCTCTGAGCTGAGAGGGGATGGTTTCACTGCGTCTCAGGGACAAGGACCAAGCAGGATGCCACAGCACGGGAGTGCAACTTTTGAAGCCAAGGTCCTCCCAGGTTAGTTCTCCGAGGCACACACAACACGTCCTGAAGCATCTTGACTTGTTTTGCATGCTAAGGGTGTTCAAACTCCTGACCTGCTGCATGTGCTGGGTCACCGGGCAGAGTAACAGTGTGATGGTGAGCTCTTGAGGACATGGGTTGTCAATTCAGTGGGCAAGACTCTACTGGGCTTGCAGAAAAAGTACCTTCTGGAAAATCTGTGCAGCATCTTCCCTGAGCATGGGTCTTGGGGTTGAGGAAGAAAGAGAAACAAAAAACAGACAAAATCCCCATAAGAAACACCCCATTTGGGGCTAAATCCATTGCTCTCGCTGAATAGCTTTTCCACGTAGTTACTAAACCATTCTGGGACCACATCCTGCTCAGTAAAACTCCTCTTTTTGACATTTTTTTTTTTTTCTCACTCTGACTGCGTTGCAGCCTGGTGATGATCCAAGCTGGCAGGGTTGAAATGCCAGCCATTTCTAACCTTCTTATTGCAATGCCGCACCCAAAATGATGAAAAGGTCTTCTGTATATGTCTGTGGAGTTGTGGCTGAGGGGTGAGGAGTCAGCGTTCTGGTAAAGGCCTGATAATGCTGAGCCAATTAAAGATAATTCAGGATACTTGGATTGTGATTCAGTAACTGCAGGCTAAGAACAGCCTTTTCAGAAAATGAATACGTTCTCCTCCTCAGCTGTTCGGTTTTCAGAGAGTTTTGTTTTATATTTTAGGCATCTCTCTTAAGCATTGATCTTTTTTTCCTTTCATGTCACTTGAATCTGGTAGCTGCACACTTATTTGGGTAACACAAACTAAGGGCAATTATTTCTTCTTTACACTGAAGTACCTGTGTCATAACTTATATTCTCTTGGCCTCCTTGAAATTGAGTTTGTTTGTTTGCTTGTTTTTGTAACAAACCTGAATTTGAGGATCTGGTGAAGACAAGCAATTTAAATGTGTTTAGAGGAGGACGGGGTCAACATTTTGGCCTAAAATGTGCAGCTGCTTTTTTTAAGCTTATTTCCCTTTGTTATGTCTTCTGAAAGACTGGAATGGAAATCTTCAGGCTTTCAGAACGGCATTTTATATGCACAATGCTTTTTTAAACGTCAACAGTTGTTTGTGGGTGTAGCTCGCAGTTTTTGGAAAACTAGCTCCCTGTCTTCCATCAGAAAATGTCTTTATTATTACATATGTTGAATTCAGCAAAGTGCACCTTCCATGATAACGTAGGCCGATGTGAGATCTTCCCTAGACTATACCCAACCACCTTTCTACACAAGGCTTGATTGTTTCACTTTTGACAAATGTGCTTTCTCCCCTTCTCTCCTCTGCTTCCAAAATTACGTATACACACATGTAGACATTTGACAGAGTTCACAATTCTTTTTTCTTTTCTCTCCATATTAACACTTTGGGTTCACCATAATGCTCTTCACCGAATGAATGCTCTTAGTTACCTGAACAAGTTGCTTTGCAACTGAACATCCTTTCTAAATAAATCAATTTAGGAAAGCTTTGCCTAAAATGACTTTTCTGAATAGTGTCAGTCCCTAACCAGCCCTTCAGGAATCAGTGGTTTACCTCTCTCTTGCTCTGGTTGTTTTTTATTTCCACCCATCAGAGGTATGCATGTTCTGTGGGTGCCCAGAGCCGTGGCATTGCTGTTGCTTGCACTCCAAAAGCAGGTCCAAGGCAGTTGTTGAAGGGGACAGGGTTGGAGGCAAAACCAGGCACGAGGTCACCTTTGATGCAAAAACCCTGGGACTTCTGCTGTTGCCCAGCATTTCTGTAGAGGCTGAATTTTACACTGCAGAAAGTTTGGACCTCAAGGTTCCCCTAACTGTACCAGTACAGCTGCCACTTTATTAGAAAATCCCTTTATGTAACCCTCCTCTGCTTTGGACTCATACCCAATTTAATAAACAGTCAATAGAAAGGAGGGGCTTGGACTGTATAAGACTTCCTTGCCATTTACATGCACTCATTGGAATTACCTCTGAATGATAACTCCATAAAGTGCAAACCTGGATGAACGACAATTCCTGCATTTACAAGGACCACCTCATGCTGACAATCTGTTGCCCGTGCTAAAACAGGGCAGGAACAAGATGTTCTCTGCTCCACAAAACAAATGTTTTGGAGAAACCACATGGCTTCCACTTTTTGGAGAACTAAGCCAAAGGTCAGTAAGTGAAATTTTGGGCTATAGGAAACCAGCACTGGAAATTTGAAAATGCTGCTGATATGATTTCTCTAGAAAATAGCAAGTACTTAAAATATTGATTTTAAAAGCCAGGAGAGTGGAAAGAAGCTCTGGATACTTCTGTATCCATAAAAATATATATATATAAAAATAAAAATTAAAAAAAATCCCTGCTCTCCACAAACAGCTGTCTCAATTTTAAGGAAAAATGACAATTCTCTAACATTTTAACAATGGAAAGATTCAAGGTGCCATTGAGGGAGCTTTAAGATCTCTTAACCCCCAAATTTTGCTTCTGTGAAGATGAGAACAGGATGTAAAAGGTATAAATACTTTTTGTTGTTTTTAGAAGAAATTGTAGCTTGCTGTAGTGGGGAGTTTTCTTGTTCCTTTCCATTTCCATTTCATTTTCTCCCTTCATAACAAATGAAGCATTTCTAGAGGTACAGAATAAGCCTAGAAAATGAAGGCTGATTTAATTAGCTCCTGTATTTGTTAGATTGTAGGTGCTTGACCAGCATATCTCAGGGTCTGCTTACCTCACTGCAATTGTTCCGTTTCTCACTTTCTTATACGAAGTGGAATGAGGAGAAAGCATTTTCTTCCATTGCTGCCACAGTGAATAATTTTTGAGGGAAAGAGCAATAAAAGCTTCAAAGAAATAGATGGCAGAAATATCTTAGTTCTGCAAATGTATACAACATTGTGTTATTCTTATTCCTGAAACAAATTCAGGCACTAAATTTGTGAGGTCCAGGGATGGTGTTCCCTGACTTCGAGCAGTAAAAATTTGAAAGCATCATAAATTATCTGATGGGAATGAGGGAAGAAAAGCATCTTAGAGGTGGGTAAGCGAGGAAATAGCAGAAAGCTATAGAAAGCTGGGGCCTGAGGGGGGAAGATAGGCTTGCAATTAGGCAGCATGTTGAGACTCCCATCTCAAATCAGTGCTCGGCTCTGTCACAGTCTTTTTTTAAGCTTGGAAAAATTAATTGGTTTCCATCTCTCAATTTCCAGTCCATAAAATGTCCCCAGAATATTTGGCAGGAACCCAGGCACTATTGTTACAGGCTCTCTATAAAAACCGAGGTATTTGAGGTTTAGGCTGAGTTTTTGACAATGCAGGAATCTTACCCAATCCATGTTTCTTACAGTACTGTTACTTCAAAAGGTGCCAGAAAACAGCCTCATCTTTTCCTGTATACTTCAGGAATTTAATTTGGATGCCCTTTTGCCAATGAGAACTAACAAAGGCCAGAATTTACAGTTCTAATTCTAGTTCATCCCTACTACAAAGTCAAGGTTTTCTGGTTTTGTTTTCTTTTTTCATTTTTTTCTTTGTTTTTAATGGAAATTCTTCCCAAGATAAGTCGGTGATGAAGGGAGTCGGATGCAATGCACAGCGTGGAGGATGCAATAGCGACTGCTCTCAACCCAGGCAGAAACGCTCACTTCCCCCAGTAGCTGCAGAGAGATTAATAAACCCCGAGAGCAACTGGCTGGGCTGAGGGAGAGCAGGATGCAGTGGTAACACAACCATGTCACATCAAAAAAAAATTAAAAAAATATAAAATAAATTTAAAACCAGCAGCTTTCTTGTTTTCCTCCAGCCACAACCCCATGGCAGTTTGTGCTTGGGGTGTCTGTTTTTCTTCTTTGTGTAACTTGGATTAAGAGAGATGCTGCAAAACATAATTTGTACAGTTTGCAATGGATTGGAATGCAAAGAGAGGGGAAAAAATGCAAAGACCAAACTGATGGACTGCTGAAATGATGTGGTTTAGTTCTGTCCATGATATAGGAGATTAGCATGTTATAGATTTTACTTCAAATACGCATGATAAAAATTTGTCATTGAGCATTCACTGAGCAAGAAGCTCCCCCACACCCCAGATAACCCAGGATTTGAGCTTTTCCATCCTTTCTCTGGAGTTCTTCGTGTGAGTCATCTGTTAGGAACAGGTATCTAAATCCCAGATAATTAATCTCTTGTGATTATGGTGGTCTCATTGCATCCTCATCTGTCTCTCGTATGAAAAAATCATTGCTTATTAAAGGAGCCAACAGAAGAGATGAGGCTGGGGGCAATGGGACCAAGAACCAGAGGAGTGAATTAAAGTTTTGTGTATATATAAAAACCACATACAGATGTGTATATTCGGAGATACACTGTTAGTTATCAAGCAAGTGCCTTTGAATACAGAAAAAGCCTAGATTAGACTTTGGCATCGTGTTAGTGATCAGCCACAGCAGAGCTAGGAGGGATGCAAGGGAGGCTATGTGAGCAGGGTTCAGATTGCAACGACTAACAAGGATTTCAGTTTCTTTCAAAAAAAAAGAGAGAGTTAGGCTGTTATGAAAAAGCACGGTCTGCCTTCCTCTGCACTTTTCCCTAATGAGTTTGCTGTTATTCTGAGATGTCAGGCACAGGCACTGAACTTTCCTTTTTCCTTCCTTTTTTTCTATTTTCAGTGGCTTTTTGCCTTTTGTACCTGAAGTTCTCCTTTTTAATCATAGGTAAAGCTTTCTTGGCCTGTGGCGTGAGCAGCTGGCAGGGAGCGATGGGGTAAGAGGAATACGTGTCCCAGTGATGGGTCGAGGCCAAGCACTAAAGGCATGTCCCGGCTGCTCGTGATTCCAGAGCTGGGCGTGATGGGAGCCAGCCATCACTTCTGCTCAGCGCTCCTCAGAGTGGCAACAGGTTACAAAAGCCAGAAAGTCACGTCCTCCTCCTCTCCCTAATGTCACAACGGCACCAGCAGAGCGAACGTAGAGGTGCTTTGAAGAAGCAGGAGCCGTGGATTGCAGGTGATGCTATCAAGTGAAGACAGCTGGCTTGGGTGTAACGCGGAGCCTGCGTAACCGCTGACGTTTTGGAGTACTGTCAGCCTCTGTCATCCCCTATCACCTGGAAAAGCTCCTCGTGCAATTCGGCTGTAGCTTGTGCCAAGCACTTCATAGTCATTACCAAAACGATGATCTGTTGGCTTTGGTTTCCTCATGTAATGAAATGCAAGGAAAATACTGGGGAGGAAACTTTTGTACAGCACAGTGGGGTCACCCGTGGTTGTGCTATCAGTCAGCTGCAGATCTGGGACCAGTCCTTGGGTCTAGAAGGTCCAACCAAGGCAGCTCAGTCCCTTTCCTAGCTTGAAAGGGCTGCTTTCAACCCGTTTCCATCTGGAAAAAAAATGCTGTTTGTATACTAGTGTGCTTCTTGGGATGGTGGCAGCCTTGCAGGGCTGAGGACAATGCCCCGTGACTGCAAAGTTTGGGTGTGTCATTTACTGGCACATTGTTTTCCTGTTAAGGGGTTTGCTGTGTGATCCATGCATTTCTGCCTGAATATAGCCCGGGACACAGAGTATAAGCATTTCTACCCACAAACATCTTCAGTCTCCGCTTAGAAACGGGAACTATTTAAAAACAGGCTGTGAATACAGATTCAGTGATGTTGTTGTAATTACTGTACTAGACGAGATGGCTCATTTTAGGATGGGGAAAGTAGTAGTTACTAATAGAGCATCTCGTAAAAGAGATTTTAATTAAGTCAAGAGGCAAAATACAACAACAGTCTGCGTATAGTAGGCATGCTGTATCAAAGATCCCCAGATTGAGGGGAGGATTAAGCTGGTTTTGGTTCCCCCATCAGCCTAATTCTTGATTTAAGCACTTGCCAAAATAACACCTGCATCATAAAATAGGTGAATTCCCATACAGCAATCTGTGGAAAGTTTTTGGCCTTTTTTTTTTTTTTTTTTAAATTGAGATGAAAATTGCATTTGGAGTGAACGGGTTAATTCCATGTGCATTTGTATAATGAGAGAGAGATCCCTAAAATAATGGAAGTGACCCAGATTCTACCTCAGTTCTCCCTAATATAATTAAGTGCTGGGCACTTTTATTCATATATACAGTGCTATCCATCTACACAGTGCTGTTCATATCTGTTGTTCCTGGCAGCAGTTTCAGTGGCTTTTCCCCTGTCCCTTTGAGTCCCTTGGTGGTGGCCCTGTGAGGCTGCTCCCCAGTAAAACCCTCCGATGACCTTCCCCAAGCTCCCCAGCCCCTGTGCCTCCCTGGGGCCGGCCCTGCTCCCTACCCCAGCTTGTCCATGCTTGTAGACTTCTCCTGCAAGGAGCGAAGGGGTGACCTTCAAAGTCATCCCAGGGTGACCCTTTGACCTATTCTCCATCCCTGCAAGGCACCAGCCCATTTTTTTCAGGCTGGGCTTCAGCTCTGGGATGCAGCATGTCAAGTGCTTTTCGTGACCTTCTTCTCTGAGTAAACAGCAGCTTCCCTGTGCAGGCAACGCAGCCCTTCTCAGGCTCACTGAAATCACGGATCAAACCAAAATTGGCAGGGACACTAATAACGAAATGGCAAAGCAGAGGGTGGGTAGTAATAGCTGAAATGTAATGGGTCTGAAGATATGCATTCAAAGGATTCTTTTTGTTCTTTTGAATAATGCAAACATATTGGCTTTTGGATTAGAGAAGTGCTCAAATAGATTAACTTGCAGTCCAATTAGTCGTCATGTATATTAATTTAAACTAGCATTTCTGAGTATATCGATTTCAGTCTCTAACTCCCTTGAGCATTTTTCACTTTAGGAAAAGGATGTTTTTTATTGCTGGCTGTTGTTCTGCTGTAAAACCAAACTGTGAGCATTTTTTTACAGTTTGGGGGGAAGGGTTAGTGGCTGTGCATGCACAACAAGGGGATTCCCCAGAAGCATGGGAACTTTCAGGTTTATGCTTTGCAGTGAGTAAGGGCCCAATACCAGCTGCTGAGATTTCCTTGTTCGTGATGTAGAAGAGACATGATCACTTCAAAAGCTGTGGTTAATAGTAATGGTTTTATGGCATTTTGGCCCTACTGTGTGCTCTCCTCACTGCGTTTCATCCACTGACTGTCTCTGCTACTGGAAACCATCACAGTTCTGTTTGCAGTACCCCCCATCCATGCAAGGTGCAACAATCTGTGCCCAGTTTGGAAAGCCAGAGTGTGCTGGCTTGATCCCTAGTGCTGCCTTTGGAGCTGATGGTCCATCTGGGCTTGTTCATGGACACCCCCTCTGCTTCCACGCCATGATCAAAGCCCCTGGTTTATCCTGCATCAGGTGGGAACATCAGGGGCTAATGCTTAAACTTATACCATGGGCTCTGAAGGAAAGGGTGGGCTTTTCTGGCCACATAAACATCAGGTACCTCTGTGGGCCTGTGCTGCTGAGTACGTAAGACCTTAGACTGGAATCAAAGAGGCATCAGTTCATCTGCCATAGATTTTCATTTCCAGCTCAGGTAGGTCCATGCCAGTAAGTATAATTTTAGGAGCTTGACTCCACTTGGAATGTTATTTATTTCTGTTTTACTTCAGTGTGACTTAAGCACTTGGATTTAGATCTTCTCTGTTTCTAGAATGTGGGTCCTTTGTCCCTTATTTGCTGAGCCTGGCAAGTCTGTTCCCCAAAGAGGTAACTGTGTACGTTAAATACATAGTGTAATGGGACAAGGTTATGAGCTGTCATAAAACTATTAGTTTTCAGTAAAACTGTGGCACAGAAGTAGTAAACAAGAGTTGAGGATCCCCATCTGCTTATACAGCTTCATTGGGATTTTAAAGTGGGGAGCAGAGCAAGAATATGGTGGCATAGACTAGACTGTAACTCCTGATAATTTTGTTTATAATGCTCCTTTTGAATGAAAGATATTTTGTGAATGTTATTTGTAATCACTCAATACTTCAGAGCTACCCTGCTATTCCTGACTGTCATTAATGGGAAGAAAGCAGACCTTTTGGAATTCAAATGAGATGCAGAGAGCATCATTCAGTGGGCTGACTCCACTTTTGTTGGCAATCTATCAAATACGCTGCCAGTGGGAGTCCGATGCTGCAAGATGAAGAAGAGTCAAATCCCCTGGCCCTGCTGCAGCCCATGCTGGTTTTCAGCCAGGCTTGGAGACCAGTTACTAAACATCCATTCTCAGCCACAGCTGGTGGTGGGGCTGATCGTGGCTGCTTGAAATTCTCTGCAAGGTGAGAATGTTTCACTGGTGACAGGAGAACCACTGAAGGCTCCTGGACCGGTGTCTGCAGCATCATCAGCATTTTAATCAAAAAGATCCTCGGAAAAAACATTGCTTCTACCTGTAACATTTTTGTAGCCTTGCAGCCTGCATGTTTGTTTTTTTCTTATACTTTTTGTTTTTTCTCTTTTTTTTCCCCCCTCAGGCTTATTGCCAGTTTTTAATAATGACCCAGATGTCATCTGTTTTCACTCATAATAATGTGCATGACATTCTTGGGGTCAAGTAACCCTGTTTGGTTTGCTGGTTTCTTCCATCCTCTTTAGGTTTCACCTAACTAGGAAATTGCAGGGTATTGGCTTGTTTTGGGGTCAGAAAGCAGTTTCCCAGGGCCAGAGTTATCTGCCCATGTGTTCAGGTCTGCTGCCTGGGCACGGTCCCACAGGTGGGGATGCTTTGTAGGGTTATCCAGACACAGCTGCTAGAGCTGTTATGGTTCTGCCATTTAATGCCAAGACTTCTCAGAACCACTCCATCCTGTGCTGCCCGAGAGATCCCTCCTCATTTTGACTGCTCTGCATCTTTCAGAGGCATCCCTCAGCTGCTTGGCTTCAGTTCTGGTACTGGGCACACCAGCAGCATCAGCCTCCTGCCCTCCTCGGGAGCCCACAGGCTCCAGCTTTGTACTTCACTGCTGTCCCAGGGCCCTCTGCCTTCCTGCTCGTGCTTTCATTGTGAGCATAATTCCTATCCCCAGCTGAGGGTTTCAACACAGAAAAAGGAAAAGAACAGGATAGAGGCTAGTTCCTGAAGCTAAGAGTTCATTCTTCTTCCACTTTTGAAGATAAAGCGATGAGAGGACCAGGAGGGATGGATGAGGAAGCCCAGGGGCCTGCAGACGTACCAAAGGGAAAGTGAAGGAAATGGCTTTCAGATGAGTCAGCCAAAGGCAACTTCCCCCCACCCAAGTGCCAGGGGAACAACAGACTGCTGGAAAGCACCTGGAAGGGCTGCAGGAGACAGGTAGCAGCAGGTACATTCTGTTCTTAAAAACTCTCGTGTACTTTCTTTTATGGTCAGGTAAAAGCCAATGCACCCAAGGGGAAAAAAAAATAGGTATCAGAAATATTGTCCTGAAGTTTTTGAGTGCTGTGTCTGACCAGGAAGGGCTGAACCTACCATGAGATTAATAGATAACAGTGTAAGGGGAACGGTAAGGGTTCACTTCAAAATGAAAATAAGTTTTTTTCTTGGGTGTTACTGCACCCATCCTGGACAAGGTTTTGCTCTGTGTTCAGTGACCACCTGGATGACAGGAGCAAGGCGGTCTGAGCTTTTAATTTGCAGACAAGACACAAGCAGTATTAGCTGAAAGTGCTTCAGGGGGAAGGGTGAGAGTTCAGAATAACCTTAAAGAAAAGAAAAAATAAAACACACACAACAACATACTAAATCTGTAGGAGGTGAGTCAAGGACAGCAAGGATGGGGGAAGTTGGGGACCCTGCGTGTGGGTGGCAGCCTTGCATCAGGGGAGGGCTGGCAGAGGCACAGGCTCAGGGAGACCCCTGGCATGAAGCTGCCGGGGGAGGTGGTAAAGAAAGGAGGAATCAGTTCTTGGTGGATGGGATGAGGAGCTTAAATTTGTAGGAAAAAAATTGAAGTTACACTTTAGAAAGAAACTCCCAAACCACCAGGAAAGCAAGGTTGTGGCAAGGCAGGAGGAGGAAATGTTTTCATTTCTTATGTCTCCATTCTGTCAACCACCAAATTATTAACAGCTGAACTATTTCCGATGGTGGACAGTCTTGTTCATCCGAATTGGTTTCAGGCGAGTGTCTCTTGTTTTTCAGAACAAAGGGCAGAGATCAGCGCTGTCTGTCTCCATGACAGCAAAACACTTATTTTGTGGGGAGGGGAACAGTCGGGGAGATCTAAATCAGGAACCTTTTGGCTCTTGGAGCCTTGTGGATAAACACTGTTTGTGCTCCTGGCAGATGTCCTTAGCACTGCCCTTAAAGAAAACGAGATGCACGTTGGGCTGTGAGTGAGTGCAGGGGTGGTGCAGGGCAATGCACTGGGCAACGCAGTCCCAAAAAGGGCTGGAGGAGAGGTGACTGCCTCTCCTTGCAAAATGCTTGAGAGCTAATGAAAACAAGGGCTAAATAGGAACCTGGCGCTGCTGTTAGTGTTAGAAATGCTCCTGGTGTGCATTGAAAGGAGCGTGGCCAGCAGGTCAAGGGAGGTGATCCTCCCCCTCTACTCTGCCTTGGTCAGGCCTCACCTGGAGTACTGTGTCCAGTTCTGGGAACCCCGGTACAAAAAAGACAGGGATCTCCTGGAAAGAGTCCAGCGGAGGGCCACAAAGATGATACGGGGCCTGGAGCATCTTCCCTGTGAGGAGAGGCTGAGAGACCTGGGTCTGTTCAGCCTGGAGAAGAGAAGACTGAGAGGGGATCTCCTCAATGTGTATAAATACCTGAGGGGTGGGAGACAGAGGGACTTGGCCAACCTCTTCTCAGTGGTTTGTGGGGACAGGACAAGGGGCAATGGCCACAAAATGGAGCCCAGGCAGTTCCGCACCAACATGCGGAAGAACTTCTTCACGGTGAGGGTGACGGAGCACTGGGACAGGCTGCCCAGGGAGGCTGTGGGGTCTCCTTCTCTGGAGACATTCAAGGCCCGTCTGGACGCCTGCCTGGGCAGCCTGCTCTAGGGAACCTGCTTTGGCAGGGGGGTTGGGCCCGATGGTGCCTGGAGGTCCCTTCCAACCCCTACAATTCTGTCATTCTGTGTGATTCTGCAATAAATGAGATGTTAAGCCTGAAAAATGGTGAGACCGAGTCATTCCTTGTCCCTTACCCTCTACTTGCCATCCTGAGCTTGCTCTGCTCATCATGGCCCTCCCTCACACCCAGCCACGTCCTGTAACAAGTGTCTGCAGGGGTGCGTCATTCCCAAGGGGCTCTTCAGGTACAGTGAATGCCTGGTGAGGTGAAAGGCAGTGTTGCGTTGCTGTTGTTGTACATTCTTTTGAAGTTTCTGTGAAATTGGAGATTTAAATAAGGTATGTGGGTGGATTTCCAGTCGAGCTGTAGAGGTGCCATCTGAATGCTAAGTGTCAGGGTTGAAGTCTGGGCCTCAGAGCTGCTGAAATGCGTTTTGTGAGATGGAGTCAGCCAGTGGTCAAGCACACTTGAATCTTTTATGACTTATTTGATAAATGAGTCTTCCATTGCTATTCTCGTAATCAGGCTAATAGATTGAGTTTTTGGATTGCTTTCCAATATCAGTTGGCAATTCCAAATGTCCAAGCTCAGGTTCTGTTACTCACAACACCAGAATTAAATATCTCAAACAAAAATGTAAATCTTGCTTGCTTCTCCATGAGAAACATTTCCTATTTAATTTCTGAGATGTTACCAGTATCTATGTGATTGTTCGGGTGCATATCCCTGCCTTTATGGTGATACAGCCCTTCCCAGAAACACGGTGATTTGAGGAGCTGTAGTAGAGTGAGGGAACAGCGAGCATGGGGCAACACATTCCCACTTTCCTTGCGCTGTAACCTGTGGCAAGGAGCTGCAGAGATGTTTCATAGTCAGATATTTTCTGCGTGCTCACCATTTCATCCAGTACAACAGCTGGAGAGCATTAAACTTGCTAGGAACCAGCTTCAACAATCACCTCTTTTTCCTTCCCCATCCCACTTAGTCTTTGTGGCTCCCTGCTTCATTGTCCTCCTCTGCATCTCTCCCAGCCCCAATCTAGGCTGCTGGAGGTGGAGGACACTTGACCCCTGTGCCAGGAGACGTTTCCTGCATGGCTCCAGTCCTGCCCAGACAATTCTTTTTGTGTTCCTTTCTTCTCTCCTTAATTTTATGTTTCTATTTGTAACAGCTGTTGTGTTGATTGTTTCTCAAAAACTCCCATCTATTAAACATATGGAAAACGATCATTTAAAATTCATTGTTTTGTAGGATTTGGATTTTTTTCCATGTATGTCACTTCAAATTTATCCATAAATTAACTACCAACTTGCTGCTCAGGTGCTGCTGTGAGGTCCTCCCAAGACTCCTCTGTTGTCTTCCAATTTTTCTGTTCTAAATAACTCCGTATCATCAGCAACATTTTTCACACCATTAATCAAACTCCTTACAGCTCATTACATTTATTATATTTTCAGGATTTTTTTTTTCCTCAGTGGTAATGGTTTGTTCAGAAACCACCATAACAGAAGTAAAGCAAGAACGGTTCTTCTCATGTTTGTTTATTCACAGTGAATTTAATTTTTCATTATAGAAAATCATGTTGCTTTAAAAACAAAAGATATTTAAAGCAGATGTTGTTCAGAAACAACCTTAAAATTAAACTACAATAACAAAACTGATGATCTGTTTTAAGACATGAAATGATGACAAGTGTATTGAGGCCATAATATCTGAAAAATTAAGTAAACATAAATAAAGCATAATATTTAAAAATGACATTGCATATTTCCAAAGTTTGAAAAAGAAAGAGCATTAAGCTCATAAGAGTCATCACACAAACATCTAAAACAAGTTTTTTGTCACAATAATAAGACAGTTTTACAGCTATTTCGTCTCAGCAGGATTTCAGTGGAGTTTTTGTTTCAGCACGTTCATCTAGTTTCACTCAATGATGAGTTAATTGAAAGCTGAAAATCTGTTTGGAAATAGGAAAAGCAAAGTGTGATTTTCTGCACTAACACAGAAGTAGAAGTGAGATGTTAGGAGACTACCTCGACTGGCTTTAATGTCTTAAACAACCTTGTGGCCAGGCCAGTTTGTGGAGTTATAGAAAGGCTTCTGTTCAGTCCAATGGTTTCTATTCAGCTCAATCCTCTCACCTTAGAAATATACGTATGTTAATAGGTGAGTCACTTTTTAACAGCAATTGCTATTTAAGATTTAAATCATTTCATATTTAAATAATATACAAATCGCTTTTTAAATGTTGCTTTGTGCTTTGTAGCTATTTTTAGCCAAATACTGCTTGACCCAATTTGCCTAGGAAAAAAATTCACAAGCGAATAGAAAATCTTTAATTTACGCTTTATGATAGGAAATTATGAACTACAGAAAAAAACTGACAATCTGGATGTCCAAATGCAGTCTGTCCTCCAATCCTCAGAAAGTACCGTGTGTATCTACATCTTTTATTAAGTTGCAAAATGTTGTATCATCATGGGTGAGAGATAATAGTATTATTATTATTTTTTTTTAAGTTTAAGTAAAATATGCAAAGTATGATTGAAATTGATTTGTTTCTATCTGCAATTGGCAGAACTAGTTGAAATTGTGAAAACCGCAAGTGGTCAGTCAGCTCTTTAGGAGAAATTTTGCTGTATGTGTACTTCAGTCTTGGCCAGGTCAATTTGATCAGAGTCTTGGCCAGGGCAAATTTGTGTAGTCCAGTGGCTTCAAAGGAGCAGCCACGGCCTTGGTCTTGTTTATGCACACACATGTCTTTTAACTCTGATATAAAGGAAATGTAGTAACTGATCCTGTTGATAATGGGCTCCCTCCTTCACCTGCCCCCTCCGAGGCATGAATTAGCTGCCTTCCTTCTTCTCTGATGAGCTAAACAGGGTGGCCCTCTCAAAGGACGATTCAATTAACATGCAAATATCAGATTGTGCAGAGAATAGCTGACACCTCTGTCTAGCCCTTGGTGAACTCGATTCACAAAGCATTGTAAGCAAAATAATTGCTTCTTTTTGGAGGCAGTAATAGCTGAGCACATTACGCTCCGTGTTCAGGAAGAAATTATCACTGCGCTATCAGACAAAAAATCAGAAATTAATGAGAAACACACAATTTTATGTCAAGGAAATACAAAACAAGGTCATGTAATTTCTGCACATAATTGTAATAATGTAAGGCCTAATTCTGCAGGACCATGAAATTCACTCACTGAAAAGGAGTCCTGATCATGAGGGTAATTCAGGAGTGGGCTCCTCTTAAAATAGCAGTGGTGAATAACACTCCTCACTAGATTTAAGCTGGGGTAACAAACCACTGCAGTAAGCATTCAGATAACACACACACATTAGATTCAATCTTAAGATGCATATGTGGATAATGACATTTAAAAGTTTTGGGGAGCCAGCTGACTGGCTTTTATCATGTGTAGCTTTTTAAAGCTAACTGCAAAAGTCATCCTGATCGGGGGAAGAGCATCTCAGATGCTGATTTGAGGCAGAGTTTTAGAGTAGGCACTCTCACTCCGAATCAGTGGTCTGCTACAGTCAGGCAGATTTCTTTCGACTGTGGTATTTTTGTGGATGGATGAGATCAAGGAGACAGAGCTAGTCTAAAAGCAGACCAAAAAAATGTAGCAAGTAAATAAATAAATAAATTGCTTTTTTCGCAAAGAAGAGATGTTGGAAAGGGAGGATGTCAGATGCTAAAATACATACTAAATTTGTCTGAACCAAGTGCCTGCAGTAGGGTTATTAGTGCCAGAACAAAGCTTACATTGGTAGTGTGGCACTATGAGCTAGTGCTGTGCTCCTGGGGCAGCTTAAACAGACTGCTAACAAAGCTGGTCCTTCAAAACATGAGGAGAGGAGGAGAAAAAACAGTACTCCATTCCCAGGATCCACTTACTGCCTTGCTCTTCCCTGCCCTCCACTCGTTGTTGGTGTCCAGGGCGAGCAGCCCCAACCTTTGCCAGCATCTGGGTGCTACCATAGGGTAAAAAACAGCATACAAGTGGTAGTTGGTTACATCAGCTATGGGAGAAAGAGATGTCAATATGATTATGTGACGTTGACCATTACAGTCCTGAATTTCAGAAATGAATGTCTTCGTCATGGGCATGCCACTCTGTACCTGGGATTATTGGCAGAATTTTAATTTATATGTTAAATACAATGCATTCAGAGTGATGGTGTGATATTGCAGCAATCTTCTTATCTTTCCTTACCAACATCAGAAACAAAAAATACATTATGCTGGCATCTTCATTATTTATAAGATGTTTTCCTTATTCATCACAATAATTTAATTTCTTCTCCCCTTCCACGTGCATATGCAACATATCAGCAGGGTTTCACTATTTTCTCTTTTATTGTCCAAGATTAAATTTCTTAGAATTCTATTTTCTCTACCAAATAAGACTGACCATGCAGTCTGATATTGCTTCTTTTCTGAGAGTATTAGATTTCTCAACAGATAAAATATGGATGCTATTAGATGGCATTGACTTTTTTAAAGCTGCAAGTAGTAACTGATACAATCAGTAACACAGACCATTTTAAGCAACCTTTCATCTTGTTCTGATATTCCTAATAATTCTTTAGCTCAGTCTGATACGGAAATTAATTTTACATAATGGGCAAAGACATATTTATGGAGTCTTGAAAGAGCACAGCTTCTTCTGAGTTATTGAGGAGAGTTGCTCTATTTTCTTTTTGAAGTTTGTGTCATTCTTTCTGGTAAATGACTAATGATGCTATTTGGCTCCATGTGTTAACATTTTGTGCAGTGGAAGATCTGGACAATATGAAGAATAGTTATTACAGTCACTCTGTGCAAGGTTTCTATCTCCTGGTGAAGGTCTGGAAGAGGAAATAGCCAGTCCTCCACCGAGCCTGTGACAGTAACTGTAGAAAGGGCGTGTGGCTGGGGATGAGGATGGTGGGATGAAGAAGTCTTGCCTGGCAGCTGGCTTGTCTAGGTAGGCTCAGAGTCAACTTGATCATGTGCATTTGGGGTTGATCTGGACCTTGACATCTGCAAGGAGAAAGGTTCACGTGAAGACCTAAAACACCCCCAAACCAGAGGTACCATTTTTTCCTCCCTTACCATAGGGAGAGCAGATCCCCAAGGCCAGATTAACTAGTGCCAGAGGCTCCTCCAAAAAGGATCCACAGATGCTCCCCTTGTTGAGAGGTGAATATCTATGTCTGCATGTGGGAAAGAGGACATGTGGAGGTAGAAGAATGGTTGGTGGGAAAGCTGTGCTGGTAATAGAGATGTAAAGCTGTTGCTTCGTAATGCTGTTACACTCAAAGGGCAAAGCTTGGGGCTCTGCTGTGTTGAGTGCTAGGTAAACACATAATTGCCATGAGCAAATGAGAGCAAATGTCAGCTTTGTTTTGAGGTGAGCACCCCTTTCTAATTAAGGGTAAACTAAAACCTTTGACAGGCCCAAATTGCTTGGAAATGTCACGTACTGAAGCCTGGTTCAGGGTAACATAGAGACCTACTTTTGGGGTAATTGAGAAAGGGATTCATGAGTTATAATGTACAGTCATGAAAGGTCTTCTTTCATCTTGTAACTCAATCTTGCATTTCTTTTTGTCTTTCAGAAGTTTGAACTGAGAATTTAGGAGGCACTCAAAACGTTCACTGGTAACAAAATTTGACATTTTTCTAGCACTTAATATAGATAAAGCTTGTATACTCTTTAATTTTATGTTACCAAATATGTAAGCTATTAGAGATAACCTGTATTTCATCAAGGTTTGTATTTTCTCTGTGCCTCCAGATTCTTAAAGGAGAAGGGCATTTATAGTACCGCAGCCGTGTGGACTTGGAGTTGCTCAATAATTTCCATTCTCAAGTTTGGCTTTCAGCTGCTTGTGCCTTGTCAAAGGAGATTGGATCCAAGTGGATTACGTATTACATTGCCTGTTCTCAGAGCTGGTTGATTTGCAAGCTTCAGCAAATCTGATCTAGCAAATTTGGAAAAAGTCTGACACAAACAAGTTTAATTTCCTTAAGTCAGAATTCTTGGAGCTCTTGCGCCCAGACTGCAGTGCCTCATTTTTGAGCAGGATTTGAAGCTCAGGAGGAGGATCTGATTCAAGGCTGGATCAGTTAGCAGTTTTCCCTCTCACCTAAGTCTGGCAAAGATACAAACCTCTGAAAAACACGCTGCTTCATGTACCCTTTAGATGTCTGGTGGAGTGGGTAAGTTCTTGGATGATTCCGTCTCCAAACCCAAAGCTCCAGCCCAGCTTAATCTCAGGAGTTCTTCCTCTGTGACTGAGCACTGAAGCCAAGAGCAAAGAAATGCTGTGCTTGCAGCAGAAGCATATGGATGCATGAGGAAGAGCTGTGAAGAGCAAAGACGAGGCAGACTAGTGAGTGGGGAACAGATGTAAAGATAGACAGGGGTGGTCTGGCTGGTAGGAACAGGGGCAGAGAAAAAACAGCCCTGGGACTTGGGCCATGAGAAGGTGGTGGGCAGGCAGGTGGGTCTGTAACCATTGGGGCATAATTCTAAGATCTAGTTCAGGGGGAATGGGTTTCTTTAGCATCCTCCTGAACAAATGGACTGGAAATAACAAGCAAAGCATGGATATCTTTCCGCATGGAAGGTAAGAGTCTGCCGTCACTGCTCCACCAGCGTAATTTGAAGGGATTCACAGATCAAAAGAGTCCACTTTGGGTAACTACTAATGAAAGGCACCTGGGGTACCCCACAAACACACACGACGACAGGCCAGCACCTCAGAGGGAAGCAGAAAAGCTTTGAGACATTTCAGAGTAAAGTCTCCTCGGTCACTGCTGGTGGACAAGGCCACCTCGGAGGAACGTGACTGCGGCATTAGGCAGACAAGTCTCCAGTGACAGTGTTTAAGCAACACTATCAAATTGCTGGCAGGCGTGTTTAAGAGCACTCTAATATCTTATATAATAGCAGCCGGGGACTGAATGGCTTTGCCAAACTTCATCATCGCTACTGGGACAGACTGGCGGAGCACATCACACCGCAGCATGCGTGATACTTCACGAGAGAAAGGTGCAGGAGGGAAGAGATATTGAGCTCAATAACTTCTGCATCAACACCAGATGCAGAAAACGGTGAGCTTCAAAGACTTCTGCTTCAAAGACCAGCCTGAAGGGTTCGCCATCACAAGGTGAACCCTTCCACTTACTTGCTAAGTTAAGGTCTTATGTTTCCAATGTGAGGTTAGTGGTCTTGGGAGGTCTTGCCTTACAGAGAGCCCAAGGGTGTACCCTCATGGAGCATGGGGGCTGTGAGAGCACCCGGCAGCCTGGGCAGAACCCCCAAGGAGCAGCGCGAGGGGCTGTGGCTCTCAGAGCTGTCTGAGTGCTGCCGTGACACCAATACCCATGGGGGACCTGCCTCTGTGCCCCGAGTTTGGCCACCGTGATGGGCTGCCATGCCAGTGGTCCCACAGCTGTCACATTTGTAGAGATGCTGGAAAATAGTAGTGGATTGGCAAGAGTAAACTCAAATAATTGAATTCACTCATTTGGAAAATTTTTCTGAAGCCTTTTTTGACTTCTTGCACACTTATAACATATGCATATACTGTAAGAGCTAGGAGAAACTCTCTATGCGGGTCATGAAACAGACCTTTGGACGGCCTCTCGGGGAAATGTGGGGATATTTGAAACAAGACTGAAAAACTGCTTCTCTGGGGCATTGCTTTTCTGGCAGAGAGATGGCTTAAATGGCTATTTTGACCAGCATATCAACAAGATAAAATGTTTCAGAGTCTTACTTTTAAAGCAGAGTAGACTTAAAAACTCTCAAATACTGAATTTAGTAGAAGAATATCATTTAACAATATAATGTAAGTAATATGTTAGCATACATTTCATTTTGAGGGCTGCTTCATCCACACTTTGAGTCCAAAATGAGGGACAGATCTGTGGTCCAGTCACCTGCAGCCTTGATTCACCAAAGGGAAGAGTTGGCCCCTACCCTGATACATGGACCTGAATAATGCTTGGGTTCCTCTACATCAGACAGAGCTCATCAGGCATCGCATGCATCACAGCAGGCTTTTTCTTGCTTTGCAAAGGGCCACATAATAGAAGTTAGCCTTGAGACATTTGCAGAAGAGAAAGGATGTGCTTAGCACACATGGGGAGCTTCAGCTGCGTGTGTAAAATCTCCTGGAAACACATTTCTAATGGGACAGCCCTTTCAGTCAGTGCTAATGATTTACCTTGGAAATATGACTCTATAACTCTACTCAAGTTCTTTGTGTATGTAACAAAAGATAAATTACGAGCTTCAGAGTGAGTCAGTGCTGGCTGGTGGTGTCTGAGAGGGTCTGCAAACCCGCTCCAGTGGTGGCTGCACCGCATTTCTATGAAGGCTGGTTCCAGGGCTGATGCTGCCAACATCATATACTCCCATCACAGCAGCACTCTGTATCCACAATTAAAAACAAAAGCAGGAGCTTGGAGCTGAATTTGGTTTTCCTCTTCTTTTAGGCTCATTATTTTTTTATCTCGTTTAATTCTCAGGTCACCACTCAGGAGCTCCCATGGGACGTTTTGTCTCCCCCTCCTCCTGGGAGGAAGGTTATACCAGGAGTTTCCAGCTGTGCTCAAATGCTGTGCAAATATGAACTTTAAAAAAAAAAAAATCCATCTTTTTAAAAGGTGAGAGCCAGGCATCTGTGCAAAGAGCTGCAGGAAGTGATGGATGAAGTTGGGAAGCTTGCTACAAACACCAGTGCTTCTGCAACTCGATCTGTTTGTTTTGCGCTTAATTGTGGCTTAGCTTTGAGTGAAGCTGAATGCCAGCACTGCCAGTCTAGCCCAGAAACATGCAAAACGTGGCAATCCGGCTGCGAAATTCACATTGCTCGAGGCAACCTGCGTTTGTAGTCGGAGGGAAAGGCATCCCATCTCGCTGCCCCTGCGACACGCGCAGCCAGCTGTTGGGGTGATGTATATGCTGCTGTCTGCTGGAAGTGCTGGGGATACTTCCCATGTAGAAAATTCCATCAGTGTGACAGATCTCCTCTGCCAACACACCGAAATGGAAAGCCTGCTGCAATCCTAATAGAAATATCCTGGGAGACTCGCAGCTCTGTTGAATTAAGGAAGGAAGAATAGATCAAATGTTTTTTTCTAAGCCCGGTTAACTCCCCCAGAACAGGACACAGCTGTGAATCCCTTGAAGGCAGCACACATTCCCTGCCAAGTTAGAAGGCAATTATTCTTCATAAATCTGTCTTTTTAAATTCAAGTGGATCGATTGCCTCGTCTATCCTTTCCCTGTGCCAGCACCCGGAAAGGCTGTTTGGGCACCACCTCCGACAAAGCACCCCGCTTATCAGAGAGCCACACCACGGAGGCAATGACAGCCCCCTCAGCCCCATGTATCCCTTTATAACCATGGATATTAAGGTACGTTCGGGTTTTAAATGTCTTAACCAAGAGATTTCCATGCTGTTTTTAAACATTATCCGGGCTCTGGGTATCTGACCTCCGTGCAAAGAAATAGGATGCTCCTACCAGTTTATTTTCTAGCTAATAGGCAGAAAAGTGCTGTAAGGAGACAGGAGAGTCTCCTTGCACGTGCTGTCATGGTTGCATCAGCACAGGGCTCCCGGAGTTGTGCTAACTTGGCTCGGTTACAAGACAGTCATCATCTAATAGCCCTGTTTTGCCAAGTCATCCTGGCTCTGGGTGTCAAAATGGTTTCTGCCCTGCCACTGCTGGGCATTCAGCAGGCAGAGAGAAGGAAAAATGGCCTGGTGCTGATGCGAGCAAAGCTTGCATTAAAACATGGGGAAGGTTTGATGGGCTGGGTGGTGTTCATGGCTTTAAGGAGCTCACTGTGATTTGAGTAAGATGCTGGTCTTGATGTTTTCCCCCTTTTTGTTCAGGTAGGGATGATGTCTTGCAGTCTTTGTAAGGTGTCTTTTAGGGCTGTGCCGATGACACCCACTACTGCGGTGGTGTGTCTTCTCTGGCTGCCACTCGGTGGATTTACTAAGGCCCTGAGAAATCGATAAACACTATGAGAATGGGAGAGGAATTAGCATAAATTGTCCTCTCCCACGCTGCAGAGGGACAGCAATGAAAGAAAGGATGTTCATTTATCTATTTTTTTTTTTTTTTTCCTATGACCACATCGGTATATGTACCCTATTTGCATTCCACTGTAATGAACCAAGGCAGGTAAATGAGCTGTTTGTCCTTATCGAGCAGCCTGGAGCTCAGCAGCAGAGATGAGCCAGGGATGTGGTGTGGGATAGACTCAGCAGCAAGCCCTGGGCTGGCTGCTTGGGGGCACTGGGTAGGACTGGGGCGTCCTGGGGATAAATGCCGGCTGTTGCACATTTTTCCAAGGGAAACGGTGTTTTTTAGGCATTAAGAAATATGGGAAATTCTGCTGTTGCTGGGAAACTCCTGTTTTACCTCTGTTTGCATTGTAGAAGGGTCCTCTGGGGTCTTAGAGCCACCCCAACCCCAGCACAGCTGACCTCAAAGCTAGATGGGGTCAGTGCCAGTAAGGTTTGAAACTCCAGGATGGAGATACCGCAGCTTCTCTTGGCAACATTTTCTAGTGCTTGACCCTTGTGATGGAGATATTTCCCTAGCTTCTACTCAGAATTTCCTTTGCTGCATCTGTGACCTCTGTCCCTCATCCTCTTCTTGTGCACCTGTGTGAAAAGAAAACCCAGATGAAGAAACCTAGATGCACAACAAAGCCGAACTGAAATACTACCCTGATTTTGACCTGTCTGTAATTTTTTGCTGATAATTTATGTGTGTTGCCTTCTCAGCTCCCGAGGAGACTGGAGCACAGTGTGCTGGGGACTTGGTGTGGGTTTTGCTCCCCCTGGATGTCCCCTGGCAGGAGTTGTCTCCCTTTTCTCCCAGCATCTTCACTGCGGGGCTGGCTGACGGAGCTGCGTTTTAAACCCTGAATGTGGGAAACTCTAGCTGTGAATCCTCTGATAAATCATAGAAAAAACAAAGCTGGAAAGATTCGCAGGGGCTCATTTAATCTTTTCTCCAGCCTCGAGGCAGGTTGTGCCGCTTTATCATCTCTAAGCACCACTTGTCTGACCTGTTGGTAGCGCGATGGAAATTTCAGTCCCCCTCCAGCCACCCAGTCTGGCTGTTTGCTGCCCTTACCTGTCAATATTTTTTCCCCACACACCACAGGCATCCCGCTCTGCTTAAGACAACCCATTACACAGCTGGAGGATGATGTTTCCCTCCAGGTTTTGCATCCTGAGGCTGCCAGCCCCTGCTCCCAGCCTGCAGCCAGGATGGCAAATGCCACTCCACAAGCTCCAGTTTAACCCCCTGACTGGTGTGGAAGGGTAATTTCACGTTTTATAGGCTCTTGCTCCTCCTTTATCTGCCCTGAAACATCTGGCATTTCCACAGCAACAGTGACACTGTTGATTCATGCTCCGTGTGCGATCCACAGCCGCCCTCTCAGACCTTTTTTTTTTTTTTTTTGGCAGAGCTGCTGCAGCTGAACCCGGCCTGTGTTTGCACAGCTGCTCATCCCTGTCTGCCTCGCACGCATCCTCACGGAGCTTCTCCCTTCTCTCCAGGCCTTTCCCCCAACTTGGAGGTCTTGCTTTTGGTTGTCATTGAGCCCTCCCCTGTGCTCCCACTTGCTTCGTGTCGCTAATCACGTAGTAAGGATAGGCTCCATCTCCATCATCTGTACCCATCTGTACCCTGAGCTCTTCTTTTTGACCCTAATGGGGCAGAGCAGGATGGGTTTCTGGCTGGCACCCCAATCCTTGCTTCCTCCCTTCAGTTGCTGCGTGTCGTGGCAAACAGCAGCCGTGCTTGGAAGTGATGGAGACAATCGCTGCTCACACCACGTGCCTTCACTTCAGCACTTTTTCAGTTCAAGGAATGACATGAGCTTACAGGAGAGCCCTTTACCTTGCAAGATGCCTGTGCTCTTAATAAACAAAGTATATGGGAAGTTATTGCTCACCACTATGGAAACAGCACTTGCTGAGCACTTGCTGTGACTGTGCCCAATAATACGGGGATGAATAATGCTGTAACAGAGAGGTCATGGAAATGTGAGCTAACACAGGACAGGAGGGTTAATGAACACCGACCATCATAAAACCGTTGTGGGATCTTTAATTAACACAGGTGATTCCCATTTGCCTCAACAGCTTCTCACCTCGTCAATCCATGCAACCTAAAAACACCCTGCAGATCAGCCAGGCAGGAAGGTAATGGTCTTTTTATGGATGTAGCTCATAAAATCCCAGAACCATATGGCAGCCCAAGTTGGGAGGGACCTGGAAAGGTCATCGGGTCCAAGCTTTCATGGGAAAAGGAAGCCTGGGTGAGACTGCCTTGCACCCATCTTAAAAACCTCCAGTGATTGTGATTCAACCGTATCCCTGGGGAGGTTGTTCTGGTGAGTGAGTGCTCTCGCTGTCAAAAATTTCTTTCTTCTATCAAGATGAAACCTCTCCTGATGCAGGATGTACCCGTTGTCCCTTGTCTTCTCCCCTTGAGAAGAGAGAGCCTCCATCCTTATTGTAGCTGCCCTGTTAGCACTGGAATACTGTGATGAGGTCCCCCTTGAGCCTTCTCTTCTCCTGGGTGAAAATACCTAGCTCCTTCAATCTTTATTCATGGTTCTCCAGCCCTCTGGTCATCTTCATGGCCCTCTTTGGACCTCTCCGATCTATCTGTGCCCTTTTGAATTACAGGGACCAGAGCTGGGCGCAGCACTCCAGGCGCAGCCTGACAAGTGCAGCGGGATGATCACATCCCTGTCTCTGCCAGAAATGCCCAGTTACCTGGGTTTGTTGTGCAGCACGAGCTGTGTGCTCAGGAACTGCTTTGGAGAGCACGAACTGGCACATCAAGTCCTTCCTTAATGTGCTGGATTTATTACACGAGGCTCCTAACGCACCAGTGCTCCCCTGTAATGGGTTTTCTGCACCATCTGGGTGCTCTTTGGGGTCAGGCAGGCCCCTCTGCCACTCTGCATGTTCCTTTGACCGGGAGATAAAGGACCCAGCACCTCGAATTGGACACTACAAAGCAATGACTTGCTCAAAAACTGGAAATCTGGAAGAAAAGCCGTGAATTTGCTTGCTGGTGACTCAGTGCTCGGTGTTTTCAAACTTCCCAGGCGAAATACGGACCAGAGACATAACTGCTAGGAAAAGTGAAGGTCTGCTTTCCCCAGCAGCGTGTGAGTCCCAGCAGCTGGAGTCCAGACAGCCCTGAAGTGACAAGGTCTGCAAACAAACTGGGATTTTATAGGGTCAGTTGTAACACAGTAGGTGTGGTAATAGGGGCTGGGGTGCTTAAAGAAGTGTCATAACAAAATATTTTGGAAAATATCGCTCCACGTGTACACCCGGGGCATGAATGCTAACCTGAAATAATTTCCTTTGTTTCAATGTTTTCTATATTAAGAAGTGGTATTTTAGATTTCTACTCGCTTTGTCTACCCAAGTGCAGGGGCTGCTTCGGCTCCCCAGGCTGCGTCTGTCTCGGAGGAGCTCTGCAGAAGGCAGAATTTGACCCACTGCGCTCAGCTGTCCTACTAATACATCTGCCTTGGGTCCAAGTGTTCTCCCGATTTGTGCTATAATTATCCTAAAACTAGATTTTTCTGATTTCCATTCCCCCGTAGCTTTTTATAGCCCCGGGAGTTAATTATTCAGAGCCGTGGAAGTTCTCGGCAGCGCTTTGCCCAGGCGTTTTTGGACACTTGAGGCTGGGACGAGGGAATGGCTTTGGCCAAATGTCCAACCCACTGCATTTGGTGTTTTCTCCTCTGACGGCGTCTCCTTGGATCTCCAGGAGGCACTGATGGTCTCTGAGCCTGCTGTGGGCTGTATTCACACGCTCTAACATCCCAGGGATGGGGATGAAGCAGGGCAGGGATGCAGAGGGGAGGCTGCAGGAGCTGGGGAGAAGTCAGCGGTGCCATTTGGGTGGCTGGGGGCTCTGAGCAGCACCCCGCTGCCCTCGCAGAGGCAATCCAGCAGCGGCAAATGAGGCTGAGCCTCTCCTGCCTCCCACATCCTCGCTCGGGTAAGTGCAGGGAGTGTGTACTTTAATTAGCGATGATACATGAGGGAGACAGGAGATGAAGCAACGTTCAAATTAAGTATCTGCAGAGCTGGTGAGAAGGCAAATATGAGCTCCCAGACTTGAGGGATTATTATTTTTTTTCTTTCAGTCCCTTCTTCCGCAGCGATGGTTTGGGTTTTAATTCAAAAAGCAAAGGAGCTGTTGCAGGGGGAGGGCGACGGATGCCCACACGTCCCCGCTGTCAGCGAGTCGCAAGGCAAACCCTGTAGGTTTGGGGTCTTTCCTCGGGGGTGGAGGCTCCAGCAGAGCCCCGCTCCTCTCCCCCATGCCTTGGTGAACCTTGGTGAACGGGTTAACCTTCCATTACAAACCTGTTGGTTAACGTCCTGTGCTCCCAAATGACAGAATTTCAATTTGCTGTTGTAAATAAATAATACTTAAATATTGGGTAAAGGGTGCTGCACGCTGCAATATGGCTATGGTGTGTTTTAAATGAGTAAATACCAACCATTCACAGCCCCTTTTGCTACGATTTCACTTTAATAATGACTTCGGTGTTTCGCTATGAGTCAGGCAACAACAGAGGAATCGCTGAAGAAATTTCCCTGAAAACCTCTCCGAAAAACCAGTTATGAGTCAGAGGAAGCAGCAGCATGTCACTGGTTCAGGCCCTGCCTTTGGCTCCGTGCAATTTCAGAAACCAGATCCCCCACCTCGGTCCAGTGTTTGGCTCGGGTTTGTCCCCTCCCAGCAGTCGTGGCTTGGTTACCCTTTTACCTTCGACCGAAAACCGAGCCTTGCACGCCGTTAGGGGCTGGCAGTTCCCGACAGGAGCCCAAAGCAAAGCGGCGTTTGTTTGTGTTGCTGGTGAGAGGTCACAGCTGCAAGGGCAGATGCTGGCTGAGGCCAAACCGAGTTAATTAGGCAGCGCTGCGATGCCACTGCTCGATGCAAAAGGTGTCCCCGTCCAGCGCTTCCTAGGATCTCATCCGGTAAAAAGGGTTTTACCTCTTAATCTGCCAGCATGAAGGAGCAGAAAAGGTGTCTCCAAAAGTCTACCAGAGCTAACATGGTTTGGATACCCCGTTACAGGACCAGCAACCAGACTTTTCCAACCTGCCTGGATATCACTGGACATGAACAGGGCGCCTGCTAATTGTGATCCTATGAAAAATGGAGCAGCATCTGCATGGGCAGATGGCGAGGGCACGGACCCTACATTGCTCCCCATCACAGCCAACCCCAGAGGCTTCCCCAGGGCCCACAGGGATGGTTCTCAAGCTGAGGCCAGCGAGTGAAATGTGGCTGAAACATGCTTGAAATGAAGCATTTCTTTCACTGCTTTAAATCAAGGCTCGAGACCGCAGAATTGGGGCGTCCATGCACTAGCATGGGGGAACTGGTGATTATCTAAATGTGCAGTCAATACCCCCCCCCCCCCCATTTAATTATTAGTGTGCTTTTGTCAAATGCCCAACAATGTGATTACCCTATTAAAGTATTTTCTCCAGGCATAAACCTCCTTTTTAAGAAAAATTACTTTCTTCTTATTTAAAAAGTTGTTAATTAATACTTTTATTGTCCTCCCCTGCGATTTGCTTTCTCTTAATTACCAACAGGAGCAATACAAGAGCACTCCATTGCCTATGCCAAAATTAACCTGGCTTCCTCTACATTGCTCTGAATGATCCACATGGTTTTGCCTTTGCATACGGAAACCCTGACCCCATGAGAAATGATGCCAGGACCCTCTGACTTCAGGGTGGGTTTGTGCAGCTGGCAGGAAGGTTTCCAAATCCAGCAGCTCGCTGCGAGCGCTGGTCGAGGGCTGCAGCCCCAGCATCCTGACGCCGCCGTGCTGGCTCTGGACAGCATCCCGGAGCACGCAGCGTGGCACAGCACTAAAATAGCATCTTGTTGGCTCAAACATCCCAGAAAGCACTGCCGGGTTTCCTTCTTCTCTCCTTGTTCAGCCACAGGAAAAAACGTGGTCTCAGGAAAACTGAAAAGTTGCAGCGGGGAAACATCGGTTTTGCTATATTATTATTTATTGCCCTGATTGAACCAATGCTCTTTGTTCTGTTTTGCTTTTTAAAGCTTTTGTAATGCCAGGCTAAAACATTGATTTTCATTTAGACACACCGGTAGTTTTCATGCTTAATTTCTGGTTTTGTTCATTTCCCTTTTGTGGTTCAGAATAGAAACAAGTAAGATATTTTCTGCAGCGTGGAAATACTCGATTTCGCTTAATCCATCCCACCTCTCTCAGCAAAGGTCTGATGTTTTGGACCACAAACACTGATTCGATTCTGTTACATCTCGTGGGTTACATCTCATGGACATGTAGGATTTGGTGCTCCGTGCTGATATGGGAACACTTGTGCATGGGCCAGTGCTCTGGACAGCTGCAGCTGGAAATAAGCACATGCAGGTGATGGAGGAGAGGAAATTATGATTTTTTTTTTTCAGTAGTTATAGTTAAAACACCACCACCCCCATAGACACACACCCACCTCCCACCTCCCCATGCTTTGTTTGCTGGCACATCCCACTGTGGCCAAGCACTGCAGCACAAAACTACAGTGAAGCACCATGGAGAGAAACGAGGCTTTTTAATTTTCCCTATTTAGCAGGGCTTTTCCCTTTCGGTGCAAGAAGATTTAATATTAAAATCTTATCTAAAACATCTAACTTTAGTGTCTAGCATAGCAACTGCAGCCTTGGAGGCAAAATCAAGTCCCTTTTAGATTCCCATGTAATAAACTGGTAGACAACAGTAAATGAAATGAAAATGTGCTGGTTTTAATTCATAAATTTTTCACCTCTGCCAGTCCTATTTTTTTTTCTGTATTTCCTCGCTCAGTCATTCTATTATTTGAGAGTAAAGCCAGGCAGCCAAATTTCCTTCATGTCGTTTAATCATTGTTCTCTCTGACTTTGAAAAGGACACCAAGTGTTCCTATATATGTAAATGTACCCGATGTTTTCGCCGTTCATATGCTAAGTCACACGTAGGCACTGTGGTATCCCTGGGGCAACCTTAATACAAAGGTAGGTAGCAAAGTGCATTTTTGTCTTTGTCCAGCTGTGCAGGCTCACATCTGCTGTTCCCAGCCTTGCTGCCAATCATCACAGCTCTCACTATTCATTTTTCCTCAGAGGGGAAGAAAGCACCCAAGACAATCTCCTGCTAAGAGAAAGAAGAGCAATCACACAACGATGGAGTATTGCCACTATTTTTGTTACCTCTTTCTATTTTTTTTAAACATCTATCTGATGTTACTGGCACAGCAGGCATAGCAAGCAGGTTGCAGAGGAAAAAGCATGCGAAAATGGCATTAAATATTGTGTTGTAACCACGTTCTCTGAATTTCCGCTAGCTCCACGTTACATTATTCAAACCAGACACAAGCTCTCTAGGGTACGGGCAGATTCCACCTTCCCGGCTCTCCCCACCCTCCAAGGTCATTTAAAACAGGGCAGGAAAACGCAGTAGAAGACAGTGCAGGGAACAAGCCTGCTTCAGCAGGCAAACACGCCATAAAAACCTACTCGCTCCTTTCCACCCCCGGTTTCTGGGATCCGAAGGGCTGGCGAACCCCCTTCTATTTGCTTTGGTAGTACATCAAATACAGGCTCAGGAGCGATGCTCCTGCCCGTGCTGCGGGTGAGAGCAAGGTGTGCAGCTGGCATTTCCCAAGCACGTTTGTTTGCACGAGGGGTCCTAGCTGGGAGTGCAAAGGAGGGTTAGGCTGATGCAGGCACGGATTTGAGCCCCAGCAGCTGGTAGCAAAAATCATGAGGCCTTATAGACAGGCATCAAGGCTTTCATTACTGGAAGACCTGACTTAGCACAGAAAATAAGGCAGCACAGAGGGGAGGACCAGGCTTTGCCAGGGTGAATGTGGCCCCAGTTCAGAGCCCAAAGGTTTGCTTTTGCTCTCAGTGTCTGCAGCAGAGGCAAATCCAGGCTCTGGGATCTCCAGTCTGGCCTGAAAGCAGCTGGAGCAATTGGCTGTCTTCAAGGAGGGAGCCTTGGATCCCCACAACCATCACAAGTGTCAGGAGATCAAGAGGGAAGGAACAGCGTGAGCTTTTAATCCTTGCCAGCAGTTTCCTCTGGTGCTTTTTTGGTAGAGGTAACAGGAACTGGAATCCCCGGCAGCACACAGTGCTCCAGGTCAGGCTGATGAACTGCTGAAAAAAGGTAAATATTGCTCTAATGTCTCCCCAGAGTCAATCACACCAAGCCCCAGGAAGGCAGGTGATAATTCAAGCGTAGCAATAGGCCTCGTACTGCCACTAAAGCTCACGTTATTATGGCAGATATTTAAGGAATAGCTGTGTGCCACACATCTCAACTACTTTTGTTTCCATCTAATCCCTTGGTGATTAAGCCCCAGCCAGCAGAAGGAATTTCACGTGGTATTTTCAGATTCAGCAGAGCTGGAGTGATCCAGATGAATCTAATTTAATCCCTCTTTGTTCCTCTCTGCCGACTGTGGAAACAAAATGAGAAGCAGAAAGAAAATCAGATGAGAGGTGGGATGCCAAAGCAGCTGTGGCAGTGCAGTTGGTGAAGGGCCACACCAGATCAGCAAAGGATCATTAGATAGGTTTGATGAGCATAGGACATTAAAAGAAGAACCTCACATAATCCAGATTCATGCAATGGGCCCCATCTTGCAAACATGCCAACTTCTGGCCATTAAGTTCTTGCATTAAGAGGTGCTCCTCATCCCATGGGCAGTTTGGGAGCATCCTGCAGCTTTGGAAGGGTCTCCTGCTTTCCGAGTTGTTCTCCAGGAGATTGCTCTAAGTCAGGGATTGCTCCTTCCAGCCTCCTCGCTGGCAGGGCAGTGTGAGAAGCTGAAAAGTCCTTGACTCAGTGTAAGCACTGCTCTGCAACAACTGAAACAAGTAGGAGACATTTCTTCTCAGAAAGAGCTGTCAGCCATTGGAACGGGTTGCCCAGGGAGGTGGTGGGGTCACCGTCCCTGGGGGTGTTCAAGGAGAGGTTGGACGTGGTGCTTAGGGACGTGGTTTAGTGGGTGACACTGATAGCAGGGTGATGGTTGGACCAGATGATCTTGGAGGTCTTTTCCAACCTTGATGATTCTGGTTACACTGACGAGAGGCTAGAGCCTGAGCTGGAACACGTCATGTGGAATGTGTGGAACAAGGTAGATGAGGCTGCAATTTGCTAGGTCCTGCATTTTTGCCACCTGACCTTAGCCATAAAAGTGGCCTAGAAGAAAGGTGGAGAGGGACTCTATCGGGGAGTGTAGCCATGGAACCAGGAATAATGGCTTTGTATAAATGGAGGGGAGATTTAGATCAGAAGTGACGTGAGGAAGAAATTCTTCACTTGGAGCACAAAGCGCATGTGGGAATTAGGGCTGAGGATGCACCTTGCTTCTGTTCTTTTCCATACAGGATAGAATGAAATTACCTAAAAACCCGTGTTAAAAATAAACCCAGGGCACAGGATGGGAGGTGCAGGGCAGTCCCTGTGCCCGAGGGGCAGCCTTTCTCTCTGGCAAGCCAAATGAAATCTTGGTGGTGGTGATTTGGCTGGCATTTTGTTTCAGGTCACAACTGGCAGGGAGCAGTTCTTGAAAACAGAAGCTGGGTGTAACTGATGGTAATGCCTTGTGTGGTTCTTGTTGTGTGCTCCTTAGGAATAGCTGAATCCAAAATTATTTTAAATATTTCTGTGACTAATCACAGGATAGGATGCTGAAGACATCTCGAAGAGATGAGTTTTGTATTGGGCTGAGCAGCCTGGGCACTTCTCGAAGGAATTACCCACTGATTACAAAACGTCCCCAGTTCTCCCAGCACAGGCACGGGGCCCTGAGAGCTGTAAATCCCTCAAGCAGGTACTTGCTTGATTGCCACCGAGGGCTGGGCAGAGGCTGCTGCTGTCACCTGTGTCACCCAAGGGCTGGCGGGGAACTCAAGAGAGTCGCTCACCCCAAATCATCTCCCGCCAGGAGAAGAGGGCTTTGGGCACGTGAGGTTGGCAGCGGCAGTGCTTGCGTACAGTTTTCCACTCTGCCTTCCCATTCTGGTTTAACCGTGCACATTCTTTAGTTTCCAAGCTTGTTTTTTGCCTTGGGCTGACTTTTATTGCTCTTATTTTATTTATTTATTTATTTTAAGCTGGCAAAACGGTTGAACTACTCCGAAAGGGGGTGGAGAAAACAGTCATTGCTAGTAACATTTTCAGCTTTGCATCAATAATTTCAATGTATCCCAGCTTTGCAGTACGTGTGAAAGGTGTTTTCGTTTTTTCCTGTCTTTAAAAAAGTATCTGCTGGATTTCGTGCAGAGATAAGCTTTGAAAACCTGCTGGTTTGGTGGTGGTGGGCTTTTTCTCTTTGTTCCCCCACTTGCCTCACAAGGATTGTTGCTAAAATCTCTAAATATCTTTCTTTTTTTTTTGCTCTTTTTTTTTTTTTTTTCTTTTGCTGGTGTGGCCTTGATTTCAGCTCTGTTTGGTTCTTATCTTGCGACTGCACCGAACGTGCTCACTTAGTCTCCCGTACGGGGAGGCAGAGTGAGAGCTGCTGATAAGGCACACTGGCAACTGTGTTACATTCTCCATACGTTTCTGACTTGAAAATGCGCTGGGCAGGAGCTGGGGAGAAAATAAAAAAAATCCAAACAGGAGGATTCATTCCTTTGTCTGCTCGGCAGGCCGTATTTCTGAGCAGTCACCTCTCTTGGGAAGCAGATTAGCATCAGTCCCTAAATCCTCTCCATTTTGCCATGGGGTCTGCTGAGAGCTCAGCACCTGCCTCTGGGTGCTGCTGGCACCCGTACCGAATTCACCTGCAGGGCCACCAGCCTTTTGGGGGCACGGCTGGGACACTGGGGACACTTTGAGGGGCATGGGTGCATGCTGGCATTGCCTGCTTGGTGGTGAGGTGTGTGGTGTGGGGCTGGAGCCCTCGCCTGCTTCCCCTCCAGAAAATTTGGTGGTGGGGAGTGTAGGGCCCAGTGAGAGATGGTGCCATGGCGGGGGGGGGTGTTTGTTTGTTTGGGGGTTGAAAATAGGGGATGGGATGGGAAGAGGAAAGGGGGAAGGGGGAAGGGGGAAGGGGGAAGGGGGAAGGGGGAAGGGGGAAGGGGGAAGGGGGAAGGGGGAAGGGGGAAGGGGGAAGGGGGAAGGGGGAAGGGGGAAGGGAAGGGAAGGGAAGGGAAGGGAAGGGAAGGGAAGGGAAGGGAAGGGAAGGGAAGGGAAGGGAAGGGAAGGGAAGGGAAGGGAAGGGAAGGGAAGGGAAGGGAAGGGAAGGGAAGGGAAGGGAAGGGAAGGGAAGGGAAGGGAAGGGAAGGAGTAAAAGGGAAAAAGAAAGGGGAGGAAAGGAAAGGGGAGGAAAGGAAAGGGGAGGAAAGGAAAGGGGAGGAAAGGAAAGGAAAGGGGAGGAAAGGAAAGGAAAGGGGAGGAAAGGAAAGGAAAGGGGAGGAAAGGAAAGGAAAGGAAAGGAAAGGAAAGGAAAGGAAAGGAAAGGAAAGGAAAGGAAAGGAAAGGAAAGGAAAGGAAAGGAAAGGAAAGGAAAGGAAAGGAAAGGAAAGGAAAGGAAAGGAAAGGAAAGGAAAGGAAAGGAAAGGAAAGGAAAGGAAAGGAAAAGGGTGAAAAAGAGAAAAGAAAGGAAAAGAAAGGAAAAGAAAGGAAAAGAAAGGAAAAGAAAGGAAAAGAAAAAAAGAAAAAGAAAAAGAAAAAGAAAAAGAAAAAGAAAAAGAAAAAGAAAAAGAAAAAGAAAAAGAAAAAGAAAAAGAAAAAGAAAAAGAAAAGAAAAAAGGAAGGGGAAAAAAGGAAAGAAAACGAAAGGGAAAAAAAAAAAAAAAAAAAAAAAAACCACGAAAGAAGAAGGACAGAAGAGGTACAGAAAAGGGGGAAAAAAAAGGTGATCAGGGCGAGAAGCAGCACGGAGCAAGAAGGGCCCGAGCCCCCCAAACTTTCTCCCGGCCGTGCCCCCCGCACCCCCCTCGCTTCCTGCCCGGGGCTGGGGCTGGGGCTGGGGGGGGGCGGGCGGCGGCCGGGCCCGGCCCCAAATGGCGGCGGCCGCGGGCGGGCGGCCCCGAGGGGCCCCGCGGGCCCCGCCCCGGCGCTGAGGAGCCGCTGCCCCGGCGGGGAAGCGGAGCCCCGCGGCTGGCTCCCCGCGGCCCCTCGGCGGCTCCTTCCTCCCCGTCCCTCCTCCTCCTCCTCCTCCTCCTCCTCCTCCTCCTCCTCCTCCTCCTCCGCCGTCCCTCCCCGCCGAGCGCCTCCCGCTCATTTCCTCTTTCGCCCGGGAGGAGCCGGCCGGCAGCCGCCGAGGGGGACCCCCGGGTAAGGCAGTGGGGTGGGTTTGGGTTTTTATTTTTTATTTTTGGGGGGTGGGGGTGGATTTGGGGTTCGGGTCCCGCTTTGCTCTCGCCCCTTTGGAGCCAGCTCCCCGAAAGCCGCCCTTCCTATCTGCCTCCTCCTTGGGCGGCCCCTCCGGAAAATAAAAGCTCGGCAGCCCTTGGGAAGAGGCTGCGGTGCTCCCTGCCTGCTCCCCTGGGTGCTGGAGGGGGGCTGGGGGCACCCCAGGGCCCCCCCTTGCCCTGGACGGGCTCTGCACCCCAAGGATTTGCCAGCGCCTTGGCGCCCGGAGAACTTTCTGTAGGGTTTTTTGGGGGAAAAGGAGGCGAAACGCAGCACCCCAAAAGAAAGGGCGGCCGGGGGGAGCAGCTGGCTGCTCCGTGGCTCCTGCTGGCAGCTGGATAATCTGCTCCTTTACGGCAAAATCCTTTTTTTTTTTAACGATTATTTTTCTGCAGCAATACGTAGAGGTGAGCGCCGGAGCCGAGCGCGATGCCGTAGTCCCATTCACAAATGCAAGCGCGGTGGGGACGTGGAGTTCTCTCTGCGGGGAAAACGGAGGAGGAAGCGGTTGTTCCTTCCCCAAAATATTCTGCAGTTTTCCCACTAGGAGCTGTTTGTTGGGTTCCTGAGCTCCTCTCGCCTTGGGGACGTTGTGGTTGCCCCGAAAGCCCTGCGCTGGGTGGGGAGCCCAGCACGGTGCCGAGCATCCCGCAGTGGGGTCGGGGATGGCATCGCACCTCGCTCCTCCTCGGGACCCCATCAGAGGATCGGGTCCCACAGCAGCTGCCTGCCTTTCATCTTTCATCCCCCCCTGTGCTGTGAGGCTCGGAAAAAAGGGAGGTGATCCGTCCACAGCTTCGCTGAGGTTAGATGGAGAGCGAGCGGCCAGCCCGCTGCCTCTTTGCACCACCTGTTTTCTTCTCCTCTTTGTTTTTGCCCTAAATGCAACGTTGGGCTCTGCGTAGAACTGTAGGAAACCTGGGGGGGGTGTGCCACGACAGGACGGGTGTCGCAATGCTGGCAGCAGCCCTGCTCTGGTGTCAGCTGTGCCAGCCAAAAAAGTGCTTTTTGTTGGCACGGCGCAGGCTGCTCGGGGAGGCGATGGAGGCAGCGCTGGGAAGAGTTCGCCCAGCTGCAGCGGGGGGATGCTCAAAACTTGTCAGCCTAGAGGAACATCTCTGCTCGGGCTGGCACGGCAGGCAGCTGCTGCTGCCCAAATTCAGGGGCAAAAAGGGAGAAAAAAAAAAAAAAAAGCATGCGATCTGTGCTTAGAAATGGTTGCGATGAGAAGTGTTCGCGCTGCATGATCATGATTTATTGTGTTTCCCAAGCGAGACAATACTCCTTTCAGTGCTGATTGCCCTGCCTCGAGTGAGACGGGAATGCTGGCAGACCAAGTGGGCGATCTGATCTAAAATTCTATATGATAGGCTGCTTCTCTTGCCTGTAGTGACACGAGGCTGTAAGGAATGAGGTTGTGCTGTCTGTGCGTGCGAGATGCTCTGATACTCACGGGAAGAGGATCGCTCACGCCTGGGCTTCCCTTCAGACGTGACTCTTAGGTTAGAACCAGTAACAAATGCAATATGTTTTCCAGTGAATTTAAGAAAAACAGACTTTTTTTTTTTCTTAATATGCTTTTTTTTTTCTCTTGTTCCTACTATGCTTCCCATAGCGTTTGTGTGTGGGACCCGTTTCTTTGTTCATTGTCCGTGTTAGAAAATAGTTGCGGTGCCCAACTTGAGCATCTTCGTGGGGATTAACTCAACCCGAAGTTAATTTCTGTTGGCAAGAGGTGATTTATCGCAGCTCATGTTGACTGTATTGTGTGGGATCCTACGCCATGCGTTTCTTGCGAAATTGTTGGGTTTTAGCTTTAATGAGCAGAAAATGTTTTAAATCAATGTCTGAAATTTCCGTCGTTCCAGTAACCCTCTGCCAACCCCGAGAGTACAACAAATGCAAACAATTATCTTCACCTTATCAGCCTTTTGGTGAATAAAAGCCTTTATGGGTCGGTTGTGTTGTGCTAACCTCCTAATTAACTCATTGATTTCTGCATTTCTTGACTTTCCCAGATAAATATCTGCCCGTTGTCACGCTCCAGTGGCAAAGCCACCATGAATCTTTAAACAATGGGGCCAAACACTCCACCAAGGAGCTCCTGCTTCTTTTAGCAGTGAGGAGGCTAAATTCTTCAGCCGAATCTCCCGGAAACATTAGCTTTCTGGAAGTTCGGTGTCAGTGACTTGGAGACCCGTAGGATCCACAGCACGATGAATTATGCATTCCCTTGCCTTGTCCGCACTGGAATTAGAAGGCAGGAGCAGAGAGGCCGGATCCAGCTCGTAATCTGAGAAATATTGCACTTCTCCTGGACTGGATGGCATGAAATAAGCCCTTATGAGTAAGAAATGCTGCTTGTAACTAGCGTGGTGGGTTTGTATGTGGGATAACCGCGATGGAAGAAATGGCAAATGGTGCTTTGGGGCTATTCAATCCACACGCCTGGTAGGGGTGTTTCTTTTTAAAGTCAAAAAAAAAAGAAGCAAGGAACTTAATCAGTGCAGTCAGTGCACCATCTTTTGAGAGCTTTGATTTTTTTGGGGGGATTTGGGGATTTTCTACAACCACAGTTTTAGGAAGCCCTCTTTTCTGCCTGGTCTTTCCACCGGAGATGAGGCTGGCTGAATGGGAAGCGGCGCAGCCAGATCAATGGACTCCTGCCCGTGTTTTGGTTGCTGTAGCCTTAACCTCTTGAGAAAGGTGTTTGAGGCTGATGGCAACGAGTCAAAACTCTGTCCGGGTTGGAGAACACTTTTGGTGACAGGGACATCTGGAGACTTAGAGGGTGGGAGGCTGAGTATCAGCAGCGTGGTTTGCACCTTCAGAGATGCTTGCTGGAAACGAGGCGTAGCGAGATCCTGGTGGATGTGCCAGGACACAGGCAGCTGCTTTTGCAATTTGAGGGTGTTTTTGTTTCAGACAACGTGTTTATCTGACCCGTGTGCTAATCAGAGTGGCAAAGGTGTTTGTTTTTGAGTCCCCAGCCATGCCAGCAGCGGGAACATAATTCCACAAGTGGAAGTGCAGGAAACATTTCATCGTGAACGCCGAGGGAGAGGGAGTGAGTCCGTGTGCGCCCTGGTGCAAACGCCAAACCCTCGTGGTCTGCAGGAATTAGGAGCGGTGCTGCTGACCGTGATGGATGGCGTAGCTCAGGCATGGGCTGAGGAAATACGTCTCGCTGATGCTTGGAAGTCAGCACGTGGCTCCTGCAGAGGCATTTGAGCCTAGGCGGGGGTGGCAGAGGTGGGAGGAGGGTGAGGAAAAAAAGCTGGGGGCCAGGAGCGGGCGGCACGGGGGTGCTGCGAGCCGTGCCTCTCATTCACCTCTGCTCCACACAGCCCGGCGTGTCTGCGCAGAATGGATGCTTCTCATTGCTCCGAGGTAGCAGGCTTTTTTTTTTTTCCCTATTTTTTTTTTTCCTAAAGGGCATTGTGAGCAGGATTCTCTCTTCTTGGCAGCGCTCCCGTTGTGCGAAGGGAGAGAGCTTGCTGCTGCTGCTGGTGGCGCTGCGGCTAGCCGCCGTCGGAGCGCTTCTCACTGGCAGGGCATCCTTTGCTTTTTCCCTTTATCCAGGCTTTTTTTTTTTTTTAATCAGCAGGTTAATGGCATTTCTCGAAAGGTCTCATTTTCTGTTTCGCAGAAGAATCCTGGGGGAGCGAAGCAAACTCCAGCTTGGAGGCCGGGGAGCAGTTTGGGGCTGATTGCAGGAGCTGCGTGCGTGCAAGAGGGGAGTGGGAGTCAGCGGGGAGGACGCTGTGCACGCACAGCCAGCTGCACGGAGCTCAGTTATTAAATGCGAGCTCGAAGAAGCTCACAAGAAGGCAAGCAGGGAGCGAGCACGCTTCACGGTGCTTCGGGAAGGGCCTGCAAGCAACATCTGTTAAATATATTAGAAGACGCTGGAAAAGGCTTTATCCCAGTTTGAGTGTCTTCTGAAATGGTTTGTGCCACCGCCTGGTTTGAGTTTCCTCTCCCTGGCACCTGCCCTTGTAACGCTCTTGTGGAGAGGTGGCTGCAGTTGCTGCACAGAGGAGAGGGATGAAGGAAGTGGAATCAGCATAAAAGGCTCTCTCTAGGTGATTAGCCACTGCTTTGATTTTTGCTGGGCTGAGTTTTGTTGCTCTCAAGCTAATAGATGTCAGGTTTGCTTCTGAGGGATGCTGAGGAGCTTTCTGGAAAGCCAGTGATCCTTCGTGTAGGAGTTTATCTTTAAAAAAGCACTCAGACAAAATAAAAAAAGGGGTTGGAAATGGTGACTTCAGGCCTTTGGTGGCCCTGGGGAGCCAGGCACAGGCAAGGGCTTTGGTGGCCCATGGGGAAGGAAGGCCACGCTCCTCGGCACCAGGCCGGGGCTCTCCATGCTTGTCAGGAGGTGGCTCAGAGGGGTTTTACTTATTTATTTTGAAATGGAAATTGGGTTTCATTCCAGCTGTTTACAGTTTCAAGAGTTTCCAAGAGGAGAAGCAGAGGAGACTTTGCAGGAGGACACTGCCTGTCGCCAAAGGCTGCTGTTGGGTCCTCAAGAATTGATGGGGTGGGGACTCTCCTGACAAAAGGGTAGGGAAGCACGTTTCTGGCAAAAAGGCTCCCTGTTACCTGCTCAAGGGGTTCATGAAACATTGCAAAAAGTTCTGTTCTTGTTCTCCTGCAGCTTGGGCTGTATGCACGTAGGCTGGGCTATTTGCTAGGGCTGCTCAGGGGGCTTTGAGTAGAGTGTGGGCTGGTGTAACAGCCGTGAGATGGAAATACAAAGCATCAGCCGAGAGGGTCTCCAGTTGCACCAGGGGGTGTTTAGGTTGGATATCAGGAAGAATTTCTTCACAGAGAGGGTGGTGAAGCCTTGGAAAGGGCTGTGTGAGAAAGTGGTGGAGTCCCCATGCCTGGAGGTATTCAAGAGACAGTGGTGGGACTCGGTAGGGCAGGTTGCTGAAATTGATGAAATTAAAGGTCTTTTCTAACACGGATAGTTCTGTGACTCTGTGATGCAGGACATGAAGGGCTGAGGCACCCATCTGTCACCACTTCATGCTATTTATCCCACACCAGCTGCCTGGAGCCTCAGTGCCCTTTGTGGAGGAGCTGCTGCCGTAGCTGCTGGAGAAGGAGCAAATCCTCCCATTGCCCTGTGCCCTGCCAGTGCTCTCCTCCACTGTCACTTCCAGTGCTGTCACCTGCGTGTCCCCATAGCTCCTGGGAAGGTGTCACCCTGCTGGGTGAGCCCCATCTCCACGTCCCCAAACGAGGCACCTGGAGGTGGGACAAACTGTGCCGAGGTATGCCGTGGGGCGAGGGCAGCAGGCAAGCAGGGAAACCCTTTGTCCTCATCCTCCTGTTGGTATTTTACAGGCTGTAAGGTAATGATGGAGGCGTACAGGGAGTTTTGTTCTTAATGCTGCTTTTCGTCCTCTCTGGAGGGTTAGCAAGCCACCAGTGCCTCTGCTTTTTGCTTTGCTTTCAAGGTGGTTTTCCCCTTGTAATTATAAAGGCAAGAATGAGTAATTTTTAAAATGAACACATGATCTGTCCAGGAGCACTAGTTTGTGATGAACTCTATTTAAACTCAGCGGCGTATCCCACAACTGGAGAGCAGGGAATCTGCATTTTTATGTAGCATAAAACAGCCCGAGGATGCAGAGGTTGTTAGGGTTATATGCAGCACCACACCTGTACCATAACAGCATCAATCACTCTAATTTGTTTTTTTTTTTGGATAAATTCATGCTTCGTTCAGTCCTTGGAAACTTCCTTACTCTTTCAACCACTGCTGTGCTGCATCTCCTCACCCAATATTTTAGTTGATGCAAATTTGCCATCTCCTTTAATAAAACCCAGTTGACACCATGCCCTGTGCGTCTGCTAAAATCAGATTTGCTCAGCAGCTACCTCCCTTCCCATGACCTCCCCTATGTGCTCCGTTCCTCCCGAGCCTGTGTAGTGTAACTTGAATGTAATGTTTAGTTTAGAGCATCCTGCAAAGAAGGGAAATGCAAATGAAAAGCAAGACTGGAAGGGGAAGACAGAGATAAACTTCCTGGGCAATGAATGCGCAGTGACATAATTCTGTTAACTGCATGGGGGAAAAAGTTGAGAAGAGGAAATAGGGTCAATAATTGGGTAATTGGCACTGTTCTGTCCCCAGCTGCCCATATGCTTTGTAGTTATCGGCTGGGCGCTTGTGTCCAAGCACGACCAGGCAGTACGTGGCATCTGTCAGTGGTGGTATTTGGGGGGGAAAAAAAAAAAAAGGAAAGAAACTCTGCAGTTCAGAAGGAGAAAAATATTTAATTGCAAACAATTCATCTTGTTCTGACACTTCAAATTAGATTTAATAAAGTTTCATGTGTTCAGTCGCAGTGGAGCATTAGCATTTCCTTACCTGCCTTCCCTCCTTTTATGTCCACGCAGCTTCTCTGGGACTTGCGTGCATTTTGTGAACTCCCCCAGCTTACTTTGGGGATCCAGTACAGGGTAACATCAACGTACCCAGCCTGGCTGCCAGTCTCAGCACTGCTGCTGCCCTGAAAAACCCTTCCTTGCCTCTGAATTTGGAAAGCTTCTGTATGCCCCTGGGCTTTTTCGGGACGTGTTTAATGAGCTGAGTAGTTTTTCTGGCGTGAAACCGGGCTGAGGGCTGCAAATACCGATTGCTCGATGACTTGGAGAGGTGGCTGTGTAGCATCCTCGCTCTGTGGAGTGCGTGCAGTCATCCCTGGTGGCCAGTGCTGATTGGGAGTGTTGCCTTGGCAGGACGTGAGCAAGCCAAATACGATGTGTAACATTAAATGCAGTCTTCACTTTCTAGTTGAAGTGAGCAAAACTCCTCTGAGCCAGGGGAATCACAGCCACCTGCAGTGAGATCAGTGCAGTCTGGTTGTCGGCAGGGCAGGTTTTCCCTTTGCATGGGCTTTCTGTTCTCCTGGGTTCCCCCGTCGTCCTCCCGAGCCTGGCACGGACACATGTTTGTGTTGCGATAGCATCGGCCTGAGATAAGGTAGTGCACGCTTCAGGCTGTTCTTCACACCGTGCTTGAACCACTCCAGTGCAGCTGTGTTCAATAAATAAACCTTGGGGATGCTCAGAGCGTGGCTTTTTTGGAGGTGGAACAGCAGTAACTCACTCCGGACCTCATTTTCTACCAATTTAGGTGCAAGCTTTTTGTGCCCGCGCTGTGAAGAATGCTCCAGCACCGCAGGCGTGCAGTGGAGCGTGGTGGGGTGGCTCGGGCTGTTAAAACTTCACACTAAAAGTGAAGGAGATGGATGGGGTTGCCTCACAGGACTTCTGTGGCTGCTGTGCTCCCAGCTGCAGCATTTTGCAGTGGGGTTGTAGCACGAGCTGCAGGCAAGGTCTTCCAAAAAGAGAGAGGGGGGTCTCGGCCTCACCTGGAGAGCTGGCATCTAAGCAGGCAGGTGGATTTTGCCCCGCTCTCAGGGCTTGTTGGCTTGCCCAATGTGCATGAAATTCAACCTCCAACTTAACCACACGCTCCTGCAGCGTGCCAGGGGATGCTGCTGGGTCTCCATACATCAGTTATCCCATTGCAGGGCTCGTGTGGGCCCATTGCAGGCACACGGCGTAGGTGAAGCGGTGCTGGGAGAGGTGCCAGCAGCAGCATCCGAAGCAGAGCATGGAGGGACAGCGCTTCAGGCTGCTGCAACACGACGGAAATTCCTCTGAGCAGCACCAGCCCTCTGGGGACATGCAGACTGAGGTATATCCGTGCCACTTTCGGGGCAGGATATTGAGGAGAACTCCTGAATTAGCTTCCAAATGAGCCTAAAGCTGTAGGCGGAGCAGCCTGGAGCTTGGTACAGGCTGCAAAACCTGCCCAGGAGCCAAGGAGAGCCAGCCTGCAGCAGGCCAGCTGTGAGTACTACGAGCAGTGTGAGTGATCCCCGGGCTTTAGGTGGGTTGGAAATGAGCCTGGGGAGCGAAAATCCTCCGACAGGCAGGGGGAAGCGACAGGCTCCTCTTTATTTGATCTGCAGGCGTCAAAGAAAACAAAGCAACCTGGAGGGGAGAGCCCTCCGAGAGTTTCCTCACGCTGTAAAAAGAGGAAAAAAAAAACACAACGCGTTTTAATAAAACAGCAGATTCTGGTTGAAAAAAGAAATTGTAAGTCCAGGAGCACAGCACGGTGCTGAGGGTTATTTCCATGCCTGCTTGCAGGCGGGTGACACCGCTCACAAGCGCAGCAACGTTGCTGTCAGTATTGATTTTGATTAATGCAGTCGTGAAAGCTGAACTTTGGAGGTGTGGGCGGGCATCGCCAGCGATCGGCACTGAGGTTAAGCAAGAACAGCATCGGGCAGGGGGAAATGAAGGGGAATTCGAACCCAGCAGGCTGAGAGGGTGGTGGGGTGAGAGGAGGAGAAGGACCCGCAGCACTTGAGGCTTCTCCCTTGTGTGGAAAGAAACCTGCTCCGGATATAATGCCTGAGAAGTGAAGGAATGGAAAAAGGTTACATTCAGCTTGGAAAACGAGGCCAAAAGAAAAAAAAAAAAGATGTGTACAGCCATGTTGGTGCAGGCTGAGGCAGGTCTGAGCACACTGCAGGGCTGGATGGGGCTTTGGGCAACCTGGGCTGGTGGGAGGTGTCCCTGTCCATGGCACGGGGTTGGAGTTAGGTGGCCTTTAAGGTCCCTTCCAACCCAAACCGCTCTGATTCTGCGTCTCCTCCTCCTTAAGCTTTCTCCTGACAGCTCTGAAAATAGTAGATGGATGCACTCGCCTCTTCCTGCCCAGCCTCCAAAAGTTACTGACATCTCTTCCTTTAATTCTGCTTCGTAATTGAATTTCTGCCATAAGTTGCTTCTGCTAATTCAATTATACCTTACTTTTAATTGGCAGTGGGTTTAAAGACTTCTTGTGCTGTTAACACAGAGATTAACGTGTGGTGGGCACTTCGCCTCTACTCCACCCGGCAGGAACAAGGGTTTGGGGTGATTATATGCAGCCTATTTTTTATTATTATTTTTCCCCAAAGTCTTTTGGACTGCAAAAATGTAGGTAAGGACTGAGGAATGGTATTTTTTTAGAACGTATAAATGCAGCCAAATAATCTTGGTGCACTATTCCATGAGGCCTGTTGTGGGTTTCACAGGGTCAGCAGCTTGCGGTGATTTTAACATCCGTTCCTGTAAAAAATGAGGATAGTCGGTTTTCTTCCTGAGATGTTGAAGCTAAAACTCTTGGTTTAAATGCTCTGTGAGTGCCTGCTGGCCATCTCAAGAGCAATGGACACTTTTGTGAAGTCCTGCTCTTCCTTCCTGTGAGCAGAAGACTGATGGAGTTAGCATCTGCACAGAAAGGAGGAAGATACGGGCATAAAATAGGAAAAGAACCATTTAAGGAGCACTCTCATAAGGTTTATTATTATTATTTTATTTCCTTCCAGATTCTCTGGCCCTTAGGGAAGGGTTTTTATAATATGATCCTCCAGCTGCTGGGAGGACGTGTGGGAGGGTTGGGATCTTCAGCAGAAGCTGGGCAACCAGCACCAGCAGTGATGGGGCCTGAGGACGCATCCAAAAGGTGGCTGGTGGCCCCCGGTCCAGCAGGATGCTCCGACTTTGTGGCCATGCCAATTGTCTCTTTCTCATGGTTTGTGGAAGGAGCCTGACTTCAACTGGCTGCTGAGCTTTGGTGCTTTTCAATTTCTTCGTGGTGACTATTTCTGAAGACCTGAAGAGAATTTGTGAGGTTCCCATAAGTACGAGACAGCAAAAACACAGAGCTACAATTTTTAAGAAGGCGGAGATGGAATTACAGTACGGCCCGATTTTTATTACAGGATTTTCCTGGAAGTTAATAAATTATTTCCTACCTAAGCATCTTCTGGGTGCTTCTGAGTAACAGTCAGCGTGGATTAGTCTGGAACAAATCATGTCAGACATGCTAATTGCCTTCTCCAGCAGGGTAACCGCTCGTGTGGAGAGCAGGAGAGCAGATGATGTGATGTGCTTTGATCTTAGCTGGGTTTTTGCCACTGCTCTGATATTCTCAGAAGGAAGCTACGGGAGGGAAATTTTGGTGAACCTTTTGCCTTGTGGTTGGTGCAAAGAAGTGCCCCATGGCTGTAGAAGGGGTAGTGGTACCACAAAAGGAAGGAATTCCTACTTGTAGGGATGGCACACTGTTGAAGAAGGAGGCTTGGTTGATTTTTCGTGTCTCTGGCTGGGGTTTTGCATTGGGAAGACCGAATGTGTTATTTCGGGGTGGAGGAGGCATCCAGAAGCAGGGTCCCAAGCCCAGCGGGGGTTTTTTGGCAGAAGTTGTGGGGCTGCTGGGTCAGACAAGGGTCACACAGGAAACACCAGAGGTGGTGGGGCTGGAGGCATCAGGCCGGAGGAGCAGTGGGGGAAATCGTGGATGTCTCTATGGGATTTGAAGCGGTTTTCGGTTGTTTTCGGTGCCTGATCCACAGACTTTGGGAATTACGAATTGCAGGAGGGGGTGAGCTCACTCCTGGTGCTCTTCTCTGTGACTTGCTAAGTGCTGATGAACCACAGCATTCGTAGCTGGCAGATGCTGAAGGGATGCAAATGATACCACTCTGCTTTTGGGAGAAGCAAGCTCAACTGATAGAGAATTGATTCCTGCCCTTTTAGAGCAGTGCTTAATGGCTCTAGAAATCCTGAACCGGGCCTCCTCATGTTTCAGTTCTTTTTCTCCTGTTCTCACATCTTGGCACGACAGTATTTTGAGGTACAAGCCAAGCAAACCTTTCCACTGCGGCATTTTGATATCATCTGAAGGTGATTCTTGCCTATTTTGAAGGAGGAGTTTTACAAAAAAGTGTTAGGCAGGCAGGATGGTTTTGGCAGATTTTTGAATGCCAGAAGAATTTGCTGTCCAAATTCGAGTGAAATCCACGCGTTTTTGAGGACGAATATTAAAATGCAAATGCAGGTGGTAAAGTTTCAGTTGCTGCTCGGTTTAGAGCAAGAATTGAACCAGAGCTTTTGCGTGTAGACAAATTCTGATTTGTTTTTCAGCAGGGAAAATTGGTCTGTAGAGAATAGGGTAAGAGATGGGAAGGCTGTAATTTAGAAGAAAACTAACGTAATGTATAACGTTTGCTTTGTTTTCTCCTTTCAGGCACTTGAGCCCTGTGGACTTTCCCTGAAGAGGTTCCAAGATAGGTGGTGAGTACTTTCCTGACCCTGCTTCTTTCAAGGCACGCATTGAATGGGAATGACAGAAAATATAAAGTTGCCCTTTGCTGGGCAGCTGGTGCAGGGGTTTGCATTATCCAAGCCTGTGCTGCCTGTTAGAGCTGGCAGGCTGATCCCCGAGTGTGTGGGGTCACCATACAAATGTGAAGCTTCACCTTTGTGCCAGAATGGACTTCCTGAGACCTGATTAGTCAAATGCTTAAAAAAAATATAAAATGTAGTTGACTTCAGGAGGGAAAACCCGTAGCAATGACGCTGTATTTTGTACTGAAAGCCCACACGGCCCAGTGGGGCAGTGTTTTCCATCCGAGAGAACAACCTGCTTAGTGTTTTTTTCTCCTTTTGTTCTGACCATCTGCGTTAATCCAGAGGAATGTGGTTCCCAGAGGTTCAGCTGAGCTGCGGAACTCGGGCTCGGCCCTGCTGTGTGTGGCAGGTTCTGCGCTGGCCTGTACCCAAGGCTCGCGTTTGTGTGCACTTCATTACTTTCTTATTTGTAAGGAAATGAAACATTCAATCAGGCAGGGGCTGCAGGAGCGTAGGATTTGCTCAGAAACACTGGTGTTATGGCATTGCAGCCAGCGACCTGGCTTGATCAGCGATCAGTGTGGGCTCTGCGCCTCACAGGGCCGACCTCTTCCGGGCGCTGCCCACCAGGCCGCAGCACCCTTCGCAGGCTGTTGTTGTTGCTTCTGGAGAAATACACACTCTGTTTCCTCTTTCGATCCTAGATTTCTTTCCAATGAGATTAACAAAATTATATCATTAGACATTAATTGCTCAGGAAGTTTATTCTTTAGTTGCATTTCCCTGGTGCGCAGGATACAAGCTATTAGAGCTCTTGTGCCTTCAGACTGACTAATGAACCACAGCTGAGTGCCCAAAGCCTTTAATGGACTCCTCCATCTTTTAAATAAATCTATTTCCCATGGATAAGGTGCCTTTCAGAACAGATGATCCCAGGTTAATTTGAAGTGTCCATAGAGTTTATGGCTGAAATGTGGCAGGGGAGGCTGCTGGGGAGTGGTACGCTGTCCTGAGCACGTGTCCACCTTAAGTACGTCTTCATTTTGGCCAGAAAATGCTTACTTTACTTAAATTCTCTCTCCAGTGTATTCGCTATCAATTATATCTTTCATCAACAAAAGTATTCCTTACCTAATAAATGGTGTAATCCATGTTTTCTATATAATGAGAGCTCCGTTAACCCCCAGACAGTCCTACTAAGGCGTGTATCCATACAGCAGGAGTCTGTGAGGGCCAAGTTGTGAATCCCATGCGCCTTTTGCAAATGTTCATGTGAGTAATAGCTTATGAACCTCTCCTCTTCCCCCACCGCTGCAGCTGCCGTGAATCTTTATTAGAAACCTGCACGCTATTTGTACTAATAATTGCTATATTGGGACCTGAATCATCAGCTGATCTTTCTGAGATGTTGAGGGATGAATCAAACCCTCTTCCCGAGGGCAGAGGGGAGCATGGGGCTGGTGACTGTAACCCCGTGCGTTTAAAGGCCAGGTAATTTCCAGCTGTCAGTTTAAATTGCACTTGCAATTGGATTTTCTTTTGTTGTCGTTTCAGGTAGCACTTAAATAGGTTGTAAGTAAAAAAAAAACCAACTTGCTAATACTCTGAAATAGACTTACCAGAGTGAATGGTTTTTCGCCTGTGTAGTCCCTTTGGCAGTGCTCTCAAAGGTATGAAGGCCCCGGGGTCTTGTGGTGAAACGTGGAGTTGTGCAAACAGGACATGGAGGTGTTGGGTGTTCGTGCATCGTGGTTTTGCTGCTTTGGTGGTCTTTGTCCTTGCCTTTTCAAGTTCAGGGAGGTCCTCATCTTCAGCTGGGTGCTTGAGCCTGGTGGCCTCATCCAGGATGGGGACAACACATGCTTTGGTGCTCTCCTGATGGAGCAAGCTACTTAGCTGTAGTGCTGCCTGTAAGCAGATAAGCAGCTCCGGGCACAGGCACGCTGGTGGAGACCTCACGTGATGGGAAATTGTGCCCGAATTGGGGCCACCGTGGGCAGGACGGCAGAATTGGCACCCTCGTGGCCCTGGTGGCTGTGGCAGGAGGCTGAAGGTGTGGTGATGCGCTGGGTGGCCTCTGTATGGATGTCTCCTTCCCTGGGCAGGGCATGGACTTGGTGGCTAAAGCCACATGCTTTTCTATGGGGTGGCAGCAAATGGGGATCAGGGATGTGTGTGGGATGGGGTGAGGAGCAGACAAAGCTGCCTGTTGCTTGCACGGGCATGGGGCCTCATCGGGGCTCCTTGCTCTTGTCCAGCATCAGCACGTACTGCTGGGACGTCAGGACTTGGATCCTAAAGTAGGGAATGGAAAGCTTTTGCAGCCAAAGATCTGTGCTATGGAGCTGGCTTTGAGAAATACTGGATTTTTAAACTGCAAACTTGAGCTGAAGCCTGTGCAAGATTTGTTTCCGAGGGAAGGTGGCTCCCATTGAGCGGGATGTTGCATGGAGCATTGAGGGCCTGTGATCCTGTGATTACCTGTGGCTGATCATGGAAATCAGTGAGTACTCTCGTGGTTGGTGCCCAGGTGGTTTTGGGAATACTCCTGCACCTCCCCACATCCTGGCTGGGCTGCCCCTTCTCCTGTTGGCGTGTGAGATCTCCCTCACCGGGACCTCCTCCCTCACCAGGACCTCCTCCATCACCTGGATGTCCACATGCTGGAGCACCAGGGCGGGTGAGGAGGAAATCATGGCTGTTTTCCACTTCTTCTGGGCATCCTCTGTGTTACAGCCTTGAAGAGCTCCCCTGTCTGAGGACTCAAATCCCGTTGGGAAAAGGGAGATCTTTCAGTGGTGCTAACCTTATTTTTTTTACCTTTCCCCACAGTCTGATAAAACCCTCTGGGGGAGGCTGCAAGGTATCTATTGTACACACCAATATGCTGCAGGGAAGAAAAAAAAAAGTGCAATGAACTGGAAAACCTGCCTTAAAAAAGCACAAATGGGGAGCACAATAGCAAGTGAAGTGCCTTGTCTGCGTCGCTTATGTAACAAAGCAATTGAGAAGAATTTATTACGGTTTAAAATGTGTCACTAATCAAAACTTACATTTCTCTCCTTTTCCTGTAACCAGCTTTAAAAACTGGTATTTGAGGCTTTCTTGTCTTATACGTTTTTATTACAGAGTGGTTTTATGGGTATTTTCACTGCTGAGGCATTTCAGCGCTGTGCTGCCTGTTTGCGTACCATATATGCTGTTTGCTCATTCAGGGATATTAAAAAAAAAAAAAAACACAACACAAAACAACAGACTGAATGTGCAGCACTGCTGTTCGTCTGCCTTCGCTTTTATGAATGAATCTGCTGTCTGCGTGCACACAGGCTTCCTGGCTGCCCGGTCTGTGAGAAGTGCTGAAAAGGAAACTTTTGAGGCAATTCTTTGCAGCGATGGGGGAAATGGAAAAGCAGGCCTGCTTTTAAGAACGTGAGTCACTATTTCAGAACGGGAAGATAGCGGGGTGCAGGGCTTGGGTTATCCTAGAATAGCGCTGCTTTCCCCGCCGTGTGCTGCGCCTCCTACGACCACCACCTGCCTTCTGCACTTGGTAGAAGTGGTGCTCTGCAGCCAGGGAGAGCGAGCGTCTCCTGATGCAAGTATCTCCTGTTGATTCACTACTATACAAATGTTCATCCTCTAACAGCGCGGGATTACGAAGCATTATCATCCTCAGATTGACTCAGGTGGTGCTATTTTTATTTAATCTGCATTAAGGTATCATTGCGAATCTTTGGTCTTGCAGCAGGGGGGTAATACGATTTACTATTTTTATAAAAAATCAACATGGCCGGACAAATCCTGCCCCTACCAAGAGCTGCAAAGATTAGGCATGAGCTCAGCACATCTCGCTTTTTATTATTATGGTTATTTCTTCCTTTACGGTGCATCGTTAAATTTTTAATTTTCCTGTGGCCTCCACCAAGCTGAATAAAACACGAGGCTCTCCTGGCTCATGGCCCTTGCTGGGAAAGGCATCGATTGCCAAGATGCCAGGCTGGAGAAGACCTTCAGGGTCATCGCTTCCGACCATCTGCCTGACCTCGTGAGCCCCATCACTAAACCTTGTCCACGTTCTCCAAGCGTTTCTGTCTCTTGCAAGCCTTCACCTGGATTTGAGAGCAGCGAGGCTGGAAGTTTCTTAGCACTCATTGAAAGGTTTTTTTGAAGCCAAGGCTGAAAACCCCATCCTATATCGAGAGGTTTTGATCTATCTGATGTATTTATCTCTTCAAAACGAACAACGCCTGCCCTGTTCCTTGCACCCCTTTCGCCTTTAATGTGTATTTCAGCTGTATTTAAGAGTTTCAGTAGCAAAGTGAACCAGTTAGCTGGCTAACCACACTCAGACCCACGGGGCTCAGCGTTTTGCTGCAGCTTTATTGCTCCAGCTCCAGTCGAGTGCCACGCTGCAGTCTGTGTGACTTTGTACGAGCAAAGTGGGATGGTGTTTCCTCCTCCCTCTAATTGTCTCTGAGCAATCAAAATACCGACCTATTTTTGCAAGTTTCCTGGCTGTGGGTATTTCAGCTGGAGGATGGCCGTGCCCTTTCCAAGGTGGGGCTCCAGGCGGGGTGCGAGTGCCAGGGAAAACAACGGCCCCTTGGCGGGATGTGTTGTGGTCTGGGATGAAGCATCGGGGCAGAGAGCTGGAAGGGGACTGGCCTGCGGGTCCCGGATGGTGCCTCCGATCCTGCAAAAGGCTTGGGACATTCTCATTTCACACACACACACACACAAAAAAAAGAATTTGGTCATTCTTGAATTTGCAGGGGGAGGAATGTGACTTGGCATTTTCTTGTGAAAGGCCAGAAAATTCATTTAGGGAAAAAAAAGTCATTTTTTTGTCATTTGTTGGGGAAATTTCACATTAGGGATTTGCCATCATCAGGTTATTTCATGCCATGTCAGTATTGAGGCACGTGTTAAGTGGTGTGCATCACAGTTCATTGTTTGTTATGTACCAGTACTGCCCGTGCACCACAACAGGTAATTAGCTAGTCCTGATCGCTGATACTTGAATCACTAAGGCGGTTTGTTCTGAAGCCTCCTTCAAGGTTAAAATCCCTTCTCTCTGTATTACAGTGAAGTATTTTAACTCCCTATCAAGGAGCACAATAGATACAGAAATACAGGAGTATGAAAATGGAAACCTCAGAATTCAAAACCTTGAGCAGAAGACGCTAGGAGACCTTCACCGAGCGTTTCCTAAGGATGTTGAATCCGAGGAGAAGAGCTTTTTCCTTTTTGTTCTGCGTGGGTTTGGGTTTGGGCTGGTTTTGTTTGAAGTTTGGCCAGCTGTGTTTGACAGCCTCTGCTCCTCGCTCCGCCAGCCAGGTAAGAGGATTGAGCGCTCCCCGTGCTCCACTCCAGAGGCAGCGGGAGATGAATTCACCTGCAGAATGACAGCTGCACGGAGCACCGAGGGATGATAGCGTGTACAGGAGATGTTTCGAGGCAGGCACTAAACGCTGAATTTCGCAGAGTACCTCCAGAATGACTGCAGATTGTCCTCTTGAGTCAGCGGGCTTTTAAAGATCACAGGCAGGCTCTCTAAGGGGAAGGGTTTGATTTTCCGGGCTGGCTGGCTCTTCGCTTCTTTCCAGGCAGCTCCAAACCCCGTGGTTGCATTCCCCTCCAGCCAAATGCTTTCTCTGCACCCCGACCGAACAGGACAGAGGGCTTGGCCGTGTTCTTCATCCTTCCCAAACTCCCTCCCTAGCGAGGGAGCCGTTCTGTTTCTGGCTAAACAAAGGTAAATTTTGCTTTTATTTCTCACTGCCTCTCCAGCATGCTTCTCCCTGCAGCCTCCCGTGCTCTGCGAGGTGCTCGGGGTGGGGATGGCTCTGCCTGGAGCCCCGGCACCCCGTGGTGTGGTGGGAGCAGGGGGGCATCCTCCTCCGTGGCAGGATCCTGGGTTTGTTATGCCTAAATGCAAGTGAAAACCTGCAAGAAGTGGTTTAATAATGGGGATGTCAGCAGGCTCCTGAGTACAATGATGCCGCTAGATGCTTTCATAAATCCACGGTTTAGGGACAGCAGTTATGATGCATGGCAGTGGGAGCATGTGAAACTGCAGTCATTAAACAAAAATGGGCTTTTAAACTAATGGCAGCTGCCTAAACAGTTTTGCAGTGAAACCAATTCCCCTCGGCTACCATTCTTCAAATTATACAGGTCCTGTTGACTTTCAGAACCAGGGAAATATTTTGTTTTGGTGCTGTAGCAGTGCTTTTACATTCATCCCAAAGGTCAGGCCGCCGAGCTTTCGCTAGGCTTTAAGCTGGAGGTGTTAGGAGATGATGGATGTCAATATTTCTAGGTAGTTCATTCATCATCCTTCCCCCACGTGAAGCCACCTGCAGTACCAAATATTCCCACCGGTTCTTGGCTGGGTTTTCAAGCCAATGTAGGGGCAATTTTCTCCATCTGAACTCAGCTGCATTTAGGACGCACGAACAGGACCTGCTGGGTGGCACTCCCCATGCTCTGAAGCATTTTGGCCAATTCCTTCAGGAGGCATCTCAGGAGCATTTGGTGGTTGCAGGAGGCCAAGCCCTTACCAGCCATCTGCTTTCACAACCTTCCCCTCCCCAGGCTTGGTCCCTTCCTGAAAATAACGTGGTTTGGCTCTGTCTCCCCATCCCCCTTGTTCTTCAGTTTGATCGGAAATCATCTTTTTTATATATCTATATTCTATTATTAGGAACAGAGGAGAAGACACAATAATACGGGCTGTGAAAGGACAACAACAGCAGAAGTTGGTTGTTTTGTGTCACCTCTCTTCATATCCTGCACAGCTCAAGCCCAGCTGTCTCCATGTAAGCCTTGGGTTGGCCATGCTTGTTGAGCAACTCCAGATATTTTTACTTTGAAACACATAAATACATATATTTATTTATATATTTATATATATCTTCAAGCAAACCATTTGATTAGAAACACATGTGAGTGGGACCAGCTGTGTTCCACGTGGAAGCTCTCCGTGCTGGGAGATGACCTTTTGGAGTGAGACACCGTAACACCCCCTAGTTTTTCCAGGAGCCCTGCAGGACCACGCAGAGGTTGAGAAGGACGAGCAGGAAGGACGCCGGAGGTCTTCTGGAGTACGTTGGGTGCAGCTTCCAGCCCCTGATGGGTTTGTTCCCAGATGTCACCTGCAGTCCCAGCTCCCCGTGGGTTTTGGCTGGGTGCCATGCTGCTTCTTCTCACCACCTCGTCTTTTTTGGCTTCTGTAGCCTGCCCTAGCCAAAAAGGTGTCTTCTGGGGGGGTAGCTCCTCGTGGAAGAGGAGAGCCAACAGCTGTGGCTTGGGCGATCCTTTCCACGTTCCATGAAATAAGTTCAAGGCAGGAGAGGAAGGAGAAAGGTTAAATTAACCGTAGCATGAGCATTTGAGCAGCTGGCTGACCTTTACAGCTCCGAGCTCCGTTCCGTTTTAGCAATCTGCAGGCTGTTTAAAGTTTGACAGGCTCTTTGCAGCCGACAGAGTGCGATACGATTTATTAGCCCACCGCCAGGCTTTGTCGCCTCATTTCCCTGCTGGTTGAACTTTGTGGGGAATGAGCAAAAGGGAGAAGTGTTTTTTTTTTTTTTTGTTTGTTTGTTTTTTTGCGGGAGCATCGATGGCACCAAAGCCCTGGGTGCTGCAGGAGGAAGGATGCTCTCGCTCGGATGCTCCTGAGAGCTCAGCTCCAGCCCAGGCGAGGGGCAGGGAATGGTTAATTGCGGCCAGGGAGGAGACGGCTGATCATCCTGCCCCAAATCACTTAACCATCTTAAGGGTCTACCCTTGTCTGCCTGAGCCAGCCAACTAATCTTGCAGCAAGCTGCACAAGCGGGCCCTCGGTGCCCGGAGAGAAGTGCCACAAAACGAGCGCTTTCGCCGTCCCACCGCTCCCCAAAAAGCTGCAAATCAGCGGTCAGAGCAGATTATTTCAGGCTGTGGGAGGTTTTCTGTGCTCTGGGGAGGTGTTTAGGTCAGGGCCGCATGTCTTCTGAAAAATAGAGATGAATAGAAAACCAGAAATGGTTTGTAAGGTGTGAGTGGCGCCAGCCCATCAAAAAGCAAAAGGGAAAAAAGGATCCCCCAAGTGGTTAAGCTTTCAGCACCCTTGGCACGGCACAGTTGTGATGAAGAGAGCCTAAAGGAGGGGTAAGATGTGCAGGGGGCAGTTTGAGCACTGTGCAAAGCTGTTCAAATCACAGGGGAAAAAGGAAGCATCCCTCCTTCGCAAGCTTTTTCCAGAGCTGCTAAACTTGAGGCTGCCCTGGGAACAGCCAGCTGAGTAACCATGTGCAGAGCTGAAGTGTTTTGCACATAGTTACTGCCATGCAGCCAGAATTGGCTACCACAGCCTCGCCGTGGGTGTTTGTGGAAGAAGGTGGAGTGCAGGGACCGCAGTTATAAAGGGAAACACAATTACACAAGCAAAAGGGCAAACAGTTGTTTGTAATCCATAAAAATTGATGCTCGCTGCCCTCAGGTTTGCCTTTCTTGCCTTAAGGTTTCCTCATTAGAAGCCGTTCCTGTGAATTCCATCCCGTGGAGAGATCCGAGGTGGCTGGGCTGGAGCTGTTGTCTGGGTAATCAATAAACTTTCAGCTGCGTGATTTTTTTTTTCCTTGAAGTTGGTTCTTCCTGCAGCAGAGATAACAAGGCTAAAACAGATGTAAAACAAAGAGCCAGATTCGGCTGGAGTCACCATGCGCTCTTGTAATTTTGCAATATTCCAAAACAATTACATTTATGTTAAGCGGGCAGCGAATGATTAATCTGCTAGCAGGCAGCCAGTGCGGTAGTGCCTTGGAAATAATTTTTGAGCCTCTTCCCTGCTGCTCTTTCCCTGCAAGAATGGTTTAAAGATAAGACGCTGACAACGACATAAATTGTGATTTGTAGCCTGGTGCTCTTCCAGTCTACTCCGCTTTTTGTGGTGGTATGATTTTGTGTTGCCCTGGAAAGCATATAATGAAAGGGGTTTAAAGTATGCCCTGAGCCAGAAGAACGTTCAATCCTGTGTTTCATTTTAGACTTAAATGCTTAAATGATCGCGGGGTTGGCTGGATTTTTTCATGCCGTGCTTCATCTGAGTCAAAAAAAAAGATGCTCTGAGAGCTTTTGTTGATCTGAGGTCACAAGTGCCCTTTGTTGTTAGCTGGTGGCATCATGCAGAGCATGTGAAAATACTCACTGATCATCGTTTTAGGGCCTGGAATCGCCCTCATAAGGGGAATACCTGCTTATGGCCTGCTTTTCCTTTCCGAAGTGTGCCTGCGTGGTGCAGGGGGAGAACTTCCCAGCACGTAGTTAAGAGCGGTCCGATCCACAGCCGAATTTAGGAAGATGACTAAACGCACTAAAATGCAACAATCTGTGAGAGAAAAGGCAAGGCAGGACCGAAAGGCTGCAGACGAGGCTTCGGGCTGGTTTGGGAAGCTGGAAACTTGGCCATTTCTCACATTTTTGCAGCTGCAAGTCACCGCGCTACGTACGGCGTTGCCTCGGGACGCCTGGCACGGAAAAACCAGCCGCGCCGGGGACGTGCGTGTGGGATGGGTCTGCTTTGAATCCTCGTCTCATTCGGGGAGATGTCCCCCGAGGATTTCTGCAGGTTGGAGGCCAAGCCGTGGCTCGGTCCTTCAGGCAGCAGTGACGTTGGGCCGCATGCCTGGTTGGAGGTGGCGGGGCTGGGCATGACACACGGAGTTACTCATCGCTTTTTACCCTTTCCTTAAGTTATTCTGGTTGCAGTTGTTCCAGCAACACCCGTCTCTGTTTTATTTTTTTCCTGGTAAGCTGGACAATCATAGGGTTGCCGTGCTGACTTGTGGAGTGGGAATTTTGCTGTTCGGGCTTTAACTCTTTAACAACAGACATGGAGCCGGCGACTGCGTGCGTGGCTCTGCGTCTCCTTGCTGGGAATATCTTCTCTGGCCCTAAAAGCAGCCCCGTGCTCTGATGGTGACACGTGTGCTGGAGAGAGAGGCGGTTTAAAAACCATTTCATCCTGCACTTTTTGTGTTAATCCCGAGAAGAAAGAGCTCTCAGGTAAATGAATCACCTTTTTTCTTAATTTCACGCGGAGAAGAGCCCTGACAGTGCCTATAAATGATGCATTTTGCTGCTGCTGGGGACGCAGCAGCTCAGGGATGAGCAGCTGTGTGACATTAGGGCTGTTGCAGCCTTGCCATATTTGCTGCCAAAGTTTGGTAAGTAACCACAAGCTGGACTGCCCCCACCCAGCAACAGCCGGGATTGTTGTGGTCCTGCTTGCGAGCCCGTCCCAAAAGGGATGGGATTATCTCTGGTCCTAAATAAACGCCCTGCCCTGCTCCAGCCCTCCCGCTGTGGAGCCTCCGTGCACTGCCAGCAGGCTCGACTGGGGGTGCGGAGTGATGGAGCCACAGGTGGCAATCAGCCTCAGTTCATCTCATTTATAAGATGCTTCTCTCCACGCCCCGTGAGGCTTTTTCACCATCCTTCACCTCCCTCCCTGATCAGAAACTGCCCCACTTTCAGTGCAACTTACAGGCAATTCTAATAGGTTTGGGGGGTTTTTTTGGTCAGCATTGTGTTGTGTTTTTTTTTCCAGCCCAAGCTCCTCTCCCTTCTTCTGCTTCCATTTTAAGAGGCACCGGCCTTGTTCTGCTGCACTGCCACTTTCCTTACTTGCTCCCTTTTATTTTTTTCATGTGTGTCGCTGAGGAACATTTTGGACTTTGCTCTTTATTTTTATTTGGGTGATCTAATTCAGCTCGGCTTTGGCCATTTCTCTTTACCCCTTTGCTTCCTGACCTCCGCGACGCAGCTGCCTCTGCTGAGCAGCCCTTTCATTCCACTCCTTGTAGGCACTCTGCTGAGTCCCACTAGCCCTTTTTGGGTGATTTTTTTTTTTTCAGCCAGTCAGGTTGGGAATCATTCCCAGCCAGTCACCCCCTCTTTGCTTGGGGCTATAAGTACCAGCTGTTTTCTTTTTTTTTTTTTTTTACATCTTTGCCAAAAAGAGACACTCTGCTTCTTACAAGTTTGTCCTTGAGCCCTTCTGCCCAGTTGACTTCCGTACCGAGTTCCTTTGATTCCTCAAAGCTTATGGAAAACTGAAAATGCCGACTTCTGTGGTACATTTCAGAGTATTCTACTTAAACCATCGCTCCATGCTTGTGATCATCTCCAGGGTTTCTTTCTGTGAGCACTCACAGTGTCTGAGTTTGCATCACCCTTTTCTGCTTCGGCAGCTGGAGGATTAAATCCACTCCCTGCTGCTTCCAAGAATATCCACGGCCAGTTCTTACTCTTAGGTTCTCTGGTTTAATATTTTGGGCAGTTCCAGTCCCAGTAAGAGGACCCCTGCCAGCATTTTTGCCCCTCTGTGAACCTTCAGCTCTGTGGTGCTGCCCCGAAGCTGCCACCCCGCACCGGTGCCCCCCCTGTTCCCCTCTCCGGGGTTTCTTCTCCTTCTACCATCTCCTCCTGCCTCCTGGCTTCTCCATTTCTGGCTCTTCCGCTGTGTTGCCCTGGCTCCCAGGATCCATGTGTTAACACTTGCTCTCCTTTCTTACTCATCATCTGCGAATTTCTGGCCGATTATCCGCCACCCTGTCTGCCTGTCGCTGCCCATGTTAATACGTCCTTTGTTCTCCGACGTTCAGATGACACTGTGTGCCTTTTTTTGTCTGTCCGCATTTACCAATCCTCCTGATTATTAAAACCAGATGTGGAAATTAACTGATTTTCCTGATTATCCTCTCTCTGGAGGCTTTTTTTTTTCCCCCTTCAGTTTAAAACTCTCAGCTGCGCCTGCTGTGATCACAGACGGCCGTATCTCCTCCGCTGCAAGACGTCCTTTTTTCCATGAATGCCTTCTGGGCATTACGAACATCCTAAAACTTCCTTTGCAGTATCAGTTCTTGAACCATATGGATGATATTAGCTTATAATGGCTCTTCCTTCCTTTGGCACGGGTGAGAGAAGGCCCCTGGGGATGCTGCTCAGAGGCCAAGCCCGCTCTCCCCGGGCATCCCCTGCAGCCTGGAGGGAGGTGGGCACCTCTGGGGAGCTTCTCAGCCGGGTTCCTGCTCCAGATTGCCCTCCTGGTCTGCTCCTCCCCGCTGGCACAGAGGGTGTCCCTATTTTTAAGCCCGTGGCTGAGCTCTCCAGCTGCACGCTGAGGGCAGGAGCACTTCATATTCTGCCAGAAGGCCAAAAGTGATCCTCTCGGAGAAGGAGGAGATCGAATACTCCAATAACGAGGACCAGATAAGTGGTGAAAATAAACAGAGAGCTGAGAACAGTGCCGAGGAGGAGCCAGGGGCACGAGATGGAAAAGGAGATGGAGGAGCAGGATACGAGGGAGGAAAGTCAGCCCCAGCACGTGAGCTCTGCAATCCAGAGCAGCTGAAGGACTTCCTTGGTGCAAACCCATCCTGCAGCTTGTCGCCGAGCAGGAAGAATGGGGCCAGATTGCTGTGTCTACAGAGAGCGCTTGTTTTATTTCCCATTAAGAGGGTAGACACAAAATCAGATTTCCACTCCGCGTTGTCTCGTATTTTTAGCCTGTGATTGGATTGCAAATGCACGCTGGATATTTACGTTTCTGGAAGCGGGCTCTGGTGCTGTTTTCTTAACCAGGATCCAAGTTAATTTGCTGAGCTTCCAGATGGAAGCCATTTGTTCCTCTATTACAAATTCGCAGGAATGCTTAATTTAATCTAGATTTTCTGGCCGAGTATTTTGCCTAATCTAACGTTCAAGCATTTTCCTTACCTCCCAGTCTGCTTTGCTTTCCCCTCCTCCTGCGCTGAATTGCCACTTGTGCATAAATAAATAAATAAATAAATAATAAATAAATAAATAATAAAGAAAAGGGGTTTTGCAGAAGGAGCCAGCTGTCTGCCACCCATCCGGACTGGAGCTTTGGGGAGCAGATTGCCCATCCATCTTCTCCAGAAAGTTTCCTGAGAAGAGGACCAGGCACGAGGTGTAGCTGTGGGAGCCCGTTAGCCCTGTTTCACTTGGTTTGTTGAGGCTTCTTAAATGTTGCCAGGCTCTTTGTTTTAAGCTGTTCAGCGAACACCTTATTCTGGCCTAGTGCATGTGCTGAATAAAGATGTCCAGCTGCTGCTGTGGGTAGGTAAGGAGATTTTCAGGGGGAGGCTCATAATTTTCCTTGGCAACACTCAGCCTCCAGTGAATTGAGTGACTTGTGATTTTATTATAGTCATTTCTTTAATGAAATTTTAAACTACATGCCTCTTTGACAATCACTTCTGCCTGGGGTTTCTAAATATCCGTGCAAACACTGGGTACATGATTTGAGTGCCGTGCAGTGCATGCTGAAGCAGCAGGGCAGACAGGTGAGGTTAGCTCGTGAGCCGGCCCCTTTCTTCACTAATGCATTTTCCATAACAGTTGAGGCTGTGGTAGGAAAAAATGATGCGTCACGTCTTTGCTACTTCAGTTTCAGAATGAGTGTACCCAACCGGCTTGAGGTCAGCTTTATTATTGCTTCTTCTGTGTTACGAATTCCCAGTGCTCCCCGTAGCCAAACCTCATCCCAGAAAAGCACGGAGGAGCTGCATGGAGGGGCAGCATCCCTAAGCCTGGGAGACACGGCACGCTCGGAGCAACAGGCTTGCTGGAGAGCTCATCCTGAGCCAGTGGCACATGTCTGGATGGATATTTGCGATTGACAGTGTTATGAGGTACCAGAAAACATCTTTGTGGTCTGCCCATGTCCAATATTGCTGCGGTCCTGTGCAGGAAGGCACCACAGCTCAGCATCGGGCCCAGGGATGGTGGGTACATCTTGTAGGTGCTCGAAGGGTCAAGGCAAGACCTGGGCATGGTTCTCAGCACCCCCAGCAGCTGTGAAACACCTCAGACTCAAACGTAGTGTGCTAGACATGATACGGAGTAAAAGATGATTTGTTTGGTTACCGGTACTCAAGTTAACAGGCGGGAACCCAAACGGGAGGATTTCTGTATCGGGAATACAAGGAATATAAGAGAGGTTTGAATTCTTATCTTACACAGTTGTTTGGACAACATAATGACTCATTAGGGGGAGAATTGGTTTTGTTTGCTTAACAGGCAGCGAGATGACATAATCAGCTAGAGCAGGGAAGCAATCTAGTATTTTAAGTTACTTGAAATGATATAAAGGGTTCTATAATGCATTTTTTTTGTTTTCCTTCTTGTTCTGCCGTTATAGAAAAGGGTAACTAGAAAGCAGAAAGAAACAGGATTTGTGTTAGAAATGGAACAATCTGTCACTTACACGTGAGGTAAGCTTCTTACTTTGAAAGTTTTCTCCACCTGCAAGGTCCCAAAGACCCTTTCAGGAATTTCTCACAGCATTCTCCTGCTTTAATGTGAATGGGACACCAAAAATGTGCGATTGTGCCCACGTGCATGAGTTGCGAAGATGCTGCTGCAGCGCTCCACGAGGCTGCCCTGCACAGGCTGAACTGGTTCAGGCTACCCAGCAAATCCTATTAAGGCAGTAGTGTCAATGCAGCGTATAAAACTTTGGTTCAGAGGGGTGTATTTATAGCTGCATTAAGAGTATTGTGTACACAGGGCTTTTCTTTCACTCCTAATCTGGGACCTTGGCAGAAATCTGCCAACCCCGTTACCTGTGCAGCAGTTCAGGTGTCAGACATCCAGGAACATTGGTGTTTTAGCTGGAAGTCCTGGTCATCCTTTAAAGCCACCCAAGGGCCATCATGGAGGAGGGACTTGTGATTTTCTACCTGCCTCTTTGTCCAGCATCTCCTCCTCTGCTGGCTCACTTACTCACTGGGCTCAGCAGTTTGGCTCTTGGAGTGTGCAGTGTCCACAGCCACCACAAGTGCTCCAGAGGGGAGATGAAGAGATGGGATATATGGAAGCGATCTCATTAAACTTCTTAAGTGACGAGTGATCTTTCTGAAACACAAAACGCAGAACAGCCCATGTTGGAAGGGACCTTGAAAGATCATCAGGTCCAGCCTTTCGTGAGAAAAGGGAACGTGGATGAAATTATCGAGCACCTTGTCCAATTGCATCCTGAGGACCTCCGGTGATAGGGAATCTACCACATCCCTAGGAAGGTTGTTTAGGAGTAAGGTGTATGACTGTGTGTGTAGGATCTGGAGTTCAAAGGGACCAAATGTAGCAGAGCTGCAAAGACCTCCTTTGCAAGCATCTTCACACTTGGTTTTTAGTTCAGGCTTTGGCACTGTGTGAGTGAGCTAATGGTATGTCAAAGAACTGTCACTAATTCTGTTTTAAAATATCACACTTGCTGGAGCACAAAGAGCAGTGACCAGCAAGAATATGGACAGACATCTTGTGCTCAAATTGGGGTCCCCCCAGCACCACCAGCCCCCAGGATGCTGCCGCAAAGTGCAAACAAATGCGTTAATAAAGCGTGAGAGCTTTCTGCACACTTACTGCATTACCCTGAGCTACTTGATTACAGGGATTGTTTATTTTATGGCTTTTTTTTATATTCTTATTGGGAGCCATTTGTCAGTCTGCACGGAAATCTGATTAGCTTAGAATTGCTAGCTCTCTGGTATATGTTGACCTATAAAGTGAAGGATGCAGCAATAAACACAGTCCATTAGGCTGCTGCTGGAGAAGGCTGTAGGCTTTGTTGGAAGTGGGAAAGGACAGGGCTTGATGCTTGAATGCCAGAGCACTTGAACGCATGGGCATTCAAGGGGCAGGGAGCACGGGGGCACAGCATGAGGCTTCCCCTTTGGCCAGCAAATATGCCTCCCATTGCCCTAGATCAAATAACATTATTTTTTTTAGGCAAGGTGATATATAACTTCTTGACTGACCTTGGTACGGGATGCCTTGTTGCATTTCCAGGGGGTGTTGAATGGGCTGTGTGCAGAAGCTGATAAAATACTGGCAAGGTGACTAAATGACACCTTCAGCCTCACTGTGATATTTGTGTGAAATGTCTTCAGTACAGCAAAAGCCCAGGGCCATTCTAGACACTATCCTCTTTTTTTTTTCTTAATTACAATAAAATAACACTTTTAAATTAATAAATCAAAATAAATATTAAATGAATAAAATAAAACGCTGGGTATCACCATGGATTTGTTGGACTGGGCTGCGAAAAGATACTCGTGAGTCAGCTCTGCTGCTTCAAATGCACAGAAATATTTGCCAGCTTTAACAAGATTCTCTATGATTCCTGAACTATTAAAGATATATAAATGGCTGCAGTGAGTCTACGTTTTGTCCTAGTGTGGGGGACCATTGAATGGCTGGAGTGGCCCAACTGTCTTAGATTCCACCCTTTTTAATAGGAATATAAATTCATACGTTTATATTACTAAATAGAGGCATCCATTAATCTTATATTCATTGATATTCATAATTCAACAAGTTACTATTGTTAAGGTTCTGGAAGCAATGCCTATGTGTCTGGCAACCGCTTGGCATACTTGAAGGTGCCCTGTCCTTCCCAGAACACTGGTACAGTGACATAGCTACTGAATTTCTCTTGTCTTGGAGGTAAAAAACAACACAATAGTGAGATACTAAAACCAAGGCAGACACCTTCTTGCAATTTTAAGTGACTCAGTTTTATGTTTCAAGTTCAGTGTCATCCAAATGCTGTCTGACAAGTGCTGTCCAAGCAGCACGTGCCCACCAAGCAGAGGGGGTGTTGGTGGTGCTGCACGTCAGGGCAAACTGTAGAGGAACCAGTACAGCATTTGTTAATCATTGGTCTTAGAAACAGTGCCTTGATTTACTGGGGCTTTCAGAGCTCTGAAAGAGTCATTCCTCTTTTATAATGTCCCAGTCTAAGTGGCCTGCTTCTGGCATGGGGCTTCTCTCTGAGGTGAAGCTGAAGCTGTCTGTAAAATGGGTGATTTTGCGGTTACAGCCTGGTAGTGTAGCCACGTCAGTCTGTGGGCACAAATTGAGTAAGTTTATTTTTCCTTGAGGGTTTTGCTCTCTTTAATGCGGACATCTTGCTGATGTAGGTAGCAGCTGAGCTCCCTGGGTTTGTTCAGCCCAGAGCAGGGCAGGCTGAGGGGAGGCCTCATGGCGCCCTGCAGCTCTCTCATGAGGGGAGCGGAGGGGCAGGCGCTGAGCTCTGCTCTCTGGGGACAGCGACAGGACCCGAGGGGATGGCATGGAGCTGGGACAGGGGAGGGTCAGGCTGGGGGTTAGGGAAAGGTTCTGCACCAAAAGGGTGGCTGGGCACTGGGACAGGCTCCCCAGGGCAGTGGGCACAGCACTGAGACCGGCAGTGTTCAAGAAGTGTTTGGACAGTGCTCTCAGACACATGGTCTGATCGTGGGGTGGTCCTGTGTGGAGCCAGGAGTTGGACTCAGTGATCCTTGTGGGTCCCTTCCAACTCAGGATATGCAGCAGCCAGCAGCAAAGTCCTCAATCACCTCAGGAACCTTCAGCCTGCACCTTGGAAATAAACATTTGGGGCTTCTCCTTGGGCCTTGCTTTGTGTCTTGTCCTAGGTGGGAGCCAGGAGGTAGGTTTCCACAGCACCACAGCGTGCAGTATTCTCTACATTTCCTCACAGAAGACTTATCTTGGTGTTTAGAGGCTCCTGTTTTGCCTGGGTGGCAATGGGGCTTCTAAAGGTGCTGATGTAGGTATATGGGATCTTATGGTTCCTTCCAAATTCTGACTAGTGTAAGAAAGGAAAATGTGAAACCCGTCGCTGGGCGGAGTGAGAACGAACAAGTGGCTTTGTACATAAAAAAAAAAAAAAAAAAAGAAGAAGAAGAAGCTAAAAATAGGCTCCCCACAAGCCTGCACTTCCTGGTGAGCGCAGGGCTGTGGCGGCTGGGGCAGCCGGAGCCATGGGCCGCCTGTGTCGGCCTCGAGAAGCCCCCTCCTGACCCGGGGACACCGAGGGGACAGGCGAGGGGCCAGCAGAGCAGGTCAGTAACACAGCAATGGCGCAGCGATCGGAAATCCACCGAAATGAACCCAAAATCAAAGAGCCGGCAGCCTGCGGTGCTACCGGGGCCTGGTGGCAGGGGATCCCATGCAGCTGGGTGTGCTGACCCCAAGAGCTCGGAGGCTTTGAAACCGCCGCCGAAGGGAAGTGAGAGGTGATGCAGTGGGGAATGCGAGGAGCTTCGCTTTCAGTTGTGACACCGCACCGGCCCCTAACGTGTTGCTTCATTTATTAATCTATTTCTTCATTTTTTTTTTTAAGGAAATAATATCACAGTGGACACACACGCTTGAAAACGTTTGTAATAATTGAGTGCTTACAAATAGGCTGATGAATGCAATAGGAAGTTGCATCGTTTTGGCTGCCCCATACACGTAGGACTGAAACTTCCCTTGCTTAGTCAGTGCCTGTGGTCACTGAGATGTTACAGAGAAATGCAGGCAGCACAGGGCTCTGTCCAAGCAGCCAGCAGGGACCCTTTCTTTCTTATCCCTGGGAGATAAATGAATTTTACTCCGCGCATCGCTCTGCCTTGCTTCCCTCAAATCCAGAAGCCAATGATTTGGAAAGATTGCTCGGAACCCCCTTCTAAGTTTTATCAACGATTTCTCAGCATAACTCGGTTCCTGCTGGCATATATATCAGCCGTATATTTACATCGTGTGTTTCTACTTCACAGCTCGCCAGCTTCTGTCGTGTTTTCCCCCAAAAAAAGCCTGAGAAGTGTCTGTGTGTGCTGCCGGGCCCTGTGCTTCGCAGGGGTGCATCCACCAGCACTGGGTGCCAGCGTGCTGGGAGGAGATGCTCCCTCGGTGGCTTGGGGGGGGACATTTGGGACAGACCCCGGCAAGGTGGGATGCTCTCAGGTCCATCCAGCGGTTTTAACTCGTGCTGAACCTCTGTGGCTAATTGCAATCCAATTTGGCATGCGAAGCCAGCGCCGCAGTCACACTTACAGGATGGCAGGGGGATAAGGTCATTTTTCCATTTGGCTTCTCTGGAGGCTTCTCATCTGTCTGGTTGGGCCAGTTTCGTTGTTGTTTTTTTGATATTTTGGGGTGTGTTGTGTGTTTTTGTTACTAAAGGAAAGTCTACGCAATCGCTCCGCACCTCTTTCACGCACTGTAATTAGACGTGGAGCAGGCTATTGAGCAGTTGTGGCTGAAGCTGTGAAAATGAAAAATGTTAACTGCTGGTACATGAAAAAATCTTTTTTATGCTCTGATGATGACTGCCCGTTTGTGTTTTAGCATCTGTTCCTGTCCACGAATGTAGAAGGAGCTGAGCTGGCTCAGCAGAAACTGAAACCCAGCCTAATCCCGTGCTATAATAAGAGCTTAATGGCATCATTGTCCGTGGGCACTTCGGCAGCAAACTAAGAAAACAAAAATACATCGGTACGAAAAAAACAGAGTGCAGGGAAAGCGTCGACGGCCGTTTTGGGGCCCGCTCTGGCGGGACGGCTGCTTCCTGCCAAAGCTCTTTATCAGCTTTCGGCCGGCCGGCCCGCAGCGTCCTCCTGTCCTTTCACCCCGCGCCTCCCCACTTACATAACTGACTTAGGCATTACCTCCCCTGCTCTCCTTGCTCTGTCTTTAGCACCTCGGCATCACTTGGGCCCTGCGTTTCTTCTGGTAACAACTTTCCCTGCAGTTCTGCTCCTTAGGTGAGGCTGGGAGCGGGTAGAAGCAGAGATAGTAGCTTTAAGTTGTTGCACGTTGAATTTTTCAATCTATTTAATTGCCTAAACCCAGTGGAATTATTTACCAAAAATAGATGGAGAGTAACATTTCTAATTAAAAAAAGTCCCCGTAGCTTTCGAACTCTCGAAACTTTCTCCAGCCAGAAACTGAAAGTAGAATGGATTTATTTATTTATTTATTTTACATTATTATCAGACCGAGAGAAATGCAGAGATTAGCAGAGCATAAACAGAAGGATGTGAAGTTGGCCTCAAGTGCACTAATGATCTGAGCAGCCAATTTGGCTCGCGGGAGAGTTGTGACTGAGCCTGAAGATCCACACTTAGGGTTTCAATTTGTCAAATAAAAATAAAGCAGGGAAGGTGATTTTCTAGAAATCAGGCGTCGGCCTCGCCGTGCCTGTGTACAGCCTGCTGCGGTCCTTGGAGAAGCACGGGAGGTCACCAGCTTCTCCTTGTGGGTTGCTGTGCTGTGCTTCAGCTCGTTCCTGGGAGGCCCGGTGCCAAAATCTGCATTTGCTTGTTGCCAAAGGCTGTGATGTTTCTTAGCTGCTCTTTGTGGTGCACTCGAACAACTTCTGGCGCTGCTGCTTGATGAAGGTAAGCAGAATTCCTGTGTCCACAGGGGGAAAAGTGTTCATCGAGTTACAGACATAAGGCACCTAGTGTGTTCAGTCTGGACAGACTGGGTGGTGTTTTATGGGCTGGGAGGTGATTTTCTGCAACCTTTTGAGGCAGAGCAAGCCGGCACGGTGTTGTTTAGCCTTACCACGTGCTGCTCTTCCTCAGGCACCTCCTCTTTGTCCCTGGCTCCTCTCCTGGGACACCCGGGATGGATTTGGAGGGGGCCTGCAGCTCGCTGAGGGCTGCTGATGGCACCAGGCATTGAGCACCTCCCTGGGGTGCTCCCCAGCTGTCCTTGGCACCTCTTCTGGTGCTCGCTGCTCTAGCAAAGGGCCATTTTCGTGTCCCAAGCAAACTGCCTGATGGCCTCTCCACTCCTTACAGCTGTTCCTCTGGTAGGTCAGGCCCGATTCTCCCACTTAAGAAATAAAAAAAACACAACCACAACAACAGCTGGATTATGTATAAAATAGAAATACGTGGGTGTGAGGAGCTGCACTTGCTGAGGATGTTTTCCAGTCCACAGATCCAAGCGAACAGCAAACAGAGAGCGATTGTGGTCTCCCGGAGCGAAGGCTGTGGTTAGATTTGTTTGTTTGTTTTCCTACAAGCCCGGGTGTTGGCTTTTTTTTTGATTTATTTTAAACAAATGCACCGCTATTGCCTGCCCTGGCGGTGGCAAGTGGGGTCCTCCCTGGTCGCGGGACACTTGGAGCTGGAGAAGGGACTGGAAACTCCTTGTGCAACTCGTGCTGCGCGTGGAGATGTTCCAGCAGCACGCCGGGACGTTATTTCTTACGCTCTTTTTCCACTGAGCTCCCCATCTCTTCCCTTAGACCTTATCAGAGGATCAGTGTAGCTGCACTGTCTGCTGCCACGGAGTTCCCGTCCATGTAAAAGAAGGTCGGGAGGAGGTTTTGAGAGAGGTGGGTGACCCTGCGTCAGAGGGTGCACAGAATTTGGGGGCAGTCTGTGCCGTCTCGGTGGCCGGGGACACGGAGAGAGGAAAGTATCATCCTGGGGAGGGGTGAGGAGCCTTCCACGAGCAGTGGGTGCCTTTGGGCTGGGTGTTAGGAGGTGATTTGGAGCTGTTGGAGGGATCAGATCCCGTGAAAGCCTGACTGGGGTGACTGTGGGTTAGCCCTTGGTGCTCAGGCCATGAATTTGGTGTTGCCCCGGGCTGTTCCTTGCTGCGCTTTGCCCAATTTCAGCACAACAAAGCTGCCTCCTCAGCCAAGTGCTCACACTAATGCGAATTACTGGAGATAACCTGAGACTTTTACAACTTCTGCACTTCTACAGAGTGCACTTTGCCGTCCCGTGAACCCAGAACTGGGCAGGTAACTGCTGTGACAAATAGCTCGGCTCCTTCTCTCCCTTGTAAAAGCGGGGAGGAGCAGATAAGCCATCTCCCCTGGTTTTGGCACGAGCGCAGCTTCGATGGCTATCTCGGCAGGTTGAAACCACAGCCGTCTGTTCCAAGCCGGTGGGTAATTGCTGTGTGCAAAGCCATTCACAAACTCATTTTTTCCTCTGGGAAGCCGCTGGTTGTTTGCTCAGTCCCGTTTCGGAGCAGCCTCGTTCCTTCCTTCCCAGGGAGTCAAGCAGGGCTGCGTGCGCAGCTCTGCTCCTTCTGACCCGCCTCTAGCTTTGTTTTTGTTTCTTGAATAGAATTTGGACTGGATTTTTCCCACATTGCTCCTCAATCTGTCTAGCCCAATGTTTTCCAAACCTGTGGTTTCCTTCCTCTTTCTCCCTCGTTTTCCATTATTACATCTTCCAGCCCACTCAAGGCGCCGGAGAAGTCGATTTTAACAACTTGGGCACAGCTCGAGCCCTCCTCTATTGGGCTAACAGGCAGCGTGTGTGCTTTGGGGCACTAAATGTGCAACCAGCAAACCAGGCTCCCTTCCTATAAGCTGATGCTCTGGATGGAGAATAGGGCATGCGAGCAGTGCAACAACCAAGCACATGCACTGAGAGCCCCGTGCCCAGGCTCCATCACCCACCCAGCTCCCAGATACTCAGAGGAAACCTCCTCCAGCTCCAGGTCAGCTCTGATACCCGGTGCTGTAACACACAGAGAAAAGACCTGGGTGGTCTGCAAATCCACATTTCTGTGCTCCGTGATCCCATTGTGCCCCCAAAAAGCAAATATTCCATGGATATTCATCGAGGAAAGGGTGTTTTTTTGCTCAGCACCAGTCCCTGTGTCTGCTGTGCCCCAGGGTGATGGATCCACGGGTGGTGAGGAGCTCCGAGAGGGACAGGTGGAGCAGGGAATGCCTCCATGCCTTCGGATAAATGGGGCTGAGGAACAGTGTGATGCTGGGATGGCATCGCTGAGGGTAACTATAGGGCTTTTTCCAGCTTCTGCCCCAATCTGTGGTTTTCCTTGTCCAACAGAGGATGTTCTTGGGGCTCTGGACCTTTGGGTGCCAGCCCGCCACCAGATGGGACTTTCTTTCGATGACAACCCTTCAGCAGCGCCCTGGAGGAGGGCTATTTAAAGCTCTCGCCCTCTCTGCGGGCTGCAGGACGGAGGAAGCGCTTCCTCCACGCAGATCTCTCTCCCAACCCCACCGCCGCTTTTGTCTGCTTCCGTGCAGTCCCCACCCTGCCTGGAGCCGCTCCAGAGCCCCGCGCGCCGGGGCAGCGCCCTATTGTTCGTCCTGGCCGTCCTGAGAGCTGTCTCCTTCCCTTTGTGGTAGCTCTGAATGTTTGAGGGGGGAAAGAGAGGTCTCTGGATACACTCGGCAAGCAATTATCTGTCTTCTCGGGGTCAAGAAGCTGAAAAATATAAAATATTGACCACAAGGGAATGAGTACCCAAAATGTTTTTAAGGTATTGCCTGTTCTTACCCGGCTCCAAATATTTCTATCAACCTGCAGCTGACTTTCCTGGCCCCAGAGGTTGGATATTCACTGGCCTTGCCTTTTTAACGTGCATCCTACAAGCAAAGAGCTTCAAGGCTGAGGGAAGGAGCCTCGCTCGCGTGTGCTGAAAGGAGATGTCTGCAGAGGCTGGGAGAGCGCACGGCTTCAGAAACTTCCAGTCAGTACCCGACCCTGCACCAGCTTTCCCCTCCTTTCAGCCGCCGCCACGTCCTTTAAACACTTTTTTCCTGTTTCTCCGAAGAGGAAAAAATAGATGAGAAACGATCGCATTGATGTTGCGCAAACGGGGCGCTCGCGGAAAGGCCTCGTTGGCACGGCTCCTCACCCAGGAGAAAAGCCGCTGCCGATTTCCAGGGAAACACAAATGTCACCCTTTTTGGAAAAGGGGATACCCAAAAAATGCCATCCCGCTGGCTAGGGTGGGCCTTGGGTTGTGGAAGGTGGTGGAGAAGTGGGTAAAAGGTTGGGTTTGGCGGGGTGAGAAGCAGAGCTGACCCGTGGTTGACATCAGGCACAGCCCAGGGGCTCGGCAGAGGCCAGGATAATAAAGGGAAGATCCCAAACCAGCAGGGGGCAGGCCCAGAAGAGCTTGGCTGTCCAGGGCCTGATGCAATAAAACCTAACCACACACCTTAATTATCTTTGTACAACAAAGATAGTGCTATCTGAAAGGGAGATCTTAGGGGTAACTCCTTTATGAGTCCCATTAAACTCTGCACAGAAATGCCAGAGAAGAGAGGGGATTTTCACCTGGATGTTCTTTGTCCCCCTAAAAATGTCAGAAAGGGCCTGGACGAGGGGGTCTCCAGCTGATCCCTCTGGTTTGGAGCTCTCCCTGTCCTGCAGGCTGCCAGGATTTGTTCGCCGTGGAGTGTATCTGTGCAAGCAAGTTAACCAGCGGCTTTTGTCCTCTATTCAAACGGTGATTAAAAACAAAACCCAAAAAAACTACCCCAGCACCACCAAAAAAATGGCAGTGGAGAGACAGTTTGTTTAGAAAGCCAGATGGATAAAAGAAACGGCTGCGGTGTTATTAGATCGGAGGTTTGGGGAAGCAAACATTGAGTAGTCGAAACTGTCAGCAATAACCGTGTTACTTGGTCAAGGAAAACCTCAGTGACAGGCAGGATTTCTCTCTTTTTTTTCCCCCCTAGTGGTTCGGTGTTTTTAATTAGGCATCTAAACAAATGTCAGCTGAATGGTTGTTCGAGGTAGCCAGTTGGCGTGCCTCCAAAACCACAGTTTTCATCGTCATCTTAGTAAGCAAAACTCTGATGTCAGATAAAGGAAGGATTAAAAAAAAATAATAATAACAAAAAAAGAGAGTTTCTTTCCAGTCTTTGAAAGAAGACAACCCCGATCAGCTACCCTGAGACCCCCCCCGGGCTCCTCAGAGCCCCCTGTCTCAGCACGGTACCTGCGGGTAGGGAGAGGAAGGATGCCAGATCTCACTTTTATTTCCATTTAAGCATCATTAGCAGCGACGATGATCTCTGAGGGCTGATTATCGCCTGTCACCATCTCTTTTACAAGTGTCACTGTCCCCAACCTCTTCATCTCCTCCGCGTGAGCGGCTCCTATGCGACGGGCTTTGCTCAGGTGCTCAGGCACTTGGCACAGCCACGTTTCGGCTCATTCAGGTGGTGCAGAAGGAGGAATTTGATCCTTGGTGGCCAGCACCGGAGCAGGATGTGCTTTAGCTTAATTAATTAAACAAACACCTCGCGTGAAACATCTAAAACCCAGCGACCAGCCTGCCCAGCCACGCCAAGTCCGTGGTTGGGATTTATCTCTCCGTCAGCCCTGCCCTCTGCAGGTTTTTGCCACTTTTCCTCCCTCCCTGACCTTTGGGAACATTGGGAACATTGCAATTGCAACATTGCCCTGGTTTCCTGGTTCGGGGCAGGCACCTCTCCTACAAGCCTGCTCCCCCAGAGATTTCTTTCAGCTATCACAACTGTTCCCTGCCTTACCGTGACCTGGGTTTTTCCCCGCGCAGCCCAACCTGCTCAGAAGAAGCAGACCTTGTACGCTCAGGCGTTGTGCTGACACGTTTTCCTCGCTGTGTAATCCTGTGCAAACAAACTGTTAAACTGTTGTGTTTTTTTTTTTTAAGCTTTGCCAACTTTGCACAGCACCTAAAGACAGAAGGAGGCTGCCTGCTTCGCCCTTGGTTTTATTAAAAATAAAAAAAAAAGAAGGGCAAAGGGAGGAGATGAGGAAAATCCACTCACGGTTTTCTTTTCCTGACTCAAGTAACAAGCTGTGTCCCTGCCCGAACTGCTCCCACCCAAATTAACCTAATTTCCTCATTTGCTCGAAATATTTCTGGGCTTTTCTTCTTGCGTTGGGGAATAGTTGCCCTTTACAGTAATAAGCTCTCCTTTCTGAGCTGGAAAACGTTACAGAGAGCTCCCAGAGGAGCTGCCAGATCTGCTGGTCCTAGCGCAGGTCTCCCTTCCTGCCCAGAGCCCGTTTTTAATTCATTTTGCAGCAATTTGGGGAGTTGTTCCTCCTCTTGCAGCCGTCACTGATGCGCTGAGAGCATCCCATCAGGAGCTCTGCTCTCAGGGGGTTGCCTTCAGCAGGTTTGCAGCGAAAAATCTGGGTTGCTCTCTGCTTTTTTGGGGTGATGTGTGCCAGGAACATCACTTCTGGCCATAACTGGTGGTAGGTATAGGGCTTGTGGCAAAGGGGAAGCACCGAGCTCTCTGGCTTGGCCTCGGTGACCTGCTCATCGCTGGGATTTTGCTGTGAGCCCAGAAAGAAGAAGATATTCTTGCTCAGGTAGGACTCAGGAGCATTTTTATACTTCTTTTTGCTCCTCTGGGCAACCCAGCCAGCACAACAGCGCTGGAAGCCCCGAACACCTCCTGCTCCTGGCAGGAACAAGAACCCAGCACCACGCCAACCCGCAGCCCTCATCACGGTGCTGAGCCCAGCATCCCGAGCCCGCTGCCTGCCGTTTCCATCAGCAGCCCTCCTCCGAGTGGTCTCGCGGCTAAAAAAGCCGCCGAGCCTCTGGGAAGTGATTTGATGAAAGCATTTCACAGCAATCGAGTGAAATGCCAGCTGGGGGCCAGCGGCTGTCATCATTAATGGGCTGTTCCGCTTTGTAGCAGCTACCTGAAGCTCGATCCACGTCGAAGGTGGTTTTTTTTAGGTGTGCTTTAATAAATTAACGTTAACGCTGGTTGTTTAATTATTCCTAGCAAATTGCTGGCAGCAGCGGCGGGGTTGGAGTTGGGTTGAGCGCATTACCGAGCCTTTCAGAAAGCTCGTATGCAAAAAAAAGGGTGTTTAGGTCGTTGCACATCACTTCTCTGACATAACGTGACCCAAAAGAGGTGGGAGGGTGGAAATAACCTGGCACTTGCTGAATGCAAAGACTGATGGGGTATAAAGCTTTCAAGGCTGATATTAAACGAGAATCCGTCCAAATATCAGGATGCATCTTCCTGTGATTAAGAGTATTGAAGCCCGTTGAATGAGGGTAACTTCTTGCCTCTCTTCTTAAAGGAATGGGAATAATAAAAGTATTTTAGGAAAAAGGGGAATGGCCCCGGCCATTCCTGCAGGGGATGCTGGCAGAGACCAGGAGCTTCCCTACACACTCGGGGTGAGCAGAGGTATGGGACACGCAGAAAAGCGCCCAGCAAGGAGCAGAAATAAAGCTTGGGAGCTGAAATAGCTGCAGCTTTCTAGAAAGCAGCAGCACCGATGATAACAGAGGTTTCTGTGACGCCCGACACATTGCACTAATGAGCAGCTGGCTGGTTTTTGTCTCCGAGCATCAAGCCACGGGGCAGGACGGGGATTTTCCCCATTGCCGAGGCGACAGAGAGCACAAGTGGGATGCAGATAAAACGAGGTTAAACGCAGCTGGTGACCAGCCCTCTGCTGCACAGCGACTTATTTTGTGCTGACCTTTAACATTTTTTTAGGTTCTTACGAATGCCTGGGATGTTTTGCTCTTTGGGAAGCGCTCAGCCCCGTTACATTTTTCCCTGGTGCTGGTTTCTGCGTGTGTTGCTGCTCCAGTGGGGCTCTCCCAGGCTGTGGTCCCGTCATGCTGGGCGTTTTGGGATCGGGGTGGGAGATGCTCCTCAGCCTCTCCGTGGATCTGAGGAGAGGCGGCAGCACTGCTCAGCCTGGGAGGCCACAAAAAGGGCCTCCCAGGCCTTGTCCTTCCAGGCCTTATCGTGGAAGGGATAAGATCCAAAAATCCATCGGGATATCCATTTTATTTCCTCTCCTAAGTCCCCCCTGACTGTCTTTTGCTGTGTTGAAGGCTTTTGCTTGTCGCTAGGCCTGTGCAGGCCACCCACACATCACGGGCACTGTCACAGGAGGGGACAATCCTCCCCGCTCCTAAAAACCCTAATAAAAGTGTGGTGTTCTCCTTTTGCCCGTGCTGTGGAGTACTGAAGTTACCGAACAAGCTTACCGAGGTTCAGCAGCCCCAGTAAAGGTGGAAGGAGCTGCTGTGCCAAGCCAGTCTCACTGGGGTCCCGTGACACTGTTTCAGGGAGGAACGGGGAGGGAGAAGATGGCCCCACATCGCGTTAACTGAGGGGGTTAAATAAAATAGGGTGCTTTCCTAGTGGGACAGGCAAATCCAGCATCTGGAAGGAGCCCAGCGGAGGGCCACAAAGATGATACGGGGCCTGGAACATCTTCCCTGTGAGGAGAGGCTGAGAGACCTGGGGCTGCTCAGCCTGGAGAAAAGAAGACTGAGAGGGGATCTCCTCAGTGTGTATAAATACCTGAGGGGTGGGAGACAGAGGGACTTGGCCAACCTCTTCTCAGTGGTTTGTGGGGACAGGACAAGGGGCAATGGCCACAAAATGGAGCCCAGGCAGTTCCGCACCAACATGCGGAAGAACTTCTTCACGGTGAGGGTGACGGAGCACTGGGACAGGCTGCCCAGGGAGGCTGTGGGGTCTCCTTCTCTGGAGATATTCAAGGCCCGTCTGGACGCCTGCCTGGGCAGCCTGCTCTAGGGAACCTGCTGTGGCAGGGGGGTTGGGCCCAATGGTGCCTGGAGGTCCCTTCCAACCCTCCAATCCTGTCCTTCTGTGCTCTCATCCTCCTTCTGCCCTTGTCCCCTTGCCCCGTACAGGCTGTGCAGCAGGCAGGCGGGCTCGCGCGGGGCTGGAGCTGACGCGGGTGCTCTCTCGCTTGGCAGCAGCTGAGCCAGGCTCCGGGCGAGGATGGGGAAGCAGAACAGCAAGCTGCGCCCCGAGGTGCTGCAGGACCTGCGGGAGAACACCGAGTTCACGGACCACGAGCTGCAGGAGTGGTACAAGGGCTTCCTAAAAGATTGCCCCACGGGCCATTTGACTGTGGAGGAGTTCAAAAAAATCTACGCCAACTTCTTCCCCTACGGCGACGCCTCCAAGTTCGCCGAGCACGTGTTCCGCACCTTCGATACCAACGGCGACGGGACCATCGACTTCAGGGAATTCATCATCGCCCTGAGCGTCACCTCACGGGGCAAGCTGGAGCAGAAGCTCAAGTGGGCCTTCAGCATGTACGACCTGGATGGCAACGGGTACATCAGCCGCGGGGAGATGCTGGAAATCGTGCAGGTGAGGAGGCTCTGTCTGCGATCTGATGGGCTTAGCTCAAGACCTTTGGGGCTGGCGGTGTTTGGTGTGTGGGGATGGGTCCCTGCCATGTCCCCAAGGGGCACTTTGGGGCCATGGTGGGACCTAGGAGGTGCAAATGGTCCTGAGAGACAAGTGAGGCTCCATGAAACCACCCTGAGGCCTAATTCTTGTGGCTCTCCCTGAGGAGTCCTTGGTGGGGTTTTGGTGGGGCCATAAAGACCTAAATGCAGATTCTGCTCACCTGGTTAACCTCCAAATCGATACCACAGGCTCTGAAACTTCAAATCGGAGTCAACATGAGCTCAAAATTGAGGACTGTATCATGCCCTCATCCCCTGAAGGCTGGGAGCATGGCCCTAGGGCTGGCTCCATCCTGGCAGCGGGATGCTCTCCATCCTGACACACAGGAGTACCTCTCAACACCAGGGGCCACTTCTGTGCAGGTGGCCGAGCACTGGAGCAGGTTTCCAGAGATGTGTTGGGGTCTCCCTCCTCGGGAGATACTCAGAAGCTTCTTGGGCATGGAATCTTAGAATTGTCTAGGTTGGAAAAGATCTTCAGGGTCATCAGATCCAACCACCAACCTGACCTGCTGCGTCCCATCACTAAAGCATGGTCCTGGGCAACCTGCTGCAGGTGTCCCTGCTTGGGCAGAGGTAGGACCAGATGCCTCCAGAGGTCCCTTCCCACCACAGCCACCATCACCCCGTGGTCCAGCCCCTAGCTGAGGTGGGTCCAAACCAGCTTGGTGTCCCCAGTGCATTCCAGGAGGATAAAGGTCTCATCTCCAAGAGCAGAGCCATGCACTGGTGCTTTGCTCCTGTATTTTGGCTCAGACCCGCTTGCACGTTAGCCCGAACCCTGACTTTCTCTTAAACTGACCCAGCAGTGTGGGTGCTTCTTTGAAGTGCAACTGAACACAGGAAAGAAAAATAAAAAACCCTGCAGTCAGAAATTCGTATTTGTTTTGGTTTATAAAGTCCCGCAGCTGCCTGCTGGGTCAGCTGCCCTTTTTTTATTGCTGCAAGCTTAAATTATTTTTCTCAGTCCTGATGCTTTGTAGTTCGGGTCATGTTTTTCCTATGTCCTTTTTTTTTTTTTTTTTAATACTCAGGCAATCTACAAAATGGTTTCATCGGTAATGAAAATGCCAGAAGATGAATCCACTCCAGAGAAGCGGACAGACAAGATCTTCAGACAGATGGACACAAACAATGACGGTACGGCCTCAGCCTCGTCCTGCTCGAGGGGGAGATGCTCAGCGGGGCGAGGATGCGGTTCTCGTGCTGACACAGAGACCTGTAGCTTTATATGGCTTTATATGGCTTTATATCTAGAAAGGCTGTGTCTGATTTTAGAGCATTTCATGACAAAATGTACAGCGAAAGCTGCTCTATGCATCCTCCATCTGCTGCACCTTGTCGCTGAGATAAAGGCAGCTTGTTCCTGGTAAAATATCGCCCCGTGAGCCACGCGCTGCCAAACAACAAAATCTGCAGGGGGGAAAGGTAACGGAGAGAGGCTGGTGCAGGCTCCCACGTTAGCAATGCTCGCTCCCTGCCGGGGAGCCAGGGATGGATCTGCTGCACCTCTCGGTGGCTTGAAATGTTCCTTCTGCCCCACTCGGCCGTGGGACACGGCTAAAAGCTTCTCTGTGTGCTGCTTTTCAGCACTGCGAGGAAAGGGAAACGCTAATAAGCTGCCTGATCGTTAGGAGCCCTCTTTTTCAGACTACAAAAAGTGAAGAAAACAATTTTTTTGGAGACATTAGCCAGAAGCTAGGATTGAACCCTGAGCTCTTGAAGCAGGAGGGAGGCAGCGAGGGGCTTGGAGGGGCAGCAGGGGCTGCCACTGCTCACACCGAGCGGTGAAAGCAGAGAGATTTGGCACGGTTAGGTTGAACACAGCACAGCACTGGGAGCATCGCGTGCAAAGCGCACACACGGGCAGGTACCACACCTCCTGTTCATGTTTTGTGCCATTTGTACGGCCCAGTTCTGGGACAGAAAGCTGCTGATATTACAACGGTTGTACTTTTTATTTCATTTTTAATTCGGCGCTGTCTTTTTAAATGAGAAATGACAGGTTTTTACGCGAGATTGTTTTGCAGAAGAAAAATGCATCCAGGCTTAAGGGCTTGAGCAGGATTTGGCTGCTGTGCATTGCACTAAATTCCCCGAGATGCATTTGCAATAGATTAAATATACGTGCATTGCTTCTCTGCAGGTTTTTTTTTAATCTACAGTGAGTGGCAGCAACGAATGACTTTTTTTTTTCTCTCTTCTGTTTTGCCTGTCCTCCTTTGAAGGTAAACTGTCCCTGGAGGAGTTCATCAAAGGTGCCAAGAGCGATCCCTCCATCGTGCGGTTGTTACAGTGCGACCCCAGCAGCGCGAGTCAATTCTGATACAAAGCGGACAGTTTGCAACCAGAATCTCGGCTTGTCCTTCAAGCTTTGCTCGCAAATGGATGCCTTCTCAATCATTCCTCAACAGTTAGCGGATAAGATACCATTGCCAGATTGTGTGTGTCTGAGTGAAAACAGCCCTCGCGCCCCTCACTAACACCAGTGCAGCTCTCCTTCGGCAGCTCCATTTCTGCTTTCCCGTAATGTTTTGGTTCACTCTGCACGTGTTAAGGGTAAATTGAAGGTATGTTTACATGCAGATCCAAAGGGTTCCGATCTCCCGTCAGATACCACTTCGCTTAGCCTGCTGGAAGGAAGATGGTTGTTCCCCTCGTCCCAGGAAGACGCTAGGTAGGACTTTGACCCGACGTAGCAGATGGCAGGTAATTTATTTTGCTTCGGAAATGACTATGTTGAAAAAAAAAAAAAGAAAAAAGAAAAAAAAAAAAAGGTGGACTGAACAGAGTAGAAAGTTTAAAAAAAAAAAAAAAGGAAAAAAAAATAAAACAAAACAAAAACGCAGCTTTCCTGGGCATGGTTCCAATTTTCTTTTTGAGGAAAATTGCTTGCACTTATCTAATGGTCTTTACTTTCTTTTAATATATATATAAATTATATATATATGGTGAAGTAAAATTTTAAATATTTAGGTCATCTATTTAAGGCATACAATAGACTTCAAGCTTTGTTTCTTCTAGTTGTCTGTGATTTATTCCGCTCTTGGAGATGATTGTTTTCTCGTGGTATTTATGCATTAGCCAGCCGCCGTTCCAGAAGAGATGCATGACTCGCAGTTCGTGGATATCTCACTCTGTTTAATTACTGAATGCCAATCTTCGTTCGTTCTCGCTGTCGGTTGTTCCGGCCTTGCTGTCCTAACGGCAGCCCCAAAAGGAGCAATCCTCGTTTTGTATTTCTCAGTGGAGTCCTACTTTATGGTGGTCGCTGCGTGAAATGGCTTCTGAGTGACATGAGGTGACGTGACTCGCACCGCTCTTCCCGACCTCGCTGCACCTCCTCCTCCTCCCTCTCGCTGTCGATACGTTACTAGTCTCGTGCATTCCAGTGTTATTTAATATCTGCCTAATGCCAAGAAATATCAATTGAAATAAAAGACTACTTTTCTTGTCCATAGCTGTCTTCTTTTCACCCCCGCAGCAAATCTGTGTCATCACCTATTTGGTGAAATGTGGCTCCCCGTCCCTGCCCTGTCCAGGACAGGTTTTGGCTGCTTTGACTTTCACTATTAAATGAATAAAAAAGTTGTGTTTGCACTAAATCCAGATAGAAATGCACCGTTAGGTCAGTACAGCACAAAATACAGCCTCATGTCAGTGCTGAGGAGCGCCTTCATCACTTTGTTTCCGCAGAAATTCTGAGCTGAGCCATGAAACCAACCTGCCTTCCACCTGCAACGCCCTGCGGATGGACGCAGCCCTGAAAGCGGAGCTATTTGGGAATCTGCAAGCCAAGGAAAAATAAAAAAAAGGTATTGGGGGAAAAAAAAAACAAACACAAGAAGTCTGGTGGTTGCTTTCAGCCCGTCGGCAGCCTCACTGCTCATGCAGGGAAGTGCTAAAGCACTGAATTGACCACAGATGAGCTTCCACGAGAGGCTCTTCTCGCAGGGGATGGGTGGCTGGGGGTTGGAGGTCCCGAGGGGACCCCAGGGTGCTGCGGCAGAGGTGCAGCGGTCACCCCGGGCTCACCCATGCAGCCACACTTGGGCGAGCGTGCGGAACCGTCCCCGCGCCTGCTGCGGGACCGTGCCCCCAAGGGGACCGCAGCATTTGAATCGCGGCAGGTCCGCGGGATCCTAAAATGAGTCAGGCGTGTTTTTGTTCGGGTGCTGCACCATGTCCCCTTGCTCTGGGTAGCGAGGATGTTAAAATTTGTCTCGATGTAGCGTTCAGAAACGCATCAGGTCTTCTTTCTCATCGTTTGTCTGAGTCTGGGAGTGGTCCTTTTTTCAGGTTTTTCTGACATCTGTCCTGGTTTCCGCCTCTGTCTTTGGTGAATAGCAAGTTTGAGTAACTGACAAAACCCAAACTGTTCTTTTAAAAAAAAAAAAAAAATCTTACAAAAAGCCCATTTTGGGTGTTTGGGGGGAAACAAACGAAAGCTGACTTCTAGTGGTGAGAACAAAAAAAAAAATCCTGTTTCTTTGGCTTTGCAATTTTTGCGTTAAAATGTGCTGAGATGTCCAGGAGGGAAGGCTTGTTGACAGCCACCACGTGCAGATGGGACCGTGCCCTACAGCTGGGTCCATCTGCCTGCACATCTCTCCACAGCATACATGGGTGATGCTCCCCAACATCTCCCCCAGCCCAACTCCTTCTGCCTCTCCCAGAACCACGGGATCACAGCAGGGCTGAGGTCAGAAGGGACATCTGGAGGTGTCTGATCAGCCAAAGCAGGCTCTGGTCCCATGTTTCTTTTTTTATTAGGTTGTTTCTTGCTTTTTCCACCGCATTCCCAGCCTTTAACCAGACCCGCTCCAGATGCTGGAGCTGGGCACCCACGGCCGCTAGCTGACTTCGAACATCTCGGCTCTGCTGGGATGAGCCCCTCCGAGGCCGTGAGTTTAACTTAGCAAAAGTGGAATTTGGCTCAAAATAAATAAATAAAAACCCATCAATGGGTCCATTTTTACCTCGCTTTAATAAGCTGCGTAATTATTCTCTCACCATGGAGATACCCGGCACTGCCTCCGAAAGCTCTGGCTAATTACCACATCAATTCAGGCTCTTCTGTAGGAATCGCAGGCCCCGTTAGGCTAATCCTAAATCATGCCATCGCCTCCTGAATGAAGTTAGCACCCACAGAGGCTCTCCTGGAGGTCCCAGCCTGGGGGTCCCCGGGTTCCTGCCAAGTGTGGGGACAAGGCAGGAGCCACCAGCCCCAAGGAGGAGGCGAGGAGCTGCCCCAGAGGCTCGGAAGCGGTAAGTCCACAGCCAGCTTGGGGTGTTTGGACAGACGGACAGCAGTCGGGCTCGTCCTGATGGAGAAGTGTTTTATCCTAAATGAAGTCTTTACTGGTTGGGATGTAGCTGGAGGGAGCAGTCTCTTCTCTGAAGGTGAGAAGTGAATACCTCCAGGCATGGGGACTCCACCACTTCCTTGCACGGCCCCTTTTAATGCTTCACCACCTTCTCCATGAATAAATTCATCCTAATGTCCAAGCTAAACCTCCCCTGCTCTTTTCTTTCAAAGTGCAAACGTGTCACCTCGGCAGGACCCCTTGCTGGGAACTTCTCCCCGCAGGACGCTTTCCTGCCACCTGGCCCCGCTCAGCCACGAGCCAGGTTGCTGCCGAGCCTTTAGGTTTCCCTCCTTCTCTTTATTCCTTTTTTTCACTACTTCCCTGGACCCGTTTTGGGGTAAATCACCGATTCCACATCCAAGCGGCTGCGGCTGGCAGCAGGCGCAGCGCTGGCAGCTCGCTCCTTGGGGAAAGGTGAGCGCAACACAGCTGCATTAATCTGCCATTAATAACCAGGAACAAAACACAAACACTGCACACTCTTTCCTTGGAGAAAATAAAATAAACTCGGCTAATTCAGATGTTAGTGTTGCGCAGCCATGGGTATTCCTGTGCTGCTTGCTGCCCTTCTGAATTATTGATATTTGCCAGCAAGCAGGGCCGGTGCCTGCTGGGGGGCCTGGGGAAGGAGATTTCAGAGCCACCCCTCCCTGAGGTTCGGGTGATACCAGCCGGCCAGCAGTCACACTGCCACGAGCCCAGTGTCCCCCCACAACCTGAGCAGGTCACCCGCTCCCCTGCCGAAATCCCAATGTCACTTGGGGCCGAGGCATCACAGGCTGCACCACTGAAAGCTGCAGGAGTGATGGAAAAAAAAGAATGAAAAAGAAAAGCAGAAAGAAAAGCAGAAAAAAATGTGGTTTTGTAATTGATTTCCTCGCAGTGAGGTGCCTTCCCGTGATGCCTGTAAGGGATCTGCTGCCCACCCTGTGCCTCTGCACGGCCCCTCCTGCGCCCACTGCCTGGCACCTGGGTGATGCTCTCCAGGCAGCACAGGCTGGGGCAGCCTCAGTTGCCATGGCAACACCCAAAAAGGACCAAAGGGTATTCTTTCTTCTCCACTCTCTTGCAGAAAAACCTTACTTTCAGTTTCAGATGACTTTGTAGCCCCCCGCCTCCAGCAGGGAGCAAATCCTGCTGCAGTGCACGCGAGGAGCCACCTCGGGAAGTCAGCGTGGAAGTGAGAAGCCGAGTCGCAAAAACTCATTATTTCTTTAACCAGGTGGGAACAACGATTTCCCCCAGCTGTGGATGTCAGAGCAGCGGTGCCAACCTGAAATGCCACAGGATAGGTTTTACAGCAGCCCGTTAAAAGGAACTGCAGCAAATTGCTGGGATCAGGTGGTGTCCACCTGAGTGCACTAAAAGTGCAGGAAGATAAGTGTAACCTCTCATTTTTATCAGCTTTTGGCAAATACGTTACCAGATTATTATATATGTATTTTAAAATGACTCCAGGGACAGTCACAGAAACTCCAGAACATTAAGCTTGATGTCTGAACCAGAAAAAAGCTGGTGGAAACTGCAGCAAAGTGCAGACATTGCAGATCATGGGATAAATTTGATTTATTAGGGAAGAGGCAAAATGGGCTTTTATAAATGAAGGTCTTGCCTCATTAATCTGTTAGCAGTCTTTGCAGTAAGGCATCGTTAAATGATCTGGAAAGGGATGGAGAGAGGCAGTGGGATAAAGTTTTCCAGCGATACAGAATTGTCTGGGATAAAACCAGAGCTGGTGGAAAGCTTGGTGCTTCTCGGTGCTGCTGACTGGACAGTGAAAATATAACTTATATTGCCTAGTATTGACTAGAAAAAAAAGTAGTCAGAAAAAAAAAAAAAGTCCTAACTGTTCAGAAACAATAAAGAAGGCCAAATAAGCGTGATGTTGGGATCACTTTGGGTAGATCTGAAAATATCAGCTAAATTCTCAGTCACAGAACCACAGGCCATCCAGCCTGGCCTTGAACACCTCCAGGGATGGGGCATCCACAGCTTCTCTGGGCAGCCTGTGCCAGTGCCTCACCACCCTCTGAGTGAAGAATTTCTTCCTAATAGCTAATCTAAACCTACCTTCTTGTAGTTTAAAGCCATTACTCCTTGTCCTGTCACTACACCTCCTGACAAAGAGTCCCTCCCCAGCTTTCCTGTAGGCCCCCTACAATCTATACCATGCTTTGGGCTTTGGGGGAGCCTTTGGGTTTGGGATGTTACTGAATTGTGAACCAAGCATCACACAGAGCTGCAGTGGCCTCCGAAACCTCCTTCAGCTGCTGGGGCAGAGCCGGGGCTGCCGGGCCTGCCCCCATGGCAGTGTCCTGGGCCCGGAGCCTCCAGGCCTCGGCAGCTGGTACCCATGGCCATGTCGTGTCAGGCCCGTGCCAAAGAGCTTCCCAGCTGCTCCACGCTGGCAGGGAACATTTCGGTCAGCATATCTGCCCCTTCAGATGGCACAAGCTGGGGAATTTGTGCACCTTTGGCCTGAGGGCGCCAAACACCCGCTGGTGGTGTGAGGGCTCCTTTCTCTTCAGCCCACACCGCCTTGGCTGCTCCACCTCTCCCACAGATAAACACACTGCCATTTCTCAGCACAAAACATCTCCCTAGGCACTAGCAATGTAGCACTTTAAACTCTGGGTCAGAAATAGCAGGGTTAGGGAAGATTTTTATCCCTTCACGCTGCCTGCTGGCACTTGCTGCTCAGGCACAGGAGCCCCAGCGTCAGGAGGCTCATGGAGGGATTTGGGGAGCACAGGGGGTGGCAAAGGGTGTTTCTTCTGTGCCCCTGGGCATTTTTGGGGATGGTGCTGGAGAGCCAGGTTGGTGGAGATGTGCTCAGCCTTGCTGCAGGCCTTCTGGCATCACCCCCTCAGACAGCAATGGGGAAGCGCCCAGCCTCTCCCAGGCCACTTTTTGGGTACCATCCCTCCTGGTGCTCCCTGCCTTCCTCCTCCCTCCCCACCACCACCAAAACTGGAGAGGTAAGGACCAGAGGAGGTCAGTGCTGGTAGCACCAAACTCCCTCCCCGTGCTGGGGCTGCCCAGGATTTGGCGAGCAGGGAGGCGAGGCAGGCGGTCCCATGAGCTGCTGCTGCCACCTAGCCCTCGCACCCACACCTGCTGCTGCTTTTCCCCTGCAAATTGCCAGTTTTCTGCAACTTTCCTCTTCCCAGCCCCCGAAAGAAAATAATTAAGGTCTAATTTTTTGCTCTTCACCTCCTTTTCTGAGGATGCTGCCTTGCTTGCTGCAGTACTTAGGGCCAGGACGTGGTCATGTTAAATGCTCGTTAAGAGAAGCTCCCGTGGATGCTACCTTGCAGGAGGAGAGGGATGAGGTAGTGACGTGCCTGGATCCAGCTCTCCTTTACAAGTGAAAAACTTGTAAAAGGAGAAACTTGTAAACTTGTAAACTTGTAAAACTCCTAAACTTGTGAGCTTGAGTTTCCCTAGCTTAGCTCCTCAAAGGGGGTGTCCTGAATATGCTGCTCATGGGCTGCTTCCTAAATCTTCAAGTGCCTCTGGGCACCCCCCCTTCCAGTTCTGTTTCATGGTGAATGTACCAGGGTGCTCAGCAGGCAAACCAGAGCATGAGAAATCACTTCTTCCCCTATTCCCCATGGCCATGGGCTCAGATCTAGCCAGAATTTTGGGGCTGTGCTTGCTGAGCTGCATCCCTCCACCCAGCACCCCACTCTCACGAGCAACCTAAACCAGAGGCTCAGGTCGGGTCTCTGCTTTTGAAGCCTTTTGCTCCCTGAAGCATCTGTAGCCACTGTCTGGCCCAGGAGAGAGTGGGAATGGTGCTCCCATGTCTCACAGGTGGCACATTCAGCTGGGGACAGGGGAGAGCCCCATGGAAAGTGCTTCAGGAGGGCTCATCTCCACCTTGTGAGGGTCAGGGCTTCTGGGTGAGGAACCTTCTTGAGCCTTGTGTCCTTGTGGTGGAGACTTCTGCCACCCAGCCTAACCACCGTGGTCCCAGCTTGTGTCTTCTGCCTCTTGGTTAACATCAGCTGTTCCCCAAAGCTGCATTAAGGAAGATGGCATGAGTCAGTACTTACCCCAGCAAAAAAACCCTGACAGCAGAGAGCCTAAATTAAGCCCAGGAGCAATAGAGGCAAATTAAAACATCGCTGAAATAACTACTGGGAGAGCCAAGCCTTGGGCTGGACTCCAAGCAGAAAGCTGGAAAATGAGGGGATACTTGAGGTAACAGCCTTAAACAAATAGAAGTCACCACTTCTGAAGTGTCCCGATAGTAAAAAAGTCCCCAAACCCTCTGTTTCCCATTTCTGTTAAAAGATGGGGAATTTTTGCGTGGGTTTGTGCCATGACTTTAGCTTAATGACTCCTTTGTGTGCACTTTTCCCTTGCACTTTCTCATTTGTGTTTGTTCTCTCTAACGCTTCTTGCTCGTGGTGCAGTCTTGCATTGGGAGTGTGGGAGTCGGCTGAAAGCTTTCCACTTTCACCTGCCTCTATCAGACAAACTTCCTGATGCCTTTGGAGCCGAGCTCCATCTTGCGGGCTTTTGCTGGGTGAATTCCTCAGCCCGGCCTTATCTCGGGGCAGATCTCCCAAATCTCAGGGAGAGATTCCCCTGCTTTGCTCTCTATTGGGCATCATTGCCCCGCGGGGGCACGAAACACCCCTGGCACAGGCACACGGGCCCCAGCTGACCGAGGAATTTCCCTCCCCAGAATCAGCAGGTCTCAGTGGCAACTTGGGTTTTTCTTCTGCTTTTCACTTTGGTCGGATGCTCGAATGGTTTAATGTGGGTTTCAGCTGGAAGGAAGAGTCATTGCTGAGAAATAGTTACTGGGATGGGACAGCAAAGTGCTTATGAACTATAATTAACAGTGAGGAAGAGGAGTTTCTAAGCAGGAATTTTTTTTATTTAGCCACATAATATATGTCTTTTTTTTTTTTTTTTTTTTTCCTTTTTGACCTCAGAAGAGGCAGCAGCACCTCCACTACCTTATTGAAAACTGCATCCACACTATTGTGGTAATCCATTTACCCCATTTGCTGCAAGAGTGCCAGCACAGGGCCACTACCTTGTTGTCACCATGAAGCTGCTTCCCAGACTCCGAGCTTGGGAGCCAAAGAGACACGGGTGATGCTGAAGCCCACCAAGTGCCCATATCCAGCTCTGTTCCTGAAGCTGGCCACTGTGTGGTTATAAAATGATACCCTTGAGTGTGAATTGAATGCTATAACCATGAAGGGAAGCATTTATTTTATTTTATTTTCTTGTGGAATATTGTGGGAACAGCTCCCTGAAACAAGGGAAAGGAAGAGGAGTGTTGGCTTCAGCGCAGAGGACCACAAAGTCAGCTGAAAACCAGTAGCAAAACTTGCCCCAAAATAAGTGCCAGCCCCAAATGTGCTCTCTGTTCTTAGTCTGTTTCCAGTATAGCCAAATGCCGTGTTTTAAATAGCTAAGGATGAATTTATACTGAAGGCATTTGTGATGTGGGTACTTCTGGGTTAGCCCCAGCAGGCAGCTCAGCGCCACCCAGCTTCTTGCTCATTCTCTCCAGGTGCCATAGGGAGAGAACTGGAGAGGTAAAAGTGGGAGAACTCATGGGTTGACACACAGACAGCTTACTGGGGCAAGCAGAAGCTGCCTGTGCAAGCCAACAAACCAGGGAACCCGTTCACTGCTTCCCCTCGGCAGGCAGGTGTCAGCCACTGCCTGGCCAGCGGGGCTCAGTGCGTGGAACGGTTTCGTGGGAAGACAAAACCCCAGTTCTGTTGCTGAGCATCACACCCCGTGGTGTGGGACACCCCTTGGGCCAGCCTGGGCCACCTGACCTGGCCGTGTGCCCCCCAGCTCCTGGTGTCCCCCCCAGGTACTCGCAGGGCAGTGAGGAGCAGAACAGCCCCGGGCAGTGTGAGCACTGCTCTGCCACCCGTGTGCAGCATCATTCTTACCCTAAACCCAAAGCACAGCACCACGCAAGCCTCTATGGAGAAAATTAACTCTGTCCCAGCCAAAACCATGATGGTACTGAAACCACAGCAGAGCCAACAAGACACCAATAGCCTTCAATACCAGGTGAGGAGGCATGGCCAAAGCAGGGACACTTCTGTTAAGCAAATCACTCTTTCTTCTTCTGGCACCAGCCAGTGGTTATTTCAAGAGAAAATTAATTATTACCATTGCGATTACTGATGTCCTTTTCCTTTTTGACAGTCAAATAACATATTAACCTCAGATCTTCACACAATACTTTTGAGTAATGATTTTATTTTATTGGGGATGGGGGAGAGGGTGGGCTTTGATCTGGTGGGGAAAATCTTTCCCTTTCAGTCTCACTGCAAATTGATGCTGTATTTAGCCATGAAAGACCAGTTTAAATGGTAACACTCACTGGTGGGGAGCTCTGTGAGGTGAGCTGTGCCCCAGCTTTGTTCCTGGAGCCTGCAGGAGCTGTGCCCAGAGCAGCTCTGCAGGCCTAGGGTGACTTGCACTCACCCACTGCTTGTCCGTAAGGCCAGGGCTTTGATGTGCAGCCCACAAATTAGCAGATTAATTGTGAGTTAAGTGCTTGTACAATAGCATGAGGGAAGTCTGCTCCACAGCACACTACCTGCTTGTCTCTTACAGCCTGCTCCCCGTCTGCTCCCTCAGCTTCGGTACTCTCCACCCTTGCTGACACGCTCCCACCGTTGCTTTTCCAGCTGCCAGGATGGAGGATGCAGTTTTAGAAGATCAGTGTTTGTCAACTACTTTTCTTTTTTTTTTTAAATATGAAACCACTTTTACACCAAAGGATGGTGGCTGACTCCAGTAAAGGCCAGGCAGAGCCACAGGTGGGTTTATGGAAGGAGTCTCAGATTTGTTTCAGGCCTCAGGCAGCTTCCCCACTCAGTAAGGAACGGGGAGCTGAGAAGCCATAGCCTGATCTCTGGGAGATGGGTTTGTATTTCACTGAGGTATTGCCCCCTTCTTTCAAAAAGTGACCCCAAATGTTACTACTGATGTTAATGAGAGCAGTGACCACCAGAAACATTAGGAGCAGGAGAGCTGCGTTGACCAGAGCAAAGGCTCTGATGGCCCAGGACTTGGGGAAAGGAAAAGAAAATAAACCACAGCAGCTGGCTGCTGATTTTGTGACAGCTTTGCTGTACTACACAGTGCTCCAGTTTGCTGTAATAAACATATTCCCAGTGTGGATGGTACACAGGTAACCCCCACAGTCAGGACAGTCTGATTTAGCACGTGACAGATTGCTGTCACTTCAGGTATTCTAATGTCCATAAAAAAAAGTGGCAACGGAGCACTAAGATCCTATGGAAGTCAGGCTATGGCTGCTGTGAGATCAGATCAACACCTGAAGTTCTAGAACATCTGCTCAACACAATCCAAATTAAGATGACAAATTAAAAGTTGTGTCCTGCTTAAAACCACACCACTGTTACTGTGAAGATTTATTATTCCTACAAGTACTAGCAATAAGCTAGTAAAACCCATTGATTTTTACATAAAAGATGCAAAAGAAAACAGTTTTCTTAAGCACTAAATACTCTCTTTACCTGTGTCTTACAGAGCTGCAGCTGAAGCTACAATGTACCTGTTGTAAAGGTGGCGAGCTGAGGCCAGCTACATCTCTTCTAGGGAACATCACCGAGCTCATCAAAATGCTTAGCGTGTTGCCACTGTTCCGGCCTCCAGCAGAGAGAAGCAGATGGAATTTTGAGACAAAAGACATTGAAACAGCTAAAACAACTAATCAAGTTAAGTGCAGATCAAGAAACTAATTGGCAGCCTGACAAATTCCTCTCAGGCAGCTTACTAATTAGCTTCCACACCCTATTGTGTTCAAACTACCTGCTGGGAACAGTCTCCACTGGCTGAGAATGGAGGAAGCCAGATTGTGCTGCCTGCCCATCGGGGCAGGGGAATCAGTGCTGGCACTGGCTGATGGTGCAGATGTTATCACCTAGGGTCTCACAACAGCCCTACAGCTGGCTCTTCCATCCCCATTCTCATAGACAGGCTTACCAACAGTTCCCTCAGACACCTGCAGACCTTCCAGTACTTTTACTGTGTACGTCCTGTTTTTTCCTCCCCAGTTCAAGCACACTTAGCTCTTACAGAGCAAGATTTAGATGGGAAATTGTTCCAGTACCGACTTTTGGTTACCTTTCATTACTTCTGCTTTCACACTAGGAATCATCAAGTTTCTGTGAATCTGTAGAAGCTAAAATGAAAACCCCTGGTTTGGTTGCAGGGAGTTTCTTTGGTATCAGACACAGGCTGTCACTCTCCTGCATGTAGGTACCGCAGTTTGCAGAAGGGTATGTCAGCAGCCAAACAGCTGGCTCCTGTATGTGTGAGAATTCAGGCAAGTGCTATTCCAGTCACAAGTTTGCAGCTAGGAGTAAAGCAACTTCAAAAAACAAAGCATGACTTCAGCTCAGCTGCTTCCAGAGAAGCAGGAATGAGTAACTTGCTCCTGTTTACCCAGCTCATTCAGTGAGAGGAGAGCTGAGGCTCTGCTGAAAGCACAGGAGGAAGATAGGAAGATTAAACATTAGCTTTCACAGCTGACTTTAAGAAAACAGCTTTGTATTTCTTATCTTGCTAGATCCCCTGTTTATCAGCAATGCAACCCCTCAGCTGACCTTTTAAATTTAAGTTAAAGTGTTTAGGATTTACATACTGATTTGGTTAAGGTTTTCCTTTACACTACAGGAAGCATTTGCTAAGGTATGCCAGCAACCCAGGGCTTTATGGCCAACAGAACAGACCTGGGACCTGCAGAGCATATGCTGAAACTATTTTTAACTATTTTTAGCCAAAAAAGTGGCAGTAAACTAGCATCAAGTTAGGTATAAATCAGAATGCTCTATTCCAGTAAGCAGATATACCCTATAATGGCTCTTACGGGCTACTACTTATCACATCTAACTCTAGGACCTGAAGCTTATATATTTCCATTAATAATAAATTAAGTAAATATCTTTAATTGTATTGCTATTAAATAACTTCTAATTCTATTGCATGCACAAAGGATGTAGTCTCACCCCTTACCTATTTCATACTGAAACCTTGAACAAGTGTCAAACACAAGTAAGATTGTGCTGTAGTCAGCCACACAGTGGGAAGAGAGGCTGAAACTGTGTATTTTCATCCTTCCATATGTAACAAGCAACTTGTCAATGGCAACCACGGAGCCTGTGCTGTATTATCCCATTACTAACTAGATATGATCTAGTCATTATGCTTGGCCAAAGCAGTTTATACCAATTGCAGAGCAATATGAATAAAACCTGCACGTTTTATTTGCTATACACTACTGTTAACCCCATGCTCAATAGCTAAAGACAGGTGTGATCCCATTGGAACTTACACAATATTATGCTGGTAGCCAAGCTTTTGAGGTCACATACAGGAAAAGAAACAAGTTCACTTCCCTACCCATCATGGTTTTTCTCTTCACTTACATGGCAAGAGCCACCTAAGAGAAATTTGCTGCAGATTAACCAAACATGGCCAGTTATTTCAATATACTTTATTTTAAAACAGGTAGGTCACAAAACACTAAGCTTAGCCCATTCTGCCATACACAAGCTACAAATACTTGTTTGACAGTTGAGGGTCAGTCTTTAGTAGCATACATGAAAAGTGAATAAAAATCCATATAAAACAATATTCAAATAGTTTCCATAGGAACACAGATAAATGTGACCCATCTCCTAGTCATTTTTGTTGCATTTATGCCAAACCTAAACTTTAAAAAAAAACACTTAAAAATTCTAGCAAGAATTAAGTTAATGGTCCCCCAAATGCCCTAAATTGACTAAACTTGCAGTTAGTTACTAAATATTATCTATACATTAATACTAGCTGAAGCACAAGTCGCTGGATATTCAATTCCGCTTTCCCAGGCACAAGAGAGTGGCAGACTAGCAACATCCTGCTCCTCCACTTCAGCTAGGAACCCTTGCTCCTTGATCTGCTGCATTAGTTGCCTGGAAAGAAAAAACAGAAGTCAAAAGGCTATTTCACTACAACATGTAAGAAAACATTTTGGTTACTAACAACTACAGAAGTTTGACTTTGTAATCTGACAGTACATGCAAGGTGAAGCTGTGTTCACCATCCAGCTGCCCATGTGGTATATGCTCTGACCTTTTACTTCAACCCATGTAAACAGCTTGTCCTTTACACCTTCCAGTTAAAAGCCACGAACTTTGCTGTACACACATACATAAATGCATAGCAAAAAGCTTTTGTCTGTGCTAAAGAGATCTGCAGCATAAACCTCACTAATACACTCCCTACAATTAATGAACAGTTTATACTAGTGGTCTCGTTTGGCAAAAAATAAAACCTAAGAGGTCATATGAGGGTAGAAAGAAGGCCACAGCCGTGGACAACAGTTATATTGGCTTATTCAAGTTCAATATGGCCCAAGCACAAGTATTACATACTAACAGGCACACAGTGCTACAGTGAACAAGCCAATTACTCTTCTGCAGAGCCAGCTGTAGTTCAGCCAGACAAGTTTGGGCTCCTACAGGAAGCCTAAAGCTTTGTGTGGCTTATGGAATGCTCCAGGTGACTGAAGGTGTCATTAAAGGGGAAAAAAAAAAAAAGACAATACAACTCTTGCTTATACAGAAGACAAGGCTAACAGAAGAATGGAGGAAGCTTCCTCTTACTTTTATCATCAGAACTCCCCCAGATTGAAGTTTTTTCAGAATATCTGGGAAGAAGTTAATCATGCTTTTGGGTAATACTGCTGCCCAAATGCTTTCCATCGCTTTAACAGGCAAGCTTCAGTACAGAGATAAGGACTTCCTCTTATGAAAAGACACTTTTATAGAAGACTCAATCCATTAACTTGTCTCACACCAAAGAGCATCCAGGTTACTTTCAGCTACTCCTTATAAAAGTGCAATTTCACAGTGTGCTGGTACGCCAGAGGTAATCCTGCTTTCCTCACTTACCTGAGCAGTAACTTCCTGTTGAAATTTAACACACTGCATTGGGCAGTGAGCCAGAGCCCAACCTAAGTCAACAAACAGCTCTCAAACAGAACACACTGTGAGGCTACACAGATAAGAACTGGTTTTATATTCCTGTTCCTTACAGTCAGGATTTAGCAAGCTGTCAGTTTAGAAGACAGCGTAATAGCAGAGCGGTGACTGACTGCTGGGCAGAAAAACTGGCTACAGAACCTGTAATCACTCTGTTGTACCAAACAAAGCCAAGCTAGAGACCCAAGTTAATGAAAAAACTCCAAGCACTGTCCCTTTAAAACGGCATCTAGACAAAAGTAAATCAGAAAAAAAACAACTGGTAGCACTGATTGTTCTACTAATGTAGCAAAAGCCTTTTAAGGCATTGCCCTCCACACCAAGATCAAGTTTTCCAAGGACTCCAGCACCACAGCTGTGTGAAGGAACTGCCAACTGACTCAAGCTGTGGTTTCTGTACCAAAAGCACTTGATGGATCAAGTTACTCCCACACATTTCAGTTACTAACCATGCTGGTCTTGACATCACGTAATGTATTGTTGGCCTCTGGAATCCATTGAAAGTAGAAGCTGCAGCAACAGTGTAGGCACCCATGTTTTCAAACAGGATCCAGTCACCAACTTGCAGCTCTGGCATGTTGAAGCGCTCAACAATACGATCGAGGCCGTCACACGTTGGTCCCCATATGCTGCAGGAATAGCAGCTGTCGTCTGGTTTAGGCCGCTAAAGGAAAGAGGATAATTAGTTTGACAGCCAAAACAGAGCTTCCAGAAGTAATATCATAACTGATACATGCACAGCACTCCACTTCTCCTCTAAAAGGAGGAAGAGCTGATTGCAGTTCCTTCTACACCCTTGGCTCTGCATTACTTCCACTGCATGCTGCAGAAGTTTACTGCCAAATTCTGTCTACGTGAAGGGAGCAGTGAACAGAAGCGACTAGTGAAGAGGATTTCCTACCACCAAGCTACAAGCATGAGATACTTCTGGATTACCGTACCTTTTGCAGAACTGGCTTAACATGTGCGTGGTCATACAAGATGCAGTTGAACGACCCATAGACTCCGTCATTCACATAGTACATAAGCGTTTTGTCGTTAGCATCGTCTTCATCTGGAAGAAGTAGAGCCACCCATAAGAGTGCTTGAAAAGACACATACAGTTGGGCTGGAAGTAAGATTAAGTCTAAGTTTACATACCATCAGAACCTGTTTGCTCCTTTAATACAATTTTTTTGGCAATGATGTTGACCGCCAGTGTGAATGCTGATGCAACATAGTATCTTCCTGGCTCTGCAATAATCTTTATTCCGGAATCCGAAGGGAAGTATTTATCCAGTGCTGGGTTGATTACACTTGTGATCTAGGGAGTAACCAGTTGCACATATTACTGTTTCAGCAGCTACTCAGATACTGTTTTAAGTCTGGGATGAAGTCAGTCTTTCTTGCTCAGGATAATATGCTGGTCAAACATGGATTAAAATACGCAAGTAGCTAACTATATTGATTGCCTTTGCTTTATTACATTTTCAAAGTTTAAGAAAACAAAAGCAGACACTTGCAGCTTAAAAAAACACACACGCACTGTTTGGCTGCTTAAACTTAAGTGAAGTCATCCCTCCTAAACTCATTAAACCAGCATCAGTGACCCGCAAGTCACTGCCTTTCAACTTTAATTTCCAGTCCACTTCTGGTTCTGCTAATCACACAACATCCACAGTTAACCATATCCTCAAGAAGTCATCTCACGGGATTTTAAGACTATAGAAATCTTTGTCATCACCTTTGAAATCACATTGCCTTCATGAGCACTGTTACTGCCAAATTCTGAAGTTACCAGTGATAAAGCTGCCTCCAACTGCTGCACAACTGCATTATGCCATGGAGCCCAGTGACAACAGCACTTGCTCTCGTTGCTTTCCATAAGCCAATACCACGCTAGGAGAAGGCAACTTGCATTAAGAGGTATAACAAGTGAGGTGACATTAGCCCACGTTATTAGCAGAAAATTCACTTTGTGGAATTTATTTGCTCTCTCCTGGTGTAAGTCGTTTAACACCACTTCAGACTGGGAGGTGTTCTGACAACACTGCTTTAAGTTAGTCCTGTTAATATCCAGCCACCTTGTGTCTCCTAAAACCAAAAGTATTTGTGTGAAAGCAAACTACACAATTATAACCAGGATTCGGATGTGCTTTTTGATCAAAACAGATCAGACACTGACCTGTTGGCTGCAACAATGCTCATGCCACTCAGAACCATGTGGGTTCAGGATTACCTTCCCAGATGGAAGCTTAACCAATCTAGAATGTCTGAAGAAGATCCTCACTGGCATAAACTTCTCTCAGCTGACCATCAAGTCCACAATTAAAGCTTGCTTTACAAGTTTGATGGCTCTGCTTGTTCATGTAGTCATTCAGCTCTACCTTATGAGCCAATCTAATTTTCAGTTGTCAGATACATTCCTCTCTCTTCTAAAATTCCATTTCTGACCACACAAATTCTATTGCCATGAAAAAACATAGCAGAAGAACAGTATTTTGTTTAATGCAGAATGATATTCAGAAAGATCCCACAACCCAAGAAGTTCTTAGCAAAGCTGTACCTCTTCAAACTTAAGCTTGACATCTTCAGAGCCAGGGAAGCCACCACCGATGTCAAGCAGATACATGTTGAAGCCAAGTTCAGCCTAAAATGAAATTAAGCAGAACAGTGTTAAGAAAAGTTTAGTTTTTCAGCTTAAAAATCAACGTGAAATCATTCTATTACGATATAGCAACAGAACTAGCTCACTGGGTTCAAGTAACAGCCATTTGAGCTACTGATTTTACTGCACCTGTAGGTGAGTTTTTGCAGAACTGTCACTCAGCCAAGACCTCAAGAACTCCAGCATGAAATTAGTGACTTAACAGGCTTTTAACCCCGTAATCAGTTTTACAATTGATTCAGTTCTGCCATAACAGTTCCAGATGAAGTAGAATTAGACTTACTCCCATATCAAACACACAGCGGGCATCAGAAATGGCTTGAACGAATGTCTCTGGGTCTGTACATCCACTGCCAACATGGAAACTACAAAGAGAGAAAAATATTTGTTGCTGTTTTCTGAGTGAGTCAATAAGTCTATAGAAAACTCAAATCACAACATGCAAAGGCATCTTTATTGTCAGGTAGATTAAAGAAATCTTAAAGGGATCACTTAAAGGAGTCTTACTGAATATGACTGCATTTTGCAGTTATCAACGCACCTAACACCAACAATGGCAAGGTCCAGCTCCCTTGCACGCTCCAGAAGCAGCCTGCTTGTCTTCAGTGTAGCTCCAAATTTGACACTCAGACGACAAACGGCTTTGGAGTCATCAGTTGTGATGCGCAAGACTAATCTAGAAACAGGAAAAAAACAAATGTTTAAGTTCTAGTATGCAAAACATCATTATCAGGCACTTTCAACTTTAGAATAAGGCTGAGCTTAAGCATGCAAGCTTTCCTGTCTGTCTCCTCCTTGTGTCAGAAAGTTCTACAAACTTATAGACTTCAGTGGCTGGAAGTAGACCTATTTTCTCATAATTTTACATTACTTTTTAACTAAAGAAGTTGCTGGTAACAGCAGCTGTTTAATTAACCTAAGAATTCAATCAAGAATTATAAAACAACTACAGAATAAACTTACTTGGCTTTTGGATGGGCCCTTGCAACTTTCATTAGCTCTACTTCACTATCAAACGTCATCATCTGTACACCACTGCTAGCAGCATGCTTGATCTGAGATATTTGTTTGCAGGGATTTGCATATATTATTCGCTCCGGAGAGACACCGATGCTCTGTACCAGCTGGATTTCCGTCTGAAGAAAGAACAGATTACACTCATAAAAGATTCTCTTTACTTCTAGATGAATAAGCAAATTAATCAATAAAACTAAAGTGAGGGTGCTTGGTTATGCTTTACTGGATACAAACCCACCCCGAGGCTGAACATACACTACTACCACAGATCAGAACATGGTCCAGATCTTACCTTACTGGCACAATCAAATCCTGCACCAAGAGCAGCAAGAGTCTTCACTACAGCTTTGCTGTCATTACATTTGACAGCATAGAATGGGGTTACTCGAGGAAGGGCTTTACGCCACCGTATGTGCTTCTTTATAATATCCCCGAGGTCAGCAACGTAGAAGGCATCTTTATCATCCTAGAGCAAATACACAAAGTTACAACCGATGGGTAACAGGATAAGCTTGGAGGTCAGCATTTGAGGAGAGCACCGTGAAACGCAGTCATTTTGCTATCATACTTACAGAAGATGACACTTCATTTATTTTTTGGTCAAGGATATCCTTGGCAGTAAAGCCTTCATCAAGGAAGGTGAATTCAAATTCTTCATTGCTGAAGTTATTCATGATTTCTGAGTTTTTGGGTTTATGCAGAAGGACTTGGGTACAAATTGCTGATACAGAAAGAAAAGAAAAACAAAACACAAAAATAAGTCATTAATTCATTGAAGTCATTAATTCAAGATTTCAAATCCATGGTCACTATATGATCACTACTTATAATTGCCAATTACATGACCACTGATTTCTATAGAGATCACTAACAGCATTAAACAGATGACATCAGATTTAATCAGAACCAAAAAGAGACACTCCACAAAACAGCCTTCTCAGATTGAAGACAAGTTATCTTCTATTCATAGACTGTATGATGTTCTGAACCCTATTAAAAATACCAAATGCTATTGAATATTTTTAGTCCGTCCCTGGAAGCTTCCAGCATATTTTCCTTGACCTCCACACTGGAGTTTCTGCTAATGTTGTGGCTAGTGCCTGTGTCAACATACTCAGCACTTTTCTAATATCTCTTAAGCACTACAGTAGCTCACCAGTTTCTGGGGAAAGGGTTTACTACTTATTAGAGACAGAATTAGAGCATGTTACTGAACTGAGCAGTAACAAGTCTTACGAGGTCAATGCAAACTAAGCATTTGGACTTTCACTGCAGTTCTGACTGCATCTAGCAGAGCCTTGAAGTTGCTCTGTCAGTGCTTCGAGCTCCCCTGTTCTTCTATCCACAACCTCCAGGCTGCATTAAAAGAAAACTTCAGCTGTCAGGAGTGGCAGATACACCCAAGAACAGTGGTTCCTAATTGTGGTGCACAGGCATACATACATAAAGCCTTGACAGCAATTCCAAGTAACACTTTTTAACAAGGTTTTACAGCAGGCTGTAGTAAATCCATACAGTTAACAAACCAAGCAGCAAGCCACCCCCTGAAACCCAGAACTAAAAAGCAAAGAGCACATTCTTCTGCCACCCAAAGCCTATCTAGTACCCGGCAAGTTACCTCGGTCACTTTTCCTGAGCACTCCAAATATAGCACGGCATCCTGCTTCAACTGTTAGTTCAAGCAGTGTGTGCTGCTTTGCAAAGAGCTCAGCAAGCGCAAGACTGTGAGTGACTCATGGGGAAGATATGGTTTCATGTAACTGTGTCCAGCCCTCTGCCTCCTCTCAGCACTTTTTCCTACATAATCTAGCCGTACAGATTAGGATTGAGGATTATGTCAGCTGTAAAGTATTCAGTAATCTTGAGTTACATCACTGCTTGCCCTCTTGTGAAAAAGGGCACTTATTACACATGCAAGATAACCTAAGTTACATTTGATAGATTTTTTTTGATTAACAAGGTTCAAAGTCCGCTAGAATCATTCATTTCATTCAGTGTGCACACTAAAACCCATTACACTTCAACCATGATAACAACTTGGGCAAGAGATGATAAAACTTCATCCCAGCCTTCAGAAACATATGGCACGTGAAGCACCGCTGCCAAGGGCTACTTCTCAAGGACATTTCCATTTTATTTTTTTTTTATCATTTCTCACCACGCAAACTAGATCTGAGATTCAAACTCGACTAAGCTCTAACGAAATGAAACCTAGCAATCCTCATCCTCCCCCCCGCATGCGGCGTTAATTCTCCCAGAAGCTGGATTAAAATCAGCCCTTCAGGCTCTTCCCAAGCGGCTTTCAGAAGCCAGCAAGTTAAAGGCTTCTCGGGCACTTGTTCCTACAGACAGCCTGCACCTTGTCGCGGGGAGATGCTGCAGCTCCGCACGGCGCAGCCCGGGGTTTTTAATCAATTAAACCCTTAATGAGGGCGTTCACACCCCCTCCCCGCGTGGGGCAGCGCTCCAGCCACGTTTCCCCTCACAGCCCGGCGCGGGCTGTGCCGCACGGCCCCACCTCCCCGTTATTTCCCATTTACGGCGTAATTACCCCCAGCCGCTGCGCTCTGGGATCTCCTTAGCGCTTAATTCTCCACAGATCCCTCTCAGAGCCCCCCTGAGGAGAAGCGACCCGCTCCCTCCAGACCCTTCCCGCCGCCCCCGCCTCACAATTCCCCTCACGGCCTCTCCGTCCCCTCCCCGTCCCCCACAGCCCATCCCCGGGGGGCCCCGCGGCAGCCCCGCGGCCTCACCTCAGGCAGGCCTGCGGCCGGGGCCCGGCTCCGCGGAGCGGCGGGAGGCGGAGGTGCGGCGGCGGCGCGGCCGCGTCTGACAAAGCGGTGGTGGCGGCGCGGCGCCCCTATTTATAGGCCCCGGCGGCGTTGCCATGGCAACGCACCAGCTCAAACCAGCCCCGAGCGGCTGCGGCCGGGCCGGCGCCGCGAGCGGCCGCTATTGTGACGTCGGCGGCGCGGAGCACGCGAGGCGGAGGGACACGCCCCGCGGAGGGACACACGGCTCCGAGAGCCACGCCCATTGGCTCACGCCCCGCCCATCAGCCCCAAGCCCCGCCCCCCGCGCTGAAGCCCGCCCGCCCCGCCCCTGAGGTGCGCTGAGCGCGTCGGGGCTCTGCCCTCACAGGAGGCCGCTGTGTGTGTGTCTCTGTGCCTGTTTCCTCGATTTTTTTCCTTCTTTTCTCGCAGTTTCTAAATAAAAGATGGCGCTTCGGTGCGCCAACAGCTGTACGTTGTCCCTGCCGTTGCACAAGCAGCCCCACACCACCCCTCTTCATGCACAGTTCCCCCTACACATTGCCCCTGCCGTGCAAAAACAGTCCCGAGAGTACGCAATTTGTACCCAAAACACATCCCGGGCATCTTTCACCACACGTTTTCCAAGCACGCAGCTTCTTTGTGCTGCAAACACGGTGTTACATGCTTTTAGCAGCAAACCGAAATAGCCCCTCGCCACAGCAAGGTTACAGAGCGTACAGCTCCGCGCAGCAGGCGGCCAAAAACCTCGTGAAGTTACCGTAAACCCTCACCACACGGCTCAGTTTCCTAACTCTGTTTCCTAATTTGCCTTCGCTGGGGGAAGCAGCCCCCGTGTACCCAAAAGGAGCCGTCCGCAGGCACGCGCCGTGAGGCGAAGCGCCCTGCTCTGACCCCGCAGCTGGGGCAGCTCCGGTCCTTCACGTTTTGGGATCCGAGACCAAAAAGAAACCGAAAAACAAGCCAGTGCTCTCAGGCACATCCCTAAATAGACCTGATACTGCAAGCTGTTGGCCTCTGCGTGAGCTCAGCCCTCATAGCTGAGGCAGGCTGTGAGGTTTTTATTCACTATATTTAATACAAGAGCTCTATATTCGTTCTATAGGCAACACGTAATGGTCAAACAGGCTTAGATAGAGTCATCTTGCCTTGCTGGCATTGAAGACAATGTCAAAATTCCCCAGGAGCTAGCTTGAAAAACAGAGGTCAGCCTGCTCCATGGGGTCGGGGAGGGAAAAGCCCCTGTGTGCATCCCCCAGCCCCACAGGGCGCTGTGTGTGCACGTGGTGCCCACTGATGTTTGCTCACAAAGGCTTGGCTTCTGGTTAATGTGTCTGAACACAGAGCTCTCAGCACGTGTTTTGTGCTTTGAGGTACAAGTGAGGATGACTGGGAGTCATCCTCGGTGTCCCTGTTTTCACCACGGCCTTCTCCTCCGCTGGCTTTTGCTGTCTTCGGGTAGACAAGTGACAGGAACGCAAAGGACATCTTGTTCCTTACTATAATGCAAAACAAAAAAGCTTAGCAGAAGTCTTCCCTGGGTTTATGACATTAGGCTTGAGTGGTCATCTCCGTCAGGAGGAATCGATAGCGTGGAGGCTAGATGTGAATAGCCTGCATGATGCATCAAATCTGCGTCAGACCCTTTGGAAGAAACAAGACACAAGGGTAAAATTTGGAAGATTTTAAAGTCTGGATGTGTTAAACATGAGAAATGTTCACTCTTGTCTCTGCTAATGCTAGGTGTATACATGTAGCCAAGGGTTTCACAGACTAAGTGAGATCTTCCAAAGGTTTCCATGTCAGGGGAAGGGAGTAGTGCAGCATTTGGAGCAGACATTTCACTTCTGGAAAGGATTTCATGCAATAGAAGTACTGTGAGACTACAGATCAAATGTTAAATGAATTTCAAGAGAAAGCGTGTTGGCTCCTTACTTTTCATTCATCTTCTGGGAGATGGAAGTGTTGCAGTTTCACCTACGCAATACCCACAGAGCCACTGCACATCTGGTCCAGTGTCATCAGCTGCAAACGGCTGTGAAGCAACACGTCACAGCTGGAAGCACCACGTTTTGGATTATGATTGCAGTTGAATCAGAATTAGTTTAACCTAGGGAAGAGCAATTTCAAAGGTGGATAGCTTAGGGGTGGCTACAAAGATGGTGCAAAATGCTTCTGGGCATTGCCAGGCAGTATAGCGAGGAGCAATGGCTATAGGTTGTGACATTGGAAGATCGGGTTGGACATCAGGAGAAACTTCTCCTGGAGGGTAGAGCAGTCCTGAGGCAGGTACTGAGAGGGGTGGGATGTCCACACCTGGAGATTAAAACAAGTATGGTTTGAGCCATTAAAGGTGTGAGTAGAGAAGTGCCTGTGTGTCGGGGCCAGGGCCAGGAGGGCACGGAGGGATGGAAGGTGCCTGTTGCAGAGCCCAGCAGCCCTTCTCCTGGCTCTCCTTCAGACAGACGTGGTGAGCAGGACAGATGGATGTCCTCACAGCCTGGGGACAGGCAGCGTGGTTCTCTGAGCCTGTGCTGGGGGGAAGGAAGAGCAGAGAGCTCTGTTTGGGAGGGGGGTGCACCCATCTGTCCTCGGGCAACTTGTGCAATAAGTGCCTGAGAGCCTGTGTTCCTCATTTTCCTGCAAAAGCACCCAGCAGAAGGACCAAGAGAGCAAATCTGGTGCATCACGAAGCATGTTTGGTGGTGCCGCTGAAGTCCTATGTCCACTGCAGATGTCAACAGGTTGTGGCTGAGCTGGACGTAGCCTCCACCTCCTCTCCCAGGTTGAAGGAACCTGACAAACTCAGCTTTGGGAGAGTCAAACCTCGGATCTGAACTTGGTGCTCTGCTCAGTCCTTTCATTAGCGAGATGGACGTAACTATTGGCAGCAGCTTCAGGGCGTGAAAAGAGGAATTTGTCTCAATGTGATGCCCGGAGGCACGCAGAGGGCTTTTTGTTTGGCAAACAGCCTCGGTCCTGCAGTTGTCCCATGCACAGGACCTGCCTGGAGTCAAAAGGAGCTCTGTGCACGAAGCGTTGGAGCACAAGGAAGGATCAGGCCCTCAGAGGTATATTTTCATCATAATGTTTGAAGATTTACGTGTATAACTACGCAACTCAGGGTGAGACTGTGCCTCTAAGGCAAAACACATGAGCTCATATAAAGAATTTATCATTATAATAACAATTTGCATTTCTATAGAACCTTTGATCTTAGGATCTCAAAGTGCTTAACAAACACAAATTAATTAATCCTCACAACTCTCCTGCGAGGTAGACATGTATTATGGAGAGACGCTAGCAGCTAGCTTTCCATTATAAGTCTCATTTTAACTACCTCCTAACTTTGCCAAAACTAAACCAATACACACAAAAATTTCACAAGCATGATCTTGTCCGTGGGTAGGATCTTTTTAGAAATTCTGGGGCAAATGGGATAAGATAGTATAAGATAAGTAGGTTAAATGGGGAGACCAGGAATATATCCCTGAATGAACTAATGCACATGCTCCAGTAGTCCAGAGGGGAAGGAAATGCAGAATTGGGGGTAGACACTTGCTTCTCCGTAACTTGCCAGCACGGAGATTCCAAGGTGGTAAGTGGTTATTCATCATCCGTGACACCAGTTATTAAATCAGGGAGCCAGAGGAGTGCAGGAGGTGACCTGCTTTTCCAAACAGAAGGGTCCTTCTCCAGGAACTGCGTTTAGCCCTGGCTCCGAAGAGGAAATTGCTGAGAGCCACATCTTGCCTCCTCCACGCAGCCCCTTCTTAAAAGGGGGCCGCCTTGGGAAGAGGCCAGCGTCTCGGGTGGAAGATCACCTTCAAGGAGAGGCTGCCAGAGAAAACCAGAGCCTGGCAGCGCTCCCGCGTCAGGGATGGAGAGCGAGAATGAATTCTTCCGCAAGAAAAATCCCTGTCAAAAAAAAAAAATAGAAAAGAAAAGCAAACCAGCCCAGGAAAAAACACCTCTGACTCCTCAGAGCTACCCAGACCTGGGGCCCGGGTGTGGAGGAGCCAGCAGGGATTTTTTTTTTCCCTGTTCCCGTCCTCCTGCCATAGGTGGGCAGGGTGTAGGTGGGCAGCGGGGCAGAGGCTTGTCCGCTGGCCGCACGGCAGGGCTAGGAGTCTGTTCCTGCAGGTCTATGCCAAGAGCAAATTGCTGCCACTCCCAGGAGGAAGGAGGAGGACAAGGGATTATGACTCAGGTGTCTTTAGGGTGGTACAGCCTCCAGGGACTCTTAGCGAGCTGGTGGAGCCCGTGCCCTGGGCTCAGCCCCGACCAGCGCACAACCCCTGCAGCAGAAACGGGTGCACGGCACAGGCTGTGCGGGTCAGCCTTGCTCTGCTTGTCATCAGCGAGCTTTTGGGCAGCCTCTGGACTCCAGGAGATGACTCAGAGCCTGGATGAGGGTTGTTGTGACGACAAGCAGGGGCAGCAGGCAGCTGTGTGGCAGTGATGCAGCACCGAGCTTCATCCCCCCACACGCTGCTGCCTGGCTAGGCAGCGCTGGTTTGGGTCACTCGCTTAAAACCACGCTTAAAAAAAATAATAAATAAATAAGGCAAAGCCTGAAAATGACTCACGGAGGTTTTGTAACATCTCCGTTCGTGAGCTGGTCGTTGGAGAGGTTTTCAAGGGTGGTTGGGATGTGCAGCAGATAGCGCGTGCCGTGTGGGAAGTGCTGTGCGCCGTGGGTGCAGTCATCTGGGGGATCCAGCGGGAACAGACTGGTGAAGGGAGGGGATTTCATCCCAAGCAGAGGGCCAGGGGATCCTGCTCCCAGCACATATTCTTTGGATATAGACAGTGGAGGTGATGGGCAGCCACCCCCCTGCCCCTTTGTCACCTCCCCGAGTGCTGCAATCAGTGCTGCTGCAGCGCTGTTATCACGGGAGAGCAGAAGACCCAAGTATTTTTCAGGCTCCTGAGGAATGACGACCTTGATTCCTCTGCTCTTGCCCATGTCGAATTGTACCTTACTCCAGCTGGTTACAGCAGGATGAGAAGATAATCAGGGAGAGCATCGCTAGTGGGTCTTACTGAACTTCAAACATGTCCGCTTGACATTTCACATGCATGGGTTCTTTCATACAAAAGTAGACCAAAAAAAAAATCCACAATAAAAATCAAACACGAGGATTTTTCTCTACTAACACTCGTGGTCAGTGTAGGGATACTCTGCAGATGCTGCTTACATCTGGAAGGGACCTGCACCTACCACACTGGTCTTCCCTGCCGACTGTTCTCCAGGCGAGTGCTTTGAACACAGCCTCAACTTCAGGATGAAACAGCAGGAGAAATGCTTCGAGCTTTGGTCTGTGAGGACCAACCTACTGAAGCAAGCAGCAGAAGAGGATTACTCAGTGTAAGCAGCTTTGCTTGTGCTGTTAAACCACACCAGAAGTTATCTGCTTGCTGTTATTTCCCCGAGTCCTTCCACGTGTGACAGCGACACACCTCAGGTTGATTTCTGTGGCATGACAAAGCCTGGGATTTACCTTTGGCTACTCCTTCAGCTATGGGGTCAGACCATTCTGCTGGGTGCTTCGGCTGGGTGCATCTCCCAAGCCGGGAGATGAATGCCCTAATCACAAGGCCAGAGAAAGGCTTTCTCAGTCTTCCTTCCCCTGCTCTCGTGCCTGGTGGCACAGTGTGGTGGCCGCACACCAGCAGGGAGCTCAGCCCCACCACGCTGCAGAAGTTCACGGGTTGAGATAAGGACAGGGAGATCACTCACCAATTACTATCATAAGCAAAATGTGAGGGAGATTAATGTGATGTACCACAGGGCATTTCAGTGGGTCGGAAGCCATTCGCAGTGCATTAATGCAAAGCGGAGCCAGCGCCCTCTCTGCAGGTGGGTAGCGAGACTCCTTGCTCTGTTTCACACATGCCTACGTTGACATTTGTATTTACATTATAGTCAGAATACTTGAACCTAGAATTAGGTGAATAACTCAATTATTTTCTCTATTTTAACCATCATGTTCCTTAAACTTTTCCTACTTGGCAGTCACGGTATTTAGAAGATATTTGTGAAAATGTTTCCCAGGAGAATTGCTGTGTAAAGCACCTGCAGGAGGGAACGTCATACCAGAAGCACCTGGGGAAGGCCATCACTTCATGTCGGCCCAAAAAGTGAATGAATCACTGCCAACAATGCTGCCACCATGAAAGAGAAAGGGCGATTGGGGAATCACGGTGGTGTTGGCATCATTTCCACAAGGACCTCAAAGACCAGGTTTCCCAGCAGAGGTAAAACACGGTGGCTGCAGGTGGGAAGGACAGTTTGATGCTATGAAAAAACATCATTTTGAATGATGTGTTTTGAATTTTGCACTGATGGGATAGAAATATAAAGAAATGTAATATCTTTTAATTATGTGCTAGCCAGAGCACAGAGATGTCAAACACTTAGTGACACATGGCTGTAGTTTTCTATGACTCACTCTTATTTCTCTATTTTTCCCTCTTTCCACTGCATTTCCCTATATTCTTTTGCTAGGCACTTGAATTACATATTTTACATACACAAATTGTTTTCTTATAACTGACTACAATGTTAGTTTACTTCTGTTCTCAGGAATTAAGAAATCTTGTTAGTGTTGAAGAAGTCACCAGAGCCTCTTACTCCCAATGTCTGATTCCAGGAAGAAACAACACTTGGACGGAAATAATGTGTAGTTTCTAGTCAGCTTTGTTTTGCCTTTCTCATCATCTGTCCCCCCATGGTGGTTCTTTCATGTGCTGAACAGCTTGTAGGTGTACGGTCTGCTGGTGGAAAAAGCCTGGTCCCAGACATTGGGCAAATCCCCAGCACCTTCATTCCTGATGCAGCCTGCAATGTACTTGTGCTGTAAAGAGGAAATTGGAAAGAAATGACAAAGAGGGAAGGGCGAAGTGCAAATCTGTGCAAGGAGACATCAAGGCTGATGGACCTTTAGTAGTTCAACACTGCAAGCTTTGGTAAGATTTCTTTCATGTTCATTCGTGGTTAAAAACCTCAATGCTTTTTGATGTTTGATTAATTTCACTGTGCATATTTGGGTATTTGGGAAAGCAGGGCTGTAGAGTGCACTCCATACACTCCTGTTTCTACGATTTACCTCTTATACCATCATGTACTGGCTGGCAAAAATCGTGGTGCCACAACCCAAGCATGAAGTCCTGTCTGTGCACAGAGCCACACGAGGCTGGCTCCGCTGGTAACGCTAGAAACACGGTGCCATCGCCCTGGGGGGACACCCCCTGTGGGAGCCACAGGGAGCATGTGTCCCTTCCACAAAGCCATCCAGATCTCCTGGCAAAAAAACACATCACTGTCTGTCTTCACCACTGCTAGAAGGATCCTGGATGCCTGAAGCTAGAGGTAACACCTTGGCCTTTGTCTTTTTTCTTTTTTTTTTTTTTCACAGTCATAAAATAAGGATAATGATGCTGACTTTTTTTTAAAGAGCTTCTGACATTCACAGATGAAAAAAAAAATAAACTTGTAAGAGGCAATTATTACTGTTACATACCTTTGGTTAAAGAGGCCGATGACGTTTCTACGACATTTTACAATCCACATGAAATGCGGCTGTAATAAAAATAATGACAAGCACGATCAACGGAGAATGCTTGGTTGTGGTATTTGGCAAAGCGACAGCTTGGCCTGCATCTTTTCCTCTGTATTTCCTACAGGAAAAAAAAATAAATAATAATAATAATAATAATAAATCAGCAGATGCCTCTTGCTAGTAAAAGCAAAGCTCTACCAAATTCAATATATCCAGGACTTTTCCAGGCTGCAGAGAAAATGCATGGGTTGAGTTATCTGCTCTCCAGCTCCCTGTGGCAGCAGGAGAGCAGAGTCACAACGTTTTGGTCCGTGGCCACTCACAGATTGGTTCTTCCATGTTTCGATCCTTTTCAAACAGTTTTTTATTAGCTATCTTCACGCCTTCCCTTTTGAAAGCAAGTTTAGCTGGGCTGGATTAGGTTATACAGAGAGCCTTGGTGTAACCAAATCTACTCCACTGATGAGGCTCAGTGTTGTGCGTCGCCACCAATTTTGTGGTTGAAGGGAAGGCGTGACAAAATGCAGATGCTACAGTGAAGGATGTAATCCTCCACGACCATTTGGCAGAAACTTGTTCTTGGGAAATAGGAGACCGAGGCAGACCACGGGATGAACTAAATGCGAGGCTTAAAATACATATAACGGGCTTGCTGCTACTCGGTGATCAGTTATCTCGCTGCCAGAAAGTAGCAGAGAGGGTTTTGAGGTTAAATTTTGCAAGAAAAGCTCTCATGAAAATCCGTGCCTTCAAATCCCAAACCAAAACTTTGATTTATGCCCTGGCCTCCTCGCTGAATCCTAGCCTAAACCTAACCTAGGTTCGAATTTATATGCAGGGGCCCATCTCCAGCCACAGTGAGGCTTTGAAAGAGGCGGCAGAGATTTGGGGATGAAACTTGCTGAAGGTTTGCCAGACAGACACTGCACCACCAGACTTTCTGAGGATGTCACTAAAGCAGCCACTGTCACCTTCTCCACTCCCTGAACTGGAGACAAGTGGAAATGCAGCACGGAGGAGCACGGAGGAAGGAACTTCTCCTCTGCAGGTGCTTCTGCCCGCGGCACAGCACCTCCGGCTGCGCTGGGGAACTCGGCCCTGCTCCAGGACCTTTCTTTGAGCAGAAAGAGGTAAGTGGATGAAGCAACTCCCAGTGCATGGGAGGTGGAAGTATGAGCCTGGAGAGGTTGCTGGTGCCAGTAGAGGTGAAGGCTCGTGGCCATGTTCAGCTTGGTGTCCACCAGGACCCCCGTGTCCATCCCTTCAGACTGGGTGCCCCAGCACATCCTGGTGCCTGGCGTTGTTCCTCCCCAGGTGCAGGACTTTGCAAGTCTCCTTGCTGAACCTCACGAGATCTTTGTTCCCCTCCTCTCCAGCCCATCGAGGTCCCCCAGGACGGCAGCACGGCCCTCTGGTGACTCAGCCATTCCTCCCGGTTTCGTGTCATCTCCGAATTTACTGAGGGAAGTGCCATGCTAGGAGGATTGTGAGCTGGGGGTGGCTGTGAAAAAAGAAAGGCATGATCCAGGGATGACTCAGGCTAGGTATTTCCTGAGTAAGCTTTAAAATCACAAAACCTTGCAGAATAACACTGAACTGCAATCATTCTCTCATTTTCCCTCAAACTCAATTATCCTCTGCCAATGTGCAGGCAAAATATATATACCACAGTTATGTTAAAATGTGTTAAAATCACCTGTGGTCTGCCATCCTGACTGCTCCTGCTTCATTTTCTCTATCTATTTCTTCTTCTCTTATCTCTTGCTTTACAATGTTTTGAAGAAACCTTTCTCCTCTGTTTCTGTTTCCATAGTCAGATGAGCTCATGGTTGATGACTACATCTCCTGGACCCCAGAATCGGAGTAATCACAGTAGTGAGTGCTCAGAGCTAACAAGAATAACAGAAACAGGGGAGAAATGAGGAGCTTCACACCCAGCCTGAGCAGCAGGGGCACCAGGTAGCAGCAAGGGGATTTATCCGAACCAGGGTTTGTCCACATCGCGTGGTTACACCAGGAGGCAGGGGGAATCTTTAACCACCCCGGGTCCCAGATCTCAGGTCTTTGCTATATCTGGAGGTTTCTCTCCAAAGGTTTCAGTGCTGGAGGGCTGTGGAGCCCTGTTTACAGTGCCCTCCATCTTCCTGCCTCTCCCGGTGGCAGAGGAGCTCCAACACCACCACTTCCCACAGACAGGAGGAACAAAGCGATGGGCTCATCTGGAGCTGCTGCTCACCAGCCCATGCGTGATGATGGGCTACTGATTGGCCTTTGCCATTAACTTACTGGCCTGATTCGGACGGGTTCAGAGATGTCCAGGGTCATAAGCAGAAGTGAAGATGCTGCTTTCAAGAAAGGAATAAAATTAACTGCACAGCACCTCAAAATAAATAAATAAATTAATTAATAATAAAAGTCCCTTCTGTTGTCTACATTTGCTTCAAAGAAAGTTGATTTGAAACAAGAAGAGACAGAAAATTTCTACCATAGGCAATGAGCGTGGTCAGAAACCCATCAGTGCCAGTACCTGCGTGACTGCAGACCTCCCTGCATGGGACTGGTGGGATAACTGCGTTCCCTGATGCTGATCTATTGCCCCATTTACCAGCCATGCAGGCACAATCATTGGGAGCTTCACCATGAATATTAAGATATAGACTTCATTCAAAGAGGAGTTTCTTCAGTCCTTAATTTGGACAGCCACCTATGAAGCCGTAGTCTTGGTGCAGAAGAGCACTCGGCATGTGTTGACGTTGACCTTGAGCTCAAGCCCTGTAAGCTGCATTGCTTCTGCAGGCTTCCACATGCTGGTCTGAACTGGGGCCTTTGGATCTGAGCACTGGAGACTGCCACCTTCACGACCATCACCTTGAGCTTTGAGGCCTTCAGTCCCCTGCAGGAAAGGACCAAATCCACCAGAGCTGATCATACAGGGGAGCCACATGCAGGTGGGGCTCCCAAAGTGGATATCTGGATGAACATCAACACCGCCTTCTTTCCACCTCTTCCCCGTTGCCACCTGAGACCTTTCCTTTGTGTCAGACGTAGAATTCCCCTTGGTCTTGCAACAGAAGTGCAGGGGAGGTCTCTGCACGCCCCATCGCACGTCTGGGGAGCTGCTGGAGCACGACTGCACACAAAGATGTTGGGGGGCCATAGCCGGCAACCCCCGTGGTGCAGGGACCTCATCATCGGGGATTTCTGTTCCTGACTCGCTCGGCGGCAGGATCGGGGCCCTTGCAGTGTGGGGGAGATTAGGATCAGGTTCTGTGTGGTATCGCTTGGAGGCCCGTGCCCTGCTCCCACCACACGGCTGAGAGCGATGCACTCAGCAGGAGGAAATGATTGCCTTGGAATGAGCTCATGCGGCAGCGCTCGTGTTCTGCGCGTGTCAGCACTTCTGTGGACGCTCACGTTTGCAGATGTATGAATTACCCCTTGGCAGGCGTAGGTCTCACCCTCCTCTATGTACGCATGGATTTAAGGCGAGTGTAGAACCGTATTTATTGTCGTAAGCTTTGCACTTGTCTTCTTGTTAATTTAGGTGGATAAGAAAATAGGGTTTTTTGTTATATGTGCATGTTGTCAGCCCCAACAAATCATTCTGCTGGGCAGAAGCAATGAAAGGGGAATGGACTGGGTGATCTTCTGAGGTTCCTCCAGCCCTATAATTCTCTGAAAAGACCAGGGGCAAAGCTGATCTCATAAGACATTAAATAATCACAGCGTGTCTATTATGTAAAGCCCTTATTGTGTAAATCTGACAACTGTGGATATATTTTTTTTCATATTCCTTATAAAGGAAGCATACATCTGGTCTATCATCATACACGGATGGCTGTAGGTAAAGGCAAACGAAGTCCCCAGGTTGAAGTCCTAATGCTTATTCCTAATTCTGCTACTCTATACAACTTGACCAAGGACAGTTCACTTGTTTTCCTTCCCATGGGCTATAAATAAGTCTGTTTGAATCTATACTTATTTATTCATTAGCCCGTACAAGCCGGGGCCGTTTCAGGAGCCAGGGTTTGTCACACAGCTCCTGAAGCTCCCAATGGGTCTTCTCTGACTCTGATCACCCCCAGGTCCCACTGTGACCCCGGTGGGGATGTGTGGGACCAGGAGGTGTCCCGGGGGCCCCCCAGGCACCCGCTGGGTGCGTGCAGGGTGCCCGGCCGCACCCCGGCCGCGCGCACGCAGAGGGCAGAGCACACACCCATGGGTGCCTGCTGAGCCCATTAAGCTGTTTAACAGGGGAAAAGAAAAGCCTTTAAAACATGATGCACTAATGACAGATTAATCCACCCGGGAGAACAGTCATAAAGGCAAACGGCACACAAAATGCAACACATCATTAAGTGCAAATGAACTATTAAGTAATAAGGATGGAAATTCGGGGTGCCGTGCGCGGGACCAACGAGTGCCCACTCACCCCGTGCCACAGGAGGATGTTTTGCCCTCATCTTTGAAGGCTTTACCCCCTGAGAGTCCCCTGGGACAGATGTGAGCACCTTCTTGTAACTGTGTGGGTTACATGGTGGGGGTGTTTGGGCAGAGCAGCACAGACAGTGCCAGGATCCAGCCCGTGGTTCCTGTGCTCCTCTAACTGAGAAGCTCCTGAACCCATTTTCTACCCAAGCTTTCTGTCAGTTGAGGAGTCTGGAAAGGGTGACACCTCCCCTGAGCAGCGTGGCACCTCAAACCCCTCATCTGCCCTGGTTTCAAGGGTAAGGGATCCCCCACACTCAGTGCCGTGTTAGGTAGGCATTGGGACGGGTTGCCCAGGGAGGCGGTGGAGTCACCATCCTTGGGGTGTTCAAGGAGAGGTTGGATGTGGTGCTTAGGGACATGGTTGAGTGGTGACATTGGTGGTAGGGGGATGGTTGGACCAGGTGATCTTGGAGGTCTTCTCCAACCTTAAGATGGTTGGACCAGGTGATCTTGGAGGTCTTCTCCAACCTTAATGATTCTGTGATATGAACACAAGAGAAGGAGTCGCACCTGGTGCTGGAAGAGCACCAAATGGTCATGGGGAGGGAAGGAGAGCACAAGGCAACGGTGCTTATAGCGAGACATGCTGCTGGTAGCCAGGTCCCCTGCAAGAAAGATAAACTGCAACTTCACCTACATCCCTTCCTACCAGCACCAGCTTGCGGGGTCTTCTCCTGGCCCATCCCTTTGACTACAGCACTACAAATGCTTCATATTTTAAAAATAAGCAGGTGAAAGACCCTTCCTTTTTTTTATTATTATTATTATTTCTTTCTTGGCCAGGGAAAGAGGGAAGAGTTTGAGGGCGGCTGCTCCCAGCCCAGAAATATCTTGAGGAAATCACAGCTTGAGAAAAGAGGAAGGCGGGAGACCCACAGGGACAATGGAGGGCACAGCTTGTGAATGCAGAAATCTGAGGGCGTTAGCAGCGTGTTATCGTGTAAGTATACATGAACGAGTGCATAGTGCATGTAAATACACCTGCTAAAAACACCCACAGACCTTTGTATTCATATGAGGCTGCAGCTTACAGCTCTGGGACACGGAGAGGCTCTGGGCTCCTCATGGTTTAGGAGCCACACAGCTGAAAGCCTCTTCAGCCTCTTCTTCCTTGTCCTTCTCAACCAAATGGTGAGAAGAGGCTGAAAGCACTCAGGACTCCATCATTAAATCTCAGCCAGTGAAAGTTTAATTGCTGACTTCATCCCAGCTCCAGGAACAGCTCCTTTCCTCCCCAGCACCTGCAGGAGCCCCCCAGCACTTAGTCAGGTCCTGAACGGCAGAATCTGCCCCACGGGTCTTGTGCTGCTGGTGACGATGCCTTTGGCAGGGAGAACCCCGTCGAGTTTTGGGGAGCTAAGCCAAGTGTGCTGGAAAGGTGCTAACAGATGACACCACTCGTAAATGTAAACCCAAGCAAGCAGACCGGTGAAGTCACTGAGACCTTTTGAGCCTGAACACTCCTGAAACCCTACAGCGCTATTTTTAGAGCTGTATCCTAGATAAGAGCTGTGAGTTTGACTGGCTCTTGTTATAGACATGTATTTACCCTTCCCTAAGACAATTCCAATTCACTTTTTTTTTTTTTTTTTTTTTTTTTCCTGACAGTCTTCAGGCAAGTAGGCAAAGGATCAAAAAGGCTACGCCTTGCAAAATAAAATACGTTTGATTCATTTTTTTTTCCTTTGATCTTAGAAGATGTCTGTCCTGGGTTCTAGGTGCCCTGGAAAATATTAGAAATGCAGGGTGGGATTTTCAGAGGCTCTCCATACCATCTGTTAACTTGCAGATGATGACATCCACTTGTAGGGACAAACTCTTTGTCCCCTGCTTGTGATTCCTCATGTCTCCTCTGTTTTGGAAGCCAACATGCTCATCCAGCTCCTTCTCAAAGCCATGCTTGTTCCTCTTTCCCTTCTACTGCATTTCTACCAGAGGAATTGCAATGCAGCCCTTCCCTTGGGCCTGTGCCAGGCTCTGGGCAAAAAACAGCTGTCAATGGTAGAGGCTCCCCTGTCTTCCCCGTCCTCCAGTCTCCAACCCTCCCCACCCTGGCATCTCCTGGCTTCCCCACTACGTCCCTCTGGCAGCGATTTGCCTACCATTTGGCAAGCAGATTTTGGCCAACCACAGTAGATGAGGACCTCTCTGAAGAGCTTCCACAAATGCCAGCCCTCTGTGCCACCAGCAGACACCGGGGGACTTTTCGGGACAGTGCCAGCGGGGACAGCAGGATGCCCCTGGCAGGGGGCTGTGCTGTGAGCAGACAGAATGGGAGTGCCAGGGCTGCCAGATGTGGCTGTGAGGGCACCATCAGGGACAGCAGCAGCTTCGGTGACAACTGTTAGCCCAAAGATAAACCCTGCTGAAAACCTCCTTTGGGTGCCAGGAGAATGGCGATGACAGGGAACACGGCAGATCTCACCTGATGAGAAACAGGCTCTCAGTAGGACACGTCCATCTCTCCATCCCTTGGTTTTCACCAAGTGCCCTACATGGTGGATCTCCATCACCTCCTTTCCCCAAAATTATGGGCCCTACATGATGGGTCTTTCCCCTAAACGATGGGCAGAGAAAGGGGCTGAGCAGGTGGGGATGGAAAAAGGGACGTGTGCCTTACACCCAACCTCCCTCCTTCAGGAGGAAATTCTAATTGATCGACCCCTATTTGATTGATCACCTTGACAGGGAGGAGAAAACAAGGCAGAATGAAAAATATGAATCAGCTGGCAGGTGTGTGAATGCAGAAAGGGTGGGATGTGGTGAGTCACTATCGCTGCCTATTTCTCAGCTCTTCCGTAATCAATCTTTTTGTCTCTCGCGGCTTGACGGTGATTCATCCTTTGACATGCCCTGGTAGTGCTGCCTGCCAGCCGCTCAGCTTGGAGTGCCAGCAAGAGCTTAAAGAACTGCACCTGATCGCCACGGGAAGGCGACCAGACGTGGAACAAATGGCTCCAGCAGGAAGGCAGGTAAATAACACCGTGACACGGGCTTGGGAAGTGCTTGGTGCACTTCTGAAGATGTTTATCAAGCGTCCTCCCCTTGAGCACAGCAGAAGGGAGGCCAGCCCGTAAGCACTGCATCCCCAGAGCACCGTGGTCCGAGAGGCTCCTGCTCCACCAGCCCTGGCTGCCTGCCTGCAGCACCTGACGCTGGTGAATCCCACCAGCTGCGGGGCTCAGCATTGGTATCTGCAGGCAGCTTGTGCCTACAGCAGCTGCTGAGCTTTCTGGACCATGCAGGCTGGTGTTTTGGGCAGTGCCTTGTGTTGATTTAGCCTGTTCTGCCACGTGCTGCTGCTGGCTCCTCCGATCCATCCTTCATCAAGCCTGCTCAGCGTTGGCAGCGGCACTAAGCAGGCCTGAGGCTGGTGGCAGTCCCATAACTTGGCATAACAGCACGTTCACCTCAGATTTCTCCAGACTGGAGCTAATTCAAGGCTCTTTGTGAGAAGAGGCAAAGCTGAACTCCGTGTGCCCGTGGATGAAGTCTCGGGACTTGGCTGCTCCTGCCACCGCAATGATCCAGGCCAAGGAGAGCCACAGAGCTCAGGCATCCCTCCTGGCTGACTGGCTCCTGAGGACGCCCACGGGGACACAAGCCAAGGGGAACCACAACTGTTCAGATGCAACTTCCCTGCAGCCTACTGCCCAGTTCTGCCAGCCCCAGAGCAGCCTGGCCTTAAACACTTCCATCCACCCCACTGCACGACTATTCCTATGACAGAGGAAATCTCCGTGGACTCCAGACTGCAGGTTTCTTCTTCGTTTCTTCTTGCTTTCCTTCGTTTCCACCATCTCACGCAGAGAGCAGCAGACCTACCCAAGAGCTGTTTATGTAACTCTTACCTTTACGCCCAGGCTGAGATCAGAAAACCAAGCGTGACATCATTGTGTTCATCAGATCTGCCCTGCAAGTGCCATGCACAGGCCAAAATAAATGTTTACTTTGCTGTTCCTCAGGGTAATGGCCAACCTAGCCAAGCCACAGTAAGCTGAATTACCTTCTGACATATACCTCCTGCAGAATAACTTATCCCTTTGTCGGTGGAGATGAAGACAGAAACATTAAAAATGGGAGCATGATCCAATTTCCCAGTGCTCTAACAAGTCTGCAGAAATGGCTAAAGGAAAAAAGCTGCCTTATCGTACTTGCAAACAGGCAAAATTTACTTGGTATTCGAGTGTCCTTGTCTACACCGATGATGGACATCATCGCATTTCACTAACGCACTCCGGTCTTTTGTCGTTCCTGCCACAGTCATTCATAATGTTATCGAGTATTTCCCAGATGGATTCTCACCCTCCATGGAGGGATTTCTCCCTCCAGCCCATCAGTTCCCTGTGTGACGTACCTGGCTGCCATCCCCTTTTACACAAGGTCTTTTCACCCTGTTACAGTCCATGCTATCTTATTTGGTCCAATAACAAAGACCTTAGTGAAATCCAACTAGGCTAGATCCGTTGCATTTCCCTAAGGTATCATTTTTCTAAAAACTCAGCTTGTTATTTCTACACTGTCCATCTTTAGATAGATCCCCATAGCACTTTTTCATTTGCATTTACCCACATGTCTTTAATTAGTCTTACTGTCACACTTTTTTTTCCTACAGCCTATGTACTTCTGTGGTCAGACTGACTCAAGCTTCCCAGATGGCTTTTGGGCCACCCTTCAAAATAAGCACGATGATTGCAACTCTCCAGCCAGAGCATACCAAGCTGGATTTGGTAGCATGCCTCCTTCTCGTTGGAACTGCAATTTCATGTAGCAGCTCTTTAATATTGCCAGTTCCCTTTGGTTTGTACACAGCAAACCCTTTGGATTTTGCTTATACCATGACTCCACCGAGACAGAGACCCTCTCATTAAACAAGTTGTGCTTGCCCACGGGTTCTATGCCAGTGTCCTACTAAGAAACTCAAGCAAGGTACTCATTTAGTTTTGGAGCCAAAATGATATTATCTTTTATCTCTACCGCTTTTCACTGCGAAGCAGAACCACTTCCTCTTCCTTGTTCTCTTTTTATTTATAGAGTGAAGTTGTCTGCTGCTGGTTTCAATCCTATTTACAACGCTGAAATCAGTTTGATTTTGGTAGTTCTCCAGACACCAGTTTCCTTGCAGTCTCCCATGCTTTGTAGGCTTACTGCTTATTTCTAATGCCATGTATCTCATCTAGGCTGGCATTACACTTGACAGATGTGTGATTTACTCTGGCCACCTGTTCAAACTGGCTGTCAAAAACGAGGCCCAGAACAGTGTACGTGGCAGACCAGCGTGCTTTGCTGTTCTCTGAAAACACGAGGACAAAGAGAATAGCATCTCTTCTTGGTGCCCAGTTGGATAGACCTCGGTTTTGCCTAAGTCATAGTTTTTGGATATCTTCTTGTCTCCTTGTTCTTCCTCCTGCCAGCAGGCCACTCACTATCTCCACAATTTCTTTCTCTCTGTTGTGATGTTGTTACCTGGTTTTCCTCAGCTCTCACTCTTTTACTGCTTTTACTGTCTTTCCCTTCCTTGCCTTTACAAGTACATGCCAAACAGATGGACCTGGACAAAGAGAGATGCAACACCACCACATGGAAAGAGCTGTCTTGAGATTTGGTTGAGTACGAGTGGCGACTGTTGAAGTAGGTTTAGAAAGGGACCAAGGAGACAAGACAGTGAAGATGAAAATCACATCTTCAGATTGTTGTCCCAATCCCATCCTTGTCTCCAAGATCTAAAATATCCTTAGGCCTTCTCTTCCATTATCTTAGGTTGGATCTTAGGAAGAACTTCTTTACTGAAAGGGTTGTTAGACATTGGAGCAGGCTGCCCAGGGAAGTGGTGGAGTCACCATCCCTGGAGGTCTTTAAAAGACGTTTAGATGTAGAGCTTAGGGATATGGTTTAGTGGGGACTGTTAGTGTTAGGTCAGAGGTTGGACTCGATGATCTTTAGGTCTCTTCCAACCTAGAAATTCTGTGATTCTGTGTGATCTTTATCAGGCAGCACTAGTGGCTAAACAGTTTTGGCCTGTTTAAGCATAATATACCAATAGCATGTTCTCTACCTCACAATTTCCATCATTTTCTGTCATTCTAGGGTCACTTTTAAGACTCTCTGTGGTGGCCATCAGTTCTTCCCAATAATAAAGGGTCCAACAGAAATAAGAGAACAATGAATGGGAACCTCTAAAAATTCTGGCAAATAATTGCCTTTCCTTACAGACTGTTGGCTATACTGATTTAGCATCATGTCTTTACGAGTGCGAGGCCATTACAGATCCACCTAAGACAAAATTTGGTAGTATAAGCATCAGCCCTGCTGACCTCCTCTTGACTTGAGAGCACAGATAATATATCAGCTTATTACTGAGACAGACACCACCTTGCTAAGGCAACAGGCACACCTCAAGACGCTGAAGGAAGACTGGAGCAAAGGTGTTTCATCTGTGATAAAGGCATTTTTGATGGAAGAGGGGTGGGCACTTGACAGGCTTAAGTGGGAGGCTGTTCTAGGAAAAAAGGCGAGTGTGGGTGATGGTGCCAAGTCAGCAGCGAGACACAAAGCCAAGGGAGTGGTTACAGGGAACAGGTGAGTGTGAGGAAACAGGATCAGGCAAGATCGTGTGCCAGTGCCGATCCCATTGATTGTTAGGATTGATAGTTGCCCCAGAATTTGGTATTTGACTGACAGCTTAAATTCAGCCTTGAAATAAAACAGAACAAAGACTCCATTCTGAAACAGCTGGTTTCATATTTTCTCAGTGGACCCTGGGTATGTTGATGAAATCAATTGCTCCCAGCACCAAGGATGCATGAAGAGATCTTTAAAAAGCTGTAGGACCATGGTTTTTGTGGTCTGTCTGCTTCAACTTAACCCGTGGTCCTTGGGAATTCTGGGCTGGCTTTGCACATGTATTTTAGTGCTGAAAGGTGTAAGTGGACAATTAATAGGAGTTTTAAATGCAGGAACTTGTCTTCAGTATGCTGTTAGAAAATGACAGTACTCAACAACCTTTTTTTTTTTTTTCATTACCTAAATACTAGGAAATGGCTTCATGGTTCACTTTAGGCCCTGACAATTGGAAAAAAATAAAATAAAACCTTCAGATTTGTTTAGTTTACAACTAAGAAGTTGTCTGGATTTGAAATAATATCCAAACAATATCTGCTGAGAAGCTTCTGAGAGGTCCCATTCCCAAACAATAAAACCAAATTAAACATTTTTGCTTATCTGCTTCTGGAGAAAAGTACCCAGACTGTGCACTTTTCTTCTGGAAAGAGGCTATTTTCCTTTAAATGTCACAGTCTACCTTGATCCAGATGAACTCCCCTCTGTCATATGGCCTTTAGGACAGACCCACATTCACTTCCAAGTGGCAAAGACCTGATTGTTTTTAATGAGGACAAAACTATGCCATCAGCCATCACTTCCACCAGAATGGACATGCCCCCATGGGACAAGGGAGAATGGGAGAAGAGGGAATGGGAAAGGCCAGTGAATAGCCAAGCAATTAATGCAAACTTTGACTACACGAACTCTTTGGGGTGGTTTCAGGAGGGCATGTGTGTTCATATACTTGAAGAAAACATCCCATCAGTTTCAGCAAATTTAATGATAGACTTCGGAACACTAATGCTTCTCAATAAATAATGACTAACTTTTTTAAATGGTCTTGGCAGTACAGTGGCTCAAAGGCAAGGAGAAAGGATGAATGAGCTCTCTGTTTGGTGTCATGGTCAAGGGATAAGAAATCAGCACTGTGTGCCTGAATGACACACGAGTAAGCACCAGTTACCCGTTGTACCTTAAGAGCTGTAGCAGATGGATTACATCTGTGCTTGCCTACAGCACATCTCTGAGGATTTTCCAGACTGATCTGCAAAACACTGACAGGAAACCTGCAGTAGAGCCGCAGTTGAACCTACGTCCTATCCACTCTCCCTGTCTGCCCCGTGGAGCCATCTCTGCATGTGGAGGTACCTACTGCTGTGATTCCCAGAGAGGTTAAACGGCATAGCCCGTGGAGATGCTGTGCATCTAAAAGCAGTTTTAATCTATGCATCTTTCTTCTGTAATCACAGGCCCTGAAGCAACATAATGCCCACAAAAAGTGCTTTATTTGCATCTCTATATGAATACAACCTATGGCAGATATTCAATTCCTGTAATCTGCCAGAAACATCAACACCTTGAAGGCAAGCTCAGATAGGAAATGGGTCATTGACTCACCCTTCTGGCTTGATAATAATAATACTTAGTACTTCTTTAATTCTTTACACACATTAAACAATAAATCAATCCTCACTACGTGACTGTAAAACAGACAGACATCCCAGTCCCACAGATGGAGAAACTGAAGAAAAGTAGTTCAGTGCTTTGCCCAGCTGAGCTGCTGGTGGCTCAACAATTAGCATTCTTGTCCCCTAGTCCCGTGTGAATTGGGGGATTTAGAGAAGTCTCCAAAACATTAGTTACTTGGAGCTGGTGTCCACACTGGGAGAAAGACCGTTCCACAACACTGACATTGCGTTTATGGTCTGTATAAATTATCTACACTCTAAATAAAGCTGCCTGGCATCAAGAATTCACTGTCTCTATTTTCCACAGGGGGGTAGCAGGGGCAGAGCAGTTAAATGAATCATACTGTATCTTAGAGAGGCTCAATAATTAAACCAGAAGGGCTCGCAGCCTCTTCCTTTCTTCTGGTGACCGAATTCCGAAAGAAACCACCACCCACTCCAAGCTCGTCTTTGAACAATCTCATCTTTTGAAACATTTTGCTGGAACAGCAGCTTACATAAGGGATGACCTCTGTTAGTGGCCAATGTGCCATGCAGAAGGCTCATCCGGACAGGAGAGAGCAGAGCGTGTTTGCATGCGTAGCTTGGACGTACACTGAGCTCTTGTTTAGGGTGTCTCCAGTGAGACATCGGCACCAGCGTTACAAAGCACCAGAAGGCCACTGGTTCTGGCTGTGCCATGCCCTGGGGCTCAGCTGTCCCAGCCTGCTGTGGCTGGTGCTCGTCTGAGGTTTTCTTGGGCAAAGCAGCCAGCTTAGGGCTCTCTGTTCTGGGTTTGGAGGAGATGCTGCCTATTTCCCATGCGTCCTTTGGGATAACCTCACCCATCCAAGGACCCCCACAGCTGCTTGTGGCAATTGTTTTGTACCACCCGAAAATGCAGCATCTTTCCCACAGAGAAGCAGCAGTCGCACAGACCCCAGCTCTCCTGAAGCTTCTTTTGTCTTGGCTCTCTGTGCAGTGGCCCTGCTCTGGGCTTCTGGCAAGCCAGGCACTCTTGTTCCCAGTTTCAGTTGTGCAAAACATGTAGATGACTACTGAAATAAGGTCCTCTGTTTGGAGCAACAGATTTTTAATTATTTTTTTTTTTTATCAGGAAGGTAAAACACTCATTGCTACTCATAGCAACTGCTCACAAGTGAAAAATACCTGTTCAGAGAGCAGCTTCTTACACTTGTCCCTCTGGGATGTAACTACTCATGATTTGAATTCCCAGACCTAGATTGGACTTCTCAATGTATTTCTCTCTAAAATATACCATCTATTCCCTCACAAATGAATTTCTATAAAATCCTAGTAGTTCTCCAACCCTTTCACCACATGATCAAGTCTGTTTCAGACAAAGTTTAGCTATTATACAACGTACTCATGTTTTATTCTAAAATGACAACGTTCATTTCCTACTTTTTGAGCTTTTTCCCATTTATCCTCCATTTGACTGCCTTCCGATCACTCCTCCTCATCTTGCTCCAGCTGCTTCCTGTGAGTTTGATAGGTTTTCCACCAGCTCGTTGGGTTGGGGATAATTGTGCTTACCGGGTTCATGTCAAAGCCTGCATTTCACAGCAATGTGCTTAAACAGCAGATACTAGTTTGTAAAAATAGATTTGATATGCAGGATTACCTGGTTAAGTGCCTCTTTAATCAAAGGACACAAGTCTCTGTATCTACCTCGTTCTGGGGAGTCTCTCATCTTGCATCTCTAACGTGGGCCCTGTCACTCCACTGGGCTGTGTTTGACACTGGGAACCTCCCTCAGCACTTCCATTTACTGTTCTTTCAGGGTTAGGATAAAACATCTGAGGCCTTTTCTACCCTTACATGACTTTTATTTTTTATCATTATTAGTTAGTTAGTTAGTTTTTAACTCAAAGCCTTTCACAATGATGCAAGAAACCTCCATCTTGGGTGCCTTTACATAAAATGTCACCTAGTTTGGAGAACCTCCACTTTAAATTCAGAATAGAGGCACAGAAATACAAGCAATAATCACCTTAGTAGCACTCGGGGCCCCACGTGTCAGCACAGTCTGTACTCCATGGTCTTCCATCTGGGTTTGACAGTGCCCACTGCTTAGCAGACTCCAGTTGCTTCATTAGGGGTTCGTGTGGCAAGGGCCAGGAGGAGACTTTGTCCATCTCACTCCTGTCACATTATTTTTAGGGGGATTTGGTTCCTCTGACCCAGCCCAGTGTCAGTGCACCAGGTGGGCTGGGGGCTGGGGGGATCCCCATGGGGCTGTGAGGGCAGGGCCTGTCCCCAGGGCCTGTCTCAGTGCCCCAGCCAGGAGCAGGGCCTGTCCCCAGGGCCTGTCCCAGCCCTGGGCATTGGGCACCTCCCTGACAAGAATTCTGCAGAATTTACATTTCAGGCCAAATTCAGGCTAAGAAGCAGAGCAGGACCTGCTCATGGTTACATCTGACTCTCCTCACACATGTTGCATTCCCATGACCTTTTCACGGAATTATTATCCAGCCATTGTACCATGGCTGGTTTCATCACAGACCTGGTCCTTGCTGCATCCATCCATTTCCATCATGAACACTCTTGTCCAAGAGTGTTGTGACTCTGCCTCCGAGGCACAGGCGAGTCACCTGCAGGAAGGAAATCTCCTTTTTCCCAGCCTGACATTCACTGCCTCGTTTGTAGATGAAATAGGTATAGCCTAGGAAGGATTTAGCTTTTTTTTCCAGACCAGAGGTGGTCCTATCACACCCCAGAGTGGAGAACTGCCTGCCACCCCGAGAGCTCAAGCTTCCTGGGGAAGCTTGAACAGAGCCATGGGAGGGGTGGGACACACACCCCCAGAGCAGCCTCATGGCTCCTCCATGCAGCCCAGCACTCTCCCTTATCTGCACACCGCCAGGGCAGCATCCCACCCCGTGGCAGCTCCACGATATGCCTTTCCCCACAAAAACGCAGGACTTCTGCCCAGGGTGGCAGAAGAGGCTTGGCACAGCTCTTCCGTCCTGTACTTTGAGCAAGAGGTTGTCCAAGATAACCACTATCTCTCCACGTCCAAGGTTGCCAGACGGGTAATGAGCAAGTCCTGCACACGAGGAGGTAAAAGGGAGGGGAGAATGGGAAGGACAGATAGGACAACAGAGAGGACACGTGGATTCACCACGTTGCATCACAGACATTTAAAACAAAGTTCTTTTTCTACCTGTCCTATTACAAGCCACAGGACTCCTTTGCTTTGCTGAGGAGGGAATCTCCATTGCTGTTTCAATATGCTGCAGCGAGCTACATTAACGTGCAATTAATTACAGTGATTAATCATCAGGCAGTGTTATCAGATGAACAGCATGACATACACGAGCATATGCTAACCCCGGCTTCATGCTTTGGCAGGCTGAGGAAATGACTCCTGCGTGGCTGAGCCAAGCTCTCAGGCTGGGTGGCCCGCATCTCTGGGTGACCTCGCTCTTTGTGTGAGCTGCACCCAAATGGATTCACACACACCAGGGATCTCAGCACCCATAAAGGCGATGTCACTTCATGCAGTGCCCCTTTCCGAAGAAAAGCCCAATGTGGAAAAGGTGCTGTTGCGTCCCGCATCACTGAACGCACGCTCTGTTGCTGCACCTCCCAGATACACACATTTGGAAAGACAAATTGAAGTTGAAGGCTGTGATTTGACTGCTGGCGCTAGGTGACACGTGGTGGTTTGTTAGGCTGAATGATCTCACACCGCTAGACCAGCCCGAATGCTGAGCGGAGGACACCAGCATCCACGACCATCCAACACGTCCGGCTACCTTAGGCAAACTCTACCAGTTTTTCTGGCTGCAGGGCACTCTTTCCCTCAAACAGAAGAGTTACTCCTCTTTGCTGGACCTGGGTGACACACGGGCAAGTCAGAAGCCATTTTGGGCCAAGATCTGCAGAGGGGAGATGCCATTTGTGCACTGGTATCCTAAGCACTCATCTTAACCTTAACCTCGTTTCACTGGCTAGATAAGATCAGTGGGATCAAATTGTCCAAAGTGCCAAAAGCGATGTCTTTTGCCTTCACATCGAGAACACACCTGAATTCCTAAGAAAGCCCAAGTGTGCCAGATCAAGGATCCATCTATCTCAGGATCTTTTCCCTTCCTGGCAAAAAGGAGATGCCAGGGAAGAGTATAAGAGGACAGACCAGTAATACTGCTGCTCCGGGACGTTCTTCCTGACTCCGTGGATATCCCGGAGGAGAGGTTGCGGTTTTGCATTTAATAACTATCAATAGATATTTCTTCTGTGAATTTGAGCTCATGTAAATATTCGGCACCTACCACCTTCACCTCCTCCCTGGGAGCACAACCGTCTCCTTTCCTCTGAGCTGACCTTGCTGCCTGGGAGTTTCATTTGGTGGTGCCCAGCTCTCTGACTGGAGATCACACTGATCTCCTGCGTCCTTTCTCCCTGCCGTTCATGATTGTGTGGACTCATACCATGTTCTCTTCCACTCGTTTCTCTTCTCAGTCCATTCAGCCATCCCCTGGCCAGGAGCCTTCCCTTACTTTGGTTCAGTGCCGTGGCCCTTTCTGCTTTTTCCCAGCACTGCTACCTGCACACAGACTTTGGAAAAGCCTTGCAGATGGGAAAGAAAGCCTGGCTGTGAGCAACCTCAGCAGGAGACAGCACCTAGAGGCAGAGGAGCAAACAGACCTGTCACACTTAGGGCTGAGAGCCACCACACAACTGGCTCCTGCTCCCCTGCTCACCCAGGGTTGTATTTCACTCTTCTGAAGAGTGGTGCCGTTGCCTCCTCTGCTCTGTGTCCTCACCTGTTAGGTGCACGTCATCAGCTTCACCCCTGCCCTTCCAGGCAGCTGTGCCAGTCACGCCGAGAGATTTGGTGAAAAATCATCCAACCCCAAGTAACTTGTACGGGGAGTTGTGGAATCCATTGCCACACACTACTGGGGAGCCCAACGGCTCAAAGTGGGGATTTAAAATTTGAAGTTCCTAAATGGCTGAGACAATTCATGAGGGATGGATCCACCTATTCCACTGGGTCAATTGTCTCAGTCTCCAGAGCAGTCCCTAAGCCACTGACTAGTAACTGAGATGTCCCATATATGTGCTCCTGACCCTAAACTCCTTACCTGAGCAGTCACGTGTAGCTCTCAGGCCTGAGAGCCAAAGGCAGTTCGCACTTTCCTATGAGGTGCTTTGCTCTCCACAAAGCACCATGTTAATGAATGCTAGCTCCAGTAAAAAGCCCTGCAAAGAAAAATTCCTCTAGAGCTTTGCTCCTTCTTGTCTTGCAGCAGGGATCTTCAGGTGAGCTGCTCCACGCTCAGCTCAGCCCCACTGGTACGACTTTGTTCACAAGCAGATAAATGCACACAGCTTTTCTCCGAAGCCAGCAGGAGCCGTGTTTGCCAGCACTGGCTTCTTTGTTGTCTTTTCGCGAGCGTACACAAACAAATGAGTGATTGCATATACACAGACATGCTCGTGGCCAGGTAAGCCACACTCATAATCAGACAGCCCAGGGGAAGGCAGGGTGGGGTGGAGCAGAAGCCTACACGCCGCAGGGAGACGGCAGGAGCCGTGAGCTCCCGTCTCAAGAACTGCTCGGGGGGGCAGCCACGGAGGTTTTAACGCCGTCTGCCTTTGCTGCTGGAGAAGAGAGGAGACATGAGTGGGGAGACACGTGCCAAAACGCTGCGGCAGGCTGCCTGCTCTCACCTAACCCATCCCTTGCTGTTGCCCTCCCGTGCCACCCTCAGCAGCCTCTTTCCCGCAGCAGCCCCACACCTTCACCTTGGAAAAGCCACAGCTGGGGAAACTGAGGTCTGATGGGGGGAGGAAGGAGACATGAGGGTTTGGGCACCTGCAGCTTCTGCTGGTTGTAAGCACTGAGGGCTGGGGAATCCACTTCGTGCTCTCCTGGCTGGCTCCTCAGTGGATTCGCCCTCCTGGTTTACAAACCACACAACCACACCGGGCAATAAGGAAAATTTCATGAGTTATGTAGGAGAGCAGCAGTTCTGGTGATGCCTCCAATGATGCTTCAGACAGAAGGGCTACACCAGCTTTCTGTGTCCTCTGTGTCTAGACTAAGAACCAGTCAGAGCCATCCACGAAATCCCTGGTGTGTTTTGACCCAGGCCAGACAGCGTTTTCCCAAGCTCTTCTTGGGCACGGTCTAGGAGTTTGCATTGAGAAGAGATCCTTCCCGACAGGTGGTTAGGATGTGGCCACTGTGGTTTGGAAGCTAAAGGGAACCTAGCAGGGAGGCTGTGGTAGGGCCATGCCAGCCAGCTCCACTGGTAGAGGCCAGGCCTTGGCCTTTTTAGTGTTTTTTTGAGGAGATTTGGCTTAGGAGCTCCAGCCTCCCTTGGCGCTGGAGCTAGTTCATCACCCATCACTCTGTTCTGCCGGCCATCCATCCATCACACAGGGGCCAACGCTGCCAGTCACGCCTGCTGAGATCTGTTTGCTTGTTGCTGCGCTGCACCCACCGATCTGTGTCATGGAAAGGCCTTGACCTTCCTTATTTAGCTTTCCTAAACGCTTCATTTACACTCGTGTGCGCTGTTTTTTCCTGCTCGACGCTAAGGCTCCTCGTTTCCACATTGAGCCTCTTTGTGCTAAGATTTCCTGCCTTTTTGCTGAGTAGTTTTGACCTTCGTTCAATAAATCAATAATCTTCCCAGAACTTAATCACCACAGCCCCCCTTACTGCCTCTGCCTTTTGTTCCAGCGCTTGCCTGGAGCGTTGATGGGATGTGTAGTGGCTGCGTTGCTCTCGGACGCAGATTAGACAGAGCACCCCTTTGTAGGGTGCTGCTGCTCAGCCCCTACCCCAGCATTTCACATTTAAAGCCCACTTGCATGGCAGTCAGCTCGTCTCTGTCTCCCAGGCGGGTTTGCAAGGCCAGAGCTGCGACCAGGTGGATGATGTGCTCCGATGTCCAGCTCCAAGGGTGAAACCATAGAGCATAGGTTTCGAAGCATGCCCAAGATAACTTTGTCCTTCCTCTTTCCCATTTTCCCCTAATTTATGGAGAATGTGTTGACAGCTGCAGCTTCTCTGATGCAGCAAACTTGTAAGGGGGTCCACATCCATGGGGTGCTTGGTTTCCCTGGGTGGCCAGATCCCCTGGGTTTAGCAGCTGTTCCTCTTGGCCCAAGGTGACACACTCGGGAATAAATCTGTAGGGCAAGGCTAATCTCATTTCAGGGAGATCCTGAGAGCGAGGGGTTCCTGGGACCAAAGGTTTGGAGCTGATACCTCATTAAAGCACCAGTCCTATACTGGTTCTGTAGAAGGGAACCTGGCTAGTCACCTTGGCTGGATCTTGAAAGCCCACAAAGCGAGCAGGCAAAAAAAAACAACTTGGGCAGGTTCCTGGGCTAGAGTCTGTTTCATCAGTCCTTCACCAAAGCTAACACATTTCCACAGGTCAGTCTTTTCTGACCATGCAGTCAACACCAAGAATGGACTTCTCAATTGAAAAGGAAAACAAAAAACTATGAACATTTCTAAGGGTGTTTCTATTCCTCCAGAACAGGTCTCTTCACCCCACACCAAGTCCAGATGGATGCATTTTTTTCAGAGCTCATCCATGGTATCCCGGTAGCAAATTCTCTTCCTTTAGCAGACTGCTTCCCACTTTGACTTAAAAAGGGAAACAGGCCCTCAGCCAGAGTTTAGATCTAAATTCAGATCTACAGAGTGGTGCTCTTTCCATCTCTGTTTGTATTTGGGCCTGTCTGGCTTCCTAGGGTGAAACTCCTCTTCCAGATCTGCACAGCAAATACCAGCTCTGCTATTGTGCTCTCCGCTCCCCCCTTTGGCATACAACTTGCTGGAAATCAGCACATCTAGGGAGATCGGTCCAAACTGCCATGGGAAACTGGCTATTTTTCTAAAATACGTGATACAGATCAACCACAGGTTACTGCCTAGATTACTAGCTCGTGGTACTCATGAGATCAGACTAGGTGATCATAAAGGTGCCTCCTGGCTTTCAGACCTATCAGCCCTAAATAATGCAGTAATGAAGTAACATGGAACAAAGCCACATTTGTTCATGTGCAAGGCATGTTAATGATGTTCCTTTTAAAGATGGGTAGATGGAGCGGCGGATTGATGCACTGAATTTCACCTCTAGGGACTCGGAGTTTGGTTACGAGACAAACGAGTTTGATAGCATCAAGTAAATACTCAATGGATATTCGTCTCCATCCCCAAAACCGCCATGCAATTTGGCAGGAGCAGCAGTCTGTGCTCACGAGACGTCTAGAGGTGCTCAGGGCATTGGCAGTCCTTTGGGAGGAAGCATCTGACGGCGCTGTGCCTGGCCGTAGCCAGCACCCTCACCCTCTCGCTTCCCCACGCACTGGCAGCACGCTGCTCCCCAGAACCACTGCAGAGAAAGCACAAAATTAAAACTGAAAGAAGGGGGAAAGAGACGTATTTGGGTTCACAAAATGAGCTAATGCTGGGGACTAGCTGGACTGCATATGGTATCGGCTTTGATGCGTTATTAGAACTGTGAAAACTTGCAGTGTTTCAAGGAAAAGATTTTTTCCAGGCGTGAGATCAAAGCAAAAGCTAAATAATATTGGGTTAGAGAAGAGGGAACTTTCAAATGGCTGGTCTTGACTGTTTATGTATCTAGAAATGTTGTGATAGGAGCAGCCCTTTTCTATAGGGCCCAGTAACAACAGTGTAAATCAAGCATTAACCAGAAATAGACAGCAAATTATCTATTTTTCTAAAGAGACTTCTAAGGGAGCTGCTTTTTAGGGAAGGAGAAAAGGGTTCTGTTTTTCATAGCAGAAAAACACTCATCCAGGAGGCATCACAGTATCTTTGTCCCAAAGCATAACAACGTTAGATATCAAATAACAGCTCTGAAACAGCTGATAAAACTGCACATGGGCATGGTTTGACACAGAGGCACGAGGACACAGCTCAAAGTGATCTTCTCACTTGTTTGATGTCTTTTTAGACTCCTTGCATAAAGAATTCTTATTGCTTTTAAAAAAAGAGAGAGAGAGAGACAAGTCTGTGCAGTCTAGAAGGTGAGGAAGTTTTGCCTGGAAAGTGTGTCCCTGTTAGTTTAGACGTTTCATTTTAGCAGCCTTTTGGAAACCAGAATGTCTGAATTTTCACACGGAACAGCAGTGTTCGCAGGACAGCAGGGACACAGCACTGAGGCACGACAGTGGAAATTCGGAGACTCGCTGGCCGGCTGTGAGAAGAAAGAAAGAAAAGACAAAGAGGAGATGCATGAGGCTAAGACTAGGAATAGAGGGATGGCTTCACCCTTCTCAGTGCCAAACGTGATCTGATCTAATTGCACATGTTTCCTCAATAGGTATGGCAGAGACAAACCCCTCTGGGGAGCCAGCCTTCCCGTCCCAAGACAGGTGCTGAAGGCAGGGGCTGAACTGCCCACAAAGGTGCCTCTTTCCCCTCCACCAGCTCCCGGAGCCAAGGTGCCTCGCGGAGCCAAGACGCCTAATTGCCAGGTGGCTAAGACAAAGCGAGATGCATCACCCCCACAGCTAACTTACCTAATCATCATGACTCTTGTTATGTTTCCAGACGGGAAGAACAGCCAAATACTTTCAGTCTTGGATATGTTTATACGAAGGAACACAACAAGAAAGAACAAAAGTAAGGTCTCCCTCCGGGACACGGCCACGGTCTCTTTTCTGAAAGGCTTTTGGTGAACAGAGTAAAATAGCTGCTTCTCCAGACTGGGGAGAACTTTGTTTTTCCCTGTGAGGTTAAAAATCAGCCTTTTGTGTAGGGTTCACCTTGCCTGGATGGTATCGGTGTCTGAGCGACACTGCTCAGGCCCATTCATAAAGCCAAGAAAAAGAAACCTGACGATCTGCTTCCTCCATTAATTGCAGACTACCGTACTTCCAGGCCAAATTCAATTGTTGTTGCAGAGAAGAGAATCCAAAAGTAGCACAGGCTCTTTCCTTAGCCCATTAAGGAAACACGGCCTGTTCTGAGAGCGACTTTTTCAATGACAAAGACCAAAACCGCAGATGAGGATGAGGAATTTTAAAAAGACCTTTAAAAACATCTCTTTCATTCCAATGTCTCTATAAAAAGATGGTGCAATTTGCATCCCTCTGCATACAGCCAGGCTGGTAGGTTTTGAGTAGCAAACATACCAGGCTTGGCCATCAGCCAACAATTCCCAGCTGTGGCACGAGTGACACCCAGCCACCAAAACTCAATAAACCCACTTGGTAGCTCTGGTCATTATGGCTTACTGATGGTGCGTAGCCATTGAGCTCACGGTCAGACCTTTCCTCCTGCACGATGCTCCATCACGCTGAATGTCCCAGACCTGCCCTTCTCCCTGGGGAAGGAAGAGCTGAGCCCCTCTGAACTCTGCTGAACAGAAGGCCAACAGCAGACATTGTGTCTACAGATGAAGGTGCCTTCATGGTGAGAACAGGTGGATCCTCACGAGTGGGTTTAGAGGAGCGTGAGGCTGCATTCGGTTCATTCACAATGAGATGGTGTTTACTTGTTTCTTGACTGAAGTCTTGAAATGCAAGTCAAGCAATGCCAACACGTCAGAGATCCAGTTTCCATGGCTGGAATGGTGTTGTGAAAATATTTGTGCATACATTTATATGAATAGACATATATTTATAAAAGTATATACACGCATACGTGTTTGTCTAGAATGAGGTTTGTTCATAAGACAGAAGGCCAGAAAGAGTGTACCTCCATGTGTGCACATACATATGCCTGCACAAACATGCTTATCTGTATAAATAAATAAAATAAAAGAAGGAAAATAACACAGGGAAAATCAAGAAAGAGGCAAAAGAAAGAACGGTATGAGACAGACAGGAAAGCCATGGAGTAGCTGAAGTTGTAAAGCTGATCATACATCCTGTGTGACCAGGATGCTCCCTCGTCGGAGGAGGGAGCAGCGCTGTACACTGCAGGGCCCTGACGTAGGTGTAAATCTGCAAGGTGTTACAGCAGCACCCAGACGTGGTCCTGGAGAGCAGAGACTTGACTGCTGTTGCTCTCTCTTGCTCAGCCCTAGATCTGGAACAACTTTGTTGGAGCCAGAGGAGTTACTCCAGAATTGTACCTGTGGCAGAGATAAAATCTGCTGCGCGATGGATTAGGATTTGTGTTTCCAAAAAGAGGAATCTGTCAAAGGAAGCAAAGAAGAAACAGAGGAATGTGAGCACTCTGCCTCACACTCTTTGAAGTGCTGTGTCTTTTACAAGGGAGTAACCTAACCCACGTTTATTCCCGTGTTTTTCTTCCACAATTTACTCCAGAGATTTTCTTTAAACAATAAATAGGAAATACCCTCACATACAGCTGTGCAGGATATCTACTTTACAAGCCTTTTTTTCCAGGGTGGGAGCTCGCCTGCTAGGCATCAGAGTCATGGAAAGAAACTACTGAACGTGATGCAGGAAGCAACAATGCTGGCTTTCTAATTTAATGTCCATTCCACACCAAAGTTCACTGGAGCAGATATCCCTAGGTGACTACCTGCATGAAAACTAGATGAGCTCCAGCTACAACCATCCAGCAAAAATGCTATCAACCTCCCTGCAGGGGTCTCCTTAATGTTCATAACAATCAGGGTAAAATGCAGACCTTCTGAAGCTGCTCTGCAATGGCACGCAGTCCTGCAGACCATTCACTAGGAATATAAGTGATAACTTGGAAATTCCTAAGAGGATGCTCAAAATGTCCTGGTCTGGACAGAGATGTGGAAAAGACTGAAATGGTCTCAGATTTAGGCACTAGAAGCCCCTAAAATGTATTTATGGGTCTGAGTTGGCAGGTATGCTTGAGAAAATCCTACTCAGAGCAAGGCTATGTGCAGCCTGGACTGCGAGATTTATAATGTCAGAAGGTGACGGGGTGAGAAGCAGCCTTGTCATCAGGAGATAGAAACAGACCAAGCTGTGTCCAGAGACCGATCACACTGACTTGGAAACACATTTGATAGAAAGCTGGAGGTGCTTCTGAGCTGTGTCCAGGTTTATGGTTCGGAGCTGAGTATGAACCAGCCAGGTACCTCCGTCCTGTCTGCAGGTAGCACAGCTTTGCATTTCAGGTGCCTGCATGGGCTGAGTGTTAGGCAGAGTTTCAAAGTGTGATGCTGTTCTGAAAAGCGAGGAGGTGAAAGTGGGACGGTAGGTCTCTAAGCTGATTCCCTCTGTGACTCAGATCAGATATGCCCAGCTTGCAAAGGAAGATGAGGAAGAGGTTCTCCCTCACCTTAATCTGGGAGCCAGGTTGGTTGTTTTACACTGTAGTCATTAATTCTGCCTGATTTTGCCCAGGGAAAACAGACAGCCATTTATCAAAGAATTACTCAGATGATGCAGTAAAGAGCTAAAATACAGCTTTCTACCCATGAAAACACGGGCAATCCTCCTTGGTGAACATTAGCAGAGAGTGAGTAAGTGTGTATTTATAAGCTGCGGCGATCAGTGGATAGCAGCCTCAGTACACGTGGGGTCTGATTTTAAGAAATGACTATATTCCTCAGCCACTTTTGCAGTCACACTGGGATTGCCTGGTCATTTCAGAAAATCTGCTTCAGCTCCAGCTGTGGGCTTTCTCCGCAAGGTTTTCATTTGTAGCTGTGCAGCATTTCAAGCTTTGTGTGTACCTGTGGCCCCGTGCACCAGGCAGAGAGAGGACTGAGCCCAGATTTAAAGTCCTGAGCCTGGGAACTTGGTAGGAGGCAGAGGAGCTACATCTGAGCCACATCGTTTTTGAAGTGTTCCCAAACACACTCACAGTAATACCATTAGCTGTCCCTGCTTGGCTGAAGCACCCTTAATACATCCCGTTAAATTCAGGCAAATTAGCGCTGTTAGCTCACTCACCAAGCCGTCCCCGCTTTTCCTTGCAGGAGGCAAGCCAGGCGAGGTGGCTGGCGCCCTGCCACACTGTCCGAATGGCATTGCCACTGCCAGAGTGACGGGGTCGGCACAAGCCACCGTTCACCAGGTCCAAGTCGGGTTTTGCTCCATGACTACAAAAGGAGAGAAGCTAATTCAGGCAGGAAGAATATTCTGGCAGTGGTTCCTGGCAAGCGCCAAGGCCTTATTTATTATTTCATGCATTTTCTTTCTTCTGCTCATACAGTCAGTTCAGATCACATTTTGTCTTCCAGAGATAAATTAGAACCCGCAATGGGCTTCAGACCAACCTAGATGGAAGCTGCTTAAACAGAGCATGAATTTGCCCCTCTACCTTTGCTCTGATTTAAGGAAACATGCATGCCCAGATTATTTCACCTGAGGTAGCCAAGCATTAATTAATTACATAAAAGCATTTGTGAACCTGTTAAAACTATCTATTAGATGAGCAGCACTGCTATCTCCACCATCGCTCTAAACGTTTTAATTAATTTGGGGGAATTTACACATGCACGCTGTCTGCCAAATTCAACAAAAAACTTGCTTTATAAACTAATAATAGCATTTGCTTTCACTGTGAAGGAGTTATGCAAGCTCTGTATGTGCATGTAAGGGGAGAGGGTGCTGGGTTCTGCACAGAGCCAACTGCTGCTTGGTGATTTACCAGCAAAGCTTGGTGATTTACCAACAAAACACCTTTCTCACCAATATCACATTTGCGTTAATGTCAGCAGAGGTGCAGAGAAACGTGTGCTCAGTGTCTGACAGGATCGAGCCCATCAAAAATAGTAAAAATAAATAAATAAATAAATAAATATTTAACATACTGAGAAAAATCACTATTTGCTTTCATAGAGCTATCGTGAGGCAGCAGTGGCTGGTGCTACCCTCTTTTTCTGCAGCAGATTTCACATTGCATGTAGATAATATAACTGCACATCTGGACTCGACTGCTGGGAATTTATGGCCAGTGATTTTCAGAAGGAAAAATTACTTCTCCGTTTGACAGAATTTAAGAGGATAACCCATTCGTTAGGTAGCCTGGTAAACAATAAAATCCTAATCATCTTTGGTGGATTAGCCACACAGGGCAAGAAGCAAGGCCTGCACAGATGTGAAGAAGCTTTGCTGAACAGGGAAATCTCAGCTCGAGGAAGGCGCAGAGCCTGCTCTGGTGGCACTTTCCTCCATGGCCACAGGAGGAGGACATGGCCTGGCAGCCAGGCTGGGTGGCATGGGAGCACTTGCTGTGGTATTCCCCCATGTCCCAGCACTGCTGCCCACACTGGCCGTGCTTCTCCACATGCCCCAACGTCCTCCAGCTGGAGGTGGATGTCCTGCAAACACCCCAAAGATCCCCCTGTCCCCACATGTTCCCACCCCAGGGTAGGCCCGGAGCCACCAGGCCTGGTTGCCCCGCTGCCTGTCCTCACACCACCTCTGCCCGCCGCTGTCCCGCTCCACAGCACGGAGGCGAAGGTATTTTCGGGAGCACTTAGACGTCGAGATAGGCATCTGGCCCCAGCCCTTCAAAGGTGCCGAGGCGGTGCCGTGCTGCAGCTCGGGTTAAACCCACTGCAGCGGGAGCTGGAGTGCCCCTGCGCTTGAGGTTTCTCTCCAGTTTAACTACATCACTCCAAATCCACCTAGATAAAGCGATACAACCCTTCTTGTATAGACAAGACCGTAATCTCTGCGTTTCATCTCTCCTCGCTATTGTTCCTCCTGGCCCGGGCCTCCTGGCAGCCCTGAGCACTAATCACAGTCAGGTACAAGGATTCCTAGGGACGAGCAGAAAACTACCCCGCAAATTCATTTCCACTTGTGCTTGGCACAGGGCTGGCGCTCCAGTCCCCCGAGGCTACCTCCGTTTCGACATTTCCAGCCTGCAAGACTCAAATTTAACATTCAAAACGCATCTCCTTAATTTATCTTCTTCCCTTGATATTATCTTCCCCGTGCTGCTCAGTGATTTGTTTGTCGTTGTACCTACAGTGGTTTTGACGAAGATCCCCCTTCTCCAGCATCCCGGCACTCAGTACACCACATCACACTGCCGCTCCGTCAGATTGCATCTCCTCTCTTTGAGGGGCCCTGAAAGTACAATTTTAAGAGAAATGTGGGGAATCCCACTCACCATCGGGCCTGTTACGGTCACCGATGCTGTGCTGCCCAGCAAGGCCTGCTGGTGTGAAGGTGGCCCCAGGGTGGTCCTGCCGCCTTGGGCAGCTCTGTCCTTTGTGGTCATCCACCTCAACTGCTTGTGCACGTCGTATTGTGCACAAATGAGAAGGTCCCAGCCATGCCATGCAAGGACTGTGTTAGTGTCCCTACAGATGTTCACTCTGGCCAGACCCTCTTCATCCCCTGCATACCAGGAGCTCACACCCTGAGCCAGCCTTCACCTGAGAGCTGAGCCTTCCCAGCTCTATCCCTTTAATCTTTTGATTAGGCAGATGGCTCTGGATGTATAAAAATGAGGTTGGGGGTGTTGCTCGAGGTGAATGCTGAGCTCTCCCCTGCTCTGACCTCAACCTGGGTAAAGCAGAGGAGACAAATGGCAGTCACATCTGACTTGGGTCAGACTCTAGCCTGGTGGAGGTAGAAGTTGTGTTTTGTAGAAGCTGCCATAATAGAAGCTCACAACAACATCTTTGGGGCCTAGGTTATTACAAAAAAGTAATCATCAAAACCTTTAAACCAGTCAATATTCATGCAACGCCCGAGCCCTCCTAGCCTCACTTCCTGTGCAATGTTTCCCAACAGTACCTGCAACTCAATGTGCAGCTGGTACCCTTGGAAAGACCAACAAAAAGAACGATTTCTGTTTAAACAAGATTTGGAAATCAACTCGGAAATCTTCTGCAGGCTGGTCCCCATATCTCAGCAGGCTCCATTCTAACATCAGGCACAAACGTGAGGAGCTGTCAGTAGACATGCAGCAGCTCTCGGGGCTGCGTGAATACCATTTCTCCCTTGCAAAAGCTCTGGGCTCGCGGCAGGGAACCATTTGCAGTTGCTTAGAAAGCGAGGAACAACACACGGCATGCGGTCTGTGGCCTGCGTGGGCACACGGAGTCACATCCCCTTCCTCACGCTGTTCCACGGCCAGTAGTTATTTCACTTACCATGAGCTGCACTTGCTCTTCATCCAGGTAAATGTGTGCCTGTGCTTGGCGTACCGTGTCAGCTGGAAATACCAGAAGGGAAATTTGAGCAGACACATCTGCAGGATGTGCAAATCAGCACAGAAACGAGGAATTTGGCAAGTCTCTCGGAAATGATGATAGCGGTGTTTTCTTTTTTTACATCCCATGCCTTTTACTCATTCAGCTGGGACACTATTTCCTATTTCACGACATTTCCACATTGCATATCTACTGGGAATGTAAACACGTTCCAGGATTCAACTGCAGCTTTTTTTTGGGAGAGAAGTCACAAACATCTGCTTTCTAGTGTCACAGCCGGGGAGGCGCAGACCACGTGGGGAAGTGCTCCATGGAGGAGTGACGCAGACCGAGACAGCCCTGATGGTGAGCCCTGCACCATGGGGCCAAGCAGGATGAGCTCCACGAGCCATCCAGGGATCTGCAGCTCCTCGCAAGGAGATGAACTGCTCTGGGACCAGCAATGGCAAAGCCACGGCCTAGAAATGGAAAAAGCAGGGGTGCTTGTCGACAGCACAGAGGGGGAAAATGAGTGTCACTGCCTAGGATGCTGGAAGAGGTGATGGGTAGAGGCTCAATGGACAGAGATGCATTTTTTTCTTTCCTATAGAAATTAATATAACCCAAGAGGGAATGAATGCTTGCAGGGGTTCACAAAATGCACATTGTTTCAGTGCCCAGGGGCAGCATTGAGGGTGCAGAGGACGTGGACATGGGGACAGGACCATCATCACTGAGGGTTTTCAGAGGCTGTTTCTGGGGGACACAGAGATGTGGATGTCCCTAGGCCCTCGTGGCTGTATTCCAGGGAACAGAAGCACTGCTGGAACCACCACCCCTCCCCACTGACTCCTTTCAGGATCCTTTGAGCCAGCCAAGGAGAGCAGAACAACCCCAGTGCCCTCACAGGACAGCACAATTGTTCCCTGCAAGGCGTGCTGTCTACTGAGGACCACAGCCTGTATGGTGTAACACACACAGAGTCATGCACAGGCTTTGGTTTACAGCTTTCCCCATTTATACGATCTCATTTTAGTCTCTACTTCACTCTCCCCAGTTTGGTATGATAATACCAGAGCACTTTGCTGTCCCCTCTATAGTCGATCTTGCACTTTACTCTTACAATCCCTTCCCCGATATTAAATTTCTGCTCCATTTTCTGCTTCTACAGAGACACACTCTCTTCAAGGCAGTGCAATGCCATCATGTAGCTATTTTTTGGAGGTTTGGCCCTAAAAATCCAGCCAAAAGGGCTCCAGAATTGGTGAGGAATCCAGGATTGCTGTTCCAGCTGACTGCTCTGTCCCCCTGCTCTGCCTGCTGCCTGGGCACCTCCTCTGCCTCGCGCTGCCTTCACCAATGGAGGAGGTCATTGCTTCTCCTGTTTTGGGCTAGTGGTAATGCCAGCTCACTAGATTCTGGCATGGAGATGGCTTATAGAAAACATAGAAGAAATGAGGGTGGGTGCTCCCACAAATCACAAAATATCCCAAGTCGGTAGGGTCCCACAAGGATCATCGAGTCCAACTCCTTGGTCCCTAAAGGACCACCCAAAAAAATCACACCATATGTCTGAGAGCATTATCCAAATGCTTCTTGAGCTCTGATGGGCTAATACAGGAAATTCATGCCATCTGCTATTTCCTACCAGACGTTACTGTTCTTGCTACTCCGGCCAAAGCACATTGAGTCTTCAACCAACAGAGTTTGCAGCCAGGCACCTTACATTTAAGCTGGCATCAATCCCTGCTCCATAAAGCATGGCTGGGGATGGTGACCTGTGGCCAACGGAGGGCAGCAGCCTCCCGAAGCACCCCATGAATCATGCCAGTCACCAGCTCAGGCATCACCAAACCCCAAACCAGGCAGTCATGGTCACTGTCATAGGACCTTCTACACGCGGTCTTAAATAAGCTCTGAGGTTAATAACGAGCACAGCATCTCACACAGAGAACCCTGATACATCTGCTAATTACCCACACAAGAATTAAGTTGTGATAATTAGAAGATCAGATAATGATGCCTGGGAAACACCAGAGCAGAAATGTTGGTTCAGTAATGAGATGCATGTTAAGTACCTCATTTTGACACTGTCTCCCACAGCATTCTCCTCAAGAAACTGGCTGCTCTTGGCTTGGACTGGCGCACGCTTCGTTGGGTTAGAAACTGGCTGGATAGCCGGGCCCAAAGAGTTGTGGTGAATGGAGCCAAGTCCAGTTGGAGGCCAGTCACTAGTGGCGTCCCCCAGGGCTCGGTGCTGGGGCCGGTCCTCTTCAACATCTTCATCAATGATCTGGATGATGGCATTGAGTGCACCCTCAGTAAGTTTGCAGATGACACCAAGCTAGGTGCGTGTGTCGATCTGCTCGAGGGTAGGAAGGCTCTGCAGGAGGATCTGGATAGGCTGCACCGATGGGCTGAGGTCAACTGTATGAAGTTCAACAAGGCCAAGTGCCGGGTCCTGCACCTGGGGCGCAATAACCCCAAGCAGAACTACAGGCTGGGAGAGGAATGGTTGGAGAGCTGCCAGGCAGAGAAGGACCTGGGAGTGATGGTGGACAGTCGGCTGAATATGAGCCAGCAGTGTGCTCAGGTGGCCAAGAAGGCCAACGGCATCCTGGCTTGTATCAGAAACACTGTGACCAGCAGGGCTAGGGAGGTGATCGTCCCCCTGTACTCGGCTCTGGTGAGGCCGCACCTCGAGTACTGTGTTCAGTTTTGGGCCCCTCGCTACAAGAAGGACATCGAGGTGCTAGAGCGGGTCCAAAGAAGGGCGACGAAGCTGGTGAGGGGCCTGGAGAGCAAGTCCTATGAGGAGCGGCTGAAGGAGCTGGGCTTGTTCAGCCTAGAGAAGAGGAGGCTCAGGGGTGACCTTATTGCTCTGTATAAGTACATTAAAGGAGGCTGTAGAGAGGTGGGGGTTGGCCTGTTCTCCCATGTGCCTGGTGACAGGACGAGGGGGAATGGGCTAAAGTTACGCCAGGGGAGTTTTAGGTTAGATGTTACGAAGAATTTCTTTACTGAAAGGGTTGTGAGGCACTGGAACGGGCTGCCCAGGGAGGTGGTGGAGTCACCATCCCTGGAAGTCTTCAAAAGACGTTTAGATGTAGAGCTTAGGGATATGGTTTAGTGGGGACTGTTAGTGTTAGGTTAGAGGTTGGACTCGATGATCTTGAGGTCTCTTCCAACCTAGAAATTCTGTGATTCTGTGATTAACAGCTGGGGTGTGATTGCCAGTGCCAGCCTCAGTGTGATAACAGCAATAAGACTCGACCTCCAAAGTGAAATGGACATTTTCTCACTGATTTATATATATATATATTGGCAAATGAAGCAAATGAAATCATGTGGAAAAACTTGTTTTTCACACAGTTTTCAGCATGAACCAGTTTTCAGTTTTCAGAACTGTGAACATCACTGAGTTTCACTCCTTGGAGTTGATTAACTTTCTCCTCCCTCCCAAGAGATATGGGGACAACCCAAAGGGACTTGAAAAACCTGGGCAATAAGATGATGGGAGGATTCAGCATCACTGTGGGAGAGTCCCTTTAGCCACCAAAGTGAAATGGTCACAGGACAGAGACATCATGCTTTGACTTCACCCCCAGCTCAAAAAACTTCAGGAAGAAATAGCCCAAGCAAAATTTATTAAGTGGGTCGGACGGAGTGAAATAGACAAAAGTTACAGCACACCTGTAACAGGGTTATGACCAAGTTCTCAAAGAGAGCTGGAGTAGCCTCTTCTTCTTGTGTGCTATGTGTGGCATCTTAAAGAGATTCCCATTTCAGAAAGTGCTGGAGCAACAGAAGAGGCTGCCCAGAGAGGCGGTGAGGTCTCCTTGGAGATATCCAAAAGCCGCCTGGATGTGGTGCTGGGCACCCTGCTCTGGGTGGCCCTGATTGAGCTGGGGATGGAGCAGATGCTTCCAGAGCTCCCTGCCAACTTCAACTGCTCTGTGATCCAGTGATTCTGTGTTACATTTGCTTGAAAAGTGAGCTAAATTCAGGCAATTAATGAATCCTTTTTGGAAACTTTGGCCACCCTACTGTAGGATATTCAGAAACAGTCTGTAGTTGGTAAAAGCAACACTTAAAGTATCTACGATTAAGCCAAAATCAAATAATGAGAATAGCTGCATCAGGGGTGGTAGCCTTCTTAAACCAAACTGAAGGAAAGAGGGGGATAGAAACACCAGCCACTGAAGTAAGTGGAGAGGTTATCCACCTCTGGAAAACCTACAAAAGAGGGATTCAGCACAAAAAATGAACCCACCCCTACAGGTGGAATCCCATCTTCAGTTTGTTCAATCTCACAGCACGTCCGGCCAGAGGTGGATGAGCTCCTGCTAGGGAGGACCACCTACCCTGCCCAGTTTTGTTTTGCTAGTTATGATGCCATAAAAACTTGTCTGTCAGAGGAGGGACTGCCTCGATGTCATCTGCTGGCTGTGTGACTGCCCTCTGGCCAGATTTGGCACTGTGGCAATACCAGGTAACTTCCTCTGAGAAACACGGTTCAGTTTTTTATCCAAATACTTTGCAGACTTCTGAATGAATTTAAATACCACACAAGCAAGCAAGCTCAGGAAGCTACAGGACAGAATTCAAGACAAATTCTTAAGCAATCTATCATCGAAGGAGATGGACCGTGGCAAAGGATTTTCCAGCTGTGCCCACTCAACAACATCCCTCAAAGACAATGCTATTATGAGTGTGCATTTGCAGCCATGTACACAAGGCTGTGACGAAGGCCTTTTTATTGTGTTGAATCCTAAAGTCACTCCCTGGAGAAGAATTGGCCTTCCTGTCCAAAGTACGGTTATTAAACTACCAAGCACTTCATAGCTGGGGAAAAGAGTTCATTATGAGTGTTCGTCAAAGCTTATGAAGACACAGAAAATGCTGAAAAGTATTTCTTCAGCAGCTGTAGATATTACTTATAGATTAAAATAGGAGTATATACTACAGAGTTGTTTGGGGTTTTTCTTAAATCACTGAAGGCTGCTAAATTGCCAAATGCTTGCTCTGCTCCGGACATACTTTGATAGCTAACTGGCAGAACATTAGGATTATGGAATAGGGCTCAAGATATTTAATCATTAGAAGCCGGTGTCTCCAGCCCGTGATTCTAAAGGTAACATCAGTCCGTACTTAATTAAAAAGTGATACAACTTCTAACTTGTAAGCCAGTGTTTTGGGTTGGGTGAGATTGCAGAAAGGGTACTTTCCAACTAAAGATTTCTCCCGCTCAGCAGATTTCTGTCCAGAATATTTTGTCTACTCCATGATTTTTATGAGAGGACACTGAACTGAAACCAAGCTTTGGACAAAAGCATATCTATCTGAGAGTGGTACCTATAAATGGTCCAACATTATAAATTGTGACCTGGTGGACGCAGTGGGATTACACAGGGGATCTCTCCATGTACAGATCATGAACTCAGGCTGGTAACACGAAATTGCAGTACCACTGAGTGTCTTAGCATCCATGCCAAGGCTGTGTCACCTAGACTGAAGGGAATCTTTAAAAATTAAAGCCAAAATTAAATATTATTTTTGGAAAAAAACAAAAACAAACAAACAAAAAACATATCTAAATAAAAATAAAATGCTAGATAAAATGTTTTCTTCCTGATATTTCTACAGAAGAACGAGGGTTGGCAAGCAATCCCAACAGAGAAGAACAAAGCAATTGGATTAGTTCTGCTTTTTAAAATCTGCAGGTCTCAGGAGGGTGCAGGAGACCTCAGAAGGAGCAGGGAGGCCCAGCAGGGGCAGGTCACAATATCGCAGCAGAAGACCAGCTACATCAATGCAGTCTGTCCTAGAAGAAGGATTTTGTGAGGCAGGGGACACTGCCCTTCACCCAGCGAATATCCAAGAAGAAACTGAACATGGAGCCACACATGGACACACACACACACACGTTCTGACTGATTTTTTCATGCTAACTCATTAAACACTGATTGTCTTCTTACGGTGTTTACAACATCCATTATGGCTTTTTCACTTGTCCCTGAGCATGTGAAATCTAACCCCAGGACTGGGGCTGTTATAGGCCCAGAGGAGCTAGTCCCACTTCTAGGAAAAGGTTGGAGGGAGTAAGAAATCTGCTGCTTAACAGGGGTGTTAAGTGGGTGAAGAAAAGGATTGTGTCACAGCCTTCTTGGAAGAAGGGAAATGGAAGAGAAGAAAGGTCCACCACGATGCATCCAAACACACAGGCCTGAAGACCTTCTGCCCAAAAGAGCTTTTTGAGAAACCCCAGGAGACGAAATGCTGGCACCAAGTCCTGTGTTGGTGCCTGCCCTCAGAGAGAGGCCCGAATGCTCCTGCACCCAGGGCTCCGGGTGGCCTCCACCTCAGCCCTCCTGCTTGCTGCATCGTTCCCACCCAAACACAGCTCAGCAGGACAGAGCAGTGCCTACAGCACCAGCGTGAGAGTCCCTAGGGAAGACTAATTAGAGCTGAACAATGAGTTGGACACCCTCAGCCCCTGCACATAAATAACAGCCCTGCGAGCGGCCTAGCGCACCTCAGGGAAATGTGCGGTGCCAAGAGCTGCAGCCCTCGCCATAACACAGCCACAGGCAGCAGGAGCCACAGAGGGACCCAGGGAAGTCATCTCCCCTTCACTTGCATAATGCAGAATAAAATGAGGTCGTTCCCATGAGCAGCACAGCTGTGTAGGACTGGGCTTTAGCACAGTGCTCCTCCAGCACTGTCTTCCTGAGATGAAGGCTGCCTCGCCATTCCTCTTGCTGTGGTTGGCAAAAGAGAGGACAGGAAAAGAAATGATGCTCTACCCGATTATCCTTTTGTCAGAAGTCATTGCACCTTTGGGCCATAAAGCCTAAGGCTGCTTTCAACAATCTGTCAGCTGCTTTTGCTGCAACTCCTGTTGCTACCGGAGCCTGATGTAGGCTACTGAGTTACCATACAAGCTGGCACAGAAACGTAAAGCAATAAAAAGCTTACCCGTCATAAGGTACTAAGCAGTGGTAGGAAAATTGACTAATTAAAAAGCTTTTTAAGCTGTCCTGTCATGGTTGTTTTATTTGAAAACCATTTACTGAAAATGAGCATTTCCTCTCTAATTTGTGCTCCTTCATAGGGGATTATCATCTGATTGCCACAGTTTGCACCGCTTGCCTACGTCTGCATGATGTGGCACGGAATGATTTTCGGGGCTGCATCATCCACCCCAGAGAGGCAAGATGCCAGGCAGGGGGAAGGTGGAAGTTCAGAGCCAAACTCCCTGATAGCTTGCACTTTTAGCTCTGCCATAGCCACAACCATCCTGCAAACAAGGGGCACCATAGAAAGAAGTGCAACCAGAAAAAAAGGCCAGGAAATTATGTGGCACAAGAACTAAAAGCTTAGTCCTAGTAGATGTCCCAGGACTTGCGACGGCTTGTTTAATAGTCCCACTCTTCAAAGGCTATTTCATCTGGCCCTTTGAGGAAGAGAATGTGTTTCTGGGCCCTCCTGTTTCATGTCAGACAGTACATGGGGCATTTCCACACAGCCTTTCACATCAAGCATGAGTGATTTTTGTTCCTGCTCCATGTGGATCCATTACAGACCAGGTGCAGCCAAAGCTATGCAGCTGCAGAAAGCTCCAGCATACTGTGCCAGAATATTTTGTCAAGATATTCAGTCAAGACTATTTTGTCAAGAATATTTGTCAAGAATTGTCAAGAATTTTGTCACAAAAATATTTGTCAAGAATATTCAGTCAAGACTGCCATGGCTTGACTTCCACTTAGAGGTTGGTTTGGATGGTGGCAGGAGAGCTTCTCCATGTCATGTCAATCTAAAAAAGACCGAAATTCCCTCAGACTAAGATCTTCAGGAAAACAAATAAACAAATAAACAAACAAAAAAAACTCAAACTCTATCCTCAAAGAGCCAGGCCCACGTGTCTAGTGGAGGGTTTTCTGATGTGCCAAGCACTTTGGTTTGTGGATATGTAGGATTTGGAGAAAGATAAAGGTGCCTCTTTGTGGGTTCAAAAGATAAGAGCCCACTCTAAAATGCTTGTGAAGGGATCTTCCACCGAGTGCTCTTCTGGGACAAGTAGGAATAAGTGCAAGTCTAAAGGCCCTGCAGGAAAAGGGCTGTTACTTCTAGTAATTGGATTTTAGGGAAGTCTGCTCCTGAAAATATTTCTCCAGTTGTTGACCAGAGTCTTTTAAGTATTCTCAGTCTATGGATTGCAGGGTCACGAGGTAGTGCCTCACATCACACTAGGCTCATTGCCAAGGCACCAACAGGGGATGAGTTAAGTACAATTGAAAAGCACTGGCCCAGCTGTTTTTAGACTTGCATGGCTTATTCCAGGTCTTGAAGAGCAAGAATCACCCCTCTCAGCACAAAATGAATAAATAAAAATTAAAAAAAAAGAAAAGCTATAAGAGTGTGAGGATATGTTAAGGTCCCTCCACATCCCAAAACAGTTATTGGTTTTCTTCTGGACATAAACAGTAAACCTAATTAATTGTTACTCCCTCAGTAGGTGCTAATGATACACTTGGCTTTCTGGGCATGTTCTGGAATAAAAGGGAGCATGTTATTAATTAACTGCAATCAAGATATTCATTACACTATGTGGGACCTGGATGAGTCCGTTGCTCATTTTAAATTTAAACTGTTGCAGAATTTGGCAAATCGAATGGGTTTCTGAGGTAATGTAAGGTAATTAATTGCTCTCTCAAGATTCCTCTCTTCTTGCGGCACCCTCACGGACAGCAAACATGTGGAATTGCTTACACGAGGATGTGGATGAAAGACAGGTCTTTGGCACTCTAGCCAACGGCCCTCCACCTCAAATGACCCATGAGCCTCATTACACTGGACAGATTTATAGAGGTGAAGATGCCAAAGTAGCTTGCACATAGCTAGCTAATACCAGGCACGACACTGGAGAAATGCCTCACGTGGTGCTTGCTCCAGCTTGCGGTGAGGCAGAGCCATGCTTTTCCAGGGTGCAGAACGATGGTGATCAATCAGAGGGTGACACGGGTTAAAAGAGGGCATCTGCAACTGCACATGCCAAGGTATCAATCTCAAAGGAAATAAAGAAAATGGAATAACGATGGTGCAATTAAATTTTCCTCCTATTACCTACGTTGCTTTGAAAAGAGTTGCTGAGTATGATTGTTACTAGATAAGGAATGACAGTTCTTCAGCATGTTGGTCCAAATTCTCTTCCAGTACAGGCAGAAACACAGAAAACAGTATGAGTGACAAGTGAGAGAAAGAAAAACGTACCACAGGTTAATGCATTATAGACATTTTCACAGCAGAATGCAAAATGGCATATAAATCAATAGCTGCACTGAATGTTGGGTGGTTGTGGGGTGAAATTCACATTGCTCTGACTCTTGTCAAGAAAATAAGACATTCCCAGATCAAACCTACTCTGCCTCATTCATCACAGAGCTTATAACTGGGGGACTGCCATCACAAAACAAATTCTAAGGTACCATAGTGTAAAAGCACTCTCTCTCGTATTTACAGGAGCAGGAACCAGAGCCTAAAATTCCCTGTCTCCTAGTCAGTCAAGGGCTAGAATTGTGTTTTGTTTTGTTTGTTGTTGTTTGTTTTCTTTTTTTTTTTTTTTTCCTCCTGTGGATTAATCATGATTCAGGTTATCATAGAGAAAGCAGAAATTCCAACATGAGGGTTGAGGGTGCTTGTAGTGTCTTTCTCTGGCTCCCTTACAAGCACACTAATTCAGAGCTGGTGGCTTGGGCAATGTCCTCGTGGGTGGGAGGTGCAGTTTCAAATTCCCTCGGCAGAGGACTCTGTCAACCCCAAGGTCTCCCACATCACAGCCCCAGCCACCAACTTACCTACTACAGCTAGTGACCATGTGCAGGGCTGTAGTGTCTGAGCCTAACCTTAGGAGGATCCTTTAACTCCTCAAACAAAGAAGTTCTTTGTGGATGTCAGATCATCTGCTCTTCCCGAAAGGTTAAACAGGGCCTCGACTCCTTCAATTACTTGGCTTGCAGACAATGAGCTTTAGCAGGCTAAGCAAAGCTCTGCGTGTGAAAACAACTGAACTGACATGTATTTAGTATGTTGCTGGCTTCTCCTCCCAGCAGCTTTGATCAATGTTCAGAGAGCAGGTAAAATGTGCAGTGCATGCCCAGAACTAGGCTGCCGGTGGCAGTTCCAACAAGACACCCAGGCAAAAAAAAAACCTTGATCGGACAAAAAGGGAGGTCTGCGATGCAAATAATGAATACCACACAAACCCTTCCATCTGCTGATCTAAGGAACTCTCCGCTGATGGCTCCTCAATGAGTTTTGCAGTCATCATGGGAGTAAAGTATTTCCTCTATTTTAAATGCCAAGAGACTGAAGCTGGAAGAAATTTGGCTAAAGCCGTGAAGCAAATCTGCCATGCCAGAAAAAAATGCTCCAAACTTTCAGCTCCTACTCATGTTTCAGCTACTTTGGTCTTGTTAGCTGGGACTCTCGTAAAGCTACTTGTAAATATGACTGGAGACCACACTGCTCCAGCCCTGCTTGGCTAATCCAGCCCATCTCCTTTGTCCCTCAAGAGCACATTGCATAGGGTGACCTCTGGGCTGAAGAAACCACCCAAGAGAAGCCTCCCTGGGTACTAAACGACCAGTCTGATTTCAGGTCTCTGCATAGTGCCTTTGGATGACAAATATGTCTCTAGGATTCAGAAACTGGGGTGTGGATACTGGACTCAGACCCGTTATTTGATCCTGAGGTCAGTGGACAACTGGACTGCATCTGTCCAGCTTAGCTGGGTGGCCGCATCCAGACCACTTACAGAGACTGGGTCCAAGCTGATCCCCAAGCCAGAACCTGGGTGAGGAGAAAGTCCAGACAGGATAGGTACCTCCAGAGGCTCTCACCGTAGCTGTAGGGGTCAGGTTGAGAGCAGGTTAATTCAACTGTGGTGGTGATTTGTGACAAATGGGATTCGGTTGAAATGAACAGGAGTAAATCATATCAAACAGACCACTAGAAAGCTACTGAAGAAAAGCATGTTTCAGTCATGACTGATCTGATTCACCACCAAATTAGCAACTCAGAGGGTGAAAGGCCCCATATCCCATTACTATCCAGCCCAGTAGCTATCTTTAGACACAGCAGAAGCTTTGTCCTGTCTTCAGACCATCCTAAATCTCTGGAGCTGAGTGAGAAGAGGCAAGAACAGGAAGGGGGAAATGCACCATGGAAAAGATAAAGCACGCTTTTTAGGCTTGTGGACTGGAAGTGGGAAAGAGATCATAAAGAAGCGTAGCCAAAGTCCACTGACAAAAAGGAAACACTGGACCTTGAGAAGATAAATAGACTTAATGGCGTTGTGAAAGTATTTTTAATACTCATAAGCTCTTTGTGTTGCTTTATAGCATATGAAGAAGAGTAGATATATTTTGGTTGTACTTCCTTCCTTTTTTTAAAACTTGCCTTCCCAAGATTATTTTTTTTTCAGCACATCTTAAATAAAAAGAACAAGATCTGAGGTTTTACCAAATTAATTTTCCAAATGTCAAAGAAGTATTTTGTCTTCTGAACTGAACTGCCCTGTTGTACAAGTAAAAGCTGGTCTAATGCAGTGCAAAGAAACAAGAGAACGTATCTGTACAGATTTCTGCAGCACTGTAATGACGTGCTTGAAAGACTCATTTAGAAAATGACTTAAGCAAAACCATGTTCAAGCCTGACCAATTCGACAATACTAGATAATGGGCTTTAAATTGCATTTGTTAAATCAGCGCTAAACTACCTGTAGATGATGCTTGAGAGTCTCTGCCATGAACTTGGTTGCTGTAAGGCTGGGCACAGAGCAGGACCAGGCTGGACACACTGTGTGAGCCTTCAGTGTGGGGGAGTGGGGGCCGTGGTCACTCCCTGACACTTCGTCTCCACTGCTCCCACAAAGTCCCTCTCTGCCCCTGCTCCACATGGGGTAACTCCCACAGGATGCCGTCCTTCCCAAACTGATCCTGTGGGGGCTGCCCACAGGCAGCAGCTCTTCAAGAACTGCTCCCACATGGCTCCATACCATGGGGTCCATCCCCCACGAGCAAACTGCTCCAGCACGGGTCCCCCACAGGCGGCAGCTCCCCCCAGACCCCCTGCTCCTGCGTGGGCTCCTCTCCATGGGCTGCAGCTCTGGCCCAGGGCCTGCTCCTGCGGGGGCTCTCCATGGGCCGCAGCCTCCTCCAGGCCACATCCACCTGCTCCAATGGGGGCTCCTCCACCCATGGGGGGGCTGCAGCGTGGAGATCTGCTCCATGTGGGACCCATGGGCTGCAGGGGGACAGCCTGCTCCACCAGGGGCCTCTCCACAGGCCACAGGGGAACTGCTGCTGCCTGCCCGGAGCACCTCCTGCCCTCCTGCTGCACTGACCTTGGGGGCTGCAGGGCTGCTTCTCTCACATTTCTCACTCCTCTCTCCCAGCTGTAGTTGCACAGCAGTTTGTTTTTTTTTCCCCTTTCTTAATTCTGCTGTCCCAGAGGCCCACCCAGCATTGCTCCCTGGCTCAGCTCTGGCCAGCAGTGGGTCCGTTTTGGAGCCATCTGGAGCTGGCTCTGGTCTGACATGAAGCAGCTGCTGGGCTGTGCTCACAGAGGCCACCCCTGCAGCCCCACTGCTACCAAAACCTTGCCATGAAGCCCAGCACACCTGGTTTAGAAGCATGTTGCTATCTGTGCATGTAGAAGAGCCTTTGAAAACATGGGTTTAAGCAAACCCAGAGCAGAACTACAGCTAAACCCGAGCAACTACCTCATTTTAACCATTAACTGCAGAAACATCTTCCGTTTGGAAATAGGAGCAGTTTGAGAAGCTGGTGTCCCTCACAGCTGGCCTCCTCTCTACGAGGAGCTCAGTAAGATCAAGCAGAAGCATGGGCAGTTTCAATGTGTTGGTGGTGGCAAATTCAACATGTTCATGTTCCTCAAAACACAAAGGAGGTTGTGGTGGCCAAAGCTGCTTACAGGGAGGCCCAGCTCAGACATCAGCCTGCCTGCTGGAGCAGCTTGGGGTGCAGCCTGGAATGCTGCTAGGGAGATGGGGCTGATGCCTGGGAAACACAGGCTCCTTAAAATGCTCGGTAAAGATTCACTGTGAGAGGGCCTCCTTCATAAACCACACCAGAAACATCCTCAAGTCCCCCTTTGACCTTACTGCTCGTATTTAAGGTGTCTCCTCCAAAGAAAAAAATAAAGAGAGAGAATTGAGTTTGTAATATCATCAATTCCTAACAAGCTCGAGAAGAAAATCTACAGTTTTCAAACTGCTGGCTCCCTCTCCATGGAGGGACAGGGCCTGTCCAAGGCAGGACAGCTGACTTGGAAACAGCACCAACTTTGGCTGAGAGTATGGCTTTGTCACAGCCCGCTGCTGCTCCCAAGGGGCCTGTCATACCCCAAGTCATTAATGTGCCTTCCCTTCTGGCTCCGTGTTCTGTGCTCTGCAGCAAAACCTACTCGTTCCCTACTCTGATCTGATCAACACTGTTTTATTGAACGGGACAAAAGCCCCACGTAAAAACGCCTTCCATTGAGCAAAACACAGGGACGGGAAAAGCTCTATCAAAACCACTAATCACAGTGAAATTCAAGCACCATCCTAGGCTGCCAAGCAATCCTCCATGGTGCCATCTCAGTGGGGCAAGGGCGGCTGATCAGTCTCCATCCTTATCATACAGCAGGTCTGGATGCCTGCTCCTCAGAACGGGTTCACCTGAAATAGAGGTTTTTAAACAGATTGGCAAATGCCTGATCTGTCTGCCAGTGATGGCAATGTGGGAGCACTCCACCATGGCAGCCATGTGCTGACCTCAAAGAAGGACTTCCCTTCGTGGGCAGATCTGCCTGCAGGTAGAAAACTTCAAAAAGTTAGACAACTTCGAAAATAACTTTCTAACTTTGAAAGTTAGACATAACTGGGTAATGTCCCTCCTTGGTTTTAGGAGGCACTGCCTACAACAAGCTGAACTTCAGGTTTCTGTGGGAGACACCCAAGGACAAGAAAAAAATAAAAATGAAACACAACAAACTCCAAGGATTTGTGCCACTGTGATACCTTCACTGCTAGCAAACAGAATGCCTGAGTGCCCCAGCCTACCTGAGCATGTTCTCCATTTAATCCACAAACTTTCACGACTTTTTCTCCTCTCAGAGAATCTCTGCTGTTCCTAACATGCAGCAAGATGAGGCAGAGTTTAAGTGACTTCCTCAAAATCCCACGGGAAAGAGCAGGTAGAAACCAGATCTGAAGTTTATTCCTACCAGCCCAGCGTCCTAGCTGGGAGACCATCCTTCCTTCCAGCCGCTCAGATCTGGCAGGAAGCGGAGACACAAAGGAGGCTACCAGCAGCGCTTCCATGCCCCAGGAAGCACCATTGTTATTTTGAGCGGGGAGATCCACACACATCCATCTCTGCGGGGAGAACACAGCCGCTGGCAGCAGCCACGGCCAAGGACACCGCTGATGGAGGTGGCACGTCGAAACGGATGTCCAGGATGTTTGCGATCCTCGGGGCTGGGGGGGGGTTTCTGCATCTGCACCTGGACCAGTTCCAACGTGTGGTTTTATGGTCTGCAGAGCCCGCATCAGAGCTTGCCCCATTTCCTTGATCCCTGGCTGCTCTGTAGTTTAGGGTGGCCACATTTTTTGCTCGTGTGGGGAAATAAAGGCACACAGAGGAATGTCCTTCACAGTGCATCACATAAATAGACCAGAGAGATCTATGGCAACTAAGACAGGGTCCTGTGACCCTGTGTGCACCTGAGCTGGCACGGGTAAAATTCCTGCTGCCTTCCGCAGTCGGCTGTATTTTTGCAGCGTGCAGAACAAACAGAGACCCATCGCAACAAGCAGGTCTCTCTGCCGAAAGGCTCGATCACGCAAGCAGGCTCGCCGACCTTGCGGGGGCTGATCCGATGAGTAAGGACAAGTCCCATGAGTAAGACCCACAGGACTGGACGCAGCTTGTCATTTTTTCAAGTGCGTGCAGGCCTCCTGAAGCTGACCTGCAAATTAGGCACGAAAATGAACGTTAAAGGTTACAGTCTTCTCTCTTCCAATGCAAACCCCCATTTTTTTTCTGAGCATACTTCCTTGGTCTCTCCGGGCAGCCCTAAACATGGAGCTACAGTGCCCTGTCTGAAATGGGAATATGTCCTGACAATTTAGACAAGTTTGTCCCATTTCCCAATCCTCCTTTCCTCTTCTTGCTTTACCGGGAGCCCCTCTGGTGTGGTAGTCAACACGCTGAGCCCCCAGCACATAAAACAAGTCTTTACAAAGCCAGCACAGCCGCCTTTTGTCGGGTCAGGTATTCCCTTCTCCCTTTTGCTGGAGTGGGTCTGAACAGAGCTGACCTCTCGCTACGGTTCATTGGATGAATCCTTTTTCTTTAGAAATGTTTTTACTGATTCTACAGCATCTAAAAAGAAAATACCGATGAGGAGAATTTGCTGGAGGCAGGTGTGCCATCCAGGCTGCCTGCACTTTCAATCACCCATTCCACAATACAGGTAAGTTTACCATAACGTGTGTGCACCACGTGCAACCAGGAACAAACAGTAACCTCTGCAGTGTCAGCAGTATCGTTAACATCCAGGGAACAAAGAGCGAACAAAAGAGCACTGTAAGTGCTGGTTTAGTAGGGAATGCCCCAAGATGGGAGTCACTGGGATTTGCCATGTGCTAAATCTCAAGGAAGTTGTGTTTGTGTTCTTCTTACTCATCCTTGCATGCTGGTCTCAGATTTGTCATCACCAAACAGCACATGCACGCAAGATGTGTATTATCAGCTCCTGCAGGCACCCACGGTCGTTTCATTTCCTGCTCACTCTGGAGCTCCTCCTGCCACACGGCTGCCACAGGGCAGGGGAGAAGAGAGGAGACACATCGGTGGTGGCACTGACCTACTAAAAGGTTTGCTGCAGCCGATCTGTTTACGGGGGATTACCCCAGCGTGCTGATTAAAGAGATTGCGATGATCTCTTTAGAAGAGATTTAACGGCTGCGATTGTGTGCAGGCAAGAACCTTGCTGCAAGGAGCTGGAGGAAAAGCAGTAGTCAGATAATGCCAGATAGAAGAGCAAAGTATTTGGGATGAGTAATGACAAATCTCTCAGAAAGCACAGAACATCTAAACAGATGCTGCTAAGTCTCGGCTTGGTAGTATTTCCTCTGACAAAGTCCAATCCCCACCTGTCAGGAAGGGGCAAAGCTCCAGTGACCAGCTGAGGAGCTGGCCTCTCTGCTACAGCAATCCCATCTTTCCCTTTCTGCAGGAAACTTCGCAAAGTGGTAGAAGTGAGCTAATGGCTATTGCAGGTTGAGGTAGGATGCCTAAATCAGCGTTCAGACTGGCCCTTGTGAGGCCCTCTGGGGCTGCGGTCACATCTAGGGCACAGCATGCCAGGCACGTTGGGCCTGTGATGCTGCAGTGGGGAAGCGGGAGGAAAAATCCAGACACCTACTTTTTATGCTACGGTTCTATTATAATCCAGAGCCCTGTTTTATACCACTATAGCCTGTGTATCGTTTCAGCCTTAAAATAAAAAAAAAAAAAGGGATTTTAAGATGAGATGTCACACTGAAGTGATGGGGACAATGCCTCTTTCAGCTCTGGGCTCTGACAGCAGCCCCAGAAAATGTTGCCACCATACTTTAAGACATTTCCTTTTTCTTTCAGTGTGCCCACCCAGATGGGGCTGCCCGCTGCTCCTTGGTTATCCAGCTAGGGGTAGCTGGAGCCAGCCTGCGACCAGGTGGGCTCATGCTGAGGGAGAATTTGACCTGGCACGGTTGGGGTCCACCACAGGGGCAAAAAAAAAACAACAAACAGCCTATGGGATCCTCACCACTCCACCACCACACTGCTGGGGCCAGCACACAGGTCAGCCTTGACCTGAGCAGTGGGATTCTGCCTTAAGGTGGGAGTTCAAACACCCTCGGGCTGAGCAGGGCTTGGCATTCAGCTCTCCAGAATCCTAGGCAAGGGTCATAACCACCAGGCATAACTTCCTAAAACCCAGGCACCCTCCCTCTGCCCCCATTTTGATATGGTCCCCTCTGTGCTCCATTTTGTGCTGTAGCTGGCAAGCTGTGCTTCAGACCTTCATCATCATCATCATCAGAGCCTCTGAGCCAGCAGTGGGTCCAGGACAACATTTTGCTTTACATATGGTTGTTCAGCCTAGATTTGAAGGCCATGAAATTTCTTTACCAGAGTTAGCATCTGACGAGGCAGGTGCTTTCTCTGGAAAGCAGGGCCTGAACTAGAAATACTTTAAAAGAAAGATTTTTTTTTTCTTATCTTCTAGTTCAGGGAGAGCAAATGATTTGCAACTGCCTTTGCCCCTATATTAATGAGACGCTTTACTCCCCGGCCCTCTTCATTTCCATCTTCTACATTCACCACTCCTTAATTCTGAAACCCTTAATTATGACACCTGCCTACTGCTCCCTGTACTTATCAAAATCTCTTGAGAAGACCAAACTTTCTTTTCCTCTTCCTTGCACCAATACAGAACAAATTAACATCTGTTACCAAGCCATGTGGTAAAAGGAGACCCTTGCAAAAAGCGTCTCTAACACTGAATAGAGAATTTTATTAGAATAAGGAAAAAAACAAGTTATTAACACTATTCTGCCTCTCTCCATGCTCCTGCTAGGGATGTACCCAAATTACTCCCATCTGCCACACTGCTGCAAATTTAAAAGCGGCAATAATCCATATATCCTTGCAGCTATGATTAATTCTATCTGGGAACGAAAAAAAACTCAGAATTCAATGAAGAAGTTACCACATACAAAAGAGATGTTGCCTAATAGTGGCCCGCTTTTATTTTATTAGAACTATAACACTGAAATTAGTCGTTAATGTTTTGAGGTCTGCCTTTGATCTTAATAATGTATGTGGTAAGAATTGGACAAATCAGTAATTGTCTCCAGCTGGAGACAAAGCAGTTGGAAAAGAAGCCATTTCAGGATCCTCTGTACTTGCTTAAGTAGATCCTAGGATTAGGGACACACACATTTCACTGGGGAAGGGGGCAGAGGAGATGGGCTTGCAGTGTTGAACAGAAAATAAGTAAAAATTATTTTAGGCAGGCCAGAATCTCAAAATGCTTCATTTTATTTAATTTCATGAAAATGGAAAACTCTCTTTTGGCGTGGCCTACCTGCAGTGCAAGTGAATGGCCGAGTTCAGAGTTGCAGGTGGGGGATACCTGTCCAAAAGGATTGCCAGAGCTAGTCCTAAGAGGGTGAAGAGGTGCCGAGGAGAGATGGTTTTGGAGGTCATCTCAGCCTCTCCTGATGAAAGTGTGCCGGGGTCTGCAAAATATGACAGTATTAATTGGGAAATGGGTGAGTCACACTTCCTAGGTGGAGGTTTTAACCAATAAGCTATAGAGTACTTGTTTCCTTCTGCAGTCCAAGCGAAATTTTTGAGTGAAGTACGCCTGTCCTGCTTGCTGAGCAAGGGGAGCCCTACCTCAAAACACTTTGGTCCTCAGAGGTGAAGAGAGGGCGATGGCTCCAGCCAGCTTGTGTAGGAGACCCTGGTCTTCTTGCTACTTGTGAGCAGCGCCCTAAATCCTTCAGGAGTCCAGCCTAAAACGTCTGGGGAATACAGATCAGAGTTTAGATGGGCCAAAACTGCACTTCTTCACAAATAATTTTCTCCCTATAAACACTCATCCCAGTTAGGATGTTGCAACATAATCTTTGATTTTGCTAATGCAGGGAGCTAACGAGGACAAGCAAACAATAATGGGCTAATACCACGCTGACTCCCTCCTGCATCCGCCGTGCCGTCGCTCCAGGATGCATCTAACTAAGCCAGACATCATTCCTTCTGTCTGTTGGTGCTAAATGCAGAAGAACCTTTGGAACAGCAGAAGTATGTTGTGCTCTTTCATGCTCTGTTCTTCAGCAGGATTACAGAAACACCACCATCAAGATTACCAGCAGTCAGGCTCATTCTTCCAAACACGTTTTATCCCGCAACCACATCCTTTATGCTCCGTTTTTTTTTTTTTTTTTGTGCTACACCTGGATTTCATGAAGGCAATAACAAACAAACCACCAAGCAAACAAAACCACACCACGCTCTCTAATCAGTTCAGAGGTTGTCAGCAATGGTTGAAAACAAGATGGAAATATTTTCAGTTGTTGCTCTGATTACAAGTGCGTTAGGATCTTGCCCCATAAGAAAAGGAGAGAGATTGTGGTGCTGGAACATATTTATGGACTGCAGGGAGCTGTTTGCAATTATTACTTGTAGAACATACCTTAATGGAAGTACACTGAAGTGGTTTACCTGTGGTTCAAAGGCTGGGTGTTACTCATGCTTTACATGTGGTAGACTCTCTGAGGTTGACTTGGGCAGGAGCCATTGAACCCTTTTGATTGCTCAGCCTCATAACATTCGTGAGGCAGCCATGGAAGAAGCCTCATGCTTCTGCACAATAGCCAGCCAGGGCCTGGGATCTGTTTTGCCTCTGAGGAGGGATTTCCAGGCTTGGACGTTTGTGGTTAGATGCAGCTCCGGCCTCCTGAATGCAGGGCCGATGAGCTGGACTGAAAGTCAGAGACTCAGCTGTCCTCCTGTCAGTCCTACTCATCTGTGAATAATGGAGCACCACAGAGCAAGTCCCTAGGAGGAAAAAAAAGAAAAAAAAAAGAAAAAAAAAAGGCTCACATAAATCTTCAGACAATTTTAGAGAGGAGATGGGGGCTAATACAGAAATGCACTGGTTGCTTGTACCTTTTCTTGCAGGTGGTGATTTTCAAATGCCAGTTCTTGCTACGTTCCTTGAGTAACTTGGGAGCTCAGTTACTCTCCATGTCTGCAAATACGAAACTTGGTGGTTTTGTTTTGTTTTTGTTTTTTATCTTTTTCTCCCAGCACAGCCTGATGCCTGTTCATATTCAATGCTATCTACAAGGATTGGTTTCTTTTGCTGTGAGGGAGCGGGAGGAGCACAGCCTGCAGTAGTTTCCCCACAGCATTGCCTCAGTAGGGATGAGACTGCCATCTCTCATGTAAGCCTCTTCCTGTTCTGTCCTTTCTCCCGTGGAAAGATCAGGGGTCAGATGCATTGTGAAACTGCTCCTTAGGTGCTTCATCTGGGCCTTCGTCACCCGTGCTGTGACCTTATAACACCAGCTCAGGCCTGTGGGTGCAGTGACTGCAGTTCCCACCTCCCAGGGCTCAAAGCAACCTCCCCGTGCCACGTGCACCCCTGGGCAGGCTGCTGGTAGCACAACAGACCAGCACAACGCCTACAGACCCGGCTTATGGCTTAGCCTGGCTTTTGAGTCACATCCTGGCAAGTCTGCTCTGGTGCACTTCAGCCGTGTAATTCACCCTCGGCCTCCACAGGGAGAGTAACACTGGGAAGATTACACAAAGTTTTACAGCCTTCCCCGGCACAGATGTAATGCTTCGGTGTTCTCCCAGCAGCATGCAAACACCCACAGACCACTGCCAGCTGCCCCACATGTAGGGAAGCATCTAAGAAACAGGACAAGGACAGAGTGATCTTTTTCTCAGACGTGCTCCCAGCTTCAGGCAGTCACTGGTTTTGTCAGCTGGAGGTGGCATCCAGGTCTCAGACAGAGTAAGCATCCAAAGCATTTATCCCTGGTGAGCATATCTCACCCCTTCTAGGACTGCTAAATACATCTGGCCTCACAGCAGCCTAAAACAACCAGCTCCACAGTGTGCCTATACATCAGACACACAAGGTCTCCATGCATTTGTCTTAAACTTGCTACCAGGTAATTTCATTTGATGGCACCCAGACATTACCTTATGAAGAACATTTAACAATAGTTTTGCATTCATCTTCTACAAAACATTCAAACCATTTTATAGACTTCTATCACACCTCTGCTCGGCTGTCTTCGTTTCCAAGCTAATTAGTCCCACACTCTGTAATCTGTACTTGCAAGGAAGCTCTTAATGCCTCTTATTAAATCCTTGTTTTTCTTCACTTGTACCATACCCCTTCTTAAAGTTAGGTGACCAGAACTAAACATAACACCCAAGGTACAGTAGCACTGGGTATTTTTTTATATGGCACAATATTTTTTTTATTCTCTTCCTCTCCTTTAATTTCCACTAACTCTTGTCTATTGCTGAAATCAATGACTTCAGAGAACTTGCTCCAGTCACAGTATCTTTGCTGGGTACCAATAACCAGTGTATATCTCACTGCTGTGTCTCTGCTATGAGGCATTTTCCTGCCCGTCTATATAACTCCTCAGAGCTGACACGCCACTCTCATGTCACAGCATGCCGCAGTGACAGCTGTCACCTTGCTTCCTCCCCACGTGTGCTGAATTCCCTTACAGCTCTTTGTGGTCTTCTTTGCTTTTAACTTTCCTGGGTGATAATTTATCTTCCCAAAGCACTTATAAACACAAGGAAGAGCACAGGGCTCCACACAGACCCCTGGGAAACCCCACTGCTCCTCTCCTTCTGGCAGGGAAATTGCCCATTTACTGTCACCCTTTCTTTCCTCTTATCTATAACAACTTACTAACCCCCAGGAGGATCTTTCCTCTTACACCCCATAATGGCTGAGAGAAACCAAGCCTAGTTTCCAAGCAAAAGGGAAAATGCTTCATTAATAACTTTTCAGCAAACCAACTGCAGTGCACGACTTGCATGTTTACAGAAATGCCAGATATTGGGCAACTTCTGCACCGGGAGTCACCGAATGGTTTACAACTCCAGTCCGGAAAGGAGATGACTTAAACGGTTATGAAAGAAGCCTAAAAAAATAAAAAAAATATGAAAAACAAAACAAGAATGTTGTCACAAAGAGGACGTCAGTGAAACAGCTATCTTGCTATTTCCTCCAGTCTGACTGAGTGCACAGGAGTGAAGGCACAAGGGCACAAAACCCATACCCAGATAAATTTGTCCCCAAGAGAAATACTGCCGACAGCTAGGTGACTATGAGTCAGAAACTGCTGCTGTATAAAGAAAGAAGTGTCACAACCTTTAGCAGATATGAACCACACCATAACAGTACACAGCTCAAAGTGTTGCAATAGTTCTTTAAAAAGTCACTGTAAGCCTGAAGCCCCGACCCATCCGAATCTGCAAGTGTTCATAGGGTTTTCCTCTCTCCCCAAGCACTCTGACTGTTTGCAGTCCCATTGCCCTTGTCTAATCCTATAACAACGTAGGTGATCTTATGAGATCACCTACAGGTACTGAGCCTGTTTCCCAGGGGAAAATTCAAGGCATTCTGCATATAAAACCCACACAACAATGGCATTTCAGACCCAATCTGTTACTGAGTGTGGCAGCAGACATCTCGGTGAGTAGGTTCCATACAATTTCAAGGGCACAAGCCACAAAAAATAGACTCTGCTGATCTCCCTCAGCTCATGAGAAGTTCAAACAGAAGGAAAAAAAAAAAAAAGTAAATTGTTTTATTTATTTAAAAATATTTTTAAAGATTCTTTGAAAGAATCTTTTAAAGATTCTTTTAAAGATTCTCAGTATGTACCTTCCTTGGTATTGTATCTTCTCAGAGAAAGAGGTATCTTTGGTTTAAATCCCTAGTAACAGCAACTGGGGCACAGAGATGTTTTGACAAATACCGTCCTTAATTAGATCACAAATTTCAGAGAGCAGGGAATGTACCTTCTTCTGCCTTCCGTGTAAGGCAGAACGCATTTGCATTTAACTGCTAGTAAATAACTCTCATGAAAATTTCGGCTGAATAGCATGAGCAATGACTCAGGGCCAAAACATGTCTTTGCTGCATTAGCAATAATCCCCACAACACGTTCAGAGGGCTGCCATGGTGGCCATGTAGGAAACAATCTCCTTGTGCCAGGCCTGATCGTGGCTGGGAGCAACCACAATCTGGACAGCAATACCAGCATATACCCATGCTGTTATGGCAAGGGGGACTTGTGCATGAGGGTGCATTTCCTCTTAGCCCCTATTATTTGTTAATAAAGATTTCAGTGCTATACTTCACCCTCTTCCCTCCTCTCCTGACCTAGGTTAGGTGTATGATATGCCGGCCTGTCAGGAAATCAGAGCAAAGATGCTAAAAGTCTCATCCATGGGGACGGATGGAAATTTAATCTCTTTCCAGTGCCCAGACAGGGCTCTGAACAGAACTGCCCCATGGATTCAGAGAATTTTACCTTCCTCTTCTGGGATGCAGTCCTCATCTCATCTCCCATTTTGAGACCCAGTGTAGCACCTACGTTGAGAATGGGTGTGAAGAGAGGGAACAGCAAAAGTCATACGGAGCCTCCAGTGTGGTCCTGCATCCTCCTTCCACTTCAGGACATGATCTGCAACCAGGAACCGGGTCTGTGCAAAGCACACAACACACTTGAGCATGACCCCACCTCCAGCCTCTGTCCCAGAGTGGGAATCACAGGCTGTTTGGGGACAGGCAGCTGCCATTGGAGCTCACCACACCTAGAGAGACATTTTCCCTTGTCCCACTGTGATATACCGTGGTCTGTGATCACCCAGACCTATGCACAATCAGTAAGGCAGGCAGTGACTTGCAGTTGTCAGAGTAAACATGCAGCCAACACCATCTCGATGGCTTGGTGACAATGCCTTCGGTGACAGCGTGGCCTGTGTCAAAGCAGCAGGATCGATCCCGATGTCTGGGGGCTGTGTAGGTGGAAAAGACAAGACCTGCAGTCGCAATCAAAGCCTGAAGAAAATTAATTGAGAAATTATTCAGGAACAGTTCAAAGCCCTGCATGTGGGATGAAAGCCGACTTAAGTTTAATGAATCTAAGAAATGATTCAGTAATAGTTCATCCTGTGCAATGGGATCCCTGTAATTAATGTAAGCAGCATCCACGAGAGCCAATACAAATTAAGTACTGGTCGCTCAAATTAATTCTCTGCCTTTGGGCAGCTTTAGTTTTGTGCCCAAGTTAAAAGTTTTAACTGAGAGAAAAGCGAGTGTTTCTTCGTGAGCACGGTCACTGTAGCTAGCTCTCACGGTATCTCGCCTCCCTGGTTAAAACACACGCAATCCCTTCAAAATAACAGATTTTCCCTCTTTCAATGCTCTGAAATCCACATTGAAAAGGTGTGTCTAAAGACAGCTTTGCAATTGAAGAGCTCTCAAATTCCTTCCTTCATTTTGAGGCGTGCATCACTGCATTGAGAGACTGACACTGAAATACCTCAGCATCGTTGCTCACCCTTGTTTATTTCTGTCCTTCCAGCTTCGGGCTTATCCCTCCTTTCCCTGAGCCCAGTGGTCATTTTTTTCCCTACTTTGAGTGCCCACAATATTTATGTGAGGAAAATAACATCAGCTATGGACAGGTTCGGTTTAATGCTTCTCAGAGCGGCGATCAGCAATATTGCTTCAGGGAGTGGGTGGTACCTTTCTGAAACACTGAAGATATTTCTAGACACATTGGTCTCAAAATACACAGAGGTTTTGAAGGCTTTCAAGAAGGAAGAGGACTGCTCAGAGAATGCACTGTAGGAAGGCCAGAAGCACTGGCCTTGCCAAGCTCTTCAGACAGCCTTGCTCTGAAGACTTCAGAGCTGTGGTCAAAGCAGGGATAAGTGCATGCTTTTAGGTTCAAACACTTTTGAACTCTGAGCAAGCCCAGAGGCCAGTCCAAGATCTGGAGAAATGCCTTAGCCAGGAGGCAGAAGTTGTGACCTAAGGGACTGCAACCTAATACAGTAGAAATCTGTTGGCTGTAGGTGTACCTTACCCACTGGCAGACTCTTAAGCCCATCTGCTTCTCCAGCCTGATTTAGATCTTGCTGTTATTTGGTTGGATGTCCCAAACGCATTAGTCAGCGTGAACCTGAAGGAATGCATGGAAAGTAAGAGTTAGGGTTGACTCAAAGTCAGAAGCTCCAAAACTTCCTGTAGTCAAGACATTATTTCCAGTTAGCTCCTGTCAGTTCTCAACAAATCCTAGCTGCACTGAGGGACAAAACAAACAAACAAAATAAACCATCAGCACTGTTGAGAAACTGGTTTGCTGTTAGGACTCGGTAGCTAGCAGCATCTTAAAGAAATTAAGAGGTTATCTATCAAACTTGCTATTTTGCCCTCGGAATAGTATTCACTAAAGCCATTTTTGGCCAGCTGAAAGAAGTCTGGGAAACCTGTTGCTGACAGCTGCTGTTGGTCACTTTCTTGATGCTGTCAGTGCCAAACTATGCCCACCCAGAAGAAAGGGAAGATAGAAAGGGCTCGAACAGCTCAGCACTTCCATGGTCACAGGCTGGAGGCACTTCAGCCTGCTGCTCCATGCAGCACTCACTGACTGGTGATTAGATAGTGCCCAATTATCTAATCCCCAGAAACTCCACAGCTCAAGGGGAGGCGAGGGGGGAACAAACAAACAAACAAACCAAAAACAAAACATAAGAAAAAGGTTTGAAAGAAGTTGCATTACCATTTCGATCTGACCAACTCCAACAACCTTGTCGTTTTGGTTGGAGGAATTCGGTGGGTTTTGCTGGGTTTTGCTTTTTTAAAGGACACCAATGCAAAAAGCAAAACAAAACAAAAAAAATCCAAAACACACACACACACACAAAAACACACAGAAAATCCCAGAAAACAACCAAACAAGAAAGAAAACAAGAAAAGCAGAAAAGCATGAAAAACAACCAAGAAAACAAAAAAGAGAGCAGAAAAAATGCCAGAAAACAACAAAACAAAAAACAACTCTCCTGAAAACAACAACAAAAAAGGAAACAACAACAACAAAAAAGGAAACAGAAAACAAACCAAGACACACACACAAAGAAAAAAAAAAAGAAAGAAAAAAAAAAAAGAAAAAAATAGAAAACAAAAACAAGAACAGAGCAGGTCAGGACAAGATTCTACCCTCTAGGAGAAAATGGTGGTAAAATTAAAAGCTAGAAAGTCTTCACTGAAAACCAAAAAACAGAGCAGGTTCGTTTCAGCCCTTGAAGCTTTGACAGTTGCATTGATAAGCTCTTTTCTGTTGGAGAGTGAGTTAAGAGAAAGATTTGGCCAGGCCCCAAATGATTTTCTAGTTCACTTCATTCCCGGCTGCTCTATTTATGCTAGTCCTTCTTTCCTTCTTTCCTTCTTTCCTTCCTTCCTTCCTTCCTTCCTTCTTTCTTTCTTTCTTTCTTTCTTTCTTTCTTTCTTTCTTTCTTTCTTTCTTTCTTTCTTTCTTTCTTTCTTTCTTTCTTTCTTTCTTTCTTTCTTTCTTTCTTTCTTTCTTTCTTTCTTTCTTTCTTTCTTTCTTTCTTTCTTTCTTTCTTTCTTTCTTTCTTTCTTTCTTTCTTTCTTTCTTTCTTTCTTTCTTTCTTTCTTTCTTTCTTTCTTTCTTTCTTTCTTTCTTTCTTTCTTTCTTTCTTTCTTTCTTTCTTTCTTTCTTTCTTTCTTTCTTTCTTTCTTTCTTTCTTTCTTTCTTTCTTTCTTTCTTTCTTTCTTTCTTTCTTTCTTTCTCTTTTTTTTTCCCAATTATCTCTTTCTATGAGAAATTCCTTTAATTTCACGGGGATTGGTGACTTCTTTGCTCTGCTTACCAAGATCTTCAGAGGCAAGGAGCAATAATAAATCTTAACTGACGTGATGGGTCTATGGCTTCTTCGTGACCAGGATGAAATGTAAATCTCAGTAGAGGGCCAGACATCTACCCACTGCTGGATGTGCCTCTCTAGAAATCCCTTCAGTAGACATCACAAACACTTCACACAACAAGGGAGGCTAAGAAAGCTGCTCTGGAAATACACTGGAGCAAGCAATAACCAAGCCTGCTTGGTTATTTCACCCTTGGTTACACCGAGGTGCAGCGCTCCACTGGAACTTAAAATCCCCCTTGTTTGGCCACATTAAATAGCCCCCACGTCTCACCCCCGCATCCAAAATGCCACCGTTGAGGTCAGTTTTCATTCCCACCACTCCAGGAAGGTCAAGTGCTTGCTGGACGCCTAAAATAGCCTCGTGTCTCATCTCTGCTCTGGAGCAGCTTCTGCCTCCGTCCAGTTTTGACTGGGGCCTCTCACAGTTTGGGACACTGCACAGGGAAATAAAGAATTGCCTCCTTTGACTCCTCCTAAAATACCTTTCCCTAAACTTATCGGTACTCCTAATTTCCCCCCTTGGCTGGCTAACCTACAGTTAATTTGGTGACACCCGTTGGCCGCGATGTTCCTTGGCCCCGTCCGTACTCGCACAGCGCGCCAGGCCCGGGCCTAGCGCCGGAGCACAACCCTCTGCTCTCTGCTTCCACGGGTGTTTCAGCTGCAGCAGCGCAGTTACCATGGCATCGTGCAAAAGAGATTTGTTGTAACACGTCTAAAACATCTCGGATAGAGGATATTTATTTGCCGTGGAGATCTGTTTGAAAATATTGCCTCATATTCTCGGTGCAACCGTGTCATAGTCGTGTTGGGAAACCTCCCACGTGTATCTGGGAAAGGAGGAAAACAGAGTAGCTATGACAAGAGTATCACAAACTTCCCCCCGATCCACGTACTACAGACAAGATAATTACTTTTCACTACGTTGTCATTTGCATAAGAAGACAAAATACTTATACGTAAGCAAGTGGTGTATTATGACCCCCACTGCATGCTCTTCACATGAGGTATAAAGCTGCAACGTTTCAAAGGTTAAAATACATAAGAAAATAAATTTACGGGAGAAACCTAAGTAAACGGTATGGATATAACATTCATTACTGAAATAAGATGTTGTATAATTGCTCTTCTGAGTGTTGAACTTTCCGAGTAATTGTACATAATGTAATGTAATTGTACACGTATGTAATTGTAGATAATGCTCCAAGACCTTGGCCCACTTCTACTAATGCAAAGTTCTTGAAAAATTATAACACGCAAACAACCCCACCCAGAACAGCCAGACCCTTGCTAAAGTAGGTTAAAGTAGTGGTACAGAAGCACACTAAGCAGAGATAGTGGAATTTTGGGGGGGGTTCAAATGGCATTCCCCCTGCCTATCCCAAAAGACTTGGACAAGAGCGTACGCCAGCTGTCTGAACCCTCGCCATACACTTTGATGTCCCAGCACTCTAGATCTGAGTTCACACAAATCCATTCTGTCCACCAAGTGCCTATGCACAACACATCCACTACTGCCATTTTTGCCATGCATTCCCAAAGCTGTCCTGTATCTGTACAAATTTTTACTAAAGCTCCTGATAATAACAGAAAAACTGTAGCGTAGATACAGGCACCCCCCAAGAAATAGCCAGATGTTAAAACTAGAGATAATAAGTAGGAGAGACAGAACAGCTTTGGCAGAAACCGCTGTAGGGAAGGGAAGGGTGGTTCCAGGAATTGGGAGTATAAATTTTGATTAGGGCTGGGCTGGTATTTCCCACTTCAACTGCCTAGTTTTTTCTTTAATGAGGAAATGGGATTTTCACTTTTGCCCCACTCCATGAGTGATTAAGTGGGAACAAGGACTTGCCTTCATCCGTAAGCTGACCCAAATGTCACTCGTAAAGCATGCCCACGCTAGGAGCAGCGGTGTTTTAAACTCAATCCTGGTCTTGCTGTAAAGTGACTTAGACTTTAACTGAATGTCACAGAAAACGCAGCACTTCTCTCTGCTTCTTCCAAATGGTGAGAGAAAAATGACTCTTTTCTGAAGAGCAGCTGTGTTTGGGGTCAATCTTCACTCCCTGCAAACACACTGGAAGCACTAAGCAAACAGAGAATAGAAGTTGAGATCCTGAAAAACAAGGTCAGCAGCAGATAGGCACAATTCTGGGTTTTTACACCACAAGCAGTATGGTTCATTCTTGTACAAGTGAATGAAAACTTCGACTGAATTTACTTAGTTCTGCAATGTGGGAATGATAGACTAGTCTGTACCATAGGGTGCTCACAAGTATTTCGTAGAGAAATGCCACTTTTGGTACAAACACGGGATAACATGTGCTGCTTTATCGATAGAAATTTGCCAACAGGTCCCACGTAAATTGTGGATCTGGGCCAGATTCAAGAACAAAAGAGGAAGGAAGCTATACTAAAGGGCTGTTAACAGGAGCACAGTCATCAAAGGGAGGAAAGGGGCAGAGAGAGCCTAAATTATAGGTTGGGGAATGGGTGTGGAAATCAGCAATACCCAGTTTTATAGACAGAATGACTTCAGAACAGCGTAGCAAGGTTCACATTTATCCATCTGCAAAGTCTCTAAAATGTGGGCATTCCTTCTGCTCCGGTTGTGTAAACTACAAGCTTTGCTAAATCTATTTTCTGCAGGCTGTATTATAAATTGTTCTGTTTGGTGATACGACAGGACTGCTTCTTCAGGCTCATCACAGAGAGTCAGTTGTTGAGCAATCTGGGCTTTGAAACACGGAGATAATGATCAAGAGCCAACGTTTATTAATAGATTTATGTGCTTTCATTCAGCTTATAAAGCCCATACTTCCCAAGATCAGACAAAATATATTAGCTATGGACACAAGCCAAAAAAAGTATTTAATCTTTATGAAAGAGATAAAAAGATAAAACAGCCAGTGAGTGATGCAGTTGAAGGATGGGACAAAGGGGAAAAATGACGCCAGTCAGTTAACGCTGCATGCCTGTTCCTCGTACACCCCACAACCAGCAGCAGGATCACCAGGCTCGGGAGGTCCTCTCAAGTTCATCCCTTCCTCCTCCTCAGGCAGACACCGCTGTACCTCTGCGGACCCTGCGGCTGTTTAATCTGACATCGCAGATCTTTCAGGGGACATCACACAACCTCCCCAGGCAAGCTGTTCTGCTCCTTGCAGACACGTTTGAAAGCCTGCCCTTTGAGTCTTTCTTCCTTGAATTCAAGTCTATGACTCTTTTTTCCCATCTAGGGCAAACATAAAGAACAAAAATATAAAAGGCTGATGTAAATGAAGGAGGAATACTTTGAAACCTGTTACACCCTCCCTCACAGCTCTTGAAGTTGGCAATTTCAAGTCATACCTACTTCGATGTCCATACATAAGCAAACAATGTGAGTATAAAAATGTGTAAATACATTTTACACACATGTGCAATTATGCAGGGGAATATTTGACATCATATTACACTATTTTGTTCAGATACTTAAAGAGGTGTGTGTAAATCGGTGGATGCTCTCCATTTCAGAAAATACCAGCTGCCAGAACACAGCATGCTTCTTGGTTTGTTAATAGCATTTAGGACAGAAAATTACACAAGTAATTTTGTTTCTGTCTGTTCAATGACTAATAGCCTATCTGAAATAAATTATGCTACTTGTGGAATAAGAAAGTACTGCAGTATAGGTGACACTTCAGATTCAGATCTCTTGCTAGTACTTCACTCAAGTTTAACCACTAGCCAGAAATTTACTTAAGAGTGAGCTTTTCTAAACCTGATCATCACCAAAAATTCCAGTACATATGAAAAAATCAGTGTCCCCACAATGCTACAGATCTTATCTTAGAGCAGGAACCTTAAATGTCAGAAAGGATCTCAGCAGCTGCTGAGCTTCTAGGAACGGCAATACAGGATTAGTACTGGTCTGCTGGCTGGACCTCATGACTGCCAGCTCGTGTGCCCTGCTGCTCATGGTCACTGCAATATTTGATCATCCCTATTTCACTGAAAAGCTCCTGGACTTGCATGCACGTCAGGCAGCTGGGCACAGGCTACCAATAGTTTTCCAGAGTTCAAGTGCTGGACACACTGAAGAACCATGCCCAACTCTTAGCAAAATGCAAGCATCTAACACTTCTGACTGAAGTGTGCATGAAGAACACTGCCATTTTCCAAACATTTCATGAATTAAAGCTAGGAAATCCACTTCTCTGGGTATCACTGACTAATGAGCTGCTGGTTCATGGGAAAAATTTTTTTAATTCATTCAATTATTTTTTTTTCTTTTTTTTTCTTTTTTTCTGTTTTAGAGACATGCTGGTTATCCATATACCTCAATCAGAACAAAGTGCCCTTCCTTCAGGAATATAGCTGCAGCAGGAAACCACTTTTGGCACAAAGACCTTTTACCTATGGACCTTCGGTACTACAAACCTGTTTCTGGTTAATTCTCTCTGATCTTCCAAAATCTACATCAGCCACTGGTCATCTAGCAGAGCACGAATTCAGTGAAAGCTAAGATACAGATTGCATAGAGACTGCATCTCACACAGTTGCACTATTCCACCATGATCTCATGCAAGCCCTGAGCAATCAAGCGAACAAATGAAGAAACTGCTGCATGAAGAACCATTCGAAAGGCAGATGCTCCTGGGCAGAGACAAGCAGAAGAATTTACAACCCAGTACAAGAGAGCACATCACAAGTGGTGAGTTTACGTATGCTATTCCTGAATATTCCAATTCTTGAGCCAACTCTAACGTTTTCAATCACAAATACCATCTGCGATCTCCAGTCTTCTAGGATTACTCCCAGGAATGGCTGGAATCCAATCCTCGCACTTCTATCTCAAGTTAGCCTTGCATACTTCCATATTTGCTTCCTAAAATATTCTAATCACATTATCCTCATATCTTTCCAGGCATTTCACTGGTTATGCCTAGTACACTTAAACACCATTTCATGTGTATCCCAAACATCTCTTATGGGAACTGAAGGATGATTGACAACCTCACTCCTTTAGGAAAATGGAACTAAATGTTGCACTACTAAAAACTTTGTCACTTCACTTGGATTTCAAAGGTTTGAATGTCACCAAAAGACGACTGAGAAGAGGGATATACCCACAACTGCATTGAATTTTCTCAGTGGCTAAATTAAAGTAAAAGTAATAAGGGTATTTCTTGATATACAGCATAGCTGAGACAGACACTGGACTAATAGATAGGTCTGTGTTAAACAGAAACCACAAGAAGCATACGGACAATGAAGAAATTTGAGATCTGGAGAAAAAACTAGGTATCGAGAGTCTGTTCCTTTAGCTGAGTGAAAAGACAGAGGTGACAACTGCAACGCGTATTTTAAAGAAGCAAATACCATAGGCAAAAGACATTGTAAAATTCAAAAATGCAATTACAACCAGAAGGAAAGTATTAAAGGAAGAATTAAGGAAAGAATTAAATCAGAGGGAAGGAAATAAATTCAACTGTGACCAATTACTCTATGTCTAATAGACAATCAACCTTGATTCAGAAAAAAAACATCAGGCTATGAGAATGCAAGGTTTCCCCCTAACCAGTTAGGTTCAATTGTAACCACATAATTGTTACGTTTTTACCTACATTCTATGGTAAATACTGTCCAAGAGACCTGACCAAAATTAATAGTCTCTCTGGGTTATAAAGCAAAACATTTAAGAACCTCCAAGCCTCAAGGTGATTTACTGTGATGGGTAGATTCATTGATTTTTTCTGGGTCCAAAGTTCAGTTTCTTGGATTTAGCAAAAAGACAATTTATAAAGCCTTTGAAAAAACAATACACGAAGCTCTTTTAAGGTCAAAGGTAAAAATTAATTTATTTGCTCAAGTAGTGAACAACTCATGTAGATGAAGGGTTTGCGAGATTAAAAAAGTTCTTTTTAGCAACAAGCATTCTGTTGGTAATCAAGAAGACATGAAAACTATTATTTTCTTAACATATGTTCTAGGCAACCCAAGAACACAAAAGACAAAGTCATTTTTTAAAAAACAAGGTTGTATGTCATCCTTCAAGAAGTACAGAAGAAAAATTTGTTGTGCCCTTGTAAAGGTAAGTTTTAAGACAAAATAACTCACCCTTGACCTTGTATCTAAGAAGTTACAAATAAAGATTTCAGAAAGCAAAACCCCGTATCTCTTAAGTTAAAAGACAGGCAGCTTCACTGTCTACATAAATTCGTATATCAAAAACATTCAGGGTTATACAATAACCAGTTGCTGTTGATTTTTGCACAAATACAGTTCACTCTAGAGTTTATAATATACCATAGTCATAGTGTCCCTTGGACAATGCTTATACTTTGATAAGCTTCTCAATCATTTTCCAAGACATCATTTACCAAGTTCTGTTTTCCGTTCATCAGTGTAAGAAAATACAGTTACATTGCTATTGCAAAGTCCCTTTTTCAAATGAAAAGTGAGAAAAAAAAGTTCATTAAAAAATAACATAAATCAATGAAACCGTTGTCTTCTTCCACGTATACTCTTGAGGTGACCAGCAGAACGCCTAAGAGCTTTCCTCTCTTGACGATGCTGTTTCTCAGCTTCCTGCTGCTTCTTTTGCTGCTCTGACTGGAATATTGAAAGAAAAATAGACTAAGGTTCTTGCAAACATACATATCAACTCATTGATCAAGTACTTTTATATCAAGTCAGAAATTCTTGCAGGAAATATGGAAATGTTACTATAAACGGTCCCATGTTACCTTGTCTTATACTGTACCTACTGGTCTGGCTGTCCCCTGACATTATCATTCAAAGTAAGTCAGAGTAAATGTTTAAGACAAAGATACTGAAAAGCACTGAATAAAATCACATATTTCAGATGAAAAACAATGTCTAACAATACACTAAAATTACAATCCAGAATTTAGGTTTTAATGCCCTTAAGAAGTTAGACCAGAATTTCAGGCTATTTAGTACCTACTCTGGTTAACTGGTATCACCACCTTTAATATTTGCACAGGAGTATTTTAAAGTGACAGACAGGACAATTAGTTATTTTTGCTGAAGCATACAGGTTCCCTGTGTTCTTAGCATTTCTTGGAAGTACTTGATATACCGTATACAATTCTAGAAACACTTTTCACATGAAAATAATTGAAAATCTCTGCTCCAGTGGTACATGCTCTATTAATGTTTTTTCTCTTCAAAAATGCACTGAAAGGGTTTAATTTACATACTACTCAGATAAAAAGGCTCCTACAGCCATAAACGTCTCTTTTCTTGGGAAGACTAAGGCTTGTTTTCAAACTAAGCATAAACTGGAACTAGTAGACCTGAACTATCCACTCTCAGACAAGTGTCCACGCTATAAAATACTCCATCAATTAGAGTGATTTCCACTGTAGGTAGCAATAAACCTAAGCCCATATTATGGTAATAAAAGCTAGTGGTCTGCAGACTTTTATTGACTCCTGTTTCCCCTGCAAGTAGGGATAAAGAAACCCTCTATGTGAAAATGTAAGTGGTTTCTCTCTGTCCCTAGTTGTCATCTGAAACAGTCATGACAAATCTTACTTAATGTTTCCTGATCCAGATAGTATGCTGAAATAATATTTGCACATAAAGCACTATTCCTCTGTACTGTAAGTACTTGGGCAGTCTATAAAACTTTTATATATATATATATATATTTAAAATCCTCTGAAAACTAAACTGCAAAATATCAATGACAAAAATCCATTGCAAGATCTGTCCATATACATTATCAGCAATGAATTAAAATACTCAAAGCTGTAGCATATCTGACGGAGTCATGCAAAATTGGCATTCTGAACAACTGCTACATCCACTTTCTTCCTCCTTACTCCCACCCAAATCTTCACAAAACTGTTAGCGAAAGATGATAGTTCATTGTTCACCACTGACTGCAAGAAATCTTGTGGCTCAGCACTTCCCCATTTAAAGCTGCTATAAAAGAGACTGCTTTAAAAGTCCCCCAAAGCCTATTTACTTAGCTGCAAGACACTAACATATCAGTTTCAGCAGTTGGTAAAATCCCCAGAACGGTTATCCTCCAGAGCACTGCAGAGGAACCTATAATTTATTTAACAGTCAAGACACTTTAAATTCCAGAAATACAGGAATCAAGCCCGGATGAAAAAGCCAATAATCAAGTCAAGCAAGTGTTGTAGAACTATTCCAATAAATATGGATATTTAAACATTTTATTCAGGTATACCTAAACTGATCGCTTAACTATTTTCTTGTATTATCAGTTTTACAGATGGGAAGAAAATTTGGCCACTGGTAAGTAGAAATGTATTACAGTGCATAAAAAGCTTACTCAAGGAAAAACAAGTACGTTTTGTCAACTGAAGTATCAATTAATAGGGACCTTCAGCTTCTGTAACATGTCCTTGGTCCAATTCTATAACTTTTTTTTTTTTTTTTTTTTTTTTTTTTTAGCAAAAATTCCCTAAGTGTTCTACAACAATAGCAGATGCACACATGGAATTCACCATTCCTGCACCACAGGGTGATCAGCTGTCAATGATCTACAAAATACCTTAGGACAGGAAATAAAAACCCTTTGGGAAGGGTAGACAGGCAGCAGTCAACTACACATTTCCAGTGGAATTTGGCAAGTACAACAGGACCAGAGCTCATTCTTGTGATCTGCATTACAAAGTTCAGTGACAAAAGTGGTTAGGAGCTCTGTCTTTATCATGCTGACACCTAACAGCTCCATCAAACAAGAGAAAGACTGTCACCTACAGCATCCCGATTGTGTTTGGACCTGCAAACCAAGATCTCATCAGTCCTGGCACTGATGTCAGGTAAGGTCACAAGCTTCTGATGATATGTCTGCGAATGAACTATTAAAAGATGGAAGCCAGTATTTTCCACCAGAACATAAGATTTTATGAGTGCTGCCTGAGTTATAAGGGTATAAACACACCAAGTGCTACCGGAGGCTTTCATTCTCTTGGCATGAAGCAGCAGAGTTGGCAGCATATAAAGAAACGAAGAGGGACATTTGTTTGACGGTTTTAAAGTTCCTGTTCCTTCATGCAAAAACTAAAGTTACTTGTGTATTATCTTAAAAGAAAAATAATAAAATAATAAAAAGTTACGTATATATATATAGCTCACCTTCTTTAATCTGAATGTTGCCTGCTTGCTGCCTACTGTGGTATCAGAGACATTTAACGTGCCAAGTTTTTCTTCAAGCTTTAAACGATCTCCAAGAGTTTTCCTGCGGAGAATAATTAATGTTAGTCCCTGTTCTTGCCATCTCTTCGCTACAATAAATGCTGATAATGCAGTCAAAACTAATCTCAGTTTCTCTGAAACCCCGAAATGCCATATGTCGAAAAAATAAGCCCTCAGTAAACAGAAAAGAAACACAAGCTCAAATCATTCCCTCCAGATACTGTTTACATAAATTTAAAAAATGTTTCTACTGAAAAGTTCATTGTCTTCTAAAAAAGCATCAGGCCTCTAGCTGAAAAAGAAACCACACCCTACTATTGCTATAGTTTTCTATGACATTTTAGAAAAAGTCAGGTATTCAGCTGCACTAACAGATATAAACAAAAAAACCTTTAAAGCATGATCTATCCAGTTTGCTTAATAACTTATAATTTCTGATTTGAGAAACACATTTGAGGGAAGGAGATAGTCTTGGCTATACATTAAAATTAATTCATCACAGAATGAATCATCACTTCACCGACAGAAACTACATAGCCCAATTAAAAATGATTATTCAGACACTGCGTCCCGTAACTGTGTGATACAAAGTTTTCTAAATAAAAGAACAATGCAAACAAAGCGAGACTGATAAAAAAAAAAAAAGAGAACCTGACCCCACAGTGCTCATCAGTCAGTTTATCTGAGTTATTTGGTCTCAGGCACCAAATGTGACTTCAGTAAGGGTGGTGTAAATTGGAGCAGCCGAGGACTGAAGACCTCGAAGGACCTCCAGCGCAGGGGTGAGGCAGACAGAGACAGGACTTGGTTGATCCAGTCTTGCTAAATGCTATTTGTGGTTCCTACTGCAGCAAATCCTTTGTAATTTGGTGCCTACAAGCAGGCAAGGCTATGTGAGAACATGACATCGCCGGGAGGACCAAACTTACTCTGTGACACACAGAAAGCATTCACCTAACTGTAAACGAATTTAGATATTGAAAATTGAGATACTGCTATTAGTTAGATCTTCCTGAAGAGAAGTAAGAAACACTTTTTTTGGACAAGTTTTGAAGTGCATGCATTAGCAGAATGCTAGCATATACATTTCTGCAACTTTTTACTTTAAGGGAATGGTGGAAAATAAATCATCATAAAAATACACATGATTAGCAGCCACCCAAAGTCAATGGAGTTTCTAATGATGAAAGGCTCACAGATTGTGCCCCATGTATGAAGCCTCTGAAGCCTGCAGAATTTTGGTTAATGAGCCATTTATGTAACAAAGACTCTTCAGATTAACAATGAAAAATTACTGTCAAGAATTACTTTATTTCTCATGACTAGGTACTTTGATTGTATTTTTTCTGTAGTATATTTTTCATTCAGTACATGTAAAAACTTGTTCCATCTGTGTGAATCGGGAAGACAAGCTAAGCCTTAGAGCTAACTATGGCAGAAGATCAGTCACTGACATTGTGGTGGGATTTCTACAAGCAAGTGGAGTTCCATTTTTTCTCCCCTTTGAAAGTGCATCGGAGAAATATGGCTGCTACCCAGCAATTATTGAGCATGACTGCCTAGATACTGCTTCAGTCAGGAGAAAAACTAAAACAAGAAGATATCAAGAAAATGCTTTTGGTTTGCAATTTTACAGAATAAAAGCAGGTATTGCTGTGCTTATCTGAAGATGTGCAGACCCAAATCACAGTGAATTGCACTCAAACTTACAATAGCTAGGGTCTTTTTTTCCTACATCATCCTCAACAAATTGATCCAATGGATTCCTTAAGAGTGTTACTCAAATCAACTTCCCCTACCCTTCAGTACAAAACCAAAAACTTTAAAAAATCATGCACTTATTTCTTCCTCCTTATAAAGCAAAAGAGAAGAGTTTTCCAGGACTTTTCCTTTCCTGCCATGATACTTTAGCTGACTTTCCTAGATATTGCTACGTTTTTGTTGGCTTTTGTTGACTTTCTTGCCCATCTCAGAAGATGTAAGCACTGATTTATACTTCACAAAGTAGGGTTGCTGCAGCTTTTAGTTTTGAAATGCTTTAACTTCACTTAAACATTTTAAAGGGAAATCAAGAAAATCTAAAGAGCTCTTAGCACACTGATAAAAGCCCTCACCTTTTATGTATTCCTTTTAAGCTGTTAAGCAAGGAAATCGTACAGAAAGTAAACAAATAAAAGTCTTGTGTCTGTACTGGTACATTCAGCAGGTTTTCACGTGTAAGCATAAGAACACAAAAGGGGGAAGAGAAAGGTGGACAGCTTTGAGACAAGGCGTTTGTTATGCTTTAGTTTAAGTTTTGCAGCTTTCCTGCGCAAAGAAACGTGTAGACTGCTGGTCTGCTAAGAAATTTATAGTATGCACCCCTGCTTTAGAAGTTGGGCTTGGAGCCGTGCTGAGTCAGGAACATGTCAAAAGCAACACCCAGTTTTATGTAAGTCATAAACTGTTTCCTCAGGTAGAACATTATACGATTAGAGAAAAAAAGAACACCTAGCCATTAAGTGCATAGTGAAGGTATTAAGGTACTTAATTACATTGGTCACAGACCATCATTCCATTGCTTGAATAAATCAAATCAAAGACAAACATGCCAGCCTCACCAGATTGTACATGCCACTACAGTCTTCCCAATTTTCAGTACATTAGGTGAATTAATTATTTTTTATGCTGACTATTTATCACTGAATAAGGCCAGCAGAAAACATTATTTAGTTTTTGTTTTTTTTTTTTATCAAAAAATTCTACTGTGTAAAAATACTTAACAGAGCAGGTTAGGTCTCAACAGAGACTAAGTCATGATTCTGTAATCGTATCAGCTGTGCGGTACGACAAATGGACACCTGCTGTTAATTCTGAGTTTGCTCCCAGAATCTGAGGAGCATACGTAGTCAGAACAATGCTTGGATGAGCCCAAATGGCATCAGTGAGTACGGAAATTACTGCCAGAGCAAAAGAAAAAAGGGGGAAAGACAATTCAGTGACAGCAACTCAAAGAAAATCAAAGGCAGGAGTGCTGTCACATTTTTGTCATGCTGTTCTATCTTAAATCTCTCCCCCCTCCCCCAGTTTTTAAATATTTTACATCACATCCCAACTGTGCTACTACTGCACAGAGGATACCTGACCTAGGCAGCCCTAATTACACATCACATCTTGCAAAATATTCTGCACAGAGCCGTGAATCTTAAGACAGATGCTCTCTTCCCTAAAAGGAATCTTTTAAAAGATCTTTCCATGGTTTATGTCATCACTGATATTCTTCCATCCACTGTGGTATTTGATTTCATTTTTTCCTAGCTGAAGCAATGATCTTTCTCCCACTGAACACCAGATGAAAGATTTAACTTCATTCTGTGTCACTATTATTTTTTTTCTAAATGCTTCTCTTCTTTATAGCTGTGTTGGCTTATTTATCTAACTTACAGTATCCTTGCACGTGTTTTTAACAAAATGAAATCTTAATATTTCAAACAAAGAGTCCTTGAGAATTTTGTTTAGAGGTCAGTAGCTCAATTTGATGAAAGAAGAGAGCAAACAGGCTGCAGCCATACTGCTTTAAAGGGAAGCATTTCAATGTCTGTGAGAACACTGTGCCATTTCACCACTCTTTCATGCTCCTTTCAAGCCACTTTCTAACATGACTATGAATTTAATGTGAGAAATATCTTTATCCTAGGACATTTCCTAGGACAGCGTCCACAGTGGCTATTTTCCTTCTGACAAAGCAGAAGGACTGACAAAAGGAAAAAGCTGCATCATCGTCTATAACATAGACAGAAAAATAATCAGAAGAACGCTAGAGAAATCTCAGCAAGCTAGAGTCCAGAATGAATGGGTATATTTACTCTAGGGAACATCAGAAAACCCTGTGTGTGTAAACATTTGCTGATAACAGTTAACATAAATATCACTTGCAGAACTACTAGAAAACTAGAACTATCCTATTTGTATTTAAAGAGATTTTACTGGTACAACACAAAAATCATAGACTACTGTAGGAGCAATGTACCAGTAATGCTCAGAGACCATATAAAATGGTAACTCTAGTTAAAGGCTTGTACATTTAAGAGAAAGGCTGAATTTTATCATGTGTTTCTCTACCTATCTCTAGGAAAAGTCCATCATGAAACATCTAGGCTGCATTATCAGTTCCTACTCAAATAAAAAGCAGCCCCATTATATATGCTATTCACCTTGAATGTACCATTTTATTCTAAGTAAAAAAATGAAAGGCTATTACGGGATCCATCTAACACAGCAAGTTGTTTCCAACATTAGTCAAAATTCTGCTCTGCCTCCGATGTGCTGCAAGAACTTTGAACCTATTGTCCCTCAAGGTTTTAATGTTAGTGCCTACTCTCTAAATAATAAAAGCTATTAAATCTCATCTTCTGAAGGCCTAAACTCACCTCTGGAAAAAAAAAATGTCAATGAGATTTACAGGCATTAAGCACCTCAAAGCCAAGTTCTTTAGTTTGCAAGCCTAAAGGTTAAGCATGCCCTTTATGCAGTACCCAATTATTTCAGTTGATTAACAATTTAAAGAAATCCAAATTAGAAAACCGAGTCCATTTTTTTTCTTTTGCATTGCAAAAATAAAAACAGTTAGACCTGACAACAAAAGGGCAGCATATTTTATGAAAATTTCTGGATGCCATAAAAATACCCAGACCAAATGATTTTTTCTTTTACTACCCGGAACCTGCCCTCAAACAGTGGCTGATCATACAGTACTAGACAGCCTTGTAGAGGGTCAGCTCAAAAACATCCAGAATGTCAACCTCATATTGACATTGGTGGAGAAATACAACCAGTCTCAGAGACATCAGTGCTGTTATTTGTGCAAGCAGCACTGATCCTGAAAAAAAAAACAAAAAACGGATGCCCAGATCAGGCTCAGAATACGAATCTCTTACTCATCTCATTAGCATTGTGTCTCTGGCATACTTAAAATGTTATATTTGTTTGGCAATAACTAAAACCTTTCAACAATTATGTCCCTCTAAGCCATATCCCTGAATCACCAGATGTGGCTTTATTAGTAAGTGCTTCCAAGACTATCATGCTAACTAACCAAAATGCCGTTGGCCTGCACTCTAGAGAAACACTTGAGAATCTTCCACCCCCAGATGTTAAAATAGGAATTTTAGTCTTACTTCATTAATTTTTGTTTTTTGGCAGAGTCTTTGAAGCTTCTGAATTCCTCTCCTTCTTTAATCTCGAAAAACTGAGGTTTTAGTAATGTTTGCTGATCCTCCTTGAACCTTTCCTGCCGCTTTACTTTTTCCTCTTGGCGTAGAAGCTTGCGCTGTTTCCTGACCTCTTCAACCCAACCTTTTTCATCATCTGAACTCTCAGAACTTTCTGCATCACTTGGTTTTCCTTCTGGTTCTTCCTCCTCTTCCTGAAGACAAAAATAGATTAAAATGAGAAATCATCAACTAATTTTCTTTTCAAACCATTTCTGCAATGAGAGTACGTCAGCTTTTACTTAGATGCACTTGAAGAGATCTAAAACCTGAACAAAAGCACTAACAGCAAATGAAGCAGAAATATTATAAAATTACCTCCACCTACATATTATATGTTTTTCAAACCTATATTCATGAAGACATACACCTGAAAACTTAGATATAATTTATAATATTATCCAACTAATTTAGCTGGTAAGACATTCTTGCATTGCCTTCTTCTTTCCTTCTTTCTAGGGTAAAAAAAGCTAAACAAATGACATAAAGGTAAAAATATGTCTTTTTCATACACCAAAAGGAAAATATTTTACCTGTTCTTTTGCCTCCTGTTCCAGTAACAGCTTTAGTTTCTTCTTTCTTTTCTCACTTGTTTTAGAAACAAGTGGGTTAAGTAGCCTGAATTCTTCACTCTGCTCATCTACCTGGAAATCTGGATTCTCAAACATGACTTTAAAACGATCATCTTTGAGAAGGCTAGGCATATTCTGGAAAAGAATCGAAGCATGAGTTAGTTATAAAAAAATATCAAAACAGACATTGGTAAAAATACCTAACACCGCTTTAATTAAACAAAACTCAAAAACCGAATGCAAAGTATCAGTTGCTTTATCCTTCCAGGTCACATAAATCAAGATTTATGGTTATTATACTTTATTACTTTCACAAAGATCAAATAAATATCATTCTAAGCTACCTGTAAGCAAGACAAGCATAGTACAGACACCATAAATACACAATTACTACTATTTCTGAGTTAATATATCTCATACATTCACAGCCAGCTAGTCTGGAGACATGTTGATATCCATTGACTAACCAGCAGTACCTCTGAGGCAAATACCCTGCCTGATGAGGATGACTACAGCACGTAAAACAAATTATCGGAGTAAACATGTCTTCATAAAATACTACTATTGTTTTACTGTAAATACGTAAGTATTTCTGTACATCTTATTACAATTTCTTCACTGCCCTCACATACAGAATGGAAAAGGCAGTTTCATTCATGCTGGAAATTAAAAGAACCCAATGTAAATTATGCTATTGTTGAGTTAAGAACAGTTCAAACTACAACTAATGTTCATATGAATACTTCTTGTTTCAGACAATTGAATAAATAGCTTTTTGCAGTAAAAGCTGATCTTATAATTTAACATTTCCAAACTTCTACCAGCAGACTGAACACACCCCAGCATTGTATGTTCATTGTTACCTACAAAGTAGGAAAAAAGATAGAGGAAACAAGTTGAAATTTCAAGTGCAGAAGCTGTTGCAAATGTGTGACTTGCAATCTCATTTGGAAGCTAGAAGCTCAATCTCAAAGCCAAAAATAAATGGCTCTTCACAAGACTCCTAGAGCCATTTCAGGAAAATAATCAGATCACACATTTTAATGTACTCTTTTTAGTGTACTTTGAGATGCCATCTATCTGTATACCTACAAAAATCACTCTCCATTTATTGAACTCATTTCCACTCCAACACTGGCTTAGAAATCCTGCATTTAAGGTTTTACCACCACCTTCTTTTTCAGTAGTTCTTGGTTCCTAACCATCTCAACCTTTCATTGGATGCCACATGAAGCTAATAGCTGCCTTTCATGAGTAATAGAATGGTTTGGGTTGGAAAGGACGTTAAATACCATCTAGTTCCAATCCTCCTGCCATGGGCAGGGACACCTCCCACCAAACCAGGTTGCCCAAAGCTCCATCCAACCTGGTCCTCAACACCTCCAGGGATGGGGCTTCCACAGCTTCTCTGGGCAACCTGTTCCAGTGCCTCACCACCCTCTGAGCGAAGAATTTCCTCCTAACATCTAATCTAAATCTCCAATTTTGAGTTTAAAACCTCTTGTCTTACCACTATCTGCCCATGTAAAAAGTTGCTCTCCATAGAAGCGCTCTTTATGTACTGAAAGACCACAAATTAAGTCTCCCCGGAGACTTCTCCAGGGTGAACAGCCCCCAGCTCTCTCAGCCTTCCATCACAGAAGAGATGCTCCAGCCCTCTGATCATCTTTGTGGCCCCCCTCTGGACCCACACTAACAGCCCCACATCCTTCTTGTCCTGGGGGCCCCAGATGTTGATGCAGTACTCCAGGCGGGGCCTCACAAGGGCAGAGCAGAGGGGGACAATCATCTCCTTCCACCTGCTGGTCACTCCTCTGTGGATGAAACCCAGCATGCAGCTGGCCTTCTAGGCTGCAAGTGCACACTCACGGCTCACATCGAGCCTTTTGTCCACCAGAACCCTCAAGTCTTTCTGTGCAGGGCTGCTCTCAATGAGTACTTCTCCCAGTCTGTACTCCTGTCTGGGATTGCCCAGACCCAGGTGCAGCACCTTGCACTAAAATGCTAACAAATGAAAAAAGTTTTTTTTTCTCTGAACAGCTTTGATATCAATTCTGCACTTAACTAGCTTCTGGACTCCTACAAGGCCCACCATCATCTTCAACAGGGCATATTTCAGCATTTAAAACTTTTAATATAGATGACAAGGTTATTACATGGCCTTTTTGGTACTCCAGCTACACAAGTCCACTTTACAGTCACCTAGTGGAGTAAGATATTTATGAGACAAGAAACAGAATTCTGAATCTGTTTGGCCAGGTAACAATAAATCAGTAACTATAAGCATTATTATTTCTGTGCTCCTAGTTAGAGAAGACTTTAAAACAAAAACTTACCTTTTGCTTCCTTTTTCTGGTAAGCTGTTGTTCTTCTCCTTCTTCTTCAATCAGTTTGAGTGCAAGCTCTTTATTGACTTTTGGAAGTTTCTAAAGAATATAGATATAAAGAGAATACGTGTATAAACACAATGTTATTTTTATATATTTCTTTCCAGAGTATTGCATTTCAATGGCCTGAGTCGTTTAGTTTAATGGCAAGCAGAGACTGGAAGTTTTACCTCTGGGTTATCTGCTCAAGCAGCAAATGTGATGAGAGCTGCTCTTTTACAGTTTGATATCAGACTTTCTCATCTGTGGGATTCATATGCATGAGAATATTATGTTTCCATTCAGAAAGTTCTATAAATTAATGCCAACTTTACTGTTTGTCTCTAACGATAAACAGAATCAAATCCTAAGCAATTACCTTTCTGAGATACACTTAAGAATATGCTATTTTTTATGTTTTTTATGAACAGTTCTTCCAGAGCATATTCATTGTTCACAGGATTTACCTTCAGCTGTACCCTCTGTGCACGTGTTTCTTCTATCTTCTGTCTTATTTTCTCTCTTCTGTATTCTTCATAGGCAAAGGGGTTAGCCATCATTTTTGCCTTTGAACAAGCAGAAGGAAAAAATATGTATCATTAATACAGGATACAGTCCTCTATGTGGGAAAAAAAAAAAACAAAACAACACATTTTACTGTTAAGAGCGGCAGTTTACAAGCATCATTTTTTACCTTATGATAAAGCCTTATATCCATGAAAAAGCCATGCATATATGCTCTGAGCAGTGTTGATCCAATGAGATGAGCAAGGCCTGGGAAAAAAAAATTACAGAGGATTTCAAAGAGCTTTCACAGATAAAGAACTCCTATTCCAAGCTAGCCACTTCACTTACTCAGTTCAAGACAAACAAGCACTGCCAATGCAACACATTAATCTCTCTGATAGTCACATCCAGCACATCAAGACTAAGTAAAACCGCAAAAAAATCAAGTTAGGCCAGCAAGAAATCCTAGCTACTTTGGAGCAACAAAATTGATTTTTGTTGTCATAGTACATGTTACTGTGCACTTTTATAGATGTCTACATGTTCTGCGCACCATAGGAAGTCTACAAAGTTTTTTTTTTTGTTTGTTTGTTTGTTTTTGGAAAGCCTGTACATGTTTGACAAGCACTTTTATCGTGTGGTATGCCAAAATCATGAATGAAAGAATTTTGTCTTGGGTCCCTATCTTTGAAGAATCAATGTGCTGAAAGAAATACAGTACCACATCAGGTTATAAAACTGTCACCCTATGCCCTAACCGACTGTAAGAATGAAAATACTGAACAGTTGTCAAATTGTCCTTCCTTGTATCTTCACAAAATTCCAAAACTGAGAAAAAGAGAATCCTTTTATAGCAAAACATCCTCTACAGATCCCCAAATCTTTAGAAATTAAGTTTAATTCTTATTCTAGAACTAAAGGGGAAAAAAAAAAAAAGGAGAGAGAGAGAGACAAAGTTCCGTGTATCTCAGAAAGCAAAGTTCTTATTTATGTTATTTTAAACTGTTTCCAGGAAACAATCCTCCTGCATACTCCAAAATAAGAGTACTTCAGATAACAGGTACTATACAAAGAAAACTGATGTATGAAATGCAAAATATATCCCAAGATGGTTCTTCATTTGAAAGCCTGCACTTAGGGGGAAGTGAATTTTACTACGTAATTGTGAATTTAAAGCAGAAGGACTATTTCCAGTCAAGTCTCTGTGTTGATAATGCTACACTGCCTAATTCCCTTAAGTTTTGAATAGGGATCTACAGGCTACATTCAGACCACCTCCTTCAGAAGATCAGGCAGGTGTTTTGGAAGACCTCCTCCTTCTCCCGCCATATTCAAAGGTAAATGAATTAGACTGGAGTAAAATACTACAATCAAAATACATAATGGAACGAAAAAGAATCAACTGCCTTGAGTCACACATGCTTACTCTCTCTGCTATGTCATTTTCAGTATTCTAGTTCCACGAAACCATTTTTCCATTAACCCTAGAATGAAGTTTTATTTTCTGGAAAATACTACCCTCAATTGGGGTATCCTTTGGCAGGTGAATCATTTTTCAACACAAACATCTAATGTTGTACTTGTTGGGAACCAAGGAACAGAAAGTCATCAGTCTGGTATACTAATAACCAAGACAACTGGAAGAAACTACTGCCAACGAATTTCAATCAGTTCTCTGCATTTCTTACTGATAAGTCACATCTGAACTAATAAACTTAGATGTGTGATAAAAAAACAATCAGAATAACCAAGTCAGCTAAAGAAATTTTACCTAAATTTTCAAGGTCTTTTCTGGTCACAAATTTGTAGTCATCGTAAACTGTGCTCTCTGGATTCTCTTCCAGTTCTTCAGTCAAGTTGTCCAAGAAGGAACACCATCTGGGGGCAGGTCCTAAAACCTGGGGATATTACAGAAAGGTACAAAATTGTATATAGATTCAGAAGAAAAAACACAACACCTAATGTTAGGCTCTCAGCTCCTGTGCTGGAAGAATAAATTAAATCTCCCTGAAATCAAATACACCTTAAGAACAACAGCAGTTAGAGAACGCAATTAAATCTACTGCTTACATTACCAATAAGAAGTACTATCGATTATTTAAGTGTTCTTTTAACGCAGGTAATTTATTTGAGACCAACAGTTTAAAGGTTTATATTCAACTGTTTCAAGTGATCCTAGTCGGACCAATTAATTTATTAAAAGCTCAGAGCTAAACATTATAGATATAATTAACAACGTAACTAATGGCACTAGATATCAACTAATCTGTACAGCACAGCTGGACCATGATCTCATTAGTTTACTAAACGATCACATTAATTAAAATAAGTAGGGCAGAATAGGATTTTATACAGAACATTACAGGTATATTTCATGTACTTTTGTTCAAGGAAAAAATCCAGACTGTATGGACAATTAATGGGAAATATTAAAAAAAGATCGCATATTTCCACCATGAGGCAAAGGATTTATTTGAACAATATTACATTGCACTATCAACTTTCTTTTCCATATATGCTTCCTCCAACTTCCCAAGTCAATAATTATCTCCCTTAACTTTTCCCTCCTGCTGTTCTGATTGAAATTCCTCCCCATCCTGATGCGCACTGACATACTCAACTGTTCCAGTATTATTATTTTAGTAAGTGAACTAGCTGAACGGAAAAATCCAACACTACATTTTTCTCTCCAGAGCAAATCAGCTGAAGTTCTAGAATGCAAAGTGGCCAGTTAACTCCTGGAGTGGGACTTCTATTGAGGCTTCCATTTTGTTCGCTAAAAATTCACGTGAAAAACTCAAATCACAAAACAACAATACAAATAGCAATGGTTGCAACTCAAATCTAAGTGCCACACTTTCATATTAATAACAAAGCTGTCTAGAAATATTAAATGTGCTATTGTTTTTCATGCCATTGAAGAAACCAGTAATTGGTGCTTCATTACCAGATCACCAAAACATGAATGTATTAAGGGAATCATCTTTAAAGTTAACCCATTTTTGCATTTTGGACGACTGTTTGTCCTTGTAAAAAACAACAACAACAACAATAAAAGTCGCTTATTAACTATCAAAATTTTTCCTGTAATCAAATGTAAGTATAAATTTGTCTGCTGCAGATTATTAGAAATGAGATTAGAGAATCCTTGACTCACTTCCATTCCAATTAAATAAAAAGTTCCCCTTCATTCCATCTTGCTGACGCATTATGTAAAGATCTCTATCACTTCAATAAACTTTTTTCATCACTTCCATTTCTGTGGCACTATCTGTTCAAGCCTTGCACAGTGCACATTACTCATTAGAATTCAAACAACTGTAACCAATTAGGGTAATCCCCAGATGTGATCTTGACTGGTGTAAATCTTTTAAAAAAAATAAAAAATACTTAAAGCAGAAGTCTCAGAAATAAGGGAAAACCATTTCTCCATCTTTCAGCTGTAACCCCACTCACTGTTCATGCATTCCTGTACTCAAAACCCGATACTAAGATTAAAACTTCTATGGCAAAATGTCAGTCAGTGATGAAACACCTAAAAGCTACACAACTTGAATTTTCTCTATGATGTACGAAGAAAATTGCAGGACCACATCGTAGAAAACAAGGGGGGAAAGTGAGATAATTAATGGAAAAAAGCAGTGGCAGAATATCAGGAAAAAATATAGAGTTCTGCCATTATTCAAATTTTGCATGTAAACTGACAGAAATGAAAACCCTACAGAGATGTTTGTGTAAGTTTTACTGCCTCGTTTCCCTCTCTCTCACCCTACTAAAACTGCTTGCCTACCTATTCCAGGACACCTCTAGGAAACCTCTAGGATTTTGCTTGGTATGTTAAAAGGGAACATCTTTTAAAGCTTAGGACAAAAATTAAAAATAAAAAAAGCAAGCGATACCAGACACAGTGCCAAAAATATCAACGAGAAATTTCTTTCCAATGTAACTGTAAATTCTTCACGGGCTTAAAATGCCACTGCGTTTCAATTGCAGAGTGATCCACTACCAGCATACCCAGCCCTCATGAAACGCGAGGCTCTGCTGTCTCTGCACCCAGGTACAAGCTCCACAGCTCCGGGGATTTGTCTGTACCAGGCCATCAGGTATGCAGCAGGCACTGGGAACACTGCCAGCTGACACTGGTATGGTCACAGCATGCAGTATAGCATTTTGTAGGGGTATAAGTTTTAGGGAATGGCCTCAAGTTGTGCCAGGGAAGGTTCAGGTTGGAAATGAGGAGACATTTCTGCTCAGAAAGAGCTGTCAGACACTGGGACAAATTGCCCAGGGAAGTGGTGGCGTCATGGTCCCAGGGGGTGTTCAAGGAAAGGTTGGACGTGGTGCTTAGGGACATGGCTTAGTGGTGACATTGGTGGTAGGGGGGTGGTTGGACCAGGTGATCTTGGCGGTCTCTTCCAACCTTGATGATTCTATGATTAAATGTAGGCAATCACATGCAACTCAGCTGACAGGTCTCACATTTGCAGTATTTATAATATAACAAATAGGTTTCTCTGCAAGTTTTAGAGAAGTTACGTATAGCTAGTAGGAAAATCATTACTAAATGAGCGCACATCTAAACTTGGCTCACACTCAAATATTTCTTCAGCTAAGAAACCAGACATCATCACCAGTGATCAAAACAATATTTTCACTATTTTCCTTATGATTCCCTTTTCAGCCGAATTACGACTTCGTGAAACAATCTCCGACAATTTCCAGTGAATGGCAAGACGAACGTCTTCAAAAATATTTTTGTCTATCACTAGAAGTGCCTGGCCTGGAGGCTGGAGCCAGCTGGCAGCAGGCCGGGTGGGATCCTTCCTGCCCTCCCTTCTCCTTCTTCCTCCTGAAGGATCTGGAGCTATCAACTGTGCCAGGACTAAGGGACAAGGATCCTCCACCACAGGGCCAGGTATCCTGGCACCACGTTGGGAGGCAAGGGTGGTGGGACAGGCCCAAGCACAAGACATGGAGCACGAGGGCCGGCCTGCTGCAGCCCCTCCTCAGCACAGGCGATGCAGATACCTTGCCCTTGCCTTTCACGTGTTACACCAAACCATAGGAAGAACAGATGCAGATTTCTTAATTACTGTTATCAGTATCACGCCATCAACTGCCAAACTTTTGTTAGCACAGTATTAGAATGTCTTTATTTATTTACCATAGATGCAGAAGATGTACGATGAGTAACTAAGCACACGACTTATCTGAGTTTACAAGCTGCTAATATGGCAAGGCCGAACTGTTCAGGAAAAGGAGGAAAAAGCTGACAAATATTTTGAAAATAGTGCAAAATAACTTCAAAGAACACCGCTGTTTTCTGTTTTACAAGACTTTTACTTTAAAAGTCTTATAGCACCACATATCTTGCTCTGTGAATCACCAATTGTGCCTAATTCCTGAGCACTTCTGTAGAAAATCTTCCGTCATCATTCTGTATTTCCCCTGAAATTAATGAATGCTAGGACTAACTGGGTATTATTACCAACCCACAACAGACGTTCCTTACCTTCAGTCTGGAAGACCAGACAGCACTTGTCCACTTTTAACTTGCCACTCAACAATTTGTCAGCCAGCTCTGCAGAGCCACCAAAAGACTGGGTCTAATCCTGACTACCATTAAGCATGCAACCCACCCAACTTAAAAGCAGACCAGGATGCTTAGCAGCTTCTACAGCCAGATGCCACGAGATTTAAATGAAACAATTCTGAATTCACACACAAATGAGTATTGTTAAGCATCTCTTAAGGGACAAATTTGACAGAAGTGAACCAAACAGTTGGTCTTCTCTGAGAGTCAGAGCAGGGTCCAAAATCCAAGTTTTCCAAGACATTTATGACTAAGCCCCTGGAAGACTTCATCCAAGGCAGTGATTAGCTCCTAAGTTGCAAATAAAAATGTCAAAAATGTTTTAAGAGTCAAACAGCAGAAACTCCTCCCAACTTTTATTGATGTACTTTAGCAATTAAAAACATGCAAAAATGCTATATATGCTGCCCAAATCAGATTTGAAATAACTCAATTAAATTTGCCAAGTTTAGATTGCCTAAATTCCCTCTGGAAGACTAACTTCATGTATGTGGACATCATTCAGGAGAACACTTAGAGCTTCCAGAAAGGTTTTGTAAAGCAGAAACACTGGTTTCCTTAGCTCTATAAAACAGCAACACGCAGTTTCACAGAAATTAGCAGTGTAAAGTTGTATTGCTCCATACCTACAGGAATACAGTTACCAGCAAATAAATATGAGAATATGTTGTATCACTGCTCTTTCATAACAAAACTTCACAGCCTTCTTTGAAAAATCTTGCAAGTGTTCATTGTGGTATCTTCTATGGATTTTAAGTTAGGCTGTATGATCTTTACCAGGTAGTAAAAAGGGACTATTACAGTTAAATCATTCACTGCCATTCTTTCTGAATAATGTTGATTACAACAAAAATGGCATGTATTTAAGGTCCTCAATAGAGCTCTGGTCACAGTTATTGTGGGAAGTTACTAGTCAGACGATAATTTTAATAACCATATGGTATGATAGGAACTACCTAATGAGAAATAGTTTATGCTGAAAAGTGAATTACTACATAGAAAGGAGGTTATAAGTGAAACTCAAGGACTATCATATTAAACATTTTCACTAACAACTGCCACATATAGCGGGAAGATGCCTGTGAAATGTACTGATTACAAATTGGCAGAAAAGAAGGGTCAAAATCTCTAAGTGGAAAAAAAAAAAGCTACCTTGAAAACTAAAAAAGCTGCAAATCAGATTAAATTTATAGCCAATTACTACCTGGTGTAGACAACAGAAAAGGAAAAAAGTGATGCTATCTGATCACAAGACAATAAAATTGTTTTCAAGCCACTGTAATAGTATAGGATACTGCTAATGAGTCAGGGGAGGTACCTTGTAGAACTCCAGGCAATCATGTTCAGGATCCATGAATGCAAAGTTTAATAAGCACACTGAAAAGCTACTGGGATGATACGCGAAGCAATAATGCTCACACAAGGTTATGTACTTGCAAAATTAAAACAGTTACGCTGCAGGGGTAGCTGAACGTCAGGTGGATGTGAATGTCAGTCTTTTAATGAAATATTGAGTAAAAACCAAATGACTAATTTTAAGATGAAATCTGACATATTCATGGAAAAGATTATGCAATCTGATTGCCTGTGATGTGATAGGCTGGGACTCCATGACCAACAAAGCTCCTCCATTCCTCTGTTACCATTAAAAAAAAGCCTTAAATCAGTTTAACAAAGAAAAAATCTTTGCTAGATAATAATTTCTAGAAATGGTATGTATTTTATACATTTGACTCAGTGCTCTCACATATATATCTACCTGTAGGAGACAGACAAAAGGAAAATATTTAAAATAAAATGGCACACAATCGTTTTACATTTTTAGCCAGACATTTGCTGGAGAAAGCAAATGCCCATCTGTGTGTACATATTCTCAGCTTCAATTATGCCATGTAACAGGAGAGGGAGATTACAGAAAGTCTAATGAGGGAGGAGAAGAAACTGGGTGATCCCCAGGGTGTGGGCAGTGATTGAAATGTGCAATTGCGTTTTCAACATAATTAGCTCCCTAATTGCACAGCCAGGTTTAATTAATGCAATTACATGAGTAATTAATTACTATTCATTTTAAGAGTACTGTTTTTAATGTTTTGTTCTCTAATTTTAAGAATTAGACAGATCTCAATATGTAAAAATTTTGAAAAGTTTCCATCACATGCATCGAAAAGGGAAGAGGAGAAAGAATACCTCCTTACACCTTTGTACAAGTCAAGGTTACATCAATGGCAACCCATAGCTCTCAAAACCCTGATGTATTATTTCCAGCTTGCAAATATGAAGAACTGCATCTCCTTTCTTGTTTCTGGGCTTTATGGGCTTCAGGTACATCCAGGCCAACAACTTCAGGGAAGCCATGAGTATGAGACTAGCTTGTGCTAGAAAAGAGCCTTGGGATGCCGTTACCTTGTTATGTTCCTGTCTCCTACGTTTCCACATACAGTACATTTCCATTAGCAACCAGTGTGCTCCGAACAATTCGTGATTTTCAGTATTCTTCTGACATTCCTTTCTATTCTTTTTCCCCTATGAACACTCTACAATCAACTCCAATTGTGCCCTGTTCATCTCATGAGTAATCCCATTTAATTTAGAAAGTAAAATTCTTTCATTTTCTAAATTAAATGGGTTTGGGGAATATACTCCAAACAAATCTCCCATATACTTTCATTTTTCTTAATTTCATGCTTTCATTCACCCTGTGGATTTGATGCTTTTACAGTAACTGAACTTCTCACTGGAGTACAGCTATGACCAAGAGACAGAATAGCACTTTTTTCCTTTCCAGTTTGTTACTAACAACAGCGTTGCATTTGGTTTTAAGCCCACGCACTCATAAATTTCACTGAACTATACAACGAATTGGCTCCTTCCCTCATCCCAACTCCAGCACATCCAGACATTTTTGGCAGATTCACTAATCTGAGAGAGGTTGGTTTTCCTACCTTTCACCGTGCTATGGCAGCTGCCAAATCAACCACTTGGAGGTTTTACTCCTTAGAGAGCATGTTAAAGGAAGTGTTGCTTTTAAGATCTTTCCAGTGTTAAACAAAAACTGCTGCAGGAACTTGCACACATCTTCTAGGAATGAGATACTAAATCTTTCTGCCCTGGTAGTTATCAGATAGTGAGTATTTCATTTTCTAATCCTAAACAGTCTAGCTTCATAGGTGTTTTTGGTGTACTTGTTTAATCTCATGTTGTCTGATCTGACAGATATTAGTCACTTAACCAGCCACAGGCCTGTTCTCACTACCACTGTCTTCCCAGTGAAGCCACCACACCTTGTGAAGAAGGCAATAATCCTGTTGCTTGTAATGTTGAGGGACAAAAGCACCCTCCAGGATAGGAATAGCAAATAAATTTTCAGCACAGACGGACAATTGCTCCTTAAAACTGTAAATGAAATCAATAATATCTCTCTTTCTCACTAGACAGGAAGAAAAAGGGATGCTTCTCAAGTCAGTTACCAGCAGTGGCATTAAAAGTTAAGCAGCCTAACGCTTTCATCAATATCCCTGTCGTGTTCTGACATGCTGACACACATAAAAGATAAACACTAGTCACTCTTGCTATGGATCTCTCTATTTCTCAAACTCCGTGGGCTTTTTTTAAGCTCTCGAGACAATTAGAGCTGAGAAGGTTTGATGTCAGAAGAATAATAAATAAAACTTGAAGTGCAAGAACCCACTACTTTCATTTTAAGTCACCTAATCTAACGAAGCTACGAGTGGCTTCTCAAAGCACTCTTTACAAAGCATGATCTGCTTTAAACATTATCCCATAAATATCAGCTGAAAACGCATCAGAAGTTCCCCCAAATTCCCCAGACACACCACCACCCCTGAACCCTGCCTGGTCAGAGAGCTGGATCAGCAAGCAAAGCTCGAACAAACTCCACGACCACCAGCAGGAACCGAGCCACCGCCCAGAGCAGAAGGAAGCCTCCGACCACCAGCCGAGCACTCCTGGCAGACTGAATCCCGACACCTCGCTGGCACGGCACCACTGAGTGTTTTCTTAACAGGGGAGAGAAAGTGAGCTTAAATATTCCTAAAGCTTAAAATCTGACAGCATGTTACAATCATCCCTTTTTAAACCCGTTATTGCCCTCTTCTCCCACAAGAATTCCTCCTGGATTCCAGGATTTTGAGAAATGTTCCACAGTCTGTGAAATGTTCAAGCTTCACTAACCAAAATACTTAAGGACTGCAGTAATTAGTATTACTTCCAAATTCACAGAAGAATGACAAATAGGAGTGCCCTCCACATTTTATATGAAGTCTAACAACAATAAAAAACCTAGCACAATATTCTTCAAATAATACATCCATCACAGAGCCCTCCCCCTCAATTTGAAGCTGTGATGGGGGGAGACAGAGCAGGTGGGAGACTTCACAGCTGCCCTGAAATTCTTTATTATTATTATTTATTTATTTATTATTATATTTCAACAAGAAAGAGCTTCCAAGAAGGTCCTGCCTGTTACAATGAGGTCAGAAACCTGCATCCCAAAATACAAGAGCATCTCTTGCAACACTGAGGACACAGGCATGCAATGGACAGCACTCCCAAAACTAACAGGGATGAGGGACACGTACCTTGATTTTAGCATGTAATAGCCACGGATTGCAATCTAAATTAACAAACTAGAAGAATTAAGAATAAGCTAGAAATGCAGAATCCTGGCAAGCTATCTTGTCCACCTTTCTGATGGCACAGGAAACTTCCCGGTTGTTACCCTGTGTGGTCACTTGCCTCTCTTTTACATCACTACAAACAGCTGGGCTCTTGTAATACAAGCCACATAACAAGTATTTTTATAGCATAAATATCTTTAAATGCATGAAAACAAAACTGACTGTACTGGGGTTAAGAAAATGACGTGTTAAGGAAATTTGAGGGATGCTACAGAAAAAAAAAAAGCAATGGTGAGTCCAGCTGTACTTCTACCTTATGTAACAGACAAGCTACTGGAAGTCCAGGAGTATGTAAGGAAATTGCCTCTCGTGGCAGTTCAGCTGTTCTTTGCGGAGCTGGGAGCAAGGCTGCTCTGGGTGTTTACTCAGACAACCTCCAGGAACAGGACAGCAGCTACCTGCTGGGAACATGCAGCTCCTCCAGACAGAGAATGAAGATACCTTCAGCACAAATCAGTCCACTCTTTCCAGAGCCCTATTTCAGCACAAAGTTATATTTATCTATTAAAGCATTTCTGAAGTTCTGTTCTACTCAAAGGAAATTATTTCAAAATGCTAGCTTTCATACATCTGATTGGCTTTATTTATCTATCAGCTTTGTGTGATAGAAATCACAAATCCTCACAGCTTTTAAACTATTTTTGTATAAAAAAAGTTTTAACACACACACACACACTTTGATTCATTAATGAGTGCAACCAGCACATGACAAAAATAAACCACAATACTCTAATTTCAACTAAATATTTTTTGAAAGTATCTCAGAGAAAATTCTCATATTTTGTCTTTTCTGAACATTTTCTTTTAATCTTTTAAAAAAGATTAAAGAAAACACATTAAAACCCCACAAATTCCTATGACATGCTTGCAGACCATAGCATAGTATAAACTTCCTTCTCAGCAATTTTTTATATTTATTTTTTTACATTACTTGTGATATGGTGCTGCCTATTAAAGAAAACTGGACAAGTGCTGTCTATCATATTATCACCCATAAGAGCAGTAAGCAGAGCCCATACTCCTTCATAATCTATTCACGTTGTTGAACTACTACACCAGCAGCACCAAAAACATCTCTGGCAAATGTTACAGGAAGATCAGAAATTGTTTTCCAATTATCACACGTTGGTGTTTTTCTTCTGCCTATGTGCAAAAAGTGGTCGTTTCTCTCAGCCAGCGCATGGGAAACGAAGGATATCCTTTGTTGGGAATAAGCCCAGTGTGTTATTTTTCAGTTTGAAAGTGTTTAGGTTAAAAGGAGGAAGCTCACATTTCTGTTTGTCAAGATAAACAATTTTTTTCCTAAGCTTGTTAGTACTGTGAGATAAGTGATGTATCATTCAGTAGACAGCCTTCTTCTGTTTTATACTGTTTGCATGATTTTACGTATAAAGGATTAGAATGTCCTGAATGGAAAACCAAGCTCTAGAAGGATGATACACTGAGACTCTGAAATAGCTTAAAGGCCAAAGACTCACTGAACTGTCTTTTTGTTAATGGAAAATTTTTTCTTTCAACACCACTGTCCTTCACAGTCCCAAAGCGCAACTGTAATATGCGATGCTGCAACATCTCTGTTTTCTAGTCATTTTGCAGTTTTCTTAAAAAAAAAAAAAACAAACAAGCAAACAAACTATGGTTAAGACCAACATTTCCCATTGTATGCCATAACTGTTACATTTATATTTTACCTTTTTTATAATCGTTATTATTTTTAAATTTTTACCCCCAGGGAATTAAACGCAGTTTTGGGATAGAAAAAATCTCTTATCACAATTCAGTTTCATGGTTGTTTTCCATCTTGCATAAAACTTCTGAGGTAATTGTTACACTGAAGTAGATGAATAACTCTAAAAAGTTCACCCTCATCATACAACCTTCAAGAAGACAGTTGAGGCAGCATTAATTCACAATGACCTAGTGCTGCCAATATGACATGAAAATATCCTAAAAGAAATCAAAATCTCACAGGCTAACACTAGCCTGTTCCATTACTGTCAAAATGCCAGCCAAGAAAGGACGAGCGTTAGCAGATAGTTAGTTTTAGGCATTGGAATGGGCTGCCCAAGGAAGTGGTTGAGTCACCATCCCTGGAGGTCTTTAAACGACGTTTCGATGTAGAGCTTAAGGATATGGTTTAGTGGAGGACTGTTAGTGTTAGGTCAGAGGTTGGACTAGGTGATCTTGGAGGTCTCTTCCAACCTAGATGATTCTGTGATTCTAAGATCCCAAAATAATGAAATGATGAGCAAGGAAGTCTTAGATTGCTAAAACTGTTGTGAAAGGCCATGACCATAGAGGTAAGTGTGGAACATGCCTCACATGAGAAACCTCAGACCTTTTAAGTGAAAAACAACAGAATGTAAGGATAGATATCGAATGGTTACAACCCCTTGTACAGCACCAGTTGGTAGCACTGTCACCAGACTGACAAAATCTCTTCAGTCAATTCAGTCACACATAGCAGCTAATCTGTAAACCTCCTATCCAACCAAGCCATGTTCATCTTTAATTTACAATCCGGGATGGTCCCAAACTAGTATCAAAAGAGAAATGAATGAATTAAGGTTTAAAACAGAACTGCCTTAATTTGCATTTGCCTCAGTACAAATTCCATCTACTGATTTGTTTCATCTAATATGAAGTGCATTAAATTTAAAGCATTTAATTAAAAAATAAAAACATACGAGCCAGTAGAATTTGGTGCCTTGATGTGGATCTGTGATTATGTTATCTCAGGTAACTACTAAGGGTACCTACAGGTTTGCCTACAGTTCTTAAAAATTGTTGTTTTTTCTCTAAAACTAAGTTTTGTTTCTTTTTTTTAAGGAATGTTAATTATTGAGGGCTATTCAATATAAAAGATGGTGATAAAGCATCATTCATGTAGGCAAGTAGAGGACCTAAAAAAAGAATAAAAAATAATTTAAAACAGCATGTACGAAGGGAAAGTACCCCCAGTAATGGCTGGTTTAGCTGGAAAGCCACCCAATTTGATGAGGCCAAAGGTCATGAACATTTCTAGCAATAAAAAGATTGACACATCCAAAGAGGGTATTGGATTAGAAACCAGACCCTAACTATAAAGATATTCTTGGAGAAACTGAATCATTGAGCAGGCAAGAAGTACTTGCCCTTGAAACATTTCCACGTTATAACTCCAATAGCCCTGAACTAGGAGAGCACCAGGGTATCAAATGATTTTCCAAAACCACCTGAAAAGAAGCCAGAGACGCTCCAGGATTTATTTTTTCTTAAAGAGCTTAATATCTTCCCTACACCAAAAGTACATTGCTTCTAGCCTCAACAGGGAGTTTTCTGCCAAGACTGCAGGAAAATAAAAAAACCATCCAGAACACAGAATATTACACTCAATTAATTACAGTCTTAATTGCTCTCTTCTTTTAACAGCCTAATGAATAGAGCAAGTTTCAGTTTCAGTATGTATATGTAGCCCAAAGTTTCAAGTCCAATAAAGGAGACAAGACTGGTTTGAAACGTCTGTGCTAAGATCAGACATGTTCCCGTAACCAGTAGTAAACACTCCGAATAAATAACGCATATGCCCCTTGCTTTCTTCCCAAAGGATCCAGGAGGTAAGATGTAGGCTTTTCTCTGTACAGCCTTCAAAGTGAACCTTACAAGTCATGGAAGCTGACAGCTTAGCTTAAATTTAGGAGAATCTGGCTCATTTTAGATCCCAGTCCACTGAACCACCTTGTGTCAGTGGAGCTTCTTCCTCTCCTCATTTCTTCAGGCAGAAGCTGGGTGCACTATTGACTCAACTGACGTTTCTGAGTCAGTAGTCTGAGAAGTATCCCAAGGCACACACAACTTTCATTTCAACCTTCCCGAGACACACTTCAAAGTGAGGTACCAGGAAGCCAGCTGGCAAGAGGCAGGCTCCAAATGTTTGCATAAACTGCAAGTTAACTATTAAACTATTGGCAAAGAGCCCAATTCTAGGCAGAGGCACTTGCCCTCATTAAAGCCCAACAAAATAAAACAAAAACAAAGTCTCTAAGCTAAGCCACTCAAGATGTTACCTGTGTAAAACAAACATTTCATTTTAGCAGTCATTTTAACAATAAATTGGCCTTTTACTCACCCTTTGCGTTGTGTACCTGCACATGGCAATTTTTTTTGCTATTTAAAACCAAATCTGCTTGTCATTTCTAGCAAACCAAAAACCACCTTCTTTTCCCTCTAACAGTTTGCACGCAAAAGGAACAACTGCTGTGATTTTTTTTTTTTTTTTTTTAAGAAAAGCATAGTTCTCTCAGACATTCCTAGTCTCGAATGTCATACCTATCTTGCTGAAAATCCTGCCGTGAAAGCTGAAGCATGCCATTTACAGACAATATTATGATAGCTGTTGTCAACTCCTTCATAATCTTGAAGTTCAAGAGACAGTCATTTTTTAGGCTTGCAATGGAAATTTAGCTTTGGCATGAACAATGGAGAGAACGGGCACATGTAGACAGATAATTCATTCAGACATGAGCTCAGTCAGAGCATACTCCAAGCTAGCCAGACACAAGCCAGCTCCAGTTCAGAAGTCATAGAGCTGTGTTAGCACAGCACTGTGCCCACACTAATAAAACCTGCTGAGAGGCCGGGTATATTAGGCTGGGCACAGTCCTACGCTGTCTGGCCAACTTGAATCGAGGACAGAGGATTCTGGGTCTGTCTGCACCCATCCATGGGGATGCACTCCTGTGCTGTAAGACTTCTGTGCACCTCTTCTACAACATATGGAAAAAAAAAAAAAGCATTTCAAACTAGGAGGGCTAGAGTCCAGCATCATACATTCTTGAATTTAAGCATCTACCTCAACCATCACCATGATACTGCTTTAAAAAGAAGACTTAAAAAAAAAAAAAAAAAAAAGAAGCAACCATTATTAGCACTACAGGGCAGTAAGTGCTGGGGCCATCAGATGAATTCTGTTTACCCAAAAGCACTTCCAACAGCTCTGAAACACAACTGTCCTCCATAGCTGAAGCTTTTCCCTCAGGCATTTATTCTGTTGTGGAATAGAAGAACTGTAATTTAGTTCCTGTCAACATCTCAAAAAGCAAGGACACCTCTTAAGCGTTATTCATGTCTATTTCAAAGTAAACAAACAAATAGAAAATTAGGCAGTTCTTTGGAAAAATGGTAAATCCTAGTTCTTATGAGAAGCCAGAAAACTTTTCTGTGAAAAGAGATCAGGCAAAGCAGCAAATCATTAGCTCTTTAGTTTTGCTCCAAAACTGCACACAACTAAACTCATCTTTGTCTGTACAAAGGAAATTACTCAGAGTTCCAAGTACAGGAAGAAAATGTGTCTTAATAATCTACTGACATACAAACCAAAGGACAGGTGTGCATCTGAGCTCAAATAACTAGCCCAAAAGATCAAGGAATAGAAGCGTTAAAAGGAACACATTAATAACATTGAGTTTTTCTTAATAACAAATGCCCCGGAGCAGCTTAAGGCTGACACGACTTCTCCATTTTACATTTTCTTCATTTAAAAAGGAGATTAAAAAAAGCCAACAAAAACAGATTTAGAGAGCTACATACTTGATTTTTAGGAAATGCAGTAAGTAACCCTTCAATTATGTGATAGTATTTGTGCCAGACCTTTCATTCTTGCAGGGCAGAATGAAAAAGGCAAACAGGGTAAACCAACAAGTTAGCAGAGTGTGAAATTTCTGTTTCAAAAATGTCTTCTACCTTTAGCTTTTCTATTCTCTAAAATTAATATTCCATGTCTTTACACTATCTGAAAATATTCAATTCAAAAATATTTAATTAAAAAAATCATGCTGATACTTAACATGGCTTCAGCAGCCTTCAGATGTAAAGCCACTGACAGGAACTGCAGAAGTTCAGCTTATTCAAATGCCAGTTTTGCCTGGGTAGTACATTTAAAAATCAACTTTTAAGTTCTCTTTATACACAACAGCATTAAAAAAAAAAAAAAAAAAAAAAAAGGAGAGAACTGTTGCATATGTTTATGCTTTAGCATTCATCATTTGGGAATCAATCATGGGTCCATTTTTATGCTCATGTGTCACTGTGACCCTAAAACCCATAAAAAGGTATGATTGAGAGAAGTTCAGGTGGACTCAGGTCATCAAAGAACACTAACAAAGGAATATAACATAATGTTGATTTTCATGGGAATAGCCTGTACTCCACAAAAATAATAGACAATGTCAGGCAATATTTCAGCTTGTAGTTAATGTCTGTTAAGTGCAATTTGAGATCTAAAATAATATTTATACTTCTTAGCTAAAAAACATTCAATACTCACAGAGCCTTCTACAAAAGTGAGGCTTGAAGAGAGCAAAAAAGAAGTATTTTCCATTTTGATTTATAGTATGTGCAAGAATATTCAAAATAATACTTGCTAGAACAAGTTCTGACAACACCCACTGCTGGTGACAAATCAAGTCTGAAATATTTTTTTGGCTCAGTGGCAATGCTGGATGTGTACCTCTGATGTGCTATACCAGTCAGGTTCATATATCATGCATACTTGCACAAAAAAATCTCAATGCTCAATTTCCAGAGAGAAGCTGAACTATAGGCTTAGTGACAGGAGGAATGCAGGTGTTTTGTTTTTTTTTTTCTTCCATCTGAATTACTTAAATTCAGTAACTAGTCTATTCAAGTTTTTAAAAAATGAACAGACTTTGAAAATAAGGGAGTTTGTCTTCTCCAATCCCCTAATTAAAAGGGAGATAGATAAAGGCTCGGAGAGCTCTCCTTAAACTTTACAATGAACAAGATAAATAGAAACACTGTGTGTTCAGCTTCTAACTACAGCTAATACATGGTCTTAAATACAGAAATATTTGTTGTCCCTATTCCCGTTATCTCAAGCATGGAACAGCTTCAGTAAACAAAGTGGTTAGAAACAGGTTCAAGAAATTGACAGTTTCCATCTGAAAAACAACTGGATATAAATGAAACACAAAAACTTGGTGTATAAAAATGTACATTTCTTGGAATGCAAAAACTGATCTCTGCGTCAGCTACTTGTATAGTTTAAAATATTTTTCAAATTTAACGAATTTTGCAGTTTTTCCAGAACGTGAATAAAGTGACTTATGGAGAGTTGCACATAATTTTTAAGTTCAGTCTGCTCTTCTGCCTGGAATATTTGCTTATATTCCCTAGTATTCATCTCCTTTCAGGCCATAACAAACTCTAGTGAGTGTAGTGTAGAACCAAAAACATAGCTAGAGTGAAATACAGGTGTAGTTTTCTGTGCAGCTCCCTAACACCAGAAGGCATGCTGTTAAGTCTCCCTAAAACCAACCCACAGGAAGAAAACACACACTTAACTGTTAAGCCTTTTGAGTGAAAAGCTTCTCAAGTGAAAAGCTCCAATTCAAGTAGGGCACTGAGCAGAAGCTACTCCTAAGAACCACACACAAAACCACACCATATTTCTTCATCAGGACAGAGAAAAATATTTAGTCCATGGTATACAGTGGCATTAAAGACACTAATGAAATATTTTTCAACAAAGCAAAACTATTACCTCAAAAGCAAGCTATACAGTCTCCTTTTAGGAATTCTTTTCCCATTAGCTATCTAAAGCAATTTTTCCCCATCAAAACTCTACCTGAACTTCCTACTGCCACTAACCAGTTTTGGAACTGGTAGGAAAAGACAAATTGAAAGCATTTTCTTTTTTAATAGTAATTTAGTATATAATATAAATAAGTTATGGCTAGCTTAACTTTATCATAAAAAGTCAGAGAATGTAGACAGGAATTTGCAGAAATCATTTTCCAACATGAAAACCTGACTGGCACCAACTTACTGACAGTTTTAAAAGAGCAGTATCAGCAACAATTTGTATTACTTACTGGCATGTAATAGATATTCATTTTAGGGGCTTCATTTGCAGTCATTAGCATTCCTAGAAGAGATTTCCACATTAAAAAATGTCGGTCATGAGAAGATAATATTACTTAATATAAATATGTATACACACAAACACACAAAGTATTTAATTCACATGTAGTAGGTTTGTACACAGGACTAGGAAAGAAAAGCCTGATAGCGCTGCAATTAATAAAGCTTAATTTCTTATATATTTGTGCCTTTTGTTCTCTATCTTAAAAAATGCTCAGCACAACTTAAACAACAAAGTTCTAACACCTGCAGACTGCCAATTTTCATAACAAATTTAAATAGTTCATCCCATAAAACTGTTTAGAACAAATCCAGGTAGTACTACTTAAAACCTACCTTGGGCATAAACCGGTGTTATTAACACAAGGGGGTTTTGGGGATTTGTTTTGCTTTGTTTTTAAACACACATCTATGGTCTAAACAATGTCATAAATCATAATATGGTTTGCTGCTTGCTTCATATTTCATCTTGGAAATCAACAGTAGATTGTCAACACAAAACGTGAGGCAGGATGTTGTGGCATCAAATGCAAGTGATTATTAGCCAGGTGGAACAAATAAAATATGAAATATCTGTGAATATACCTAGCGAATGCTGTGAATACTCTGGATATAAAAGAACTATTGCAGAAATATTAAAGTCCATGGAATATCTGGAACTGTCACAAGACTTGGTATACATACAAAATCAGAAACTCTCGGTTTCATTCTGCATGAGAGCTTTGTAAGGACATTTGGCTTATAATTTTATTTCAGCTTTGACTTTCCAGCATAGGTGATCACCATGTAATACAAGAAGATGAAGCACGAAGAAGAGAAGAGCAATCAAGTTAGATAACATTCTGATCCAGAAGTAACATATGCCATTGAGACTATGAATAATTGGGGCAGTTACCACATACCCAGAGGGCAGAAATATAATTTACACCCAACTAGAGGAACGCAATTAACATGGGTGGAGTAATCCTTCCTACCTAATCCTTTTTATTAAAAATACACAATGCAGCTGGACTTTTAATGTCAGAAAAAAGGGGGCTTGCTTTCCTGGCAAAGCAAGAAATTTGTGAAAGCTTAGTCAGCAAACTGAGGCTTAAAACCAAACCTGGAAATGGTTACAGGCAGTTTAAGGAAAAAGCACGAATTCATAGTATATTTTGATAAGTTTTGTGCTCCCTTAACTTATCAGCACTTTTGGTACTACTACAGGAGACAAAGCATTTCTCCACTGACTGAATATGAATCACTAGAGATAAAATGATAGAAATTAATTCTGCAGGTGCTTCAAAGATGACAGCAAAGGGAAAACCTCCTCTTTGGGAGTCTTCCACCAATAGCTGAAGGCAGGAAAGTTGTCTTCAGAATTTCAGTACATGGGTGGGCGTATACTAAGGGGAAATACAGAAACCAAAAAAAAAGGAACAAGTCTGTGAAAGGAGAAGTCTACTGTGCACTCTTCATTGTTTCAGCTCATTAGTTCTAACCAATTTTTACAGGAAGAGAGACCACACCCTAATAAACTACACAGCAGTCTAGTGCAATTTCACTTAAAAGGGAAATAAACGAGAACTATTCTATTACAGAAGCCATTTTACTACGACCGTATCTAGAAAGTGCTCAGTAATACAATATCATTCATTTGAAAAAATGAAAAAAATGGGGATGAAGTGGTAGTAAATGGGAGAGGATGTTTTAGAAAATGCAAAGCTTTTACTTGTAAAAAAAAAAAAAAGTAATTTATAATAATTGAAACAAATGATGTACAAATTTCTATACACTGAAAATGTTAAGTTGCAAAAGAGTTTGCTTCCCATAGAAGGCAATAGCACTGAAAATGGCTGCTAAAATAATTTAACTAAAAACAAAAATAAAGCAATAAAAAAACCAGAAACATAGCGACTGAAAAAGATTAATTCACATTATACTGATCCACATCTTACCATATTTCAGAATGTTGTTACAAAATGGTTTCACTTCTCCATTTTTTTATTGCTTTCATAATTGAGACAACACAGAATTAAAACTGTTTCATTCAGCCGACATTTTTACGTAAAAAAGGGCTGCAACTAATACGAAGTAGCAGCTACTTTGGTTTTTAAAACAAAACTGGAATATTACAACTATTTGAATAAAATTATAAATACAAGATGTAAAAGTAAAATATCTGCATGTACTAGATAGCTTTTCCTTAGGGGAAAACTGTTTTTTAAGTGTAGGCTTAATGACTTCTGCTTCGTGACATTTCTGACATTATTCTCCTTAAGTCTGAAACAAGACCTGGGTGATTTTCGTGAATCAACTTCTGAATTTTGACCCACATCAGTGAAATAAAGTTGGAAGAAGTGTTTTGTTCCATGCAGTGATGAACAGCAGAACTGTTTTAACTGAATGAAAGAGCATAAGGGAAAGATTAGGGTACAGGCTTTCTGAGCAGTAGTTGCACATGAAGTCTGAGCATAGACTGGGCAAAGGTCTTGGGATTTGCTGTGCCACGCCAGCTTCTGAACATCCCAGGGTGCCCTGAGTGCTGAGATCCCAGTGACAACACTGACCTACACCCATGCTATCAATTAAACGTTATTGCCTTTCCTGCTTTCCTCAGCTGCAACATTGGTATTACTGGAAGTATTTTCTGATGTTCAGATGTAATTATTCTTTACATTCTAAATGTGGATGAGGCATCTTAAATTTTGTAGAAACAGTATTTATCATAAACATGAAGTGCACCACCTCTCATGTTAAATCTCTTTGTTTTCACTGAAACACCCTCAAGTTTTTCCCCCTCTGCCTTCACAGGGTTATAGAATACAACCTAATTTTCATCCCACAGCAGCTCTTAACAGAAGCCCTCAAAACTGCTCTCCTTTTAGACATAGTCAAAGAAGAAAGAACAAAAATCAAAACTGACTTATAAAGGAATACAGAACTGGAATGCACAGTCCACATGACTGGGATCAGACACACAGAAAACCAATGTCCCATAAGCAACTTTAAATAGACAGGTGCATTTAATTCTTTATGTTATGAGATTCTTCCTGCAGTCACACAAAAATCATTTAAGCCCAAATCAGCACTTGAGGAAAATCTACATACCACAGAGACTGTAGAACATCCACAGCTGTGTAACATCCATCCTTATAGATATTTAAACTTGGCTGGTTATGACCTGAGCAACCTGACCAGACTTTGAAGTAGGATCTAACTTCAAAATTGGCCTTGCATTGAGCAGAGAACGTACAAGCCCCAGAAGTCCCTTCTAAGTTATGCTAAGATTCTAGATAACTTATTTGTCTTTCCCTCCATGCCATGATCCCTTCGTTATTAACGCCTCATGAATGTTCATTCACTCCAGGACTCATTGGATCAAATTGCTAAGCTCAAAGGTGAAACCTGGATGAGATGCTAAATGTAATTCACTTCAATGACCTTTTTCTGTAGTGCTCTTCCTGGGGCCTCTATGGAAGACGGAGGACCAGGTTTGGGTACCCGTGTTGCACAGCCCACACTGTTACTACAGCTGCTCTCCAACACCCCCAGAACTCGTGTACAATCAGAGCACACAAGATGCACCCTCAGCGCCATGCCATAAGCTCCCTCTTTGGCAGGCTTCAATTTTTTGCCTAAAGTATTTCTGGCACATTAATCTGGGAAAAAACAAATATATGGAACACAAATTAGATTGCTATTGATACACTATTGAAGGCTCAGGAAAAAAAAAACAAAAACAAACAGTCCAATTGCTAAGTACTGTATGTAAGACTATTCTTTTTCAAAGGGGTAAATCTGAGCAGCATGGAAAGGGGCTGGTAATTTCACCAAGATCCTGCAGACCCTTATGTTGCTGCTGCTGCATAAAGTCAAAAAGGCTTACCTTCTCAGCAGAACTTAAATACTAAGTTCTCATCTTACCAAAGAAAAAAAAAAAAAAGACATTCTTAACTGAAGTTGGCAGAAAAGACAAGATAAGTTTTAACTCGTTAGAAATCTCACTTATCTACAATCTTGAAATTGAGCTGCTGGTATGAATCAAAGTCTAAGTCGCTCTGTCTTCACTGCTACCTCTCTGAAATTAAGATAATAGCAGAGTGCAACACAGGCATTCTCTGATCAAGAATTTTGTCCTCTGACATCTTAAAGGCCCTAATTTTTCTTTCATCTTATTTGGTGCTGCTTTATAAACAGGAAATGGGTGTTGTATACTCCTTAAGAACTAAGCAACTAAAAGCTAAAAGTTTAGTGCGGTACACGCAAAAATATTTTACACAATACAACCACCACTGTGTAAAGTATTTTTTCCTCAGTAAGTAGGATCTGGAAACTAGTTAAAAGTGGACCTCTTTTTTGACCTCAATACATGGTATTACAATACACACCAAATTTGAGAAGTCAAAAAAAAAAGCACGCAGATCTGTGCATTTAGAATTCTACACTTACAAATAAAAGTATTGCAGCTTAACCAGGGCACAGTAAGTACTATAACTAAAAAACAGGAAAGATCAAATGGCCATAAACACTTGTAAAAATTTGTAAACTCATTGTAAAGAGGTTTTTTCCTAGCTCTAGAAAGCAAGCTCTAACTGATCTGGAGCTTAGCCTAGACAAAAGGCCAAAATTCCTTCTCTTATGAAAGACTTCAGATATTTGAAAGGGCAGAAGAGGTCAATCACTCAAGTGACAGCACAACAGCTTCCAACTGCAAAGGTCTTCGATTTAATAAAGATGAAGAGGAACCAATGACACTAAATAGCATGTAACCGTTTTTCTTAGCTCTGTCATAAGTAGAAAAGTAGACTTAATTTGCATTGCCTAAATAAAAAAGCCACAGTTTGGGTTAACACACGCTTTCCCTTTTGAACTTAATAAGACATTAATATATCTAATGTACCTGAATTTGGATAAAGACAGACATCATTGATGTCATATTCTGGCTCCATTGAAGTAAAAATCTTCCCCTGTAATTGAAGGAAGATAATAGATTATAAAGAATTCCAAACAATGTAATTAAATTTAGTAAATATAAACATTATGAATAGCCATTATAGAAGCTAAGAAATATGATGGTATCAAGATGGCAGAGATTTTGCAGAACAATAAAATGTTATTAAAGCATCTGATCATAACATAGAAACCTTGTACTGTGTTCTGTCTCCTATCAGATCTCTTACAAGGGAGTGTTGTCTACTGCTTATCAAGGACACAGCAACGTACTGTGGCACCTCTGATTTCTTGGCTTACACTTCTGTGTTGAAAATTCACGTCAGTTCAGCTTCATTTTATTTTATTTTATGTAAAAGGAGGATGAGGTCCGTAAGTTCGTGGTACATTGCCAGTGTAACCCTCGTTTTGTTCAAGTCTGAATGCGGTACTTTTAAGTAATTTCATTTTGTTAAGTACATTAGCTAAAATGATGGATGGGGAGTGGAGTTTCATTCTGGAGCTTGGTTCTTCCACTCTGCCCTAAAATGAAATATGGCTCAGCACTTTATTTGGAAATTACAAACTCAGTATTAAAGAGGTCTAACACAAAATTATATAGAAATAATGTAAGCATCCACTGGGATGTAGCTTAGATCAGAAATGAAGTTTTAGCGGTTATTTAAGAACACGGTATAAGCAAGAAACATTTAAAAAAAATTAAGAATTGGAACATAGTCTGAAAAACCCAGACAAAATACAGGTGCTCTCATAAGCCAAGATGCAAGACAGCCAGTTAAAGAAGTGTGTCTAACAACTGGGCCACAGAATCCGAAGCATGAGAGTACATGCCTACACGGTTCTAAATGAGGGACAGGAACAGAGCAAATTTTCATCCTATTCCTCTTTTCTCTTTCCCTGCAGCAATCCCACCTACCTTTCTGGGCCCTTCCTTTCCCTCCCAGTTATATGCTGTTACCCCACCCACCTCTGGTCTCTCCCCGATGATTAATAAGAGTCCTCCCCCACGCCAGTCTTAGCAGACAAAAGCCTCATACTCCCCACCCCAAGGCACGTCTCAGCATGGGGCTATTCTGGTATCAAAGCCATATGCTCTCCACCCCACAGTCTGCCTCTGCAGTTGGTTTCCAGCCAGAGATAGTCAAGAACCAACATCTGGGAGAGGTGGAGCCAGCTGGAACATACTCTAGGAAGGAGTCCAAAGCTATCTTTGCCTTCCAGCAGTAAGAAACCCTCCCTTTTCCCACTGCAGAGGCCACCTGACAAACCTTAGTGTTTCATTCTCAGAGAGGAAAATATCTATACCTAGGAAAATGAAGAGAGGCCACTGCAGATGTTTTAAATAATAACCAATAATTTATTTGCCCTTTAAAACAATAAAAAGTAACTGAAGAAAAGCTTACAAAAAAACTGCTTGCGATCTCAGAAAAAGAGGCTGTTGAAAGTTCATGAAGAAATACAACAATAGAGAAATGACTGCCTGAAATAGTTAGAAAATAAGTGCCTCTAAACTACTATAACTGCTCCTGATATGTTACTGTTACTTTACACAGCTAGAAAATCACAGATAGAGAATGGAGCAAGTTTTTAGGACTAGAATGATTAATGATAGCCCCTTAGACCAGACCAAATTACAGTGGTATTACTACGAATCTATAGGGTAACATATCTTGTGCAAGCTGCATTGATGGGGGACAAGAATAGCATAAGGTAAGAAAAGAAAGTCTTAATCAGTTCGCAACTTCACTTATAGGTGCAAAGGACAGGGATAAAGATACTGTCTATTGCAACATAATCCATTAATATAGCTTAATAAACATTGTTATCTGAAGCAGGTTTTATGCCTAGATACAAGATTTAAATAAATTTATCTGAAAACAAGCAGGACCAGGTTTTAACAGTTCATAAACTGATCTACCTTTGAAGCTGCCCTTTTTGATCAGAGAACTGGAATGACCAATTTTTCTCTGATGAAAAGTCAGATTCAGATGTTTCTAAGCACACTGAGAAACATACAAACTAGAGCAATGGCTAAGATACTTTGTGTTTAAATCCCTCTATTGAAAGAAGCATCTTAAGCAGATATATAGTTTTTTGTTTGTTTGTTTGTTTTTTAGCTGTTTGTGTATCTTCACACCTGACAGGCTCTTGAATACCTTCCCAGATACCAGCTTTTTTAGCCAGACAAGGCCAAATGCTATGTAAATTAGGACATATTAAAAACGCAGCTTCCCACCCTCAATTTCAGCCTCATTATTCAAGTTGCAGAAGAAGAAAAAAAAAAAGTGAAAAAATCTGAAAGCAACAGCAGAGAAATACTTACTGTATCTTTGTTCCACATTTTTATGATTCGAGAATCTGCAGAGATAATTAAATCCAACTGATGCTGAAACTCAATTGACTTTATAGGCAGGCCATATTGGTGATCTTTGACTATTAATGGATTATTAGACCGGAGGTCATATAATAAAACCTTGAAGAATAAGAGACAGATTAAACTTACAATATTATAAGATCAAGAGGAAATCACACACACTAGGCCTTAACTAATGTTTTAACTTGAGATTTGTTTGCTTGTTTGTTTAAAAACATGGACAGGATCTCCATAAAAGAAATCATTTCAAGTTAAAATGACTTATTAAGCGAGCCCTGCTTATTCTGACAATATATTTTAACTACGAAATACTTCAGTCTAGAAAAATTAAATACAAACTCAAGAATTTGCCATCTTTCTAAAGTCTTTTTAATTTCTATTGAAATTATAATTGAAAAAAAATGACCCTTTTCAAGACTCTTAGTATTTTTTAATTACTTATATTTCACTTTTAGATTATTGTGTTATTCTTACTCACAAGATTAAAATTTTCAGCTGCCCTTCTAGATTTTGTGAGTATCACTTTCACTCAGGAAAACACCACAGAATGCAATTATTCTTTTGAGAGAAATGGAGAGTACAGGCCATCTTTCAGAAACCTGTGTTTTTATCTCAAAAATTTCCTCTGCAACTTGAGAAAGACCTCGAATCTTTCATATGCCAAGTATGAATACTAATAATTTTGGGGAAAAAGAGTAGTTGAAAGACAATTAATTCTGCTTCTTCAGCCAACATCAAGATACAGCATATATTTTGCATTGAGATGGCACTGGCAGAGTCTAAAAAAAAAATAAATCTGTAACTTCCTCACATAATTGACTGTTGTAAGAAAACTGCAGAATTCAAAGTTACCTAGGTTGGAGGTTGTGATGATTTTAAGCCAACCCTACGGTAATTCTAAAGAACAAGATAATCTGTTAAACTGCAAATTAATTTTGCCAATGACTATTGCTGCTCTACACGTGTAATTTAAGGTCTTAGAAATACTTATCTTATTGTATATCTATATTGCATTAAGTGCACTCAACGTACAAGAGACCTGGACTGGCAACTGCAAGAAAAGGATCTTATAAGAACTGTTGCAGAAAAAGTTAAGTCTACCTGCCCAGTAGACGTTCCAACAGCCATTTTCAAAGCTCCATTAAATTTCAGCGCCGAAATAGATGGTAAACAATCTATCCTGCAAAGCACAATGCTTACAGTTAGACATTCTATCCGTAAGGATGCAAATACTTTTTTAAATGTTAAAAATAGATAAAGTAGTATCTGTAAATTAATTTACACTAACCACTCAAATACTACTTCAATAAGTGAAATTGTTTCCATTCACAACTTGCACAGAAAATTAGTTATTGATCTGAGCAGCAATAGCTCAGTTTCTTTGTGACTAAAAAAACCCTCTATTCACACTATGACAGATTTTGATGCAAAATGGAAACGGTTTCTAAAAGCAAAACTTAAAAAACCAACCAACAAGCACACACAAAAAAAAAATTAGAAGAACGCACTTTGAAAGGTAGCCTTTACTCACTCTGTATCTGCTGTCACACTGCTTAAAGCACAATCCAGCAGCCCAACTCGATTTCTAGTTCTTGGATCCCAGCATTCCACTTTACCCTGAACAGATCAGAAAATATATTTCGAGCTTATGCAACATATACCTGATATTGTGTTTAAATAAAATTATGAATTATTTCATCTATGAATAATTAATCAAATTTCCTAGTTTGACATGAGTTGTACTAATAAACACAGATTAAATATATGGAGCTTATATGCATTTAAACAAATGTGATCTGAATGAAAATGATTAATGCTAAATTTCCCCATATTAACTGGGTACAGAGGCTAGCCAATTTCTACAGATAGCTATATTCTTAAGCAAGACAAAGCTATTTTTTCCTCATCTGCAAAATCTCATGCATCTCAGTTCTGAAGACAGTTCCGAAATTGTACCTTCACCACACTCTAAAAAGTCATCTTGTTTAACAGATCTATACTTAACGCAGCAAATGAGATCAAATTAATTACGTAGGTTCCTGTTGTGATTTCTTCTTATCCTCATGCAAACTAATATTAAAGAGATACAAACACTGCTGCCCTTTTAATAAAAGGAATGCAAACATTTACCTCAGCTGTCCCTGTAGCAAACAAGAAGTGTACAGGATTTATGTCACAGACATTATTCTCTCTAAAACAGAAAAATAAGTAAGTTTAATGACCTCAGAATAATGTAACTAGAAAGATTTCTGTAATCACATATTGTTTAGCCCGGAGAAGCAAAAGCGGTGGGGGGAGGAGGGAGTACATGTGCGGATGGCAACCTAATAACAGATTCTCATACTTAAGAGGAGTTTACCAAGAATTCTGAGCTATCAGCGAAAATCAGAGACAGTGCTGATAACTTGAGATGGGTGAGGTTCCAACTGGATGTGAAGATAATATCTTTTATGCCTTGAGGATAACTATTGGAACAAGCTGCCAAAAGAAGCTCTGGAATTTCTCTACTCAGAGCTTTCAAGACCTTGTGGGCAAACTCATTTCAATTCAGTGTTGACCAAGTCTTGACTTAAGACTCAGGTTCTTTCAAACCCGAATGATTCTACAATCCTCTGCCCATGCCCACCACCCACCATCACACCTTTATATATTGCTCTGCTCACTGTAGTCTTAAATGACTCAATTACATCAGAAGGTCTTCCTGATGACATAAGTTAGAAGCATACATCTCCAACATATTCTGATGAACAGCCCGTCCTCTTCTCCCTCAATTGCTCAACATGGAGCCCTCTATTGCTCCAACAATTCTTTCAAAATACAAATATTTCTGATTATACTTCTCATCCCCAAAAAAATCCAAGCCTTCCTATTCCAAGACCTCCACCTATAACTCATCCAATTCCCCTGCCTAACAACCTTTTCACATCTTCAAGTTTCTTCTCCCTGATTCAGATTTCACGCTTGATGACCTAGCTCACCTGCTCCAGGATTATCCCACACACCCCTTTTTCTTTTTGCTGCTACTCAGTTTATACAGTAGAGCCTGCCCAAATACCTCTTCTTCCTGTAAGCTCTCCTACCCACTGAACACCAGCTGCTGCTCACCAACTAGCCACTTTCATCTTCTCAGGTCTCTACTTCTCATCTACTTCTCCCCACACAAAAGAAACCCAGCTGCTGCTACTGTCTGGTTTTCAAAAGTATCAGACACATGTTGGTGATATTATATATATATATATATTATGTATATATAAATAAAATCTTTGGGCTACTCCAAGAGCAGAAGGACAAAGACATGTCTGGGAAAGTACATACCCTGTGGGCAGATCTCTATATGACAACTAAATTGAGCAGTAATGGCAAAGTTTTAATGAAATGCTCTTAAGATCAAGTTATATAATACCTATTACATGTCTACATTAAGCAATTTTAATTGAGTTTTCTTCTGTGAATGTTTTAAAATGTAAAAACTTGAACAAAGAATTACAGAACATAAAATAAAGTCAAGCTGAGGCTCAGCATATGTTTCTTTTCAACTCTACAACATAGTTGGGAATATTCAGATACAGTAGAGATGGCGAGCATATTAGGAGTTTGGTTCCACCTGGTGGAAAGAAGACAGACGGACATGGTGCATTACAGACACTTACGAAGCATCAGTTTGCAGGGAGTTGAGAAACCTTCCTTGTTCCAGATTTAGCCTGAATACTTCAGAACTACGAAGAAAAAAAGAAATCACAATTACTCCTTTCTCTTACAAATACTGAAAAAAGGATAACATGCACGTTCACCAGTGCCATTTACTACTCCGCAGTAACCCTATCAATTACTCTTTTGCCATGAAAAGATGCATTAATCCCTTTTTTAACATCCTTAAATTTCCTACAGTTTACATTACAGCTTGGATTACTAAAAGCTCTTCTCAAAATGAGATCTTCAAAGTTTGAAACAAATTTTATTTTTACTGTCTTCTCACAAATTCTGTCAATTACTTCATGTGATTGAAACGTGAAACATTGAAACAGTGAAACACTGTTTTACTCCTAACAGTAAGATAAAGCTATCTTGGTTGTTTTATATCTCATTTTCCTTACTTAGATGTCAGACACTTTTAAAACAGTAAACTGAATTGCAATTTTGTTAACAAAACAGCTAACAAATCATTAAAGGAATGAAAGTCTTAAAACAATTAAAAACTAAATTAATCTTAGACTTACACTTTTTTTTTTTTTTTTTTTACATACAGTCTCTATTTGGAAAGAAATACTGCTTTTTCAATAACATTTTTAACTTTTCTAGTATTTTAATATTCATCATGTTGATGGAAAACATTCCTAACAAGTGAAACAAAACAATCTATGTAATCAATACCTTGCTCCTACAAAATACAGGTCACATGATGGATAATGATAAGAGAAATCTCTACCAAATTTTGGTATTCTTGTCCTGTAGTAATGGCCTTGTTGTGAATGAAACTCCACAAATCTGTCACACTGCAGGAAGACAATCTGAAAATAAAATAGAAAGAACTGAAACATACAAAAGCAGATGACAGCAGCTCATAACACAACCTCAGATTTTTCCAAGCTCACACAGGCTAGCCATAACCCAGTTAAATAATTTCCATTAAAATAACAGAATTAACTAGTGCTTCTCCATTCTCACCAACCACAGCAAAAGCTTCATTACCAGAGATATTACTCTCTCCTAAGTCTAAGACTTAGTCCAAGTCTAAATTTTAGGAAAGCACTGAGACGTTAACTGGTCTTATGGCTATCAACATGAATGAGAGCCAAGTGTGCTCTCACTGTGAAAATGCCAACAACCCTCAAAATGATACCTTAGGAGGTTAGTGGGAGCACACGGGGAAGGATGTGTTTTCATTTCTCCACACAGTGCTCATTACAACAATTTATTCAGTGAATTTGTGGAACCTCAGTGCTTGCAGTTTTTGAGATTACTGGCACAAGTCCTGCTTCAAGCATTAAATGAACTCTAGATGTCCCCTACCAATAAATATTTTTTATATTTTTTATGAAGTACCATTCCCTCTTTTTACCATGCTTAAAAAATTTAGACAGCTACTTGAAATTAATTTTATTTCTAGCTATTTAGTAAATTTCAGGAAAATGAAATTGAAGCTAAGGTTGTCAAGGCTTCAGTCTGCAACACAGTACCAATTTCAGTTTCAAAAAACACAGAAGCCTTACTGTTAGTAATAAGTCAAAAAGATTGCTGAACACGTTGAGAATACATTTCTCAGCCTCTCAAATAACTGTTTGATCTTTACAACCAGAAACTTTATCCCACAGACAGGCAGGAGGCTACCCTACTGTAGCAGTCACCTTCTTCATCCACTTGAGTTCACACACATTCTTGGAAAACTCACAGGGGAAAACTTTGAGAAGACCTGAGTTAGAAGGTTAGATGATAATGCCTCTGATTAAATGAAAATTTTCATTATGACAAGCCTGTACCAATAATGCTAAGGTCTCTTCTAAGAAAAAAAAAATACAAGTACAAATTAAAAATGTCTCGTCCTAATGGAAACAGCAAAATTACGTGCTTAAATTGTGTATTTCATTTGGCACATAACACTTTGACGAATCAACAAAGCAAAGTTTAGAGGAGAAGGCAATCTGGTACAATGTTTCACAATTTTTGGATCCTGAACAAAATTTGAATTGATAACTACGAACCTGAAAAAGGCTAACAGTTCTAAGAACTCATCTGTTTCTTCCTGGTACAGGAGTTCATAAAAGAAGACATTACTTTCTTCCAGTTTTTGCCTCATTCCTATGCTTATAATTATAATTTCTATAGCAAATCAATCTAACCCACTGGTAGCTATTCCACATTTCAAAAAAAACAAACAGTATGTGGGCTACGGTCACAAGTGATTATAACTGAATGTTATCCTGACAAGAGAAACTAATTATGTTTTTAACATTAGTTTAGTTATAGGACAGATCATTATTCGAAGCTTTTCTCTACTGCAGACAAAAGACTTGAAAAGTGGTAAGGCAAATTATAATACAAAGAGGTAAAGAAAACAAAAAACATTTTAAAAGGTACAAAAAATGTTTATCCTGTTTGATTTGTGTTTGTTTTTTTTTTTTTTTTTAGATCTGTTCCAAAAGTTCTTGATTGACTGCCTTTACTATATATGAAAATACATTTTAATGTACATATTACACAATTTTCTCATTTATACATTGAAAACATTAAACATACCTTTGAGTAATCATCTGATAAAATCTCAAATGTAACCACTAGAGGAGAGAGCAAGAGAATTTCAAGTTAACTAAGTAAGCAAATTTATTTGCAAACATTGGCATATATCCTGAAAATATTTACACTTATTCTAACCTTTAGTCATATAAGTATTCCCCACAGGTGTCAATGCATAATACAGACATTGTGATAAAATCTTTAATTATATAACTTTATTTGCAAAATAATAAGTAGTTTTAGAAAACTTTAGAAACCTATGAAGCATCTTGTAATCTTTTTAGTCATTCATGTACATTTGACATGTTCCTCAACACAATGCTCAGCCATGTATTTATTGGCTCGGGGAATGTTTAATGAAATGGTTTTGAGTGAGCATGTGGTCCACGGATCTTTGGTAAACTGTCAAAAATGATAAAAAAAAATAACGTGGGGTCAGATGTACAACATGCAGATCTGCAGACCTGACGTTTCTAAGGAGTCAGCTTCCACAGAAAAAGCTTAAAGGGTCCAAAATTTAATAGCTACTGTCTATGCTGAAGACCGCAACATATTGAACTTTGCCTAGTTTTAAATAAGGTGGGTCAGGAACATTAGGGAGTAGCTGCTTCATCTAAACTGTTTCCATTTAAATGAGGTAACTCATTTAAGATTACCTGAAGTGACTCTATGCTACAATTCAAGCTAAACATACTTGACAGTGTAGAAGCCAGTTCATAAAAATTAACTTCAAGCTCTAATTAACTGCAACAATTTACTTTACTACTACAGTGACTTCTCTTTCAAAGTGGGTCTCTCTTACCTCACCTTCCTCTCCCCAGCTTCTCCTCCTGTCTCCCCTCATACTACACTGTAGCACCTTCTCTTTACTGTACTAGACTCCTTACAGTACTGAGGCACCATTTAAGGAAACACTATCATGCCCTACTCCTCTTTTCCTGACCTAATTAAGGCAGTTTTCATTTTTACTTTATTTTTTTTACATCACATATCAAAGTCAGAGCAATTCCATTTCTCAGTGTAGATTCAGGTCTTCCTCTGTATTAGTCTTCTGCCATTGGTTTAACAACAAACAAAATCCTTCTCTAACACTATACACCCTAAAACTTCAAGCTGCAAAGCTGCAACAGCTCTACCTCCTCTCCTAGCCTAAGTTTCAGCAGATTCTCCCTTGTCATCCTCTAGATGACTCCTCGCTTTCACCACCACAGTTGTTCTCCCTCCAAAATACTCCCAAACAAGGTGAAGTTAGGGCCTTCCACATGCTACCATTTAAGCCTTGTTTCCAAAAAAAAAAAAAAAAAAAAAAAAAAAAAAAAAGACCAACCAATCAACCAAAAAACAACCAAAAAAAACTACCCTCCAGCAGAAAAACATGAGAATTCATTTCAGTAACAGTGGTGCAACCACAGTGCATTCTGCTACCGTACTGCTTCACAGAGGGAAGAAAAAAGATGTAGAACTGGACACTACCCAACCATCATAAGCACACAGCACTCCCCAAACAGAGCAGCCTTCAGCCACATTCAGTCTCCGAGCCCTTACACTTACTGGCTCAGGGTAGATCTTACTCCTTTCATACAGCTCCAAGAGAGGAAAGAACTTTATAGAAAAAGAAGGAAAAATACAGAGATAAAGACTAGATGGGATTTTACTCTAAACTCTTGTGTTTCTCCAAAATATAATCTGTCCCCTCAGCACAGGGAGAGAAATTTATATCGAAGTCCAACTTGAATTATATATGAAATACATCATGCACTAACAGCCATAGCTTATACTAACCTTCAGCATCTAAACACCTTTCAAATTTCTGGGATAACTGATAGGTATCATAACAGCGGATCCTTGGCTTGTAAGTTCCTGAAAGAACAAATTGATCTTTAGTAAAACACTTAAACAAAAAGATAACATTAAAGTATATATCAAAAACAAAAAAACACCAAATAAACAAAACACTTATGCATACAGTCTTTAATGCACCTCAACTATGAATATTCACATCTTAACAAGGCCTCGGCAACTGGAAAAACAATCCCTAAGGTTATATTACCAAAAAGCCTGTTTGTTTTTGGTTTTGGCTTTGGTGTCTGGAAGTACCCTCTATGTACGTTCTTCTACTGAATACGTCACACAGTACTTAGTATCTTCCAGTAAATCTGCAAGATCAACTCTCCTTCTGCTATTAAATCCAACTAAATTACTCATGTTAGGATCCTGATCTGACAGTTAGAAAATTTAGCATAACCTTCCATCCTTTAAAAAAAATACTCAAACAACAACGTTTAGAAGTTATTTAAGCAAGTTTATTAACACACAATAAAAATCACAGAATCATCTAGGTTGGAAGAGACCACGAAGATCACATAGTCCAACCTCTGACCTAACACTAACAAGTCCTCCACTGAACCATATCAGTGAGTTAGGATATGTTAGTTTGGATATGTAAGTTAGGATATACCCTAAATAATAAGGAACTTAGTGTTCAACTGTATTATAAACAGAAGGGCATCTGTATTCTAAAAATAAGCCTTTCACAACATCACTATTAAGACATTCATTATATTACATCTTAAAAATAGGCTTCCAAAATCCGTTCACAGCTCCATTTAAAGCAGTGAATTCCATCAATTTTACCTGAAATATTAAAATCATTCTGCATTAAAAAGTTTCTAGTACTTTTGGCCTCTGCTACAGAGGGACCCTTAGTTAACTCACCAACTGCCATAATATACTGTCCATCTCTTGATACCTTAATCTTTGTGCAAACTGTGGGCATTTCAAAGTCTTGAATAAGTTCAATTCTTCTACGGATATCTACAAAGAAAAGAAATACCAAAACATAAAATTATTTCAAAAGCTAGTACTATTGTATCAGTCCCAAAAACTGCAATGATTTTTTAGAAGCACATTGAGTTCATTGAACACAGGGAATATCTTTCAAGATCTTTTAAATGATACTTAAATATTCACCTTTACCACCCGCTATAAGGAGAAAAATAAAGTTTGCTAACACTCAGAAGCAGGCTATCACCATGCAAAACATAGTGTCTATTAGACATCCTGAGATGTCTATTCTGAGATGGTAATTAGGTTACAAATTATATAAAGTATTAGTGAATGCGTTTTACACGTTTTATTTTACAAAACAAAGATATTGTATAATATATTCCATCATCATGTTAAACCTATGCGGTTTTTTAGTTGTTCTATACCATGCTTCTTACAGTATGTAAATAGCCATATTTTACTTCATATCACAGAATGTTAGGGCTTGGAAGGGACCTTGAAAGGCCACCTAGTCCAATCCCCTTGCCAGAGCAGGAATACCTATATCAGGTCACACTGGAACAGGTCCAGGCAAGTTTTGAATGTCTCCATAGAAGGAGACAATCCCCCTGGGCAGCCTGTTCCAGTGTTGTCACCCTCACCATAAAAAAGTTTTGTCTCACATTTAAGCGAAACCTCCTGTGTACCAGCTTGCACCCACTGCCCCTCATCTTATCATCAGATGTCAGTGAGAAGAGCCTGGCTCCATCCCCCTGATGCTTACTCTTTACGTATTTATAAACATAAATAATGTCACCCCTCTGTCTTCTCCAAGCTAAAGAGACCCAGCTCCCTCAGCCTTTCCTCGTAAGGGAGATGCTCCACTCCCTTAATCATCCTCATGCCTCTGGGCTGGACTCTCTCAAGCAGTTCCCTCTCCTTCTTGAGTTGAGGGGCCCAGAACTGGACACAGTATTCCAGATAATGACATAACAATATTCCATGTAACAAGTTTAGCCTAAAACGACGAAGTTCCTGCACTCTAATAAAATGCATAAAGGAGCATATAGTCGGAGGTTATCATGAACTATACATGGAATGCATCCATCACATTCCAGTATGATCTACAGTCTCTCAATATTTAATGCCAGAAATTTAAAATGAGAGTAGTAATGCTCTATTCACACAGCACTACGTAGGATACTGAAGTATGGCCTTCTAACATTACCTATAGCTTTATATTTGCACTGATTAAAACGAGCTATGCGTGAACATCCTGTATTTGTTAACTGCCTGCTTCTGGCCTTGCATGGCATTTATGTGCCACCTCGTACTGCTGAGGACCAAGTGATGGAGAAACTCACCCACATCTTTCTTCTGTAACGCTCTTTTCTTCCTGTCCGAGAGCCACTGTACAGGAACACGTAAATCACTGTTAAGTTTATCACATGTAATGGGCACAGAGAACTGTTAAAGCCTATCACATTGGAAAAAGTAGGAAGTTTAGGATCTGTCTGGAACATTAGGCTTTGTTTTTTTTAATTATATTAAAAATTCTAGCAGTAAGTTTAATCATTATTAAAGACACCGAAAACCTAGTGTGTAGGAGTCTGTGGAATAGCACACCTAAAGCAAGAGCCACACGTGTTCAAACTGTACTTTAACACATGAAACATTTAAAACCGTTTTTCAGATAAACATCCTCCCCGTTCCACACAAGAGGGTCAGGCCAGGCTTGCTAGCTGCTTTAGGACGAAACATCACCCCAAATATTCTCGCAGCACGGGGGCCAGAAGCTCGAGGGGTCACAGCGGGCCTCGGCCCCCTCACGGCGGGCGGCGGCCCCTGGGGAGCGGCCCCTCGCTCACCTCCGGGAGGCTCCTGCCGGCGCTCAGGCTGTAGATCTTCACCTCGTTGAGGCTGGAGACCTGCATGGCGACGGCCTCGCACGCCTCTTCCTCCCGGCTGGAGGGGAAGCGGAAAGCGGCTGGCTTTCCGGGCTGCCGCTTTAACCCGGCAGCAGTGCGCCGTGAGGCGGGCGGTACTGAGGGGACGGGGGTGGTGTGGCGTGGCGGCTGTGCTGCGCCGCAGCTCGTAGGGGGGGATTGGGGACGTTCACAGCCCGCCCCGAGGAGTAGATAAGTTGTCACTGGGTGAGGGAGGTGTTAGGCAAAATCTCATTTTATAACCTTAACGCTTAGCGGCTGCTGTCTGCCCGAAGTGTTGCCATTCCTCACAGCCAAATGGCAGAGGTAGGAGCTGCCTGTGCAGACGCGGCTGAGGAGATTGATTTTCTTGCCCTACAGCGAACCCTGCCCACTATCGATGAAAATCAATCATTATCAATCAGAATTTGGTTGAGCAGCATCTTGCCAGCAAACATAAAAAAAAAAAAAAGGTTGTTAGTGCTTTGTACCATCACCATCTAAAACAAGACTGGGCATGCAAAAGTAACACCATTCCTATTTTAGTTTACAAGAACAACAACTAAAAAATTACATGTATCTAATTTGTGTATATTTTCTAGAAACATCACAACTGAGCTTGTATCACAACAACACATAATTCTGCTACAAGCTGTGTCAAATCTTTTGTATGATACTCCCTGGATAATATATTTCAACAACAGTACCAATGCCATGACTAGAAGGAACTCTTCTACTTCATATCAACGACAGTACCAATTCCGTGACTAGAAGGAACTCTCCTTCATATCATTAGGGGGTCTTATAGCTGACATTCACGCAAGATCAACACACTAAAATATATGTGTCTGTGTGGGTGCTAAGCTTCCATTTCAGAGAGATAAGTCTTCACTTGCTTAAATGTAGGTTGTCTAAAGGCATTTGAGATACCTTTAGGTTTAGGTATCCAAGACACCTAGATGGTGTTGACACAAGACCTATGGAAATCCCATGCCCTTTGCAGCATGAGCTGGAGGCCAGGCAGGTCGTGCAAGGACATCTCAAATGGCACTAGAAGCTCACACCTGACTCATCCCTAGTGAGTGCAGTTAATGATGCCTGAGGAGCAATGTAGCACGTTAGCCACCAGGTGTCTACTTCGGGGTGAGCTCAATCTTTTTCTAGGTTCTACTGTCTAATAACTCAGACCATCACTAACTGATAAATCTGAGCATGGCCAGTCACACATTTAAGACTTTTTATAAAGTTTAAAGGTAGAAGATCAACTAGAATGTGGACTATTAAAGTTTCAGTCCAGATAATTTTGGAGCATCAGATCTGCTTGTTACAGATAAGTTCAAAAAAATCAAAATCTGAATGATGCGGTTGAAGCTTTGATTAAACTTTTTGCTCCATATATACAATGAATCTTTCTTGCATGTAGTAATCATATATTTTCAGATTTTTAGTTCAATTAATATAGGTGAGTAGTTAGGTGTGCTGACTGCAAATAGGTGTGAGAGAATGCTTTCAACTAGGAGCAAATAATTTCTCTTGGTTGCTTTTTGTTTGTTTGTTTGTTTTGTTGTTGTTTTTATCTTCTTTTCTAGTTTCAAAATGTATTGTGGACATTACCTTGTGACATACAAGATACAGTGGTGTTCTGGAACATTATTGTGATAAGCAAACTGAAAGGGATCTTTGCTTATTTTATTGGTAACTAGACAATGTCCATTCAGTATATAAATGCATAGAGCTAAGGAATTATGATAGAGAAATATTTTGCACATTAATCCTAAAATACGTGGAAACGTTTTCATTTAAATAACAGTATTTTACTATCTACTATCAAGTCATTTTAAGAGTTCCTTCACTGAGATATTTGAGACTAATTTAAATACATTACTACTGTAATACGCTTGCAGGACTAGGAAATGGGATTTTAAAAGATTCTTTTTAAGCAGAGGAAAGAAAAAGACGTTACTGGAAGACTATGCAGGTAATGTATATAGTAGCTGTATAAATTGTTTTATAGAGAACAACAGCTCTGTGGTTGCTGTTTTGCAAGACAAAAACATTAGCTTTTCCATTAAGATCAATGTCATAACTGTCTAGGTAATTAAGTTTGATTACCTGTTAGAGAAATTTGCCTGGAGAGATATTTCAAATAAGGTATTAATGCTTTTAACGACTATTTGGAGGCTGTGTTTTGCACACTAGTGTGACATATGAAGAAGTACTCATAAACATAGAGAAAGGCAAAGTCACACAAAGCTTCCTTGCACTGATGGATCAAAGGGAACAGAAAGACACATGATGATCACAAGGGAATGAAGTGGCTTTGAGGTCACATGGCACAGCACACAGTCCGAGCTAGGGAAATGGCAGGGGACACAGGAGCTGCCATAGCCGTGTTAGCAGCAGTGTGCAGCACACTCCTATATCCCGTGGTAGGAGCTATGTTGCTGAGTGATCCTTCCTTCCACCACCTTCACTGCTGCTTCATCCAGAACTGAAAAATTTATAATGGAGGGTGGGGGGAGATTAAGAAGTCTGAATAAAAGTGGAAAAAGTGATAATATAAAACATTCAGTTCTATTTTGCTTAGGCATTAATATCATGTTTCCTTGAAAATTTCCTTTCAAATCAATAAGTAGCATAATATTTTTCATTATAATAGAAGGAACCAAGGCGAATGATTACATATGAAACTATAAGAAACAAAAAAGTGACATTGCTACAACAGGAACATTTAGGAATGAAATAGCTTGAATTGTAGAATCCATAAATCCGACAACCCTTCAGCTTGGATGTTACCTTATTCACTATAATATCCATGCATACAGAAGTATCCTCAAAAGCTAACACCACTACAGCAAACAGCATTTCTCATCTGTTAGCACTAGTGTCAGCTGACACAATTCTAACCTTAAGAAGCTTATGAGAATATAGCTTTTCTAAAATTAATCATGCAAAGCATTCCTGTGGCTTGAGACTACAGCTAGGATCCAATGCAAGCTCTGTACTTGGTTTGAAATGGGAAGGGGCTGAAGAACTGCCTTATCCAGATGATATGGTTTACTACACTTTTACACCTTTCAGACCATTATTCTGTAGGTTAAAGTATAGGATGTACATACCTGAACTAACTAGTTTTCATTATTAAAATTAAATGTACAGTCTAAAGAAACAACAACAAAAAAAGATTTTTTTTTTTTTTTTTTTAAATCAGTTTATTTAAATGACAGACATGGCTTTTTTTTTTTTTTAATAACTTCACTGAAATCCTTTTGCTGTGCCCTAGGGAACACCATGTTTGTAAAGAGCTAGAATAATCACAATCATGAACAGTGAATTTTTAATTTCCCTAGACAGGAAAAAATAATAAACCAAATAAGCAAGCAGACAAAGTGAAACGGTGTCTATTTCAACTGCAAGTCTTTGTGTTTCTGTTTGGAGAGCTTTTAGTAAAGACTCCACACAAATATTTCTTTTTATATACCACTAAAAATGTTAAAAAGAAGCAAAGGAGGATGAATCCTGATGGTATATCTTGCCTAATGTAAAGAACCTATAAACCTTAACTCTGAACTGTTAGTTACCTGAAGTATGATTTAGATGGAATAAATCTATCCAAGTCTAAGACTACAGACTTGTCCAAATCTAGGACTTCTCCCATGAGGTGCTTCTACCTAATGCCAGAGATACTTGAACCCATTATAGGTCTTCATTAGGGTAATTGCAAGCATCAAGAGGTCTGAGTTTGTGCGTGATCAGAACTGCCGGGACCAAGCAATGCAAACCCTTTGGTTTAGGACAGATCATGTGAAAAAACAAGGGCCATCCTTCTAAAATTCCATTTCTTGTGGGGTTTCATTTACATTTGGTACACAGGAACGTGAATAGGTCCAGAGGAAAATGCACTATCTTCTAAAGAAAGTAAAACACCAACTACAGGTTTTTGGAACAAGTTGCCCAGGTAGGTAAAGTCACTGTCCCCGGGGGTGTTCGAGGAAAGGTTGGACGTGGGGCTTAGGGACATGGTTTAGTGGGTGACATTGGTGGTAGGGGGATGGTTGGACCAGGTGATCTTGGAGGTCTTTTCCAACCTTAATGATTCTGTGATTGTACAGGAAAGCTTACCCAAGTGACAGCACAGAGATTAGAGCACTCAGTCAGATGTTGAGAACTGGATGCACCATAGGAGGGGGCTGAATCCCCATCTGCAGAGGTGCCCCTCACAGGCAGCTACTCAGGTATTCAGGTGCTCCTTTCCCTTAGAGCACATCTAGTTTAAAAGGGTCTCCAGAACATTACTTCAGATGAGCTACAAAACACTCCCAAGATCTCAGACAAATTTAAGGTAATTTATGACAAACTTAAGACTGAGGACTAAAAGCCACGACTGTATTTTGCCGGTGAAGCATCACCTAGCAGCCTGCACGAGCATTTGCTATGTAAACCACCCAGGGCAGCCCCAGAAACAGAAGCTGCCTCAGAATTTAATTATTCCAAGTCCTTCCGGCTCTCTCAAGTCGTTTTTTATTGAAAGCGAGTGACAGCCGCGTTATGTCTCTGGGTTTAAAAGCGCCGAGGCCTCTGTCAACAGGGCCCCCCCTGCGCTGCCTCGCCTCAGCTTCCCGCCGGGCCCGGCACTGCCTCAGCGAGCATGTCCGCGCCCGCCCCGGGCAGCGGGTGAGGAGATGGGCACGGTGAGGGGGGACACGGGGCAGGAGGAGAAGAAGAAGAAGGAGGACGACGAGGAGGAGGACACGGGTGAGGAGGTGGGCACGGTGGGAGGGAACCCTCGGAGAGGCGCCCGGGGGAAGAACAGGAGGTCTCCGTGTGCGGTTTGTGCTTCGCTGATCAGTTCACAGAGTAACAGCGGCGTAGCCGTCGGCCAGCGGTTTTTGTAACTGTTTTCTGTCTTATTCTGCTGACAGCATCTCTGCACATCTTCCTCCTGCTCCTTCCTATCCAGCTGGAAAGGAAAACACAGGGAGAGCGATATTCCAGCGGCACCTTTTGCAGCCTCCAAGTTGAGCAGCCTTTCTACATCTCGTTCCCACATCTGCCTACGGGCGCCCGAAGAAGTGAGAGGCAATATTGATCAAACACAAGTCCTGCGTGATGTTCGGCCGTCAGCGAAGTCCACAAACTCTGCGACGATGGAGGCTGCGCTCAGCGATGCGAGTGGACCGGCATGGGAGGGACGAGGGGAGGAGGAAGCTTCAGCTCCTCGTCCAGAAGCTGGAGTGAACAGCCCTGAGAAAGGAGGAACTGCTGCACTCCCTCTCTGACATTGTGCAGAAGGTCGTGTTCCAGTTCAGTCTGAGGCATAGGGTGACTCACTGTACTCGTGTTTCAAAAAAAATAATCAGTAATTCACCCTAGCTCTGTCAGTTCTTAGGGAAGAGCACGTTTTATGCGGGACTTTGTTAGCCTCTTACCTGCCTTGTGTTTCTACAGTGACCAGGAGTGAAGGGAAAATATCAGAGCATGTCGGAGTTCTGGCTAATTTCTGCCCCAGGCGATAAAACAAATCTGCAGGCATGGGAGAGAATGAATACGGTGACACTGAAATCCAACTTGTCCAGCAACAGCAAGTTCCATATTCCAGACTTAAAGGTAAGTGGGGAAGCGGTTTGGGTATGGGTGATGAAACATCCCCAGGCAGGACTAGAGACTTCTGTGGGATTTTTCATTTGGGAGAATTGCAACTGGGGAATGAGTTGTGTTCAGTCAATTAAAAACTGATCAGAAAGGAACAGGAGTTGTTTTGCTTGAAGCTGACTTTTGTCAGCTTCAGTATGTGTAAGGAGTGAAGGTGACCAGTTAAATAACTAATGTGTTGCATTTGGCGTACCATTTTCTTCCAGCTGTGACAATCATACAACATTGTACATCTTGGATCACTAATGCACAGGGAGTAGTGAAGTATCTAGAACCATGCCAGTAAGACCGCTGACAGAGAAGACAGTGCTTTAATGCATATTTCTCTATGGGAAATAGATGTGTGTGGATATTCAGCTACATTAACAGCTTCATAGGATCATATAAATAGGGAGAGTATTAATCCTTGATTTTATTATGTCTTTGCCTCATTTAATCCTTCTTTTATAAGATTTGCACCTTATTTTTGTTTCACTTGTGGCTGTGAAAAGTCCAAATATGCTTCATTAAAGTTAGTGGAACTACAACAGATGTAGAACTTGGTTCCCTGGGGAGCTGCCATTGCCCATCACTTACAAAGCTACACTTAGTCCAGGATCTGGCTTTAATCCAGAAAGATTGTTAATGGTTATAATTTGAGCTATTTGTGTTACATAAGGATGCAAGTGAAAGGGGATTGTGGCCTCTTCTCAAGTAAATAACCTACTGAATTAGCACATGAATGCTGCAGACTGGAGGTGCTGCTTTTTACAGGTGCCCAGAGATTGCTATGATTTTACCTTCTGTGTGCCTTACAGTCACCAACTCAGCCACCGTTGGTGAGAGTCCATTAACATTAAAGGAAATAAAGTGTTTGCAGCATCTGAAGATGCTAATTGTTCTATGTAAAATTTATTTCTTTGTTCCTTTTTTCCTTCATCTTGACCCTTTGTAATGTTGAGCTGGCAACAGTGCAAGAAAAGTTTCGGCAATATATTGTAATGCCATACAATCACATCCTAAACATAGGATTGTGACAGTGACAGAGTCACACAAAAAGCAGATGTTGGTGTAGGAGGAAATGGCTTTGTGAGAGACTTAGTCTTTGCAATTAGGAAAGAATGAGAATGAAGAACCTCTTGAATACATACTGCTTTGCTTGGTTCTCCCAGTACATCAGACTTGTTTTGTATGTATGTTGGGCATGTTTCTACCCAGCATTTTATCAGGAAAAAGGACAATATGTTCCACAAGATCATTCAGGAATGAAAACAGGAAGGAAAACATTGATGTGTGATCTTGAGATGTCATATACAGCTTTTCCTTTATTGAAAAAGGCTTTTTATACCCCAGGCTTTGAGAAAAGGAATTGCTTCTATTTTCTACTGAGTGAATGAAATTCTGCAAAACTTTTGAATTCACACATGCTAAATACAAGTCAAAGTCCCTAAGAAAGCCAACACAAGTCCAAGGCTTCTGTATCTTTCACCTACTTCTCGTTTCTTGCACAGGTGGGGACACTGGATGCTCTTGTTGGTCTGTCAGATGAGTTGGGAAAACTTGATAGCTTTGCTGAAAGGTAAAATAGATCTTATTTACTGCCTACAAATGAGAAACAGACATTGTTTTTATGGCATGGTATGTCCTTGTGTTCACCTCAGTCTGACTCAGTTTAACCCAGACTACGACCTGACTAAAGTGGACAGGTTTGTTTAACCCTTCTGTCAGTTGCCACAGAAAGGGCGATTCTTTAAAACCTGGCCGCACAAAGTCAGTGGCACTTCTGTCTGTACAGTGATGTCTGAGTGGCAATACTAGGGAAGCTGTTTCTCAAAGGGAAACTGTTAAAAATTTGTTTATTTTATATTGTACAGCAACTTCCACGCTATCCAGAATCTCAAATTAATAAAACATTTAGATAATATGAAGCCCTCCCTGATTTTCTTTTTCCAGAATATTATTCTTGAGATTTCTCTCTTCCAACCAGATTTAGAAGTTCTAAGCAGTAAGTTCTCCTGAATGAAATCTGGGACTCCCCCTCTTAGCCTTTTAAACTCCCAAAACATTGACTGTTTGACTATTAATATCAAAATATTGACTGTTTGACACATGTTGTATCAAACCTGTTTATGCATAGACTTGTGGGATCTCCTTGTTGACCATCACCAAGTTTGCTGTTAGGGCCAAACTGACTTGGGTGTACAAAGGATAGAGAACAGCAAGCTGAGGAAATGACAGGTTTTGAGATACTTCATGGCACAAAGTAGGCTTTGTTGAGGAAGCAATGAAAGTACAAGCTGCTGCTTCTCTTTTCTTTTTTAGCTTTGGAGGCATACCTCACATATTGCTGTGGTCTTGGCCACAGAGCCATATGTTAACTCTGAGGCTTTTTGCCTTTTATCCCTCAGCCAGGACTGATAAGGAGTTGCTTGTCTAAATACGCTTGGTACTTTTCATTAATTTTGTCTGGTGGATGCAAATGCTTACAGAGACACTGATAGAAGCTGTTTACATCTATGTTAGGCAGTTTGGGTAAAAGTAAGTCTGCCAGAATGCATTTCTCCACAGGACAGTGTAATGATTTTACTGGTACTCACAGCAGTACTGATTATGTTTTGATTACATTTGATCACCCTGGGTTACATGCAATTTTGATCTTTTTAGAATTGCTTTTTCAGGATTTTTTTAGCAGGACAGAGCAGCTTAATAGTTAATTCATCCATAAAACCTTCTCTGTTGCCACTCTGTCCATCCGGCAGGGAAAACTACCCTGAAGTCTCTGTAAACGCATCCAGGTCCCTGGTTCATACTGCAGGAGATTGTCTGTGCTGAAATGAAGTGGGAATGGGGGTAGATTTGGAGAGACCTAGTAGCAGCTGCCTATTCTAATGCAAGATTTCTCTATTCAGGGCAGCAGATAGCCAAGCAATTGTGTGATTCTGGTTTGAGGGTTGCAAAAATCATGCAGAATTGATTTTCAGAAGAGCTTAACTAATTCCAAACTTTGTACTGAATTAAGACTTCTGCAAAGCCTGCTGTAGGATCAGTGTATCTCTGAGGATAGTTTATGTGACATATCATCATGAGCTTCTTAATCTCCCACTGTCACCTTTGTCTTAACTCTTCAGTGTAGCACATAGCTCCTTGTTCAAGCTGAATGCCACTTTACTCCACAAATTGTCCCTTCAGTGCCAGTAGTGACACTCACCATATGACATGCATATGCACCGAGCAAAGGAGGCAGTGAAACTTTTGCAGAGTAAGCTCCTGAGGTGAGGACTCTTCCTATTTGTCTTTGAGCTAACTAATCAAGAAGAAACAATAAGACTTAAAAATAAGAAACATGCTTAAAAAATAAGAAAAATGAGTTAGAGAGCAATAGCAGGGAATAATCAACACAAATGTACTGGAAGCCCAAAAATGTTTAGTGTTAAATAGATACCAAAGGTCTGGAGTATAAACTGGGAGTCAAGGGTTAAAATGCCCAGCACTTGCACTTAGTGGAAGCAAATGGCATCCAGAGGGTTATGAGGCTGCTAAATGACCTGAGCACTTACATTCCTGCTCCTCTGTGGCAGCTAGCTACCTGCTGCACTGTTGCTAGATAAACAGAACTGCTCGTAAAGCCAGGCAGCACAAACCTGTCAGCGCTGCCTCCTGCCAGGACAGCAGAGAAGGGGCAAGAGTTTGCAGGATCTACTGTTTCCATGTACTTTTATTATTTATTTACACAGGAGGCGGAGTGTTTTTCCATGTCACCGTATGGTAGGTGCCGTGGTGCTCTCCAAAGCTGACGTTCCCCTCCCTTACTCTTACCCAGGGACTCTCCAGGATCCAACATCTGCAGAGCCTGAAATTGAAGGGCTTCTGCTGCCAGCAGCCTTTGGAGACCTAGCTGCTAGTGCCAATTAATACACAGTATCATTTAAAGACTGATAAACTTTTCTTTTTTAATTAAGTAATGACACTGCAGCATTTTCACAAGCAAAATGTGTGTTTTTTCCAAGCTATGATAATAAACTACAGGGAGTTATTTTTTGCAGGTTTTCTCTCTACAGGTTTTTATTACTACTTTTTAAAGGCAGTCTAGTTGAAACCCTCTCCTTTTATAACGCAGCATTTGAAGGTGATATTTGCTCAAGGTGAGACTCACCTGATCAAATGGAGTGGTTTAAGGGCTGCTTGTGAAAGCTGTGCACTGCCGGATGCTGCTGTAGTCAACGGGGCTTTTCCAGGGGTCTGATTCCTCTCACTCGCCTCAGCCATCAGTGGCACGCAGGGTGTGCTCTCTTTCATTGCCCAGGGAATGTATTAAGTGAGTGAGGCCCAGCTGCCTTTCCCGGGATGGAAGGCAAGGTGCAGAGACCAAGCTGGGACAGGAGAACATCTCTCTGGCCCAGCTTGTTCTGGCCATACCCTGCCTGAGGGGACCCTACGTCATGTGGGCTGGAAGGGCAGGAAGCCTTGGCTGGGCAACTAGAGCTGTAAGGTGCATGAGAGCACATACCTGCCACACCATCAGTCTCTAAGGTGAGAGACTAAAGCTAACAATCTCCCAGGTTAGCCACCAGCTGCACTCACCTGTAATTAAAACAGTTCAGTCCCCTTGGAAAAGTTACTGGTTTATGTGCTTTCACGTTGGCTGCTTTCTCTGTTACATGCCCAGCCTCCTGCTGTGCGTTGTTTTCTTCCAAGTTCCTTTGGGCTCCCCGAGCATCAGGAAGGAGCTGAAAACCAGCTGCATCTGCCAGCTGAAAATTGCAGAAGTATTTGGCAAGGTGGCAGCTGACGCAGAATGGCTTGGTGGGTCCCTGCACTCTCCCCTCAGCCTGAGTGTGGGCAAAACACAGTTCTTCACCAGCAACTCTTAGCCTGCACGGGGTCCCTAAGTGCTGCAGCTGGACAGTGAAGGCCAGAGCAGCCCTTAAAGGGCTGTGAGCTGGTAGAGATTCCCCCCAGGGAATGGGGCAGCTCTGTTCGGTGCACCAAGCCTAGACTCTGAGCTGCTCCTGTCTGGTGTCATGAGAACAGCAGCAATTCTGACCACTGTGTTTTTGGCAGCATCAGCAGTCTCTGATCTTTCCTCCCTGTCACAGGACTAGAAAACCTTTCCAGAAACTGTGAGCTTGTTCCCAGGAAGGGAGGTGGGAGAAATCTTTACCTCTGTGAATTCCTTCTTTTAAATGCCCTGTACATCAGCTTTGCAACACAACAGAGAATCATTATCTCTGATACTTTCATAATATCTGTACCTGAAATCCCTTTCCTTAGCTCTTGAAAGTCACAGGATGTCTCAAAACACACTGTCATTTTGTGGCACCACCCCATGGTCCACTTCACGTCTCTGCAAATGTCATGATCAGGCGGTCAATTTTTAGCTGTTGCTTTGTTTACAAGGAGTAGTAAACCCGGTACTGTTAGGGAGCTGAAGGCCAAATTCTGAGAATAGTTCTGAGTACAGAAAGATACAGAAACAACCAGAAATGCAGTTTGGCCTTTATGAAAGAGGTACTTTGTCTAGGATCAAATGATTCTACTGCTTTCTACTGCTGAAGGGATGTGATGACACTTTTTTTTTTTTTATTAAATAAACTGTCTAGAGAAAAATCTTCAGGAGGAGATTTGTCCAAATCACTGCTCAAAGGAGGATTTGAAGTTTGTTCTCACACATCTTAAAGCAATGGCTTGTCCACCGTGCTAAAGAGAGGGGAAAGAGTCCCCTAAAGAAGAGGAATAAGATGGAAATTCTTGCTGTCAAAGAGAACATCTTTGTTTTCTCCTGAGTGCCTAGTCAGAACCTTATCTCAGCAACCACAAGGGTTTATTCAGCATCCTGTGGACCATGTTTTCAAGCAGGGCTAGACTGGATGGTTCTGTGTGTAGTCTTGTCACTCCATCACTTTCAGAGCTGTAAACATGGGTTTCATGTCTTCCGCTTTCTGCTGTAAGCATCATGACTTACAGTGTATTTTTAGGAACTCTAGAGCACTGGGAAGAAGATATTATCTATGTGTTTACAGAAATCAGTGTATTTTAGTTCTGCTATATGCCACAGGTTGTTTATTATCATTTTAATTGCAAATTGACCTGCCTTGCTTCAGAGTTTTGTTGGAGTATCTCCATGTTTATCAGATCATTGTTGTAACTATTTTATGTTGTTTCTTCACTAACAATGTTTCTCTGTTACACTGAAGCGTAATAAAGAAAATAGCCCAGTATATAGGAGAAGTCATGGAGGACTCCAAAGATAAAGTCCAGGAGAATCTTCTGGCCAATGGAGGTAGGTGCTGTGAATGGGGATATCTTAATGCATTGATGCTACTGATAATTGCTTCAGGGTGTGAACATCTAGAATTGAAACACTCACACATTAGAAAGGACAACAATCAGGAATACTTTTTAAGAACATTATCTGGCCAGATCTCTTTTTTTTTACTTCTCAAAGTTTTATCCAGTTCCAGCTTTGCTTCCTGCTTCCGGGACAGGAAGAGCAAAGAAGGAGACATCCTCCTTCATTCCTAAAATGGCCAAGCATCTTTTTGTGGCCTTCATGGATTGAATCACTTCCAGGCAGCTAAACTGTATTCTATACAGCAGCACGGCATCTATGAGTATTTTGCTTTCCCTCTCTCAGTGCTGGGATAGATCCCGTGCTCTGTTAACCATGGATTTCTGACAACACAGGTGGATGTTTGAGGCACTGGCTCCAAAACATGACACACTTCATCTCCTGGGGAGTTAGGAGTTGGTTGTGAGCAGCAAGACCAGAAACACCATGTTATACTCAGTGCTGTGGTTACAACCAAAGCCTGAGCAGTTTCCTACACTGATAACTTGACATCTGTAGGTTCTGTGGTGGAGCTGTGATGCTGTTCAGCAGCTGGGTGGGTGAGGACTTCACAGGCAGCAGGACATGAGGACTTTGGTTTCCCTTCTGATGTCCTGCCCTGGCTGGCAGCTGTTGCACAGCAGAGAAGAAGAGCAGGCAGTGACAGCAAGGACACTTCTGACGTGATGAATTTGGAGCCCACTACTTCACTGTATGCTCCCCTGCATTGTCTCTAAGTACTCAGTGTGGTGTTTTTGTGACCTCCAAGAACTTATTTCCTCACTTTATCCCTTAGTATGCTACTCAAGGCCCTAAAGGGAACCTGTGTTAAGGACAAAGTTAACACTTAGGAACAGATCTCTACGCATTTTGTTAGACCCTGAGTGGGTTTCAGAGCTGCTGCAGAGCATGTTCTTCCCGAGCCATCCTGCACTTGTGAAGCTGGACGTGTTACACGTGCTACATACAGGCTTGTAGAGGAACACTTTTAACTGTCAGACAAGGAAGCTAACAGCGCACACTCCATCACCCTTCGATTATCTGCAGTGCTGTACTTCAAATCTGTATGAGTAAAGGATAAAAGGGGGAAGTTCTTTTAGAAATGTCCTTTGTGCATGAAATAAGACTGACATTTGATGTGTGCAACTATGTAACAAGTACAATAATCCCACTTATTACCTTACAGGGCTAAAGGATAAAATGAAATGTCTGAAAAGTATGTTGAGAATCGCTGGTTGCGGTGGTGTTACAAGCATGCATCTGTGTGTAGTAGTGCTAGAAACGAGTCCTGGTCTGGTTGTAGAGATACAGTGATCAGGTTACGATGGATTTCTCAAGTAACAACCTCGTAGCTTGATCACGATATCCCTATGACTTGAGAAACATCAGGTTCAACTTATTTCCTTTGTTTCCTCTTTTCACACCCTTTTCCTTTCCTGTCAGCTCTGCATGTGCTGTAATAGAGGGATGTGGAAATTATTTGCGTATGTTACTAGTTTCTGTCCTTTGGTCAGCCAAGTGAGTCATATCAAACTAAGACTTTAACTTTTCAAACATTACTGACTGCTTCTTAAAAAAAGAATCCATTTTAATGTACAAATATATATATTTAGTATTCCCCTAATACAATCTAGTGTCATTCCTCATAAGCAGCAGCAATACTGCTGTAAGAATTCTTCTTTCCCCCTTTCTAGTTAACAAAAAGACCTTAAAAAAAGTCATGAAATCAGAAGCAAAATCATAAGATGTGATTTCTTGCTGCCTTGTCCCATTTCAGACAATTAGACTGTCCAAATTCAGGTTTAGTTTTTCAGTTATACCGTACAAATGGTCAGGTTTTAGCTCCAATGTGTATATTGCTGAGAGCAGTTGGGTCCCCCAGGTGGTTAAAATGTTGGCTGTGCGTAGCAGTTGTCTGATTAGATTTGTGTGAAGGAAAATGAAAATACCAGAAACACAGCACTTTTGGTTAAATGAGCACACACACTGCATTCCAGCGGGCGACAACTGGAAGCAGTCACTTGGAGATGTCTCTCCTATAGAAGAAAAACTTGGATTTGTGTATACGGGGAATTTTGTTATATCATGATAACAGGAAGTTCTTTTTTGCTCATTGACCATCAAACATGTGAAATGTAAGTAAAGCTTTTCTTAAAAGATCTAGAGCAAATTCTGTTCCAACTGTAGTAACGCTGACCCAGAAATAACTTTAAAATTTGGTTAGTCATGGAACTACTCCATTTATAATGAGCTCAAAACTGAAATGGACAAAAAAAAAATAAAATAGGAGTAACAATTTTGAAGAATCCAGCATTTTTAGGGAAAGCTGTTAAAATTGCTGCCTAGAGCTGGGTGAGTGAAGCAGAGTTGGGAAGGACTCAGCCTGCAGGGTTCCTGGGCAGCTGTGAGCACGCTGGGGAGGAGGCATCTCTCCTCTTCTAAGTGAACTTCAGGTGTTTTGACCCTCCTGTCTCCTCTCTGGAGGTCTGAGCAAGCACTGCCTGAGGATGAGGCGTGCAGCAGCCCTGCTGCAGCTTTACCCTATTCCTGCACACTCCCCGTGCTGGAGGATTTGCCAGCTCCTGGTCAGATGTTGGCAGGAGGGACCTTCGCCTCCTGACTCCTGTGCTTTGGATGTGTGGCAGATTTACAGCTGTGGTTCGCAAAGAAAGGGAGGGAGAAGGTGGTCGTGCCAATGCTCTCTGCCTCCTGGGCAGTTTGTCCTTTGTTAAGAAGCCGGTTTCCTCCTAATGTAAGACTTTCCATGCTTCAGAAATCTAATAGGGTAAGCTGACTCTGTTGTGGGGTGAGAGAAGCCCGTGGAAAGGATAGAGCTCTCCTGCCAGGGTGTTCGATGTCACGCAAGGCAGGGCAGCACCCCCAGCCTGGCAGTACAGTGATTAAACACCTTTTCACATTCCTCCTCGTGCATCTCAATTCATACAGCATTCCTCACACCCTGGACGTCCATCCCACAAGAAACTGTGCTCAGACCTCGCTGTGGGAGTGAGTTAACTCTGGGCAAGGCACCAAGAGCACTGAGCAGCCCCAGCGTGCCCCTCTTTTCCCTAGCACCTTGACCTTATTCTGCTTCTCATCTCCCCAGAGCAGCTGCCCAGATATTCTCCATCCTTGCAGGTGTGGAAGGAAGCCCATCCTACAGCTGACAACACCTCTGGCTTCTTTGTCTAGCCACTGAGACCGGGATCCTAAGGGCTCCCAGGACTCAGTGTAGGTGAGGAGTTGTCTGAATTCATGAGCTGCTGGAGGAGAATTTTAACTTGGTGCCATAATGCACCAAGCTTAATGTGCTGAGGTTAGGGAGCCTTGGATTTCAGAAGTGAAGCAGTGCCATCCTATTCTAGGGGACATCTATGCATCATTTCCCCTTAATTCTGGAAAATGCCAGGGCTCCTAGCAGTCTGAGGATGTCTTGTTTTGGAGGGCTGCATGCACACAGGGCCTTGCTATGAATTTCTGACGTATGGTGCTGTGGCTGGACATTTATTTGGATTTATCCACGTAGAAAAACTCCGTATGGCTTTGTGTGAGATGGGGAGCTTTGTGGGCACAGCGAGGGAGGAATTCCCCATCACATCTGGGTCACTTTGATGTCTAGTGAGAGCTTGCCTGGATCATGGATTGGCAACATCAGCTATGCTCTAAATATCTTTGTTCAAACTCTCAGTAACCCGTTTCTTATTTTGGGGGTGTTGATTAGATTGAACGCACGATTTGTGCAGATTTGATCAAGTTTCTGTGAGGATTTAGAGCTGAGCTGCTGGTTCACAGCCATCTCTAATGCTAATTAAAAGTCACGTGTAGGGTATAGCAAGGGAAGACCCCAATTCTTGTTACTTATTTGGTAAGCTGTCGGCTTTAATGCATTTCTTTGTATTTTCAGTTGACCTCATTAGCTACCTGACCCGGTTTGAGTGGGACATGGCCAAATATCCCATAAAGCAGCCGCTGAAGAATATTTTGGAAGCATTATCAAAGGTAAATTGTACTCCAGGTTATAAGAAGATATTAGAAAGGGGAATCGTGTCTTTTGACAATTTTTGGTCCCTCCCGTCATGGCAGTCAGTGAGTTTTGCCTTCGGTGCAAAACAGGAGCAGGCTCAGAAGCACACTGCATGAAATCAGTTAATTTAATTGCTACTGTAATAACAGGGATCACGTATTTATATAAAATAAGTATATAAACCTATTGATGACATAAATATATGGCACTTTATCAGATTTACTAGGACATATTGATATGCTTTCTGTGTTTTAGTCCCGTTATTGTAATATTTTATTGCTTCATGTAACTAATATTATTCTCCATGTCAGTTTTCTTGTGAAATCGATGGCCTTACCTTAAATCAAACACACTGCTGGTCAGACGAGTTGCTTACACTGCCAGCCTATTCAGGAAGGAGTGATCTGTTGTTTGATGTAGATAACAAATGGAATGGTGAACTAGCTCCTTAGGTACACCCACGATACACACAGTAACAGTTAAGGAAATCCTTCTGGCTGCAGGGCCCGTCACCACAGGGCACCTGCAGAACCCAGAAGTGATGTGGGTTCCCTCTTGGCCGTGATCAGCTGGTTGGTGGGGGGCTGACAGCTCTGTCCCCTCGCCACTGTGCAGAGGTGGAAGGAGGAGCAGGAGGGCAATGCCTCAAGCACCTGATTGACTCTCAGTTTTTTATTGTTCTAGCAAATGACTCAAATAGAAACAGACCTGAAGACCCGGTCAGCTGCATACAACAACATTAAAGGAAATTTGCAGAACCTGGAGAAAAAAACTGTGTAAGTATAGCATGTGCCTGTTCACCTCTGGAGTGCTGCATGGCTCAGGAGAGGACAGTTCATGCCCACGTCCACTTCTGTCCAGCGGGCCACGTGTGTTCTGATGGGAGCAAATTTAGTGCCTGGCTTTGGGCCATGCTGAGCATCCAGAGCTGCAGGGGAAGTTGAGGGGTAGCTTATGTGATCAGCCTGTCTTAAAATCAGCTCATAGGAGACTGCAGTTCCTAATATGATTTTGTTAGCAGGGGGAGGAAACAGTCTTGGGAAAGGGTCAAAACCGAATGCTACTGTATTGCTCTGATGAGATTTCAGGGAGTCGGAAATTAGATCATCTGAGTCAACTGGCAGATTCCTTTGCAACACAGAGCTCTTTCCTAGGGGAGCTCTGCAAATGCTTTTCAGAAAGTCAACTACAATATTCGAGGCGAAACCATTTATTTTCCTTCCCTGCTGTGCCTACTAGCATCCCACTTTCATTTTTCTTCTCTTTATTTCATTCTGCTGGTCCAGGCAAGGGCTAGCAGAATTCTACAAGTCTCTGCCAGGGATTCTCTCTCCTGTCTTCAGTTGATTATGATCTTTGCCTATGTGCTACTACCTGAATTTTGCTGCTACCAAAATTGCTGTTAATCTGGATTTTCTGTAGGGCAAGTCAGGCACCAACTCAGCTAAACCCAACCAGAAGCCATAGAAAAAAGTAATTCCAGGTGGTGGTTCAGAACATTTGTCAAAAAATGTGTCTGTCCCTCACGGAGACCTACTCAGCATGGGGACCGTGGCGTCCCCAAGGGTCAGAAGAGCCCTATCACAGTTGCAGGCCTCTGCTGTGTTTGTGTCCCGTGCCACACCACTGCCAGCCAACCCCACTGGCCTGTGCTTCCAGCTTGGTATGGATGGTGTTAGAAGCGTTTGTCTTGGGCTGCGTAATTGTGGACAGGATGCGCCAATGGAACAAGCTCTCATTTTCCTTTTCTTGTCTTCTCAGCCTGTTCCTGCAGTATCTCTCCAGCTCCACAACTCCTAGGTCAGCTTAAGCCCCAGGAGAGAGCCAGCTGCTCTGTGTGGGGATCATGAGCAGCAGTGCTCAACCTAGAGCAAGGGGGTGAGGGACAGGAGCTGAGACCTCATGGTCCAGGCACTTCCTCTCAGTGCCATCCACCTTTGAATGCTGGTGTCTCTGGTGTGCACCGGTGCCAGCTAGCTTGGGCTTAACAAGCATCTAGTAAGTTGTTACTGGCCAGTTAGTTCATGTTCCAACTGGTACAGCAACCTCAACCCCAAAACTACTGGCTCAGGTCCTTCTTCACGCCTGCCCAGTGGAGGAGGGAAGGAGCTGCTCTCTTCCCTCTGGTCCTTACCAGCCATGTCCAGCCTAGTCGCATGCATGTAGTAGGTGTGCAGCCCTGTGGGATCTCAGGTGATCAACAGGACTGTGAGCAGGCACCTCCTGCAGGCCCCGCAGCACCTGTGCACGAGATTTCTGTCTCCACTATCCTTCAGCTGGAGGTAATCTCCCTGTGCTGCTGAGAGGGGCAGTTTGTTCTCCACCATCCAGGTTTGCTTGGATGGCTTAGATCAGAACTGACATCACTCGCTGTGTCTGACACACGGCCCCACAAGCAGCCTTGAGAAAAGCAGGTGCCTCCTGCAAGGTGTGGTGCTGCCTGGCAGAGGGGTGGCAGCTTCAGAGGAGCACTTTCCAACCACCTACACCCTCGCTAAAAAACAGTAACAGCAGCATGGTGTAATTTCACACAGAGGAAAAGGGTAAACTAGTGCTAGTCGATGACATTCTGGAATTAGCATTAGTTTTTTTTTTTTGTTTTTTTTTTTTTTATTAAGTACAATAAAGATAAATGAACGGCCACTTTAGAAGCATAGATGTGTCCTTCAGGCACCGCAATCCTGATGCTTTTGTATCCCAGTGTGCACTGTTGGCAACAATACTTACAGCATGATACCTCAGCATGCTGCTGTTGGGTTCCTGCTAATGTTCTTTTTTTTTGTTTGTTTGTCTTGTTCACTTTAGGGGAAACCTGCTGACCCGGACCCTAGCAGACATTGTGCATAAAGAAGACTTTGTTCTGAACTCTGAGTACCTCATCACGCTGCTGGTCGTAGTGCCAAAGTAAGGCAATAGCGTGGGCACATGCGCTCAGGTGCGGCGTTGAGTTTTGGGCCTAAATGCTGGATCCAGGCAATACTGGATCAGGGTGGGGAAGCTGATCCTCACCATGTCTGGGGAATGGGTGGATTTCTTAGCAAAGAGAATGGTTTCTGCCAAGGGTGATGCTGGCACGAAAGAGAGAAACAAGGACGGCTCCAAAGTCAGAGCAGGACAGAAGTGGGATGTAGGTTTTTAGCTGTTACAGAGCAGGTTCTCAAACATCCTCCTGGTAGGAACAGTAGGAGTTAAAAAATAAAAATAAAATAAATAAATAAACAGAAGAACAGATTTTTACTGGAGCTTAGCCAGTTTATAAAAGGAATTAGACCTGCCATACTCACAGGGCCTCTGCTGGTCATGTAGTTGTTAGTGCCTGTGTGTAGGATGGTTGCTGTCACCACCAGTTGTGAAGGTACAAGACGTTCTTCTTAGAAGCCTACACAGAACTTGTCCTCTCAGTATAGCCCTATCCCAACACACACACACGGTACCATCATTTTTCTGTCTGTGAAAAACACATTATGAAAAGCTGTTTGAAGTAAGTTTGTTGAGTTTATTATTGGCAAGTTCTTTCAGATTCCTCCTATAAGCAGATGTCTCGCTTTGCAAGCTTACCCTTCCTTTGACCCTGTTCTCTGAGTGCTGGCTCTTGCCATGTTTCCAGCATAGCACCAGATCAGCTCTGGGCCTGCGCTCACAAGACGTACCGCACCTGCCCACGGACCAGAGGCATTATGCGTGGAGGTCCTGGAGCATGGGACACTGTGACAGCCTGTACATGTGTGCCAAGAGCCTCGTTCGTCCCACCTTCAGCTTCCTGCTTCATACCCTTCCTCATCCCAAGACACTATATGAGAATTGAGGGTGCAGCAGTGGAAAAATGTCTCTCTAGCTGATGACCAGGACAGGAAAGGAGAGAAGGCTGGTCAATAGCCAGCTGAATGTGAGCCAGCAGTGTGCTCAAGTGGCCAAGAAGGCCAACAACATCCTGGCTTGTATCAAATAGTTTGGCCAGCAGGACTAGGGAAGTGATTGTCCCCCTGTTCTCGGCTTTGGTGAGGCCATGCCTGAAACGTGTTCAGTTTTGGGCCCTTCACTACAAGAAAGACATTGAGGTGCTGGAGCATGCCAAAGAAGGGCAGTGAAGCTGGTGAAGGGTCTAGAGAACAAGTCTTACAAGGAGCTGTTGGGGTTGTTTAGCTTGGAGAAGAAAAGGTTTAGGGGAGACCTTACTGTACTTTACAATTACCTTAAAGAGATTGTAGCAAGGTGGGAATCTGGCTCTTCTCCCAAGCACCAGGTGATAAGAAGAGGAGGAATGGCCTCAAGTTGCACCAGGGGAGGTTTAGGTTGGATTTTAGGAGACATTTCTTCACTGAAAGGGCTGTGCAGCATTGGAACAGGCTGCCTAGGGAAGTGGTTGAGTCACCATCCCTGGAGGTCTTCAAGAAACGTGTAGAGTTAGAACTTAGCAGCATGGTTTAGTGGTGGAATTTAGGTTACAGGTTGGACCAGATGACCTTAGAGGTCTTTTCCAACCTGAATGATTCTATGATTCTAAGAAGCTTTACGTGTTTTTATCACATAACCCAGCTCCTACTCCAAACCATTACCGTAATTAGCTATGATTATCAATACATTTGCTTTCTAGTATATAGTATTTATTTACTCTGCCTCGTCTTGTGCTCAAAGGTCAAGCTACATACAGTGGCAGAAGACGTATGAATCCCTCTCTGATATGGTAGTGCCTCGCTCCACCAAGTAAGTGAAATTCCGAATTAAGGTCCTGGATGGCTTCAGAGATCCCTGACGTTCCCCAAATTGTTCAGGAATGACTTGTCTAACACATGAGCTCCATGTTAACATATAGATTTGCTCAATCTCATTTGAAATCAGAAATTACACCATTGAAGGAAAGTACAGGTGAAAGAAAAAAATAAACCAACAACTGTTTTTTCTCTACAATTAGCAATGTGTTGCTAAAACAATGTGGTTCCCTTTTCCAGTAATCTAGTTCTTTCCATGTGCAGTACGCACATGAGCAATGAGCCAGGTCTTTTGCTTGTTGTATAACAGAGACAAAAAACTAGTTACAATAATCCAGGCACAATTCAGAAACATGTAATTGCATACAACTTTATAAAAAAAAGTTTTACAGAGATCAAACAGTACCTTTCCATCTGTAATTGTTTTCTGCAGTAGAATAGAATAATCCAGTGTACTGCCATTTGCATTATTCTTTCACCTGGAATAAATAATCCTGTAAGTAACACTGTTCAGTATCATAAGTGAAAGAAAGAACTGCAAGAGGAAGGTGAAGAAAGCACAAGAGGTTTGCAATGTCGAATCACAGCAGCTGTTTTTCCCTCCCACAGAATGATCGCTGAGGATGCTGAGGGAGGACTCTTCACTGTGACCCTATTTAGAAAAGTGATGGAAGACTTCAAGGCTAAAGCTAGAGAGAACAGGTAGGCAGTCACGGGTTGAGAGGCACATCAGGCTAACAAACAGATGATGAGGGTAAAGGCACTTGTTCTCTGTGCAGTACAGCTGAAAGCATTGCTGGTGTTTAGGACTTTACTGTTTGGGCTGCTGCTGGCCCTGAAGCCACTGAGAAGGCAGTGGGAAGGGAAGGAGCTGTGACTAGTTAGAGCAATTATTTGAACACCGAACTGCAGATCCTGGAATTGTTCTGACTGCTCTCCTGCTACTGGCAGCAGGAAGTTTGCTTTCTGGGAGTGACTTCAGCTCCTGCCCTCCAGATACTTTAGATGGCTCAGTGACTAGCACCTTTAAACATCCCAATCCTGCTTCTCCAGATGCAAAAAAATAAGTGTGCATGTTGCTTGGACTAGCTTGGACTAGGGCTTGTGAGAGCAAATGTCATTCAATTACAGGTTCATGGTTCGAGAATTTTATTTTGATGAGAAGGAACTGAAATGTGAAAAGGAAGAGCTGATGAAATTAGCTTCTGATAAGAAACAGCAATATGTAAGTAGCACATCAAGTTGATGGCCCATGTATTTAGGCCCTTGGTATTGGTGTGTGTAAGGATCTCACTCAGAAATGGTTTTATAGTTCCAGCAGATTCCTGTGAGCTCCACCTAGCACTGAAACCCAAGGCACAGGACAGATAACAGAATTTGCCCAAGATTACTCAAGCTTCTGATAAGCTGGGAGCCAATAATGGGTTGCCTGAGAACTACCTCAGCAGCCCGTGGTGGGTTCGATGGTGTTAGCTATGGAGCAGCTTCAGGGAGTGAAGGGCATCATGGTACCGCTACGTTTGTCCTCACAGGGCCCTCTGCTGCGCTGGCTGAAAGTGAACTTCAGTGAAGCATTCGTGGCCTGGATTCACGTGAAAGCCTTGAGAGTTTTCGTTGAATCTGTCCTGAGGTAAGCGGGCAGTGCTGGCAGAGGTTCCTGGAGAAGTCAGAATGTGCAGCCCCGCAGAAGGGCAGGGGTGGAAAGCTGTGCCCCCCCGGGAAATGACCCCGTGTGTTGGTGTGTCCCAAGGTATGGCCTCCCGGTAAACTTCCAGGCGATGTTGCTGCAGCCAAATAGGAAGTCCATAAAGCGCCTGAGGGATGTCCTGAATGTGGTCTTCAAACACCTGGATGAAGTTGCAGCAGCAAGTATAATGGATGTGCGTATTTAGGCTACAGCTGCACGTGCTGTAGGGGTTCAGGCAGGATCCCTGGTGACAGCTGTAACCTCCGGTGGCTACAGAATGGCTTGAGGCATCGGGCAGGGGCAGGTTATCGTGGAGATGTACAGTGTAGTTTCCATTGAAGTAGCTAACGTTAACAGCTACCAAGCTGAAATTGGTCTGCTCAGTTATGGCAGTTTCTTCAGGTAAAAAGCTTCACGCCTTCTGTAAGCTTTCAGATCAACACAACAATAATTCAAAATGAACCCTAGGACTGTGACAGCTCCCTGTCCAGTAAGCGGCTGTCACTGACTAAACTTCTCAACCTGGGCCTTCAGCAGGCAGCAGTACTTGCTTTCTCCCTCCACACATCTTAAGTACATAAAGGATTTAGGATAAACCAGTGGAAACCTCATGGCTTAAAGCCAATAGCTTAAAACTGCCTAAGACCAGGCAGGCATAAGAGTCCCAGTGCATGAAACAAGGAGAAAGAAATATATTGTTTTAGAGATGAAGCACCCAGAAATGCTGTAATACAAATTCACGAAGTTGCAAACAAGCATCAACTCTCAATGCTGACAGCATTAGACAGCCTAAAAATACCAAGCAAACATCAGATTGTGTGTGAAGTCTCTGTGTTAAGCACAGCAAGTGCAAGACTCCATTCCCCCTAAGAAAGTGAAGTACAAAAAGCAATCCAGGTTAGCTTGGAACAGTGCAATGCTTTCTTTACTGGTACTGAAGTCATGTTTTCTTTTGCAGCCTGGCATGGACATCCCCGGCTTACAACTGAGCAATCAAGAGTACTATCCTTATGTCTATTTCAAGATTGACCTCAGCCTTCTTGACTGCAGTTAAAAAAAAAAAAATCACTCAGGCTTAACCTACTCAGGACCCTAATGTTATAATAAAAGAATCGTTAGCTGCTGAAAGTCAAATTAAAACGCAGAAGCTGTAGCAGGATAACCACACAAGATTTTCCTAACACTTCCACTAAGGTTTAAGCAACTTCAGTATAAACATCTTTTGTTCATAGTGTTACAGAAATGTATTTCTGAGGCAGGCGGTACTACGGTAGTATTTATTATTTTGTTGGTAAGTTACAAAGATGGAGTCTACTGGACTGGAAATAAAACAGTTTTAAATGTGTGGTGGCTGATGGATCTATTAGGCATGTACAGTCCTGGTACTGCAACAACTTAACAGGAAAAAAAAGCATCAAAGCAGAATGCCATTTTTTTTTCCATATAATTTAACAAAAGTACTTAAGAAAACTTGCCAGGATTGCTTTGAACCTTACTGTGATCTGACTTACAATCCCAAGCACTCCCAAATTTAGTTTTTGCCAAGTTAAAATATGTCAATTAGAACATGTCATTAGGAGAGCTCATGTGCTGGGACGACTTGAGCTGGAGCACAGCTCCTGCCCCACATCAGTGGTTGTTATTACTGGCTGCCAGCAGTTACTACATCGACTTTCAGAGGAATGAGCTAAGGGCAATCCCTTACAGACACCACTGGATCACAACTATCCACATTTTAAGTTATTTCCTTGAAAGGATGGGAACTTTCAGTTCCTTCATTCGGTACTTATAAACAAGCTGATCACATGAGGGTCACTCTACTACTGACACACGAGACATGGAGAGCAATGTAATGTAATAGTGTCTTTATTTAAAAAAAAAAAAAGCAGCAGTAACTATACCCATGCCCAATCCTGCCTCCTTGTGCAAGGAAATTGCTGTTTCAAATCCAAACAGTGCCAGATGGGAAGTGAAGAAATATCAGATCCAACCTGCTGGAGACAGCACCTTGGTTTTTCACTTTTAGCACCTCATGTCCTAAAATGGGATTAATTTCACTGCTAGTCCTGGGGGGGGGGAGGGAGGGGAAAGAAAAAAAAAAAAAAAGAGTACCAGCTCCCAGCTCAGCAGCAATTTCTAGTGGATGGTGTCTCCCACTGCAGCAGCAACACCATTTCCATTGTACTAACGATCATATGAAGTCCAGCACAAAGAAAGAGAAACCCCCTGAGAAAGAATAGAAAAAGGAAGACTAATGAGCATTTAAACTAAGATTGTCTCTCTAACCAAGCTTGAGGTCAAACTGCCAAGACCTTTCGCAGCGAGGAGGTATGGTTTAGGACTCCCTCATTCTCCAGGCTCTCTTCTGCCATTCATTTTTCAGGAGTCACCCAAAACAGGATAGCTTTTACCATGTGCACCTCTGTCACTCTGTACAAGACTAACACTGTGTGTCAAAAATATCGTTTTATTCTTTACTTGAAACAGAAGCTGACCAGGTTCCACCTCCATGGAAAAGAAAAAAAAAATCACATTTAAAATTGGTTACACTAACAGCCTTCAGGAACACTCAAACAGCACACCATCAACAAAATAAACCCCAAGATGTTTCAGAGAAAAAAAAATCCATGTTGTCCTCAAAATATTTGTTACACAGAATACAATCAAGTTTACTGGTTATGACAATTCATAGAATTTCTGCAATGTTTTCTTGAGTTGCGTACAGTTCACTGCTGCAGTGCATCACGTAGCACAGTGTGTCGTGTGCTACTTCTCCATAAAAAGGCCACTGGAATATCCATCTGAATGGGAACCAGGTTGCAAACTGCTGCGCAAACTCTCCCAAGAAAAGAAGTCTCCTGAAGGTCTCTCACAGCTCATCTTTATCCCAGTCATCCAGATCCACATCACTGAGATCTATGTCGTCTTCAACTGGAAGCTGTGAAAACGTGAAAAAGCCAGAATTCTGAGCAAATGTTTATCAGTGCACAACACTAAAACATTACTGACTTAGAGCCTTCCTTCATCCAAATGTAAAGCTCCCTCCTGTTATTTTTCATTCCTAAGAGCTCAGTGGTATTAAGCAATGGATAACTGATCAAAGTTTAGACTAGAAAAAGAACTTTTTCTACTAATCATATATACTCCAGATAAAGTCAAATACAAATAGACCACGTAACAGAACTACTACCATAGTCTCTATTTTAATTCCATTACATTGACCAAAGCATGGTAGTAGCTGATTTTTACAGCAGCGTTGAACTTTAAACAAGAACACAGTCACTGTGTGGGGCTTTCAAACTTTCCAACATTAAAACTTTGGTATTAAGGTAAGCTTGTTGCAGAACCAAAATCTCCACAATGTTTGGGTCTTGCATGCATACACGCCTTCCTTACTCAGTATGGGCAGTAAAATGTTTCAGTCGCAAGTAACTGAACTTTCAAATTGCATCCTAAGAGCTCGACAGGAGTGCCATGTTCGTGTCAGACAATCAACCTGCTGCCTGTTTTCCCATGATCTAAATCCTGCCACCAGACCACCATGATCATTTGCTATAATTTTTAAAAAAAGAATTTTCACACTACTAGTTCTTACTCTGCCCAGTTGCTTCTGAACCTTGCAAAGCATCAGCACTTTTACAGAGAGAGCTTTTCTTACCTCACCATCTTTGCCATCCCAAGGTTCAACTTTGTAAATTTTAGGGAAAGCTCCACCACCCACTGGTGCTGTTGAGCCGCGACCAACAGATAGTTCCCTGAGATGAGACAAGTAAAAATTAATTTTAAGAATTTTCTCCAGTCTCCATCCACCTGAACAGTCTGGTTCAACCCTACCTTAGAACAGCTCGAGACCAAGGTTTTTTTAAGTGGACTCTTAAGCCTCTGCTGGTTGCAAGTGCTATAAAACCAGCTCCTGCTGTGAAGTACCCCATCTTGCACTTGCTGGTTTATGCTTGCTCAGAAGGCTTAACGTTAAAAAGCTGAAGAGCTAATCAATCCTTTTGCATTTTCAGGGACACATCAGACGTGGCACAGGACCAGAAAGATGACTACCACTAGACAAAACCTCAAGCACCTCAACAGCACTGATTGAGATTCATTTATATAATTGTGAAATGACACTGCTAGCAATTCCCAAATTCGGAACTTCCCAATTACTAACGATTAACCAGATCTCACAATTTGAATTAAACAGCATTGATTACCACATCCCAATTTACCAGTTTATTAGAGAAACAGAATTTTTCAAGATCAAAGTTCACTTCTGTTTTCAAGATATTTTCAAAAGTCTTTGCAAAACTACCAATAAATTCTGAACAGCCAACTTCCTAACAGTACCTGTCTGTCACACAAATGTAAACTGCTTTAGTAATTGCAATCCCACTGAAATCATTCCCTTTCTCCAGTGAATGCCTTTTATATTTAACTGTGCAAGTCTCATCTCATCCATGACAGCCTGATTTTGGTCCAGAGAGACACAGCACCGGATATCAAAAGATTTGCCTCACTTAAATAAAGATTTAATACCTGAGAAACTCGTTGATCCCTTGCTCACTGAACGATCCCTTCAGAAGGGCAAATTTCATCTTCCGAGCATTAATAGCTGCCATTGCTGGATACCCAAAGCCTCCAATCCCCAAAGAGCTCTCTAGGTCTGGCTGAGCGCTTGCTTCTGTCCACAGCCACCTGGAGGAAAACACAAGATAATAAGTAATTAAAAATAAGTATTGCACTTGTTTTAGAGTCACACACACCCTGCAGAGTTTGTACTGGGTTCTGAACTGCCCTCAACAGTGTCAACCCATCCCTGGTTGTTACTCCAGTCAGCAGGGAGTATCGGGGTCCCAGATTTGAACCACCAAACAGAAGGAAGCCCCTCCTGAACAACCCAGCCCCAATCCCAGCTATTTTCTAGTGAATCAGAACAGCCACCTAAGCCATTCCAAGGCAAGAACAACGCTACCAGCCTGAACAAACAGCTGCACCTATAATAAGCAATGTTTAAAATGGCTCAAGTCACAGGTCTCAAACATGACAAAGTGCTGCCCAGGTCCCACTGTAGATTTCTTGCCAAAGACTGGATAAACAACCATTCACCCAGCATTATTTCCTCACTGGTCAGGACTCAGTTCCCCTAATGCTTGACAAGTCTGCTGAGGATCCTTTGGAACCAGCTTATCTCAGCATTTCTCCTCCAGGCTTTCAAGCTGTTTTGCCCCCTTTTCACAGCAGTCAGTGTCAGAACAACTCTCACTTCCCAGAGAGGTCAACATGCACTCTAGAGAGGAGCAAAAAGGCTGAACCTGCTGGCCTGCTCCTTCAGGAACATGAGAACTGTTAGCAATTTTTTTTTTTTTTGAGAATGCCAGGCACACTGACAGACTTAGCCATCAGCAAGACCCTGAAAGAGTCCAAAATATTGCCCCAAAGTACTGTAACATGATAGGAGTATAACATGCTTAATCTGATTTATTAATGCTTGGATATCTCTTGTAAACACAGGGCTTGAGAGATGCATGGAGACAAGAAAAATACAGCTGTTTATTCTAGTGACACAAGGCACCTCCAGCCCCAGCACAGTTAGCGAAATACCAGGATAGAGGATCCAGGAACAGCTCTCTGCAGATAAATCACTACCATACAAGATTCTCCCCCATTACCTCTAAAAATGCCCACATCTTTTCCAAAAAGATGAGGCCACAATGCCACTCACCCCCACATCTTCTTTTTGTACTTTTCAGCCATTTTCAACATGACATCCAAGTAAGAATTCCTCCCTGAAGCTCCTGTTTGTCAGACAGAATTAAAAATTAAAAAAACACTTCTACATGCTTTAAGGGACAAGTTCATATAGAAGACTGCTCGCTTGTATGTTTACCTGTGTCAAGAATATGAGGCAGGACAGAAATGATGCACAGCTGATGAGCATCACAGGTAGTCTTCAGAACATCCTCACTAATTATCTAGAAGACAGACAGACACAGAGTCAACAAAAGACTTTTGATTACCCAGCTGTGTTTGCACTTCCCTCCAGCAACCAGACTCCATCCTACCCAGTAATAAGCATCTGAAACAACACAAAAGCTTGCAAGCCCCACCTGCTTCCCTGTCCCCCAAGCTAAGGCTAATTACAAAGAGTTCACAAAGCTTTCTGTTAAGACTTGGAGCAAATTAAGCAGTATCAAACAAGGCTTGGACGGAACACAGCAAAATGCCACTTCAAGCTCAAAATTTATGCCCTTAAACCAGGGCTTGTGTAAAACAAACCGCTGGTCTCACTGCAGGTCACCGCAGACTGCGCACCCAGACATATGCCTGTGCCTGCAGTTCCCGTTCACACTGTTGTTAGCATAAGGAGAGCCAGCAGGGAGCAGCATTTGCTAAACGCAGGGAAATTTAACTGACATTTGATGGAGCAATACCACTTCTATTTGATCTACCACCTTAAAAAACAAAGGAATCAATACATTTATGTAGATCAGTGGTCACCGAACTTTGACTCCATGCTCTATCAGTAAAAAATATGTTTTCAGCACACAGCCCCAATATACAACTAATATACACCTACTATTGTACAAATACCCTATGCATATAATAAAGTATGCAAAGAATTGAGATTAAAGAAGGATAAGGGTGAAATAAGCACTATTTAAGAATATGTATTTTTATTTACTTCATTAATGGTACAGAAAGTTTTTCTTCCCGTACCTCAATGTCTTAGCACACCCACAGTGGTGCACATGCCCTACTCTGGAGACAACTGCTCTCGATCACCATTTCCATTCTACCCCCATCAAGCCAAAAACAGAAATCACCATTCTGAGCACAGAATCCTTTGGACCACAAGTTGGGTCAATTTTCATGCAATTCATAAAGGAGAGCATACAGATGCTAAAACCCTTCCATCTTGTTCTTTACTCAGCTTTTCCTTCATTCCCCAAGAGGGTTCAGGAATAACGGCACAAAAGCTGTCAGTGCCTTCACTGTACCAATTCTGAATCTTTTAGTGAACAGCAGATTCACAGCGAATTCACAGAATTAAAGAACCGAAAGCAAAGTGGTCAGAATTGTTATACTTCACTATTTCTGCCTCAAGAATGGTACAGAAGCAGCATCCTGTTTTATTGACAGTCAACATAGTCCTATGAAAATGATACAAAGGTTATAATGGAAAAAGCAATTTGAAAAAAAAAAAAGTAGGGGTACCTCCAAGAGCTCAGGTGGTGGTGCGTTATCAGAAAACAGATCCAGAGCACGAGCAACAATATCAGATCTGGTTCTCCCACCATCATAATCAACAGGGTCTTCTCCTTTCTGGAAGATTTTAATTGTGGGAAATCCACGAATCTGCAAGAGAAGTTTAAGTCACCAACTCAGTAAATCTGGTCATCTGTGGTGGAAGGCATGGGCTACCCTGATGTATCCCAGATTAAGAGGAGATTTAACTTGTAGATGAATCAATTCTTGCAACTGAACTTGCAACAATTCTGGCGCTTCCTACTTAAGCAACAACTCAAAACAGTAGGTACATGCTGAAATACCGTTTCAAGTTTTAGGACTGATGAAACAGCAAGGCTTTCCATCTCCCTTCAGAGGTACCAAGCACTGCACGTTAATTACAGGAGGACTACCATAACCCTTCGTATCTACTAGACATTAGTTTCCCCCACTTAAGTCTCTGGCAAAACAGCACTGTGCCTACATGGAAAAATCAAAAAAAACAAAAAACAACAACAACAACAAAAAACAAACAAACAAACAAACAAAAAAAACCAAACAGACAGACCTTAGGCTCCTTCCTGCTACGCTTCAAATACAATTCGTTCAGTGCTCTTGCTTATGGCCAGCCACGTGTGCTTACTGGGAACTTAAGCAGCACACTTTAAGTTCCCTCACACCATATTAAAAATCAAGACTACCAGTTTGTTTGGGCCCACAGCAAACTGATCTGGGTGCCACTGGTGAAGTGATCCCCGGTAAGTGGCTCAGAGCCACCCGTGTGCGTTCTGGAGACACTCAGACAACATAAAGGTGTGAAAGGAGAGACCTCTCACTACAGTGATAAAGCTATTCGGGATGCTATGGAAGTGAACAGCCTTTTTCATCAGCAACCAACAGGTTTGTTCTTTTCCTCTGACCCCTTTTATATTGTTACTGATGTTCAGGAATGAATTCATTGTGTAAAGATTGTATGTGCCAACATTTTTAGAACAAAACATCTAAGTGGTGCCAGGCTACAATCAGTTCAGTAAGACCAGAGGGAAATCTGACTTACTAGGGACGGAAAGGAAATGATAACCACTGCCAGGCACACTCACCCCATACCGGCTCGCCAGCATCTGATTGACTGTCGCGTCTACCGCAGCCAACTTTACTTTCCCCTTGGTTTGTTCTTTCACCTCAGTGGCAGCAGCTGCCCATTCTGGCTCCAGGCTGAAAAACAACAGATTATCAGTGCTCAAAGTCCTCTCAGGGTTAGAGAAAGCATACCACATTCCAAAAGTATGGAGCATACATCACACAGAGGGAAAATAAAAACCTGCAGGATAAGACAGCCAGCTGGATTATTAAAAGTTAGACTCAAATCCTGCATCTGAAGGAGTGAAGAGGTTAATAAAACTTCTTGATCTCCTTCCCGTTGGTAACTGGGAGTTTACTGCTAAGGGAGAGAGCAGCCAGAACAGCATCAAAGGTGCTCTATGCTGGAGAAGCCCACACATTTTTGGTGAAAACACCTTATAGGTATATCAGAAGTGTGTTTTTCTAAGGTCCCTTTCAGGGACGTAAGGGTATTGCACATAAATGAACACTAATGGAAACCAAACTGTCAAAACAAATAAACAAACTCATTTACTTTTTGCAGTGCCCGCACCACGGGGCATAAAACTCCACCATCCACACATCGTCGCTGTTTATGACGTTCTTATCAAAGCTGTCGTCAGTCAGCTCAATCACGTCCTTCTTGTCTCCACCTCCGCTCTCTCTGCTCTGTGAGAAACAAACAGACCCTCACATAAGCAGCAGCCAAAATGGGTTTCCCACACAAGCTCTCCCACCTCATCACCTCATGCTGCACCAAGCGCTCTTTATTTGAGTTAGATACAAACCGGGCAGCGTTAGGTCATACAACTTTCCCATTTTAGAACTGACAACAAATATACGCAGCCTATTCCCATGGCACTTTGAAGAAACAGCAAGAAAATCTTCTATTAAAAACAGCTTTTGGGTCAAACTGACTAACAGGAACATGTGGGAACGCTTCCCAAGTTCTTCATGCCCAGATCAGTCCAAGAATGAAGGGCTCTCCTCCACAACCCACCTGGGCCACCTTTGTGCCCTGCTTTCTGTACAGAAGATGCCAGTGGGACACACACCACACGGTGCAGCCCACCCAAACCTTGTATCTGGCCAACCTGAGGATGTCAAGAGACTTACTCGATGATTTAGAAATTGTAGGATGAGTGAGAAGTGTTTCAATTTAACTTCAGGGAGAAATCCAGCAAGGCAACTACAGCAGAACATTACCAAATTTAAAAACAAGCAAAAAAAAAACCCACTAGCTTAGACTTGGACCAGGCAAGGGTGGCTCCAATGCCAAGCAGGCTCCAAAACCACCTTAATCCCTCGTAAGGTAACAGCAAATCCTCCTGGAAGGCATTTCCAAGCATACCAAGGACACAAAAAGGTCACTCACTAGTAGTCAGGTTTACTACAGAAAAGCCACACTGCCCAACCTGACAGCTTCCTCTGAGGGCTGCCCAGTTTGGTGGATAAGGACACAGCAGTGGATGGTCCCTGTCTTTACTTCCTAAGGCTTCTGACACAGTTTCCCCTAATATCCTCCTTCAGGAACTCATAAAAGTGTAGGTTTGATAAGGAGACAGTGAGCTGCACTGCAAACAGGCTGAACTGCTGCAATCCAGCCAAGAAGTCCATTTATGAGTATGAAAAAATGCTTCTACTGCTTGGGTGGTCAAACACTGGCACAGGTTGCCTGGGGAGTGCAGTCTCTGTGGAGCCCCGGTCCTTGGAAATACTCAAAACAGGGGGCACATCCCCAGCCTCCTGCCCTGGACAGCCTCCAGCTCAAAGCACAACCGCGTTTCCTCAAGTACCTGTCTCCCAGAACTATATCCTCCACTCCTGCCGCTGAGACGGTCTTTCACCAGGGACCGAAGAGCACTTAGGGCAGCATCAACAATGGCATCACTTGTCCTGCCACCTGCAACACGGCAAAACGAACAATTATAACACCAAAAAGCCATTCTAAAGCTGACTAAATTACAAATTTAAGGAACGCTTTCTTTCCCTAGGTTTCCTTAGGACAAGCAGGACTGGGCTGTGAGCGATACAGCACCGGTGGTGGGACGTTGTTGACCCACAACACAAGGATTCACTCTCTCTCTGCTCTTCAAACATCCTCCTTATCTGATGGAGGGGGTGACTGGGGTGAGTTCCACTGAACAGCAGGGAAGGAGAAATTTTCCGGAGCTGCCCATCAAGCTCCACCAACTAAGAACTGCTGATGGGACACGCAGCTTGAACTAAAATATGCACAACTTGGCCAGCAAATCCCACCCACCTGTCTCTCCCCGTTACTAAAAGCACTAGACAGGGAGGAACTGCAACACAAGACGGCACTAGCAACTAGCACAATTACTGCATTCAGAGATGCTTTTAGCTGCGCAGCACACGAAAGAGGATCACATTTACCCTGATAATCTTCTGCTTTGTTTTTGTTGGCTCCAAATATCTTGATAGTTGGAAACCCTCTGACGCCGTACTGTCCACCCAAGGACTGATGCTTATCTGCATCTACTGCACCTACTTTCACTACGCCCTGTGGAAGTAAAAACAAAAATTAAGACAAGCCTTCAACAGTCATTTAACACATTTTGTACTCTGCACATGCTGGAGACAGTTATTAGGAAGCTAAGAGAAGAGTCACTGAAAGATGCTGTAACCCAAAAGCATTAAACCAGGGAACACCTCTGATGCTCATTTCTTTCTTTATCCTAAGTTTTAAAGGTTTTTTTTCCCCCCCTTAAAAAAAAAGGAATATGTATTTTATGTAGGAAAGAGCTCAGAGAATCACTGAATGACTAAGGTTTCTGTAATGAAAGAAAAACTCATCACCAACAGCTTACAAAGCTGTGTTCAAATACTCAGTTCACCCTGTTCCTGTATTTCAGTAGCAGGGGACGGGACAGCGAGGAAGAAAAGATGAACGTGCTATTTTGGGAGATGACTGGATTCTAAAGTCCTGTGGTGCTGTTAAAAGCAGACCTGGAAAACAGTAATGGAAACTTGCTGGGACAAAATTGACTTGCTTCCTTCTACAATTGAATGGCTTTTTAGAAAAAGTGAACTTTTAAGCGCCTGTGTGCCACCTTTTATGGGCCACTTCCACAGCAGGACAAGTGTAATTGAAGGGCTACGATTCAGGGTATTTCCATTCTGCTACCACGTTTCCAAGCAAGACGAAAAACAGACAGATTCTCCTCAGTTCTCTGCTGCAAGTGCATTTGTGAAAAATTAAACTTACTTTTAATGCTGTTGCGGCTTTCTTCCACTCAGGGGTTAGTCTTTGACAGTGACCACACCTTTTAGAAGGAAAAAAAAAATAATAATAATATTCATTCAGATTGCAGAACTATTTGATGAAGCAGAAAGCAGCTTTGTTGGGTTTGCAAAACAAAAGATTTCTACCCGTGAAGAGGTGAAGGGGCTATGCCACATCACATAATTGATCAGACAACTTTAAAAAAGCCAAAACCCTCCATATATATATATTATATAGATACATATACATACATACACACACTGCTCTTACAAGCTACCTGGCTTTCCAAATATATGTAAATGTGAGCACCAAAATCCAGATTTACACACAGTCCCATCTGATTACATCTGATGTAATTCTCACCATGGGGCGTAGAACTCGACGAGCCACAGGCTGTCACTCTGAATGACCTCCTTGTTGAAGTTGGTTGGTGTTAGCTCTATCACATCGTCGCTGGCCGAGTACAGCCCGTTAACTGCCAGGAATAACGTGCAGCTCACTGTGCCTAGAACGAAAAGCAAAGCAATCAGCATTCCCACAGACCATTTATGGCACTCCTGTTTCCATGGCTAAATCATCTCCCCACCCCTAAGCAAGCTTTCACGTCAGCAGAAAAAAAAAGGGGGGGTAAGGGGAGGGTGAGGAACTCCGGCCTCACCAGACGAAAGAGAAATGAAGGCAACATATGCAGTCTCCCTTCCCAGTTAAATCACAGTTTAAGAGGATCATGTAATATATTCTCTATGCCTACAGCAAGGGGGACTCCTGCTAAGCTGAGGATCTCCAGAGAACATTCAGTCAAAGCTGCAACCCTAACTTCTGCTGGTACCAGACTGGCAGGACTTCCACGTGGACCCCCAAGATCAGCTACAATTCCTTCTCAGTTTTCTCATAGGACCTCCTAAGCCAACTGCCCGCACCTCTGTTAAAACATTTTTTACTTCTAGTCACTTCTATATCTTATTATTACTTGAGACTTTCCACATTAAACCTCACAATCCTTCTTTCTACTTTGTCCGAGGATTAAGACCTGACTTTATGAGAGACAAGCATCTTTGTAACATAGTCCATAAAGCAGAAGATTTTCTTAACCCACCAAAGTCTCAGGGGAGTAAAAGCTCAGACACTGAAGTCGGAACTAATGAAAAAATAGTTAACTTTTTTGCAAGTGGTTAATAACTCGCATGGCAAGCTGCACCTTGTCTCTCTTCAAAACTGAAGATATGGCTCAGTGATGCAGAACTCTGCAGCACACGGCACACAGACTGCACAGCATCACCTACGCTTTAACAGTCCTGCTCGAAAAAAGGCAGTTTCATTATGTGTAGTCTGCAGATGAGAGAAGCAGAAAGAAAAAAACATCTTTCAGATTGCTCAGCCAGAGGTCAGGGCTGAATCACCCCACTGCAAGCCAGCACCTCACCCAGCGCTCCACGCCCCCTCCTAACAGGCTCTTTTAGCCCTCTTTTAGGGCGATCCCAGCTGGTTTCCACCACTGGATTTCCCTGTTATATGGGCTCTGTCCCTTCAGTTTGCCCACACACAAGGAGCACTTCATCAGCACAGATCAAGCAGCTTCTAGGGCGATATGTGGCTGTCACAGCATGTTACAGTGCCCTACAGTAACAACTGCCGCCAGGGCAGAGTAGGAGCACAAAGATGCAGAACGGTACTTGAATGCCAAAGCCATTCCCGACAGAAACTCTTCCCACAATGGAAAGAGATGATTAAAACTAACCCAGTGTATTTTATCATCACCCATGAGACCTATGGCAAAATACATTCAGAAACCGAACAGAGCTCACCCAGCCATTTCTGTCAGCTCCCAGACACTTCAAATAGACAAGTTCTGCCTCGTGCAAAAAAATATGCCAAAGAGAGCTTACAGAAGGTAGCACGTGGTAAAATTTACCTAGATACATACCACTGTGTTTTGATTTTTATTTTAACTCTGACTCATAAACCAGCAGCGTAGTTTTCCTTTCTATTGTGAAATATGCACGGTTTAATTCATCTTTAGAAAGTAAAAAGATTATTTTCCTACAATCCTTTAAGCCAGGAAAATGCAAACATGGTATTGCTCGATTCTTAGGGGTAGAACCAACCTCAGATAATCTAATTTCAGAAGTTGTTCTCCAACGTAAGCAAACTACACAGCCAGGAGCATTGTGAAACCAACCAAGGTGGCTCCACAATGCTATTATTTGTTCTCATCGAAAAGCCAAGCTCCAAGTCCGAGCAGCTAGGCAGGAAAGCTTTTGCTGAGGGCAGAAAAGCTTTTGCTGGGAGGTGTCTTAGGTGAACTCCCTCCTTAGGGACCTTCTGAGGCCCAAACTCACCCTGATAGAGCGAGAGCCTCCCCCCAGTGGCTGGGCATTACCTGCACCTTCAGCTCTTGTACATAGGGCTGCAATGGGGAGCGCTGAGCGGATTTAGGGATTTATTCAGCCCAGCAACAGGGGGAGCGGGAGAGGAAGCGCAGCTCCCCTGCGCCTCCTCCTTTTGGCTTCCATTAATTTCTTTCCTACAGTCCTTAAGCCCAACTCAGGGCAACCAGACAAGGTAGAAACAAAAAAAATCCCAGAACAAGAAAACACAAACAGAAAGAAAAAACAAGTCACTGAAGACGAGAGTAGGTTTTAGAAGCAGAATAAGATAATTAAAGCTTTTTTTTTTCCTGCTGCCTGGGCTCCTATCACGCCCCCAACCCCTCCCCGGACCCCCACCGCCACCTGGAGCCCCCGTAATGGCGGCCGGAGCCCCCCTCAGACCTCCCGGGGCCCCCGAAATGGCGGCCGGGGGCTCCCCGAAATGGCGGCGGGGGGCGCACAAAATGGCGGCCCCCCCGCTCCCCTCAGCGCCTTCCCGCCCTTCCCCGGCGCGCGGCTCCTACCCCACCAGAGGCGGCCCGCGGCGCGCGCCCCCATGGCTGCCCCCTGCTCCCTCCGCCGCCGCCGCTCCTCAGGGCAAGCCCCGCCCACCCCCCGCCGCCTGTCCCCGCCGTGGCCGCCGCTGATTGGCGGAGCGGGCGCGGGCGCACTTGGCGCAGCCAATAGGAAGAGGCCGCGTCGGGAGGAGCTGCGGTGAGGGAGGCGGGGCGGGGCGGGGCGGGGGCTGAGGGGAGGTGTCCTCCCCGCCCGCCCCCGGAGCCGGCCCTGTGGCGGGGCTGCCTCCGCCCTGCAGAGCGGGGAGAGGGGGCGTGGGGCTCGGTATAGGCCGGGGCTAGAGGCTAAAGCAGCCTGTGTTGTCCCGTTTGTAGAGCCTCGTCGTGAGGCGAAATCTCACGGAATGTTGAGCCCAAGTGGCTTTCTTGTGAAAAGCAGGCTCAACAAAACGTTCTCTGCAAGCCACAAGCTTGTGTGTAAAAGTTCAAATAAAAGTAGAAAGTCACAAAATCACACAGAACTGTAGGTGTTGGAAGGGACCTCCAGAGATCATCGGGTCCAACTCCCCTGCCAAAGCAGGTTCCCTAGAGCAGGCTGCCCAGGCAGGCGTCCAGACGGGCCTTGAATATCTCCAGAGAAGGAGACCCCACAGCCTCCCTGGGCAGCCTGTCCCAGTGCTCCGTCACCCTCACCGTGAAGAAGTTCTTCCGCATGTTGGTGCGGAACTGCCTGGGCTCCATTTTGTGGCCATTGCCACTTGTCCTGTCCCCACAAACCACTGAGAAGAGGTTGGCCAAGTCCCTCTGTCTCCCACCCCTCAGGTATTTATACACACTGAGGAGATCCCCTCTCAGTCTTCACAGAATCACAGAATCACAGAATTTCTAGGTTGGAAGAGACCTCAAGATCATCCAACCTCTGACCTAAAACTAACAGTCCCCACTAAACCATATCCCTAAGCTCTACATCTAAACGTCTTTTAGACTTCCAGGGATGGTGACTCCACCACCTCCCTGGGCAGCCTGTTCCAGTGCCTCACAACCCTTTCGGTAAAGAAGTTCTTCCTAACATCTAACCTAAAACTCCTCTGGCGCAACTTTAGCCCATTCCCCCTTGTCCTGTCACCAGGCACGTGGGAGAACAGGCCAACCCCCACCTCACTACAGCCTCCTTTAAGGTATCTGTAAAGAGCGATAAGATCGCCCCTGAGCCTCCTCTTCTCCAGGCTGAACAAGCCCAGCTCCTTCAGCCGCTCCTCGTAGGACTTCTTCTCCAGGCCCGTCACCAGCTTCGTCGCCCTTCTCTGGACCCTCTCAAGCACCTTGATGTCCTTGTTGTAGCGAGGGGCCCAAAACTGAACACAGTACTCGAGGTGCGGCCTCACCAGAGCCGAGTACAGGGGGACGATCACCTCCCTAGCCCTGCTGGTCACGCTGTTTCTGATACAAGCCAGGATGCCGTTGGCCTTCTTGGCCACCTGAGCACACTGCCGGCTCATATTCAGCTGACTGTCCACCATCACTCCCAGGTCCTTCTCTGCCTGGCAGCTCTCCAACCACTCATCTCCCAGTTATTGTGGTTATTGTGCCCCAGGTGCAGGACCTGGCACTTGGCCTTATTGAACTTCATGCAGTTGACCTCAGCCCATCGGTGCAGCCTATCCAGATCCTCCTGCAGAGCTTTCCTACCCTCGAGCAGATCGACACACGCCCCTAACTTGGTGTAATCTGAAAACTTACTGAGGGTGCACTCAATGCCCTCATCCAGATCATTGATGAAGATATTAAAGAGGACCGGCCCCAGTACCGAGCCCTGGGGAACGCCACTAGTGACTGTCCTCCCAACTGGACTTGACTCCATTTACCACGACCCTTTGGGCCCAGCTATCCAGCCAGTTTCTAACCCAATGAAGCGTGCGCCAGTCCAAGCAGACCCAGGTCGCTCAGTCTTTCCTCATAGGGAAGATGCTCCAGGCCCCATATCATCTTTGTGGCCCTCTGCTGGGCTCTTTCCAGGACATCCCTGTCTTTTTTTGTACCAGGGAGCCCAGAACTGGGCTCCATCTAACTCTTACCTGTAGGCAATATTCAACACTTTAGTTGTGCCAGGGGAGGTTTAGGTTGGAAATGAGGAGACATTTCTTCTCAGAAAGAGCCGTCAGGCATTGGAAGGAAGGTGGTGGAGTCACCGTCCCTGGGGGGTTCAAGGAAAGGTTGGACGCGGTGCTTAGGGACAAGGTTTAGTGGGTGACGTTGGTGGTGGGGGGATGGTTGGACCAGGTAATCTTGGAGGTCTCTTCCAACCTTAATGATTCTAAAGCCGGTGAAAATAAATACCTGATTAATGATATAACAGTAATTCTGTTTATTATAGTAAGTAGATTGATATCATTAATTTGTTATGATGACAAGATTCACAGTGATTAATCTACTGCATATTCAAGTTGCTAAATCTTAGCATAAATCGGGCAGCTTTAAAAACTAAAGTTTCATTCATCAACATACGTGGTTAGTAAGGATCTCACCCTCCAGGAGTAACCTTGAGAGGCATCCCTGCCCAAGGGGAGATCACTGCAGCCCACTGCTTCAGCAAGGAGACTTCAAATTAAGCTTTCTTTCACTGCCATACTTACAAGGCAAAATGTTTGGCTTGTAGTCAAACTTACCATATTGCTCTCGACCTCATACAATTCATTATTTCACCATTTAGGATTTCAATGGTCACTTGCTCTAGGGCTGCGCCCCCCTTTGCTCGTGGTCATGGCTATGAGCACTCACCAGGTGCTCTGTTATTAATGAGCTGTCCAGGTTAAGGAATGGTCACATCGAGGCCTACTGTGGTTCATAACCTAAGCAGGACTTATGTCAAGTGCAGGCATTGAGTGTATGCATCACAGTCTGCTGTAGGCCAACAGAAAGAAAAGCAGGGAAGGGGAAGGCTGGTTCTTGCTGACATGAGCGCTGTTTTAGTCTTCATAGCCTGTCTGCATCCAACAGAGACATGAAAAATTAAAGTTCAGCAGCACGATATTGATATAGCTAGTTTGTGTGAAAAATCAGCATCCCAGGTCAGAAGCTCTGGAAACAACTGACTGAAAAAGCTGAATGTTTTTTCCCTAATGATTGCACACCGCAGGAGGGTATGTAGCCCGAGGCAATGTTGTTGGTGGGCATAGATCCAGATGAAGGCTTCTGCAGAGCTAAGATTCAGCCATTAAGCGAGCTGTGGATTTCTAGTGTAGTAGCAGCTAAACTTAATGTGCCATTGAAATAGTAAGTATCAGAAGTTGTATCTGAAGTGGTCTAAATTTTTGCCACATTGGCATGCCTGTGACACAAGTAGCACTTCTCAGTGCTATCAAGTCCTGCTTTTTAAGAGTGTGAAACTTAAGCACAGTGGTGAGAACAGGCAGCCATTATCAACAATCAAATTTTTCATGTATGGAGGAAGACAGATGCATGACATAACAACACTTTTAATCAGAATAGCTGCATAATATTGGCATCTTGACATTTTCAACCATGTAAGGGCAGCCTGCAGAGCAGGCAGATGCATGTTTGTGATGATTCCTGTTTCTTAAGTTAACACATACCTCACCTCTTACTTTTATTACTCTGAATCTGTGTGAAAAAGCCATTCATTTTAGGGCAGTTTTTTATCTTGGCAGCAAAATGTCTTTTCTTTACATGAGATGCTGGCTAATAAGTGAAAATAGCAGCCTTCTGCAGTCACTTCATTGGTCTGTAAATCGAACAAGAGCTGCTCTGCAGACCATCCATCCTACCGGGGGAGAAGTATTTCTTTGAAGTTTTTCTTACATACCACCAGCATGATTAAAAAAGTAAATATGACACCACCTTGGGGCACTATACTAATAAGCTGTTAGTGTGACATTAGCTCCAGGGAAAAAAAAAAAAAAAAAAGGATAGTTTTATGGCACATAGATATTGTCAGATAAAATTGATCTTGTTTGGCTATAACCAAGGTGTCTTTTGTCTATTAAAGATATAAAAGATCCTGAAGATACTGTAAGGAGGTAGTACATTTGATTTATTTTTTTTTAATCAACATTGTGTGACAGTAAGTTGAATGTCTGTATTTCATTCATTCAACAGTAAGTTGAACGGCCAACATTTCTGTAGTACTAAGAAGCATGTGTTGAAGTATCTATTGAAGTACCTATTGCCAAAAACAAAAAACACCCTTTTAACACATCTATATTTAATCTTTATCATCTATTTAATCTTTACAGACTTGGTAAATTCCGAGTGAATTTCTACAGGAAACAGTACACCAGCAGTTTTTCAACATTTTTATCTGTGTTCTGGAATTACACATAAGGTAGTGCTGAAAATGCCTGCATTAACACAAAAATTAGTAAAGTGGTAAATATTGGTGAAAACAGGACATGGATACAGGCTCTTCGATGAATATGCTGCATTCAGACACAATACATTAAGGGTTTTAGTTTGCATGAGGCTTTTCTCCCTCAGTGAAGACAGAACACTCTCCACCACTTGGACGTAGCCTCTGAAAGAGATTTCAGCGCTGTTTCTCCATTGCAGCATGAATTTCTACTGTGACAGTGCTGGTAATAAAGCTGATGTGATTCATGGCTACATAAAAAGGGGAATAAAGGAAAGATACTTTGTCTGCAGAGGTTCATGAAGCAAGTTATTGGGCCTATATTTAAAAATATATCCATAATTACAGGGGCAGGGTTAGAAGGGACTTTGCCAGTTCCCTGGGTCAGCACTGTGATACAGCAGCCCCTGTTCCACGCCAGGGTCTGTGAGGCCTCATGGTTGCATCCAGGGGTGGTGCAGGAGCCAGCAGATACAAAACCTGAAATCAGGTCCCTGAGACGTTAAACACAGTGTCTGAAGAAACACACACAGCTCCTGACTGGGAGAGCTGGCTGATGTTCTCTGTAATCACACAGGCTGCTGCTGTGTGCCGTGGTACGTGATCTGGACGTACATCACCCAAATGAACACACTTCCCCCCCAAAAATGACCTAGAGGATGCTTGTATCTGAAGTGCTGAGAAGCTGGGTTACCAGCTCAATGTTAGGCACCTCCCTGCCTCAAAGGTGTTTGAAATTTGTCAAAGTCTCTTCAGCCATCGTCACCATGAGCTTAACGTAAAATGATCTCAAATCTTTCCCCTGAAAGCCCCATGGTTTTGAGCTGTGGAGAGCTTTTAAAAGTCCTCTGTAAAACCATGATTTTTTTCCGGTATAAACTAGTAAAAATTGTTGCAGACCTGCCTTTGGCAGGGTTACTGCGCTGTGGTCTGACCGTTCTTGGTCATGGCAGAAAACCTGAACTTTACTGACACGGAAAGGCAGATTTAACTAACAGCTCTGCCTTTCTATCTTGGTTTTGGTTTATGCAAAATCTCATCTAGAGGTCACTGAAGCAAGTACCCACATAACACAAGCCTGGGTGCTACATATCAGTGAATCCTTTTTTAGCTTTACAAGCTAAGCCCCAGCTGTGTTGCATGGATGTTTTGCCCTCCCTCTGTGCGGTGTGCATGTAACACTTGTACAGACCAGATAGCAAGAGGATTAATGATAAAAAAAATGTGAGAAATATGCTTGTATCCCATGGATATCTTGTATCCCCTGGCAGATGCACAGGGGTATAAAGTGCAGGGATTCTGGCTTTACAAGTTTTGAGTGCCTCCTAACCCCAAATCTGAGACATAGTTGAGGGCTCCTGGAATGCAGTTCGCAGTAAAGCAAAGCTCACCCAAAGGAGCATTTTTCATTTGTGCTATTAGCATGCTTTTAATCTTGGTGGCCTTTAATTACTAGACAGAAGCTTTTACTGGAGACAGAAAAAAAACGGGGGAAGCCTTAGAGCTGGAAAAAAGAGGTGGGGGTAAGGTTGCTCCCTGAAGCTGCTGGCTTTGCTTCCAAAGAGGTGAGAAATGCCTCTAGGCCTCAGCAGGAACAATGGATGGAGCTTGAGACAAGCTCTTGTCTCCTTAATGAGGCTAATTTTCTGTTTAGGGTGAGGCTGAGACAAGGGTTTGGAAGTTGAAAGAAAACCTTTTGCTGGGGTAATTTAATGCGCATGACCAGAACTAACCACATTTGAAGAAGGAGAGGAAGACGTGGAGGCAGCCAAAATGTTGAGGGGCCTTCACTAACTTTATATTCGAGGCCTTCACTAACTTCACTAATATCTGTAGGTGTAGCCCTGCAAATATTCAGAGATTCAGCAGGTCCCAGGATTAGGTACTCAGGATATGAGCTCACTTTGAGTTGAGTATGTGTGTCGTTACAGGACAGGCCCTCTCTCCTCTCCCAGGAGCAAGGTGAAGCCAGGATATCTGCTGGAGCCCAGCACCCTTTCTGATTTTTGAACAAGCACTAAACCCTGCACATATCCCAGTAAAAGCCTCATACAAACATCCTTTGGAGAGCCTGCTGCTCCCAGCTCTCCCACCTGCCTGTCCTTGTGAACTGGGGGAAGGCACACAGAGGGCAATGAGCACACACAATCCACCCAGAGGTCTTGTTCCTACCTCAGACTCTGGCTGCCCTCACCTGAATCCACATCAAAAGCAGAGCTGGGAGCAGTATGGGTTGGGCCATCACGTCATGGGAACTTTCCTGAGACGTGGAGCGAGCCCTCAAATGTTTCCTTTCCCAGGGTATATCCTGATAACAAAGGAGCTGGATGGCAAAAGACACACACCGCTGTAGGAAGAATTCAGCTGGGCCATGTGAGAAGCAGGGTGACTGCAGCATCCTTCGGAAGGATTCCCTCTGGCCTTCTCCAGATCCTGGTGTGGTGGGTTGTGCCTGCAGGGGGTGCATCCCAGGAGCTATGAAGCCTCTGCCACCCAGATGTCTGATGACACACCCACCCCTTTAAAACAACAACAAAAATGGTTCTTTTGGGAGGTTCTATAAATGGTAAAAATTCGAATGGATTAAAAAAGTGACTGGGCAAAGTCATGGAAAGGAAATTCCTTCCTGACTAGCTGGCCATAAACTCTGTCTTGGAAAGTCCCCTAACCACATAATGATGGGGAGTGAGACTATGCTGGGAAAATGGCTCTATTTTTTGGTTTTATTAACTTGTTCCTCGATAGAGAGCTTGATGGCTTTTTGATCTGTTTTCATATTGCTGTTTTTGTGTTCTGAAATGCTTATCTATCTTTCATTAAAAAGTTGATTATTTGGGGAATGGAAGTGGCAAAAGCTCATGCAAGGCACTAACCACCAAGTGTTCGTAATTTCTTAGCCTGAGGTGCTAATGGGAATCAAAAACTCCTCTGCTAGCTGAATGATGTATAAACCTGCATTTATTTTTGATGAAAAATTGAAATTGCTTTGTTAAAAAATGCCAATATGTTTAAAGTGTTGTAGAGAATGGCATCAAAGCGGTGGAGGTTTAGAAAGATGAAGTGGAATTGCCTATTTCCTAAATAATGAATAAACACCGAGTAGGTAGACGAACACAGATGCCAAAAAAATGTGTCGTACAAGTATGCAGGTGATGGATGGCTTTTTTTTTTTTTTTTTTTTTTTTATGGAGTGTATGGACAAGTATATGGACACAGCAAGAGAGGTGGGGAGAGACTAAATACGAACAGCTTATGGCCGGGTGCCAGCCATACAACGAATACCCACCAGATGCCACTGTGCCATCTCTCGATCTGTGTATGCCTGTACCTCCTTGACAGACTGAGTGGAATATGTCCCTTTTGGTGGCACCTTTCAGTGCTAACAAGACCATTGTACAATAGAAAGGGGCAGTGCCCGCTGCTAAGACCTTTGTAAGGATTTCCTACAAGCTCCTTGTGCTCAGCCTGCGTTGCCTCATGCCGGTGTCTGTGAGCCTGGGGCACCCCTGGGATCCCCCTGAAGGCTGAAAGGCACAAGAGCTCTGTAATGCATCTAAATGTTAATAAAATAATTATGGATAGCAACTTTGTTGTAACAAATTGTCACCTATATAAACTCTTCTACCCTCCCTCAGCTGAATGGGGCTGACTCTTTTCTCTCAACACCCAAGGTTAGGCTGACCATTGGCCAAAGAACACAAATCTGTGTTGAAATCGGTGCTTTTAATTCATTTCAGCTGGTGAATCTCTGTCAATAAAATGTGAGAGTAGACTTGAGTGGATGTGCCTGCTTGTTGAGTTTTAGAGAATTTGCAAAACTTAGCAAACTTGAAAAAAAAAGCAATAAAACAACAGACCAGAATAGTATAGGTCACTCATTATGCAGCTAATACTGAGATAAATGAGACAATAAAATGAGAATATGTAAATGTTATATGGTGGAAAATAGAAGAAAATTTATTTATCTCATAAGGTATCTTATGACTTTCTCCTACGCACTCTATTTTGCTCATAGCCTCATTTGCCATAAGATTTGTGAGCTTGTAGTTAGAGCTCACAAAGTTCAGACTCATGTCTGCATGAGTGCCCTGTAAAACATTTAAAGATCATTAAAAACCATAAAAAATGCACACACACACACACATATAATCTTCATACACACAGTAAGAAGTTGTGACATATTTTAGCTTGTTACTTGTTACCTGTTATGTGGTACCTCCTTGTTACATTGCCTCTGCTGCGTTGCACCACCTCTCAATTTCAGGAGTTTAAGAGAATAACAAAAAATATTGTATTAGTGTTAAAAAAGTTATGGTGGGGATCCGCCCTAGTATTGCTAGGTAAGGTCTGATCTTCAATTCAGGAATGCTTTATTATTATTATTATTATTATTATTATTATTATTATTATTATTATTATTATTATTATTATTATTATAAACTGCAAGACTAAATATTGCCTTCTTTTATGTACTTAAACCTGGGAAAATTGAGGGGTTTCTGTCAATTGGATCAAGGTCCTGCACTCCGTTGTGACTTAGGAAAGCAAGTATGCTTCACTGCATAACTTGCTGCAAAGATGGCTTGTTTTGTACCTCTCCTGGCAGTGAAAAAGGGCGGTGGTCTGAGAGCACTGGTGATGAAACACGGCGTCACTTGTGTGCCCTGATGGGGACTGCCCAGCTGTAATTTGGGTTTCCCTTTCAGAGAGATGCTGTAAGGAGTTTAGCCTACCTGACTTTCTGTCTTCATGCCCTGCCTGTGTGAAGCTCATCTTTGTGTGCCACTCCAGCTCAGTGGTGTATGGTGTTCATGGGCAGATTGATTTTCTTTTCAATGCACTATTATTACTGACTCCTTATATCAGCGCTCAGCCAGCTCGGTGCCTTTGCTGGTGTCTGAATGTCACAGGACCATGCATGAAAGTTGGTGACCTGAAACAAAGCGGTGTTAGCGGGTTGGAGAGGCAGTTAAAAGGCAAGGTGAGAGGCAGATCAGCCTTCAGCAGCCAGGCAGTGTGGATTTATCACCTTGCTGTCTTTATTTCAAGTCAGGTGTCCTTGCTCCACATTCAGATGCTCTGAATAACAAAGCAGCAGCAGTGCCCAGCACTAAGAATAGCAGTCTTTGGGTCCTTGCAAAGCAGGAGGCTTTTAAAGGCAAGATGTATTTAGCTTCCATTGAATTGGTTGATTGTGTGTTATCAAATATCTTTACAATATCTTCCCAGCAGCCAGTTTGCAACTGAAATAGGTTTAGAAATCTCTTCAAGAATCAGGCAATAAATAAGTACACTGATCAGTGTAAGGAAATAACAATTTCTCTGGGCCTCAGAACAGATAAAGTGATAGCATTTCTAGCATTAGAACTATATTTTACTTGAATGAGTAGGTCACATACTGCTATCCCTGTCTTTATTACACCATCCATCATGATAAAGAGACATAAATGCAGATCTTTGGCTAAGTGTACAAACAAACAGGTGCAACACACTGTAAAACAACTGTGTGTTTGATACTGTGGCAAACACATTATAGATACTGAATTTCTCAGGAAAGATGCTAACATGAAACAGCAACCAGCTTCACCTGAACTCTTCCAGTGCAAAAAGACCCATGAGAGGGGAGGAAGAGAACCCAGAGCCATGATGAAAGCTTCAGGGTCTTGGGTCTTGCAGCTGTCCAGGCTGCTGGTTTGAAGAACCAGAAGCTACTCATCCCACATGCCCATGGATATTTGCTGCTACTCTGTTTCATTTAATATTCCAGTAGTGTCTCTTATATTACTAGAAACCCTAAGGTCCTAACTGATAGTGCTGCTCCCTGCCTATAACTGTAGTTTAAGAGGTGGCATCCAGGCTTTCAGTGGTGCAATGTCCTTTATTTTTCAACTATTTGTTCATTTGCGTTGTACGTTCTGCAGTTTCTCATTTGAGTGACAAACAAGTTACAAGCAAAAAATCAAAGCATCTTATCTCCAGACACCAGCTGGTACTCTGTCTGGACGAAACTGATGGCATTTAGGAGTACGGAGAAGAACTGTGTGAAATCTGTATTAAGCATCTTGACAAGGAACGTGTTTTCCTTGTGCTGGTGGTTGGATCCTGCTGGCTCCTAGCCCTTGCTCTGCCACAGGTTTGCTGTGCCTGAGTTTGCAAGTCTGCATGCAGAGCAACTTACCTTTTCCTCTGACTCGGCCTCCCATTGTCACTAATTAAAATATGTCATTATGGAGAAAGCTAATTATCATTACTGTGCAGAGGAGCAGGCTGAGGAAAGGGCATTGCAGGCAAATAAGATCTGTGGCATGTTTATATTTTTTTGGCAGACAAAATCTGGAGAACTCTCTTTTTCCCCTTTCCTGGGAGTGGTGGTGGTTGTGATGGTGACTTAGGTCAAGACCAGAGGAGTCCTGGGGTCTGTTTTCTTAAGTGACCTGTTTGTGTGCTACCAGAAGATGCATTGCTTCCCAGTAAATAAATAAAAATAAAAATAAATTAAATTCTCTATCCTGCTCCACCTGTGTAGGGGAACAGCTTCATTCAGATACACGCAGCCGAAGGGATGTATCTGGAAAAAGGGAGGGAGGGAAGAAAAGGACGGACTAGTGACTCCCCCCTGCTACTTTTTAGAGGGATTCTCTGGGAGAGAATGATTTTTCTGGGGCATGATTTATCCTTTTCTCACCCCCTGCTGCCGCAGGATTGCTCCTTGCAGTGATTGGGAGTAGCTGGCAGATGGTGCTGTTTGCTTTGCTTTGAGCCTCTGTAGAGCTGGGGCTCTGCCCAGACAGCCTTGTTCGTGCAGGGGAGGCGTGCTGGGGAGCCGACATCAAGGGAGGAGGAGAAGACTGAAAAGGGGTGAAGGGGAGTGAATCCTACAGTCCTTAACTTCTTGATCAAAGGCACCAGAAGTAGAACTGAGTTACTGTGCTGACATAAGTTGCACAGGGTTTGCTAACGTTCAACTGAGGCAAGATCAGACCTAGTGAGTCGTATTTTTTACTGGGTAGTCTTAAGTTGATATAGGCACCAACTTGAGGGCAAGAAGGGTTCCTTCTGCTAGTCTAGACTAACCTGGGTTAAAACAAAGTTCCTTGAGCTTCAGCAAGTATATTCCTGTCGGAACCAGTCCATACCTTTTAGACAAGCAGACAACCACAGTTTAAAAATGAGCAAAGTTCAAGAGTTAAATGCTATTATTTCGTCCCAGCTGAGCAAATGACAATTTCATGCACTGAATTTTACAGTGCTCCTGTGGAAGAAAAAGATCCCACTGCCTCATATTGCATCATATCACTGTAGGAAACGAAGCTGCTACACTGTAGGAACACTACTGTAAATATGGAGGGAAAGGTTTTCTATATTTACAATGATATTTACAAAATGAAACAATTGCTCCCATCCTCATGCCTGTGTGGTCTCAAGCACCAGGACACAAGTGCCGAAATAGCCTGTCCAGCATTCAGGCACCTGATCTCGTGGATCAGGTGGACACGATTCCTTGTGGTGGAAAGAATTCCAAGACACGGCCCAGAACCCTTGTGGTGAAAAAAAAAATAAAAAAATAGAGAGGACTCTGGTTGCTGTGTTCATTATGATTCCTGTGTCCTCCCTAGGATGATAAACATTTGATAATTTTGGATAAGCTTTCGTGCACACAGAAGCTGGCGGTGATTTTAGAATCATAGAATCATAGAATCATAGAATATCCTGAGTTGGAAGGGACCCTTAAGGATCATCAAGTCCAACTCTTGACACCGCACAGGTCTACCCAAAAGTTCAGACCATGTGACTAAGCGCACAGTCCAATCTCTTCTTAAATTCAGTCAGGCTCGGTGCAGTGACCACTTCCCTGGGGAGCCTGTTCCAGTGTGCAACCACTCTCTCTGTGAAGAACCCCCTCCTGATGTCAAGCCTAAACTTCCCCTGCTTCAGCTTAACCCTGTTCCCGCGGGTCCTGTCACTGGTGTTAATGGAGAAAAGGTCTCCTGCCTCTCGACACCCCCTTACGAGGAAGTTGTAGACTGCGATGAGGTCTCCCCTCAGCCTCCTCTTCTCCAGGCTGAACAGGCCCAGTGCCCTCAGCCGTTCCTCGTACGTCTTCCCCTCCAGTATTTTGATCTTTTTGCCACACCACCGTGAGTCACCTCAGTCATTAGAATTTCTTATTTCTACCCCAAAACCCAACCTCACCTGAGGGTTGGTAGTAAGTGCTCTATGGTCTTGACGATGCTCTAACTGAGGTGCTATCATCACCTGCCATTCTTACACCTCCTCTTCTTCCATGCATCCAGGTGCATCCATATCCAGACATTTCCCTTCTGGAACCCACCCTAAAGTTCCTGTTACCAATCCTAACATCATCAGTATCATGTAAGGTCATCCGTACTTGATAGGGACACTCCGCTAACAGGCAAATGTTCGTGCTGTGTCGCCAGGTATAAAGGAAACGGAGATAGTAGAGTAAGAGTGAGTGGTGGCATTTTCCTTCTCACCCAGCTTAGGGAAATTAACTTAATTGCAGAGAACTGGGCGATGATACAAATTAAAACCCATGAGTTCTGTCAGCTCGGTCTAGGACAGAGAGATACAATCTTGAATGTTAATTTAGGAGGTTGACAACGCGATAATGAAGGGGAATGTTAGAACATGTCCTTACAACATTGCTAAAAATTGTAGCAAGTGATTTCTTGAATGTGGAAGAACATTTGTTTCACGAACAGGGCCCTGTATGGATGCTAAGAGATTCAAAAGGAACTCATGAAACCGAATGTGCTCGTCAGTGACTGCTTCAAAACGTCTCTGCTCTATTCAAAGGAAATAGTAACCATGTAGGAAGGTTCATGTATGTGTAATTATCGGGACTGATCAGAATTTCTGTTGTGAAATGTGAAGTTTGAGGAACACAAAGCTCTTCTTTGCTTTTGTGAGTTCCTTGGAGGGGATGTAGAGAGAACATTTATGTACTCAGCTGATTTTCTCTGATACTGATTGGAGCACAATCTCGAAGAAAACTTGCAGGACATTTCACTGCTTGAGATCTGAGTGCCACAGCTGGTCACAAAACGATTATTTTACATTTATTGGCCTGTATTCACCTTTGGGCTTAACAACACTCCATAGCCATACAGTTCTCAGGTCAGCAGCCAACTGTATGCCACCCTTCAGGAGGGCAGAGGAGAAAACCTGGCTAATTACAGCTGAGCAGACCCTCGGTTTAAAGAGCTTTGTGATCTTTAGTGCTCAGCAGAGACAGAAAATGCCGGTTTTCAGAAGTCTCATCAGATGTCAGCACAGCCTCTTTCCTGCAGAGCTGCCTGCCAGAGCACTGCTCAGCTGCAAAGGGGCTGCTGCACCGTGAGTGGGATTTGATCCCTGAGTTTGCCACTATTGTGGTTTTAGGTGAGCCACCAGGCCTGCTGTGCCCAGGTCAGGGTGGCTTCAGTGCCAAGACTTCAGGGCATAAAGGAGAGGTCTGTTTTTCACAGCTCTTGTACAGCTACAGCTGCTGAAATCACACTGACAGGGCAGCAGTACAGGAGGCAGATGGATTTCAATGCCTGTCTGCTATCCCTGGGTTTCAAATTTATGCCTCTGGAGGTGCCTCATAAGAAATAAACAATAAGAACATACCAGCTGGCCCCACAGGTCAGTGAGATGAATGAAAGCTCTGTGTACAAGTACGTACGATCAGGAGGCAATGTATGATTTCTACAAGTGCCACTCCTGCTAGAGCCTGTATTTGAACATCTGACTCTGTGCAGCTCCAGGGTTGCAACCTGGCTTTTTGCTCTTGTGGTAATCTGCCCAGGATGCTTCTGTTAAACCACTCAGAAAGCAATTGGGTTGTTTTCCTTACTCTGCTGCATGTGACGATAGTAACACTGGCAGGGAATGCAAAATCCAGAGCTTAGATTTCACAAGACAGATAAAGAGGGGAATAATTTATGGTTAGTTTCATGTTGTATTCTCATCCTTAAGCATATAAGTCAAAAATTTCCCATTTTATGACTGAATTGGTCAAGTTCAATGTACTTATGCCAGAACTGCTGAGGGAAGCATATGACTTTGGTTTCCATTGCTTTGGGTTGTTGACGCGCTGCTGTTATACCTCTGTCAGTAAGCTGAGCAAAATCTGGATCCCTTTTTGGCCTTCGGGCCAAATTGGCCTGCTGTGGCCACTACCACACTATGGAGCTCTTTAGCTTCTGAAAAATGTTGTTTGCATCTGGATTGATGCCTGGCTTGTGTTTACTCCAAAAGCAAACCCAAGGACTATCTGTGAAAGTACTAGCTGGGACAAAATTGCATCATGGATTCTTCCAATAATGAAGCCACTCCAGAAAATCAAGTGCCTCCGGCTTAATTTATTCAAATGAACGGTCTGACGGGTTTCAGCATAGCTTGTTTTCTCCCTGTAGGTACACTTCTTACACGGCTTCTGGAGCCAGGAGACAAGATGCAAAGCAAAATTTCAAGGTGAAACTTTCCCTTCCAGAAAACCAATAACTTTTTTTACACTTAACTTGATCCAAACTTAAACTTAAACCTGATCCAAAAATTTAACTTTAATTTAACTTTAAACTTAACTTGATCCAAAAAGTAACACTTGATCCAAACCCATTTTTTAAAACTGTTTATTTCGGTGTTTTTCTTTCTGATTAGAAAAGCCCAGGGGAAAAATGCAGAAAAATAACCATCTATTATGGGAGTCATTTGCCTGACCTCCACGACAAAGTTACATGCATGATGCAGGCTGCCTTTGTAGCTAAGAAAGAGAGATAACTACTGATTTCAAACCAAGAGAGATATCTAGATAGGTCAGGAGAGGTTCATATCACAGCATCACAGAATCATAGAATATTTCTGTTTGTTGAGCAAACCAAGAACCTGGGTGAATCCAACATCTAATCTTCAGGTAGATGAAGCCTGTGCTTCCTAGATGAAGCCTGGGGTTCCTACCCATTCTGTTTAATATTAGCTCCTCCAGATACTTTGCCCACATATGGCAAACTGCTCAGTTTTGGAAACCTTCTGCTGGGGAGAACTCAAATTTTGGTGGCCGTGGAACGTGCCCATGGAAACACCTACCCCTGCTCCCTCAGGGGTGTTTGAGGCACCGCCAGAGCTGTGAGACACTGCTGCTTCCCCTTCAGTTTACATAAGCCATGCAAAGAGAGCCTTTAAACTCGCTTTAATCATCAGTGATTCATCTTCCCTAGTTTGTGTCAAAAAATAATTAACTTTAGTGTGCTAATCTGCATATCTCATTAATGCAGGCTCTAAAGACAGGAAAATAAAGAGCTGTCATTCAATCCCACTTCATCCTGCTCACGCTGTGAGGAGCTGGGGAAGGGAGCTCTCCAGAGGGGACAGGTGGGCATGGGAGCCAGCAGCTTGGCTGGCTTGGAGACAGCCACAGTCTCCATCCCCCTACCTTAGTCCTATTTTCCATTCCTCCTCAGAGAGGCCAGTGCAAATCTGGTGTGCAGATACAGAGTCTGCATTCACAATAAGCCACAGAATTGGTCAAGTGAGTTGTGTCTAATGAGGTGGAAGATAAATCCTGACTCTTCCCTCCCAAAGCCCCTGATGCCAAGCAGGAGGGAGAACTTGCTGTGGAGGGAGAGGTTTCAGAACAGAAAAGACTGTTAGCTTGCTGCTCTGCCCTGCCAAATCTGAGCTTTTCCCAAATCTGAGCTTTTCCTGGCATAGAAAGATTTGTTTAGGATTCCTGGCAGGTAAATGTAAGAAGACCTCATTCTTGTGTGTGCTTTGAGCTCATCTCGATTTGAAGAAGTGGTCTAAGGATATATGGGCTGCAGGTGGTTAGGAGACATCCTTCAAGCTGAGACTAAACTCCAAGACGGTGAAATTAAAATTGTTTCCTAGCAATAGCTGGGGGAATATTTTTCTAAAAATATGATACAGACAATTTAATAGTCCCCCAAAGAGTTTCTGCAGGAGACATGGAGTCAAAGTTTAAGCACAAAAGTATGAACTAAAGGGATTTTATTCTGCTTTAATTACAGACTTCAGTGAAATGTCTGCTGTGACATTGTTACCTGCTCCTTCGTGCTTGGCCACTACACTGGTCATCCTCCCAGGGACGAAGTGCACCTATTAATTAGCAAAGGACTTCACATCATTTGAGGAGGAATAGAATAGAATATTGCTATTTCCTAGAAGAGAAAGCCTTGGAATTTCATAGTAAAATAAATAAATAACAAATAATATCCAGTAAAAAATAATCAGCTGCTCCTGTCCCAAGATGAGCTTACCTTTCTGTGAGTAAAGTGCTTTTTGAGGACTGCAGGTCACCGACCAGACCTTGGCCTGAGATGAGGCTCCCTGAGCAGGGTGGGGAGAACTGCATGGTGTGATGTGCTAAATGCTGCATGTTAACAGTTAATGACATGAAAGCCTGCCAAAAGTTAAGGATTGCACTGTGAGGAAAAGCTGGATTTCACAGGTGGCTATGTGAGAAATAGCCCAACATCACAGATAATCGGAAGGATGTACCAGGGAGTGCTGGGGACCTTTTGCAGAACAAAATCTTGCAAGTCCAGCAGTGCCCAGGAAAGCATGTCAGTCATGCTGCTATGGAGGTCCAAGGTGACCTATGTAATGGCATCAAAACAGTCAGATTTGGGTACAAATACAACAAAATGGGGAGAAAGAGAAAAAAAAGCATTTAGGGATGGGTTTATTGTGAGAAGGCTGAGGTAGAGAAAGAGAGGTACAAGGGTGGTGAAAAGGAGTGTTGAGAAATGGGAAAAGGAATGACAAGGCACACAGATGGCCTTGTCTAGCTCCTCCTAGAGGAGCTGTCTAGGATCCCCTGTTGGGCAGCCCAGTGCTTGGTCACTGCTGCTGGAGTGGGACCATGAACCATGCTCTGACCGCGGCTTACCTCTGTGGTCAGGGGGCACTAAAACCAAACAGAAGTACATCAGAAGTACATCTTTTGCCATTCCAGCTTCACATTCTGACTGTCCTGGAGTATATACCACCCCAGTCAGTTGGTTCTGTTCCTAAACTCACAGCAAAGCTGCAAAACTTGTGTGCAAAGACAGCAAGGATTCAGCGTAGAGTCCTGTCTCTGGCACCGTTCCCATATTTCACTGCACAGACTGAGCATTCCCATTAAGATAAGAGCACAGCTGGATTCATTTCAAAAGTATTTTTTTTAAAACATGGGAGATAGCTCTTTTTTTTTTTTTTTTTTTCAGCTGCATCATAGACTTCAGTACATGGTTACATGACTGGTTATAACAAATGTTTTGCTTACATCAGTGTTACTCTACAACACATGTACAGTGGTGACTTTTCCTCAAGCCCATGGAGCTCAGGATCTATGACAGTGAATGAACTTTACTGACCATCTTTGAGCAGCATGGGAAAGTCAATTGCAAGCTAGCGTGATCAGGCTGCACTGTTTTCTTCAGGGCCGTGTATAAATCCAGTGGTGCCGAGACCTTCCAGCTTCAGCTGTGCCAGTTGAAGAGGGCATAGAGCAAGGGGAATAATTCCAAGCGCTTGACAGAGGGACATGGAGGACTAAATTTGAAGGGAAGTCTCTCATGAGTGCTGTGTTGTACTGGTTCCGATATGTTCCAGGAAACTGGACTTCGTGTGCACACTTTAAGATTTAACGGGGTCATGTTCACTTGTCTTCTACAGCTGATGTTGCCTTTTTATTGAAACAGACCAGGAAGACCAGGAAGGCCTTTCATATCCTAGCGGGTTAGAGCAAAGGAGTAGGAATATCTTAATTTGGGAACGCAACATCCATGATTAATCTTTCTGTAATAGGTAATTGAAGACAAATTCTTTCATTTGAAGTCCTTTAACTACATGGAACTTTCCTGACAAGGTGAATATGTTACCTCTTGGATAGCTTTGTACTAGGTTGCTATGGTAATTGGAGTCACAAAATCTAATACAAATTAAGGTGATACACTAATAATAAACCTTTGAAGTTCACTGATAATAAGGGAGGGCAGTAACAAGGGAAAATGCTGACAGCTCATAGAAACTTTCAGAATCTTCGTGGTAGCCAGGTCTAGGAGGGAGACATAAAGGACTGAAGGACCAGCCCTTTGACCCATCTGCAAGCCAAGGGAGGATGAAGGTTTCAATCCCAAGGTCGAGGGCACAGAATTAAATGGCAGGTTAAGAGATGAATAATTAGCATAAAGAGCAGTGCAATTTTTAACAAGCTTTGAAAAGGGGAAGGTTAATTAACAATCTGCTTTGGAAAAGAACATCTTCAGTGCTCTTTTAAACATTTCTTTTGGATCTGTCTTAAAATGAACCTCTGGAGCAAAGAAAAAGGATAACCCTTAATTATCTCCAGGAAATGTTGAATTGTGGTGAGCTCAGAATTGTAAAACAAAGCAGTGCAGGATAGATTTTTTTTTTTTTTTTTTTTAAGCTACCTGTTAAAATTCCAAAATATTGTGAAACCTAGATTCAAATGTTGATGAATTTCTCTGGTGCTAAAATGTAACAAACAACTGAGTGAAGCTCATTCCTGTCAAGTGCCAAAGTCCTGATTGGAGGAATCCTAGAAAATAATTGTACAGGCTTGAAGCTCAGACCTGTGACTTCTTACATTCTGCAGATGATATCAGTAGATTATATTATCTTTATGCCATGAATGGCAGATACAAGTTGGCATTTATCTCTGCGTAGTTATCTGCCTGAAAGATGGCTAAGTCAAAACTAATTAACTGAGACCCTCTAAAGTCATTGGACATAAACAGGCTCCTCCAGAAGTCAGCTTCTCTCAATTTAAGGTATCTTCATATCAAATGATGATGATATCTGCATATCAATTTAGGTCAAATGAATTACCCTCTGCAATTGCCTATTGATTGGGAAGTGAGCATGGCTGACTAGTTCACATGTAAGCACCTAACTTTCAAACATCTACAACTGTATCAGTTAATTCTTGCTATTTTTACTGTTGCATGGTGTGTCATACTGTGACTTTCTGTATTTCATTTCCACAGTGGTAATGGGCTTGAGAGGAAGACAGCAGTCATCAACAGATGTTTAGATGGAAGCCCAGATTTGAATGCCCTTTGCTAGGAATCTTTTGAGTTCAGCTGAGGCAAGGCAGGATTTGACAGAGATCCCAAATTGCAACTTTTCCCCAGTGCCACCTAAGATTTGTACAGCTAAGTAGAAAAACTGAAATAGCAACAGGAAAGACTGATCCATCAGATTTGGTTTGATCCAAGTCCTACAGAGGGGAAAAAAAAAAAGAAAAAAAGAAAACAAAAAAGAAAACAAAAAGCCATTACAATCTACAGATTGTACGGAGCAGATCCTCTTGGGAGTCATCATGCGGCACTTGAAGGGCAAGCAGGCGATCAGGCCCAGCCAGCATGGGTTTATGGAAGGCAGGTCCTGCTTGACGAACCTGATCTCCTTCTACGACAAAGTGACGCGCTGGGTGGACGAGGGAAAGGCTGTGGATGTGGTCTACCTTGACTTCAGCAAGGCTTTTGACACCGTCTCCCACAGCATTCTCCTCAAGAAACTGGCTGCTCTTGGCTTGGACTGGCGCACGCTTCGTTGGGTTAGAAACTGGCTGGATAGCCGGGCCCAAAGAGTTGTGGTAAATGGAGCCAAGTCCAGTTGGAGGCCAGTCACTAGTGGCGTCCCCCAGGGCTCGGTGCTGGGGCCGGTCCTCTTCAACATCTTCATCAATGATCTGGATGACGGCATTGAGTGCACCCTCAGTAAGTTCGCAGATGACACCAAGCTAGGTGCGTGTGTCGATCTGCTCGAGGGTAGGAAGGCTCTGCAGGAGGATCTGGATAGGCTGCACCGATGGGCTGAGGTCAACTGTATGAAGTTCAACAAGGCCAAGTGCCGGGTCCTGCACCTGGGGCGCAATAACCCCAAGCAGAACTACAGGCTGGGAGAGGAATGGTTGGAGAGCTGCCAGGCAGAGAAGGACCTGGGAGTGATGGTGGACAGTCGGCTGAATATGAGCCAGCAGTGTGCTCAGGTGGCCAAGAAGGCCAACGGCATCCTGGCTTGTATCAGAAACACTGTGACCAGCAGGGCTAGGGAGGTGATCGTCCCCCTGTACTCGGCTCTGGTGAGGCCGCACCTCGAGTACTGTGTTCAGTTTTGGGCCCCTCGCTACAAGAAGGACATCGAGGTGCTTGAGCGGGTCCAAAGAAGGGCGACGAAGCTGGTGAGGGGCCTGGAGAGCAAGTCCTATGAGGAGCGGCTGAAGGAGCTGGGCTTGTTCAACCTAGAGAAGAGGAGGCTCAGGGGTGACCTTATTGCTATGTATAAGTACATTAAAGGAGGCTGTAGAGAGGTGGGGGTTGGCCTGTTCTCCCATGTGCCTGGTGACAGGACGAGGGGGAATGGGCTAAAGTTACGCCAGGGGAGTTTTAGGTTAGATGTTAGGAAGAATTTCTTTACTGAAAGGGTTGTGAGGCACTGGAACGGGCTGCCCAGGGAGGTGGTGGAGTCACCATCCCTGGAAGTCTTCAAAAGACGTTTAGATGTAGAGCTTAGGGATATGGTTTAGTGGGGACTGTTAGTGTTAGGTTAGAGGTTGGACTCGATGATCTTGAGGTCTCTTCCAACCTAGAAATTCTGTGATTCTGTGATTCTGTGATACAGTTCCTTTGGAAAGAGCTGATTTCGGTGATAAGTGCAGACTTTGCATTCAACTATTACCCTGAGGTTCACAAAGGCAGCATTTACCTCTGTGTTCACAGAGAGAAATCACAGAGCTCAACACAACCATGAGAGGTTTTGAAACAGCCTGCTACCTACCTAGATGGAGCAATTGGATATTGATCCCTTTTTTTTGTATTTGATGAGTATGGCAGATAAGAGTGGCTCAAATTGGCTTTTGAAACCAGCCCATGGAGCAGTGAATTGTGTAACATCTACACAGAGTAACTCCCAGGGCTGCCAGAAGAGTCCAGACAGAGCCACATGGTAAGACTTGCTTCTGTGAAGATAATTGTCCTTTATCATATAAAGGAGCACAAAGACAGCAAACTGAGTTACATCCCGCTGCAGTGCTTTCTGTTCAAGTGCCGAGTACTCTTCCTTCCTTATTTGTGACAGAAAGGAATGTGATACGGAAATAATTCATGTTATTTTCGAGCCATAAAGCCCCACTTAATTAGCAATTGCAAGATAAGGCCACCAGTTGATCTTCTGAGAAAATGACCACATGCTTGTTCGATTGGATATGATTAGATTACGATTTGATTAGTATATTATATTTTGTCCTCTTTTGTTCATATTGTTCATCAGAATGACAGACAACTGCTTAATGAGAGACTGTGGTTAATAATTAGCAGTAGTATCTCTGCTAAATTTAAAGCTTCATTTCTACTTCCTACTGTTTAATGAATTAGGCAATGAGCAATTTTTTAATTGGAGCAGGCTTGATGTGTACGTAAGTCTCCTTTCAGCAGGTCCTTTGACAGTGCTGGCTTTGATTAGCACAATAACTAGAAGCCCTGCTGTGTGGAGGGTTTTTTGGGTTTTGTGCATGTTATTTGTTTTTCTTTTTTCTTTTTTTTTTTTTCTTTCCATTCCAGTGGCCAAGCACAGGGTGCCAGCTAAGCACCCAGACTTTGAATATTTGAATTCATACAGAAATTCATGGAAATCCAGGGAGGTATGACTACTGCAAACAGCAGACAGTTCCAAAACCAAGAGAAAAGTGGGTTTTGGATCTGCAGATATCCCATGAACCAGTGTCCCTTCAGGAATGTCAGCACAGGATTATATACAGGCTGTGTTTCTACCAGTAGGTCCAAAAAATGCCATGGCGTGAGGCCAAATGCTGCAACACAGTCATTTCCACTGGGGTACTCCACTTCCATGTCATTAAGACCAGGCCTCTTGGTTACTGTGGGCTTTGAGTGCCCTGTATAATTTGGGCATTTAAATTTCACCTAAAACATAGATGTCTAGTGAAGCCACCCCAGAAAGCACTTAGTGGGGAGGAGGATGTCTCTGAAGACATCCAGAGGAAGCCTGTCTGTCTAATTAAATTCGGGGAAACAATTTCCTTAAATCTCCGGTCTTTTAGTTAGTTCAGCAAGTTATTTAGATCCAGTCAAATGAGTAGCTACATTTAATAAAAATAGCTAGAATGGGCTGTAACTAGACTTTTTTTTTTTATCTATTGAAAAGCTTGGAATGAGTACCCAAACAAAAAGGAAAAATCAATAAAAAAATGAAAAATATCAATTTATTTTGCCAGTATGAGACCAAATTCAATTCTGAACAAAACCAGCCATTTTCCTTATTCCCATTTTGAATTTTTCCATATAAATATTTGTACAACAGCATTTGGAATCAAAATAATATAATTAATTATAATCAGATTAAATATTTGATCATGCTTACCTTTATAGGAACAGAGAAGTACTGTGAAAAGCAGAAAGAAATGCACTACAGCATTTTACTTCCAACTCCTTTGCTGTCAGCCTCAGAAGCAAAACACAAGCTCATCAAGTACGGACAAATGGTTCTGCAAATGGAGCCCTATACGTTAAGTAAATTATGGCATTAGTCTTTTTATATTCAACTGCATGCACAAAATTGCCTTCTGAAGCTGTAACATGGATCCACTATTAAACATTATTCTGAGTTAATATTCCTTACACTTTTACATGATATATACAAAAAGAAAAAGTGTTTACCTGTGGTCACCAAGACACAAATGTTGTTAAATTTAAATTCTAGTGGCTCAGACTAAGTACATTTTGCTGTAACACACGTTTCCTCATATACGAATAGTATAAGGCTTATTTACGTGCGTGCCTGGGTACGGTCTGTTGTCTGCCTCACTATTAATTTCCTTGCCCAGGAGCGCCTGAGTGCTGAACAATAATGATAGGAAAGTACATTGCCAGCACAAGCTATAAAGTGAAATGCTTTCTTTGTAGGATATGAACGTACACTCTTGATAGGCTTGCTAATGCATGTGAGCATACACACAAGTGCTCATACACACGCGTAGGGTTAAGTTTATTTTACTGCGTATGTTTTATGGCCCAGCGCCTATGCACTGTTAAATATCTGGTTGTTCCCTCCATTTTCTCATTACTCCACAGAGACCTTAATAATTAAATAGAACCTGACTTTTACTTGTAGAGAATCTACCTTCTAAAACCATCTTAAAAATTTACTGCCATTACAGCTGCCAGGGTCTGCAGTTCCCAGGATTTATATTTGCTCACAGAAATGTTTTCTTTTCTTCTTGCTGGCTCTGCTATGTACTGCATTATATCCTACAGTGACATTTTTTTTTTTTTTTAATTTAACTAATGTGCAAAACAAAATTCACCTGGCTATTATTCATTCTAGCGCAGCAGAGAAGTACAGCTGCTTCTGTCTTCATTTCACTTCTTTGACAGCACAGGGTTATACTCAGCTCCTGGAGCTCCTGCCCTTGGCTGGGTGTCCCCTCTGTGAGCCACTCACCGCTTTGCAGGGATGGAAATAGCTTACAGCAGCCAGGCACCATCCGTGTGGGTTGTGAAAACATCCACAGAACTGGTGCCTCCATCTCAAACAGAAAAGGGCTTTCTTTCTTCCAGAAAGTGGCTGGCCAGGTACGAAATAGTAGGTTAAAACTGGTGTCAGCGATGGCAAGTCACATGCAGGGGAGGAAATTGCCCTGACTACAAGTATGCAGTGAGGGGCTCTCACTTAGCTGCTAGCTCTTGGAAGAGGTCTTGAAGCCAGGCTCAGTGGCAAAGGGAACATTAGGGATGACTGGGGGAAAAAGTGAGAACACACCTGAGAAGAGCTCCACCAGGGACTATTAAACATGTATCATCTGGACACAGCCTCTGGCTCGGGAAGCCCACAAACATCTGTCTGACAGATTCTGAAAGAATATCTGATGTATACACACCTCATCTTCCTCAATGCCATCCACCCCTCACTGTCTGTCACTGGTGGAGTCAAGATGCTGGGTGATGGGGGCATTTCAACTGACCCCGGCAGTCCTCTCATGTTTAAGGATTTAAATGTGGTTGGTTTTCTGTCTTTGTAAATGAGCCCTAGCCCAGGGAATGCCACTTAATTCCCTGGCTATTTAGGGTTGGTGGGTGCAAGCTCTGCACATGGTTTCTGTGTCCAGCAGCAAATGATTACTTAGGGGGTTCTAGCTGTCATCTTTTTTCCAGACACTCAACCCTAATGTGTATTTAAAAATCCATGAGGCAGAAAAGAGTCTTCAGAAACAGAGTACTAAAAATCAGATGCCTACTGGACGCGCTCTGTATGCTGAATTTCTTTGGAGTTTTATTTAGAGATAGAAAGTATTAAAAATACACAAGCAGGAAGGAATGCATGGGCAATTAGATAATTCAAGCTGTCCCACTTCTCATCAGAGTGCCAAGGGGAAGTGAGTTGTGAGTAAAGGTTTACAGAAAAATTAATGTATTTTCTTTCTGCATTTTTTTTTCCTGGAGATTGACAGCACTGCCATAGAAGGCAACCTGTATGTACGGGGACGAGATAGAAAAGGAGAAAAATAATGAGATACAAATGTTGCGCTCTCTGGAGGTTTAAGTTCTAATAAAAACAAAACCACATCAAGCCTCATAATTATGTCTGAACTGCAAGGTTCACATTTTGACTTTTCCCAGCCACAAGGTGCCTGTGGGCTGATCTGTTTGAGAACTCGGGGTATCTACAATAAGAATATAAAATGCCCTCCTTACCCCTATAACTTGCAGGACTATTGGATGCACTGACTGCTCTCATCACCTTTGGCAACTTTAGTTGGAATAATACAGGTGTGAAAGGGACAGAAAATGAAGCAGAAGGACTCACTGAATTATGGTAAAGGATAAAGGTTTATTTGGATTTGGAAGACAGAGTATCTTTTAGCAATGTATGCTTCCTTGGAAAACCAAGGGACTTCTTGGAAGTACTTAGGGGAAACATTTTTGTCCCTGCTGGAAATGCAATATGTTATCTATGCTTAGGGAAAAATAAATAAATAAATAAAGAGTGGATAATCCCTAAAAAAAACGTCCCAGATTTATTTTGGTGTGCTCTCCATACCTTTTGCCAACCTAACCCCTAAACAGGTAAGCCTCTGCCCTCTGCCCCTCCCCAAGCAGAGCCTACTAACAACCCTACAAGACACTTCCAGCATCCCCATCCAGCAGCCTTCAGGGGTGATGCCAGCAGCCCCCCAGGCAGCACCAAGCTCCCTTTCAACCTTCCGCAGAAACGCTGCCTGCCTTGCAGAAGCACGCAAGGAAGCATAACGCTGGCATTTCTCAAATGTCAAATAAGGTAACTCATTATCTGGCACATAATTATATACTTTAAACATTACTGGAAAAGGAAGAATTGCTGGGGCATAAGAGAACCCATCTTTGAACTTGCTGCAGAGCTCTGCTCAAGGCACCAACGCTGCGATGCGGTAACATGACTTTGTTTAGCTTAGTGGCTGTTAGACAAATGCTTTGGAGAACGGTGCAATTAGAGATCCGAACAATAAAATCAGAGTAAATAATGAAGGGTGGGAGTGGGGAGAGAGAGTGAAAATAGCATTACGTTGGCAGCCACCCGTGACAGTGGATCTGTACAGTAGTATTTGTCTTCGTGTCTTCTTTCTCCCTCCCTGTTTACGTGTGGCACCCTGCCCAAATGCAGCAGTGCAGGCTCTGGCCTTGCTTTATGTTATGTACTGTCCAGGGGCATTCAGGGGCTCCTGGTCATTATGTGTGTTGTTGCAGAACAGTCATGGCAGCGCTGCAGTAACCTGCCCTTGGTGGCAGCAGGCAAAGGAGAGAGGAGGTGGTGGGGAGATGTAGGGTGCCTGCTGAAGGTGATGCTGTGGAAGAGCTGGTCCTAATGGGACAGGCTCTGCCCAAGGGCAGACTTTGTTCATCCTCTCCTGGCCAAAATATCATCATTTTCCTCCTAGACTGCTTTGGCTGCTGTGGGGCCCTGCCCCATGTGTGCGCCATGGCAGGCTCCTACAGGTGATGGGCCCAGCTTTGTCTGGACAAGGTTCAATAATTCCCTAAGGGAGAGAACGGCTAACAGCAGATTACAGGAATTCAAAGCAGCACTACTCGAATATCTATGCTGCTTATTTGTCCACAGCAAGCAGAGGAAAAGAGGTTAAATTAGATTTACAGGCTGCCCAGCGAGGCGGTGGGATCTCCTCCTTGGGGATCTTCAGCACCACCTGGCCGTGGTGCTGGGCACCCTGCTCTGGGTGGCCCTGCTGGAGCAGGGGCTGGTCTGGGGCCTCCTCAGGTCCCTGCACATCTCAGTGCTCTGGGGTCCTGTAAAATGTCTGAGAGGCTGCCTATTTAAGTCCTTGTTAACATTTATAGTTCTTCTCATGAAACATGGACATATCTAACTGCCTCACGCCAATCCCACAAGCTCAATATTTCTCAGACTTGTCTGTGAGAGCAGCTCCTTGGCAACTTAATTAAAAACCAAAACCTTTTTCTGTAGAGGAAGCTTGTGATCTTCTGCCTCAGGAAAGAGAGTAGTTTAATTATAGCTGGCAGCTGAAAATAGTATCTTTCTAACCAATGGTCTAGTTGCTGTTCTCTGCCTCAGAGTGACTTATTTAGAGATGTCTTGTACCTGTTTTTTTTTTCCTGCTTCTATTTCCTACCAGGTCTTTGAGCCGACCATGTGGCAGAATGACATATGAAACAAGCAAACTGTACAGTATATATGTTTCCTTGTATCTCATAGATATGTAGATGATTTTTTTTTTTCTTTGGATTTGAGCAAATGGTTTCCATTCAATGCAGGTATGAGGACAGGCTCCAAGACTCCAAGACACAAGGCCTAACATGCAAGCCCCTACAGAGCTGTGCCAGCAGACAAGTGGTGAAAATAGATTCATACAGTTGTAGAATCATTTAGGTTGGAAAAGACCTCTGAGATCATCAAGCCCAACTGTTAACGTAGCACTGCCAAGTTTACCACTGAGCCATGCCCCTAAGCACCACAGCTACATGCCCTTTGAATAACTCCATGCCCATGTGAGAGCTGGGTAAAACCCCTGTTTGTTCTAACAGGCTGCGAGGTCTTCTCCTGGCGGCCCCTTCAGTTACACTGAGCTCCTTGCTGGAGCATGTTTGATATAAAGTGCTCTTTTGAGACCTGTGAGTTTGTAGTGAAGCTTGCAGTGAAGGGTTTTACAGCAAGTTGCTGAGTTTTATCTGATTGTCCCCTGAACAAGGTGTTTCCAACACGTGTATAAGAACATCAGCTATGTCCCAAGTGGTTCAGAAATACATGCGCCGCTAGTCACTTGAATCAAATGTCTCTTTCCCAAAGAACACAAAAACTGACTTTCTCATCTTGTGAGGCAGTATCTTCTGGCTTTGCTGACCCCAGAGACTGCTTCTTCAGCGTCAAAGAACAGGAGGAGCAAACCAGCCCTGCTTCATCCCCCCTAGTACTTCCCTCTGCACAGCTCCTTACACAGCTGCTGTTCTTTAGCAGTGCTGGCAATCCGGCTGTGGGGATCACTCACGTAGCAAAATCTGCCTGCTTATCAGCACAGACAGCGCAATTTACTCGGAGTCTGCCAGTGTTTTGTTTTATATCCTGGAAAGTTTCAGCACCCTTAGTTAAGCTAATGTGAAGTGAGCTCTTGTATTGACTCAGGAGCAAATTCTGTGGCTGGTAGCTTCTTGCTGGACCCCTGAAGTGGCTGCAGCAGCTTACAGAAGGTGTTTAAAGCTGCTGAGGTACCTGGGGCTTTAGGCCAGCAGTAGGACATCACAAGGCACAGACAATAAAATGATGTTAATAACTCACTCCAGACATTGCTGTTTTTCAGCTCTCCTACGAATTTGTGCAATACAGATACTTAATTTTTTAAAAAAGATCTCTTATGGGATATGCTAAAGACTTTCAAATAACATTGATATCAATAAACTGTCTTTTAAGAGTTGGCCTTGTCTAAAGTGCAGCAGCAAACATTTGCATATGGTATCATTATTATTACTATTATTTTTGTACCACATTTTGCTATCTCTTTTCCTGTTTTGCCTTCCTTCCAGAATATCTGTCAAAGCATTCACCAGACACTTACCACTGTACATTTACGTTTCTCCAAGTCGTAAAGATGAATGCCTACAAGTTATTTGTTTTAACCATCCCATCAGTCTGTTTTTCATTGATTAAACTGGCCTGATTGATCTTGATTTGGCATAGAAATGCTAAGGGCAGATTTTGTGTAATAGACTAGGATCTTTACCCTTGGTTTCCACAGCAAAGCGAAGTTATTAAGATACTAAATTAAATTCAGACTTTGAAGCCTCACTTTCACTTATTATACTGTTCTCTTTAATGGCTCCATTGAAGTTGGTGGAAACATTCCTTTTAAGTCAGAGGAACAGAGGTTAGGACAGAAGTTGGGAAGTTCATCACAGGATTCATAGCATTTCATAGTGGGAGGGAAATAAGGCTGAGAGCAGAATCCAGCCCTTGCAGGGTCACGCTTCTACTTACTAAAAGTAGCATGAGCACTGTGGTAGGTTGCTTGTTGTTGTTGACTTTTTATTTTTTTTGTATCCCTGTCCTCCTTTACAAAATATTTTCTTCTGTGGCTTGGCATGAAAACACTCAGAAACTGGAGGACCATTTAGATTCAAAACTTCTAAAGAGTGTGGCTGCTAGACTGTGACTTTCATTCCTGTCAAAGAGCCCCTCACTCACAGTCCAGGGAAATAGTTTTGCATATTCAGACCTCTTGGTCTCAACACAGCCAGTGTAGTTTTCATGAGGACAGAAAGAATCTGTAAAATAGCCCCGTCTGGATTTGAAGCAAAGATCATGTGGCGAATCTAAATGCTCCCAACAAAACTGCATCCCCCATTAGCTGGTACTAACCCAGCAGTGCTAAGAGTCGAGCCCCCTTTTAAACTGTGGTTAAAATCCACTGGCTCTATCACCACCTGCGTGGGCAAAACCTGAAGCCTCATTTGGTATCTAATCAAATTAAGCACGTATCTTTGGGGGGTGTCCGATTCAGTGCAAAACGAAGAAATGAACTGCTCAAAATAGCAAATTTCCATCGGTCTCCCTGGTGGTTGTAATGAAAAAGCTGATTCATGAAGTCAGAGACAAGAAGCTCAAATGTTTCAGAAATGTGATTGCCCTTTATTGCACAGTCTGAGTAAGAGCCTTTTCCTGCTGCCGAGTCCCAATGTCTACAATCACTTTTTAAATACAGCTAATTACATGAGGCAGCTTCTCCCCCACCCCCTGAATGGTAGTCTAGACTTCATTTATCAGGAATACAGAGATGAATGAGATGATGCATTCAAGTTGCTGCGGTTTGGAGAAATGTCTTCTGTACTTGTAAATGAGGATGTCTGCTTTGGGGGAGATTGTTCTGAGATAATACAAAGGCAGCTGCGGCGCTGATCAGGAATTTTGTTAAGAATTCGCTTGTAACTATTTTGTTATTATACACAAATATGCTAAAAGCTGCGGCTGAACTGAGAAGTATGGCTGCCCTAAAGGTTTTTAAGTATCCTACAGGATCATGTAAGGAAGATGTTATCCCTGTAGCAAGAAGGTTGCACTTACGATAGTTTTGCAGGGATATAATTTTCCTGCAGATTAACAGACCTTTCAGTCTGTCACAGCTTCAAATTCGTTTTCCTTATCTAGGGTCTCATGTCACAGACATCACCATGGTGCCTTGGTACCTATTCAGAGAATACTATGCATTAACCAATAACTATTACAAATCCAGCAAGAAAATAAACCAAGGGAAAACAAACAAACAAACAAAAAACCACAACAGGATATCTCCACTGAATTTTCTATTTTTTTTTTAAATAAAATTCCTTGAGAATGCACTATAATACTTGGGAAAACCCAAAGGTGAGAAAAAGAGAAGCTTTGCTGCCATAGGAGACTACTGTTTCTAGTCTGCATAGAGACAACTCATTACTCAGATTTGTCAAAAGTAGTGGACTCTGTGTTCAGCTGCTTCTCATCACACAGAAAGATGACTCTAACACTGCTATTTCTCAGTAAGCTCATCTAAGAATAAGGACAGTATAGGGTAACTGCTATGGATTTGATGAGGCTCATGCTGAAAACATGAGGTGCAAAGGGTTTTATGCTTCATATTTTTAATTGCTTCAAACTTTCAAATATACTAAATGGTCCCTTACCAGAGTTGTTCTTACTACTTTTGTATACCAAAACTACCACTGAGTGTGAAGGTTGCACAGGTGTGCATCAGGTATGGTCTATCTGAATTACAGAAGGCTACTTCCAGACTATGAAATTAATAACAAAATAATAAAAATGTGGTGTGATTAATCACAGGCCAGCTAGAGTTCTCCCAAAGGATTTCTGGGTGTGGTCTGAAAGGCATCATGAACCAGGGACTTCCCCCAGTTTGCAACTGGGATGTGGTCACATTGTGTTTTTTTAATTACATGGATGCCAACTAACTGCATCTGTTGACCTTAGGGGTGAACAATGGCCTCTAGCATTGTTTAGGGGATCAGTATAAGTGAAGGAAAAGAAATCACGCCCCATTTTGCAATGAATTTTATGCAATCTTTGTTCAGAGAAGATAGCCTTGAAAAAATGTTAAATATTATAGGGCAGTTGGCAGAAAGTATCCTGGATAGAAATATCTTTATGGTTTAAGCCGATCATCTGAGGGCAGCCCACTTAGGTTATCTGACGTTATGGTTTGGGCTAGGGTTAACACATTTGTGACCTATGTTAGATACTAAGTGACTGCTCGTGCTAATGCAACTCAGCCTCAGTGAGCTCAAAGCCACGATGGGGTGGTCCCCACTGCAACAAGCAAAGCATTTGTTTCAGAGGTCCCCTTGGGTGGAAGAGCATTGGGAAAGATTGTGTCTGTGGTCCTGGGGACCAAGGACTCACAGTGATGGTGGACAGGCAATGCTGCCTTGCACTGTCTCAACTCACACCCTCTGGGATAAAAAAGAACAGCAGAAAACCCGTTCCCTCTCCCCAAGGCTTTCTGTAAGTCACACATAACAAAATGTTCCCTTCCCTTGGTCCCTCTAAAGTCAATCCCTTCTTATCACCAGTTCCCAGCTGCCCCTTTTTTGCATGGTTTCTGGAGGTTTCAAGCTCCAGCTCATCTGAGCAAGGATAGCATCCCCAAAGGCTACTAAGACAGCGTTAAGGACTTCTTTGCTTGCCTTTTGAGTTACCAGCTGCTCTTCACTGGATCTGCAGGAGCTCCGTGGGGACTTTGGCTGGCGATGTTCATGCCCGTCTCCAGGCTGGTGAGATCGCAGCAAGAAATCCCGGGGCTGGTGCGGCAGCGGGCTCATGTTTTCATCCTGTCAATACAACAGCCACTGCTGGCTGCGGCTGATTGATTGTAAGAGCAGCAAATTACTATGCATTTTTAACTACATTGCTTTTCTTCCTGAGAAAGTAATAAATCAGCTTCTGAAGCCAGTAAAATAGCAAAGTTTCCATCAGCACTGGAATGCAGAAACCTGTGGTACTGCAGATGTACAAGGTAGACGTTCTTCTTACCCACCTGTGCTGCTCGCAGCCTTAAACTGTATGATTAGCCAGGAGCAGGAGGAGATTTATAACAAATAAGGATGCTTTTCATATTTTAAGACACAATAATGAGAAAGAAGAATAATAGGGAACAGAGTCTCTGGTCTCATTAATTAGAGTTTCTGGTGAGTCCCCTGAGGACCACCAGCTTTGGCTTGCTTCATCAGGCGGATGTGGTTACCCCACCAGATCTGTGACACTGGCACTTGGATGAGTGATGGATCCATGTGGGCTGAAGGAGAGAGCAGGGTGACAGGGAAACAAGGCAAAATAATTATTTGCTGCTTCATTGTGAGAAGTTCAGTTTTTCTATGTTCTTCTTCCTCCACGAGGAAGGCAAAGTTTCTTGTCTCCAACTCACTGAAGCCTGTGATGAAAAAGATTATGGTTTATCTTAACTGGGCTGCAAGGGCCCAGATCTGCTCCTGGTTACATTAGCACATGCTTGGGATGACCCCACTAAAATAAGCACAATATTCAACGAGTGTAACCCTGAAATGCTCTGTGTCTGAAGGAGATGGAGCAAAGAGACCCCAAGACCCCCATCGAGAGGCCTGAGGATCTCTGTTCTGCTCACTAGGAAGAGTTTGTTTAGCAATCCTTCAGAATTTGCCTTCTAATGCTGTAATCTCAACACCCTATCAACAAATTACCAAATCCCGTCCCAAGAATAATGATGCTGGCAGTTTGGAGTGAATTCCTAATGCATTTTACCATTTCTTTAACAATTACAGCTCTATTTAAAATGAAGAGAATTATATTGCTATTCAGTTTTAGAGTGATAAATTGCAGGATATTAAAAGATTCTTCTCTGAATGCAAACAATAGAGAACTTAATTATTGCTCAGAGTGTCACTGTAGCATTATGGAACAATTTGAAATTCAACTTGCCTGGTTAGATTTATTTTAAGTCTGACATTTTCAGCCCTAGCTTTCACTCTCTGGGTCTCTTTTTCACTCTGACAACACATCAATCTATTTTCTAACAGTTCTAGCAGTAAAATAATCTCTCTTAATCTGAAGTTTTTCTCTATTATTTTATATTGTGAAATAAAAGTTTCCTTTCAAATGCAGCCTGGTACAGGAAATGGGTTTATATGGGAGAAAAATTCAGGCCATCAGCAGTATTTCTAATCCATATGTGCCTTTTGCCATAGATAAAGCTGCTTGAGAATTCTTGAAGAACCATCTTGCAATGAAAAACACAGTTTAACCAACAAAAATGCTCTATGGGAGTAAACCCATTTCTCTAATATTTCCAATGAGAAACCAAAATATTTCATTATGACTTTATCCATACATTTATCTACTAGGCTGCAACCCGGACTTCTAGATTTAAATATCCATTTTAGTAACGTACACATATTTCCTATTAAGTACGTAGCATATTTCTTGCAATATAAAATTTGAAGGGATACATTTAGAATATTTTTTCCACTGATCCCAAGTACAATATTTTACAATTTATTTATTGGGAAATCTAAAAATGCTTTCCTTTGTTCTGATTCAGAACAATCTGAATGCTAGGAAGATGGCATCCCCAGCTGACAGCGTACTTCTTGGGTACCTTCATCTGAAGGCAATGGACCCAGAGGTGGCGTGATCTGCAGAGCACAATAAGACCTCCTGCACTGCACAACACAATTTTTCTTTCCCCAATAGGCTGAGGGAAGGGGCTGCAGGCCAGTTTCTGCTGCAGGCAACATCTTCTGTGGAGCTCTGACTGAGATCTGTGTGCTTGGAGCTGGCCAAGGTTATCCCCATGACAACACCTGAAGGAGAAGTTACACCAACATGAGACTGAACGGGACACACTCTGTTCCTCGGGCAGCTCCATTCTCTGTTCCCCCTCCAAAAACATCTGGGTGAATGATATTTCACCCAGCCTTGGTCAGATAACAGTGTGTGCCAGTCACCCTGGGCACATCCTTCTCGCCAGTCCCTGCAGTCTTTCAAGGACTTCCACAATCTTCCATTAAACTTAGGAAAAGAAAAAACACAAAAGGTGATTCTGAGTGCAGTAAAGTTATGAGGGCAGAGATGATTGAGAGGTCCCGCTGCCTACTCATTTTTACAGCTTATTAACGAGTGCTCAGTTCTTCCAGTTGTGATTTATTAAGCATCCTGTTCTAAGGAGATGATACAGAAGCATAACACTGTTCACAGTCCCTAAAAATCTGTAACTAGAAACTCAGCAAAGTGACTTGAGGAGATTTCAACACCACTTTGATAAAGGGATACACCGCTAAGATTTAAAACACCTCTTGAGGAACACACGGTACAAAGCACACATATTGTAAATAATGAAATTTTATTAATGATCTTCAAGGCCCCATAACGAGGACAAAATATTATTGTCAGGTTTCCCAAGTTAGCTGGCTGTACCCTGATTCTGTATTTGGGTTCATTGCGTCTCATTCTTCCGTGCCCCACGATGGAGAAGAACAAGAAACCCTGCATGAGGAGGCTGAGCTGCCTCCACACGTGTGGCTGGGAGGGACCTGTGTCACCAGCCCACCTCTGGCCCCAAGGGTGGTCATCTCTTGCCTTTTACCCTTCACAGGGGTTACTGGAGATACCTGGAGAAACCAGCTGCATTTTCTCCTATTTGTGGGGAGCTGTTTCTGGAATTACCTGTTTTCCAGGAAAGAAGTGCAGCAGGAGGTTTTGGGAAGCTTGTGTCCCTACAAAAAAGTCAGCATTTATTAATCTCCTGCCCTTTACCATTGCTGTCATGCTTTTATGTGACAATGGCAAGAAAATTTACAGCTGCTTTCTTCAGCACCAAATGAAGTATTTCATGTAAAAGCAAAAGGTGGCTGTCACTCCAAGTCATTCCTTCCCCTGCTTCACCAGACCCAGCTTCTTCCTTGGATTTTTGGAGCCCCTTAGCTCCAGTTTCCTCCCCTAGATGCAAAGAGAGGATTCCCTGTAAGCTCCTACCCCTTCCTCCTCCTCTTCCTCTTAGTTACAGACACGGCTCATTTCTTTTGCAGGCACCCTCTGAGTCATTGCTGATTGCCTGCCCTTCTCTGCAGGGGGAAGCAATTGGAGTGAGCTGACTTGAGGCTTGTGCAGCTCTTCAAATTCTGACACCAGCAAATTATACTATGTATTAAAGCAAGTTCTCTTTCTTACCCCTAGGCTCCAGACTGGGTTTGAGGAGAACATGGTTCAGTTCCCAATTTTATTCCACTTCTCAATAAACAATTTTCTTTAAAAAATGTAAAACAAGATGCTTTTCCCACAGCCTCATGAAATATTTATTTACTGTTTAGAACCCTTCAGTAAGTAGCAAAGGTCTCACATTTGGAAAACATAAAAGTTTCTGTAAAACCAATCTGTGCTTGCTAGCTGAATATTAAAACGCAGGATGGGTGAATTAGTAACTAATTCATGCATAATAAAACCCATACGCTTCGAGAAGTAATTAGCCTATTGTTTTGATTCAGGGAATGTTTGCCTAATAGCCTCAATAACCACTCACTTTCCCAACCGGATCAAAATTAACATGCAGGGAAGACATTCAGATAAAATCAATCATTTCGATAATAAGAAATTCATATTTTGTTGCTGTTTCTGTAGATGGCCTGAAATCACTGAATTTTAGTTTTCTGCATCTAGGAAATTTATGGTTATTTGATTAGGGCTACATGATCTCCTTAGCACACTCCAAACAGCAAAATGTTATTAAAAACACTTGGCAGTGCATAAAGTAAACACTAACGACAACTGCTTATACATTATGTGCTCAAATGTTTAAGTGGATGAAATTCCTCAGGGAGAGATGAGCGGTGGAGTGAAGATGGGGTGAAGGGAGAGCATTTCCTCTGCCCTCTCCTGTAAAGAAAGCTGAGAGCTCCCTTTCTCCAAAAATAAACAGAAATGTTACCTAAGTTTCTACTCAGGAACTGCTACCTTTCCAGTGGCTGAAGTAGAGGCCTCATGTAAAGGTCTCACCTCGTGTGAAGGTCTCACAACCTACAGGACAGGTTAGCAATCCCCTGACTTAGTTCCTCCATAAGCTGTGGCACGTCAGGCTGCATCCTAGCAGATGGTAGGGTCAATATCGTGTGATGTGGCACCATAAGGTATAATGCAGGTGTCCTAAAGGATTTTGCCAAGTTAGGCAAAATTTGAGAGGGACAGAGCTAGATGCTTGAGAAATTAGGTTCAAGAGCATTCGACATTGAATTGCCTGGCCCAGGGAATGCAACAGGACCTAGAATGGGATTCACAGGAGGTCTGTGAAGCATATGGGGCCTTATCCAATTGCAACCTGAGCAATTAGTAACAGGTGCCAGAGGATCACCTAAACAACTACCCAAGGTACACCTGCCTACTCTAAATTTGTGTCTAGAAAAAATACCACCACAATTCACTTATTTGAAGGTCCTCATTTGATCATAAATGGAGGCAAAAGAGCTGAAAATAAGTTAATTTGTGTTTTCTTTAAAAACGTTCAACTATAGCTTTCATTTTTATGTCAGCACTAGAAATCTAAGTCACTCGGGTACAGAGTAGTTAACATTATTCTGCGTAGAAGTTGACAGAGAGGGGATGGATTCAGATAACGATTGACATGACTACATTTATGTGTTTGCATATAGGTATCTACCAGAGCTTGAAGTGCTTAAGCAGTCTTTATAGTCAAAGGAAATCTACAGTGGGTTCAGATGTCTAAATATATGGGTCTAGTGCAATCTGAGACCCCCTGGGACAGCTAAGATTCTTGCACAGGTGTAGCTGTAGACATACAACACAGGATAAGCTGAGAACATACGACAGCAAGTTGAATATGAGCCAGCAGTGTGCCCTGGCAGCCAGGAGGGCCAACCGTGTCCTGGGGTGCATCAAGCACGGCATCGCTAGTAGGTCGAGGGAGGTGATTGTCCCGCTCTCCTCTGCGCTGGTGCAGCCTCACCTCGAGTACTGTGTGCAGTTCTGGGCACCACAGTACAAAAAGGACATGAAACTGTTGGAGAGTGTCCAGAGGAGGGCTACGAAGATGGTGAAAGGCCTGGAGGGGAAGACGTACGAGGAACGGCTGAGGGCACTGGACCTGTTCAGCCTGGAGAAGAGGAGGCTGAGGGGAGACCTCATCGCAGTCTACAACTTCCTCGTAAGGGGGTGTCGAGAGGCAGGAGACCTTTTCTCCATTAACACCAGCGACAGGACCCGCAGGAACGGGGTTAAGCTGAGGCAGGGGAAATTTAGGCTTGACATCAGGAGGGGGTTCTTCACAGAGAGGGTGGTTGCACACTGGAACAGGCTCCCCAGGGAAGTGGTCACTGCACCGAGCCTGTCTGAATTTAAGAAGAGATTGGACTGTGCGCTTAGTCACATGGTCTGAACTTTTGGGTAGACCTGTGCAGTGTCAAGAGTTGGACTTGATGATCCTTAAGGGTCCCTTCCAACTCAGGATATTCTATGATTCTATGATTCTATAAAGGCTTCACTCATTTGCCTGGATATAGGTGTCTGTTGACCAATTTGACCTCTGAAGATCTGTAATTCCCAATGGACTCTAGCAATAAGTTCCATTGGTCATAAAAATCTCCATCACTGCTGTCATTGTGATCGTGGAGGGTCCGAATAGCTTTTTGGAAGCAGAAGACATTCTTTGACCACTAGGCTAATATACTCTTCTCCAGAATGAGCTGGGCTATCTCCATATTGTTCTCATCTTGAACTGGTCATGTGAGCAATAAGGGGACTTCTTTTTCTAAGATTGCTATGCTCTGGAATTAAATCTAGTCAATATTATGTATAATTACATATAATCACATCTATTGAGTTAATTTCTCTAAGGCCATTTTGTTTTGTTTATTTACAGAACTGCAACATGGGTGTTGGAAAAGTGGTACAATGTGAAAAAAAGAAAGAAAGAAAGAAAGAAAACAGAATAAATAAGACTGGTAAGAGTGAATTTCTTAAAACTTTTGGGAGCTTTGAACAGCTGCTAAGTGCTACAGAATGCAGGACGAGAATTGTATAACTATGAGCTGTGACATTCAGTATATTCTTAGCTCCCAAGTGAACAGGCTCCCTCTCTCCCCCACTGAGTCCAAGTACAAATATTTGTTTGTCTGTTGGTAAGTTCATTTAAATTGAACGTTACCAGGGTTTCTGAGAAAGCAAGGAGGACTTTGGGAGGGCAGGCTCTGAAGAACCCCCTAAACCTAAAAATCATCCTAAATCATGCATGGAGCCTGATTCTGAGTTCAATTACATGCGTGTAATTCCTTTGGTTTCAGTGGAATTAGTCCTTCATTAAGCAAAGAAGAATGGATCAGAATTAAGCTCGAGAATATTAATTTAATTGTAGCAAAGATTTACATGTGAAAGCCCACTCGTATAATACAGCAAGATGATGATCCCACACTGTTTGAAGTGGTCCTGACACTAAGTACTTTTTTATCTCCCTGGGGCTCTCCTCACTGCAATGTGATTTCATGCTTTGCATAACTCCAAGGTGATAGCTTGCCTTTGGTCTGCCTTTGGTTTTAGGGAAATATTTTGTTTCCAAAATCAAAACAGAGCTAAGTTAGGCAGAAAAAAAATAATAAAAAATTGTCTAAAAATCAGAGTACGTCTTTCTTATCTGAGGTTGGCATAACCTGCTGGAATTAAAAATTGATAGACTAAAAAACTGCTGAACACTCATTACGGCTGCAGATCAATGTTGAAAACAAGAGGTTATTTTTAGTAGTAAGGCGCCCTTGTCTTTATTCACGTCGCTTCCCTGGAATATTTAATGGTAATTCACAATTCATGCATTTTGACATCTTGCTACTCTAATCTTCATTTTCTTGTCAAAGAAAATGTCTTAAAGTCTGATCTGGTTCACATACAGCATTAATAGTGTGGTGAATGTCCTTGAAAGTCAACCCTGATCCTAAAGGGATCGGTCACTTTGCTAAATGGTAAATGGCAGTGCATAATTTGCTCATTTTCCATTCCTTGAGAACCCAGAATGCATGTTGACTTGAGTGAGGCTTTTAAGTACAAGAAATTCATATTTCTTCATGTAAATCACACTATTTGAGAAGGAATCCAGGCTGTGCTGAACATCTGGAAATGGAGGGGTGACAGGTGGCAACAAGAAGCTTTAGAAGTCACGTATGTGACAATCGCTTGTGCTGCTGTGCTTTAAAACACTATGAAAACTCAGCTAAAGTCATTCCCACATCAGAACAAGAACTGTTTTCTTACACAAAATGGCTATTAGGCTTAATTCTGACTGTGGCTAGAAATGTTTGAAATGCATACATCAAAACTGCAGTTTTCAGGTAATTTTAAAAGATTCTCCTTTAACTGAAATCATTATTGCGCTCTTGAGCCAAATTGCTACTCTGAAAGTTTTCAAAAATGAGCAATATGAGGAACACATGGAATCCTTTCCTCTATTTTCACAAACTAGATGTTGATTTCTTGTAAGGCTTATGTTGCACTGTGAAAAACTGACTTCTTACAAATGCTTTAACATGGACATAAACCCAGTGCTGTGTTAGACAATGCTGCTGGAAGATTTATCAAGATTTTTGCTTTCTTTCTTAATTCCAGGTATATAAAACAGTTAATGAAGCTGAAAGCTGTTATTAAACCTCTTCATAACTTAGGAATAAAGTATTTTAGAAGGAGGTTGAAAAGAGATAATTAGATATTTGAAAGCCTACTCCAGGGCTAGACCTTACCAGTAAGTTTCAAGCAGTTCTTTGCACAGTGCTGTGGCATAAACAAGCCAGGTTTTCATTACTCAGTCTTGGCCGCTTAATTTGCATCCCTACCAGTGCCCTGGGTGAGGGAATAGAGGGAGATTTTTGTCAGCAGAAAGGTGTTCCAACTTTTGGCAACTTCCAGTGCCAGCAGCAGCACCCCCAGACATGTCCTGCAGTGGGGACAGAGGTGATTGCCTTCTGGGGAGGGGAAGGTGGAGGAAGAGGGTGGTGTTTTAGGGGAGCAGCTTTCCATTAAGGAGTTTCTCTGGAGGAGGCAGCACACAGGGAGGGGATGATGGTTGGTGGAGTCAGTGAGCTGGATGAAGGGGCTCAGCTCTGCAGTTAGCTTGTGGAGGTGCCATGGACCACGAGTTAAAGTCACTCTTCCTTAAATCAAAGGTCTATCTGCCCTCGTGTCCTGACACTGAGATATCAGTGAGTATAAAATACAGAGGCACATCCTGCATAACAGGATACGGGGACATGATATGGACATACACCATTGTGGTGCATGAAGGACAGCCTCTGACTTTCTCACTCTCTCATGTGGTCCAAGAGCTACAGTCATCAAAATGCTTGGCAGGGGATGGATCAAAACAGATGTGCTACATTGTCAGCTTCAAAGACAGTTAACTGCATATATGGGATCGGGCTTTGCTGTCCAGGGCTTTCTGAACAGTCAACTGTGCTGCCATAGCTAAATGCGGTACATAACACAACCCTTTGCACTGCTATTTTAGTGCACGTTATCTTATCTGCATATTTGTTAGGAGGGAAGTGCATGAATATAGGAGTGCTGATTAGTGGGGAGAATTTTATAGAACAATGAAGAGCTGAGGTGACTGACAAACAGATGCCATGAATATTGCATTTGCATGGTGATGATTTATAAGCACCAAAAATTGCACCCGTAGCTCCAAAATCAAGAGATTTTATTTTAAAAACAGGAGGTCATTTTTAGATAATCTGTTGTCTGTTTTATTTAGTTTCTAGGTTTCCACCTTTTAGGTTAAAATGTATGCATTTTTTAAAGCTTCTCTCCCCCCCCCCCTATTTTTTTTTCTTTAGAAGTGCAAGACTACATTCCTGTGAAGTCTCTGTTGACATTCTTGCACAGTCTCTATATTTCATCATCCGGATCCTTCTAAGAGACACTAAATTACAAGGTGCATGAGAAACTCATAATATGAGTTGTCACGGAGTGATGACTTGTTCTTTCATACAGATCAAATGGTCCATCTGAAAAGAAAATAACATATTTCTTTCCTCAAGATTTAACTGGGTAGATTAAGTTGATTTTACAAGAAAAGATGGCATGAAATAACCAGAAAATGTACTGTACACCTTCCTATCTTGCAGTTCAAAAGGAAGGTCTTCCATGTTCTAGGATTGATGATAGGAAGACCCCTTTATGTATCTTCTCCCTGCACACCTGGAATTTCAGCTAACCTTGACATCTTCCTTCCCCATGTACCCCAACTGCCTGTGGCTTGGATGTGCCCCTATCAGTTTATTGGTGTTTCTGTGGTGGAGGCCAAGCCATCAAAGTCACAGAAGGGTTTGGGGGGACAGCACAGACCTCTGGGATTACATCTGCAGAGGTCATCAATTTTTATTTATTTATTTATTTATTTTTTGTGCAAATGACTGAAAAGAAATAAACCCAGCTATGCATCAGGAAGAGCATTTAATCTTGAATGCAAAGGCTCTATCACTCATGGAGCTACTTTTAGTTTTAGGGCTCAGTACTGTGTCAATAAAACTAATGGGAATTCTGTCCTTGCCAGAAAAGAGATCAGGATTTGGCCTTCGAGAGCAACATACTTAATTCTAGTGTGCATCCTGGCTTCAATTTTTAATGAGAAAATGGGAATAAACAGAACAAAAAGTATTCCACAAGTCCCAGATCCTCAATAAATGCAGCATAATGGTAGAGCTAAAATTAATGCCATTTTTTACAATCTGGATAAGAGGGTGAGAGAGTGAGGAGAGTTTGCTACATCACACAATACAGGAGAGCTCCTTTCTTCTTCCTGTTGGTCCCAACATATTGGGTGTCTGAATTTGTACCTGATGAAGCACTGTTATTGCAAGGCAAAGACTGACAGATGTTGGACAGTCATGCTGGGCTGATGTTGTTAGAAATTTTAATTTTGTGTCAAGAAGAGGAAAAGGAACCAAAGGAACTAAATTAAATCTCTGGCACTTCCAGCATAATTTACAACAACAGCAAAACTTTCAGCAAATCAATGCCTATGTGTCGTCCTTTAGGGTACCTGCCCTATTGCTTCCTAAAGTGTAATTCCCTCAGTCCTATGGAGATCTTTTAAAATCAGATTAAATATCTGCCTGGTCCCTTACCATGGTAAATTTTGTAATGAAAGCCACAAATTGATCCCATTAAAAATAAGAGCACTGACAGCTTGTGGCAATGGATTTGGGGCAAGAAGAGGTGTTTAGAGGACCCAAGAGTAGTGAGTCTATCCCTGCCACAGGAGGAGCAATAGGAAGGCAGTACTTATGGGGATCTGCAGAAATGCTCCTCCTGAGGGGTCCCGGAGCCTCCAGCTTCTCCAGGGTGTCCAGCACACACCTCAATGTGTGCTGGACACCCTGGTCTGAATACACCCCCAGCTGAGCCTGGAGGCCACCCTGCAAGCATAGCCCATGAGCTGGATGGGGCTGCAGGACTCTGTGCACCCCTGCAGCTCCAGCGGGCTCCTCTCAATTCCCAGAGCTGCCCCCAGGGCACAGCAAATAGCAGCACTGCAGCACTTCAAGAGCCAGCTATGGGAAAGAGGAGTGGTTCCTAAATATTAAGCTGAACTTGGGTTCCTAGATATGTAACAGAGAAGCCCTGTAATTTATTGTTGTGTTTAGAGGATAAAACATGAGATGCTTTCTGTTTGCTAATAAACCCTTCTTAATGGGCTTAAACTGCAGCAAGGGAGAGGTAAGCTAACCACCAGGAAAAATTTCCAGGGATAGGAAGAGCCAAAGGAGGTGGCAGTTTGGACAAGGAGGCTGCAGCATCCCCTCACTGAGCTTAACAAACATTTTGGGCTCACCTCTGCCAGAAAGAGTTTGGGGAGAGCTGTTTCTCCTGCAGGCAGGACTTGGATTTGATGTCCGCAAGAGCTCTTCCAGCTCAGTTTGATGGGAATGTACTAAGAAGGTGCAGCTGGTGCAGACACCAGCTACCTAAGCTGCTCCAAGGTTTTGTGTCCTCTGCACGTGGCCTCCGGGCTGGGGATGACTGGAAGGTCCTAATGACGGGAGCCAGAATGCCAGGAGCAGGGGCAGCTCTTCCATGAAAAGATAAAACTTAGTGAAATCCGTTTATTTGAAACTTTCCCAAACAGTATAAGCATACTTTCCAAACCACTTCTGGTTTTCTGTTCCAGTAAATTTGCATTAAATACTTCCAAGCTCCCACAGCATCCCCAAAAATGTAGTGGAAAATGTTTAGAATTTAATGTAATATCCCCCAGATTTATAATGTCAACAGGCATCCTGATGGATAAAGTCAGTCAAATGCTTCTATGACTTATAACGGGGTGTTCAGATCAATACTGCCAGTCTGATAAATGCTCTACAGAATGACAGATATTGATCCTGAAACATGGGCTAGCTGATTTTGGAAAACAGCGAATGTGCTGGAATTTAGACCAAATGAAAGCAAACAATGATATTTTAAAAGTGTTTAAACCCCAAATTTTAATTCACCTTCTAAAAGATGCACGTTCGTATTTATTTTTGTCATACAACCTGAGATTTGTGGCCTGCACAAGAAGCCCAAGTCACCTTGCATCTGTCAAATATTTCACGTGTATTTCTGCCACACCTGCACCAAGCATCTACCGTCTCACATGCTTAGGAAATAGCTTCAGGCAGAGGTGGTAAAAGCTGTTCATAGGAATATAACATCCCAAGGCCTATAGGGGTTAAAAGAAACCTTTCCATATATACTTTTCTGAGCATTAGAAGCAAGGCTTTCTGTGCCATGATAACAGCTATGGCAGACAGCTACTGTGAAAACTGCCTTTGGGCAGATGTGCAGGGGGAAGACGCTCCCAGCAGCTCCTGGCTTGTCTTTGTTAATGGGGGACACTTGTGCCATGTCCCTGGGGTGCTGAGCAGTGTGGCACAACCCATATGTGCACAAATATTTGCATTAATAATCCTATTATAAGTACAAATGCCACTCCAGACTTGGACCATGTAGTGCCTGCAGTGTGTAAAAAACAAATACTTGCTCTTGTAGGAAAGGGCTCCTTGTTGTAACACCCTTAGCCACGATGACCTCAGATTTATTTCCCAAGCCACTTCACCATGGCACTGAGGTGGTTTCTGGCATGGAGAGGCAATAGGGTTGCCCACACTGATTGCCCCTTGTCCCACACACCTCTCGCCCTGCCCAGCTTGCTGTCCCTGCAGGGGCAGGGGGTGACCGGCAGCACCAGCGGTGGCTCACAGCCCTGAGACCCATCCCCTGGGCACCAGCCTCCCTTTGACCACAGAGGTAGTTGTGCTCCTCATTGGGGTACCTGAGCTGAGCATCTGCACCTGGGGGGATTGAATTAGAGCCTTAACATCTGAAAAGTGCTTCGTGAGACTGAGCAAAACATGAGGGACAAAAACACAGCAAATCTTGAAACTTTCCTGCTCTGAAAGCCATACCTTCAATGGGAAGGAAAATAAACTTTCAATAATCTCCCTCTATGGCCTTAAGATTTGGGAGATCTTAAAACACAGGTGGGGCTTGCAGCCGTAATCTGGATCCCTGAGGTATTTGGGAACATCACTAATAGCAGCCCGGAGGCAGGCACGCAGGGCTTCCCAGCAAAGCCCTTGCAACAGCTGCTGAATTGGCTGGCAAAGCCCCACTGATGTGACCTTGTTATTAAAACAGAGGGCTTATTTACAGCCTCGTTTGGGTGATCATCATTCCAGGTAGGGCTAAATATAGAGGGTTAGTGAGTAGCCTCTTGCATGTGGGGCATTTCATCATGTAAAAGGTCAGCAGCAAAATAACTGGGTCCTCTCCTCTCTTCTCAGATCTATCTATTCTGCCCCGAACCATGATGTATTGCTCAGAGGTGGTGTCAGTAATGGTTTATTTAATTGACATGAAGAATCCCCTAAGCCAGCCAGGTTTCTGGTGTCTGGTCCTTCATGTGCTGCTCAGGGAGAGGACTTCCCAAGCCAGCAGGCAAATGTTTAGAGGTTAGCCAGATTCACCACAAATGGAGGAATTCACAAGAGGAGGAATTTCCTTTAGTCACCAAGTCAGGGCACCAACTTCTGCAGACACTGCATCATCTCGGCCCATCTATGTAAAAAAATAAGCACACTTCACCTTAGTCATTCCAGGCATGCAAGATGCTGCTGGGTGCCACGTCCTGCCTGAGAACCATTCTGCTCATCACCTGCAAGAGATACACAGGCACCAAAAATTGCACCTTGACCAGGAACCACACTGTGGGGCTGAAGGTCTCCAGAGGTGACGGAGAAGGATTTGTGAAGAAATCTCCCACATATCTGCATCCCCAAATTGTCAAGAAATGTAATTGCTACTGGGAAGCACATAGGATAACACAAAATAAACTCTTCATACAAATGATGTGAATGCAGAACAGTGCTTTGGATAACTCCTGTGGTCAGGAAAGGAGCTTGCAGTGGGCTGTGGCTGTCCTATGTCACTGGTGTGTCACTCGGGAAGGATTGGGTCACTTCTCCCTGCTGTTCAGCCAGGGAGATGCTGTCAGGAGCAGCCCTGGGTATCAGACACCAAGCAAGGCACAGAAGGACGTCTGCAGTGAGCGACTTGAAAGCCAGAAATCATCTTTGCAGACAACTGAAGCAAGTGGCTGTGCATAAACACGCTCACCTCTCCCTGCAGTGCAGCAAAACAAAGCCTCTGCTAAGCCACACATCTGTAGGCTGCAGGCAGCAACCTGCTGCGGAGTTTGTTCCCCATACACTTGCCACCCCACGTCTGGAAATGACAAGACAACGGTGGTGGTGGTGGGACTTCTACCCTCGTCCCAGGCTGTGCATGTGCACATATCTGAAAGTCAGAACTTCCCAAACCATAAAAAAACAGGGTGCTGCAAAGGTTGGAGCCAGGCTTTTCTTCCCCTGCTCATCCCCGTTCTCCCAGATGGCACAAACTCAGCACATCATCTCTTCTTCTCTCCCTCCTGCCCATCACCACAGCTGAAAAATGACCTGTCAGCATGGTGCAGGTACAGAGCTGTTGTCGGCTCAAAGATATACAAGAAAACATGTACATTACTCACTCTGCCCTTTCTGATGGGGCAGCCCATACTCCTTACTTCACTCCTCTCCTGCAGATATTTCCTGTGGGACATCCTTGGCTTTGGCTTGAAGAATCTGAAGGCACCTTTTGTCTGCCACCTCACCACAGAAGCTTGTTTCTGCCTCCATAGCACACAACAAACAACCACCAGATTACCTGAAGTGTGTCAAAACATTTCTGTGACCAAATATTTGTAGTCAGAGGAATGGTTTTAAGCAGGAAGTGCAGCATCAGGCTGTAAGGGCAGAAATGTACAGCTTTATTTAGCAAGACATGCATGGAGGCTATGCGTCAGGGATGGCATTTTTTCTGGAGAAGGATTGCAAGATTCAATTTTGTGATCCAGTGGTATCTACCACGGCATAGTGTTACTGCGTCAACACCACAAGAAATAGAAGTCCTATTTATTTTTGTAGAAATAGGCCAAAATCAGACACCCTCATTTAAAGACCATTATGCAGTCCAGGAAAAGGTGGCAACTTGGCTCTGAATATATTTTCATCTGTACATCTTTCACATCTTTATGCGCTTTTAAAATATAAAACAATGGTTCTTAAAACTGGTTTTGTATTTTTTATTTTCAGAGACATTAACTTTGCTGTGACTTTTTGTAGTCTTGGAGATTTTCTTTTTCTCCAGTTAGTTAGTTAGTTTGTTTGTTTGTTTTGTTTCTTTTTTTTTTATTTCTCCAGCTTTGGGAAGTTTTTTCAAGGCAAATTTGCTACTTTGCTGCACAGAAGCTAAGGCTGCAAACGACCTGCCACATTGCAAAAATGATGTCAAACTGCTTTTCCAAACTTTCTCTCTAGCTTCTCAACTTTTGAGGCAGTTTCAAACTGCCTTTCCTTTTATTAGAAAAGCTGTAATTACTATCTGAGGGCAACCTTTGTTATGACATGAAAAGAAGCACTCCAACTACTGTGCTAAACATTAGATGTTCGGCTGAGTGATAAAACACTATAATCAAGCCCCACATGTGACTGTCTCCTTCAACCAACCTTCGCATATGCAAGCGCTAAAAATTTCAAGTAATATAGTATTTATGAGGGCACAGCACAGGTTTGTGAAATGAATGTCCTATATTTTACGTGTTTTGAAACAGGAAAAGCCAAGTAACCGCTGCTGTGCGTGGTGTTCCCCTCTCCAATAAAACCAGTCCTGGTGGCAACAACATGAACCTCGCTTCTCTGCACATGGGAGGCAGGTGCAAAGGTTTTAGCAGTGGTTTTGGTTCTAAAAGTTGTTCCAAGTCACAAGTTCACGTTGTTCCAAGGAGTAGCATTTACCTGGTCTCACCATTTGTGTGAACTCTGAATGTTTTCAGGTTTGCTGGTGAAGCTGGAGGTGGGATTTTTCCAACCCACATTTGCCCTTCTGAAGCACCGGGGCCTAGCCCAGGTAGACCCTGAGTTCTCTGTAGAGTAAATGCAGGTATCTTTAAGAGAAGATATCACTTGGGGGTTTCTAGGACTAGTTCTGTCAACCTGCTGCTGGGGTAGGTCTCCTCTTTGCCATGCACGGGAAGCATGAAACACAGGTCAATATCCAACCCCTCACCCCCAGCAGAGATGCTCAGTCCAATGCTAGCTCACAACCATCTCCAGGAGCAGCACAGTTAGGAGTCCAATATCTTTCTCCTTTGCAATGCATCACGGAAAGTAGAATATCTTTGTGATGCAGGATTTAGTATAGTTTGCAGCATTCCTACTGCCCCGGTACAGAAATGAGGGAAAACATTGCCATACACGACATTTGTTGGACTTGGAGAAAATGGGTAACCCTCTCTGCAACAGACTGATATTGGTGTGACACTACATAAGACTACTGCAGAGACCAGGCTGTGGTGGTCCCACAGGCAGAGATCAGGAGGGGTCTGATCAGCAAGTTATTGTTTCACCATAAGAAGTGATTTAATAAAAATCAAGCTGTCTTCCTCATTTATCAAATTGAGGAAATCATATCTTCCCCATGCATTTTTGTCTTTGAAAAGACATCAGAAGCTTTCTGGAGCAGACCTATGTCTTTGTTGTATCTTGTGCAGCCAAAACATATCTTCAGTAATACCAAAATAGAACATAATAGGAAGCAACATCCTAGTAACTCTAGGAAACCACACTGTTGATGTTTGACCCGTTTGAAGACAGAAGAGTTCAGGCTCATAAGACCACTTGTTCCACATATTCCATTCAGATTTTCAGATGAACAGAGCTATTTTTATATACATCCTAAAGATTAGGCTACTATCTCCAGTGCTGAACTTTTCGTTATGATTTAAATTATATTGGATTTATATTGTATCGATTTGCTAAACAAATGCACAAATTTAATCGATTCAGAGATCTAAATATAGAAATATTGATTGCTGGGAGGTAGATCACTGATAGTTTGCTTGCAGAAGCCTTTCCTAGCATCACTGCTAAAGACAAGGTTTTCTTTCTCTAGGTTGTTAGTGTGCAGTCGGTTGTCAGTCGATGCAACATGTATGCATGATGCATCTAGTACATGACAGATATTGTCTCTGATCTAAGTTAGCAGTGAGGTGATGATTATTTGTGACTTGCTTAATCACAAAATAAGGAAATGAAAACAACTCAAGACATTTGAGCATTTCAACATTTAATTTTTTTGCTTAATTTCTTAGGACGTGGTATACATGTTTTTAATAATAATTTTTAATTCAGTTTTTAATTACCTTTCCAAAATAAACCTATGTGATTTTTTATAGTATTATTTTCATTCAGAATGTGATATAAAATATGACTTTATTTTAATGAATGTATTTTACCATTGCATATTAATTACACTTATATTTACTCTGGGCATTCAATTTCATCATCCCTTTTTGTCATTATCATCATCCATCCCATCATCAAACTGGAGATAGATAAGAAAGTGTTTTATACTCACAGGTGATTTGCTTTGCATCCATAGCAATATGCAAATGTATATATATACCTATAGTTCATATATATCTATAATTCAGTTAGCTCAGGTCAACTCATAGGCTTGTCCCTGTCCCCAAAATTTGATATTTTCCTTTAGTTCTATTTATTCCATTTTCAAAAGTCTCATGGTTACAATTTCCTGAGTGTATCATTTTTTTGGGGGGGGATATTAATTCAATTCCACAACTGGGTTATTGCAATCAATCATTTTCCAACTGAAGTAAAAAGGCACTGACAACGTGACATCCAGTGTCACTGATTCATATGTGCATATATTAAATTTAATTTATTGGGATAAATAGTTTCCTCTTAATATTGTAATTGCTTAAACATGGCTGCTAAAAGCAGGCAGGGCTGAGACCCTGCATGTTCACAGTATCCAGCAACGGCAAACCCATCACAGTAATCTGGATTCAGGCTTCAGGCACAGCATGGAGCAGGAGCAAAAACCATCAACTCTTTGGCCCCAGAGCTATTCTCCTTCACTTCCATGCACAAAATCCTAATCCCTCCTTTTACAAGAGGCATTGGGAATAAATACAGCGCACAGCAAAAAAATACAGCTTTTGCTGGTGCACATCCTTGGGCTAGGAGTCAAAGCATGGATGCAGTGCTCGGCTCTGTATCATGCCCTCTCCCATTCTGGGAATAGATCGGCAATAAGCAACCTTGCAAATGTTTGTGTTTTTCTGCCCAGGAGTTCGATAGCTGGTGCAGAAAATACAGAGGAAAATACATAATTCCCTACAGAAGGGAGCACAAAATCTAGTCTTCTGCAATGTTTTCAGCAATCAGTCAAGAGTTTCATTTTTTTAAAGCACAAAGCCACTGCCCAGAAAAAAAGGCAAAAACCCCATGCTGGAAAAGGGATAGATAGCTTGTGACTCCATTAGTCTCTGCAGTAATGCCACATGGAGCAGGAATGCTTTGTACTCCCAGGCAAGTTATTCTTTAATGAAGTGGATGGTTGATGACTCCAGAGGATCATTTCTAAGCGGGTTTTTGTTTCCTCTTTCTTTGGTATGCCCCTGGCTGTTCTGCCAGTGAACAGGGACAAGAAGCAGAAAAGTTGGGTTCATTTATACAGCAGTGTGCACCATCTCTCACATCCGTCAGCACTATGCATTGTAAAGATGTCATTACCATTTTTTCTCCTGTTTGCTGATAAAGCACCTTCTTAATTATTATTGATGATTCTTTTCCTGAACCACACATAATGTTTTACAAAATGTATGGGTATTTAAACCAAACTAGCCCTCTTTTTCCCATTGTATGTTTCTAAAGGTGCATGCAGGATGCAATCTACTTTCCAAAAGGATAGAAAAAAACCTCTGCCTTGAGGACCAGAAATGTACAGAAATAAAATGGAAAAACATGCGAAGAGCATTTTTTTGGGCAATTGTATATTGTAGGAAAAACAAACAAACAAACAACCAAACCAAACCAAACAAAACATAAACAAACAAACAAAAACCTCTAATCAGTTTTCAATATTCTGGCTCTCAATTTCATCACATTACTCCTGACTTCATTTTTCTGAGAAGGGATGAAGAGATCTCCATAGCTCTCTTTAAGTCACTCTGTTTCTGTCTTTTATGTTCCTTCTCTGCCTTCCCTCTGCTTTCTGGTCATATTAGTATTTTCTTCTGCTACTGAAAGGACACAACCAACCCATTATAAACTAATAAGCCAAACATGCCTGGAAATGATAGACAAATAAATCTAAATGAGACTCAAGACTAAGATACGGTAAAGGATATTGTCAAAATAATTATGACATGGAAAGAGCTCAGCTGAAGCATCAGAGAAGTATTGCTGAAGACTGCATGCAAAGAAACACTGGCACGATTTTGCAAGGACACGTGGGGTTTGGAGAAGGCACGTTGCCACTCGGACTGCTTGTTTGTAAACAGCAGACAGCAGAGTCATGGAGGTCCAACCAATCTCCTCTGCCAGCCCGTGAGAAAAATGACCTTCTTTGGCATTCCATCACGTTTTTAACATCCAGAAAAAAATAGTCACCGTGGGTCAGATCCACGACGAGTGAATGCAGTATGTGGTAATTCAAGACGGCAGAACTGTGCGGAGCTCTTCTCTGGTGGGAGGTAGTATTTCCACCCTATTTTCACTAGAGAATGGCATAATAAGGTTCTTACTTCTCATTTCTACATGAAAAAGTTTTGATACAAAGGATATAGAGGGGGCTTGGACCAGATGACCTCCAGTGGGGCCTTCCAGCCTCAAACATTCTGTGATTTCCTTCTCTGATTTTTGTGATTTTCTTCTGTGACAGCTAAGTTAAACTGGAAAGTATGTGGCAAGCACAGAGTGTGGGGTTCACATCACCATACTGGCTATCCATGTGTCAGGCATCTAGTTTAAGCTAATAAGCTTTTCCTATATTCAGAGGAAATAAATATGCATCTCTGGATTAATTTAGCTGACTAATTTAGATACATAAATATAGGTATCTTAAAAGAGGGGATCTTCACATACACCAGGTGTTTAAGGTCCTACTGTAATGAGCAGCGAAATACTCAAGCCTCCAAAGAGATCTAGGGGGTGACTCATCGCATCCTAAAGCGGACATGCACATCTGCTCAGTTGAGCATCCCTGGCTGTTTTGACTACAAAACTGCATTCATTTCCCTAAACATAGGTTTTGAGTGCTGTTTGAGATGCCCTGAGGTATCCTCCGGTCCTCAGCAGCTCTTGCAGAAGGGAGCAGACCTCTTTTAGTGCATTTTCTGTGTCTGCCAGGCCCATGGTCTGATGCAACTCTCTTAAACCCCTTCTGACTCCAGTGTTTAGCCACCTGCCCTATCTATGAACACCTACACTTAGAGTAGAGGTGTCTACACGTGGAGCTGAATCCCAGCCTTTGGGCCAAACTCACCCCTTGGTTAGCCAGGGAAGACACTAAGCTGAATGTGTTGTGTTTTGCTGTACGCAGTGATACAAATTATTTAGATTTCTTTACTTCAGTAGGGTCACCTTCAGATGACTTCACCACTTCAGATCTGCTAGCACCTGTGGTCCTGTGTCTACTTGTTAACAGCAATTTTTATGCTTCAGTTACCTTGATTCATATAACATATTGAAAAGCTCCTGTTTCGTATAGAAGTTTGTTATTGACAAACATTTGTTATAAAAATGGAAAACAGCCCCCAGCTAGTCCAACATATTTGTTCAAATGGGAATCTTGATAAAATAGTGACCTGTGCGTGCCTTGACATCTATATAAAGAGGAAAACTATACAATCCATTTCAGGACTTTTCATTTCTGGAAGAAAGATAAGCCCCTGATTTGTATTCTACTTCATCTTCCTTCAAGAACACTCCTTACACTTTTATGAGTTGGAACAAAAAATACATTTAAACAGAAATGGCTCTCCTGCAGGCCCTTGGTTTGATGGAAACTTCAGAAAATGATACAATTGGCACAGTAAAAAATAAAATAAAATCTGAGTTTGGATTAAAGCTTTCATATTCACATCTTCATAGTTTTATTGGGGCTGTGCCTATAAACCAAACTGAGTACTCCAAGTAAGTGGCCATAACTTAGCAAACCTTCGGGGGTTTTATTTTCATTTACTTTACCTTTTTATTGTCAAAAAAAAAGTGTAAAAGCTAAATGTGAAATAGTTCCTAAGAACATATGAAAGTTCTCTGAAGTTCTGCAGCTGAGTGGTGATCACATAAGCTCTTTTGTGTGATAGCTGGGAGTCTCTGACCCTTGCTTCTGAGGGCCACTGTGCGAGACAGACATATGCCATTGCCCAGATGTTATGCTTTACTATTTCCATCTTTTTAATAGACTTCAGTTTCCAAGTTCAGGGAACACTAATTGCAAGCTGTTCTGAACATATGGAGGCTGTTCAGTTTTACAGCAATTCAAAGAATAACAGGAACTCATAATTGGAAGGTCATAAAATACAATAGGCTATTTAGGAGATAAGATGAAAACAAGATAGGTGGATATGCATTTATCACTGACACTTGTACTTGCTGTATCTGATGAATTAGGTTTTAGTATGTTTTAGTTGCAGAAGAATAAAAACATGAGCAAAAACTTTTCCTTCTAGAAGCTGTGAAGTGTTTCTTTGCTGTTCTGGGCTTATTGCTGCAAGAGCCTCAGTTCCCCTGGCTTCGATGGGGTTGCAGTATCTATTTTTCACATCAGGTCTCCCATTCAGCATTGGCAGGCTGGAACTGCAATGCTGTCAGGCAATGTAAATACACCTTGATTTGTAAAACTCAGTCGTATTTGCCTATTTCTAACAAAACGGGCATAGCCTGGTAAAGACAGGAGCAGAGCTACCACTTAGAAACACATCACCCCGCAGCAGGGTACTGGTGCTTATTACCTGTAGCCCAAGAATACTCTTAATTATGTAATTCCTGGCCCTTCATTTTTTTACTCCTAACTGTCCATCAGTCCCAGATCTGGAGCATCATCCGTCACCCCCACCTTCCGTGCATAGAGGTGGATACATCACGCAGCATCCACAGGAACATGCTCGACCCTTTTCTTCTATTTACAGTTTTCCCCTATAATTTATACCTGAATAAAGGAAAGAGGCAGGGATTTATTTATTTTTATTTTTTTTTTCAAATACAATGCAGAACTCATGCATGAAAAAAAAAAGATAAAAATAGGCAGAATTCTCTTGTTTACATCTCTTTAAGATAGGAGCACCTTGGGGATGAGAATTGGGCCAATGCAATTAGACTGAAGAACCTGAAAATGATTTACGTGAAACTTGCCAGGTGAGCTCCTGAAGGGCTTTGATTGCTTATGCCCTTTGTTCTCCCGTTCAGCTGATTCCTCATCCCAAATGCCTGTCGCTGATGCAGAAAGAAGCAGAAATTGCTGCTGGCAGAGCTGGGAGCTCAGGGAGCAATGGTGTGGGGAAGGGCAGAGCTTCCCTGCCAAGCAAGAAGCCTTTGCATAAACTAATCCCCTCCAGGGCTCTTCAGGTGGAATTCCCTTTTCTGCCAGTATGATACTAAATGCCAGCCTAGCTTTTGATCGAGCCAGGTTCAAAGTTTCTTTCAGTCTTCTGAAGCTGTTCCAGCCTCCTTAAGATTTTTTTTTTTTTTAAACTTAATTTTTCTCCCTGTTTACACATTTTAGAACCATGTCTGTGAGCTTTAAGATTTAAGGTTTCTAAAGCACTGGAAAAATAAGATGCGGAAATCTCACATCTCCCTTTCTAGTCGATAGAGAGATGTAGACACTTCTGGAATGTGATTCATCTTAACCTAAAATTAGGCCTCCTAAATAGGACAGCTGAATTGTACCCTGGATTGCCTATTGCTCTCCTTTGACTACAAAGTGAGCCAAAGGCGATGGGCTCAGATGTAGCTGTCGACATAGCAAACATCTAAAGCTAGGTGAGATAAATCCCACTCACAAATTTTGAAGAGTAGTGTACTTGCATAGGCTGAACAATGACTTTTAATAAGAGTACGGAGAATAAAATGGCCACATCTTTCAGCTGTGATTACTGTAATATTGGAGGAAATTTCAGTATGATAGTTAGGATTATACTTTATTCTTTAATAAACTTTCCGGTACATGTAGGAGACCAGTTCACTTTGGGAAATTTATTTGTTGAATCCCATCTTGGTTTTATATTTCCAGGAATAAGATCATGGTTCTCTCAGTTGTATATATGAAGTGTAATCCACAGAATTATTTCTGCTATATTCTTTCAGTCTGCTCTTTGCTCATGAACTGATCTTTTTTCACACTGAAAATTCCATGTTGCTTCCATCAGACGTGGAGCATATATCGTTTTTCTGAATTAGAATGATAAAATAAATAAAACAGTAAGTCTTTTGATATTACACGGTACTTCTAAGTTACAGTAATAACTTGCAGATAACAGCTCATGCTCCATCTTAAGACCTGTGTATTTCTTAAACATTTCTTTATCTTGCAATTAGATTGTGCGAATATTATCATATCACTTAAACAGATTGTTCATCTCGGTGTTAATGCCTTCAATGGACTGCCATAAATTACACTCACTGACATTTTTCCTGTAATTTAGGTATCTGTACATCCAAATAGCGACATTTTATTAGAAGGACATGTGGACGTAAAACTAACATAGTTACATACAGCCTACCCAGAAATGCATGTACAAGTTGACCACAAAGTCTGTGAATCCTGTTAAAAATAAATTATGCAGTTTGCATCCACTAAGATACCTAAACTATGAGATCCAGTTTATCTAACTGCAGACATCTAAAGTGCTACATCTTAAATACCAAAGCAAACCAGTCATCCTAAAAAAAGATCTGATATTTCCTATGCAGTCAGTGGTGAGATGTCTTCAAAGGAAGATCCTGCCTGCCTGGATTTCTGGAGGACTGATTCACTAAGCATCTAAAATGCAGGCATAGATAAGTTATCTAAATTAAGCTTGCTGAATCCCATCACAGGCACCTATTCTTCTTTAAAAATCAGTGTTCCCATGGAGCTTAATGGGAAATTGCTTGTCTTTACAGACATTAGTTTAAGAGTTTAACCCAGGTCCTGAAGGAAATTTGTAGCAGAGCTAGAAGTAGGATCCATCAGGTGCTTTCTTAGGGCTGCCTTCAGTTTCCAGACTTTGGCATCTTCTGCCCAGTGAGGTGCCTGATGATGTCTGAGACCTATGTACGTGCTGGTAGGTGTGACCAAGACACAAGATCTAGGTTCTTCTGGACTGGTCCAAGTGGAGGGGATGATCCTTGGTCATCTCAAAGAACATTAGATGCCTTTATACGAGAAACTGCATTAAGCTCCTAGTTTTAGTGGCAGAATTTGAGAAGCTACAAGCCAAGTATTTCCAGGCTGAAGTGTGTAATGGCTTTATTAGCTGGAAAATGTGGCAGGGCTTTTCTCTTTCCTTCTTGATCAAGTTTTATTCACAATCATTATTTTCACTCCATGCCCCTACTTCCTCAGATCTGTGGTGTTAGTTATTTTGATAATCACATGTAGGAGACTATTGTTCCCTGTTGGAGAATTCCTTTTTCATAAACACCAAAACCAGCAGCCTCCTTCATACCATTCTTACTGGCAAAAGTAACTCTTTGCTACTCAGTCTGATAACTGGATATCTTTATTTAATCTATATTAATGACAAATAACAACAGCACTTTAGAAATAGAGTAATAACCACCTGATTAAGCCAGAGACCTGGAGGATCATGATCTAGTTCTCATCGCTTTCTTAGGTGACCATGACTACTTTCCTTTATCATTGTGGGTGAATCATTTTTATCTTTGTTTCAACTACTGGTAGTAGGTTAAAGTGAGAGGAGAATACCACAGAAATCATAAACTGAAAGGAAATTAAGGTTGTGTTGTGCCCTGCAGATATACCAGCTCATGCAAAATCCTCTTGGTGCCCAGGATAACATAGCTGGGCTGGCCTCAGGCCCTGCAGCTGAGTTGCTTCACATCCAGTGTTGAAGGGATGTGAATCTGTGGTCAGAGCCATCTCTGACCTGTCTGTATCCGACAGGTCTCCCTCGCCTTCCTAGTATAGATAAAGCCTGGGTTTTAAGCCTCTAAACCCTTAAGCCAGGAATATTACCTTGATTTGTTGCAACCAGCTATCTATCAGTGATCAGGTACCAAGAAACAAGAATGTATCTACAGCAGCCAGCCTAGGCTGCAAGGTGCTGAGCTCTTTCCACTCTGCTGAAAGAAGAGCTGAGGTAGCTCAGCACATTACAGGATTAGGTTCTAGTTGCCTAAACCAGAACCATTTTTCTCCCACCTTCCTAGCCCTCTCCAGCTCTGTAGGTATCAGCTATTATCTTTTAATAGCTTTAATAGCACTATTGTTGTTCTTCTTTAGCTAGGTAAGAAAATCTGTAATCCAAGCTGTCTGAAAATTGCCTGATAAAATGTTTGGAGAAAATTGCCACCCACATACTATATTCCTTTGCAGTGTATGTGAGCACTGCCAGCCCTGCTACAAGATGAGAGAACGTGTATTTACAAATGCACATACTTACTCTTAAACACAAATATACTAATTCAGACAGGAAAATTGGGTGGGGGTAATGTTTATATGTGTTTAAAAAAAGCTATCAGGATAGACATGCTAGTCAACTAGCTCTTTAAACATGAGCTCAGCACCTTTGTTTTCCTTCTACCTCTTAGTACTTAGTAAAGTTACAGAAGGAATTAAAGCTATTTAGTTGCATGGAAAGGAATCAGACTCACAGAAGCCAAAGTCTTAATAGCCAATCATGTGAAAGTGAGCATTTAACCTTGTGTTTTGGTAGTCAGTTTAAAAAAAAAAAAAAAAAAAGTAAGAAAAAAAAGTTGTTGACTTAAGTCTGCATAGGAATTGAATGAACAAGACATAGCACAGGTAAACATCCTAGTAAATGGGATCAGAAGAGATCTTATTAAAGGTAAAAGGGGAACGTTCCTGTGTAACTGCTTTCAGTGATTGCTCAACTCTATCTTATACAGCATTTAGCCAAAGACTGCTCATGAATGGGTATTTCATTTCAGTCAGCATACTGTAGGTAACATGTACTTTACATTTTCTGAGAGATTCTGCTTCTAGAGTCTGCCTATGGCAGCTGCTAGACATTTTGTTTTTTCGGCAAATATTCTGGTGATAGCACTCATTGCTGTTCCTCGCAGTCAGCTACACCTCACATTTCTCCGAGATATTAGCTTTGGGAGCTAAATACTCCCTCAGTGCTTGACCCAACTGGACAGGAAAGTCCTGCATTCCTCCTTGACACTGCCAAAGGTGGTAGGATTCGTTTTGAGACAAAGCCACCCAAATTCAGATGTCTACGTGTGTCTTGGACCCGACAGGGTCACTGGTAGGTGTCCAGGAGGTTTATCTTGCTGGTTGCACCACAGACAAAAGGAGAACGCTTCCTAAAGCAAATACTTCCAGCTTTCTATGCCACAGGGAGCTCACGCCTCACATAAACAATAACTCACTGGTGCATCAGATAAATCACTGTGTGTTTTTTTTTCACTCTGTCCAGATAGTTGTGAATTAACCATCTGCTCCTGTTGTATCACCGTAAATATTGTTACTGCATGTAATGACATGGGTTGTTCTAAATTGACAGCAGGAGTCTAGGAAACCAGAAACTGGAACCCAACGGTGAATGTTTTCAAATAAATGATGGGGAAGATCCAGAGAATTTTCTTTGTTAATCTTGAATTTACATGTTGTTTAACTTTTCCTATTTACTCCCGCATTTTAATTGCAATCTCTGCTGGGATTCACTCTTAATTAAACTAAGCAGAGCCTAGAGAACTTATACTGGGAATTTGCACTGGCTATGAATAGTTCTGAATAATTCAAACGATTTTGTGTAATACCTTTGCTGAAATCAGAAATTTGGAATGAAAGTTCTCTTACAGCTCCAAGGAGTGTTAAGATTGGTGACTACATTTTTTGTAGAAGCATTTGTGTGTAAGTAACAGAAAATGGCAGCATGCCTGAGAACCTGAAATGTCCAGGAAAAAAAAATAAAAAAAAATCTGTAACGTAACAGAAGCCCAGGAGGTAAAGCATAGGTACTGCAGCTGAGGCAGCCTGTTAAGATTTTGGGAGCCATCTGGGAGGACAAACAAAGTAACTTTTCATTTTAATGGGAATAGCTAGTCCAAATGCTCCTTGTCTTTGGTTTTTGGCCAGCCCCCAGTATCACTGGAACTGATGCCCAATAAATACAGAGGCACAAAACAGAGCCATAAGGGATGGCTGAATGAAACAGATCCAGCAGTTTGGGTGAGCATCTCAAAAGCCTTCATCAGACTTTGTTATTTGTATCTTGACTGTGAGTCTGATGTGACTGTTTTCATGACATTTGGGCTAAAATCAAAATTTTTAGAGTACAGAAGAGATCAGAAACATTCATCAAGCGGCTGATTTAAAGACTTCAGATAGAGTTTTTTGTTTGTTTGTTTTTCCCCCCAGGCATGTCTTTTGTGATAATAAAAGATATTACCACTGCTTACAAGCCAGCCCGTGGAATAAACTTCTTTCAGATATTTTTTTTTTTCTTTTAAATTTCTGAACAGAACAGTAGTGTGTAGGTCACCAGCGTGAACCTAGCATGTGGGAACTGGAAGTCTGCCATGCACCAAGTAGCATTTCTGCTACTTAAACCATCAGCATTGTAACGAGCTAGCTGACCTTCTCTTACTTTTTGACTACAGACCAGCATGAAGACCTCCTTCCAAAAACAGATGTTTGTTGGTGGATTAAGAGAATCCAATTTGTCAGCAAATGCCCATTGATCCCTTCCTCTGGCCTCCAGAGACTGTAAAAATGGTTCTGGCAGATAAAGCAAGACGACTGGCTACGTTTTTTGCATGGCAATATTGTGGTAAAGTTACAGACAGCTGTCAGCTCCTCTCTGTTCTTGTTTCTTCCATCTTCTGCCTTCCACCATGAGTTTGAACCAGCATCTTTGAACACCTCACTATCATTTGCAAACATGCAACACAAAGCAGGATGCTGAAGCCAAGGGTGAAGCTTTGTAGAAAACCACGGCTTTGGCATGCAGGAGGGCAGGGAGAGCAAGCCTGAGAGAAGAGCTACATCCAGTGCTCTGTGGTCCACTGGAAACACGAGGTAGGAAAGCACCAAAAGGTGATTCTTCCATGACTGAGCCAGAAGAACTCAGCGTATTTAAACCGAGGGCTGCTCTGAGTAGCTGTTACTGTGCTTGACACCAGTCAGGTGTTGTGGTGAGGACGGGGAGCAGGCAGGGGCTCTGCCCAAGTGCTGGGTTTGAGATCAAAGTAGCTGCCCTTAGGAGCAAATCCCAGTTCATGTCAAAAACTAAGGTGTCATCTTCATTGTTTATTTTAGTTGTTTGTTTGTTTGTTCATTTTATTTATTTATTTATTTTGATTGCAGACAGTTTTAATTTCTGGCAATCAAGCAACATTTTCTGGGATTAAAATTTGGTACTACCAACAATTTAGGAAATTAATCTGCTTTAACCATTAATAAATGGAATTTCAGTGACACTGTTCCTCCCCATCTGCAATTACATCAGTGTAAAGAACATTTGCTGTATACAAAGTTCTAATCATACTGGTAACATGCAGCTTTTTATCAGAATTTTATCAGTTTGTGCTCAAACTTGGAGTGGCAGGGGTATATCAGCGTGGCTAAAAAATCCATAATTGGAAAGGATAGTGGTAAAAATATGTGGTGCCAGCTCATAGCACTCTTCTGTGCATCCCCTCAGCTCTAAATCAGCATAAGGGACCAGAGACCATCAAACAGGGAAAGGGATATTTTTTTTTCACTTCTCAGTTCCTACTCTGGCAGAAATTTGCAGTGGAAATTATGTTTTTTGCATGCTGTTGTAAGGACTGGGAGTCCCTGCAGAGGGACAGGTGGACGTGGTATCAGTGGCAGGATGCTCAAAGTTGCTGCTCCAGGAACAAATGCAATCAACACTTTCCCCCTTACTTGCTGTATGCCTCCCAGTCCAAGGCAACCTAAAAGAGATATAATCAACTTTCATGATCTGATAGAGAAATTAAATGAGCATGACATAGCAGCAAAAGGTTATTTAGAAAAGCTTAATCCTTTTTATTTATTTATTTATTTATTTTCAAAACAGCGTTAACATTCAGCTCCTCCCCTAAGAGTGCCTTTCTAATTGCCCTTAACACTGGACATTTAACATCCTTCTCCTAGTGAGGATGTGGTGTATGAAACCCTGTGATGTTTTGGGGGAATTTCCAGTGCTACAGAAATCCTGTCCTAATGTCCTAATGTCAGTGCACCAGCAGATTTCTTCCAAAATGCTGCTAAGACTAGAACACATAATGTAAGCAAATAAATAAAGCAATTACCAAATAAATAGATTTATATTCTTAGGGGAGAAAAACTTTTCAATCTTAATCTGGAAAAAAAGGAAAACTCTTACATTCAAGTTAACATTTCAAGCTACCTGCCAGATATGTAATAGGAAGTGCATGGCTAATTTGAGATAGAATTAAGTTGTTCACTTAATGGTAAGAAGTATACATATCTGGGGAAGGACAAAACATATATTTGTTGTTTTTCACTTAAACAGTAAGGTTATTTATAGATCCCAACAAAAAGCTATTTTGTTTGACTGAAACATCCCACAGCTGACAGTAAATATCAACCCTTGTGCTTTTAAAAAGGAAAAAAAACAACAACTTTTCAAATCTGACAAAAGAAAAATCCTCTCCCTGATGCCCACTGTGCATGGGAAGACAGATGAGGGAGGTGTGGGAGCAGTGTTTATTTTGGTGGTTTCTCCTTCCCTGTGCAGATGTGATGACTTTCCCTGAGAAAGTCCAGGGAAAGCTGAGGGAGAATGGGGACACTCCTGTGAGATGGCTGGATGGGGACAGGTTTGGTGATTTCAGCAGTGGACCTGGATTCCAGGTGTTGACAAAGGACTAGCACAATACTGGGCCAAGCCAAGACTCCTTTCTGCCTCCATCCACCTACTTGCACAAAGAAAATAGAGGTTTCTTTTTCCTTCTGGGGTAGAGGCAGACTCATTCGGTGTGCAGAGCAAATAGGGAAACTTGCGACACAGCAACATTGCATCACAGAACATATACCCTGATGCACATCCTCATGACTGTAGTGACTTGAAAAGCCACTTGAACAGTGGCAAAACACGAGTCCTTGCAGAGTTGGACCCTGCAGAATTGGATTAGCCAGCAAAGGCTACAAGGCTGGCTGCATCCCCAGGGTTACCGTGCTGTCCCAGGTGTAACTGCAGGTGGGTATTTTCATGATCAGCCTCATCACTTTGAATTTGTAACGATTCAATTACTCTAAAATGTGTAGTTTTAGTGCTGGGCTTAGAGATGTTTGCTAATCCACATCTCCTTGACTCCAAAGAGCTACTGGGATCACCCTTACATCTCCCCCTTGTTTTACTACTTGCAGACACACACTCACGTCTTTTATTTGTATGGGAAGAGGTGGGTTTTATTCATCCAAAAATTTTTGCAAGTAACCATGTGGATAAAAGGTATTAGCATATGAACGTACCGTCTCTGCTCTTGATTGCTATTCACTCTTAGTTGCTTCTTGCTCTTTTCTGGAATAATAATAAGTAGGGATAAGGAAAACATTTGAAGGAAACTAGGATCACCTTGCAAGCTGTTTGTGAGCAGGAGAAAAAGAAAAATGACTGCAATACTTTTCCGTGTTCATATTGAGAGAAGTCTTGTCATGAGTTTATGGTAAACACATAAGAGAATGCCACTTTCTTAGTTATTTGAAATATGCAGCAAGTCCAGGTGAATTGCTGTCAGGCTGATTGATACTCTCGTTTTTGTTTATATTCTGTGCTTACAGTCTACCGAATGTTTACTCGACTTTTGAAACACTGAGTTAGAAATTTTGGCAGTATTTGAAAGCCAGCTTAGTATCATCAGTGATTAACCCAACACAGAATTCCTGTGGAATTACTAACAGGATAATTAGTAATTTAAGTAATGACTCATTTAGAGAACAATTTTTTTTTTTTTTCCAGTATGTGTGCAAAAACCACACATCTTATATTTGTAAAAGAAATCATATTTTGACAAAATGTTTGGGTTTAGTCCAAAAAACAGTAAGTGCCAACTTCTCCACTGACAAATTTGGAAAAGAAAAAAAATGGAGGAATTAACAGCAGGATTCAGATCTCCCATTGCTAATAGTCAAAGTGTATGTTGAGGATGCAGATGAAGCTTCAAATACATTTCATGTCTGACACACAATTAAAGTTATTTGAAGTGGTGGACAATTCTGCTCCATGCAAATCAGAACAAAACAAAACAAACAGGAGAAACAAACAACAACAAAACATGCAAGGTGTTTCAAAATATTATAGATTTGTCTTGTATGAGGTATCTCAATTCATTTTTGTGCTCTGGGCTTGCAATTGTACCATGTGCATGCTGTAAATTTTTGGTATTAATATTGCAGTGCTGTGGTTAGAAACCAGTTGTAGTAGGAGCAGAAGAAGGATTTTTTCTAAGATCCCTTTTCTAATTTTCATTACATAGTGACACAAAATATATTATTTTCTATGGTGTTTTACAGACTTTCAGCTGCTTTTGAGATCTCAGTCCACGCGTGGTGAATGGATGAGCTTTGTTACTGTTTGATCAATATAAAGAGCACTTTCATTACACCCCTGGGCTTCCCAAAGGTTTTATTAAGGATGGTCTTTCCTATTGAAAAATGTACACATGGAGAGCAACTGAAGAGGATTCAGATTTAATAAGACGAGAGGGGCTACAAAGAAAATAAAGGCGACAGCCAGTAAATATCCATGTGGAGGATGTTGACTTTTTCTCTTACCCTTAGGCTGAATGTACACAAAATATCTTTTTCTCTTACAAATCCCATCTGTCATTTCTAATTTCTGAGGAAGGGTCTAGCAAAGAAACACAAAGAATGGCATGAGCATTAGAAATACTTGTGTTTTACATTGGAAATAGAACTGTAATTTTTTGGACAGAAGAGGCTGATATTAGAAAACACAGTTCAGTTAAATTGAAAGTTGCCAAAATTTGCAATAAAAACACTTAGTTGAGTTATATCCTCATCTGGAAAGAAACTGTTTCCATAGTGTCATAATGCATTTATCATGGTAGCTAAAATGCTTAGTTTGAACTTGTCATTTCATTTCTTTTTATTTAGAAATTGTATTGCACTAATTGCATTTTATTTATCATAACACAATATTAGCATGATATATTTAGTATAGAAAATATAAATATTTTCATAATGTAAAATTTCAGTGGTGCTAACCTAAAGATTTGATAGTCCTATATTTGGATTTTTCAACATGCCTTTTTTCTTTCTCTTGTATCTCAATGAAATGTCAGAATATCAGAAATTTATAGAAAATACTCAGTTTTCTGTACCAGTCTAGTTAATATTAATTAATGTTAATCAGTCCTGACAAAGTATACTTCAAGAGATGAGTGAAGAAGAAATGCTAAATGGTTGATTACTAAATGGTTTGTCACAAGCTCTGAAACAGAAATGTCAAGCAGACCATGAAGATGGGGAGCAGCGTCCTAGTTCCCCAGCTGTGAGATGTAATGGTTTATTTCTCTGTGTATATACATCAGTATTTTATTGCAAAAATTATAAAACATGTGAGACTTGATTTTGCTTTCAGTACGCCAGTGGAAGACCAATATAAGAGAAGAAACAAGACTTGTAATGATTGTCAATAAATTATTTGGGATATTCATGGTGCTAACATTACTGTATCTGTTCTCAAAGGAATAAAAGGTAAAATCCCTATGATGAGTCATTGTCAATTGCTTTTCAAATCTCATCCTTAAGCTGCAAAGCCCATTTCCAGGTGTAGGTAATTAATTCCCATACCATTTGGATGTGTAAGAACTGATAATTATGCATGCGTGTCACATTTATTGGGATGTTTGCAACTAGCACCTGACTCTGAATGATTGTGTCTGCGTTTATTGCAAACTAAAGGAAATCTGAAGAAATTGATTAGAGATTTGAGATATTTTTTATAAGCCTAGGCAAATGCTGGAGTATTTAACATAATTGGGCTAACATTTCAGATCTGACAAGCAGAAGGCACTACACTTTCTCTCCTGATGTAGGTGGATTTTAGGAAGAAAAAAAAAAAAAAAAAGGATGAATTTCTTCATGGATAGGGTGGTGAAGCATTGGAAGGGGATGCACAGGGAAGTGGTGGAGTCCTCATCTCCAAAAGTATTCAAGAGACGTGTAGACATGGCACTATGAGACAGGGTTTAGTGATGGGACTCAGTAGGTCAGGTTGATGGTGTGACTTAATGATCTTGAAGGTCTTTTCCAAACAGGATGGTTCTATGAAGTGATGTTCACTGTAATCATAAACTTTCTGTTGGGATAGGTAATTTTATGTTCATTCGTAGCATGTGTCCCAGTGATTTGTGGCAAAATGTAACAGTGGAAAGCCTGATCAGGTGGGTCATTGCTCCTCAGCTCTATTAGTTCATAGTCTCACTAACTGTGCACAGAAGCCTAAAGAAAAAACTAGAGGAAGAAAAACTGAGGCCAGAGCATGTGGGAGATGCTTGTCATTAAGAGAAGATGTCCTATCGCTGCTGGTATAGGCAGGGACCCCTTTCTCAAGGTCACCCAAGAGAATTCACTGTAACTACAGAGGGCAGTTGAAATGTTCCCGTCACCAGGACTGGGAGCCCTGACTGTCCTGAGATTAACCACCAGCAATTCGCAGTGAAGCTTAGCAAAAGCAATGAAGTCCTCATTACTCATCCGGACAGAACAATTGAAAATGTCACAGAATGGCAATAAAGAGAAGGCTCAGCAGCAGCTCTCCAGCTCTCTCCATTCATCACTGAACTTCCTTTCATCTCCCTAGCCTTTTTTTTTTTTTTTTTTTTTTTTTTTTTTTGTGAATAGGATATCTTGCATTCTATAATCTCGTCTTTGAGGACACTACGAGCACATACAATGAACTTACATTGTGTGTGTGGCGTTGTTCGAGCAGGCTTGTGACTCTACCCTGAGCAAAGTGAATTAGTATGCAAAATGTCAATACAATGTTAAATTAAACAGCACATAGTAATGAAAGGCATTCATTTTTGGTAAAATAAAATGAAATCTTAACTGAGCAGAACCGATTATTGTATAAAACAGAAAGGATAAAAGGTTTGACTCACCCATTGTCTAGACAAATCACTTAGAAACATGTGGGTTGGCTTTAGAGCCATTCAGATAATATAAAAGCGTATTTGTAATCTGTTTGCCAAATTAAAAGTGTTTTCTGATTTGACTTGTTTGCAAGCTGTGAAGAAATATGATGTGTTGCCAGACAGCTGAAGAAAGTAAACAACAAGTAGCAAGAAAGTAAACAACTTGACCAATGGTCAATAGTAGATCAAAAGCAAAGTCAGAAAATTATTTCTGACACACTATTTGTCCTTCAGAAAATGTAGTTCTGATTGACTTAAAATTCCTTGTAAATTCCAGTTGAATTCAGCAAACTGTTTTGTTCACTAAAGATAAAGAAGACGGGGGAAAATGTAGATGCTGAAATCAGTTTTCCAGGGTAGGTTCACCCAGATATCTGGGCTTTTTCAAAGGCAACAAGTGTAAGCACATGCTCCCCCATGCTTTTCAAAGTAGTCATTAGGCACTATGGGAAACCAAGTGTGATTTTCCTCTTTGTGTGATCTACGATGCAAAGGTTCACTGATTAAAAAACAAACAAACAAACACAAAACAACTTTAATCACCCCACATTTGCATGTTTTAATGCTTCCACTCAGCACAAGCTGTGCAAGCAGGATGCTGGTGAGGTGACACCACCTCCTCCAGACCCAAAGTGCTTTCAGCTGGGACTACGAGCATCATCTCTGTGCTGGTTGCTGACCGAGAGAGTAAGCCTGAAGAGCTTGCACGTGGGGTCTCCTGCAGACAACTGTGCCACCAGCAGCAGGAAAGTGAAGTGCTCCAGGGCATCCTGTAACAGCTCTCAGTCCTGCAGGATTTAATGAAGTAAAACGTTCACAGGACTCCTCCATGGGTACTGCAAGGGTAATTTCATATTTGTGAAGATGTGAACTCTGTCTCTGCTACTGCCTACATACCTTCCTCTTCTGGTGTCCTGTAACACAGTGTGCTCATTGAAAGAAGGAAAATTATAACTATACTCACAAGAGCCTGTGAGAATTGCGGGCTCTGCTGAAACCTGTATTTTCCTCAGTGCTGCAATGTTTTCTAGGATCAATGAAAGTATTTTATTTTTTACTGCTGTTACAGCACACTGATGAAATGTATTCCATTTTTGTTTTTGTTTTTTACCGTTTTCCCTTACAGCTTCTTCACACTAGAAAACACTTTCCTATTTTTCCTGCTCTGTAAGTACACAAATCAGAATGCTTTTGGCTATGTTTGCTGTGAGTTATTTGGTCATATTCCTTATTTTGATTGCCCACAATAAACATATTAGTTCACATAAAAAACCTCTATTGTGAGATGGTGCACGCTAAGCCATTACACATGCTCTCCTTGTGTAGAATTAAGAGCAATAGCTTGGGCAAAGTATTATTAATCACTGCTCAAACTCCTAACGCAGTAAAAGGCAGTGGTGTTGGATTTTTTTAAAGCAATCACATTCAAATAGAAGCATAGTCATCCCTCTCAACCTGTTGCCTAACAGGACTTAGAAACTGACTTTTCATCCTAGCTGCTGAACCAGCAGGCTGCCCATTGCCACCTCCCTCCTTGTCACCACAATCCTGGTCTTTGAGTCAAATACTGTGAAATACACAAGTCAGCAGTGATGGAAGTATGCACCTCTTGGAAAGCCAGCCCAGTCACTTCACCAGTGCCACCACCAAGAGCAGTCTCGCATGCGCCGCAGTAACATTTGCATCTCTTTGAGGGTAGCTGGGATGCCCTTCCTCAGCCTGGCAAGCAGCAACACCAGCACAATACAGGTCTTTTGAGAAATTGTGCAGCACATCATGATAAAAGTCACCAGCAGATTTGCAGAGCCAAGCACTCGTAAACTGGAAGATGCCAAAGGTGAGGTTACGCGTGCAAGTTGTATCCACCTGCCTTGTGAATATTCACTGTGATGTGGCCCATAATTACAGGAGCACACACAATTTTGGGACACTAAATGCCAGAAAAATCCTAGCTTGAGTAATTCTTAATTTTTAAGTCATTGTCTATGCAGCTGTAAGATCAGTCTTGTCACCTACTTTTTCTCTTTGCTGTGTGTATGCAACAACATTCAAAGGGAGATATAATAACTGAGAGCTTTTGATGGCAGCATCTAAGAGCAGAAAGCAGGCTTCCAGTCCTTCCTTAAAGCATGGTGACTGAAAACAAGACACAGTCTTAAAAAGTTTTACAGTCCCTCCAGTTCTCATCCTATTCAAGATTCACCAATATGCTTAATTTGAATGCAGCTGTTAGGTTCTTTCAGTGGAGGCTGCATCTTATTTATTTAAAGCCATTTACATTAAGTCAGAGATTTAGCTTGTCCCCTGAGTGGTCACTTAAAGCAGGTTTAATTGTATGGGAAAATAGACTCATTAAAGTCAAATGGAAAGCAAGACCAATTAAAATTTACAGCAAGCCATTACCCATCTTTTAATAAGGAATTAATTAAAAGATCTGCTAGAACAAATTGGCTGGGTATGTATAAATTTTGTACTTGAAAAAGAACCAGTGTACCTAAGAGAAGGGAAAAGAAACTAGGAAAGGACTTGTTTGATCTGAAGTAATAGTCATGGACAAATGCCGGAGACAGGGACACACAAAGCCAGATGCATAAGGTGAAGTTGTTCTGAGATACCCATCTCAGTTCAGAGGTTTCATAATCTCTTGCTTTTGGCATATCAACCTGAAAGATACATTTTAGGTGTACTAAAACTGTAGAGATTTGTTTTCACCTGCTTTGTATTTGATGGAGCCCTTCTTTTCCCACATCAAGGGGTTGGAAAGACTCATCCATTGCTGGTGATGGACAGGTTTCATGCTGAGGCTCAGGCTCCCTTCATTAGGCTATGGTTATATACACACATATGACCACAAGTGGTCAAGAAAATTTCCTGTTAATGAGTGCCCACATCAACACCTCTTCCCCATGCACCACGGTGCCAGCATCCATGAAAGCAAGTCGCGCACTGTTGTCCTTCAGATGTGGTGGGTACATGTACGGGGTTGGGTTTTGGTGCTACAGGAGTGGTGAAAAGGAAGGCAACACCGTGTTTTTCTTGCTAAAATGGCCAGCTCTATCGCAGAACAATCTGTAAGGATAAAAGAAGATATGATTTGAAAATGGATTTGCTATACTGGTCCCATTTTATTTAGACAATAAAACAGCACATCACATTAGCTGGATTCATTTACCAAAGAGAACACGCTGGATGGTCCAGTGGTGTCTGAGAGTTTGTTTGCTAACTGCTAGAAGCCGCCTTAGATTTGGGAACCCTGAAGAATTTTGAAAGCAGTCTTTCAAGCTCCTCTTATTAAAGCCAGCTGTATTACGGGGATCAGAGTAGCTGCTCCGGATGATCTGCTCTTTCTGAAGCCCAAGAAGATATTGTTCATTGATCCTTTTTCTTCTGGATTATCTGCCTCTCATTTCTGGTAATTGGTGTGAAGCAATTATATGGTGCTTCCCCCACACAGAACCTTATGTTGTCTGCCATCAAAGCAGTGTCTGTGCAGCTGCAAGATTTATCCCCAGAATACCCCAAGGAAAAAAGACTAAGATATTTCCATTCTCTGTTCTTTTGATCTCTGATCGACTTCTCTACGGTATTTTCATGACATGCACTTGTCTTGAGCAACTTCCCGTGGTTTGCATCTATCTATTTAGGTTGGATATCAGTAAGAATTTCTCCATGGAAAGGGTGGCTAGGCATTGGAACAGGCTGCCCAGGGAGGCGGTGGAGTAGCCATCCCTGGAGGTATTTAGGAAAGGCAGATGTGTTGCTTAGAAGCATGGATTAGCAATGGACTTGTAGTGTTAGGTGGTTGGCTGGACTTGATCTTAAAGGTCTTTTCCAACCTAAATTATTCTAGGATTCTACCTGAAAATAAGTTGTGTGTTAGGTGTTGAGGTCTCTTGCTGGATCCACCACAGTTCCAGTCTCGTGGGTGTTTTTTGAAAAACATACAGGATGAAGCAGAAGTGTGTGGTTATATTAAGTAAGAAGGGGTTATATTAAGTAGATGGAGATCACCATCACCATCACCCCAAACCTGCTGTGGACCTGCTGTCCAGCTGAGCATCCTCCTCCTCCCTGAAGGAACCAGTCTGACCCACCACCAAAACTTAACACATCTGCACAGGTTGTTCTCTGAGCCCCACAAAAAAAACAATGTTGAAAGGAGCCACCCCCCTGTTTTTTATCTGGCCTGTAGAAATTCAGTTTCCAGTTCTCACTGTTTCCAGCAGAGGTAGAGCATGGCCTGTCCTGTTTGTCCAGTCCCAATAAATCAGCAGAATTTGGATTTTGAAGCCCTAATAATTGAAGTAAACTGCTCCTAAATGAGTTGCAGGGCATTAATTATCTACTGAAATTATTAGATCAGAGAAGCTCTATTTTCATGGATAAAAAAAAATGAATTAAATTAGTGAAAGATTTTTTTTGCTGCAAATCATTCATTCAGCTGTTGTTTGCTGCCGTGCAATAAATCTGATAAAAAACATTTATCAAGTAAGCTTGTTTCACTCTTTTCAGCTACAAAAACAAAATCTTAATTCATTATGATTTTTCGTGACCCTCTCATTTTAAAATGCAACCAGATCGCTAAAGCTTGACAGTAACGCCGAAAGGTGTAAGGAGCTCTGAAAAGGCGCAAGACAAGGGAGAATAAAGCACAAGGATTTTAGCAGCCGCATAAGTAAAGTCTTTATAAGGACTGATCTGGCATTTCAAAAATAGTTTCTTTCCAACCTTTCAAGAATGTGCTGAGATTTATCATTTGAGAGGAGCTGATTTCACCTTTCAAGCTGAACAATGTGCGTGCTAATCCTGCACAAGTATTTTGTAGGTGTTTGTTCTGCAAAATTATGCTGGTGGTGGGAACACTTTTTGGAAGTGAAGGTGGTGCTTTCTGGGGCAGTCATGCTGGACTGTACCTTGTCTTGTTCTTGCTACCTGGAGAATAGCCAGAAGATCACTGTAATGAATCACTGATCACAGAGAGTAGGTGTCTGAGGCAGTCAGATATCAGGCTGAGAGCCTAAAGAGCCTGTTTTCTTACACTGATGCAGCCTGACAACATTTTGAAGCTGACTATCCCAAATCTTAGCTTTAGTTTGAAAGAGCCAGTAGCCAGGAACCTCATCCACATATTTCCCTGGGGAAGCATATCACTGCTATTGTAGTCTTAAAATGTACAGTGCTAAAATCTAGCTAAACTGTTCATGGAACTGTTTATGGTAGTGGGTAAATAAATCCCATTCCAGTGTACGGTTAGCTGGTAAATATTTATTGCTGAGCCCATAAATAATGGTTTTTTTTTTTTTTTTTTTTTTTTTTTTTTCCCCAGATCTGCTAGGTATTTCTCTTGGCCCAAGAAGCTTGAAAGTCTCATTGAACATATATGAGCCTGGAAAAAAAAAAAATATTTACACCTCAAGTTATACCTCATGTTACTTCTACACTATGTCATACTGTCAGGAGCACCAGAGGTGGCAATGACCTCCAAGGACTAAGAAATGTGGCTCAGGTGCAGGCTGGTAAGTGTTTTCCTGGGACTGTCACTTGAATAAAACATCCAGCCTCTGCTCTTACTGTTCCTGGTCTTCTGTGCTAATCTGCAGCATGGATATGAATGACACAGCCCAGGCATTTGAAGAAGATGATGGAGTTGTGGTTCACACATGTCCTATTCCTCACTGGGTGACTGGCTGTTACATTTACTGTGTGGCTGTAACAGAGCAGCAGGAATCCACTTCCCTTGGGCTTCAGGTTTTGCTCTATAAATTGGTGCATGGAAGTGTGACAGACAGTGAGAAAGGACTTTGCTCCTTTATTTCACAGGTTTCCTGAATTCACCTCTGCCTTCACATGATTTTACTCTCCTCCCTCCTGCGAGAGCTCAGGGACAAGGAAGGTCACTGCAATGTCAGGAAGGGGTTGGGCCAGTGATTTGCCTACATTTCCCCCAGAGCCTGAACTGTTTCCAGGCTGCCGTAAGGTACTGGGGGCTATGTGCATGCTCCATGCCAAGATGAGGTCTTCACATGACTCTCATCAAACCCCATAAGTGGAAATCATAGGATCATTAGATTGGAAAAGACCTCCAAGATCATCAGGTCCAACCATCCCCCTACCACCAATGTCACCACTAACCCATGTCCCCAAGCACCACGTCCAACCTTTCCTTGAACACCCCCAGGGACGGTGACTCCACCACCTCCCTGGGCAACCTGTCCCAATGCCTGACTGCTCTTTCTGAGGAGAATTCTCCTAATTTCCAACCTGAAATGGGGCACTGGTGCCCCCCAGGCTTCCCCTCACTGGGTGGCACGATGACAGTGGGCACGTCACAGCTCCCACCTTTCTCCCAGGATGGACACAAGCCTAGAGAAGCAAAGCTGTCCCTTGGGTTGACACCTCACTATTCCCCTCCACTTACAAGCTTTTCAGAGACCAGTAAATGAGCAAAGGTCAAAACCTACTGAGGCTGACCACTCTGCTGTGGCCAGAAGCAGTTCACTAATCACCTGTGGGGTCTGCAGGATCAGAGCCCTCCAAACTCACTAAAATGAACGGACAGTCAGATTTTAGGACAATAGAAGCAAAGACAAGAGCATGGTGATGGGCCTACCTGCATGTCGAGGTCCAGGGAGCACGTGTCCATCAGATCCTGGATTTGGAGAAAGCAAAAGGAAAGGGGAGTGCTTGCTCTTTTACTCCTGTTTGTTACGTGCTGTATGAGGCACAGAGCACTATTCCTGGTAAGCGGCACTCACCGAGGGGCTGTCACAGGGATTGTAAAGCACTCAGACACCCCTCAGGGCCAGTTGACCACAGATCCAGAAAACACAGCTTAAAACGAGGACACAAACCTTTGGGAAAAGTGTACAGAGTGCACAGAAAGTTTTGCCCTGTTGCTGCAGTGAAAATTTCACGGTCCCTGTTCGGCTCTCAATGGCACAGGTACAAACCTACAGCAACTCAGTGTCCTGACAGGGAATTACTCTAGACTTGCACGAGTCCCGCTGAGAGCAAGATTTATGCTTTGTATTTCTTCCAAAACACCATTTTTTTTTTTTTTTCCTCTGGCTTCTGTCATCAGAAGAAATTGTCTCTCCTGCAGAAGCGCAGCACCACAGCTCTGAATTATTTTAGAGATCCTCAAGCATTGTGTTTGATTTCTAAAAAAAAAAAAAAACTTTAAAAAAAAAATCGTTCAAGTGCACGGCAGCTTAGAAGCACCTCGTTTTACAGCCGGGCAGGCGTATAAATAGCCGGGCTGTGCTTTGTGTGCAGCTGGTGCTTTGCTGGGTTTGGCCAGAAGAGGGTAGGGTTGGGAAAGGAGCTCGCAGCCCTATTGTGTTGGGAAACAGCAACGGGAAAACAAGCCCAAGTTTCTCCTCTGCACACTTGCGCCGGCTGGGTGCGAGAGTCAGCAGACAAACTCTGGAAGACCTTAAAGTAAAAAGAGAGCGGAAAGAGGGAACCCAATTAAAAAGCAGCTTTCTAGGGAAGCCTGTGGCTCCGAAGAGGGAAACAGCAACAGTTTTCTGTGGGCTCACCCCGCCGATGGTCTCCCCGAGAACTGTCAGTCACTTTGCATTAATCAGAGCACAGGATTTATTTCTCGGCCGTGACTTCCAACCTGTGAATAAATAGCACTTTAGAGAGAGAATGGGACCTGAAAAGACTCTCGAGCACTGAGCAGAGGGGTGAGTTTTGCTGAATGGTTTCTTCTCTTTCAAATCTGCTGGAGCTTTCTAACCTCCTGCTTTCAGGCACGGCAGCCCGATGACTTGTCTTTTCACCGCAGCTTGTTGCATACCTCACCAGGCTTTCGTGACAGCAGGTTTGTTTCTCTAGCCTTTCCCACCACGACTCCAGGTCAGCCTGGTAACGTTTGCAACAGAGCTGACCTGGTGCCGATCTGCTTTCATGAGAAATTAAACCCACAAAGCTTTGAAACCAAACAGCGGGCTAAAAATAAGATAAAAATCCAATACAATTAAAATGGCAGGTGACTCTCGGTTTCCAGATGTGGACACTGACGTCTCAGAAAGGAATGAAGAGACGGAGATTGTAGTCAATGTCGGTGGGGTGAGGCAGGTGTTCTACGGAGATAACCTGAATCAGTACCCAGAAACGCGGCTGGCAGAGCTGATCAACTGCTTATCGGGGGGATACGACAGCATATTCTCCCTCTGCGATGACTACGATCCCGGAAAGAGGGAGTTTTACTTTGACAGAGATCCAGATGCTTTCAAATGCATTATCGACGTGTACTACTTTGGGGAAATTCACATGAAGAAAGGAATATGCCCCATCTGCTTCAAGAACGAGATGGAGTTTTGGAAAGTGGATCTGAAATTTTTGGATGACTGCTGCAAAACCCATCTGAGTGAAAAAAAGGAGGAACTGGAGGAAATAGCCCGAAGAGTGCAACTGATTCTGGATGACTTGGGAGTAGATGCCTCCGAAAGTCGCTGGAAAAGATGTCAAAAATACATCTGGAAATTCTTGGAGAAGCCAGAGTCGTCCTACCCGGCTCGAGTGATTGCTGTTCTGTCCTTTCTGTTTATTTTGATCTCCTCCGTCGTGATGTGCGTGGGGACCATCCCAGACATGCAGGTCACAGATGCAGAGGGGAATCGCGTGGAGCACCCGACCCTGGACAGCATAGAGACAGCCTGTATAGGCTGGTTTACCATGGAGTACGTGCTGAGGCTCATCGCCTCGCCAAATAAACTCCACTTCGCTCTGTCCTTCATGAACATAGTCGATGTGCTGGCAATACTCCCTTTCTATGTCAGCCTCACCTTGACCCACCTGGGAGCCAAGCTGATGGAGCTGAGCAACGTCCAGCAGGCTGTCCAGGCGCTGCGCATCATGAGGATCGCGAGGATTTTCAAGCTTGCACGGCACTCCTCGGGGCTCCAGACCCTGACCTATGCTCTGAAACGCAGCTTTAAGGAGCTAGGACTGCTCCTCATGTACTTGGCTGTCGGGATCTTTGTCTTTTCTGCCCTGGGTTATACCATGGAGCAAAGTCATCCCGAAACCTTATTTAAAAGCATCCCTCAGTCATTTTGGTGGGCAATCATTACCATGACCACGGTTGGATACGGAGACATATACCCTAAAACAACACTAGGGAAACTGAATGCTGCCATCAGTTTTCTTTGTGGGGTGATAGCCATTGCCCTTCCCATCCACCCCATCATTAACAACTTTGTCAGGTATTACAACAAACAGAGGGTTTTAGAAACAGCTGCCAAGCACGAGTTGGAGCTGATGGAGCTAAACTCGGCCGAGGGGAAAGCCGCAAGCTCCAAAAGCGAATTTGAGGGTCTTGTGAGGGAGGGCAAGGAGGGTCCCTTTTATAGCAGCCGGCTAAAAGTCTCCCACAGTGACACCTTTATTCATCTCCTGTCAGAAGACAAACACTATAGGACCAGGCTTCAAAGCTGCAAATAAACTGTGAGCTGTTGTCAGCGCTAAGCTCTGGACGGGGACAACCTGACGATCAGCTACGGAAAGGACGCGAGGGATCTGTCAGAGTTGGGAGGGAGCACTGCTTTGCTTTTCCAACGTGAACGCAAATTAACCCCTGGTACCTCCATCAGCAGTTGGTAAGACTTTGCTGTTATTACCCCAAATAAAATAGTAGGGCTCCATTGGAATCAGGCTGCTTTATGATGAATGCATTCTGACAAAAACCATTTGTAACCATTTTAGAGACTGAAAAGTCCTTCCTGGCCGGTAAATATTCAATGATCTGAATGTGCAGCATTGCCAAACCAGAACTCTGTACCTATAACAATAAAGAACATCACACCGAGCGTGTCTTCCAGGCTGTGTTCAATGCCTTTGCAGCTAGGAAATCCATTCCCTAAGAAATTAAAGCAATCTCTCACCCGTAATAGATTCAGTTTTACAGCAAAATGTTACAAGCAGTTTCAGCCTAGAGATATTGAAAGCATGAGCATATACCATGTGCAGAATAAAACAGGAAATGCATCGTTTCATTTTTGTAAAATGTACCTTAGGGTTGACTTTTTGGATGTGTTCCTATTTCTAGAAAAAGAAAGTTATTTTAAACAGTACCTGAAGCTTTTTTTTTTTTTTTTTTTTTTTCAATGATGTAAACCAGAACCCATGTACTTTAAGAAGGAAAAGAAATAAATATTTGTTCTAGCTTAATTACAACATCATAATTTCTGGTTGCAAAGATCTCTCAGGAAGGCCTTATACTCAGGTAAGTTTCAAAACTGTAAGTTAATTTGTAATATTTTCACTTCACTATTAAAGCAAGAGAAGTTTATAGGGGAGTTAAGCTGAGGTACTTCTAAATAAGAAAGTTTAGCTCTTTGAAAGTAAGTGTAGAGATAGTTTCAGTAAAAGTAGTATCATCTACAGCTGATTTATGCTAAAAATATCTGTCCAAATGAGCATATTACTAGGTTATTTAAAAAAAAAACAAAAACAAAAACAAAAAAAAAAAAACACATAACTCAGCATGTCCCACCCCTACAATAACTGTATGGTTCTGTGAATGTTACTTTACAGAGGTAATTGCACTAACTAATCACTGCCATATTAATCAGCATATTAATCAACACCGGTGCATTACTACTACCCATTCCAAAAGCAAGCAGTTTCCACATGTGCCTTCATTGGGCTTGAGTAATGAGTGCAACAAATGGGTGGGCTCTCTACAGGAGAAATGCATTGAAACTAGGAGTTGCACCAGCTTAAAGAGGAGACCCAGCACATAGATGCATTTATGTACATTAAATGTAGGATTCCAGATGATAAGAGGACTAAGGAGGCTGTCCTTACTTGTCCCCTGTTATGCCAAGCAGCCCCTTGTCCAGGTGAAATACAGCATGACCTGGGCAGATCGTGCCTGAGACCTCCACAAAGGTCCTTGGGACCCTTGGGCACATGATGGGGCTGTGGCATCCCTCCCCAGCAGCAAGAGGAGAGGAACAGAGATGCAGGGAGGGCTCTGTACTCTCAGCTGGCACCTGGCTCACCCCTGGGCTCTGTAGAAGGGATACATGTCCACTGGCCATGGATGTCCTCTCCAGTAGAACCATGGGTACAAGGAGAATTGATGGCCCACACAGGGTGCACAGAGAGCCTCTGGCTCTCCTCACCCACCTCCACAACCCCTTTGGAACAGAGGCAGGGCCCCTGAGGCTCTTTTCCTCTCGTGACCTTGCTTCCAAACTGCTCCCGATTATAGGACAATTTCAAGCTTGAGTTTTGAAGCTGGCTTTGTTTTCCCTTCTGTGATTACATGGGGATTATGCAGAGCTGAAAGGCACTCTTTGGGTAGCTCTGGGGATGCCATATCTCGCACAGCAAAAGCGAGGAAGGGTCAGAGCAGTGAGAACAGATGTGTCCTACTGGGAAGGCAGTGGGGCGTGGGGCCAGCAGTGGTCTCCTGCCATGGAAATGCCCCCCTGCATCTCCCAGGCTCAAGTTCCCAGTGCTGCCCCTCACACCCTGAGATGCTCACCTCCGTGGACACCTCCTCTGTGTCCCTGTGCCAGACCTACCATCCCCTTCCCCAATCCCTTTATCATGTCCTTTCTTAAATCCCCCCACCAAGTGATACAGTTCAAAGCAACCCTTTCTGTGCCAGAATCCTCCATCAACCTTTGTCCTGATCTAAATCCTTCTGGTCAGCTGGGACTTGTTTTTGGCTTGCCACCAGTCTCCTGGCTGCCCAGCCGGGACCATAGCTGGCTCTCACCAGAAGGGCACGACCATGCCCCTTGCTCTACTGAGGACTTCCAACACGAGTGTGGTCCTCAGCCACCAAAAATCAACTCGTGGGAAGGGTGTTAGGGATGGAAGAAGAGGAAAAGTAACGGAGCTGTGCCAGTACCAGCCACATGCCTCATTTGTCATGGGGATATTAAATCTTTCTGACTTCTCTCATGACATGCAGAGGGTGGCTGAGAATGAATTAAGTTAGCAAAAGTGCTTTCCTGAGTGAAGAAAGCACTATATAAATGCTAAGTAATATGTTTAGCACTGCAACTACTAAATCCTCACTGTTGTGCTTGGCAGTTTATTTAATGTGATGTTAAATAAGAAATGAACTTCTTTTATCAGAAATAACTTTGGTGCCAAATTTCTCCAATAAGCTATGCCTTTGAGCACATGAGTCTGTTTAAGCATGGGAAAAGCTTTGGGGTGACCTTGATGCCACTCGTGCCCAGGCAGATCCCAAGCCAGGCTCCATGAAGTCTGCTGCATGGGGGTGTGTATTTGTGGGACTTTTTGTGTGCAGGGTGTGACTTGGTAAAACATATATATATGTTTTATATATGTGTGTGAATAAGCAGCACAGATCCGTGCCTGTTTGCCTTGCCCGTGCTGCAGGAGCCCCTGGGGAGATTCAGGCAGTGGGGAACAGGGCAGGCTGGCAGCACATGGGGGACTAACAGGGTCTCTAACACAGCTGTACCCTGCTAGAAGACAGCCAGAGGTTTTCTGGGGATTCAGGGGACTTGCCTCTTGCAGACCAAGAGGCTACCACAAAGCCCTGGCTTTGGAATCGGGGCTGGAGGCCAGGCTCTGCCCCACAGGACAGAGCGAGATAGAGGACATCTGTTTTCACATTGTTTTCAATAATCTGCATCACCCAACAGGGCTGCTCTCCCTTTATTACCAGTTAATCTAAAAAAACAGGACTTCAAAGACTGGAAGGTTTGGGATGGAGTCATGGCAAGCGTTTGTACAGCCCCTGGTACCATCCAAAGGCTCTGGATGAGTCAGGGTCCCCTGTGTCTTAGACATAGGATGCTTTCAAGTGCAAAACTAGGACCAGTCCTGAAGTGTTTTCAAGGGAAAAACTGCACCATGCTTGGTTCAGGAGGCCCCTTCCCTATGGGTGAGGTGGGCAGGGGCTGCACCAGCCCCATCCACCAGCTGCTTTACCAGGTTTGGCTTTTCCCAAATGCTTTATGGACAAGTTGCCCTGTTAAACGATGCAAAGCACTGCAAGGCTCTGGCTCCCAAGGGGTTGCTTAGACCGAGGGTCTAGTTCCTCTTTACTTTAAAAACTACCCTGTGAGTAGCACCCCAGGGCAGAGCAAATTCCCCGCTGTTGCTGCTTACCCCTGGGAGTCACCACCACTGCCTGCAGTTGGCTTAATTACAAGTAAATACAGCTGTAAAGGCCCTGCCTGAGCCAGCCTGAATTCATGCACCAGTTTCAGTGGGAAATTGGGTGCTGGCCTGTTATAGAGCTGCTTTCCTTCCCCTTTTCAGACCCACAGGAGCAGCAGCAACCCCTGCACTGTGCTTCCCCATGTGCATACATGCAGGGCAGCTCTGCAGCACATCCATCCCTCAGGGCAAGCCCTGCCCCTGGGATTTCATCCCCTCCATTTGGGTACAGGGACTGGGACAGCCCTAAGTGCAGAAGAAGTGTTCCTGAACCCCCTGGATCCTTGCTGCTGCCCATGCTCCCCTCATCTTTGGATTCCCAAGTGGGCGAAGGAAATGGGTTCCACTTCCCGTAAGAAATTGGGAGATCTGGAATAAAATGTAACTCTCCAAAAAACCCAGTGAGCAGAAATATTGAGAGAAAGCAGAGCTTCTGTAATTTTAACTGAGGTTAATCCCCTGCTCATATGGTTCACCGTGCAAGGAATTTCAGGCAGCAGTGAGCCATCCTCCCGAGAAGCTGTCCTGCAGGACATTTGCCCTGTGCAGCCATCCTTCTAGAGAACTCTGAACCTTTAACGCAGCCTACAGGGTACAACTGGAATCCCAAAGGACCCATTTTTAGTTCCTAACACTAACTTTAGCCGTAGGTTTGGGATTAGTCCAGAGTCAACAGAGAATAGCTGCCAGCAGAACCTGGTTCAATAGTCCTAATTTAATAAGCCACGCAGGGGCAGATCAGTGGCAACTTCCTGGGCACCACAAAGGGCAGAGCTTAATGGACTGGAAATTGCTTTCAGATCTGTGGGAGAAGGCTGCAGTGACTACTGACACACGGCATTATTCCTCATGTGATGTTTGAGTCTATCTGACAAAAAAATTAAAAAAATTAAAAAATAAAAGGAAGGACCATAACCATCTTTTTTTCAGGCTCAGGCATTCTCTCAATCTATACAGATTTTTTTCAGGAGGAGGTTTGTTGTGAGCCATTTTAATTTCAAATAAATAACCCAAATGCTTACCCAAGGCCGTAGGAAAGAATAGCACACAGGTGGTGAAACAGAGCAGGCAGATGTCCATAAAAGTAAGGGTTCGAAGCTACGCAAAAGCAATTAACCATATGGAAAGACACAAAAAACAACCCCACAACCCTCTTTCAGCCACACCTGCACTGCCAGATGTGCTAAAACAAATGGAGCAGCATCCCCATGTAAATTATGCTGGGAGAAGTGCCTCCTCCCTCCTCCCTGCCAACACAACCACCAGTGCTGTGTCCCCTGGAACACCCCAATATTTCGCACTGACATTGCTACTGCGGATGCTGGGCACAAGCACATGAGAGAACACTTGCTGCCTGACCAAGTTTCTGAGGACCTGTCTGCCTATTTTTTCAAGTAGCAACGTGAGGAATAACTTTTGTACTGACTGGTGCAGACCAAACTTCACCAAAATTTGCAGCAATGGAAAAACAGCATGAGTGTAGACACAGTACAACGTGTATTTAATGCACTTGCTGCAGATGTAGATATTCCTCACTAAAGCAGAAGTTGTTTTCTCGTCCTACAATTATCCATATTAGGCTTGGATTCAGTGGCAGCTCTGCCTGCCTTAGGAGGGTCAGAGGGGGAACGGTGCAGAGGAGCAAGCCAGGCTAATGCAGAAGGCATGCTCACGTAAATTGCTAAGAGGAAAATGAAGATGATGGAAGGGTCTGAGAGCTCCAGGAGAAGCTGTGCCATGTAATTGTTTCTTTTCGGTTGCTTTCATATGTAGATGAGAAAGCTGCCAATGCCTTAAAGCTGCCTTTTGTCTTCCCATGTAAGGGGAGCCTTGAATATCTATTTAACATGCTGAGAGTCAAGTACTACTAAATCATTCTGGTCAGTTAAAGACGTATAATAGGTACAGAAAGGAAGGAAAATCTTAAAAGGAATCTAAGTAGAAGACTGTCTTTAAACATTACATCTCAAAATGAAAAGGAAGACTGAAAGCTATGTTGTATACGGCTACAGAAATAGTTATTTTCAGTGCATCACTTGACTGATTTCAATGGAAATGAGACATACAAATGAAAGCTGACACTAGTGCTTTGTTATTCTTTTTTATTTTATTTTTATTTTTCGATGGGGGTTAAAAATGAAATGTTGTGATTTTCTATACACTCTGTAGCAGGTAATATCTTAATATTTATATATATATATATATATATATATATATAAACAGGTAATATCTTAAAAAATAATATAAAATCTGTATTCATCAGAGCCTGTGCCAGAGTTCACGAGTTCTGTGTTAGAGCTCACAGATTTGTGGAAAGTCAGACCAGCAACCGCTGGAGGAAAGCAGCAAACCGGTTGGCACTGCAAAGAGAAGTTTTAGAAAACATTCTGGCAGGCTGCACCTGCTTTGCTATGCAGGAGACAAACTGCAGCATCAGTTGCTGTAACAGCATTAGGGGGAAATTCCTTATCACTCAGATGCACTCCACTGATCCCAAACAATGTTTCCGCTGTGTTACAGCTACTGGTACTACAAAGTCATCTTTTTGCACTCTTACTAGCATAGTAATGTGCAAGATGCAACAATTTTATGCAATACCTAGCATATGAAGGAACTGCTGTTAAAAAAAAAAAAAAAAAAAGTATATATATATTTTTAAAACTTTTGCAGCAAAAATGATAAATCTCAAGCAGTCACAGTCACATAAATAATGTGTTCATTATGATACATTGATTTTAACTTTTTGTATCGCTGAAGTCTCAGCTTGTCCATTATCAACAAGTGAAGAATTAACCTTTCTCTCTTGGTCTATAATGGATTAATTATCATTAAATACTACGTGCCATGTTGGTTTCTTCCTCTGCTCCATCAAGATTACTCCATAATTGGACAGCTCTTGTCACTGTTACATTTTTCTTTTCTTTCAGCCTCGTTTTTTCTTAGCTTAATTTCAGTCTATTACAGTTCATTATTTTGTTTGAGAAAATTGAAGGGATTCATCTCTCTTGCTGCCCACACCCCTGCACCCTTGCAGATGACCGGTGCCCTCCCACCAGTCACTGTTCCTGCACTGTGCTCATTCACTGGGGCAGGCTTACAACATGGTGATGAGGAAAACACACCAGCTCAAGACTTTATTTCTCTGTGTTACTCACCCACTCCCGAAACACCCCTTTGCATTCAAACAAAACCCTCATTTATATGTGTGATGCCCCAAAGACGCAAGGTCTGGGAGTAGCAGCGCTGCCTGGTTTCGCCAAGCATTTTTGCATGTGTTTAAATTCTGCTCTCTTCAAGAGGGCCGAAACACTCTGATACATTTTGCTGGACACAGATTTCTTTAAACATGGCCTTATGTGCTTTGCCAATCAGAATGTGATCGTGTTAAACCTTACATGGCAAAAAACAGATCTTTCTGAACCTCATCCAAGCAGGCACCAGTGGTTTTCTGCTCCCGGCCACCCATCAGGCGTCAGCACAATGGGACCTTGATTGGTCCCTGCAGGGGCTGCTGCAGTATAAATGAGAATGATTTTCTGCTCATGAATAACAGAGAAAGTGCAGCCCTATTGCTTAGAAGTGAAATGTCTAGAAGGCAGCCTGACCTTTACATCCCCCTGACTTAATTTTTAGAGACATTAGTAAATACACACGTAAGTAATACTATATACAACATTACATATGTATAGCACATATATATAAAGACACCTAATTCCTTCACTATTTATCAGGCAAAATTCAAGCGGAGAGAAGATAAAAGTTGCATCCTCCCCTGGGCTTTCGCCTGGGAACGGCCGCCGGCCAGCTGGCCACCTCGCGCTTGTTTGCAGAGGAACAAATCACACCCTGGCTTGCCAGCAGGTCCTTCTATTTCTACTGGTTGTCACAGTAATAAATCAATTGTTGCTGCTAAACACAGCTCCCATCCAACTCGCGGGGAATCTGTAAACTCTTTGCAGCACAAATGTCAACCAAGTGCCGACTGGGCTTTCAGGCTCAAGTGGCAGTTGTTTGCCAGTTGGTTATTTGCATTGGAACAGCAAATTTCCATTTGCAAAAGCCTTCACCAGTTGGACCCACTCGCCCGTAGGAGCAAATTAATTGCTGCTGTAGGACATCACCCCCGCTGTGACTCACACACACCACATTTGCGCCGCCTTGGCTGGAGAAGCGAGCACCGGTTGCCAGCTGGACTTCATCCTTGCACGCCGGAGCCCTTATCGCCTGCCTCGTGCTGGACCCCACCATCAGAGCTGCTCACAAGGGACCTGAGCAACTCAGAGGTGCGTTCAAGTGAGCTGGGCTGCTGGAACGGGTCTTGGCTCAGCCACACAAGCAACTGTTGCCCAAATACCAGCAGGATCCAAGCACAAGAGACATTGTAAGAGGTGAATAAACCAGCACAGGAGACAACAATATTATTCCCTTGGCTAAGCCTCAGTGATGCCAAAGGTCTATTTTTTTGTTTGTTTGTTTGAGGGGAATACTTTGTTAATCATAAGTTGTTGATATCCACAGTGTGACAGCCTTCAGATCCATGACAAACTTGCAGGTGTCATTGTAAATAACAGTAACAATTGCCTATGCTACTCAAGCCTATCATATAATAACATGTGTCACCTGAAAAGATCATGGCTCTCAGTTTTCATTGACTTTAAAGGGAAAATAATAATATCCTTTTCAATGCGACTCAAAAAGTTGCAATTAGTTGTAAGCAAAGTGGCTGCCGAAATCCCCACTGTGGATAGAGCAGCTCAGTAGGTCCCAAGCAGCAGTGTCACATCCACCAAGGGAAATAAACCATGCTAACTAGATTCCTCTACATTTCTTACTGCTCCAGAGTAAATGAAATTATGGCGATGACAGAAAGGTGGGGGAAAGGAAGATAATTTGCTGGAACGCTCCCTTCTGATGCTTCCTGGCTTAGCTTAGTCATCCAAATTGGTACATTTTGTAGATTAAAAAAAATGGATTTTGAACAGCAAGGTGAGGAAATTATGGAACAATCCAATGCTGCTGCCTTGTGCAGTCTGTAATTAGGAAGTTAGTGCAATGAACTCATCTAAATTCCCAGATTTCCACCTAGTCAACAGTTACATCGATGCAAGTACATGATGTTCTCTGATAATGGTAACTGCAACAAAACACGAAGGATCTGTGTGTACAAGAGGGCACCTCCAGCTACAGCAGCACCCAAGGCAAGGAAAGGACATTGGCAGTAGGCTGCTGGGCTGGGCATGTGCCTTACAGCAAGGTTTTGCCCAAGGACCGCTGCCTGCAGCCCAGTGTGGCAGCTTCTGCTCAGGGAACATAGGAGGGGCTTCCCCAGGCTGCATTATGGATGCATGAGAAAAGGTTCTGCACAAGAAAAGGAGATTGATTCCTCTTGAATATTCAGTAGTCATGTAGGAAGTGTGATGGATATTTGGGGTGAGTGTGTCTGGGTGCAGCTTCATTTCTAAATAGAGATTAAAATGAAAACAGCAATTTTCCTGTTCCATTTGCATGCCTCTACCGATTCTAATGATTTCCCACCCATCCAGCCACTAGCACTGCTTTGATTCAATAGGGAAGCAGCAATTACTTCACTGAAAGATCCCCAGCATTCAGTTGCACCTTGTTCTGATCCAGGTAACACAAGGCACACACCATCCCAGTACACCACTGGCATGAGAGTAGTCTTCCAAATCCTTATTTCATAACAAATATCACTTAATGTAACTCAGATATGAATGAAAAGCACCACTACCATCACCATTTTTAATATTATTTTTACTCTTTTGGTCACAAAATGTTACTAAAGCACTTCAAGGCTTTTCATTGTTCTGTTTTGCTAATCAGTGTCTACCAATGAGCTGGGGAAAAAAAATCAGAAACCACTGTAGCTGGCAGAGACTGCAACACAAATGCAAACACAAATCAAAGTGAATGATTTTCTGGTGAAAACCGATAAAGGCAGAGCAAGAAACAAACGTGTAGCAAATTGGCCTTACTTAACCACCATCCATTTAAACACATTTGGATGCAAGGTTTGCACACAGACTGCTTATGCTTATTGAATGGGAACCTAGATATGTGAGAGGGAAAGGCTCTTAGAGTTGAGATGAGGCAGGACAATTCCCACTGAACACAGTATGTGATGGCTGTTGCAACTGTAATGCTACTAGTTTCTACTACTAGTTTTCACCCTATTAGTTAATAACTAGCAGGGTGGAAAGGTGTCACTACCGTGCTTTGTTTTAGAGACTCAATGACTGATGGACTAAGGGCTGCAGGAATGAATTACAGACTGAAAAAATCTGCCTTAAATTGGAAAAATTAACAGTCTTTTCTTAGCTTCCCCAAGAGAAGGTTTAGAGGTGGATTGATCAAGTACCAGCAGAACAAGGAAGCTTCAGGTAGGTGAGGGCTCTTTAGTGTAACAGACAGAAGCATATAACAAAAAAGAAGTACATGTATACATCTACACCTTTAATGCAGATGCATAAAGTTTTGCAAAGAGGTAACTCACTGCAGCAACAACTTATTTTGAAAGGTCAGGCTTTGCAGTCTGGACTCATGGCTGCATAATATTTCAGAAGACATGGTGATTGAGAAATCAGTCACCCAAATGTTAGTATACAGCGTACCTGAGGTGATGAGGATGTCTCACCTGGCCTGGCACAGAAAGGAGGCACGTTTCCCAAAAGTGCTGCTCTGTACCTGCCAGACCCAAGCAGACATAGGGCATTGCAAGGCTCCTAACTGCCCTCATGTGAATGAAGCTGGTGAATGAGCCTGGTACTGTCACTTGAGCCTACACGCACTTTGGCAGAGCAATAACTTTCAGGTGCCCGATGCATGGGCATCAATTGCCAGCAAAGATCACAATATCATTCATATATGAAAGGACCTACTGAAAACATCTCGTGCAACCTGTCTGCTCAAGAAGGGTCAGTTGGAGTGGGTTGTCCAGCATGATGTCCACATATGATAAGGTGTCTGAGCACCTTGATAGGGTGTCTGAGCACAGGGTGAGGCACTGCATCGTGACTTTTCAGCCTCCTCCCTTAGACTGGGGGCGTCTGGATCTGGCTGCTGGAGCCAGACCTGGAAACCCTGGTCCCAAGTTATTGAGTTATACTCAACATCCACTTCTGAACTCATATATCAAAAGAGGACTCATGCCAGTTATGTCAGTTGGAAATGGGATAAAAATCAGAAATGGGCCATTGATTCTGGCACTGAAACAGGAAGCAGCTAAGGGACCAGATTGATGACCACTCTCCAAAACACAAGCAATGCTCACACAGCTCCTTCCGCCATCACTGCAGCACATAATTCCAACAAAGCCATCACTCCTCTGTGCAGCTCTCCTTCTTGTTCTGCCACCCTGGAGAGCCTGCAGCTATGGAAGCTCAGTCTTTTATGTGAAGGAAGACAGAATTATAAACTGCCCTGTTTTCTCCTACTTTGGAAACCTAAATTCAAGGCTCTTTCCGCAGTGGCTGAAAACTGTGGTTAATGTTTTCCAGCTGGTGAGAGTAGATCAAGCCTTTCAGAAATCACTTGTGTTTTGTTTTTTTTAAACTTATGTTCTGAAAGGAGGCCCAGCTTCCAGTTTTGCATATTGGCTTCTGAATAGTAACGTCTGAATGCTATTTTCATAAACTAACTCAGCACCAAATTTTACAGATACAGTATTTAACGACTGCTTCTAACTTTGCAAGGTCTATTTTTTTCTTAGCTTTCTAACCAAAGTGTTTTCTTGCCTTTCTGATATACATCCAGCATCCTCCAGACAGCTTCTCATACATATTCAAATCTAACAAACAAAAGTCTGGGTAATAATTCTCATGTTATTGCCCTGATTTCAATAGAAGTGAAGATCACTTGATATATCCGATGACTGAGTTGTATCTGGTGACAGACGAAATAACTAAATCATGTGATTTTACAGAATCATCTGGATAAAAACAAAATATTAGCCACCCACAAAACTCAGCGAACAACTGATCAAGCTGATCTCCCAAGCTTATTATTGAAATAAATCTGTGATTTAAATTTGGTGACAAAATATTTGCAAACACTTATTCCATTACTGCATGCTCATATTTTGTCATAAGATGAACCAGATGAAATGCAAGTAATGGTGTAGTTCCATGATGTTCAATGCAACACATATGCATAACATCATGTTCTCTATTCCTCGCTGTGCCCCTGCATGGAAGCGGTGTGACTTCATCTACCATTTATTACAGATGGAGTGGCAGACACAGATTTTACTACTGTCAAAACAGCATTAACACTCAGTAGTACCTGGGTATTAAAATGCCATGAACTTATCCCTCCATCAGACTGCTTGGTATGGTGTTATATTGCAAAAAAAGATACCATCATTGACACGTACCTGGTAAAAACAGGAACATCAAAGCTGCAATGCAGTGACTGAAGGACAAAATGGAGAGACTTCTGGATCCATTTTGCCACCCTGAAAAATTCCCATCCAAAACAAACCATCTCAAACAGCCAGCATACCTGCTGAACCTTTTCAGCTGAGGACAATGAGGAAAGGTAACGTGTGTGAGAGGGAGAGCAATTGCCACTTGGCCTGGCTTGATGGGGACATGAGAGGACACATGGCTGGTTAGTCTGAAAGCAAGGGACAGAACAGGTGGGAGTAGCACAGGTGAGAGATCGGGTTTAGGAGGGTAATAGGGAGCAGAAGAATGAAAAGGACTACAGACAGGACCACTAAAGAAGAGAGGCAAAAGGGAGAGATGTGAGAGACCTTTTCCATTTTTATACCATTTTGTCTTCACACAAAGCTCCATTTTCCAATTTCCTTTGAGTGATGTTAGCTCCCTACGATGAAAGTCTCTTCGGTACTTTTAGCACTGAAAGTCATTTGCTATAGACAAATCCAGCTGGAAAAGTGATGATGTACGTGTGTGTGTATGTGCATACATATGTATTATACAGTCAGCCCTGCATAATTAATCAAAAATATTTCTAAGTACTTTCAGAAAAGTTTGCTACAGCTATAACTGAAGAATCTTTTAGTAAATAGATTTGCTGTTGGGTATAAATATAAACTAACATATTTATATGCTTACCCTTTGTACTTATGGAGATAAAGCAAAATAATTTTTCTTTTAATAGTTATTTTCTGTGTGGTGCTGAAAAGATCCTTCCACATAGCCACAATTTACAATCCAGAGCAACAGGGAAGCTATGAAGTCAACCCAGTAACGAGCTTCAATCTATTCACATTTCCCTCAGAATTAACTTGTCATTACCTTACTTTTTCCACAACCAGCACAGAGCTGACTCACCTAATTAGAGAAAAAACTCCAGCACAGAAAGATATTGAATGTTTCTGAAAATTAATGGCTATGTGTCTTATTCCTTTTATTTCCAGACGGCAATTTTTTATTTTTTATTTTTTTCTGGTGAGCCCTATGGGAAAATTCTCAATGAATCTGAATATATTATTATTTTTTATTACATTTATTTTATTAAATAAAATTATATCATTCTTCTCATCGATGTACTGTTCTTCCTACATGAAACCCAAGGAAACAGCAGCAAGATTGTGGTATGAATCAGAAGAATATTTTTGTGCAGGACATGGTGAAAAATAATCTTTCATTTAAAAATATTTTTAATTCTTTGGGAACTTAGACACTTGGCTTAATTTCTACTGGGTCAGGAATGGCATTGTACAATAGGTACCTTCACTTTAAATCTGCCACCCCTGTGAGACTGCAACTGACCTCTGGCTTCTGATCTTAAACAGTTGAGAAAAGAGTTAATAACTGGTTTTTAAAGACCTGTGGAGTAAATGTAGAGGAACACTGAATCAAAACACAAACCCTATCAGGGAAAGAGATGGAAAATAAAGGGACACTCTTGACAGGCTGCCCTGATAGTTTGACTCTTGCATAGCCCATTTTTCTAGCTTGTAGTGGTCTCTCTGAATCCTCCCAGTTTGGTATTTTCTGCAGTCCCTCTTCCAATGGTAAGATACATAGCTCTTCCATAGATAACTCTTCAGATGCCATTTAGAAATAAAGACAGAGAAGGCATTATCCTTTTCATATATCTTGCTTTCTTGAGGACCTTAAAAAGATACCTCTTTTGCAGAGGAACCTGGAAGTAGCTTTAAATATTCCTGCTCTGCATGCATGCTCGTATACTGTCCTGAGAAGCCTCCAGCTGCTGTTAAACAGAGATACTGAGAGATTCAGCCTCCCTCTAAAGGCCTTTATTGACTTGCCAGAAGCAGGAAGTGATTTCAAAGCCTGTTTTCACGCACCTATTGACTTTCACATTACTCCTTAAAAAGGATTATTGGATGTTCACATAACGAATGATGATGTTATCATTAAAGAATTCATTAATTCTGAAAAAACATCTGCCATCTGTGGAGTTCATCAAATAAACTGAAAAGAAGACATTGTAGGAAAAACAAATATAATATTCTTAATGAAATTCTGAGAAGGAAGCTAATATGAGTAATACTTTTTATGGATTCGTAATAGATCTTGCTTTCTTAAGAGTGCTGAGAAAATTGTTCAATGAATAAAAAGAGGAAGGAATAGTATACAAATGTACACAAACACAAGTTTAAGACCTTGATTCTGCAATTATTTCTGCAGAAGCCTGGGCCTGATAAACAAAGACATTGACCAACAGGGGAAGATCAAGCAGAGTCCACCAGGATGGTGCTGGGCTTGTTCAGCCTGGATGAGGGACAGCATCAGGGGGCTGTACCAGCATCCTACCCCTGGCTCTGGGTGGGTATTGAGGGGCTGCAGCTGGGCTCTTCACGGCAGTGCACAGCATGAGAATAAGAGGCAGAAGCCATAAATTGAAAGAGTTTCCAGCTGCATACAAGGAAAGAAATGTCACCGGGGACCATCAGGCACTGGATCAGGCTGACCGGAGAGCTTGTGTCGTCTCCATCTTCAGAGGGTTTAAGACCCAGCTGGATAAAACCCTGAGCTGCCTGGTCTGATCTCATAGCTGACCCTGCTTGGAGCAGGAGGTTGGTCTAGAGGTAGCAGAAGTTTGTCCTAAAGTGGCTGATTCTGTGATTCCAACACCTCATGTGTACCAGCTTGATCGCCAGCTAGGATTTGTAGAGGCAATCACCGCTGTAAAGATGTTTTATTATCATCCCTTTAAATATGTTTGTCTTTACAATGAAACTTGCCAGTCCACACTCATATATCTAGATGATAAAAATCTAGAGACAACCATAAAACAACTTGGGAAAAAAGCAAGATATTATTTATAGTGCAAAACTAAATCATTGTCCCCTATTTTTTTTTTTACATGAAGAGGTGCAACATGCTGGAAGAGGAATAATGACTACAAACAATTCCTAGCTCCTGCAAGTAGCACGAAAATCCCACACAAATCCATCTGATCTCTGCTGTCGAAGCACTCCCATTCATACTAATCTATTCCAAAAATCACATTACTCTTTCACTGCGCGCATCTCCATTCACACAGGCGGTCGTCCAGAATTATGTTGAGAACATATTGCAGAAGCCCTTCATTTCAGAGCTAAAAAAACATGTGCTAAACCAGACAGACATTTCCAAGCAGAGAACACATGCATGAAGGTTAAACTGCTCCATACACGGCAGAAAATCCATGTTCTTTGCAGGGCTACATCCCTCATCCATTTGCAACCATATACACAGGGTGAAATGCTTCAGGTCATCAGAAAAATGGTTCTTCTTTTGCCTGCAGCAAGAGTATATTGCTCTTTTTAAATAATTCAGGTTTGTTAACAAAAATGCTTATTTATTTTAGCACAAATATGGTTATGAATGTCATTAAAGTAGCACAGTAATGAGCTTGAGCTGACTGCGTATATTACATTTCATGTTCATTATGAAAACTAATGTCAGGTTAAATATATGCCTACACTTGAAATATAGAGCTTTTCCAAGTGAAAAGTATATTGAAAGGAAGTTTAAAGATAAAACATTCTGTTATCCACAGAAGAAAGTCCAATTTGAATTACCGACTAAATTACAGAGACAAGAACCACAGATCCCAGCAGAATCTAGTCAACAAGAAGTTTGCCCTGCTTTTGCCTCAGAATTGGACGGGCACCCACGCTATTTTTTTTCCAACCTCAGTATGGACATGCAATACATTGCTGAAGGCAGAGTGGCTTGAAGAAAATGAAAGAACAGCCCTCCATATAGTAATGAAAGATTAATGCTGGACTGTTTTATTTTTATCAGATTGATTTACACTGATTTTGGAAGAGCTCAAAAACCATAAGAAATTATGGTATACTTGGGAACATTTAGTAGCTGTCTTTCTCATTCTTCTAGTTGGTGTCCAAGCAGAAAAAAAAATCCTGAAAGCAAAATAAAATATTTTATACAAAGTATTATGTTCAACTAACAAAGGAAAAACTAAAATGAAAAAAAGAACAGTAGAGATACCACTTCTGGGATGAACTGATCTTCTTAGGATTGAACAATTTAATACATTTGACTTGTATTTTCTCCTCATGGGTCTGTCATCTTTTTAAATGCTATTAAAACTCTGTCAAAAAGCCTGATAAGACAGTGGCTGTTGTTCAGAAAGAGATGATAAATATCAGGTAGATTAATGAACTGTATGGGAAGCCTCACTCCAGAAATAATGAAGCTCCTAAACTGAACTTTGCCATTTACATCCACATCCTAAATCAACCAAGCATTTAAATGTACCCAGCTCTGACCAATTTACCAGTCAGGGAATCTGTGATACCAGTTCATATATAAATAGAATAACAAAGTTTCAAAGGACATCTCTTTGCCTCTTCCTTCAGAAACATTGAGTATCTAGGAAACAGGATGGTGGCTTTTGGCTTCCTATTAGTCCATAGAATTCCTTAATGAGGTCCACGTAGCCTATTTGTACAAAGGATCGTGTTCAGGTAACAAGTAGGGAGGGGATTTTGTGCACAGTAGGAATATACAGAAGACAGCAAAGCTTCAGTTATAGGTCATGAATAACCTCATGGATCTATAGTCACTCCAGAGCCTGCCAAAAGCAATTGCTTCTGGACTGCTAGAACATCCAAGCCTGTATACTCGGCACCTAAAACTGATAGTTGAGCACCTGGCCCAACGTTATGGCAATCTGAAAATAGAATCATCTGTGTCAATAAGCATCCACTAATATCTCTGGCCATTGATTTCTGCTGTCACGTTAGAACATAATTTATTTCAGTTACTGGATTTTGAAAAAGAATCAAGGAGATAAGGAGATGGTGTTTGGAATAATCATTTGGGTTGACAAGCAGAAACAATCAAAATATTGTAGTTATTCACAATATTCATAGTTAACAGAGGTAATACAATTGACTTTTTAACATACAAATAGAGTAAATACACTTCAATTTTTAATGTGGAACTGAATATACAATATTCAATAGACATTTTTGATTTGCTGCATAATCAGTGATCTCTTGCTCAACTGAGAAACCATTTTATGTATGGTAATGAATTCTTAAAAATATCAGATTTGGGCAAAAAAGAAGCATTCTTAGAATACAATTCACTGGAAAAAAAAATCAAAAGATTAAGGTTGCTGACATGGTGCACTGTATAAACTTGTTCAAAAAACTAACTCAAATAACCTGTGAAATGTTAAAATGTGAGACAACAGAACTTTTTTTTTTTTTTTTTTTTTTTGCCTTTTCATTCTCTTAATTTCCATGAAAGAAATCATCTTCCCATTTTAAACACATTGTCCTACAGCTAATGAGAATTAAGAAAATAATGGGATGAGATTTTCACAATCTCGAGATAAAATTGTATCTTTGCATTGAGTAGCACAATTTTCTTATGCACACATTGTCTTAGTCTATTTTTTCTGCACAAACAATCTTTCCAAAATATCATCTAATTTGATTCCAAATGAAATATTATTCAAGACTTGCTGCTGAAGTAGTTGCAGCATTAATGTGTAAAACTTCTTATTTTAAGATTTTGTTAGAGGTTTCATATTTATTCAAATAACTCCACTAGGAAATATTAAATTCTGAACTGCTGAAATGGTTGAAATTGTGAGGACCTCAAACAGCCTGCTGAACCACTGGAATATTTCTTTTCTCTTCTGTTGCCTTTTGGAGCAAACTCTTAACCCAGTAGCTGAGCTCCTGATCTCACTCCTACCTCCTCTGGTGGCCCACTCTTCATGTGTCCCCTGAGGACAATATCAACCCTAGGTCAGGTCATTTCTCACTTGGGAATTAATACCACAAGTTACTGCATGTTTATTAGATGCATCACCTGCAACAGGTACATAGTATTTGATGGGCTGAACTCAGTGCTAGAGTGCATAAGAGAAAACTCATGCCAGTGTTGATTTTGACGCAATTTCTATATGTCTCAGTTTAATTATTTGCAAAAAGAGAAACAATGGCATCTATCCCATAAGCAAACTGAGATGCTTAAAACATCATGTTTTAAATTCCAGGCTGGATGAAGAAGCAAACTTACAGAACAAAAAAAGACCATGAAGTAAAATCCTACCAAAATTCTGTTTAAATCATTTAAATTTTAATTCTAAAACATTTAGACGTGTTCCCCCAGGCTCCAGAAGACAGGCAGCTTGGTAAAGGAGACAGTGGGAGCAAACCTTTTATGAGAAAGTCTTACCCATTTCTAATACCAATTTTTATTTTTTTTTAATTTAGTTCTGTATTGGGTCTGGCTGGAATGTTAACTTTCCCAGCAGCAGCCCATACAGTGCCGTACTCTGCAGTTGTAGCTGGAACAGCAGTGTTATCACACCAGTGTTGTGTCTGCTGCTGAGCAGCAGTGGCACAGTATTAGGCCTTTCTCTAACCCTCTTAGGGGGTGGGCAAAAGGTGAGAAGAGAAACATCACTAGGGCAGCTGGCCTAAACCAATCAAAGGGATATTCCATACCATGTGATGTCACACTCAGCAATAAAAGGTGGAAACAGGAAGAAGAGGGGAGGGGTGGGCTCTCGTTTGGAAGACGTCGGTCCTCCTCTCAACACCGGCTGCGTGCATTGAGGCCTTGCTTCAAGGACGTGGTCAATCATCGCTCATTTGTGGGAAGTAGAGAGTAATTTCTTTCCTCTGCACTTCCATATAGCCTTCATTTATTTTGTTTGTTTGTTTTCCTCCCTTCTTTTTATTTTCCTTTTTTCCCCTCCCTTTCCCCTTTCCCTTTTTATTTCCCCTTAGTTAAATTGTTAGTTCATGGTAGTCTTTATTTAATTATTATAATTATTTCCCTTTAATTAAACTATCCTTATCTCAACCAGCGAGTTGTTCTTTGCTTTACTTCTCCCCCTCCTCATCTAAAGGAGGGGGAGTGAGAGAGCGGTTGTGGGGTTTAGTTGCCCAGTACGGTAAAACCACCACAAGTTCATTTCCATTCTCTTTAGCTTTCTTGGGCCTTGCAACTCTTATGAACCTACCTGTCTTTTAATTGAACTCAACAATAAAAAGGGGTAAAAATTCTCTTTAAAAATAAAGAGCTAGGTTTACCTTTGAAAAATATTTCCAGTTCATATAATTATATTTACAAATCAATCTTGAGTTTCCTAATGCCATACAAAAGAAGAAAGCAAATTCCTGCAAAATCTGAGTAAATTAATCCTTTACTGGAGAGCTAATAACACTTTCTGCAATTCATATCTCTGTGGTTTCTCTATTTCTGGACTGTTTCAAGGATCCAACCATATCTCAACAAGACTTTGTTTCTAACATCTTTCTACAAGCTGAACCAAACATTTTTTTTCTACTATCAGGAGCAAAATGCATCCAGTAAGACAAGATCAGCTTTTCATGAAAGGTTTCCACTCATACATAAACTAGCTAGGGATGATTTAAAAACCACTGCAAAAGTGATAAAAAATAATTGTGTTTAGACTAGTTTCTTTTTTTTTTTTTTTTCTTTCTTTCTTTTCCTGCATGCCTGTTTAATTCTGCCCTTATTAAAATGGCAGTTTTTGCTATTCTCTCACTTGATGAACAGAGATAATCTGGCACAATTTTCTCATCTGATTCCATCAACATCTACCTCAAAGGCCATGCCCAGCCTGTGGCTGCTCGGCTGGGTGCTGGCAGACAGCTCTCCAGTCCCCAGGCCATGATGTTCTCCAGGAACCTGCTGCTTTGGGTGGCAGTAGAGGCAGTGTCTGGGCTGCACACTGCAGCACGGCCACTGAGTACGTACTCTCACTCTTGGCAATGTTCATAAGCATGTAAGCAAGAAAAGCTTTGCAGCCAGGCCTTGACAGATCCCAGAGTCCAACTCTGAAAGCACCAGCAAGTCCACAGTGCCCCAAAGCCATTCCAGAGACCAGAGTTATTTAAACGCAAGGAAGAGATCACTTTGCTCCTGCCCAAAATTGCAAACCATCAGCAGGACAATTATGCTGCTGATGGTCTGGCAGATGTATCTGATCCCCTTCCCTGGCTGACCGCGTGCGAGCTGCTGGCAGCAGGCAGCCTGGCTGCACGTCAAGCAGGTGCAAGATGTGAAGGGATGGAAAAACAAGTGATGCTGCCTACAAAAATAACTACAGCTTTCGTATGTCTAGTGCCGGCTCAGGGTTGAGCTGCACACTGCACAGCAATGATTTTAAGGTCGTGGTAACAGGTTTATGAGGGTGTGCTTCACAGACTCGCTCTGGGCAATAGGTCATAGTAGCTCTGTGAACAAAGTAGCTCTGTGAAAAAAAAAATAAAATAAAACCAGCAAAGACAGAGAAACAGTCTATACTGCATCATAGAATTACAGAATGATTTAGGTTGAAAAGACCCTTAGGATCATAACACTGTAAAGCAGATGCCATAAAGCAGACAGAACGTTAGGGGTCTGCGTTCATTTCCTTCAGATTACAGTGAAATACAAAGATAAGGCTTGGTTTCATGGTGACTGTGTCTGGCTGGAGCTGTACCAGCTAACTGATGTGTTTACTTTAGAGTGATGTGGTCTAGGTTCCCTTCCCAGAGACGCTTTTCCCATTACTGTTTTATATGCATACCAGAGGAGTGCTGTGAAACATCACCAAGAAAGGATACACACACTGCCAAAAAAAAAAAAAAAAAGTGCAACCAACATAACAAAAGCAGTTCTTTGCCAGTGTTGTCCCCAAATACTGAGCCAAAGCTGATTAAACTGTGTGACAAACATGCAAGATACACAAGGTCACTTGTAAGAGGACTAATTCTGCACCCCCTTCCTGCAGGTGGTCACAGTTTCACACTGCTTATGTAGCACAAAATTTACTTCTGAGGCTTCAGTTTCACAAATCTGGATTAGGGAGGACAAGTGGAAATGGCCAGCTAGTTCCTTGCTCTGGGAATCAGGGCTGGGTGTCCTCACTGGTATGCAAAACCAGGTGTTCTCTCACAAGGTTGGACTAGAAGAGCAAATTGCCCAGGCTCATGTTTAGCCCACACATCCACAGGAATACGAATTGATACCCAGAGCATCTAACTCTAGCTTTGAAGGCCAGAGGAAGTTTGGCTACAGGTGTATCCTGGGCTGGGGGAGCCGGGGAGGCAGGGGAAACAGGTCAAGTGATAACATCGAGAGAAATTCCCTCTTGGTTCATCTCCCATTCTTCTCTGTTCAGAATCACAGCATGCTCAGCTGGATCTTTCCAGCCCAGAGCAACAAACCTAATTTATAATGTTCTTAATTGCTTTTCTTTTTCTTCTCCCCCAGCTGGCAGATGGACTTGTACCATAGCAGAAATGCTTTGTGTTGTGCTTGCAGGAATGATAATAGAGCCAACACAATGACTCCAGTTCCTGATCTCCACAAAGAAAATTCAGGAAGCAGCATTTGGTCTTTATTTATTTATTTTCAGTCTCAGCTCTTGTCTGAGCTCAGAAATAATTTCTGTCACTTTTTGTTTGCTTTTATTATATGGAGTTCTGAATTCTGTCTCTTAATTGCCACGAAGAATGGCTTTTGGAAACGAGCCAAGCTTTCTGCTTTGCTAAAGATATAGGAAGGCGAAGAATGCTGTGGGACAGCGCATGGCAAAGCATGCTCTCTCAATAGTTAGGGATAAAAGATTATATCGCATATATCAACCAAGAAATGCATAAACCTGGGGCTGGGTATAATGAAGATTTTGATTGAAATTGCCTACTTTTAGAGGTAAGACAAAGATTCGATGCAAAGCAGAGACACCATCAGATTCAGCTTCATATGCAATAGCAAACAAGGTTCACAACAATTCTAACATCTGTAGAATCAGCATGAGTCTTTTCTGCCTTCTTGTCATTGTGCTGGGTTATGGACAAGCATTTCAGAGCCCTGTTTGTGCCCAGCTCCTGGGGTGAACCTGCCATCATACTTTTGGGTATATATTCCTGTCCCTCTGAAAAGGCTGTCTGACCAAGGGATATGAGCTACATTCAAAATCAAGTTTAAAAAGCTTCAAAGAATGCAAAATCTGAAGACATCGTCCTGGTGACCTGTTATGTATTGGTGTGTTACCCTTCTAAGGAAAAAGATGAGCAGAATTTACTTTGTGTGGTTTTCATATGAACCTTTTTGAACTGACTACCATTCCAGATGAGAAGTCAGGCTCAATAGCCCCTTCTGATAGAAAATATCATTAAATTCTAATTATTATTTAATGATTTATATAAAAATGTTATTTTTGAAGTAATTTCAATATTGCATAGTTGTATCCTTCTCAAACATTATGCTGTAGAAGAAAAAAAAAAAAACACAACAACACTTTTTTCCTTTATAACCCTTAAAGTTTAAAGGCTGCATGTAGAAAAACAGTGCACAAATGCATGAAAAGTTTGGCTTCTCCTTGCAGAAGGGGACTCAATAAAATTGCTATTTCCACCAGGGTGAGTCTGATATTATCATTATTTGCTTTTTCACTGAGCGGTCTGATGAGGAGACAATCGCAGCAGGTAACAGACAGTGCTATGGCGCGCCCCAAAGAAGGCTGTGAGAGAACATGGAAAGAGTTCAGGCAGTGTATGTGCTAAATAACATTAATTTAAATACAATTTTTGTGTGGGGAAACCAAAACCAAAACAGGCTCTGTCCAGTTCAGCCTCTGTGCAATGCGATGCAGCTGACCTCTGTTGTGTTTAAGGATCGAGCCAGCTATGGGTTTCAGTGCCCTCCCAAGGAAGAGCACAGTGCCACGTCCCCATGGGGAATGCAGTGGCACCAACCCATCCGTGGAGACCTCAGTGGACCAAGGAATCAGCCCCACAGGGATCTTCTGCTTTTCAAAGACAGCATGAAATCACCAGCCTGCCTTTAGGGCCATCAGCGTCTTACAAGCTCTGGGTTATTAAATTTTGTAGGCAGACTTTCCTTAATACATCCAGTTAATTATGTAAATCCCAAGGCTTTTGTATGGCTGGATTCTCAATTAGACAAACTGCAAGTGCCTGTATGGATCAGAAGAGCCAGAGTTCAGTTTGTATCACCATAGATGGAAGTGTCAGATTCAAAGTTCACACCCAGATCTGCTATTAAGAAATGTCAGGGTATTTCATGTGTGAGTGGATTTTGTTTTTAACCATCCATCACCTCCTGGATGAAAATGTGCCTCTTCTTTATTTACTTTGCTCATACATTATTTGCGGGCACCAATTAATCTCTTGGTGAGAGAGATTTCTCACTAACTCAAGTAAACGTAGACAGAAATGTTCCTCTTGATTCATAAGGGTAATCTGGTTTTGCTTCTCTCTTCTTCTGTGCTTCAGCCTCTTCCATGCAAGTTTGTGCTTTTTGAACTTCCATGCAAATACACACAGAATATAGAAAAAAAATAATATAAACCAAACCAAACCAAAATAAAAATAAATCATTTTTTTCTTGGTTGTGTTCTCCTGCCTACTATAGTCAGGAACAAAGGTGTTGCTAATGAGAGGGTTAAAGAGCAATTTCCCAGAGCCCATGCCTCCTGGCAGGCAGGGCAAAGAAGGCATCATGGATCTGTCTTCACTGCCACGTTGTACAAACTTACACGGGCTGCTTCCTGTAACAGCCCTGTATCCTAGATATCTAGAGCCAGCAAACTTTCCCTCCATGGGCAATGGTGAGGAAAAACTCCTGCTCCTCTGAGCTCACACACTTTCATGTGTCCTCTGCAACTCATAGGCCAGTTCCTGCCAGAGCCAAACAGAGGCAAGTCTGTCAGACTACATTCTTCAGCAGTGGAAGGGTTGGCTTTATTCACTGCCAAGCTGGGAGCATCTCAGGGAAAGAGTACTTGAAGCTACAGTTAGCCATTCACATTAATGGACATTACAGCATTGCAAAGGCCCTTATGTTGCTCAGGGATGGGATCAGGCAGTAGGCTCTAAAAAGAGAAAAAGAAAACAATCTCATGAATATCACAAAATTAATCAAAGTATTCAAACATCAAATACAAATCTTGCAGCTGAAGAAGACTCATTTGTGAGACTAATTTGTAAGACTTTTTGTGAATACTGATCCTAGCACCATCGTTTCACACCTCAAGTACAGTTTGCACTCTTTTCTTGGCATTTTGTCATAGCTTTATCTCAGATCACATTTTTCTTGTAGTAATAAATGCTCTCTCTTCCTACTGGAGTAGTTAAGTGGTTTAAATTCTGCTACAGGACAGCAAACATAGTCTAAAGTCCACCTTTCCCTAATAGTTAGCTAATGGGCAGAATTATTTCTCCAGTTTTATTGTACGATGGAGGAGTTATTTTATGCAGTGTGACCCATAAGCAATGCTGTCTAACCCTTATGGCATGCAAGCTTTTTCCCATTCTAGTGGCTAGGAACTTGCCATTATTAATTTTTATATAGTAGTAATTCCCTCCATGTTTCCCTAATCAAATCATCCTACTAATTTTTCTTCCAAACTTTTTAAGTAAAGTACTCGGAGTTTCCTCTGTAATTCACAGCATTTCCATCTCCCATGAGGACCAATGCACACACAGGCACCTACTGCTGCTCAAGGCATTTGTCTCACGCAACACTGCATACAAAGAGAAATCTCCTGTGTCGTCCAAGAACACTCCTCTGCAGCACAGAAGGCAGTAACACAGAATCATAGAAAATTAGGTTGGAAAAGACCTTTAGGGTCATCAAGGCCTTCAGGGTCATCAAGTCCAACCATCCACCTAACCTAAAGACTAAACCATGTTCCTTAGTGCCATGTCCACATGTCTCTTAAATACATCCAGGTGTGGGGACTAACGCTTGACCCTTCTAATGCTTGACCACCTTCTCCATGAAGAAATTCTTCTTAATGACCAATCCAAACCTCCCCTGACACAACTTGAGACTGTTTCCTTGGGATCTACCACTTGCCACCTGAGAAAAGAGACCGGGAAAATTTCTGCTCCTTGTTACCTAAAAATTCAGAGTGATATTGAATATTCATAATTGAATGTATTTTGTTATGATGTGAAGAGCTTATTGGCTAGCATCTCTGTCTTATAAATTTATTCTCAGCTCCCCCAGGAATAAGAGACGTGAAAGCACTTGTTAACAAGAGCTCTTATTCTAAACAGAGTTTCAGTCAAGCCAGTTATCAACTCACTTCCAGTGTTGGTTTCATTAAACAAACACTAGGTTACAAAAGCTGTCTTTATGACTCTTTCCAGCAAGCAGAAATCTGAAGTAACATTTTGAAATAAATCACAAGAGGCAACACGAATGAGACATGGGGAAAAAGTAAACATATACCACAGAAAGAATGGTAACTCCATCCTGCCCTCATGATAAAAACATGAGGAAAAAAGACTTTAAGCTCTTAACTAGGCTGTCATGTTGATGTAGACAGAGTGAGGCAAATGTCATAACATTTTTGCAAAGCGCTCTACATTAATTGACAAACAAGATGTTCCATTTCTCCACTATATTCAGAGGCTTATTGTTCAAAAAAATAATTGAAAATGACAAAACCTATTAGTAAAAATTACTTGAATACTTCTATTTATTTTATTATTTTTTTTCTGGCTCCATATTCTGTCTCCCCCTTAGGAGAATTCAAGGTCTACAAAACCCCTGGCAGCAAGGCAATTTTTTTTGTCACCCTCTCCACTTGGAGGTGATTATTTGGGGAAATATAATTAGAGGTTTTGCATACAAACAGCAGAAATACACGACTGAAAAATTAAATCTGGAAATTTTAGGGGAAGGAATGTTTGCTGAAAATTTTGTGCACTCAATTCAGCCATCAAAAAGGTGTCAAAACGGACTTCTCTCTTTCATCTGGAACAGGATGGAAGAGACACACCATGACTGTATCTTCAGAAGGTCCAAAAGCAGAAATGCACAAATGAGAAAGGAAAACAAAAGAAAACCTGACTAAATAATGGCTCATGATCAAGCCTTAAAAATTAGTTTTGTCTCATGGAAGCATAGACTATAGCAAAAATTAATGGGTAGGCTGGAAGCAAATGCAGCTAGCACTTTTAATCTGCTCATTACATTTAGATACTCTATGCCACGAAAAGCATGCCAGGAGGAGCTGCCCCTTTCAAATCCTACTTTGTTTGTTTTTTTTTCACTGGTGCTGCTGTACACAAAGTACTTTTTTTTCTTTTTTAATTATTATTATTATTTTTCACTGTGCATCCATTTAATGCCTTGTGTAATGGCCAGAGCCAGGCACAGTTCCTGGGCTCTTCCGCACTGCAAATTGTAAACAGCTTTCCAAAGAAATGTGCAGAAATTTTCTCCCATCTTCCAATATGTGCATTGAGTAAATGATTTCTTACAGATTTGTAACCAACATCCAGCAGGCAGTGAAAGTGGAGAACATCTGGGAATCATGCAATAAAGCTGAGACTCCTCTCCTTTACCTTTCTGATCCTTAACAAGCACTTCCAGGCACCTTTGCCATCTGCAGAGACTGGAGAGCAGCAAGGGACCTTGCCCTCTATACAGACAAAAAGGGCAGCATAGGCTAACAGCTTGGTAAAGGCAGGTAAATCTAAATGTATGGAGGTATGGATTTTACCAAAAAGTGGAGGTGAACATTATCCTCCCCTGTAAATGAGAAGACTCCAGCAGCACTACTCCATGTGTGCTGCAAACAGTCCAAGAACGGAATTGGTTCACTAGCATAGAAGTTTGATTTCTTATCTTCTATAGAAAGAGTTTCTTACTTAACAGTTATGTCCCCAGCACTCATGGTTCATTAATGTTCAATTTAACTGAGATTTTAGATAAACTGTTTTTTTCCTGCATATGCCTTGTAACATTATCAATATACATTTACAGTGTTCCCCTAGCATCATGTAAGTATAAAACATTTGAGTTTGCATAACAGACAGCTGAATCTTAGCTGAAGCTAAAAACAGACAGTGCTTTCAGCATCAGCAACTGCTCCTTGAGTTCAGAAAGGTGCTTCAAACCAGTCACACCAACTGTGCAATCCATCACACATATTGAAGTAGTTCAATATATATTGTACGAAGTAGCTGGAGATCTAGATATGGCTTGTTTATTCTGATGTGTACAGGGAATTAGGAGGGGGAACTTGTAATTTTAAAACATTTATTCTGTTGTTAACAGAAATAACGAAGCCTACTTCACTGCGGAGTTGTAAAGAAAAGAAACCTAATGGAGTCTTTCCTTTTGTGATCATTAAATCTGCATGATTGGCCAGCCATATTATTGAATAACAGCCAAAACGTGGAGATGCCTGGAGACAGACCGAGCTGAACATCTATTGCACTAACTACTATAAATGTAAACAAACAACATTGCCCACACCAGAAAGCTTACAGTCCACAAGAAGGGCATGAAGACAGCTGAGACAAACAGGAGGCTGTCACTTCCAGTACAGGTCCTTCCAGAGTTTTGTTTCTTTGCAGGTAATCTAGGATCCAGTCCTAAATCCACAAAGTCAATAAAATACTCCCATTGACTACAGAAGGCTTTCTGCCAACCTCAAAATAAAAGAACAAATAAATAAAATGTCAAGATTCCCTTTCTACCTATTCTGTAAAGCCTGCTTTAATGTCATCCTAAGGAGAAAAAGTCGTTTTCATTTTATTAAAAAAGTATATCAAAGCAATAATAAGTAGTTTGATCCTAGTATGAAAGAACATTTTACTTCTTTTTTTTATTAAATAATCCCTTTCAGTTAATAATGATCTTGTTTTCAAAGTATGGAACATGAAATTCTCTGTGTGACCATTCCATATACCAATAGTAAGTTGTTTTTTCTTTTTTTTTTTTTCTCTCTCTCTCTTTTTTTTTTTTTTTTTTTTTTTTTTTTTCTGCAGGGACAATAAATTGGAGCCTTTCATCAACTACCATTTATCTCCTCTTTTTATGAGACTGCAAGCAAGCAATTATCAGTGAAGTTCAATGATCAAGGCTCTGTATGAATCTTCAGTACAAACTAATCCTGACTAATTAATCTGACAAAATACATGATTTAACATTCTCCTGAATGCCAGTAGTTCTTTCTCAATCATTCACTCTTATATTAGAATTTCATCTATCCTCCATGGTTTCTGTTTTAAATCACACATGATAGAACAGTTTTTACCTGGGAATTTCAAGACGATTGCAAATATTGCTTAAGGTACACATAGACAAAGCAAATTTGTTATTGCTATAGATTTATACTGTTTCATGAGTAGTCAACAAGTTTCAGCTAGTATCTGTAGGAAATTTGGTGCAGATAAGTAAAGTACATGCTTAGGGGATGCAACGGATGGAACTGAATTGCTATAGGTCTGTCACAACCATGAGGAAATTCTCCCCAACCTATTTTTGTGTGGAGTAGAGAGAAAAAATGCATCTGGTACAGATGTTTTACATCTTGATTTTATTAAATTGCTATTTGTTTTGGCTATGTTCTATTTTAAACTGTTTTTAAAATATTTTACATTTCCCCTATTCATATTGCTGTCTTAATTTCCTGAACTCCCCTGAGACACACATACAAGGCTGGAAGGAGCTCAGATGCACATGCTTTTAGTGACTATATTAAACCTGGTTCTTCATTGCCACAGTTGGTCACAAAACTTGATGTGCCTTCTTTGACTCCTGGAGACATGAGTGAGCCTCAGAAGCCCACGCCGTAGCCTGGGGAAGGAGCCATCAAACTACCTGACCAATTCTTCATTGAGGGACCAAATTTAAATAAACAAACAAACAGAAACCAAAAGATGTTTTAAATATTAAAGACGTGTAGCTGTGCCAAAGCCTAGAGGTGTTTCAGAATCATTCTCCCACTGAGGTCTGAGTGCTTCTGGGTGCTGGCAGGGGCACTCCATTGCTTCCCCTGTATACTCCTCAATAAGCATGTGAGTAGTCTGTCATATTGAAAAGTCTTCAAGACCCATACAGAAAACTGGCAAAACACTACTCCAACTTGTAATTAAATGGATACAAAGAGGTACGGTCCATCCCACTAATGTTTCTGATGCAAGCAGGCAGGCACCTCAACACTTTCCCTTGTTGGAGTTGGGATCTGGACAAGCTTGTAAATGGTACCCAGAGCTCGAGCCCTTTACATCTCCCTATCAGCCAGAGAAAGCTCTATAAATTGGCAGAGAAGCAAGCCCACTAAACAGGCACTACCAAATCATTGCCCTTTCTACCAGCACTGTTCAGGTGCAGAGCAGTTCAATGATGCCTGTTCTGTAGGTGAAAAGTGGTAGGTGAAAAGTAGTAGGTGAAAAGTGAGCTAACTGGTTTCCTGTACTTGATGAAGGTATGGGTCTTTTTCTCCACCTCCTCTCCTCCTTTTTTTCTAACTAGTAAACTGATATTGTTATGGATGTGAAACAAATATGTATCTGGTTTTGAAAAAAACATTTGGAAAGAAAAGTCTAAGATAAATACACAATATCACATATGTTAGTATCTTTCTCTTCCCTGGATTTCTAAAATGCTCAGGAAATCTCATTTTGTTTGCAGCACTATCTTTTTCTCTAAATGACAAGTAGTATAAAGAATTGCTGTTTGAGGACCCAATCCTGCAAATACTTATGAGCATGTCTTCTTTGGCTTACATGAGCAGCATATATTCCAGCATCTGCTTGTACAAAGTTCACAAGCTAACAAAAAAGAGCTGAGTTACTGCATGATTACAGTTCAGCATTTCCTCCAGGGAAACTGGGAGACACGCTGACTACAAATTGTCATTTCTGAAGTCTGAACCGTTTCTGAAAAAAATAATAGAATCTTAAAGGACTTGAAGCTGTTGTAGGTGTGACTCTGATCATAACTAACTCAGAGCAAGTCTGGAATATTTCCATGGGATACAATAACTATTTGAGATTGTTTTAGAGTAACAGCTTTAAATCTCAAGTGTACTTGTTCAGGAAATTCTTAGATTTTAGAAATGAGAATTTACAATCTATATGCTGTGTTTTTCTTCTAGGGAAACAGTATTTTGGCCTTCAGATCTCTTCCAGAAGGGGAAGTTACATTAAACCAAGTCTGAAAAATATCTATAGGTTAAAAATTTGCTTCCTAAGAGAAAATGTTTTTACTTTTAATCATGTATAGGATTTCTATGTGTAAGATATCTTTCAGAAGATCAACAAGTTCACTTGGCACACACAAATATCTATGACTGGCAGGCCTTGGATGAGGATGGGCACCGTCTCTGAAGCACCCTGTAAAGTGATGCTGTAAAAAATGAATACAGCATTGTTCATCAAGACTGAACAAAAAAGACATGTCATTCATGCTGTCAGCTTTCTAGCTTAGCTGAAGTGGGAAATAGCCTACCTGACCTGGGGAAAGGTTTAGTCTTCTGAAAATCACTCACCAGCTCAATAAATAAACAAATAAATAAATCCATGTTATTCCTACAGAACATTTACTACGGGAGAAGCAACTGTAGCATCCAAAACAGCCTCAACGTACAAGGTTAATATAGTTTATTGAATTTATTGAATACTAATAGCAGACTAGAGCAGTGAGAACCAAAAGCAAACTGAAAACACCTTCCCTCCATCCACTCTCTTTTACCTCCTCCCCCGGGGGGGCACAGGGGAATGGGAATGGGGGCTGTGGTCAATCCCTGATGCTTTGTCTCTGCTGCTGCTTCACGGTCCGGGGCTCCTCCAAGGGCTGCAGCGTGGAGATCTGCTCCATGTGGGACCCATGGGCTGCAGGGGGACAGCCTGCTCCACCAGGGGCCTCTCCACAGGCCACAGGGGAACTGCTGCTGCGTGCCTGGAGCACCTCCTGCCCTCCTGCTGCACTGACCTTGGGGGCTGCAGGGCTGGGTCTTACTCCTCTCTCTCTCCCAGCTGCAGTTGCACCACATTTTTTTCCCCCTTTCTTAATTCTGTTGTCCCAGAGGCCCACCCAGTATCACTCCCTGGCTCAGCTCTGGCCAGCAGTGAGTCCCTTTTGGAGCTGGCTGGAGCTGGCTGATCTTACGTAGGGCATACTGAGGCCATTCCCACTGTTCCCCCACTACCAAAACCTTGCCATGTAAGCCTAATACACCTCTTTCTTCCTACTTCATCTGCAGGGAACCAGGAACTGGAACTCCAGAATAGGTGCTATGAATTTCACAATATTTGCTTGAACTTAGTAGTCATACTGCTTAACTAATGTACTTAAGGGGTGCTAAGAATATGCTATTTTTTGTTGCCCTACCAGCTCTGACTCCATCTCCCAGGCAGTCATGTCTTTGACCTCCACAGAGACCAGCAGAGGCCCCTGAATCTGGAGGATTCCTTGCCAAGAGGATCAATCAGTCTTATCATCTGTAGGCATCCTCTGAGCAGAGCTGGCCCTCATTTTTGTTGATATGAGCTGATCGTAAATTAATTTAAAAATGCAAAATGGGTCATGAAGAAGGCCCTTGTTCAATTGTTCTAAATTTCAGGGGGCATTTGGAGAAAGAATGTGTATAGAGCAGTAACCTGAAAAAGCAAGTGCACTTTGGCTATCAAGGTAGCTTGAATGCGACTGTGCATATATCTATGCACAGGAAACATCACAAAATAACCAAGAGAGCTCGGATTAATTAGCCAACCTTTAGAGAACAAGGTTTCTGTGGATAATTTATCAAAACAAAGCCATCTTCCTGACACTAGTTTGTTTTATCAATTTTGTCAGCTAAGTAAATACACTACAAATATTCCATTATCTTCTGCTGTCTGCACTAGTGCCGCAGCATTTTCAGTACCAAGATAAACATTTATAAAAGTGACTCTTTAAGTTAGGCTATTATCATCAGCTCTTAATAAAACAGATGTCTGTTGACCAATGGGAATATGATGGACCTACACAGATAAGTCAATGTTTTTCGGTAGCTGCTCATGTTATGTTCCTGTCCCACAATAAATGTGAGATTATTTATCATTCAGTAAGACAAGGTTAATCTTGTTTTCATTACCATTGAAAAAGCATATACAGGGCATGTTGCTGAACAAGTAACTTAATGTACATTGCTTACCTTCTGGTAGCTTTCTGCTGTGCCTATGACAGCAGCTTACTTCATAATCATGTGTGGACAGTTGCTCTAAATCCAGAGAACTGTGATGAGGGTATGATTTTGTCAGACATAACCACCATCCTCCAGTCTGTCTCATTGTCTGTTATGCCTAGGTATCTAGCAAAAGCTAGATACCTAGATAAGATAGATAAGAGCTCGTATTTCCTTTGTTATCACACAGGTATTTGTATAATGAATTGTTTTCAGATTGTATACTGTGGAAGTTCTCTGGAGAATTTATAACATGTGTAGACTCGGAGCCAAAATCTTCTCAACATAAAGGTCTAAGTTCAGGTTAATTGAATTATTATTAGCAGGACTTAGGCTTTTCTAAGTCTACCCAGCAACAGGTCTGCATTTTAGCAGCACATTTGCATATCAAAGACTAATATCTTAATATATGGAATCTTACTGGCTGGGAGATCAGAAGCTGATACTTTGATTAATTAAGCTATTTAAATTAACATTTTACATTCACCAGTTTACCCAATCTCCGTAGGTCTGTAGTGCATATAAGGGAAAACAACCTTGACTACATTTTTCACATTCTGTAAGATGCCTAGAGGAAGTAAACTCTCACACTTAGGTGAAAGTAACTCTGAAATTATATCTAGGTTAAAATAAATAACAAACAAATGTTAGATAAAGTTCTCACACTGAACATCTGCATTTCTTTCTCCGTGTCCAGTAACTGTCATTTTAGGTGTGTTCCTCCCAAAAACCTTATCAGAGGTCAAGAAGGTCTAGTACTGCTCTGTGCTCCATGTCCTTGGGCACCAGTCAGTATTTGGGTGTATGGGTTTATTTCTGGGATGCCATACTTCTCCTCCCTTAGGGAAGTCTTACCATGTAGTAGCTGAAGGATTTTGGCAAACAAAAACCCAAGGAAGGTCTTATGGCAGTGCTCTACTCAAACCTTTGAATGTTTTGAGGGGTTTTTGGTAGGAAGTCAGGAGGGGAGGCAGCATCAGGAGTAGGATTTTAGGCTGGGTTGGGGGAGACTATGGAAAATCACACTCAAAATTCAACATAAAGAGATGAAGTGAGGAAGTTCTATTACCTCTTCCCCATTTGCCTATTTCCAACAAAGAGGATATAGTCGTGGGACTGGAGCAGGCTCCTAATGGCAGGCTGAAACTCGTGGTAACAGGATTTGACAGGTTGTTTTGAACTTCATAAATTCATGTATCCAACTGAAACTGTTGTTGTCCTTCACAAATTCACTGTAATTAACCAGGTTTTTAAAAACAGCATGATAAATATATCATAAATATATACTGGGTGGGCAAAGCTCTCTGACATTTCTCTGACTACACTGCAGGAATCTTTAAAATAGCAATACTCAATAATTAGCAAGGAAACCAGCGGTGCATGTACAATTTACCATCAGATTTCAATTCTGCTGTGCTACTACCAAAACACTAAAAAACATATAGAAAAATACATTTAACACTCCTTTCCCTGCTGGCCCTTGCAACCTATGAAGTTGATGAAAACTGCCTTTGTTTCCCTGGGGAGAAGATTACAGTTGCTGATGCTGTGATTGCTTCATCTATTTTTGCTGATGTACTGTTCAGAGCTACAATTCGGCTCCACTAATTGATTCCTCCTACAAAAAAACAGCTGATGAACACCCATTTTAAAAAGTATGCCTAAATAGGGTTGATCTGCCACTCTTTTAAGACTGTAACTACTCTTGTTTCCATAAAATAACAATAAGCATCTTAGTCATTCAGTTGCCATAGGTAAATCTGCATATCTCTTGCATATTCTCTCAGTGTTCCTTATTGTAACCATAAGTATCTGAGGGAAAAATAAAAAAAAATAATAAAAAAAATGTTGTTCCAATTTTGGACTTTCTCTGTATCTCTTACTACTTCTGCTTTTCCACGCAAAGGTAGAAGACCGCTAGTATTAGCCTTGGCTAAAAAAGCCAAAAAGGTATGATGCCTAGCCATTTTCTTCACCTTAATTCTGGTTGCTGTGAAGTCAGGAACCAAGAAATGTGTAAAGCTGCTTACATATGAGATTGATAGCTCCAGCAGACTGCAGCACAGTTCTGCATTTGCCTCTTTCTTCAGCCTCCGCAGTCTTTGATAATGTATCCACTACAGGCTCTCCATATTTTATACTTGCAGGCTTAACTTATAAAAAGGCAACTCTGCAAAATAAAATAAACAAAAAAGCAAAACATTATATCAAATAGTAAATTGTGTGCGTGTATGTGGGGGGAATAATATGCAATTTTTCATAAATGTTTCATATCTTTCTATATATCTCTTCACACTCAGATATAAGTTTAAGTAGCCACTGGGTAGAATAAGATTTGCTTTCATCTCCTGGCCAAATTCTATCTTAGATGATAATATTCTTCCTGACTAAATATCTTTATAATTTCAATAGGATACACTCTATTTCCTATTTTAAATTGCTGTGTAGTACATAATGTGAGCTTTTATATTCTCTGCCAGAAATGGGTGCACTCTGCTAACAAATGAAATGATTGCTCTGAGTGTATATACACACACACACAGAGTGGCTACATACTAAAGTCAACAGTATATTTGCAAAATCCATTTGTAAAATTTAATATACAGCCACAATTTTATGATGGTTATCATTAGTATTGAGCAGAGGCAATAAATTGATAGGATTTCCTTGAGAAAATATATTGCAGTGAAGAGACTTTGGTACCTTAGCTAGTGATCTCTGTCTTTGGTACCCTTTGGCCAGGAAGTCACAGGACATCTGTAGAGGTTTGATGCCATGAATTATAGAGACACCCTGGGGTGACAGCTGGGTGTGGGGATGAAAAGTTGCCATGAAGTTGCCATAGTTTCAGGAGTGGCTTTGTATATCAGCTAGTGAGAGCCCTTGGAGGAAGGGAGCTGGGCAGGTGCCTTGATAGCTCTTGTACTCAAAGCTGAATGCTGAGATGGAGACCACTCGGTACTGACAAGGTCAGGCAGTTAGAGGCAGGGATGGGCCAAAAAACTCTTGGTGTGTGATTCTACTGACCTAACTAGACTTGATGCTTTGTAAAGACTGATGTGAATAGCTGTGGGAACAGGAATTTGCATCAGAAGCTTGGCTTATGCCAATTAAGTGCCTCAGCAGACTAGGCAACCGCTCTACAACGCAATGTGTCAGAGAGTATAGTGTGAAAAAGCCAGGTCTTAAAAAATATGACTATACCTGTAAATATAGTGCGTTGGAGACAGTTATCTGTCCCTGGCTTTTGTGGCCCACCAGCAATGCTCCATGCACAGGACATACACAGGGCCACAACAGGGAGCACAGGCCCAAGCCGTGCTGGGATGTGCTGAGTGCTCACCATCAAAGTGTGACTCACCTCATGGTGGTGTCCCAGCCCAAGCCCCTGTCCTGTCTGCTTCCCTGACAGAGATGCAGCCATAACTCCAGTAGAGCTCTGACAGCTCTTCCCACTGCCTTGATGAAGTTGACGTCGGTCTGGGTTAAAGGACAATAATTTTTATGCCCAGTAACTATTGGCACTGGGCACCTCAGAAAAGACCTAGGGCCTTAACTGTGTGGATCTACCACTGTGAGCTGTTTGGATTCATCAAACTGTTTGTTCAGTGAAGACTGGAGTCCTAAATGCCTTAAATAGAAGAATGCAAGGCAAAGTAACTGAATGAGGGCTATTCACCATTTAATATCACCTCCAGCATCAAAAAGCTACTCATTTGCTATACTTTTCTGAATATTTGGCCAACTATGTGTACTGGGCCCAAGAGCACAGGGACTTCACATGCTGATATAAAATGTAGCTGTGCACTCTGCCTTCTTTCTGCACAACAGCAAAACTCAGAGAATTACTGCCTCATGGGGTGACCCGTGTGTGGAGCAGGTTTCCAGGTCTACCAGGTCTCACTTTATAAATGGAAATGAGATCTACGTACACAACACACCCTCAATGCAATTTCCAGAGTAAACATCTTAAAAAATAAGTTCAAAATCTGAAATGCCTGGAACTGGCCTAAGAGATCCCAAACTGACTACCTCAATCACTTATCATGTGCATATGGCTTTAAAATTTCATGAGACTGGATTGTTGTAAAATTTATGAATTAGTGGAATTCTTCTGTGTTCACTTGGGTTTTAGAAGTGTAGGAGTGACTGTTTCATGCTTTACTCTATGCAACAACAGAGATTGGAAATTTATTTTCTCTATAAAATGAAATCTGAAATAATAACTTCCATGTACCAATGTGAGAGCAAAGGCCCGTACAGAGAAAGGAATTATAAGAAAATACAGAGGAAAGAATAAGAACTGGGCAAACAGATGTGATACAACCCAGCTATTTTCAGCACAAGATTAATCACCTCATGCTGTCTCTGAGTCCAGGTTCTGGAAGAGCAGATGATGATGAGAAAATCTCAAGAGGCCCAAATTCTCTTTGGTGCTTTGTTTTGCTTTTGCTAGACAATACCAGAGCAACAATCCTCCTTCTCGCTTTTGAGGTGTCTGGAAAGCATCCTCAGAGCATTCAGCAACCAGACAGGTTTGTGAGCAGCCAACAAAGCCAGCGTGATTCAGCAACCATTTCTTTCCAGCTTCTCTTTTTTGTAAAGAACAATGCTATGTATAGTATAATTTTAAACTACACATCTTAATTATAGGTTAAAATGAAGTATTCTGTTTATGTACTACACTGTACCCCTCCTGTTCCAAGCTCCTGCTGTTCCCTCTGCTTGGCTTGCTTTTCCTCTTTGCTACATGTATGAGAATAACCTTTCAAGCTGCGTTTTGTGCAGCTGTCCATTGAGTGTCACACCTCTTGCAGACCATTTGATTTTACTTGGCACTGACCCTCTGTCTTCTTGTTGTCACCAAGCCACACAACGTGTTTGGTTTTTATAAACATCTTCCTTTTAGTGATTCTAGAGTAAACCAGATCTCTTACTTATCCATATATCCTGGATAGTGATACAGAGCTTTAAACAGCCATGGAAGATGCACAGACATTTGTGCACAACTATTTGCTATTATCTTCTTGGTAAGAAATCCATGGATTTCTGTATGTTATTTATTTCATTTATAACATTAAGTCAAACATAATTTATTAGGAGTAATACTATTAAAAGGATCTCACATTGCTCCTGACCAGTTGATAGTCTGACAGTGTCATTAAGCAGCGTTTAATTCCCTGCGTTCTGCCTAGGTCATCCTTTCACCATTTGTCATTTCTCATTTTTATGGTAAACATAGTTTGTTCAATGATTATATGTACACCAACTCAAGAGGCAATCTTTGACCTTCAGGGCTAGCCCATTGCTCAGAAGATGACCATAACCATATTGCATAGCGTACACTATGGGTCTCCTCTGGGCAATTGGCTTTAAAATGTTATGACTATCTGTGATTTTTAATTCCAAGAACTTGAAAGAATATGAGGGTGGTATCATAGCCAGGGAAAGTGGAGTGCTTCATGCCATGATGTTGAAGGTAAGTGGTACATGCAGTAAGGTAAAGCCTGGTAGAGATTTGAAACTACAGGACCCTCTGGGACTGTATGGGAAGATCATGGATGGGATCAGTCATTGTGAGCTGCCCCCAAACCAACCCCTGGCTTTGTGTCACATGGAACTGGGCAAAACTCAGCCAAAAGGAGGGCCCTGGATACGTCACTCACCCAGCATAGACAGATGGGCCAGGATCTGGGCCAGAGCTGAGGAGCTAAGTTAGTTGGTGGAGAATATGCATACAGTATTTCTGTTTGCTTAGCTGGCAGATCACAAGACAGAAAATAATGCCTTGATGATAAATGAAAATGCTGCCCTCATGATAAAAGTTTATTTCCGGAGACCTCAATAGGGTCAGTCCCATTTAAATCAGTACAAGTTTTCAATATACGCACAAATATTTCATTTGACTTTCTAGGATATCATGTAGAATGGACCATGAACTAAATATTTTCTGAATACAGAAAATATTGCGTGAATGTGAAGAAGGGAAGAACTTGCTGTCTATGTATATGTTTGGTAAAGGGAACAAGCAGTGGTTTGTGAGCATCTGCTTCTGGAGCTGTGCTGCAGCTGACTGGCTCACCTGCCAAGTGAGGACATCTTCATAGGGAAAAAGATGCTGTTGTACCAATTATTTTAAATTTCTTCCTTTTTGAGCATGTTTCAGGTTGCAAGTCACATGCATACATCATATGCCAGAAGTGCTCTGAAGCTGAAGTTCACAGAAGCTGAGTTCACAGTGCTAGAAAGCATCATTTGCAAAACTGTTCTCTTCTGCAGCCTTTACTATGCTAAATGCAGAAGGTAAAAAGGTTACTCTGCTGTCATCTTAAAGGAAAAAGAGAATTTTTCTCTGCCTGTTCCCGGCTGAGGATTGACATCGTTTCCAGCTGTAATCCCAAGTGCAGTGCTGTCTGAAAGTTTGAAGTGCCTGCCAGTTTGAGAGGCACAGCCTCCGTGTGTGATGCAAATGCGGGTCCCACACGTCTGCCTTTACCAGGGGGGTGAATCCTTCCTGGTCCAGACACCCAGCACTGCTGGTGCTCAGCCCACCTGGCTGCTCCCTGTGCGCAGAGCCAAGCAGCAGCAGCTGGTTGAGGGAGTCTCGGCAGCACAGGGCAGAGCTGCGTATTGCCAATGCCTCTGTCTGACCAAACCTGATGATGTAGAATCTGCAAACTGATGTTTCTTAAATAAGTCTGATTTTGGACAATTATTTCAACAGCATTAATCTCTTACACAGCTCTGTTCTTACAGCTGAGTTAAAAAATCCTTTTCTGCTACTTGCCTTTGCTCATGGCAATAAATTCTTTAATAATCTGACAGGAAGTAGGCTCCCTGCATGACCTAGCAGAAAACAGAGCACAACTGGATAATTCCCTTCCTTTTCCTACAGGGAAAAAATATATTTTCGTTAAAACCACCAAGAGATATCCCAGATGCTCAGCCTAACCTAGGCGAGGCATGGAGATAGTTTAAGTCTAAAAACTTTATGGAAAACCACACAAATTCATGGCATGGTAGGCTTTAAGGATTCCTGAACAACTATTTGAACACAAAAATAAACCCAACTGATGTTCAGAAAGTAGTCAATAATACAACCAATCCTGGGGGAATAAAATAAAATAAAATAAAAAGGGAAAAAATAGAATAAACAAAGTGATTTTTTGCTGTTTTCCCCAATACCTGCACGAGGCTCTACAGCTGTTATTACGTCAATGATATTGCTAAGAAAAGTGCATTTCTATAAAAGTGTTCTTAGTAGGGTTTGTGCAATGTTCACATGCCTGTGTACTGCCAGCCTGTTCCTCACTGCACCCTAACAACTGCCAGTTTGATAAAAAACATGTTTGTTTCATTGGGTGGGATGTATAGTTAGGTATTTCTGATACAGCTGCTGCTCGGTGCAAGTGTCACTATGCTATAATCGTAAGAATTACAAAGCAGAAGAATGCACTGCAAGCTTCCCTGTGACATATATATATCTATATATTATAATAACTTATACAGGAGGAAACCTTCCTCTTTTTTGTTTTATAGAGCAGCAACTGGAGAACTCAGTTAGTTTTGGAAATAAGAAATGTAACAGAACAGCAAATCAAGTGGTGTATAGAAGTCTATCAGCAGAATGATGTAAAAAAGGGGGAGCCAAGTCATAATATAATACTGCTTCCATCTGTGACACCTTTTGTTTGCTTTTAAACTTATTATCAGATATATCAATGTAAATTTATATAGCTCCATTAAATTTGTGTATGCCAACCTAGATCAGATACACAGCTCTGCAGGAAGAGAGTAGGCAGGAAAATCTTGTGGTTTTGATTATTTAACCTTGGTCTCACCACAGTAAATGAGAGTTTTACCACCACTGACAACAGGGATGGGCATTTTGCTGAGCCAGGTACTTCATTAGTATTAGCGGCTGCCCCGCTGAGCCTGCGTCCCTCAAACTCAGAGCTCATCGCACTGTTTCCATTTCCATCGTCCCTGAGGATCCTTCCCACTAATACAATAAATAGGTTGTGTTTTACCTCTCAGGCTATCTCTGGTGTGAGGCTTACCCTGCGTCTTCAAACAGACCCAAGTAATAACTCATTATACCGTGGCTAAAATGGTCAGCCTACTAAAATGTCTGCTCTCCCCCACTTGCACAGATGAAAGCAATTTCATCAGTGAAATTGGTATTAGCATGATATGTCACCTACAGACAGTATCTGTTTGCTATGTAGGAGGATCCATTGGTATATAACCAATCTATTAATCCTGTGTGAGTGGAGGCAGTATTTGATATCACCTGAATGGGGCTGAAGTCATCTTGCTGTTGAACAGGAACTGACAACAAAACCTGACAGATATTTGGCATTTACCCGTTAATCTTTATTCTTCTATTTTGGTGAAATACGCTTGATAAAAAAGAATAAAATTAAACTGCTGTTTTGTAAGAACTTATTCAATCAAAAAAAAGCTAACCTTATTTAAAGTTCCTAGAAAACCATGAAAGAAAGCTGTCATCTTTGAATTGAGGCTGTGAATTTAAGCAGTTGCAGCGACACGGGAAAGACAATGGCCTTATTCTGATTTCTGCTCAAGTTTTCTGCATTTACTTTGCTGGCTTTAAGTTATTTATAACTTCTAAAAAGCTGTTCGAAAATGTATTTAATAGCTGGACTAAAGTAGTTTGATCATTGTTAAACTGTTTTTAAGGAGTGACATGTGATTATTTTTGACAGAAGCTTGGCACTTAAGCAACCTCAAAAGCTAATTATTGCTTCATATACTCCTCCGTGGTGAAAGTCTCTCCTTAATACAATAAAGGGAAGAGAATTGTGGAGTTTAGGTACACACAAGGAAGCAGTATTTGATTTTAATCAAAGCAGAAGATCTTCTTTAACTTCCTGCCTTCTTTCTAAAACCAAACTCGAGAACACTCTGCTTCTGTGTGCAGTTTCATGATCTGGCAAAGGAACAATTTGAGGTGCTTATTATGAAAACAGCTGCTAGTCCAGGCTCAGAGGGGACAGGGATATGCCCTGGACCTTCACATTGTAAGGCAAGAGGTCTCCAAACTAGCCCAAAAGGAGGAGCCCCATGTATCCCTGAAGTTTTTTTTTTTTTAATCATTCAAACTCTGACCTTTTTTACAGGCACTTGAGATGGTTATTTTCCCTTTGCCTTGCCCTGCCTTCTTTCGATTCATCCTCTACATATCTTCATCTCAAGCCTAGATTAGCCCTTTGAATCCATGATACGACCTGCTTACTTGTATGGAAGCAGAGCTGGAGTGGGAATACCTGGGCTTCACTTTAAAGAATTGCAAACAAAGAAAATCTCATTCATTTCAGGGAAAAACAAGGAAAAAGGAGATTCCTGAGCAGGCACCATGTCCCACTGGGTACACACTGTAAGCGTGGCTGCCAAATCATGTGGTATATGGAGAAAAAACATGCTGCATGTATGCATTTGCCATGCAGTATCAAAAGGTACACATCAAGAATGTCCCTTCAAAGTGATACAAACTTCCAGAAATAAAATTCAGAAGAAATAGAGATCTTGATATAAGATAATAATAGTAGAGGTGGATAATCAGCTAAGAGCATTTAAAATGCTAATGAAACCCCAGCCATCACATCTGATTAGCCTTCAAGGCCGTCAATTGGAGAGAAGGCAGACCATCACACCTGGCCTTGAAGAACTGCAGAGGCTCCTGGGGAAGCTTTTGATAATAAGTGAGAAATCACACTGCATCTAGCAGCAAGGTTTAATACCCAAATACAAATTAGCACTTTAAAATATATAATTAGGCCACTCTTTTTAAACACCATTAATGCCCTTGTTTGTATTGCAGAAGTAATTACATAAACAAACTCACTTTGTCAGGAAAAATATACTGTGAAGCTGACACATGGGGATGTCCACTTTTCTTAATTGTTTATGTAGGAAGCAAGCAAGGAAGGAAAATAGTTTGCTTCGATGTAGCTTTTCCCATACTGTTGTGTACAAAGAAAATCCACCAATTGTCTTTATATTTTCTTCACCTCAGCTGACAATCCTTAATGCTTAGGATAACAAAATCAATGGCTTACCATTTGTTCCCCTCAGACTGTGGTGTGGTCCACTACTTGTCATCTTCTGTTTGCACAAGCCTCCAGCCTAGGCCCCTAGATGGACTGTATACCCCTTCAGTACTTTCCACAAAATATTTTGATTTCTGATAAAATTTCATTTACACTCTAAACCTTAATATTCACTCAACACTACAAAGGTAGCACTTGTAGGTATTTTTTTTCCTACCTGAAAGTTAAAGAAAGTCAAAAATAGTTCAGACACATGAGAGATACATTGCAGTATTTCCATATGTTTATCAGAAATGTTTTTCAGTCTCTTGCCAGTTCTACACAGGATATGGAATTATTTTAACAAGCTTCCAGACACTGGGAGCTCCCTACATGTAAGAAAAATGCCAACTATTTATGTGGTTTGCAGAGACCATCTGCTGAGCATCATTATAGACCACAGCTTGTCTCTCCATGAGAAAATGATGAAGCACGAGGACCAAAGCATTCTTGGATGCAGACTTGGGGCACAAAACATCCTGCAATCCCACAGACATTTTCCACACCAATAATAGTTCATTCTGTTATCAGTATTTATTTTTTACAATGACTTTCTGAAGCAGCAACAGGCTTGTTCTAAATACTGTATCCTGCCTTCACCACGCTGCATACTTTCTTGAACACAACCCCCTGTAGGACTTATCTACAGTGATTACCTTGTGTGCCAGGGTAGTACATCCACTGTTGATCCACTTTTAGCCTTATCTTAATTCTCAGAGGCCTTTTAGTTTTAGAGGTTTGTCAGTAAAAATACCAGTGAAGCTGGACAGAGACTGTACCAGTCTTGGAGATTAAATCAGGCCAGTTTACGCCTCCTTTTCTTCCCAACACTGTTCACCTCCTCTGCTTCAACCTTGCTTGCTAAGGGCTGCTGAGCATGGTGACCCATCGTCTTAATGGGGGTCTCTAAAAATACTTCCACTTAACGGCAGGTAGTTTCTGGAGTCTGCAATGATGCACATATAACACAATTATTTTATTTTTCTTTCCTGGGCTGTAATATTTTAAAAGCCTCACGCAATTAGCTATAAGTATGGAAGCAAAATATCATACCACAGGGCATCTTAACCCAAATGCCATAAACTTCAATGTGGGGGTTTTAAGGCTGAGCTGACCTGAGGGTTTTTTGATGAACCATTTTCGCCACTTTGCCAAAATTGTTGGGACAAATAGGTCAACAAAGAGGCAAAACCTTCGTCAGGACCATTTCCTAGAACTTTGTTCTGAAGAACGTCCCCAGCACAAAACACAGCTGCATTCTTTGCTTGTTGGGAACCAGAAATCGGAGTTCTGCTTTGTACAATCCCAACGTGCCACTTAGCTATCAAGCCAGTCTCCTATTCCTGAGCAGTATTCCTTGCTGGCCCAGCAAATATTAATTGCTTTACTTATGAGTTTGTTTGTACGAAGAGGAAACGTGGATTAAAAACAGACTGAAATTGCACACACATAACAGACTCTCTTATCTTGGAATAATACTGCTTTATTGTTACTCCTCTTACAGGACAAACCCAAAATAACATTGCACATAGAGAAGATGTAGGTAAGAGAGGTAGAAGCATTAGTAGGGAAATTCGTGAAGATTTGGCTCTGCCCACACAACCCCTGCAGCCAGAGCTGCCTGGGTGCTGTCTAAATGCTTGCACCCTGACCAGGACAGCTTCATGCCAGCTGCTCAGAGGGAAATTGGGGATGGTTCACAGGGCTGGCAGCTTCTATCTCTCCTGGGCTTACCTGCAATCGCACCTTAATACCACACTTCCTCATTTTCTCAGCTGAAAAATGAAGATAGTAACACTTCCTTGACTCCTGCAAGGGATGTTGCAAGGAAGAATGAAGGCACAGAAAAAGCTGTGAGTGCTTCATCATCTTACATGAGCTCTAAATATTACCAATGTTGTTATTCACTGTTTAAAATGCAGCCAAGAACTTGTAGCGAGCAAAGATATGTTATCCTGCAAATAACAGTCCTGGATGGAGTAAAATGCAGGAAGCAACCCTCTGTGGCTATGCAGATTGCAAGCTAATACACTGGTTTTAATCGCCTTCACCATTTTATAAACCTAGCAGCTGCTGGTTATCTGTTTTCAGAAGATAAAATGGTGCTTTCCACTTTTTTTTTTTTCATCTGAATAAACTTCACTTACTTGTCTCAGAGTTGTTTATCCTACTAATTGTTTCAATTTACAGAGATGTTATAGCTGCGATTGTTCACCAGAGTGGAAATAACAGGAATGCTGTGCAGCCCACAGCAAATGTATCTGTGAACTCCTAAAAAAAAAATCTATTAAATCAGAAGACTTTTATCTCAACATCTATATTTCATTTTTATGTGATTTCATTACATTTATATACATTCTGTTATGATAAATATAAACTATTTTTAGAAATTCATTTGCTCTGTTAATGAGACTAAGAAATTGATTTCCATGTTTGGGGGGATTTCGGTTAATAAAACTGTACTCTCATCTAGGATTCAATAACATTTTTAAAAATGTATGTGAAATTCAGTTTTGTCTTGGAATACATTTATAGATTACAATTGCTCATAATAAGCCATGAAGAGGAGACATACTTTTTAATATATAATTTCTAAGGAGACAGCATAAAAGGACAGTTATTCTTCTGACTTTAAAGAATTTCTCTGGTTCTCATCACAATGATTGAACCATGTTTGTTCAACGTTCTCTGCTCTTTTACAAATAGGGTATAAAGAAACAGTTGAGAATTACCAAAAGAAATGAGAAGGAAGCTTATAATTTGGGGTACTTAATGAGGCAATCAATAGGAAATTGTCTAGAGATTTATTAGTGTACTTTTATTTTCTATGTAGATATATATATATAAATGTTTTATTTTTAGCCTACATTATCTTTGGTCAAGCCTTTATATTTATCTAGCCCAATTCCAAAAACAGTGTATCACCTGAACAAATAAAAATCAATCAAATGACATGCGCTTTCTCATTTTTTCCACTGAAGTCTTTCCCCAGGTCCTAGTTCTCTGTCCCACAACCATTCCAGAACTCAGCCTTTTGCAAAATTCACTGAGCTTCAAGTGCAAGCAGTGCAAAGCACCTCATTTAAAACTGCTGCCCTCTCTAAAACAAATAGAAGCATACAGGTTTTCAAAGGTCCTGAACCAAAGTCTTTGGGTTCTGATTTCCATTAAACGATAAACAGGACCTCATCCCAGTATTTGGTAGAGAAAGGAGATGAGGGCTGCCCAGCAGAGCCACACACTCCACTGGGGCAGCTCCACAAACTAACCAAGAAATCTGGATCTTAGCGTGATGTTTAATAGAGTGGAGCTATAGTACAATCTGGCCCATTTTAAAGGTAAAAGACACTCAGGAGCTCAAAACCAGGTCCATAATATATTCACATTGAACCCTTACCTAAATAAAAGCACTCATCCCAACAACCAGAACAGGTTGAATTTGGAAATTGACTCCTTGTGTGGAGCTAGGAGTAGGACTCGATGATCCATGTGGGTCCCCTATGACCCAGGATATTCTGCGATTCTACGGCTGGACAAGGATCACTATATCATGGGACACTATGTCAAGCCCAAAGATGACAAAGAAGACATATTTCCAGCTCCTCCACCTACTCCCATAAAAGAGAATAATAATAATACTCCCTCTTGCCTACTGACATGACTTAAAATAAAAAATTCAAGTTAAACCAAGGTGTCTGTGGCTCTAAGACAGGAAGATGTATGAACAGCCATGGATTCTCCTCATATGAAAACACCTCTGAATCACCTCTGAATCACCTCTGAATGAAAAAATTCATTTGAAGTCTGAACTTTTCATTTTTATTCGTGGACTGTGGTCCCCATCCTCCTCTATGGCAAGGTAATTTAGACAATTTGTAAATACAAGTAATTAAGCAGGTGTAAATAGCACCATGGAGCGTTTAAGTGTGCTCTTTTCCTCTGAGAACAACATAGTTAAATGAATTTTGTCATTCATAGGAATTGAGCGTTACAGATACATGCTAACACATTTAAATAGTCGACTGTCATCATGATTTGATTCACAATATTTCACTTGAGAACAATCAAGATTCATCCATAGATACATGGGCATATTAAAATGGAATATTGAAATGATTATGTAAAACCCAGTCTGCAAGAGAAAGATCTGCTTCCCAGCTCAGCGTCATCTGGATAGGCATTTTTCTAATATTTATTTAGCCAAGCCACTTTGCTACAGCCAAACTGCTCTATCAAAATGTGCTGTAGGCAGTTTAAAGCAGCATTTGCAGATGATACCTTCATATATTTGATCATGATGTGCCAGCTTAAATAAGGAAACACATACACACATGTGATTACCCTGGTTAGGAGAGGGGTGTAGGCTTCAGGAAGACTGGTGTGCCCAGGAGTAGGCACATATCAGCCCCCATGTCACACATGCACATGCACAGTGCTCATTGACAGCTTCACAAGGATGGGATCAACTTTTTATTTCAGTGGGAAGCATAACGGCACCCCAAAGCAGCAGAGTTTACCCTATTTCTTAGGTGCACAGTAAGGTGACAGGGCCAAAATCAGGTCCTCTCTGAAATCCTGTACCTTAACCCAAGACTTAGCTTTTGCTCTTCAGAACTTTTTATTGGTTCAATAATTTGTCTCTGGTTGTTGGGTTTCTGAGGTTAACTCTTCTCTTGCAGGGAGGAGGAAGTGTTTATAAGCAAGAAGCCTGTTATAGAAGCCGTCTGAGAACATTATCACATCCACGGTGAGAGACAGCCAACGTTTTTTCTAACATATTTTTCATCTGCAAGTAGAAGAGGACAAAAAGCCTGTTTTAAATGAGAAGTTTTGTTTTAGACAAAGGTATAGTTTACATATATATATATATATACATACATATATACATAAATTAAGAAGGAAAGTGTCAGGAAGATTTTTGTCAAAGCTTTCTGTTGCAAAATTGAGGTGTGTGTGCACTTTCTTTGTGGGTTTCACCTGCCACCTTACCATCTGTGACACAGTAGGAAAGTCTCAGAAGTGCCACTTTTCAAGAGAAAGTGTTGTCTTGGGAAAGCATTGTCAAGCATGCAGAAGGGAAGGTGTTACTTCTGAAAATGAAATATGTTCTTTTCCTTCTTTTCTTCACACTCTCTTACCATTTCTCAGCTCTGAAAAAGCTGGAAGAGTAAAAGTTTGGGTAAGTAGGAAAAGAAAAAGTCCTTTCTTGTGTGTGTTTTCATCCTTTTCTTATAGAAAAAGTAATAGTTTGATGATGGAAAATATTCCTGAGAAAAGATTTTACAGCCCTACCTATGCATGACAGAGAAAAGACAGATTAAAGGAACTGTCAAAAGTTTCACTGTCAACAGCAGAGTAAAAAATAGAAGCTCATTTTATCTGACTTTGCCTCTCACTTGTGTTCTCATTGCTGTCTCTTCTACAAATCAGATACCTATTTCCATAATGTTCCCTGATGTTTAAGATCAGGACCCAGCAACGGTGAAAAAAAATAAGGAACGATTCTGCAGTGTTCAAGAGATGGTTAAAATTTTCTCATTTTAAAACATTTCAGAATTGTAATTGAAGATGTCATTAAAATCATTTTCTTAATGGACACTGACACTTTTCAGGTTATGTTTTGCCCACGAAAAATGAAGCTTTATTTATTTATTTATTTATTTTCCCCTTATCCAGCCAAACTCTAAGGTCATGTTTCCAGAGCTTCTTACTACAGGCCATACAATTTCTTCCCATGTCTATTCTGAGCTAAGAACCAAGTTCCCTTGTTCATTATCCGTGTTCCCCATTCTGCCAGCCCTCATCAGGTCAGGGAATCATACATCTGCTTTCTTTCCTGTGTCCAGCCCCTTTCACTTACCTCACAATAATTTTCACATCCTCTAACTATGAATAAGCTCCTGTAACACCCTGTTTGTAAGAAGGGCTTGTGCTGAAACAACAAGTTTGTGCTGAAATCTCAGATGCAAAAGACTTCGTGCAGAAGAATCTCTGGGAAAAGATAAGAAAACACATGAATTGATAAAACAGCATGACATTTTCAAATAGTTTTCTCTACTGTTATTAAACTAGAAAAAAAAATAATGCTGTGATTTGTCCTTGCATTGGATTATGTCCTCTTTGCTGCTGGGGAGAGGCAGCAGCATGAGCATGGTGGGGTGACCAGAGTGGCAGACACACGGACAGCAAAGAGGCGCCGAGTGCCACTTGACAGCAGCGATGTGCCAAAGTGAGCTATTCATTCTGCTAGACCTTAGCATGTCTCTCTCTTTCTCTCTCAGAAACATTTTCAGGTTAAAGAGTAAATTACAGCCAGAAGGTGACAGTGCTAGGTGACATGAGAAAATGATGCCAGCAAGGCAAGGTTAATGACCTGTCCCATGAGCTGCTCAGCTGAGGCTCTTTGTCATTGTGCTAACTCATTAAAATCAAACCCGTCCACAAACAAAGGGCAACAACAATAGGGGCTGCAGTAAGGAATGGGAATGGTGAAATGTAAAAAACATTAAAAATATATATACTTACTGATATTATTATTTTTAGAATATGAAAGTGCATATAGGATATCTTCTGCATATATGGGTTGGATATGGGACCTGTTCTAGTAGAGGGCAAACCACAGTAAATGGCACAGTAATTAATATTAAAAAAAATCACTTTTTTGAACACTAAACTGTGCTCTGTCAGTTGTGATCTATCAGCATCGTGACAGGTTATGAGTTTTTTAACTGCTCTGCCCAAGGAGTTTTATTGAATGGTGTTTCCACGGGTTTGGCACTCTTATTATCTTCTGTTTTTAATGTAGAATATGTGTTATTTCAATATTCATGACCAATTTTATATTATATCATCTAATATCTTAATTTTTCTCAATACATTGTTTCTTAAAGTTACACCATTGTGTTATCAGAGGGCTGAAAAATGCTGACTGAAGCCAGGTGTGCTAATGACAATGTAGGAAAAAAATGTTAATCAAGACACCTATAGAAAGGAGAGGAGGAGATGAACCTCACGTGGTTAGTGCACAAACACAAGAATGAAAAATCTCCTAAGAAGGAGTGAGAGGAAGCTGCATTATTTCACCATGGGTTGGATAGGTGACAGGTTGTTTCAGGAGTCTTCAACAACAAATCAGACTACAAACCATGCATAAAACTCCCCAGTACAAAGTTGCTTAAACGGGAAAGAGAGGTGATCTTTCACACAAGCTGGGTTTGATGCTGGAGTAGAATTTTAATGGTTTCTTGTGCACTTCCCTGTTTCTAGACAAGAATGAAGCCAGAAAGCAAGATCACTGCTGTCTTCTAAGTTTTTGTTTGTTTGTTTGTTTTGTTTTGTTTTCATGAACTTTCTCTTTTATCCTTAAGTATCCTATAGCAGTCCCCCCAGATCTGTGTGCAGTTTAACCAGGCAGCACTCTCCCTTGGGACTAGTTATTTCTATCTAGGTGGGTGAACTGGAAAATCCTAAACTGTCCATCACCCACACGGTGTTCTCAAAATCCAAAGGGACATTGTCCACTGCATCTGCTCATGGGCAGTTAATAGAAATTTCCTGCAAAGATGACAGAAGGCTTTTTTGATGTGTATTTTTGCCTTGGCTGCTTCAGTGAGCAGCTGGGATGGCAGCAGCATGAACAAACCCCTTCTCTCATCTGCTGGTGCTGCTTGGCAGGGCACACAGACAGGTGCACCATCCCATTTGGTCCTGAACAGCAGCAGCCCTGGGCAGCTCATGTGAGGATGCAGGAAGGATCACTCATGCATTAGCAGGACACTTGATTCCAGCCTAAGAAGCAAAATTTCTGCTCCTAAGGAAGTTGGAGTCATGTCAGGGAGTCTGTATCAGACACACTGTGTAACTCTCGGTAGGCTCCCTGACAAAACTCAGCCAGGAGAACTACAACGTTTCTGGAGACCAGCTCAGCACCGATCAGGTTTGGGGGAGGCCAGACCAGAGAGTACCTCCAGTAGCTGGTTTGGATGAAGCCCAGTGAGGTTTGGGACTTTTGGAAGATGTAGAGGAAAAGACTTGTCTTTCCACAGAAAAGACAAGTCTTTCCACAGGAATGAGTAATGCTGTCCTCTGAACTGGGGTAATCGGTGAGACCCTGAACCAGGCTGTTATAAACTGGAATTTAAAACCACTGCCAGGGTTCCAGTGTCATTATTTTATTTGGAAAGCAAGGCAGTAACAGCAAGTAAGATTTTTTTTTTTTTTCCTGCCTAGCAAATTTTGAGTTAAAGTGTTGAAGTTCCATTTTTATGATGTGTAACCATTCAATGAGTGACCACTCTCCAGGTGCTGTGACCTTCTTGGAGCTATGTGATCTGATTTCCTGAGTGCTCCTTAATCCAATCCAAGTCAAAGCAGGGTTTGTACTCAGACAGGGTTGGTATTGGCTTCATGCTGGACTGGATCAGGAACTGACCACCTGAAAACAGGTAGAGATGACAGCTTCCATCATTGGAGGGTTGAGCAGAAGTGGGCTCTTTTTGTTTTTAACTGCTTCCATCAGGTTTATAAGAGATCCAAGAGCAACCTGAAACAGCCTCCAAGCTTACACAGGAGATTTTCACATTGCACAAGGAACAGAAAACAGAACACGTGATGATGAGAATTACCCCAGTTCTGCACTTGGAGCACACTGATGCACATGCATGTGACTGCACCATGAAACTCAGTGACAAGATGTTCTCAGGCTCTTCAGAAAGAACTCAGCCTGAAAAGTCAGTTTTTAGGTAATAAAAATGTGGGATTGGGAAAGTTCAGTCAAAGCATGATGCTGAACATGAGGCAGGGCCCTGACTAATCTCTGCCACCTCCACAGCAAATGGCTTGGAGCAGTTTTTCTGCTTTCACCAAAAGAAGAGTTATTGTATCACCTGCAGTTCAAGCTATTTTGTAGTTACAATCAAGTAAGTCAAAACCAGTTAGAAAAGAGTGAATACAACTACTGCAAAAACATCTCTTAACCATGCCCCAGATCTTTGTCTTCAGTCAGCTTTCATTCTTACCTGATACGGTGTTGAAAATTGTTCTTCATTTCTCTAGGGTATTTTGGCTGTGTAAATGCAAAGCACAGAAAGATGCTCAGCTCCTTAAACAGTTTTGCTAAATAAAACATATAAAAGCGAAGTGGGTGAGAAAACAAATGACTCAAATCAACTGTGAAAGGAGCAGCCCTTTCTTACTACCGCTCATGCTGTTTGTTTCTACAGAACTATGAGGGATTTTTCCCATCCTTTTCTGAGCTCCTTACAAATTTAAGAACACGGGAAACCAAGGTAACGAAGTATTTACCTCGGTTAATTTTATCTTGTGAATTCATCACACATGAAGTATTTCCTTTGTCCAGTGCTTCCATAACCCTATTTTGAGTTAATGATGGGTGATTACAGCAAACACCACAAAGCCTGTCTTTTCAGAGCTTATGAATGTGCTGTTTGGTTCTGTATTTTTTCCAGAGTGTCTTTTAAATGGAACAGAGTACCAGAGACTTTCCTTGACCCTTCTAAGGGAGCAGGGCTGGATTTGGGATATGAGAGTCTTCAGGAATAACAGATTAACTGGCTACATAGGTTCATCAGGGAAAGTCAAATGAGCTTTCCCAATACCTACCAGCCAAGTTAGCATGCTGATGATTTAAGCACATTTTCTGCAGCATAATTAAGGGAGCATTTTTTGCAGGGAGACCTCATCACACTGCAACTGTCTCAGTAATTTGCCATGCAGCTTACAATACCCGTTTTTAATTCCAGAAGTAATTAGTTATCTCCTGGGACTTGCCCTGAATATATTTTCCTGTCTGTCCTGTATACTTCTTCAGATGAATTGATATTGTATCTCTCTTGCCAATGAAAGCACATTAAAAATTACCATTAATTTTTTGCCATTTAGAATTTTACAGTAAGATGACGGTTAAGGTGTAAAATGGCCTTTCTATTCAGCTTTTTCTGTTACTCTCACCTCTTAGAAAAAATATCACTTATGCTAATACTGCTTAATAGTAATGCTAAATTAAATTTAAGGTACACTCTGTTAGGAGGGATCAAAGCTTTTCAAATCTCAGTCACTGCCTTAACTGGTGAGTGGACAAGGATAGCTACAAGGCTGTTAAATATTTACATCTTTGGTTTTCAGACACCAGAGTGCTGTGCAAAGTACAAAAGGAAGTCAGGACCATGATTTGCTGGTACTGACCCTGCAGGTACAACTTTTCATGACCACCTCATCTTCCTTCTAACTTGTGGTTCTTTGAATTCAAGAATTTCTTTACATGTAGCATAACACAAACCCCAGTTCTCTACTGTTTTCTCTCCTATTAACTGTATTCAAACCAGAGAAGATAATGCAATTGGAGTAGCACATTTCTCCTCTTTCAATTCCATTGTAGTCAATTACATAGCAGCCTGGGGAAAAAAAAAAAAATTATCAACAAAAGCTACCAACAAAACAGCACTGTATAGGCTGCTAGTCCTAATCACACCTATGGTTAAGTTTGCAGTAAATCATCAAATGTGGATTGGAAAAATACATGAATAATATATATATATTTTTTAACCTGTTTATGAATGTTGGCTCCTATCTTATCAGTACCCACTCATTTTGCACATCATTTATTTAATCAAGCCCCAAACATTCCATTGTCAAAAGTATCCCGATATACATGCAGTATAACTGATGTCACTTTATTTGCAAGAGATAAGAACCCGATGCACCATATGTCTGCCTGCAGCTGTGAAGGTTAGAGTTGCCATATCTAGAAATGGAAGAAAAATGTCATGTCTCCAGGCACGTCTTTCCATCTGGGCAGCATTTTTCCCTCAGATGTCTTTTGAAGCCCTTTGTCCTCTCTAGCTTTTCTGACAGAAATAATGAGATTCTCACCAACTCTTCTGGGGAATATTCCTCAAAACTTTCCTTATCTTAAGGTCATCCTACACAAGCCTTGACTTTCCATTGCTGCAGTTTCTCAAGTGCTTGCTATCACATTGTCTCCCTTAACCCGGATTCCTCTGCCCTACACTACATAACCACAGCTCAGTTTTCAGTCAATATCTCTTTTGTTTTCTTTTTGTTAATCCCCTACCTTTTAAATATGTTTTAATTGCCAACTAGAGTTTAGCATCCCATCATCACCATCCACATCTGAGCACCACATAGACACAAACCAGCACTCTTGGCTTGAGTTTCTGCAATGTATCACCACACCAAAGAGGAAAACAGAGCAGATTTCACCAGATTTAATCTGGCTGCACTTCTTGAAACAAAGGTACTAGGTAAGCTCCTGAACAGTACAGCCCCACTGATCATAGCTGTGCCAATGCACAGCATTACCACATTGCAAAATCAAGTTTAATTTTGTCAGCATCATCTTGTCCCATGTGACATATTTATTATCAATACCTTCTCAGCTTTTGCTTGAACACTTGCACATAATTATTTGCTGCTTCTAACTTCTGTTATCCTATTTAATGCAAACTCTACATATTTGTTTGCATTTTCCAAGTACAACATTGCTATGTAATTTCCTGCCTGCAGCACTAACCTCCATCCTCTTGCCTTATCGCTCTGTTCTCAAAAGAATTGCAGTCTTTCTTTATCTACAAACTGGTCCCTTTTTCCGGAACACCAAGATGTTAAATGAGACCAATGCAAGATCTAATATAAGGATGAGCACTTGCACATCTGCAAGTCCCTCCAACATAGACCAGAGAGGCAAGGGACTGGTGCTGAGCTTCCTACAAACCCCAGTGTAACAAATGCCTTTCTTTCTATCACAACCCCTTGATCAGCAGGTCTGGAACAAATCCATTACCTTCCTATTCCTTCAGCCCACAGAAAGACCTATCAGCACATCTTAAGACACATCTTAAGGCACATCTTAAGACCACATCTTCACATCCTAGCTTGATGTGAACTAGCAAACCACTGCAATGATACCTACAGTTTGCTGCTAATTATGCTAGCCAGCAAATGTTTTTCCTATATTTTAGTATTTTCTGTTCTCAGTGCAACATCGATTTCCTTCTTTTTCCCATGAGGTCATGATCTATTTCTCCTTGTCTCCCAGCTGATATATTAGCCATTTGAAAATTCAATTAGGTGAAATTGTTTTTATATTAATGTTGTAATTTCATAATTATCATTGCAAGTGATATGCTGTAAACTATGTGTTCTTTGAACTACTGAAAATTTCATTGCAGATATCCAATAAACTTTACCAGTAGTTATCTATGACTGTATTGTACTGTCACTTCAGCCCAAATTGGCTGAAGCAAATTTTTCTTGCTATGGTTTGTAAGGAGGCCACTCTAAGACCCACCACTGGACTCAGTGGAAGTCTGTGAGCAGTCTTCTCTTTTGTGAGCAATAGTCCCATCTCCTTAAAAACTATAAATGTAATTAAATTTAACACTACAGAGTGATAGTAGTGAATGGCCTTGCAAACAGAGAAGCAATCTCATTTGGTAGAGAAGAGACAAAAGAATCCCAGTTTACTCACCTACAAAGCAGTTAGGGAGCCACCTTCGTAGTGTCAAAGCTGTTAAAAAGGGAGGCACTTAACATCTAAGTTGTTTACTTTGCCAGCCTCCAGACTGCAAGCGTGAAGCTATTTTTCTGAAGTATCAGCCCTCTAAAAAGCCATCCAAGTGCTCTTTATGAAGGGAAATCAACATGAGTCGCGAATGTTTAATACAGCTTCACAGTAGAGAGCTGGCAGATAGCTAGATGATACCTGCAAAGGTTTATGTGTCTCTACAGTCAATACAGTTGAACAAAAATTGAAATAAGAACACAGAAGATTTCTTAATCATTGCTCACATCATGCAAATTTTGTAAGACAGTGGGTTCTATTTATGCAAATTTTTTTTGAATTATTTTTCTTTTAATTTTGAATTTTGATTTTGTTTCCCTTCCCAAGAGATCTGTCAAACTGCTAAGACTAGTAAAGAAGCTGGACTAACTGTATTTTGTTATAACCCCCAGTGCAACTCTTCACAATGAATGGAAATAGCCTGCAAATGCTCTATGAAAGGTAAGGAATGATAACATAGGGGAAAATGTTCTATATTTCCTGCAAGATTTAGAAGCACACTGTGGTATGTACAGCCATGAATTCTCTAGTTGTAGCTGAACATTTCTTTTGGAGCAAAGGTCCATGCTGCGTATATCCAGGTCTCTCTTTTCCATCAACCATTCATCAGATACAGATTTTCTCATGCTAGATTTTAAATGAGAATTCAGTTTCCTGTGAACTATAGGAGCCCCTGCTCATTTCAGGCTTCATTCTTAGTTCAAGACTGCTTTTTTGTATGTGATCTTGTGATCCATGTTTTAAACACATTCTTTTTTAATGGAAAATAGGTAACATATATCACATTTTTTCAGCTTTTCATCAGAAATAGGTAGGTTCAGAGTATCACAGCCTGAATTTCTGAAAAGGAAACCCAGTCTTGACAGAACTCAGAACAGACCAGAACTTGTATTTGCACTTTTTCCCATACTTTAAGTTATTTAGAACTTCACAAGGCTGGAGGAGAAAGGAAGGGAGAGAAACACGGTGTAATGTCCCCTGATCACTGGATTCATGATAACTGATCCTTCTGGGGTCGAGTACAGGTAGACAAGACCTGTGCTTTTCCTCATATGCCAGCTACAAGAAACCACAGCGAAGGAACCTGGTACCTTCCTTGATTTCTGCTGCCTGGTGTGTTTCTTCTTCCATGGCTTCTCAAAGGCTGGAACCAGCCTGCACCTCTTGGACAAGCATGGCTCACCAAGGCTGGTTTTTCTCTAATCACAACTGTCCGGAGGCTGCTTATATCATCCCAAAAAAGCTGGAGCCATTTCCTGGAATAAGGAGGCTGAAGAGCTCTTCAATGACCCCTCAGCAAACCCAAGAGTGGGCTCACCACCCTGCCAGTTCTCCCTCTCTTTCTCTCACCAGATCTGAAATGCTTCCTTTTGGAAATGCTTCCTTTTTGGAAACAAATGTTTTGTTCATCTTGACTTCAGGGTACAAATATGAGGTAAGCTATCCTCTACTCTAAAACTAAGAAAAAATAATAATATTTTGAGGTTGATTTAACATACGAAATATTTGAGATATTCAGTGATTTGCATGCAATGAGTAGCTTCCATCACAGAGCAAGTGTGCTTCGATACTATCAAGCATCCAGTTCTGACCTGAGTCTTCCCCGGGTTTCCCTTTCCTGACACTGGAACTGTGACTGTAGTCTGTAAAGTCTTCAGAAAGGAACCATACATTTTGCTGGTGTACTAACATTAGTTTGGGACACATACAGGGAAAAATAGCTGTTCTATTTCACTGGAGATCATCAAAAGATTTCCATCTGATAATCAAGTCACTTAATGCTTATCATGACTCAGGCCCATAATTTAATTGAAAATTATAATTATGCTCTCTTCCTTCTGTCTGACTTAAATCCTACCTATTTTTTCATTTCTTATTTTGATGTTTGAGGGGAAAAAAACCTTGAAGGTATGTTATTTGTGCTTGTCTTTTTAACTCTTCTCTAGTATTTCTCAATGAATCAACTGCATAAACATGTACAGTACTTTTGTCAGCACGTAATATTAAGGTCTGACATTTGGCTTTGACAAAAATGTCTGTATTATTCAATTTGTTTTGCTAGGATCTATCTTAGTTTACTAGCTCAGTTCCCAAATGACTTTTTGCAGCTGAATTTTATAGTCTCAGTAATGTCTATCATAAGTAAACCACTGAACTAACAAAAATGACCCAAATTAATAAAACATTCCTATGCTTCAAAATGTTAACAATATGGAGTAGGAGTAGCTGCCAATAAATCTTTCCCAAAGTTAAATGAAAAAAATTGCACATCGCAACAGCAGTCCAACATTTTACTGCTAATGTATTCACTTTGGATACAGCCAGAGATCTGAATGCAATAAGAACAAGGTTTGATGCGTTCTGTGTTTGGTTTGCTGACATTTAATGTCCCATTTCTGTTTCTCTGTGTCCAATGACTTCCACATTTTATTTATTTGTTTGCTTGTTTGTTTATTTTGAGTAAGTCTTATACAGTTTCCATTTTCTTCCTGGCAAAATTCAGACTATCCACTTTGGTACTTCAGACAGAACTTCGTGCGATTTTCCATAAAATCTATAAAATGAAGTGGTCACCTAGCCCCACATCAATATATACATCCAAGCTTATACAAGTTAAGGAGAAATCTGCTATGATCTGGGAATAATGCAAGGGGTTGCTTTAGCATTTCTGAACCCCAGTGACTGCATGCTGGCAGCCCCAGCTCCAGCCCAATGAGACCACAGCTGTTAGGGGTATTTTCATCCCTGGAAGTGGGGACTGGGGAACAGATTTCAGTTCTCCCTGCTCTCCATACCATCAGCTTTGTTTCAAAAGCAAGGAAGGTAGCCGCTGGCTTATGTCTGCTGGGCAAGGCACTTAGCTGGGAGGGGGATGTGGATTTTCTTCAGTTCAGGAAGAGGTAGAAACTGAACACAGGTCTTTGATCTCTTGACAAACTTTAGGCCAATATGGAAAAAGCAGATAACATTGCTGGGCAGGCTTTAAAATGAATGAGCTCTGCTCAGCTACACTCCTCACGTCTAGGAGGGTCTCACATGATGGACTAGCCTTGTGTGCAGCCCTAAGGAGGTACCGAAGGCTGCACAAACAGCCAGTCACCTCCGTGTGCTCAAAGGTTACTTCACTTCCCCATGGCCAGGTTCCCTGGTCTGGGTATATCCATACTCGACTGCCCAGCTGCCTGGCTGTTTTCATTAGCTCTGCAACTACAGAAAGAAAAAGGGAGTGAGAGATGGGAGCTGGCAAGTTATTATCTTTAATAACATCATCACTTGTCACCACTAGGACCAATAAGCTTCACTGCTTGAGGGTGCTCAGAGGACAAGGCTTCGCTGTGTGGTTTGGCAGCTCTGTGCTACTGGCACCCATGAGGGCTGGCACAGAGGACTTGAGAAATTAAAAACTTTTACCCACTGAAATCAGATGATTCAGAATGAAATGAGACTGAAGAAGATGAAAACAGAGGTCTAAGATCAACTTTTAGTAGTAAACCAATAAAAAACAAGACGATCAGCAAACTTTTCCTTTATTGCAGTCTAGGGTAAATTTCCAGTTAATACTTCATATTAAAAACATATTTTCTGTTCAGGCAAGCTCCTCTGGTGCCAGGTGCCACCAGATAAGATGCATGTTACTTCAAAAGGGTGATGCCCTGGAGAATGAGCACAAGCTGGAATAGTGATGGAAACAAGGGTCTCCCACCTGAGAGTCCTTCCAGGATCAGGCTCACATTTTAAAGGACTGCACAATTAAACTTGACCCAATTATTAATTTGATAACCACAAGGTGCTAAGTCCATGATAAATGCCTCACCTACCACCATTTAGAATTAAATCACAAGGAAACTGTAAGGACTATGAGGACAGATAGCAAAATTACTGATAATACAATTGGCACAATGAAGAAAATTTAATAATGCATGTTGAAATAATACCTAATATTAACACTATATCAAACAGGATGTGCTGGGCTATACCAACACATTGCATTTCTGGTCTTTAGGGACCACTATGAACTGCTTGTCAATGACAACCAAAGATCAAGCATTGGTAGCTGATGGCACACAAACCTTTGAGAGTCCATAGTGTGCTTCCAAGAGACAGGGAAGCTAGTGGAGAGGTTGTCAGTGCCAGGGAAGCGGGGATTTGGGTGAAATTCCTTTTGCCAAACCCTGTCCTGCTCATTCTGAAGCCAATGGCCATTCTTTCCAACAACTGCAATGAAAATTGTATTGATAGCTGTGGGAATAGCAGTTGGACAATGCTTCCAAAGTGGCGATGCTTTGGGAAAAAAACAATCACCCTTGCTCCAGATAGTGGATGACTGCCATCTGTAGTCCAAGTCTCCTCTATAAATCTGTTTACCAAACAGGAGATTTACTCTGCTCGATTTTGGCTAGCCTGTTATGCCCTATTACCTGTATGCCTGTGTTGCAGTAAACAAGATAAGAAAGAGCTTTTGGGCTTCTTATCCCACTTTGGCTCACACAGAAAGAACAGCACTAGACAGAGCATTCAGTTCTTTTTTTACCGTGCAGAATATCACAACTTTATCTTCATGTTATACACAAAAAGCTTGAATGAAATTTGTCACCTACACTAGGAAAACACTTGCATTTCAATGGCCTCTCATTAGAGAATTTTACTCTCCATGTTTTGTAAATGTAAAAAATACAAAATGCAGAAGCGCTCGTACAGAAATAATCAGTTTTGCATCTCAATATATTTTCTGTAACTCTAATGAAAAATCAGCATCATTGATCTGGTGGTTAATGAAGTTAATATTTCTCATGCTTCCTTTGATGTCATGAATAATTTTTCAGTTGAAATCCCCCATATAAAGAGTGTGTATTCAGGGTGTTGAACAGCAGCAGGTCCTCCCTTCGGTACCACTCATTCCTTCACAAAAGGCAGCTGTAGAGCAGCACAGCAGCACTTGTGGCAGGGGGAACAGCCTCCTTCTCAGGCAGGCAGGCAGGCCCCTTCTCTTAAGTCTTACCAAGATTAACAACTGATCTATCAAAATGATTAATATACAAATGGAAATCACTGAACGCAGAAACATTCTTCTGCAAAGAGCTTGCTGCTTGCCAGAATCCCACAGGCAAGATTTTCAACTTTCAATTGATATACAGAAATCAAATTTTAGTTTCAGGAAATAATAAGAGATTTCAAACTTTCCAGATAATTAATTTTGCATAACAAGTCACATGCTCAGAAAGGTGAAAGCAGATAGCCCCAACTGGGGAAAAAAAAAAAAAAAAAAAAAAAAAAAAGGAGCTTCTCCCACTTCATGTTTGCAGTCCCCAGTGTGCACAATACCAGGAGAACAAGAAGAATAGGGTGAGTAGGGGATAGAAGGTGAGAAATCTGTCATGTCAGTTTATATAGTTAGCTTCTTGATACATAAAGGATCTCTGACATCAAATAGTTGAAGTTGTTTAACTAGTCACATGTCTGAGAGAGGTGAAAGCAAACCCTTGTCCAGCTTATGAATGAAAATGAACACAGCTCCTGCATCAGGACAGCCAGGTGCTACCTGCCACCTCGTCCCACACTTCTGCATGGGAGGCAGCACAAATCCTGGAGTTGATCTTGTTCTTAATGTTTCTTACTCAGCGGCTGTGAAAGGCAGTAGCTGCAACCCCAGGAAAAATGGGGACATGTTCAGATGGCCTCTGGTTCAAACTGAGAGCTGTGTGGCAGCAAGCTGTTCTTGCAAGTGTGTTGTTTTTTGGCTGGGATAGAGAGAATTTTCTTCATAGTAGCTCATATAGTGCTATGTTTGGATTTGTGATGAAAACAGTGTTGAAATCACAGGAATGTTTTAGTTGTTGCAGAACAGTGTTTACACTAAGTCAAGGACTTTTCAGCTGCTCGTGCTGCCCTGCCAACAAAGAGTGCACAAGGAGCTGGGAGTGGACACAGCCAAGACAGCTGACCCAAACTAAAGAGAGGGATATTCAAAAATGTATGGCATAGTGCTCAACAATAAAACTTAGGGAGAGATTTGCTAGCACTACTGTAGTTCTGGGACTGGGTGAGTGTTTGTCAGCTGGTGTTTAGTAATTGTGTTTTGAATCATTTGCTTTTTTCTTGGTTTTACCTTTTTTTATCACTACTTTATTTTTACTTATTAAAATGACTTAATTTCAAGCCACATTTTTTCCTCCTTTTGCTCTTCCGAATCTCTTCCCCATCCCTCTGCTGGGGAGCGAGCAAGTGAGTGGCCTCATGTTGCTCATCTGTCTCCTGTGTTAACCCACAACAAAAGGCATCATGTGTACCTGTGTCAGCTCTACATTCCCTAGAGACCCACCTGCTAGAACTGCATGTCTCTGCAGCCTCTAACCACAGCCATAGCTTGCACAGTTAAGTCAGAATTCAAAGCCACACAGATCCCATCCATGCAAGTACATTTAACAAAATAGCAGCAGAAACTTATCCTGACTTCTAGATGATTAATTTTTTTTCAAGACTAGAGTTTTGAGTGTATTTGATTATAAAAATCAAATAACAAAGAAAAACGCTTTTCTTCTGTCATAAGCCTTCTTTGAAGAGTGGTGATTCTTCATTTCCTAACTTGATTTATTCAGCTAATCAACTTGACCTCATGCAGACCCGGTTTCTTGCCTGAATGGGAAGGAGGAGTGGTTCCTCATGAGTGAAAGAAAGCCAGATGAATTAGCAAGAAAACTGAAGTCTAAAACACATTGTTTTGTGAAGAAAAAGTAAAGTATGTATTTATTACAACCACTACTTACAGAGGTCTTCTGCCTTCTCTGCTTTGTATTGTGTGAACCCAAAACTGAAATTGTTAGACCAAGATACAAAAGCAAACTATTCAAGATCGTCTTTCTGGATTTTGTGAGTTATATGAATAAGGCTTTGTGTCTCTACTATGATCAGTAAGCAAGAACACATCATATAAAGGTCACAGGCTTAGCGCCAGATGCTCAGAAGTCTTTATTCCTTAACACTTCATGCACCCTATGTGACCACCACTCTGTGCCAGTTCCAGGTCTGATTCTAAAGCCTGGCATATATTTTTACTTCAGCAACAACCTCTTTCTTCATACACGGGACCCAGTGCACACCTAAGGAACGACTTTGGTCCTTATGGACCTCTTGTGCCCACTGTTGAACAGTAGGAGGAAGCACATTGGCTCTGCAAGCTTTTGACCTACCCCAAATGGTCTTTCCTTCCCTTGCAGCATTTGTGTTTCCTTATTCTTCCTTTCCCCATCCAGTTCTGAGCCAATATTTTTTCCTCTCTTTTGTGAGAGAAAATGGTGTCTTTGGAAGTGGTGTCAGCAGCAAACGCTGGCACCTGGAGGCCAGACAATGAGTAGAGTTTGGGCTGGAAGGTGGCCCAGTCTGGAGGCAGGGTGTCCCTTTTTGAAGTAGTAGGTACATCGCATTGGCAAGAGGACGTATCATCCCTCTGGTTGGGGACTGGACAAATAGGCAAGCTTGGGGATATAAAATCTGACATTGTGATGGCTCTCAGGGCAAATAGCACCCCTGGAGACCTCCCAGCTCAGTGCAGCAGCGATAGTTTCATCTTCTAGGGCTTGTGCTTTATATACCCTCTTGTGGCTACATGTATCATCTGTTGGGTTGATTAATATTAGCTTTCTCTTCAAAAACAGTTGTATTTAGCTCAGTTGGAGTTTTCTACTACCTATTTAATGCAATCTGAATGGGCAAGCACCTTTATGGGTAGTAGGTGCATCTTCATAGAACACAGAGTTTTAGTCCCCCTGCCCTCCAGCCGTGCTCTTCGTTAGCCAAGAAGTAACTAACAACAATAACTCACATGCCTGAGTATCACAACTTGTATAATTAACTTGTGACCTGCCTGAAATACCTTTAAATGAAAGTTGTTTTCCAGCACACTGGTTATTACTTTATTAGTAGATATATATAGCATAACAGGCATTTTTCAGAGGGCCCGTAAGCCTCAAGTCTGAGATTTTGACTTCAGAAGGAAAGGTTGTAAACTGTTGAGTAAAACACAGAGCAGTAGTCTGCAGAAACCTTTGTCCAGAAATAGCCTTTTCAGATCATGTGCTTTGGCTAGATAAGACACATTTGAATACGAACCTTTAGGCACCATATATTAAGTTTGCTGCTTCTTACTGGTTTGTGACAGTGTGTGCCATCCACCGAGAAACATGGTTCCTGTCAGAAATAAAGGATAATAATAAGGGCAGTGGAAAAATGGAGTCTTTCCATTGCCTTTAATAGACTTTGGACCAGTCCCAAACGAGCTGCAGCAATGTGTTTCTTGGTGTACACACTGGCTCTGCCTTGTGGCAAAATAACATCACATAACAGCACCTGCATTGCTTGTGGTGGCTTCACCTCTGGGGAACAGACAGCCCAAACAGAAGTGGTCAGCACAGTGCGGTGCCATGTTCATGACCAAGGACAGTCAGTTATGGTCAGGACATCCCAGTGTATGGGGCTTACATGGCAGGGTTTTGGTAGCAGGTGTCTGCAGGGGTGGCCTCTGTGAGCAGAGCCCAGCAGCTGCCCCATGCCGGATCATAGCCAGCTCCAGACGGCTCCAAAAGGCATCTGCTGCTGGCCAGAGCAGAGACAGTGAGTGACACTGGGTGGACCTCTGGCAGAGCAGACCGAGGAAAGGGAAAAAAACAGCATGCAACAGCAGCTGGGAGAGAGGAGTGAGAACACGTGAGGGAAGCAGCCCTGCAGCCCCCAAGGTCAGTGCAGCAGGAGGGCAGGAGGTGCTCCAGGCATGCAGCAGCAGTTCCCCTGCAGCCTGTGGAGAGGCCCCTGGTGGAGCAGGCTGTGCCCCTGCAGCCCATGGGTCCCACATGGAGCAGATCTCCATGCTGCAGCCCATGGAGGAGCCCCCGGTGGAGCAGGTGGATGTGGCCTGGAGGAGGCTGCGGCCCATGGAGAGCCCCCACAGGAGCAGGCCCCGGGCCGGAGCTGCAGCCCGTGGAGAGGAGCCCACGCAGGAGCAGGGGGTCTGGGGGGAGCTGCCACCCGTGGGGGACCCGTGCTGGAGCAGTTTGCTCCTGGGGGATGGACCCTGTGGTACAGAGCCATGTGGGAGCAGTTCTTGAAGAGCTGCTGCGTGTGGGCAACCCCCGCAGGCTTGGGAAGGATGGCATCCCATGGGAGGGACCCCACGTGGAGCAGGGGCAGAGAGCAATCGTGAAGGATCAGTGGAGACAAAGCTTCAGGGACTGACTGCAGCCCCCATTCCTCGTTCCCCTGTGCTGTCTGGGGGGAGGAGATGGAAGATGATGGATGAGGGGAAGGTGTTTTTAGTTTGCTTTTGGCTCTCACTACTCTAGTCTGTTATCAATAAGCAATAAATTACATTAATCTCCCTTTCCTGAGTCTGTTTTGCCCGTGATGATAATTGGTGAGTTATCTCCCTGTTCTTATCTCAGCCCATGAGCTTTTTTCCATTCTATTTTCTGCCCCTGTCCTTCTGAGGGTGGGGAGCGAGAGGGCAGTGTCATGGTGCTGAGCTGCTCATGCACATCTCCAAAAGCAAGGAGGGCTTTGCACAAACCCGGATTTCATGGGCAAGGTGCTGCTCCTTGGGTGCTGCTTCTTGGCAGCATTGAGCTCCCACTTCCCTGAACCTATTGTGTCTCTGAAGGAAGGGGACAGAAGTTGCCAACCAGGGACACAGCCTGTTGAGATGCATTTGGAGCTGCAGCAGCTTCAGGTCTAGCTCCATGTTTCATTCGCTCCAGCAGCAAGACCAGCTCATGGGCTCTTGCTCCATCTCTTCCCATCCCTGGGTGATGCACCAGTTGTGCCAGCCCAGCTGGGGCTGCAGACCCCTGCAGACATGCAATCCTTGCTTGCTGGCTTTGTTGTGGCCTCCAGGGAGGAACTGTTAGTGCCACAGAGGGAAAAATACCATTGTCAGAGCCATGGCCTCAGGCTGCTGTTCAAAAACCTGCTTTAAGCCAGCATGAGCTGCCCCTATGCCTGAAGCAGCTGTGACTGCCCGTTTCCCCAGGCTGTGCTCAGTGCTCGGAGCTGGCAAAGGCTGGGCTGTCTGGGTGCCCAAATGCAGTGAGCAGTTGCAGCATGGTCCAGGGCAGGGGCCATTTCCCAGCCCAGCTCACCACGTGCCCCTGCAACCCCTTAGGGAGGGCTGATCTGCAACTCCCAGGTCCAAGTCATACATATATATCAAAACTGGCTTGAGTTAAGGCTTCAGCACACATAGTAGCACATCTCAGAAATGAAAAGACTGAGTAATTCTAGATACAGAGCTCTTTGCAGCAAGAAAAAGGTCATTCTGCAAAAGAACTGTCTATGTATTCCTGGAATTCAGCTGCTGAAATGGTGCTCATGGTGAGGTTTAGCTGTAGAGCTCTCAGGAGTTTCATTTAATAAAAATTACTTCCAGCCACTCCATGCCTGAAACACTGTGACTCCAGGCAGACTGACATCTCCTGCCAGGTATAAAGAAGCACAACCAGCAGCAATCCTGCTTTGTGTGTGAATGGTGAGATACCGTAAGTAGGAGACCAAAGATCACATCCCATTCTGATGGAACTGGGACTTGCATGGGCCAGCAGGTTGGCCTTTTGTGAGAAGTTTATTTTATCCATGAGTAAAAACTGCTATGCTAAATCCAGCCTATAAAACTAAGAGTTAAGGTAGTTGTAAGATTATAATCAGGGAAACAAAAGATTAGTCTTTCCACGTCATAAAAATACCTGCAGTCTTCCTAGTAAGCAGATAAAAGGGTTTCTTTAATCACTACTTGTTCTCTGACTATGATCTAACACCTAAAATTTTTGGCACTAATGTTGTGCACATTTACTGAGGCAAAATGCCATTATTAACAATTAGAGCAGTTATTCTAAAATATTTTGCTGCACTTGAGCAATTATCTGGATAACCACTGACAGAAGCATTCAGGCAACGATGCCAAAAAACAGAGGAGTTCTTTTTTTCTGTTTTTCAGTCTTAGCCCCAAATTAAAAATAACTAAGTCGGTGGAGTTAACCAGTATGTGCAACAGCATTATGCAACATCTCATCCAAGCTTATGCAGAGACTTTTTCTTTCCATACTTACCAACTCTGAATCAGTACAGAAACTTGCTTGAAGAGTACCCCATACATCCCCACATCTGCATGGGCTTTGTCATGGTAGGATTTTCCACTTCTGAAAACATGCTGCAGTGCAACTCAGTGCAACAACACTGCCCACCTGAGAAGCACAAGCACCAAGAAGGTCTCCATCTGATAACACCAATTGCTCAGTCCAGGTCTATAATAAAACCCTGCAATCACACCCTTCCTGAAGCAATCTCAGAATCCCTGAGGTCCTGCATAATTGAAGAGCTATGAAGTAACAATAGCAAATATGTGGTATTATGTCAAAGTCCTGGTGAGTCATGGAGAGGCAGAACTGGATTGCATTGCCTCGCCAGGTTTAGCAGTGTGGGGTTTTCATTGTTTTGTTTCATTTTGCATGCCTGCACTTTACAGACCCCTTATACCTTCTTCCTGAGGTTTGCCTGTTGTTCTAAGAGAGCTAATTATTCTGCTGGAAGTCTCATTTTCTCTTTGAGAGATCTTCACACTCTCATTGCTATATAAATAAAATTGGAGCTAAAAAAAAACCTCTAAAAATGTTTATCAGGGACCTACTTTCAGACCAAAATAGCAGTGTTTGCATGTGTGTGTGTGCATAACATTCAAATGTGTAAACCTTGACAAATATAATCCATAGAGAAAAAGAAAAAAAAAAAAAAAAAGGCACCAAAAAGCACTCTTCCCAACACTTTCCTTTTACTAGGAAAAAAAAAAAGAGGGTGGATGGACATGTTGACTTAAGAGTCTGCCATTCCTGACATGAAGCCAAGATAATTATTTTTCAGAGGCCCTAAATAAGGTGAGGAAAGTCAAGCATGAGAAAGGGTTACATTTTTAAATGCCAGAGTTTATATTCAGGAGGATGTTGTAGAATACGAAGATTAGGACAGAACAAGAGGTACCACTGCAGCTGTTGGCCTGACGCCTCCAATATTTAGGTGTTTCATGTTACATCACTAGTCACAAAGTGACCAGAAAGATGATCTGCAGAAGAATATAATGTAAAACTCAGTACTTTTGGAAGTTAGCCAATATCTATTTTTCTTCTTGAATAAAACTTGGCTATTTCTTTAGGCATTCTCCAGTCAAGATAGGACAACAACATTTTTGCAGCTGATCAGTTTGGGATCTCTGTCACATCAGGGAAATTTCTTTAAAGAAATAGTTGAACATCTCTAGCTCAGCTATCCATTTTATTCAGCACAGGCAAACTTTTCCACCCTCAGTGGGAAACAGCTCCAATAGGAACTGACTTCTGCTCCTCTATGACTAGGCTCATTAGTTTATTTTTCACCATTGGCTGATTCTTTCTGATGTGTATTTCAGAAGAAGCAGTTTAGCTATAAGGACAAGCAAATGCCTAACACTAAAATTAATGGTGCATCTAGTAAATAATAAAGAGGAATTAATGTCAAGTGAAAGTTTGATAATTAAATCTCAAAAGGATTCTTCAGCATCATTTCATTAGTGACTCAAGTCTTGTGAATGGACACCAGGTGCACATCGTGAAGAGTTTTTACTTCTCTAGTATGCTTGATTTCCCTTGCATCACTTGATAGAGGCACAGGTTTTCCACTGAATACAGAGTTGTTTCCTTTGTATTGGCTGGCTTACATAAGACCTACTGATCACACACCTTTTGCTGAAAAGCTCATCTTTTCAGAATAATGAATACTGTTTTAGTTAAAGAAGAGGACAGTATCCTGTCACTTTGCAGCATCTTGAAAACTACTTGTATCAAAAGGAATAATAAAACTGGTACTAAATTGTGGTACACGAAAAATGTAGAAGTCAGAATGCTCCATGCCCATATATAAAATAACAGATTTAATTAAAAGTGTATTGTCTTACTTAGTCCATCATTTTCCAAAAGCTGCCATTCAGAGTACTGTGCAGGTCTCACATCTTTAATTTATGTAACAACTTACCTTCCTGCTAGGAATTCAAGAAGTATTACCATTAAACTAACAGTTCTGAAAAGTGAGCCATATTTTTTAACCCTACCTGTACACGTAAAAAGAACTGCAGTTTAGTTTAAGTTCTGGTCATGACAATATAGGAATTGAGTTAACTGTAAAGTTTTAGGATTGCTTAACTTTACAGCTGTCTTAAAGGTGTAACTTCACTTCTCTGTTAGATAAGAGGAAATGAATTCATTCCCTAAGGCAGACTTCTAAAATGGGTCAAATGAAGCATTCTCTAAAAGTGTCCATTGTTCTTCATTGACTAGAGAACATTGCGTACAGGAATCACTTTGAGATGAAGATACCTAAATTTAAGTGCTTTCAGGTGTGCTGGGCTTCTAAGTTCCCATTTACAGTCACTGGAGCCTGAAGAGCAATTCAGCTCACCACAGAGTAGGTACCTAGTGACTGATCAGCTGAATCGTTCATTGCTTGTTTTAACTCAATCTTCATTAATAGTAATAGGATCTTGGACATTTTATATCTACTTGCTTATATTTAGGGGTTTTAATCTAGAATTGAACTCACATCAGAAGCATTGGGATCTACCCAACACCAACGTATTAATCCCAGGCATGTGAGCCTTACCTATCATTTCAGATAATTTCCATCTTATATTAAAAGTATCATTGAAATAACTGAGCCAAAGTGAGTTGTAGAACCAAGGTCTCCCTAAACTTAACCCTTCATTAGAATTACACGTAGGAAAGGCATATTATTCCTGAAAGTTGTTACAGCTACAGCTTGACATGAATCTCAAAATCCATCAATCAATCAACTGAAGATGGGATGTTGTTAGTACAAGTAAGTCACCCTTTGACATCATACTTATCACAAAGTAGATACTCAGGCAGTGTTTGAGCACTAGACACTCTCCACTAGCAGCAATAGAAGGATGCTGAGACAATTGCCTTGTCTTAAATCCTGTCTTATTCCTGTTATGAAACATGTAATGTGTATTGCTTTAAAGGCAACACAAAAAAGGAATTAAGCCCTTTCTACAAAATGAAAAACTGTTGGCAGGACCTTCCTTTAAGCGCTAACATAGCAGATAGTTCACTCTTACAAAGAGTCCATGGGTAATGACCCTTCCTCGTCTCCCAGACAACTCTCTCCAGCGAAATAAGGAAGGATTGATAAACTAATAATGTAATTTTCAGTCATTCCATGCAAAATTAACAGAGAGAGCATGTGCTTTAGGACCCTGCTTCACCAGATAGGTTGAGTTGGACTCTGAATCAGACCTTTATAGTCCTAAGAAATTAATTTAATTTAATTGCAGTGTGGCAGAGTGCACACATAGCTTGGACAAGTCCAGAAGGAAGTGTCAGCCCCATTAGCAGTATCCAAATTTTGGGAGTGACAAAAAAGCAGTGAGATGTTCAGAGTCAAAATTTATTTACCTTTTACTTACATATATTGTTATGTGAGGATTCCAGTGCCTCTGAGCTGGGGATAAGACATGTCTAACCTCTGGTCATTCCCAGATCTTATGTAGCACCAGCAGAAACCTTTGCCTGGGTAGAAGGCCCATGTAGAATTACCGAAAACACAGCAGGAGATACAATATACAAGTGAGGAGGTCATCAAGTGAAAACAAGGAAGAGTAGCGACCTTACAAATATCTTGGTCGCAGGCTATGGGTAAGCCTGTGTATTGGCTGCAGACTTTATGAAGCTTTTACCAGGTACCAGGCCTTTGTGGAATCATAGACTCATGGTTTGATTTGGAAGGGATCTTTAAAGATCACATAGTCCAAACCCCATGTGATGAGCAGGGACATCTTTCACTAGATAGGTTGCTCAAAGCCCCATCTAACCTGGTCTTGAACAGCTGCAGGGAGGGGGCATCCACAGCTTCTCTGGGCAGCCTGTTGTCAGTGTTTCATCACTCTGCCCACCGTAGTTCCATCTGTGAAGCCAAGACTGCAAAACTTAACCTATTTGACTTTAACTTCACCAGTCAGTTAGTATATTTCTCCAGGCCTAAGACTTCAGTCTAAAATGTGGCCTACTAGACCACAGTGAAGCCCTACTACAGCTAGCAGTGAAGCTGGATATCACATTGACCTTTAAAGCCTACTGAAACCTTTTTGTCTTTTAATGGCAATAGAAGCAGCAGGGAGAGCCTTTCCACAACCCAGGAATTTCCTGTCCTCAGGTTCTCCACTTCAACCCATCTCTAATTATTGGGCAATTACCTCAAGGGGAACAGCTTTCCAAATTCACTTTTAAATACAGAGAACCTTTCATTTTTTATTGCATTAGAGCGATTAGTCAAATGGCTTTGTGGAACCAACTGCTTTAGAGCACCACATTATGAACTAATTTCATTACTCCTTGGCAAGATGCAGTAATTGGAAGTCTCCTTGCACCAGGGCTTACAGAAAGGGCTGTAGGCCAGCACTGTAATTTCAGTAAATACAATCACATTTTACCACATCACTTCACTAAACAGGCAACCCACAAAAAGCAACTGATAAGAACACAAAGTATCCATGAGATGGGGACTTCATACTTTTTGTAAAAGAATGATGACCCCTTTATGTTCACTCTAACAAATAGAAAACTCAAACTCTATTTACTTTGCCAGTCCATCAACACTTCACATGAAGGGAATGGGAATTTTGAGATATCCTATATGTTTTTTTTTCTCTCTAACAAAAAAAAAAAAAAAAAGGAAAAAATAAGGAGAAATAATTTGAAAGTTAAGATTTCTCAAGACAAATAGGAGCTTGAGAAATTTGCCCCAGACATGTTCCTTATTTGTCATCTTCTGCCAAGCATGGGTGCTGAGCAAGCCTGCTTCATTTCATGTGAATCTGCTCCCTGCTGGCAATGATGAAAATGAAAAAAATTCCTCCTCCACTTTCTCCACCTGCCACCAGCTTTCTCACTAAAGTTATGTTATCTGATATGGAGTCCGCCGTCTGCTGTTGTACTGCAGCTGTTGGCTGGGGTGGAGTTAACCTTCTTGATAGCAACCCATGAGTGCCATGCTTTGAATTTGAGAACACAATGGTGTTGGTAACACGGCAGTGTTTTTGCTGTCGCTGAGCAGTGCTTGCACAGTATCAGGGCCTTCTGTTTTTCCTTCTCCCACCCCAGTGAATAGGCTGAGAGGGGAGCAGCTGATCTGAACAGGACAAAGCGATGATCCATGCCATATGATGTCATGCTCAGCAATAAGAAGCTGGGGAGTTTTGTCTTCCAAGGTAGACATTGGTCAGAGACTCTCTGGGCATCAGTCTGCTTGTGGGAGGCAGTGAGTTTGCAGCACATGTTTTTTTTTTCCTCTTTCGTTCACTTAGCAAACTCCAATAATCTCAACCCACAAGTTTTCTCATTTTTGCTCTCCTCCATCCCACTCTGAGGGTGTGTGAGAAAACAGCTGTATGGTTGTATGGCTGCTGGTTAGGTTCAACCCACTGCATCGCTTTGCTTCCAACACAACTCAAGACATCAAGAAGCTAGAAGAGTCCTACCAGCCTGATCAAATGAGACTTGGCCACAGTTAATCCTTCTTTATTTGTCATCCTGTACTTCCTAGAGTGTGCATCTCCCATCTTTCAGCATGCTGCTATTTTATTTTTTTTTTCTTGAAAAACAGTAAGTTCCCTCAAGGCTGTGATATGACAGGTAACAGTGAAGTAGATCATGTGAGAGGGTTAAGTCCAGCCCAGAGAGGACCTGAAAATGGGGAGTTTACTTAAGGAAAGAAATAGGTTCAACAGGCTTCCAAGAACTTATTCAAAATAAGTTTCATATAACTATCCAAACAGAGAAGAAACTCCTGCTAGATTATTCCAAAATTTAAATTTTTTCAAAAGGTTTTCTGATTGCTGTAGATCATAACTTTAAATTGACAGCTCATTCAAAGCCATCATCTTATTCCCACTTAAGAAAAGTATTTGCTTTCAGGTAGTTGAGCCATTCACACCAGACTCCTGAGCTTAACAAGGTAAATAAATACGTTCCCACGGTGCAGATTTTCAGAAGGTACATCTACGCATCAGTAGCTTTTAGTTCACGGAAGCATGGTTTTCGTCATAACCAGAACAGCCTAACAGTCCGTCTGGGATTCTGCTAGATAAATGATGAAATTCAGAAGTGCTGGTTTGTCGCAGGAGATGTACAGTGCTTTGAAACTTGGATCCATTCAGGTTGCTGATCTTGTCTGAAGGTTGCAAGACAAGGGTCAGCCCCAAAACAACTGCTAAAAAGCAAAAGTTCACATCTGAAGGTTTTTTCCCAAATATTTACAAAAATTGCAACACTGGACAGAAAGCAGCTCTGCCCTCCAGTACTGAAATGCTGAAGTTTTCACACCAGACTTGGCTTTTGCTCTCCTGTTCAGTGGGGTTCAAGATGGCCTTTCCAACCCAATTGAAACTAATGCTGGAAGCAGGACAGCCAGAGAGCTGAATAGCTGGGCTGTCAGCACAGGGGGTAGTCCTGGACCCTCTGTCTAATTTGAAGCAGTCTTGAACTTGGTAATTGACCTCCCTAAGATCTACCCAGGATGCCAGTGACAAGGGATGCCTGGGTAGATCTCCCTCTGCTCTTACTCACAGAAGCTTTTTACTTTTCGACTCTATTGATGTAGCTAAGCGAAAGAAAGCAGAAGAATGACTGTCAAGTTTACTAGGATTTCATGAAGAAAGGCCATTTAGAAAGGGCAGGAAAGAAGAAGAGTGGTTAAGGTGTTCTCACAAGATGTTTGCAAGTTTAACCCCATGTTTTACCCCATCTCTTCCAGCAAGGCAACTGCTTCAACAACTGATCTAGTATAACTGCATGACCAAGGCCACTCACACATGACACTGGGAAATGTGGGATATTTTATCTATGATAATTTCTTCTGTGGGGCAAGGGAACATGAAGGATGTGAAGAAACAGTGGTGGATACACTGACTCTTCTAGACACTGGGGAGATTTTGCAGAACATTACGCTGATGGGAACTTTGTAATGCTTTCTTATTTCACTGCTTCTAGTTTCAGGTTAAAAAAGTGTTTGTTTTCTCCTGTTATTAGTGATTGGTGCTTATAGTATAAGCACCAATCTTTCCCACAGGTCTCAACATTGCTTTCACTGGTTTTTGCCTTTGAATAGCTATCAAAAGTGATTCATTATTTTCTCCACATTTTTGAACTTGAGATGATCATAAAGTAGTGTGCTTAGTGACATGTTTAAGACCTTTCCTGAAGGGATATAATTAAAGGTTATGTTCTATATTATATAAAATATTCCATCCTGGCTCCAAAACATTAAGTTTATGCCACCATCTTTATTCAGTTTGCTATTTTTTAAGAGAGAAAAGAACATTTCCTTTGCTTTGTTTCATGTTCACCCTTGAAATTTGTCACATTTTTATGGGCCACAGTTTTTTATAAGCCTCTGTTCAGATGTTACTAGCCTTCAAAATATGAGTCCTCTCACTGAAGAGGTACACAATTATAATTATTTAAGATAGCAGGCTCATTCAGGTTGTTTTCCTGAAATGAATGGCACCACTTTTTCTGTTAAAGTCATTTAAGTAGAAGATTCCGAGTCAAGAACCTGCAACACCAAACTTGAGGTATGATACAGATATAAGTGCATGTGGACACTTACACACCCATGTTACGGTCGCAAGAGTTAGGACTCCATGGCCAGTGTAAGTTACTGGTACATGACAAAGAGTTTCAAAGCATTTTATGAGGATTCTAAGATCATATGTTTCAGAAGGAAAATAGGTTAAATGTTCATAACTGTCTTTGTCAGACTTCTTTATGTAAGTTAAGGAGGATGATTCAACTATTTTCAAAATATTAAAGACTGTATTTCATTGTATAAAGCAACTGTAAAAGACACCATTAAGCATACAGGTCATTTGGAGTGAGACTGAGGCTTGCATCCTCATCACAAATAAGATGTCTTTTATTCACCCACCATAACAAGGACGTGGACCTGTTGGATTGAGTCCTGAGGAGGGCCACAAAGATGATCAAGGGGCTGGAGCACTTCTCCTACAAAGACAGGCTGAGCGAGTTGGGGTTGTTCAGCCTGGAGAAAAGAAGGCTCCAGGGAGACCTTACAGTGGCCTTCCAGTACCTAAAGGGCACTTGCAAGAAAGCTAGAGAGGGACTTTTTACAAGGACATGTAGGAATAGGACAAGGGATGATGGCTTTAAACTGAAAGAAGGTAAGTTTAAATTAGATATAAGGAAGAACTTCACTATGAGGATGGCAAGGCACTGAAACAGGCTACCCAGAGAAGTCATGGATGCCCCATCTCTGGAAGTGTTCAAGGCTGGGTTAGATGGGGCTTTGAGCAACCTGATCTAGTGGGAGGTGTCCCTGCCCATGGCAGGGGATTGAAAGTAGATGATCTTTAAGGTCCCTTTCAACCCAAACCATTCTATGAATCTATACTTCATATATGTAGGGCATATAGGATAAAGCAATGATGAATCTGATACCCTAGAGCAAGTAGGTGTTATATACATGCTGCTTAAACACAAGGCTAAATCTAGAGCCCCAGTTTGCTCATATTCCAGCCTGCACACACAAGCCCTTTGCTAATAATATATGCACAAGAGTACATCTTCATTCAGTTTGAAGTGATTCAAGCACTGGCAACAGCAATGCAGAGAATATGAACAAGCCACTTTCTGTGATTCTACCTTGTTCTTTAAAGCAGACTATCAGATGTACTCACTTGCCCTGTGTTTTGCCTGACAGAGGTTTCATGATTCCTAGAAGTACTTTGGTCTTGACAAACAGTAAGTGGGTCTCTTCTAGGAAATAGAATAAAATGTTTCCGCTTATTTAACAAGTGGCATTTATTGATTGTTCCGCTGCTGTCAAATATAGTTCAGAAAAATAAAAAATAATAAAAGAAAAAAAGTATGAAGTCATCACCGTTACCACAAGAAGCTCTTGAATCTCATTAAATTCTTGCTGGGAAAAAAAAAAAAAAAAATGTTTGACAGATCTGCTGGAGGACTTTTTGATTTTCTTTTCCTCTTTCATATCACATTTCAAAAAGGCAATGGTGACATTACTACAGTAGCTCCCTTCATTTTCCCCAAGCACATAGGCATCTTTTCTTAGGCTTTGCTGAGAGATACAGGAGAGCAATAAGCCACAGGCTGGCAGAATTTAAGATGTCATGTTTCTGCACAGCCCTGTCCACCCTGGGACAGCAGGACCTCCTTCTGATGCCACAGCAGTGGTATCATTGTTAACGCTCAGTTAGGGGCCACAGAAGGTGACATTTGTGCCAGAGGCTTCAAGCTCAGTACAGCCCCAGGGGTGTTCTCTACAGGTCTGCACTTATTTAATGGAATAATTTTAATGTGTTACATGCCTAATAATTACACAGCCTAAGAAGACAACCCAAATAGTACCTAAATATTAAAATGAAACAAACAAAACAAAACAAAACGTTAAGAGTTTCCATCATTCATGCTGTCCTTGATGTTGAAGAGACTTAGTTAAAAAGCAAACAGGCTAGCTTTAGGACGTTTCTTCCCCTACGGATTTAATTTCAGACAGAAATAAACCCATCGTGCAGAGGATAATAAGAAAAACAACTATGTTTTGTATACTCAAGGGCACTTTGGGTGAATACAAGGACATTGTCAAGACAAATATTTAAACACAGTAGGTCACAAGATGGACATCAATCAATCTGTAATGCTTTTATGAAAGAATAAGACACGTTGAGAAGCATACTAAGAAATATGAAGAGGTGTGCTGCATTTTAAGATACATGGAAAAATTCTCCATTGTGACAAGCGGTTATTGGGATTGATAAATTATACACTGCTTCTGGCTCTGTGTTTCATGGACTTCACAGTTAAGAAGAGTCAGGCAGGCTTCTAAAGCTGGATAAAACAGAATATCAATATTGTAGTATTTTCCAAGTTTATGATGCCTCCAGAAGTGGCCTCTCCACAGCAGTTTGCCCCTTCAGCTCAAGGGCTGGTCTGTGCTCCAGGTCCAAGATTGTCTTTAGACAGTCTAACCTGTCACCTTGCTGGGCTCTCAGCAGAGCCTCAGGCAGACAGAAACTGGCAGGAGCAAGGGAAACTGGGGGATACCCAGCAACAAAGAGCACAGAGCCACTTCTAGCCAGCTTTCCTGCCAATTGAAACCTACTATCACATTGCAGCCTGAGGGAGAGATATCAGTGCTCAAGTACATAAAGGGATATATTCTTCCCTGTGCTCAGCATAGAAAGCTTAGATTAATGGGCTTTAACCACAGCAAGGCAGTTTTCAATAACTGAAAGCTTTCTGGAGTGAGAAATTGGTGCAGGATAGGAATGGGTTTCTCATCAGTCTGTACAGCCCCTGCTACAAGAGGCAAGGAAGAAAGCAGACAAGGACAAGAGCCTTGGACCATGGCATTAGCCTGCTTTTGGGCAGAAGGATAAAGCAGTTTCTGCCAGCCTTATTTGACATCATTTTTTATCCTAGACTTTCAGTACTGAAGCTCTGGCCATGGTATTTATCATAAATATTTTGTTAAGTGGTGTATTGCCTTCTCTCCCTTCACTCACAAATAACATGGAGTTTTCACAAGAGAGAAGACACTTCAGTAGATAAATGACTCTTAAAAGTAATTATATAATCAGGGACAGGGAGAATGAAGGGTATTTAGGGCTACTTAGACCTACAATTCCCAGATAGCTGAAGCACTGAAACATATGCTAAGTGACTAGCTGTAAGTGGGCCCAGAGTTGATACATTTTCCAAGAGAAGAGCTGTTCTTAATGACACTTCTTTTGAACTCCCAGTTTCCTGTATTTGTCTCATTCATGTCTATAGTGCCATTGATATGGATATAATTTTAAGAATGCAGTTGAAAATAATTGGAATTTGGCATCATTTAACTGAGGACTGTGAAGCTTTATGGACAGACCTCAGCCTGGCCAAGGGCATCTTCTAACAGCCAAGCAGCCTGTCTTGTACTGTTATTTCTTTTCCTTGAATCATCATTTCTTCTCACATCCTGCCACATGGCAGGTGGGCATAATTAACGTGTGCAAAATGCTTTAAAACCTGAGCTGAAAGAAACTCTGAAGAACAAGAGTTGCTTGGAATAACTTCAGAAACTGCCATTGTGTATTCTCTAATTTTACTTCCAGTCTGAATTTTCCATAGGTAATATGCAGTGCTCACAGCCCAACACATGAGGATCATTTGCATTAGCCAGAAACTGTACTTTCTGAAATCTTATTCAAAGGCAAGAAAAATTAGAAAAGACTTTGCAAGAATTTAAAACCTGACCCATCCCAGTTCACTGGGGCTCTTTGAAGAGCCCCTTCCCCCATCATCCTGAGAAAAATTTGGTTCCACTCAACAATCCTTCCTTGAAAAGTGGCATTTGAAATGCATCAGTTATACATAAAAGTGTTTACACACTTTATTTCAGGAATGCTACCTTTGAATAACTGGCCTATTTATTTTCATCATCACAGACTCTTGACTCTTATCAAATGCAACTTCAGATCCAGAGAACACGAACCATTTCCATTCTTAACCAACAAATCTTTAGCACAGTGCAGCATAGGAGAGGTGATACTGTTACAGCTGCAGCTAATGGAGAAAACATATTTTCTCCCAACAAGATGGGGCTTCTAGCAGAGTGTTTTGAATGAAGTTGGGAAATATATATATATATATTTCCCATATATATGTATATATATATATATTTATATATATATATATATAAATGATCCTTCCACTGCCAGCTCCTTCCACCTCCCACTACTACCTATCCCAAGCTGCTGCCTTTCTGGACATGCTGCAAAAGTACCTTAGGGGAGAGGATGCCCTCTCAAGTGATGGAGCAGCACAGATGCCTGGCTGGCTGAATCACACTTTAAACACTGCAGGGTATTAGCTCATCTCGAGCACAGAGTGTCAGCACGCCTGTATTTAAGTAGACACTATTCTCAGAAGTGCCCAAGCCACTTAGAGGCATATGTCTTGTCGAAATAAGACAGCTACTTCTGAAAGCACCATTCTCTGCTCTCAGCTGCTGTCCTCAGCATTCAGGTTGCTGTGCGTTGCCTGAGAAAACCCCCTAGAGAGTAGTTTCCAGTGACACAGACCAAAGACTGTAACTTTGCACCACTCAATAACCTTTTATAGCTTTGTTATATCACCATTAATCTCCTTCGTTCTTTTTTTTTAAAGCCACCTATCCATCTTTTAGGATGATGGAAGATTTTTCCCCATTAAGTGCACATTACTGAAATTCCCTGTCTGTTGTGCAGAAATCGCAATCACTCTGCAATGTAACCATGCTCTACAGCTGTACTTTTAGGAGAAGAGCACCTCTGGGTTTTTAGAGCATATTTCTCATGGCTGCTCCACACCTTCTCTTTCAGTGTAGGTCTGCCTCACTAACTAGCCCTGCATCAGGCTGATTCTCAGACACACCTTTTGCTGTCATTTCATTTTCCTCAAACAGAGCTGTCCTTTGTAAATGGTTCCTTAGAAAACATTTTATCTTTCCTATGACTTTCAGCTGCACAGACGAAAGTGGAAGCCTGAAAAAAACACCATGACAAGCATGAATGCCTTTCTGATACATAGCTCTCCGTTGTGAAGTTGAACCCCTAGTCCTATCTCTACCTTAGCGGCAGGAACAAAGCTGAACAACCACTTCCATTGGCTCACAGTCCAAGTCTTATCCTTTCTATTTGCCTGGCCTTCAGTTAACCTTCCTTTCATTGCAGCATCAAAGAACAAGTCAGGCTTAGTGCTCCAATAATATCTCATCCCAGCATCTCATCCTCACGGGTGGGTGAAGCAGGAATTTTACAGGAAAAAAATATATATATATTTAATATATATTCTAGGTGGTGGAACCCAAGACCCCTGGGCTGACAGGGAAGAGGCACCTTCCAGCCAGATAATGAGGACAAGAGCCAACCACTCATGGTTGGGCTGCTGCTGCAGGACAGCTTCGCTTACTGAGCAGAGGAAGGGTCAAACCTTGCCAGAACCTTTGCAGACTAATCCCCCAAGTTTCTTCCATTTGAACCAGGCAAATTTAGGAGCCTCCTGCCTCCTGTGATATCTCCCTCTGACCATGGTGCCCTCTAAGGTCTGGGAGATTACTTGTCTCCAATGCAGCATTTTACCTTCACTATAGGAATGAGGTATAATGGGAGGAGAAGGTTGATAAATAGCTTTCTCCACAATACCCTACAAAACAGCTCCTTCGCAACTCACTAGCACAGAGATAGGGTGTGAATTAAGAGCAGGGTTTTACTTCTGCTGCCTCTCCTTGACTGCAAGGGATCAAAGGCAGATGATCAGATACCCTAAGTGAGTTTTCAGAAGCGAATGACCTCCACAAACTGTCTGCAAGAAGTTCCTGTCTAGGCATAAAAGTATCTCCACAGCTCTAAGAAATAGTGATATCTGGATTTTATCTCAGCCATTTATCTCATAAATGGTTTAAACACTGCAATAACAACAGTCATTAAACCTCTAAAGTGCCTATAAACCAGCTCTCAGCTGGGGACCAAGATGCCTTTCCAGTTCTTGGATTTACATGCAATAGTACAGTTATAAACACTCTCACTGGTAAATCATCCAGGAAGAAGGTTTGTGCAACTTGTTTATTTTCACACCACTTTATCTATTCATTTTAAAATATATATATATCAAAACATTGAGTTCAAGGCTTTTTATCCACAGCTTCTCTGAAATTCATTGTTTTACTGTGCAGTACTAACACATAGCCATGTATTCCCGAGTAGCTGTTTCCTTGAGGTTTCCTCAAGAAACATTCTTCCAGGTGGTAGGGGAACTTGCTCCATACTGGGTAAGCCAGCAACTCATGACAATAGAGTTTCTTCTCACAGAATCACTGAATGGTTATGGTTGGAAGGGACCTGAGGAGGCCCCGGCCCAGCCCCTGCTCCAGCAGGGCCACCCAGAGCAGGGTGCCCAGCACCATGGCCAGATGGCTTCTGAAGGCCTCCAAGGAGGAGACCCTACTTATTGAATTAACTTGTTGTATTAACTCATCTGTATCCCTTCAGCTTAGCTCTTCAAGGATGACACTTATCTACAGGACACACATCAAGCCAGGACAAAGGTCTGGTAGGTGGCATAAGATAGGAAAGGGTTAGTGATTATATTTTCAGTCATGCAAAGATACAGTTGTGCTCTCAGTATTCTTTATGTCCATACGACTTGTAGCCATCAACTCAGGAACAGCGAGAGAACTGGCAGAGGAGCTGGCCAAGCCACTATCCATCATTTATCAGCAGTCCTGGCTATTGGGGGAGGTCCCAGTTGACTGGCGGCTAGCAAATGTGACGCCCATCTACAAGAAGGGCCGGAGGGCTGACCCGGGGAACTACAGGCCTCTCAGTTTGACCTCAGTACCAGGGAAGCTCATGGAGCAGATCCTCTTGAGAGTCATCACGCGGCACTTGCAGGGCAAGCAGGCGATCAGGCCCAGTCAGCATGGGTTTATGGAAGGCAGATCCTGCTTGACAAACCTGATCTCCTTCTATGACAAAGTGACGCGCTGGGTGGACGAGGGAAAGGCTGTGGATGTGGTCTACCTTGACTCCAGCAAGGCTTTTGACACCGTCTCCCACAGCATTCTCCTCAAGAAACTGGCTGCTCTTGGCTTGGACTGGCTCATGCTTCATTGGGTTAGAAACTGGCTGGCTAGCCGGGCCCAAAGAGTTGTGGTAAATGGAGTCAAGTCCAGTTGGAGGCCAGTCACTAGTGGCGTCCCCCAAGGCTCGTTGCTGGGGCCGATCCTCTTTAATATCTTCATCAATGATCTGGATGAGGGCATTGAGTGCACCCTCAGTAAGTTTGCAGATGACACCAAGCTAGGTGTGTGTGTCGATCTGCTCGAGGGTAGGAAGGCTCTGCAGGAGGATCTGGATAGGCTGCACTGATGGGCTGAGGTCAACTGCATGAAGTTCAACAAGGCCAAGTGCCGGGTCCTGCACCTGGGGCACAATAACCCCAAGCAGAGCTACAGGCTGGGAGATGAGTGGTTGGAGAGCTGCCAGGCAGAGAAGGACCTGGGAGTGATGGTTGATAGTCGGCTGAATATGAGCCAGCAGTGTGCTCAGGTGGCCAAGAAGGCCAACGGCATCCTGGCTTGTATCAGAACCAGTGTGACCAGCAGGGCTAGGGAGGTGATCGTCCCCCTGTACTCGGCTCTGGTGAGGCCGTACCTCGAGTACTGTGTTCAGTTTTGGGCCCCTCGCTACAAGAAGGACATCGAGGTGCTTGAGCGGGTCCAGAGAAGGGTGACGAAGCTGGTGAGGGGCCTGGAGAACAAGTCCTACGAGGAGCGGCTGAAGGAGCTGGGCTTGAAGGAGGCTCAGGGGTGACCTTATCACTCTCTAGATACCTTAAAGGAGGCTGTAGTGAGGTGGGGGTTGGCCTGTTCTCCCACATGCCTGGTGACAGGATGAGGGGGAATGGGCTTAAGTTGCGCCAGGGGAGTTTAAGGTTGGATATTAGGAAGAACTTCTTTACCGAAAGAGTTGTTAGACACTGGAACAGGCTGCCCAGGGAAGTGGCGGAGTCACCATCCCTGGAAGTCTTTAAAAGACATTTAGATGTAGAGCTTAGGGATATGGTTTAGTGGGGACTGTTAGCGTTAGGTCAGAGGTTGGATTCGATGAACTTGAGGTCTCTTCCAACCTAGAAATTCTGTGATTCTGTGATTCTGCGATTCTTGCAGCAACCAAAGAAGTGCAATATTGTTGCCAACGTCTCCCAGTACTCTCCCATTCCCCAGCACCTAGCACCTGGACAGTGTGGCAATGAGATGATGGGGTCTGGGAGAGTCCTGGAGCCCTCACAGCATCACCTGGGCAGATCTCATCAGTTCAGCACACACATCAGTCCTTTTGGGACTTACAAACTTTGTGTTTCAATCCAACACTCCCAAGTAGTCAACAACACAAGGCTTAGGCTGTGGGGTGTTTTGTATCTGCAGATGAGTCACCATACCTTCCAACTGCTTTCACTCAAACACCAAAGGTGGAGCAGATGGGGACAGCATTGGCTTTTCAGTGAGGAGCAAAACTGGGGATGAGGAGTGCTCAGGAATCAGCTCTCTTCTTTTATAGGGAAGGTCTCCTAGCACTGCATAGGCTGGAGGAGGGACACCAGCTCCGAGCCTCTCCCAGCATGGATTCTGGTAATTCAGAGCCAGGTCCTCAGGCAGAGCCCACTCCCTCTCATCTTAGCGTGTTAGCGACCACTCTCCCTTGAGCATACATCCATGCCGTGGTTATATACAGAAGCCACTTGGGGGGGGCAACAGGCAGGATCTGGGACTGTCTAGGTCCCAGGGGGTAACCCTAAAGGGGTTATATAAGCCTCCTGATCACTGTAAATACAAATCTCACTTCACCTCCTTGGCAGTTAGGGCTTCAGAGAGGCTGGAGGCCCATCTCAGCTGTGCATTCACCCTGAGGTACATTCTTTTCTCACATACCTTGTCAAAGAATAAAGTAAGTGAGGAAGATTCAAGGACGCAACATCCAGACAGAAAGGAATTAACTATGAACTTTTTTAGACAGTATTTTTTAAGGTAGAGCTACTTAGGGTTCTTGTCTGAAGCTTTCACCCAGCAAGCAGCAGATTCTTACTGACTTTGACAACAGTGGAGAAATGTAATGCATCATCACACGCCTGAGCTGCTCCTGACCCCTCTGAAGACCTTGTCCGCAAGCATCCAATGTCTCCTCCCCAGCCAGGCAGCACAGATCCCAGCTCTAGCAACACCAGAGTGGTACAAAGCACTAGCTTGCTGGTAAAGGTTTGCTTATTAATAAGCAATTTTATGGTGTATCTGAGGCAGAAAAGAATGCTGAAAAATTGAACTTTTCCATTACAGTTGACAGCAACAATGTCTGTGAGGCCCCAGCCATTTGGGGAGCTTCAACAGTCTCAGGATGATTTTTTGGTGAATTCTGCTCAGATGAGCTTTCTCCTTATAAAAGTGGTGCAACAGAGGAGGAAAGCTGGCAACAGCCATCTGCATGGCTGCAGGAGCCTGCAAGCAGCCTTCTGCATATCCTTAGCCTCAAACCATAAAACTCTGTAATAGTAAGGGCTGAAAATGGGTGTTTGCCTCGGACTTCTCTGAGGAGCTACTCAAGATACGGGCAGAAAGGTCAGATGGTCTGCAGGTAGCTGCACAGGTGAGGAAATGTGTTCTGCACTACTGAGAGGTGCCAAAGCACTGCACACTTTGTGCCTGGTTGTGGCTTTGCTGCCTTGCAGCTAGGATGTGGCCAGGCCACAAAATAAGCGCCCATCTCACTCTCAAGGGATCCCTCTCATCTACCTGGAAGGGAAAGGGACATACAATAGAAAAAAGTACCCCGACCAGTGAGAAATGCAATAACCATCAGCCACAGCTGGATCCAGGAGGACACAGTGTTACAGGGCTGTCCAGCTGCCTGGGAGCTGTGTGACATGGTCACAATGTCCTCAGCACAGACAACCATGTCTGAGGTGACCTACGTACACCAGCTGGACCACAAATTGACTGGGAAAGCCCTGAGGACAAGATTAAGGTTTTGTTTGTTTGTTTTCTTGCTTCAGCAGCCTTGTCATCAATATTTGTGTGGAAATGTAAGAGGAAGGCAGTCCCTCAGTGTTTTCCTGACAACTTATCAATGAGTTGTGCTGTGAAACCTGTTGTTTGCTACTGTCTGTAAATGAGCAAAACCCTGTTAGCTTTGTCTCTGGTTGCTGTAGTCGCAGGGATGAAAAAAGGGGAAATTTTCTTTCCTGAGGTGACTTTCCTGTAGTCAATACCTCAAAAGAAGATAAATGCAATGCTGCCTTTCCTTGTCTTGGCTGAATCTGCAGATTGCTAAATCCCCTGCAAGGAGGCTTGGGGGGGGAGGGGGGGGGGAGGAGGCATTTAAACTTTTCCAGGTAAAGTGAGCCACACTTATGTCTCTGGGTCTGTTATCCTGGGTCATATTCGTGCCCTGAAGTAGTCTGGGAGCTGCTCATTCATCCCAGGTCAGCTGGATGCCCCATGCCGTTAGTCATGGCTCTCAGGCTGGCATCAGTGACTCAGTTTGAGGCATAACACATCCACTGGGGAGGTGGGTCCCCAGTCTGCACATCCCTGCCGCTCACTGACCTGCAGTGCCAGAGCTCTGCAGGGAGCAGCGGGTACTCCTCACGTCAGCACCCTTTGCTCAGAATGGAATCATTTCAGAGTATGTAGGCACTTTCTCAGTCCATGCAACAGGTGTACACACACCTAGTTGCTTTATGTAGAGAACTTTTTTCCAGTTAAGGAGAGATTAAAAGTACTTACTCCTCTGTTCATGTATATAAGCTCCTTATCAGCCCAGCAGAGAGCAGCTGATAAATGTCTTCTCCTCAGTGTGGCCATCCAAACTGAACCCTGTGGTGAGCCCAAGCACTGCCAGGGACTCTGTGGGCACTTGGGATCAGGTCTGTACTGGGGTCCTACTGCATGTACAGATACATCCTCAAGCAGGTGAACTGAACTTACCACAATGAAAGGCGCTTTGGAGCAGGTTGTACTGGCAAATGCCATTTACAACATCTTCCTGAGTCCAGCAAAAAGCTTGGCTATATTTTTCCATAATGGAAAATCTGCTACAACCTGCAAAACTGGTAAATAATTTGTCTCCTATGTTTTGCAGTCTTCAAATATTTTTGTTCCTTTCACTGGTTGTGTACCTTCAGCAGTCATTGCACATTTTGAATCGCAACTGCATATACCAAAGTCTTACTAAAAGAAGCTTACTAAAGAAGCATACTACAGGGGTGGCAAAAAAAATAATAAAATAAGATAAAATAAAAATTCTGCCTTTTGTACAAGTAAGAATTAAAAACCTATCAGCTCTATCCATCACTGCCTGTTTCTGAGTTCTGCATTTAGTTATTTAAAACTGGTTATGTGTTACTGATGTAGATCTAGGAATTGTTCAGACTGAAGAATATCATCATTGTTTCATGAATCAGCAAACATTCCTTTGTCAAAATTCTGTCAGAGTAATTACAGTCAAATCAAATTAATTTGCACTTCCATTTGAAATAAACAATGGCATCTGGTCAAATTAAGTGATGAGTCTCTAACTGTCACAATATGTGTCTTATTCCAGTTCCCCCAGCTGATAGGTTGTGCTACTGCAGACGACGCCCTTCCTAACCAAAATGCTCCCTACCTGCATGCTTCCTTTGGATGTAGTTCCAGCTACTAAGAGAAAAACACCATTCAGTGGGAGTTGCAATATCCCATCTGCTGGGATATTACGAAGAATGACAGACCCTTGCTGTTTAGCACTTTGTAAGAAAAAAGCTCTATTTTTGATGAAAAAACATTAGCTGTTCTCTACTACATGCTGAATGACATAATTAACAACACTATTAACTTCACCAATGTGTCCTAAAATAAAACAAAATAAAAGCCCTAAGAAACAGTGAGGGAGCCTAAGTAAAGGGACCTATGCTAGAAACATATGTGAGAATATGTACTGGGTCTGGCTGGGATGCAGTTAATTTTCCTCACAGCAATTTGTATAGTGTTGTGCTTTGGATTTGTAACTAAAACAGCATGGATAACATGCCAGTGTTAAATTCCAGTTCTCTCTCCATCCTGCTGGGAGAAGTAAACGAGTGGCTGGGTGGGGGGTTAGCTGCTGGCCAGGGTCATCCCACCACAATTTGCAAGAATACACACATCATTCCCAGATCCAACATACCACATTACACGCTCTATTGGCTCCTTGAGGCACCTCCAGGAGAAGCTGAGAGTCACGAAATGGTTTGTGTTGGTAGGGACCCCAAAGATCACCTGGACACCTCCCACCAGAGCAGGTTGCTCAAAGCCCCATCCAACCTGGCCTTAAACAATTCCAAACTTCTCTAGGCAACCTGATCCACACCCCTGTGATACAGTCTGCCTGGGTAGAACATCATAATGCAAAATAACACATAATAGGGTAAAACCAACTCTTGGTTACTGCCCTGTTTGAGGGGGCTCAAGCAAATTAGTGAAAGTAGCAGCCAGGGGAGTGGTTTCAGGGCCAGCTCCTTGCCTCACCAGGAGCTCCCCCAGCCTGAGCTGTTGTATCCCTTACAGTGATCAGGCTCAGTATGAGACCTGTCGGTTGCCTTGTGATCCCACTAATGAGAAAATCTAGGTGTTTCCACCACGGAACTACAGCCTTGCACAAGCTGACACCCATCAGAGGAAAGAACCCATGAAGGAGAGAAGTGAGGGACTGTCACTGTCACTGTGCTGCCCACAGCTGTGTAAGTAATCCCTGAGCATTACATTCCCATCACAGCCAGCAAAGCCAGAAATCTTTTTAACACCCGTCTTGCAGAGGAAATATTGCCAGACACTTGGTCCTATCCCCGGTTTCTCCTGGGCTATGCTGTCTTGCCTCACTCCTGCACTCCTGTCCTTGCTTCCATCACCCTTCCTGTGCTTGATTTCATCTGTGTATCCGTGGCATCTGAACAGATGGGGGATATATTTTTTTCCATGTTGATTTTGTCAGAAGTTTTCCTGAACAAGCTGCCATATGAGATCTGCAAAGCCTTTGCTTTGGACAAACGTGTCCCCAGTGACAAAAGACGTGGTGAAACAGAGCAGTCAGTCAGGTGTAGAGCAGCCTGACTCCCTTAATGACATGCTTGTTATCATTTCTTACTGCCAAGTGATGTTTGCTTTCCTTTCCAGAACAGTCTGTGCTGGCAAGCAACTCATCTTGGAAGGCATTTCTATGCAGGGTTGTGCTCCCATCACCGCAGCAGGGCAAGTGCAGGTCTGGCAGAAAGAGCACGCCCTGGGGATATGCTCAATACACCAAAGGATGAAGGGCAAAGGACACTGCCTCCAACAGCTCCTACACACAGCCCTGTTGGTGCAGTTTCAGAGGACCAGCATCACCAGGGCTTTCCGGAAGGGACACACTTCTCAGGCATTTTGTTTGCCTGAGCTCATGCTGGACTGAAGACCTTGTAGATCACTGGTGTATGCTTTTGTATTCCTCCACATGCCGCTTCCAAATTAGGGCAGGACTACTGCAGTCATTCTTTACTGGTAGTGTATGTAGTCCTTCATCCCAGGAGCGGAGTGCTTTATACATCCAGATAACAAATTTCCAAAACATTCTTACAGATATTTATTCTATTAAATTGCTAAATGGCAGTGGAAACTTCCACAGAATTATATCTATTATTGCAGAGGCATGACAGGGATAAAATGAAAGTGTCTCTATATATAGCCTTTGCAATCCCAATGGCCAATGCTTTAACATATGTCAGATCATGGTATGTATTTAGTTGGGAAATGGGAATAAAATCAGGCATTAATGATTAGAACACATTTCTGATAACAAGAATTCTGTTTATCCGTGTTTGTTACTAGCATTTAACTGCTATAGCAACAGGCACTTTATAAATGAACAAAGATGCAAAAAGAAATATTCATAGTTTCATTTGAACTTCCAGAAGTAAAGACCATTCCTGCACTGTAGCACTGGATCTTTTTTTTTTTTTTCTAAGTGGAACCATGGAGAGTTTTCATTCACAGTTTATTTATCTTAAGATGAAATGTTTAAATTATAATATTTGGTAATAGACTTCATTAAATGGCATAGTACTTACTCCTTTCCATTGGCATGTAAAGGTACATGAATTTATGGTGGTATTTGATTTACTTCATCATATTTCTACACTTCAAAGTAAGCTAGTGATGGACTATGACATATATGTGCTGCAAACTCTCTATATTTGTGTCTGCATGTTCAGTGGACAGGATGAGTAATAATGAACACAAACTGAGGGAGTGGGAGACTTAGGTGGGACCACAGGAAAAAAAATCTGTTTGGAGTATGTAAGGAGCATTGGAATTGGTTGCCTAGAGCAAGTATAGTTCCCAGTATGATGTTTTTAAAAGAAAAGATTAAATAGATTTGCAGGAATATCATAGGTGGTAGAGCTGATCCTACCCTTGGACTTCTTGAGCCTTTACAAGGTTACAGCTAAGCTAATAAACTAAATAGGGTCAGAGCAAGGGTCTAAGAACCTGTGCATTTATATGACCATCCACAATGTTTAATTGTTATCACACATTCCATAATGGTTTATTATGGTGTCCAGAGCCCACGCCCAGATAGCACTTCTGGATAATATGGGATATATATATATCCCTGTATGCAGTATAGTTAAGATATTTGACTATATATACATTTATATACGCGTATATATATATATACATTTGGGACAGGAGGAAGTTTATTTTTATGGACACCAGGAGTTTTGTGCCACACACTGCTAGTGCCAGAGAACAGACCCATGTCCTGCCTGCCTTATTAGCACAAAGTCTTCCAAAGGTTTCCTTCCAACCCTATTTCCCCTGATCCTGCACTACAGCCTTTCACAGAAAGGAAATGTTTATGAAATATTGGTATTGAGCCCTCAGCAATATTCAGTCTGGTTTGGTTCAGGCCCTATTGTTTGTCTCCTCTAAATGTATCTTCACGGCACTGATTTTGCTGATATATCACTGCTGGCTTCAGTGGAGATTGTCCTGATTTACATTCACTGGCACTCAGAAGGCATCTTTGTTAAGGCAAAATTCTGGTATGTTTTCTTCATGTATATTAAATGATGTAGAAAGAGCTAAGGATGAACATCTTTATCATCGAGCATGGAGAAAAAAAAAAGTACAGAAGTGGGCTATTGACAGCAAAAAAACATAATAAGCAGTATATATTGGAAGCTGGAAAGAATGTCACTAACTTTACAAGAAAGACAGATAATTTTCCTGTCTCCGCTTAACGTATGTCATCAGTTTTTAAAAGTTGTGCATCTTGGAGGATTTGCACAATACAGATTTTTATTCTTGCTTCAACCAAGTGTGTGAGGGAGAACCTGCGGTGTCTCTGGGGCTGAGGAGCCCTAGGCAACAGACAGACTTTATATGCCCTGAGACCTGTAGTGTTAGTAGCACAAATGTGTTCAGATGTTATCCAGAGCAGAGGGGTCCATTATTTTTCTTGGATAGGTTTTCTTCTTTAGACTTTGAAGGTCAACCCGAAGAAAAAAATGGGGTTACTACATCCAAAATGGGCACTTGCTGAGGTGACCTTTTGGAGATCTCCTTGGTGCTGTGGAAGGACAAAAAGGGTGAGAAGCCTCTACTAGCAATGACTTGAATCTGATCAGAAATAATTCCAGATTAATGGACATTAATTCCAGATTTCTGGAAGGTATGGTCCCACATCTTGTGCACCTGGAGGTGTGCACAGAGCATGTCTCAGGTGAGAAAGTTAGACAGGCTTTTTGACTAAGTTTGTGAAGCATGGCATGCAAAGTGACTTTTTAAAAACTTGCTCCTTTCCTAGATACAAAAAAAGCATTTATTTTATTTTTTTTTTCCTAAGCAGCAGTGCCAAAGCTTCACATGAATGGCAGATCTGTACACTGGGATTTTCTTACTCTCTTTCTCTTGAACTCTCTGTCAGGATGGATATAAACAATAGCTTCACTGTTTTACAGCAAAAATACAGAGGCTTGGTTCCTAAAGCTGTTAACAGCCCACAGATAAGTAACATCCATTTATTAACAATATACCAAGAATTACATTTCTCTTCCAATCCAGGGTTTCATTAAGGCCTTCTCTGTTTCTTGAAGCTCAGAAACAATAATTTGCACAGAAATCTTTAATCAAAACAAAGGAATTGGATTCAGATCTTTTTGTAGCGTAGGAGAAGAACAGATGGCTTGTGGGAACAATTCATTATTCTGTAACATTATCTCCTTAAGCGAATCTTTAGTATGCATGAAAACTGCCAGATTGCTGACTCTGGACACATTAAAGACTCGTGTTTACACACAGCACAGGCATGGTCAATGTGAGTTCTGTGGATCAGGCAGTCTGCATAGTAATTGGTACTGAGCTGTTGAACAAAGCCTGGGACTTCCACTTAAAAGGAAACAGCAATGTTTTGAAATTTCACTTCATGCACAACAAATCCAGTTACAAAATAAAATTCTTTTAAATCACATTTGTTTGTTTCTTTGTTTTAATTTGCAGATGCACTCAGATACACAGTCAGACACGAAAAAGTCTTTCTTGAACAGCAATAGCTTCTGGCTGAGATTAGCCCAGATAATATGTACAAAAGCATAATTGTCAGGATATTAATTTAATTTCAGCATGTACCAAAGCATCCAACACCTGGGTTCAACTGGCTTTTAATAAACTGGAGGTATCTACCAGAAGAGAATTTCTACTTGTTAAAGATTTTGAGAGGGGAAAAAAAAGCAAACTATTTTGAGGTTGGAATGGATAGATATCAAGACTTCTTAATACATCAGGAAAATTTCTGTGTAGACAGAGTTTTCTGAGCTGAATGAGTAAACTTGTTAAAGAATCAGAGACAACACAAGTCATGAAGAGTCTGAACAATTTTTAATTAGCTGAATTTGTTAACTGCAGCTTGTATATTTGGACAGTAATGGACTGCACAAGTACCTGTAGATTTGTGTGCTGCCGTGAAGGAGTCAAGTGAGGACTTCTCTTTGACAAAATATGCAGCTATGACGTTAAGCTTACCTGGAAAATAATCTTTGTTTTTCAGTGTAAATGTCATTTTACCGTCCTGTACACTGTGTCTTCAAAGCTCATGGGATGACTTGTTTCAGACTCAGAACAAAACTGCTCTGTAAACATCTATTTGATGGGGAAAGATAAATATTAAACAGGACACTTCTCACAAATTAAAATCAAAAGAGATTTTAAATCCTTTAGTACAAATTATTAAAATCAAACAACCAAAGAAAATATTTGGAATGGCAAACAAAAAGAAACCAGGTAAAACTTCTCGATCAGCTATTTAAATTCATTGCCTCCCACCGCCCTAGAATTTCTAATACTTATAAAGAAAATATATGCTGAAAGATTAAAGGGGGAAAAAATAGAATAATAAACTTCAATTGCATATAAAAGGAATAAGTGGGAGTACAGGAACATATTTGTAACTATTTTCTTGTAACTAAGTAGGGCAAAATGACTTCAGAAAGGGATGGGATTATTTAAAGCACACTCATATTTTGTTTTTTTTTTTTTTAATACACAATTTCTTAAAGAGAAATATGTCAAGACTGATTGACCCAGGCTATTAATGATGAGAAAGACATTGTTTTGGTTTGCATTATTGATTTGTTTTTGAGTCAGTAACTTAGCATGGGATTAATTTACCTAAATTATCTATATCTCCACTTGGGCTGTTAAACTTTGACTCCCTTTGTATTCGGTGGGCAAAAAGGACACCTGCAGAGTGCAATTTATTGCACTCTTATCTAGACCTCTGAAATAGGTTGATGAATTGCACACTCAAAGTGCCGGGTTCTCTCAGCAACCAAAAGGCAGTTGAGTGTAACTAGTGCTGAGGCAGACCTCTCGTGTGCAGAAATCCAGGTTTAATCAAGATGAATCATTCTTAGGGCATGACTTAATTGCCCACATACATGTATGCAATGACATCCCAGAGGGTACAGGGGATGTCCATGCGATTGTGCAGATAGGATTTTGGATCTACAGGAGACCCGCACTCTTCTCTAGCTGGATCTGAAGATTGGATAGCACACCCTACAGTGTATAGAATTGTACTATGTGTCCATGAAGAGAAAATTTAATTGACCCCGTATCATTTTTCTTTAGTATCTGCTTGGTATATTACTGAAATGAAGGGATACACTAGAAATTTACACAGGTTCAGAACTGGACATCTAATTTAGATACCTTCATTTCAGCAGATTGGATTTCTCTCTGGAGGTTCTCAAACAGTTATTTCTCCCCACTAGTTATAAAATCTGACTTTATATATACATACATACATATATACATATATACATATATATATATATATCTTTTGTAGAGATGTCCTGTTAGGTGCCAAAATCTGAGCATAATTCATGTGCCTAAATGGACAGGATATTGATTCATACACATGCTTTGTTAAAGTGACTCAGTAATGTATATGACCCTGGAATTTCCAAGAAGAGCAATCCTTACTCATTTGCCTGCTGTGGGTAATACAGTCTTGCAGCTCAGTTTTCACAGTATCTTCAGCATCACTGAGCACTCAGCACTGAGATGCACGGCAGATCTCTGTGAGCTGGATACCCAGAGTTGAATTTGTGCTTCAAAACTGTGGCATTATGTTAACCCAAAGGAACAAACTCCCATCCTTCTCCAGGGATTTTGTTTGTTTGTCTGTTAGGAAAGGAAGGGCAGTCCTTGAGGCAGGGTAGGAACCAGGACTTGGGAAGCCAGGGTGCCAGGACCTTGCTGTGTCCAGACAGGTTACTTCTGATGTGATGCAAATCACCCCGAGGTCCCCAGTGTAAACACCTACACCTCAGTGAGTCACCCACCATCCTTTTGTGTCTGTTCTCAGAAGAACAGGATGCATCTGAGATCCAATTCCTCTTGTCTTAAGGTAGACATTTACACATATGGAAAGACGTTCTAAAAGTTCTCTGATTTTAGCGGTTTTGGGGTCTCTTAGTCTGTTAATGTTCCATTAAACATATACTAATTGGACCTAGAAGCCTTTCCCTGTTTGACATAGACCTGAGGTATGAAGAAACTGCAGTAATGAAGTACCTAAAATGTATAATTTCAATCTGCTAGAGTCCATAAAGCTGCAGTTTTCCCAAATCATCCTCTACCCCCATCTACTATTTATTGAGCTTCTCTTCAGCTCACTGTTTTCTTTTTGACCTGGTTGTCTAATGAGGGATCTGCTGGGAAACACACCAGAGAAATCATTGAATTCAATGTAAATACAGAAAAAAGGGCTGGCTGACATTTAGAGAATGACCTTTTGACAGACAAGCCAGAGTATGGTTGAAACACTGCTTCATTCAAGGTTCTAAGAGAGTTATTCCACATAACAAATAATGTAAAAAAAGAAAAGACATTTGGAAAGCATAGAGCAAGGTTCCCATATCTCAGCTGGTACCCAAGCATAGGCTCAGTTCTATACCATTCAGTACTTTGGCATTATTTTACTCAAATTCTTTTTTTTTTTTTTTTAAATAATTGTGTTACTGACAGATCTTTTTAGCATTTCAGCAAAGACACCATGATGAGCTAGACAAACAAATCATTTTTTACTTTCTTCATGTTCAATTTCCTTTTTGTTTGCTTATGTCATGTGCCTTATTTTTGTCTCTTCTTCAAAGGTCATTTGATAACACTATTTTTAGAAAACTTTAAAACATTGCTTTGCCCAGCCAGAATAAACAACATTGCTATTATAGGCTTGTATTATCCTCTTCATATAGAATACAGAGCATCTGAAAAGGCTTTTTCTGAAAATGTTTGGAGACAATAGGATTGTACAGAGAAAACATTTAATATTTAAAGACTCTTAACCTTTTTAAGTCAAAAATATCTTATGTTCCTTTTGTTTTTCATTTATAAATAAGTGGTTGGATCGCTCAGCTAGGCACTCCCAGCATCTTGCGCACACAGTTACAATTAGTTTCATTTTCAGTCCAATTATAATCCCTGAGTAAAAAAAAAAAAAAAAAGACTGGAACAAAATGGAGTAGAAAAACATACTTTAAAATCATGACACAGTATTTTCATGGTTTATCTCAAAGGTCTGGTCTTTTTAATATAGAGATAATTTGAATGTCTCCAGCTGGCATCAGAATCCCAGTTTGTGACCTGGGAAATAAGGAGTAGTTCTGTTTAATATTATCCATATTGAAAAATGGAATTAGATATAATGAAAATCTATTTTTTTTTTCAGCACCAGTCAATCACTGAAACAACTGGCTTTTTAATTATTCCAACGTGTTTCACTGAGATATTGGGCTGGGAAGTTTAGGAATGCCATGTACAGCTCTAGATAGGTAATACTGTAATGAACACATATATAGGTTACCCTTCCCAGAGACCATTTCACTTAACAAAAAGTTTTATAATGATACTTCATAAAAATATATCATCTCTTACTGATTGATGTGATATATTAACATAATATATATTAACATAATATATATTAACAACCACAAAACCTCCAATGCTTGCACTAGATTGAAGTGGCTTGCTCATGTCACCCAGAAACTGACCCCAGCTCCAACCATTCCACCACATTTCATTTTTCTTTTTTTTCCTTTTTCCTTCTCAATTCCAAGGTCAATTATCAGCACTTTTAAAAGCCTCTCAGTAAAAAACATGGTGACAGGTACAATTGCAAACTTCACAGACCACGCTCAGGAATTCATTGCTGAAAATGTTGTTCTCTACACTTCGATTCACACTTCAAAATGATGTGTCTAATATTTTATAAATTAATATGATTTAGAAAGTGACTAGACATATTTAAATCAGGCAAAAGTGGAGAGCTGTTTGAAATATGCCTTCTGACACAGCTCTCTGATCAGCATCTCTTTGACTCACTTTGGTGGCATTATTGGCCATTTGGCTGTATTTGAGTTTCATGCTGTTTTTCTCGTTGGATTGCTGGGTTCCCTCTCATTTCTACTGAGAGAGGCTCAGGACATGACATTTGATTATGGACTTCAACCTCTGGGATTCAGATTTTCAGAGACTACATCTCTTTATGGTATCAAGAAGCCTTTCTCAGAGGTATGTGAGGACCACAGTTCAGATCCGGCGCTGAATTCAAATTGCAAAGACATGGAGGACAATTGTTTAGTTGCTTTACATGCAATTAGACAGCTGGTGAAAATTACCTTCCCATTGGGGTAAGTGCAAACTGTGCTTCAAGTTACACTTTGAGTTACACGAGTTAACATGCAAGTTAAGGTTTCGCTGTAAGTAAACACTGCTTCTATTAATTTACATCAGCATCACTGATGAGTGGATTTGGCCCACGTCCAGAACAATTTCACATCATAAAAAAGCCCATTTTTTAAGCCCTGATGATTTTCTCACTTCCTGAATTCTATATTACCGTGAATTTGAGCATAATTAAGGTTCCTGTCATTTCATCCACTGCCAGCAGAAACAGAAGGGCTTTTATTCCATAATTACTTGTTTTTCAGTGTCCATAAAAACGATTGTTTGCGTTCACATTGCTGGCACTCACAGGTGAGGAGAAGAGCATGAAAGAGGAAGCACTCCTGTGTGTAGATCTGCAAGCACCTGTAATAACAAAAATACTGTGACCTACAGCTTACTGTATTTTGGAGTTTAAAAACCAACCAACAAACAAATAAACACATGCACAAAAATAAATCTGAAGATCTCTCTCCCTCATGGTGTTTCCTGATCAGCTGCATCACCCCCAATTACATCTACAGGAGTGGGGATAGCTCTCGGAGCAGTGTTTTTGACAGCTGCAACAGCTGCTAATGCACGAAGCCAAAGTGCTTTTGAATCCAGTGTGCAACAGGACAGAGCTTGTCCTCCCCTTCTCTGTCTTTTAAAAACTGCAGCAGAACTGTTTGGGGATTGAGACTTCCCTTGGCATCTGCTAGCCTAGGCTTTGCCTGGCTGAGTGCATTTAGACACAGTCTAGGCAGTTTATAAACCTGGCATCAAGACAAGGCATAGATCTGTGTGGGTATTTACTGCCTCTCCCATTTAGATTGATGGGAGATGGGTTCTGGCCTAATTGGCAGTTTAGCGCATTGGTAAGGCTGGTTTAGGAGAGAGCAGGAGCATTTCAAGGGTTTTAAAATACTTGTAAATGTGCTGACCAAGCAAACAACATCTGAAAGGACCTAATAGGATAATAATTGTTTTATCAATTCAGCTCTTTGCCAAAGCAAAACACTCAAGGCAGGTTTTGGAGCGGTCTACCCCATTAGGAGAACAGCAAAACCTTTTTCTAAGTGAAAGAAAATATAACAGTTTTTGTTTAGGGTTGTTATATTTGGAGTGGTAATTCGTGTGGAGAAAATGGTTGATATTAATAAAGAAGGGGGAGATTTGGGAATGTGGTCATGGGGGTTGGAAAGCCCCGTGGTTGAGATACCAGTAGACTCTTAACGACGAGGCCATCAGGAATATAAAAGAGTTTAGAGGGAACAAAGAAGGGTGATTCAGGAGACTCCATGCAGCCTGGGGTTTCTTGTTCTCCAGGTGGTTCTCTTGTTCTCCAGCCATTAAGGCATGGATGTTTCTGGGTGTTTGCTGTTGTTACATTCAAAGTTGTTTGACCAATGAAAAGTTGTTTTGAAAAGAACTGCTATGGAGAGAAGGGTATAAGAGGGGAGCCTGCCCTCAAGAAGAAGAAGAAAAAAAAAAAAAGGCAACATGATGAAGTTACATCAATAAAGAAGCAGGAAAAAGAAGTGAAGAGGAACAGGCTGGCAGAATGGAGACCAGGATGGGAACAGGCGCTTTGATTGCCTCATGAAGAGAGGTTCGGCCAAACTCAGCAAATCGCTCAGAGAAGCTTGTACAGAAAGTCGCTGGAAATGGGCGCACTGGAGCTGGAGAGAAGCTCAAGCTGAGAGAAGCGGACCCATGCACACAGCTGCCTCTCGCTGGTAAGCAGTTGCGCATTATGGGGAATCATACGTCCTTAGAAACAAAGACTGTCCTGGTAACCTTACAGCTTATTCTCCTTATTAACAATCGGATAGTTTATGATCCTGAAACATGGGACCAAACTGAGGTCAAGGTGTGGGACTCTGCAACTAAAAACGACGAGGTTGCGGTGGGATTGCTCAGCACCTGGCGAGCAATCTCTGAGGCCTTAAAGAGCCATGTGGGACCACAGTCAGAAACGTGTGGTTTGCCAGATAGTGGGGGAGCTGCGGGCTCCTTTACTGATCCGACTGCTACACCATCGAAGGTCTTTGCTGTTCCCACCCCATGGTGACCTGGACGTGCCTTTTGACCCAGGCCTCTTGGCCTTCACAAGGAGATGGATGTGCTTTTCTTTGGTCCAGGAAGAACGGGATACATAAGGCCTGAAGACCGAGTTGCTTGACAACGTAAAGCAAGACATACTGTTCAAAGGGAATGGAAAATGGAGACTTGTATGTAATCAAGAAAAGGAGTGGAAAATGGAGACTGTAAAGTCATGGAACTTAAAGGATTGTTTGTTACCTTTTCTGATTGTACACATGTTTAGGTATACTCGGGTTTAGTACGTAAAAGCCATGTTTGTTCTATATGTTTAGAATGTTTGATGTTCGTGTGTGCATGTTGGTGGAGCATACACTCCCCGCACACCCAGCGCTGTTTACTTGCCTTTTATACCTTTTAGAAATATTTGTTTTATAAATATTACAAAATTCTGATTGAGTTGAGACCTCATTTATAACAGGGTCAAACAATGCAAAATGCTTCCTGCAGTGAAACTATACCTTACCTTGAGGATTATGTAGTATTCCAGCCATGCAGATTCAAAGAGATGGGTGAATGGCAATTGAGATGGCTAGGCTAAGAAGAGCTTTTCTTATAGATTAATCTTAGCAGTTTGGCTTATTTAGCCTAACCCTCTGAGGCAAAGGGGAAAAAAATGACCCTACATCTGGTACATTTTAGGGGGCTGTAGTCATTTTGTGAGTACAGGGGAAAATAAATGGGTAGGACCAGTGTAATAGGCATCATGCTCTGATATTGAGAATCCGATTGCTAAAAAGTATTTAAACCAACCAAACAAACAAGAAACAACAACAAACAATTGACCAAATTCACAAATAGACCTGGGATGAACAAATCTGTATTTCTTCTTAGCAAATAAAAGTAAACACACAGATTTTAGAAGAAACCACTTAAAACCTGCACTCTAATGCTTTCCTGCTACCACTGGTAAAATGCCAGCAAAGACTGAATCTCAGCTGATGCCAGAGAGGAAATGAGAGGCATTAGAGGCTGAGTGCCTAATTCCTGCATCCTGGCACGCTGCCCTGCTGTGATTTTAAAAGGTGGGGATTGGCTAATCGTTCACAATTGTGTTGTTAAAAGAAAAAGTAATCCAATTCCAGCAATGGCAACCCAAGCAATATCACAGATTAGAGGTAGCAACAATTTACCATCCAGATTTAGCACTGAAAGGCTTACATTAACTGTATGGAAATAAAAGCATCATGCCTGTGATTCAAACTGAGATCTCTCCCCTCACCTGGGAAATGGCTGAGAGCATCGATCCCTGCCCTGGCCACTCAGGGAGCTGTTGAAGAAAGATGGAGGCAGACACAATGCCCAAGCTTAGCTGTGCAGCAATTCCTTTAGGAGATAATTTTCTCCTCAGTCTTACAGTCACCAATGTATACTGTGCACTGAGAAATCCACTGAAGAGTTCAAAACACATAAAGGTGATGCAGGCTCAAAGAGTTTCTGACAATGCTGGGTGAAGGCTAGGAATTCTTAGAGAAGATATAATGTGGGCTTGTCCTAGTTCTATATTGTTTTCCTCCAAATCTGCTTTCAGGCCATTGTCAGAGAAATAAACATTTAATTCAAGGAAGTTCCACAGTTTCTATTGTGAGCTCAGCTTATATAATCTTTCCTTGCTTTTTAGAGGCTAAGCTTAGTTTAAAGGAGGGAAATTGGGTGATGGACTATACAGCTCCTCGCCTATCTGACCTGCCTTTAGCTGGAAGAACTAGGAAAACAGCAAAGGGAGCCCATGGAGGCTGAGACTGCACAGACCATCATAGTGATCACGCATGCAAGGAGCACTGTTGGCAGCCCTTGGTAAGAAGGCATAGACCAAAATACCTGTGGAAAGAAGTGAAGAAAAACTCCTCTCCAAACCTTCCCCCTGGGGGAAGCAGTGGTGGCCACAGCTCCACTGACCCTGGTGCCCCCAGGCAGGGTCGCACTGCCCAGCTGAGAAGATGAAAGATACTGGCCTGAAGCTTCACCTGCTCAGATAATATCAACTTCTGTTTCAGCACCAAAATGGAAATGAGAAAAATGTACCTGCAGGAATAAAACTGTCAAGGATTAAGGGGATTAATTGGAGAGAAATCATGTTCTTCTATCTGTGACTGATGTTGGATTTTTCACTTTCAGATACTCTCCTGTTTAATCTCCTCGAGGCATGTTAAGGTACAAAAATAAAATTAAAAAAAAAATAAAATCTAGAGCTTAACTTCAGAGAGTGCTTTATCACAAAGTCAGGAAAAATAGAAAGCACTCTTTGTAGGTGGAAATCATCTCGCCTGAACCAGCTACAGATCTGTGTGTGGGTGGGAGGGAAGAGGGTGTCTATTTATTTATTTTTACTTAAATGGCATCAATATGTTTTTGACTTTCAAAAGACGGTCAATTAGAAACAAAAGAAAGGGAAGAAGAGAGAGTGCTGGGAAGTGGAAGATACTTCAGCACAGCAGAGCGTTGCTGTGAGGATAAGGAATATATCCTGGCTTTACAGTGCTGCGCTGCAGTGGAAGAATAGAGTTACTGGAGCTAAGGAGGTGAGTTTATCTTAATATACTTGTGTTTCTAGGATTATTTTTTTTTCAGATGTAATGCTACAAAGGGGTGTGTGAAAAGGTCAAACAGCTCATTTTAGAGTTTCTGTTTGCCAGCAGACCCACAGGAACACAGCCTTAAAAATCCTTCTCAGCAGCTGATACAGCTTACACCTGGCCAGGCTGCAGGAGCAGTGGCACTCGGGGTGCCACATCCCATCCAAAGGGAGTGGAGCACTGTGTTCTGTAAAATATGGTGTGGAGGGTCTGTTAGGGAGTGCCGGCCCTCCTGCACGAGAGGACGTAAGAGCGTCTCTCTGTCAGCTTGCACAAATCAACTGCAACGGCCAAAGCCAAGGCACCCCAAATGGCTGGCCTGCAACTATTTGGGGCAATCAGCAACAAAAGCACATCCTGCAGGATGGCGAGGCTCCTGGGCATGGCACTGGCATGTTCACCCAAAGTATGAAATATTAGGAGACCCTGCAGCTATATGAATCCTTAAATGCAGGACCATGTAAATAGTGGAGTGGGCAGACCTGCTGATCATAGTGAAGGCATCTAGATTTCAAACAAGGAAAATCATGCTAAAGGTAAAGGAACAGAACAATTGTACACCTTCTTTCTGAGGTCAGCTCTTCAAAGCACAGTCTTTAGGTCCCTGTACATCCATACAGCCCCTTGCACAAAGTGGTCTTCATGCCAGCAGCTGCTGCTCTGGGCTTATGCAACCGCCAATGTTTATTAATAACTGTATCAGTTTTGCATCTCACTCTGTAAAATAGGTTGCACCTCCTCCCACCCCCAGCCCAGTCAATCAAAAGCCCTTAAAATAAATCTTCTCATTCATGCTTATAATCAAGTCTCACAGAGAAAATAACAGTAGGCATTCACTATCACACAAAATCAGGCTATTATCCCCAAATTCTGCCTGACAGAACAAAAAGATGCCACTTCCATTTCTGTCCATGTCCCTCTCAATACTGGCATTATTCTTTTCTCTGACCTTGCTTCTTAGCCTCCCACTGATGACCGCTATTTTGAGTTTAACATGGGGTTTGTTTATTACCTACATTACCGGAATTCCTCTTCTATCACCGTGATGGATGATTCTCATAGCACGCTGCAGACCGTGCATGAACACGAGGCAGAGTCTGCCCAGACCCACTCCATAAAACCAAACACATCTGCAGGTTGTGGATAACACTTGGCACTTTACAGAATCTACTCGGTTGTTTTCATAACAGATTTGTATTGTTTTACAACTTAAAAGCACCGTTTAAAATTTCAGTTTCTTCCAGGAAGCACAAAAGTCTCTCAGATACGGAAGGTAAACGCCAAATAAATTTTTGTAACTGATCAAATCATCAGTTAGCAAATGTAAGATCATCAACGTGCTCTGAGTCATCTCTTAATTCCAAGCACAGCTTTGAATATATCGCTGACAGCGATGGTACAGGTACAATACTTGTTTGTAACATATACATTCAAAAATTGACACCATGTCATTTCAGCAGTAATTGCATCACGGGGAGAAAATCCTGCAATTGGAAAATTAGATATAGTGCATTGAAACTCTAGGTAGACTTGCATGTTGTTTAGCAGATGTAATCCAAAATCTATAGATGACACAACTATTTTAACACTTCAGAGACTTGTAAAGACCAGACAGAAGTGTGCTCACTGGAGCTGGAAATGAGGCTCTATTAGAAAATCAAGCATCTAAGAGTTCCTACATATATCACCACAGTGTTGTCAATAGTAACACCCCACATATTTGAAATTAGGCATTATAATTTTCTGTAATTTGTCTGGAGGTTTACTTGGGACATTGCCAGGGCTGGGATGAGGTCACACACCATTCTGCTAGGGGAAAGATTATGCGTATTCCATCTTGAAGAATGAAGAAACCCAAATTACCTCTGCAGGTCTTTGATAACTACATATGACACAAAGGGTCGTGGTGTGCCTAGCTGGAGACTTTCCCAGGCAAGCAGTGTGACCCACACTTGTGGGTAAACAGTGACACTTGTGGAAGGAGAAAACAAGAAGTAGAATTTAATAATTATTACTTTTTTAAGCTTACACATTTAATTTTAAAATATTACAATAAGTCCCTGTCTTTAAAATCACAGAAGAGGCAGAGAGTAAGAAAAAAGGAAAACTGAAAGATATTTATCATCTAATTGCTCGCTGTAATATTTTAAAGTCTCTCACTAGCTGATTGTTTGAAATGAGCACAATGCAGAGACAAGGTAAAGTCATAAATTTCTGGTGTAATACATTCCACAAGAGTTACTCCATCCATTCCCAGAAGGAAATTCACCTAAATGAAAACAACATTCCTAGAACAGCATGTGAGAAGCATTAGATAGATAGATAGATATACATATTCCTCCAAACAATCTTCTTTCATGTTCCTTGCCATAAGTAATGTCCCATTTTTGATCTTTTAGACTTAGAAGTTGCCAGTAATTACAATTATGCTTGTGTTGTCTGAAAGGAATGAGATAAAGGGCAGGTATTAAAACTTGTTAGGCTTAATTAAAGTGTTTCCAGAATCTTGCTCAGAGAGATGACTTTCTCTTAAAGTAAAAAAAAAAAAAAAAAAAAAAAAATCATTTTTAATGTTATGACATTTCCATCCTTTTGATTATACTGTTCAATCCATTAATATTTCCACTGAAACCTTTCTATGAAATAACCACAGACCATTGCAATTATGCTTGCATTTTCTGTGCATATAAGACCAGATAATAAGGATCATATAGTTTTATTCTTCATAGTTCCATTAAATATAATAATGATGTTTAATGGCTTTAGCACCTCTTCACTGATGAATCATTCCATTTGTACAGTTGCAAACCACAGAAGGGAAACCATGCTCACTCACAAAGGAAACAAAAAAGGAAAAGCAGACAGAAAGGAGTAGAAAGGAAAAAAGACTGTAGAAGTACTAAGCAGTTCTGACACGATGAGAGCTGTATATCCCTGCATAGCAGCAACATAAACTTATGCAGCTCACAGGCTCCTCAGAAAGGTGGAACATGGTGTCAGAGGTAAAGGTTTGAGCTTCTTGCCCCATTAAGGGCATAAAATTAGAGAGAATGTGGTAATTTGGCATGAAAAATAGGTGGAGCTGAGGTCCATGAAACTTGCAGGAGTTAGTAAAAGAGGAGAAAGCTTACTTTGGGGGCCTATCAGGAAGTGTCAGTGTCTGCAGCCCACCTCTCTGAAAGCTTTCACCAGCCCAGAGCCCACCACCATTGCTTGCCCATCAGATGCTCAGATGAGCTCCCAGCCACCTGTTTGGGAACAAATGGACAAGAGCATCCATCCCTGCTGGTGCACTGGCCACTTGCAGGACCCCTGGTGGCTTAGCCCCCAGTACTGTGCACATGAACCACATCTTTCCCTTAGTTTGCTTTTCAAGTGCCTTTAGTAATAGCCAGTTTTCACCCATGCTCTTTACAGTGCAGCTTCCGAAGGCAAGAACTCACATACAGAAAGAACTCAAGAACTCAAAACAACAGTATATTAAAGTGAAATTTGTATTCTTCCTACAAGAGCACACTGTTACAATCACCAAACCAGAATAAAAGCTTTGGATCCCTCCCCCTAAAGAGAAACATCTAGCAGACGACTTTAGGAGAGAGTTTCTCTGGCTGTTTGAAAGAGAGATGGCCTTCTCCCTTTTCTCCTCTCCTCTCTAAACACTTTGCCCTTGGAGACTGCCAGGGGCAGGTTTCACCACCTGAAATACTCCTTCTGTGGCACACATCCCTTTGGGGGAGAGGCCACTGCTTCTCTGACCTATCCTCTATAACAGGCTGGTAGGAGGAGGTCTTAGCCAAAATGCACCCTGAAGGAAAGGAGAAGAAGTGGTTAGTACCACTAACATACAAAATGTAAGAAATCTCACATTTTCAGCTCACACAGTTGGGCTCTTTAGTATTGATGAGGTCCTGAGAAGTATGCACAGGCCATAAATGGTGTGTGAAAGCTGTCTAGAAGGATATACAGGTAGAATATAGGACTGTTATAATCAAGAGACACCTGGGCTCTCAGTCTGAAAGCAGAGGTCTGTCCAAAATAAAGGTTTAAAATGTGCACATCAAAGCATTAGTTCTGCACCATGAAAGTGCTATCTTCTGCATTTCACTAGACCTATTTGCAGTTGCTCTAAGACACTGTTTCTTTCAGATAAGAGCAATGCTGTAAATGTCAAGGTCAGAGTGCTGGGGGGATGCTGTGCTGTAATCTATAGAGCTCCACATTTTTTCTCCATCCAGATTTCTAAACCTGTCCTACTTGAGGGAATCTATGTAATTTAGAACGAGAACCCCACAGGGCACCATTCAGTCAATACAAAATGCCATCAGATCACTTGGGGTAAAATCTTTTGTTGACTTTCCTGACATCTGGCTTTATTCAGTATTTATTTATTTATTTATTTTTGGAGAAGTACAGATGAAGCAAGTTTACTTAAATATATTTTCTGGAAGTGCTGTTTTTCCCACAGAGGTAACATCTCTTCATTTCATAAAGATTGGCCTTTGTGCTGTGAAGTCTGTTTATAGCTGCAGAGAGCCTGCAACCGGTATATAAACCAGATCTCCCTATGCTAGCTATTTAGTTCCAGTAAGTAACAGGGAAAAGCAATACTGCTTGCCAATTAAAAATTTGGTCAATAGACCAAATACAAGACCAAAATGTGTATTGTCAGTTACGTGACTGAAGTGATAATGGGTCATAGGAATTTGTGATGTGATTATCACCATCAGCCTCCCATTTGGCTTGCACCTAACTCATAGTGCCTGGGTTTACCACCACACTTTGGCAGCAGTGAGATAGGGCTTCCTGGGTCATTTATGCTGTCCCTTGGCTAAACCCTGGCCCCAGGACACTCATTTAGATTCTGGTTTTACCAGGGAACAGCCCTGTTGGTGTGGACTTAAGTGTGCTCGCTGGCCACTACCTTGCAGGCCTGGCCTTGCCCTGGGTGCACAGCTCCCCTTCCCTGCAGAGCAGCTGCTCCCTGACAGCCAGAAACTGCAAAGAGAAAAATGCCACCTCCTGAAATCAATTTAGCATGCTTATTTACTGTGTGCTTCTCCTCCCTCTTCTCCTGTTCTCCTTAGATGTGCTTTTGAAGTCCATCAATCCAATAGCCACAGGCGGGTTAGCGCCTCACACTTTTTCTCCATTAAAACTGGAGAAATTTTCCTTCAAGCATAGTTAAGGCGAGTACAGGTGACACCATCCCTGGCCTTTGCAAGCCCAGGCACAGGGCTGAGCCAATTAAAATGGAAATTTGTGAAGAATGGAAATAGGTCAGACTAAACCAAAGCAGCTGCCTGAAAGGCCTCAGAGCCACCGTGGCAGTCTGCAGAGCAATCCAGGTAGCTTCACCTCAGTAGTGAACACCTCAAGTCTTAGGAACTAAAGGTTTTTGCTATACAGAACAATGTCTGTTTATATATTGCTCAGGAGTCATCTGGGGATTTTGAAGAAGTCTGCAGCTGCTAATGAAGCAAGTGATGATAAACAGTAATAATCCACTTACGATGATCTGATTTAAACAGACAGTATCAATTTGGCTTTTTAAAACAAAAATAAAAACGCATTCACATACAATATTGGTCCTCAAAGTCTGACAACCTTTGTGGACTCTCCTATGTTTTAAGATCTCTTCTATCTTACACTGTTTTGCAGACATCTGTTGATTTTTTCCTTTTCCCATGCATGCATCCCTCTGCATCCCATCATGACACAGCAGCACGGACATAAGCTGGGGGGGTTTATCCTTCGGAGTTGCACCCCAGAGCTCACCTTCCAGTGGGTTCCCAGTGAGGGTAGATCTCCATCCAGCTGCACGCTGCTGACTATCACACAGCTGTATGGCATTTTCCTCATTCAGATCACAGCATAAATGCTGGGGTGCAGCACTACAAACTGGCGACAGCACGAGCCAATTGTGTGAACCTCTCCCCAGCACAAGGGGCTCCGTCAATCAGTGATGTGTAAATATGAAATGAGAGGACAGGCTCTCCTTTATTAATTTATTCATTTCACAAACTCTGAGCTTCTCAGGGCAGAAACCAATTTGCCACTTTTTGGATACACATCTGACCATTAGCATCACAGGAGCCTGAAGCTCCAAGCGGGACCCCTGGACCACATTGCAAACAGCAAATAATAATAAACAGCCTCCAGCTGCTTATATTTGATTTCTCTGAATCATATGTAAAAATTATCTTCAAGTAAATGAAATAATGATAGGAACCGACCACAGCATTGCAATGACTGTGTACTGACTTTTAATATCACAAAGCCAAAAAAAAAAAAGTTTACTCCTTGTCTTTTTCCACTTACAGTGGACAAAAGTGTTACTTATTTGTGGGTGACGTATTTTACAAACGAGTAATAATTTTGCAGAGTATATAGGTGATTACCTTTATCTGTCTTTACGTTTCAGCTCATTTTCTGTTCCAACCTCTTTCCCTGCCAGCTCTGCTGTCTTCTTGCAGAACCACAGTGCTTCCAGCTGGGAAGGACTGAGATGGGCCAATGCAGGTTTTTACTCTAACGTTTACTAATAAAAGACACAAAAAGGGAGTTTTTAAACAGCCAGCTTCCTGAAGGATAAGCTAACACAGAAAGAGAACTGAAGGACTTCTGATGCATTTAATTACTTTCTGGATTACATTAGACACTGGCACCATATGGGGGACATAAGAAAATAATTAACTTCAGCCAAAATGGCAAGTGAATTAGAGCAAACTACAGTGTTTAAAACTATAGTCAGAACAGTCTCTGAATGCTCTGAACTCACCTCAGTATGGAAAAGCCACTGAATCCTTCCAATTTCTCAGTAATGATCCAGAGCCCAGCAGGTGCAGCCTGGGGAATGGGTTGCAGCCTTGGAGCAACATGGGATGCCAAGGACATCCAGTGCAGCTCCACATCCCCTGCACAGCCAAGGCTGCACCCAGAGCCTGCTCCATTTGCCTTGGTCACACAGCAAGGACCACGATGTCAGCTCAGTGGAGGATGCTCACCCTCTGCTGCCTGCATTGCTTGGAGAAGGGGCATGGGGATGTAGGTTTCCCCCAAGCAGCATGCAAACCCAACCATTTGTCGACTCATAAAACTCCCCTCACCTTGGCCCACAGAGAATGACCTTTCAGGAGAAAGTACAAATCATGTGTGATAGATCTGCCAACCCCAAACAGCACCTGGGCCAGTTGGGGTCTCTAATTCCTGCAGGGAAAACTTAAACTGCCATGACTGAGGAGTTATTAGCCTTTTTGCAGACCCTGTTTTGTCTCACAAAGCCATTTTAAGATATTGCTCTGGTTTCAGCTGCTCCCCAGGGTGGATTTGTCTGGCTCTGCAGGCTCAGCACAGAAATGAGAAGGATTTGGTGGCATTTCCAAGTTGAGATGAGTTCAGAGTATCTGGAGGCTGCTTAGTCCCATAGTTTGAATTTACGATCATTTCTCCCTTTGCCTGCTCCTTTCATTCCTTGCTATCTGTTCTGCCTGTTCCAGGCACATCCCCTTCTGGTGAGAAATAAAAGGCACAGACTTTCATCCTGCCACCCTCCACAGCATCAGCTGCCTAATCCCTTTTCTGTTCTTCTCCCAAAAGGAAGCACTACCACCTTGTCTATGCCAGAACATTCCTCTTCCATCCAGAAGATAGAGGGCTGCCCAAATGAGAAAAATGGCCAGTCCAAAGCACTACAGGATGACCCAAAGTCTCGTATCAGAGAAAGACTCATTAATCTGCAGCTCCTCAGGGACCACCCCACCAGGTCTCCAGCAGCTCCTCTCCCTGGTGCCCAGTTTCCTGGCTTTACTTCACTTCTGTATTGCCTCTGGCATATAAGATTTGGATATTTTGGAAAACTTTACCTCAAGGCCTTTTCTTACACCCTTCTTCCTGTTTCTTAAAAGTCTGATTCAGGAAGCAGACCTATAACAAAGCATCTTAGCTGAGCACATCCTGCAGAGAGAGTAGGAAAGTAGAGTATGGGCATCCAGGCACTCCTAGCTGGTGCGCACACTTATACCACAGTCCCCATTGTGATGGCTCCTCGTTAATGCCTGCTGTGAGAGAACAAGACTGCCAGCTAATAATCAAAATGCTTCTGAAAGATAGATACCTGCAAGGCCTGGTCAGACAGTGATAACAGCCCACAGATGCTGGTGGGAGAAAGCAATCAGGTGGGCTTTGCCTTCTCAATGTTGGGAGGGGATAGATTGACCTTTTTCCCCCAAATTAAACTGCTACTTTGAAGCCCAATGTAATTGAAAATGACCTTTTTCTTCAGCAGATCTTCAAGTGCTCTGAAGGAGCCAGATGTGAGCCGTGCTGAGTGCTGCTACCTGGGGGTTTGGCCATGCAATAAATAGTGATGGAAATGTGGCTTATTAAATCCAGCCTTCGTTAAAGAAGCCTGGATGAAGAACACTGTTAATGATACACATCCTTGTGTGGATGAATGACTAGTAAGGAAAGAGGTGAATGTATGTTATAAAAATCCCCTCTGTAAATGCTCCTTGCCCAGCACAACTCAGTGTGGAGCTGACGTTTTGACTGCCAGTGCCTAACGTTGGGTCTGGCTTAGAGCTTGTAAACAAGCCTGGTGCAGAGCAAGCTGTTGGACAGTTGGCTTTCACCCCTTTCTGGGGTAATTTCAGTCAGGGCCCACAGCTGTCATCATTTGTGTCCCCATCCCCACCACCATCCCTGTCCCCCTCAAGAGGCTGCAGTGCTGGGGAGGGGGACCATCATGGGACACCACAGTCCATGAGAAGATTGTTGCTTGCTGTCCCCAAGGCCAGACACTTAGGGCTGAACAGTAAAATCCTTGAAGAAATGGAGTGTCTCCTTTTTGGACCTCATTCCCTTCTGCTGCTCACTAAAGCCAGGATCTAGTCTAGCATCTAACACCGGGCACTTCTGTTTTACCTGGCTTCAAAACTGGAAGGATGTCTCCAGTCGGCAGGGAAGGAAACGCAGAGTGAATTTGCAGATATTAATTCCATTATTATTATATATTATTTCATTTTTCATGATATTTGGCTATGCATGAGTGTAACTATGTATGCATAAGACAGATAGCAATATGATAATTTTGTAATAGCCTAATCATGCATTATTTATAGCTATGAATGCACTTAATTATACCTGCCTGCTTATGTTATATCATCTAGGTTTTCTTTTCACATAAGGGCTTTTCTAATTTACAAAGTCTCATCCATATGCTTTCCATGAACTCATTGACTTCCATGAAAGAAAATGGTCTGGCATGCAGAACCCTTTGCCCGTAATACAGCTCAGTGCATGAATATTTACTGATTGTGTCATTTCCAAATCAAAAACAATTGAAGTGAAAGAAGCTTCACATCAGTTCATTGTTATTAGCAATGCTGATCTTGTTTGCCAAATGATTCAGCACATCTGTGAGCGTTAGCAGCCTAGAAGGCCAACTGCATCCTGGGCTGCATCAAAAGAAGTGTGACCAGCAGGTGGAGGGGGGTGATTGTCCCCCTCTGCTCTGCCCTACTGAGGCCCCACCTGGAGTGCTGCATCCAGGTGTGGGGCCCCCAGCACAAGAAGGATGTGGGGCTGTTAGAGCGAGTCCAGAGGGAGACCACAAAGATGATCAAGGGGCTGGAGCACCTCTCCTATGAAGGAAGGCTGAGGGAGCTGGGGCTGTTCAACCTGGTAAAGAGAAGGCTCTGGGGAGACCTCATTGTAACCTTTCAGTACTTGAAGGGGACATAAAAAGATGGAGAAGGACCCTTTACTCGGGTAGATGATGATAGGACAAGGGTAGATGATGATAGGACAAGTCTTAAAGTAAAAGACAATAGATTTAAACTAGACATTAGAAGGGAATTCTTCACTGTAAGGGTGGTGAGGCACTGGTCTGGACTGCCCAGAGAAGCTGTGGATGCCCCATCCCCAGAGGTGTTCAAGCCCAGGCTGGATGGGGCCTTGGCCAACCTGATCTAGTGGGTGTCTATGGTAGGGGATTGGAGTTGGATGATCTTTAAGGTCCCTTCCAACCCAAACCATTTTGTGATTCTATGATCTGCCCTGGGCAACTAGGCAGATGTGGAGGGATGCATTGCTGCTGGTTTTCCCCAGACCCACTCTCTGGTTAAGCTGGGGGCGCTCTCACCACAGGCAGATGCTCTCAGCCTGCATAACGGAGGAAGTATAGACATACTGGTTGAAGACAAGTTTTCTCTGTGTGAGTAGGCATAAGAATCTGTGGAAGCATGTAATTACATTAAAAAAAAAGTTGGCATGCACCGTGAGAAACCATTCTTATGACATATTTGCAAGACTGGCAATTAGAGGACATACAGATGTCTAATTGCATTTAAATCCTGGTCTTTGGGTTATATCTTCTGAATTTTTATAATAGACCACTGCTCTATTCATTTTGAAACATCTTTTCCTTATTGTCTGGTGAAGCAGGATATGAGTTTGATGGCTTCTAAGGTTTTAATTTCCATGTGTTTTAAAACTATTAAATTACAGTTAACCAGAACTTACTGGAAGTCTCTGATTTCAGAAGTCAGAGACTTAAGGGCAGCATTTGCAAGCCTAGACTTGCTGGCTGCTAGAGTAGTTTAATTCTTAATGCAGAAGGTCTAAAAAGAAATATTTTCAACTCCGTGAGGTAAAGAACAAAAATTAATTTGTTAATATAATGAAGTTTATTGTCTTTGTATGAGATTCCTGTGGATATGAACCACATACTAAGACATCATTTATAATGGCTGGTGACAACAGGCTTAGTATATATTAGTGTGACTGCAGCTTATTAATACACCAAGCTTGTTTTATCTTTATTGAACTAACTAAAAAGTCTTCTGTTGCAAAGAGACACTATAATGATATCTCCCTTCTGAAGCAGTGCTGCTGAGCACAAGGAGATCAGTAATGTTTGCTGGGCTTTAGGACTTATCAAGCTTTAAAGAAAGATCATTTATTTTATTTTTTATCTGCCTGGAGAAAAATTCATTTCTGCATTTAGCTGATCAGTGGCCACAAAGTGGAATACATGGATTATTACATTTTGGAGCAGGGCGGACACTTGTTTTAAATCTAGTCATGCAGCGATAAGTGACAAGTTAATTTGACCCTCAGTTTGCTTGCTTTTTTTTAATTAACAGCATAGATAACTCAGGAGAAGCAATTTAATGTATTATTTGTCCATTATGCTGAAGCTTCATAAAGGGAAAGCCTGTGTCTTCAACAAGTTTACTCTCTGTAGTCACTCTTTTATCTATGAAGAGAAAATAAGCAAAATATCATGGGAAATGAAAACCATTGAATTGGTAGTTTAGTTCTTCTATTACATTTCTGATATTAGCCACATCTAAAGTATAACAATTATTCAAGACTGCTGCCTGCTGAGATTATAGTCAAATGCATTCACATTAAATATTTAAAGTCAGTATTTCTATACAGACATTCTGGAGAACACACATAAAAGTACGCTTTATGATATGAAAAAATAATAATAATAGTATCATACAGTTTGTGAAGGTAATATGATTTGCCTTCTGGGCAAAGTGAATGTCATATTTATAGATAAACATGGAGAAACAAGGATACAAAATACAGTCTTCTGAGCCGAGCATAACCACTGAGGAGGGAGGCCCTGGGAAATGACAGCTATTTTCTTCAAACCATCAGCACAGTATTTAGTAGAAGTCAAAAAAGCAAAGAAAATGCAAGGAAATATTAGGTAAGCAATGGTGCCACAGGGAGAATGGAGAAGTCCATAAAAGAAAGACCCCTTGGAGGTTACTAAAAAGACAAATCAGGACAAGCACAGGACATCCTTCAAGCTGAAATCGGTAGCAGTGGGGTATGACAGCAGGAAGAAGTATCACACAGACTTCTCCTGTTTTATCTCTTCCCCAGGTGTCTGCTTATGAGCAGTTTGGGTATAGATGGATATTTGCTCTGAACCAGTGTGACCATTTTCATGGTTCCCAGGAAGGCTGCTTTAAATTTCAGCTCATTCACAGAGACCAAGCATGTTCTTTGCCTGGTAAATTTATCTAAACCTGGAATAAACTTTCCCAGACACCCAAGGGAACGTAAAGTTTGTGTCCTTTCACAAGGAGGTTTATGCACCTATGAAAATTATTCCCACTGACTTCCAGTGAACTTCACAGAAGTAGGAACTTCACGAGCTTTTTAAACCAGGAGTCCTGGTCCTTTCATTTAGGTTGAGCAGCAGCCAGAACACCTGTGGCTACTAGAAAACAATTATAATAGCAATTATTTGAGTTTGAGCATCAAAATTATTAGCCTTACTGTGAAAATTCAATCTAGTTTAAAATTGGCTTCTGTTCATGCAAAGTCTGAATTGCTCTGCCTTTCCTCAAACCCTACCCAACAGGCAGCATGCTTTATAAAGGTTACTCAGCAGGGTACAGTGCAGTTTGATTCCAAACGCATGTAATGAGAGGGTGCCAGGGAAATGGTTGAGTCAGACACAGCTTGCCATTTGTCACTGCCTACATGGGATTAAGCAAGTGACCTTATAATGAAAGTCCAATATTAGTGGATTATTTATGAGGACTTTTTGATATTGGAATAGCACTCAACAAAAAATGAACACTTAACTGTTGTGATATAAAGATGTCTGAATCTGAAAAACTGAAATGTATTTGTTTTTCTTTGCTTGACTGATAAAAATCCTATTGCACCGACACCTTACTATCCCCATTCCAGCTCTCAGTCCCTGATGGAGCGACATTGTAGGTGCACCAGTATGGATGGATTCAGAGCCAGCTTCTTCCCTGTCCCTGTTTCCTCTCGCTTCTGGCTGGAGCTCTTGGATGTATCCTGGTCCTGGTTCATTGCTCGCTGAGCTGGGAGTTATTGAACCCTGATATCAGGCCCTTTGGATGAGGCTAAGGTTTGCACAGGGTTGTGTTGGGCTCCCTGCTCATCCCTTCCCATGGGACAGCCAGCCCTCACTATCAGTACTCTGGTAATAACGTGTGATGCTGGCATTGTCACATCACCAGCCCTGAGAGGTCTACCTGAGTGTTCCTTGAGTGGATCTTAAGCTTGAATGAGTCTTTAATTAGACAATATCATAGCCCTCTGTGATCGTTAACTAGGCCAGAATGGTCCTAGATGATAATAGACCTTTACCCAATAATTTCTTCACTAATTCAAACTTGTCATTGCTTTAGAGTATATGTGTAAGAAGGATGTTCTTCTGTATTGAAGACAAGAGTCAGGAGAAATTCACTTTCTCTTCTGATAGCTTACAGTGGGTACTTCTCAAGCTAAAAATAATCCTCATTATTAAAAGAAGTTAATGTTTTTATTACTTTTCTTCATAACATCTAAAGGCTACATACTTCTCGAATGACATGGTATTTATGACATATGAGAGCTTCTTTAGCATCTTCATACTTTTAACAAAAATGTTATGTTAGGAAAGCATGTTTGTATTGCTAGAGAGATGTATTTTATGGATTCTTAGAAAGAAAGGACGGATGGGCTTTTTGAACTGTGGCTCATGTACTGTTTTTACCTTTCTGTGATTTGGCCTTGTGCTTTAGGATTTAGTCTCAACTGGGGTATACCCTAGAGACTGGTTATCCTGGGCTACCTGTTTCAAGGTTTCTTATATCTACCATTAGATATAAAGGAAAGAAACAGAGAGGGAGAAAGTAACATAGAAAGCAGTCTAAGTGTCAAATTTATAGTGTTATTACATCACATGGTATTTCTAAAAAGAGTGTATAATGGACTAGGAAATATGAGCTTGGCAAGACATATGTATAATGAATATTTTATATAGTGAACACTGCTTTCAGTACATAATTCAGGTAGTCAAGAAGACTTGCAACTGTTGTTGCACCTCCAGATAAACCAAGAATGCTTCATTTATAGCACCCAACAGGCTATTGCTTCAGACCATTAACACTTTTTAAAAGGAGATAAGAAAATTCCAGTGCAAAGAACCAGGGAGAAAGGAAGAAATCTGATTCAGAGCCTTTTAGGCATGGGCAAGTGTAAATGATCACAACTGGAAAAGAGCTCTCCCTTCACAAGAATGGCTTCTACTGGAGGAGAGTCAGGAGGGCATGGTGAGGCAATTGCAGCAGAGCAGAAGCACAGACGGGTAACTAAAAACTCACTAGGGATTTGAAGCCTAGGAGTGTGAAGGTTGTCACCTGTTCCCAACTGTCTGCAACACTCAAAAAGCAAATCAAAAATATGTTGTATTTTGTTATTTTTCTTTAGGAATTTTGTTTAGGGTTGTGTTCATTGGGAATAGCCCTTTGCAAATATACAATAACATTTTTTGTATCAATTAAAGCCAGCTGATTAACCTTAGTGAAATTTGATGATATAAGAAACCATGTCAACAGCAAGTTATATGTTTGCCAGACGTATCCTTTGTGTAGCTATAATTCCCCTGAAGAATTCAGAGACTGGAGTGTGTTTTTCATCAATGAACAAGGATTGTCTCAGAGGTTAGCAACACTGGCTGCCAGCACAGACAGAAATATATCTGTGGCTTAATATATCTACGGGGTTAGAGACAATCCACAGGACAAGGTAATCCCATATTGGGGAAACATGAACCTTGCTGTGTTGGTGGAAAATGGGAAATCCTTTCCTCTAGAGAACAGAAAGAGATTATATGGACTGCAGAAGGATGTATAGTTGCAGCAGCTTTGGGAATTGAATGTTATGTTTTGAACAAAGGCCTAGGATCCCATATTACAGATTTCCAGATTAATTTAAACTCTGAATGAGAAGTATAATTACTAAAACTTATTAAAAAAAGAACCCATAAAATTACTCTTTTATATTATACATTGTAGAGATCTATAGAAAAGAAGGTCTTATGAGGAAGATAGTAATCATATTTTCCAACCACTGCACAAAATATTTCACAGTAACTGTCTATAGGCAACTCAAAACTAGTCAGAGTACACCCTTTTGAATATTTTTTTAATATAGTCAATGGGATGAGGCAGTACCAACTCGCCAGCAGGCAGGGTCTTGCAAAAGAGAACTTTCCTTGTGCCACTGATCCACTGCTAGCATCCTCACAGGCTGAATGCCGCTGGGACAATTCCATTTTGGAGGAATATTTAGTGAATATTAACAGTAAGTTCCTGCAGGATAAAGAAAATTAATAGATGACAAAGAAGTGGGTTGTGGGTTGGGAAATTAGTGAATGTTTTGATCTTAGGAAGAGAAAGTTTAAAGAGATTTATTTCAAACACGCCTTGTACAACAGCAACAACTCCTCTTTGGCTGTCAGAGCCACCCAGCCTGGTGGAAACCAGGCAGTTGTGTGCACACAAGGAGAAGGTGGGATGAGCTGGAGCTCTGGTGCTCAAATATCAGCCTCTGCCAGTTTTGCCTTCAAAATCCCTAGCACCACCCTACAGTCTGTGCTCGCTCTTGGTGACATCTGTGGCAGAATCCCATTTGATCTCAGAGTTTGCAAGAACAGCTATTTTCTTTGGTACATAAGGCTTCCAAATACTGGGACAGAGACGTCCTCTATAGGTCAAGTCATTACTAAATCTTTCATAGCAAACAATAAAAAAACGACTACTTTCTAATCACAGTTTTACCATATAGGCGATCCCAAAACACACCAACAAATGCATCTTCACATTTAACCACCATATTCTTTTCTGACGAAATGTATGTTCATAACGTACACTGTCCAAGAGAAACAGTATTTGCTGAGGGCCTGTTAAAAATTTGTTATGTTGCCTTGTAGCACATGACAACAATAAAGAGTAGACTGTCCTAAAAATCATTTATATTTTATTATTGCAGAACATTGAGTGTACACATTAACAGGAATGGGGACCTGGATGTAAACTAAGATGTATCACAATTTCTGCTTCCAGTCCAAACAGCTTTCAAATCGATGAAAAAGTTTGATCAAAATTTCAGAAGTATCTTCAATGATTAAGCTGCAGCTCAAGTACAGCATGTAAAAAATATCTGGCAATTACTTGCAATACATTTATGAGAGTCACAATCTGTTTTGACAATCTGACAACAGCGAATGGAAAAAAATCATCAAACAAGGAGCAACATTCATAAATATATGGAAGGGAAGTGAGAGAGAGAGATCATTAGTGTGCAGATAGTCTAGCAGGCACATACCTGGAAATTTGGCTTTGTTCTCCATCCAGCATTTCTCTTTGATGACTGAGGGCTATGAATTGGTGAGGACCAAGCTACAACCAGGAAAAGGAGGATTACTAGTGGAGTTTGTTCATTACCAGTGAGGCTTTGGTACCCAAACCTCAAGGAAATAACCCCCAGAGACTTTCACGTTGCTGCCTTTACCAAAGTTTTGGGTAAGGCATAGGCGATTCAGGCATCATTTGAAATCAGTGGCAGGAGGAGAAGCTGCCTGGTAATTCAGAGAAAGCTGATGAGGAGCCCTTAGGAAGAAACCTGCCTGCTGCAGGCAGCTGTTGTACCTGTGCCTGCCAGCACCCACAGATGCTGTATCCTATGTGCATTCCTCCTCTACAAACAGCTTTTAAGATTCACCTGCAAGAAAAAGGCTCTTCTAGGATGCTTCTCATGCACCTAAACAGGGAATACACTTTGGGCCACAGAAAGATTGAACATACCCTTCTTCGTGCTCCAGTGTTATGCCACATAGATTTGCTTCATTTTTAGAGCTGAGTTGCAGTGAAATTGTAGTAAAACTGTCTCAGCTCCACAACACAGCTAGACATCATGTCTGAGGTCACTTAGCATCCCCTTCTATCCATCCCTGACATGTGTCCCTCTGTCGGCAAAGCAAGGCTTTGGATCCCTCCTTCTGCTTGCCTCACAGAGACAACGTGGGCCAAGGCTGTGAAAACAGCTGGGCACCGTTCCCCATTCCCCTTGCCCCTAAATTAAAATCCCTGCTGGAAAAGTCTCTTAAATGAAGTCTCCATGCCCCCTCAAGCCCAGAACAAGTTAAGATTCTTCAAAACTACAATGGGGTCACTGAAGCATTTTGCATCCTCCTGCTGCCTCCGAAGGCAGTAGCAAAGAAGAGCTACAAATCTTAAGTCATAAGTCAGTCAAAAAAGAGAGGTGGAGAAGCTGGTTTTCAGGTGGGTATACAACCCAAGGAAGGATGGGTTTGACTAAAATGTGCACCTCGGTGTACAGAGCTCAGACAAACTTTTGTTTTGTGCTCAGGTCACTGATGTGCATTGCTTTGAGTTCATGAGTACAAATCTTTTGCCAGTGAAAATTCCCTTGCCATTGAAAATTCACCATCCTCCCTGGTTCCCAAGGAGGTTACAGTGCCAATATCAATCAAAAAATACTGAGGTCAAACCACATAACTGGAAAGAAATGGAGAACAGCCTGCTGAAGCAATAATAACAAAGAAACGAATAAAAAAAGGCTTAATCCCAGATGTCATGATCAAGCAGCATCCGTTCTCCCATAGCTTCTTTCTCCGATCTTCAACAAGGACTGAAAAAGATTTCCACAGTTATTTACTCTGGATATTGTGATAGCATGCTGGCCGTGCTGAGTGCTGTCAGCCCACGTTTCAGAAACCTGACAGCAGAAACACTGACTCACGGATCCTGTAGCCAGACTTGTTTTACATGAATATGACTGCATGGGGACTCAAGCTGAACTCGGTGTTTTTATTGAGGCATGAGATTGTTTTATACACCAATATTTCCGTCTAGCTAATGTGTTTCTTTGTATTGATTTTTTTTTTTTCCCAAGAAACATGTCTATTAAAACAAACAAGCACACACACACACACAAAATAATTAATAATTTGTAAATCACGACCTGCAGCATCATCTTTAAAACGTGGTGTAAGTCTATCTGACTGAAAATTGGAAGAATGAAGCCATTAATGGAATTTTTACCCCTCTGAAATCAGACATGTATTTAAGTACCTCTTGTCCTTACTTTTACAGCTTTTCCAAGCATGAATCTCATACAGTAGAAACCTCATATGCTGCTTCCCTGAGTTCAGAAATAAGAAGACTTTTTTGAGATTCAAAAGAATTAGGCTTTGACTTTCATTGTCTGTGTTTTTTCCCAGAAACCCCTCTGGAGAGTTTAACCTGTTTAATTCTGGCAAGATGAGAGCCAAATGTGCTGCTAGAGATGTTATAGCAAATTCTGCTGGAGGCAGAGATCTTCTGAGCATCCCCCCCCAAAAAGCTGCAGGCTGACCCCTCTGCTAGGACACAGGGGCTGCCTGCAGGTCACTTGTCCCCTGCCAGGTGTGCCCATTGTCATTTTAGAAATCTGTACCCCCAGGGATGTGAAGGGTGGAAATACACGTACCCAGCTTTGCTGTGACAAACCTATGTCCCTCTAGCAGAAGTTCAGAGCTATTCTTTACAGAAAAGAGTAATAAAACAAAAGGAGCTCGAGCTCCAAAATCATTCAAAGCTCCAAAATCATTGAAAGCTATAAAATACAATTTAAAATTTGAAGATCAATAATAATAATAATAATTTTAAAAGCTTTAATTCAAATAAAAACCAAACACTTTAAAATACTGTGTGTGAAAGCTTGTGCATTTCATGAATGTGGTTATTTTACAGTGCTTATCCCTCATACTTCTGACACTCTGGCAGTATATATTCCACCAGTTAAAGGGTAATGCTCCAAAAGGCAGCTTCACCATAGCTCCTCCTGCACTATACCTAAAAGCCAACAAGGCCAGGGAAATCCCACATACCTTTGCTGGCTCCTGGCCCCAAAACCAGAGGCTTGTCACCTTTTGTAGTCAATGGAGAGACAAAAGTATCTCTGAGGGTCTGTCCCATGCTCGTTGGCACCGCCTCTTTCAGATTTGCATTAGCAAAACCAGATGCTAACCATTTTGTTGTAGCTTTTGCTGTCAGGGAGTGTGACCGGGACAGGAGCAGGTGATGAGTGCCAGGTGCCAAGGTTTGTGGCAGCACAGCCGTGGGTCCCCAGACCTGTCACACCACGCCGCACTGCGACACAGCACAGGGCCGTGACTATTTCAACGAGCTTGTTTACACAGTGAGCTGGTACGAAGGCATTTCCGAGTGGATAATTGCAGCTTTCTGGCTTTGTGTCATTCTTGCACCCGTTCATGACAGTTAATTGCTGGCCCAGAACCATCAGAGGCATTTCGAGTGCTGCTGCAAAGGATTTCCCCTCCATGACATGACCTGCTCTATTGGCATCTCTCCTGCTAGTCTCTGGTGTACCAAAGGGGCAGATATTTGGCATGAGCTTTATGCTGCTCAGAAAAATGATGAACTCTGTCCTTTGAGACATTTGGTCTGTTTATCAACATTCCTAGAAAATATACAAAATACAGAAAAATACAGAAAGCCATTGGCCTGACTACAAGAGTTGAAGCTGCTTTGAATCCCCCTCCAGAGAAAGAAATTGTAAAGGCAGCAAATAAGTGGTTAAAGTGAGCTCTTCAAAAAGCTTTTGGAAACATTGAAAAAAAGAGAAAGCTATTCAGCAAAGAAGCTAGTTCACCCAAAGAATGCTCTTTCCTCTAGTTTACTTATTTTTTTCTTCAGACTGCACAGGATGAATTAGAGATGTTTTTTTCTTCAAAAATAACATTTCTGTAAACCCACGTGCTTTGTCCCGGTAAGATAGTGCACAGAAGAGATATTTTTAAATGAATATTTCAAAGGTAAACTTCACAAGGGTGACACACCTGCAGGCATTTGTATTGCGTGAGTAATATTGAAAAAGACCAAGGGGTTGTTATAGCAACAAACGCCAAGCAATGACTTCACGAAGGGAACCGAGTGACATCAGAATGGCACCTTGAAAGCAGCTGCTTTTGTTGATTTTCACTCTGCAGGACAGGTTGAATGTATTTCTGTTCTCCCATCCTTTCAAAGATTGTCTGAGTGCAGGGGAAATCTGAGAGGGTGTCCCAGCCTCATGGCAGAGATGCGGACAAGTGGCTGGATGGGTAAGATGCGGGCACGGTGGGTTTATTGGATGCTCTTTTATTTATCTCAGAGCTTACTGAGCACTTTCAAGAAGGAAATTTGCCCAAAGTCCACTTGCTGCTGCTCCTCCAGATTTCTCCCCAGGTGTCAGACCAGTTTCTTGGCTCAAACTTCCCATGTCCCTCAAGCACACTCAAGTTTCACACTAAACCCCCAAGGAGGTCTGGGAAAGGCAGAAAATAGTCTCACAGGTCTCTTCTCTTGTTCATTTTAGCAGAGAGTTTCAAGAGTTACTGGAGTTTTTAGAAATTCACCCTTTTTTTTCCAAACACTCTTCAATGCATTTTTTCACCCTGGAGGTGAAAATCTTTAAGGCATGGAATTTGCTCATCCCCGTTATTTCTTGGGAATTTCTTGGGAACATAATGGCCAGTCTGGGTGAAGGCGACCTTGTTTATCTCTCTTTCTCTGAATAGAATTAGCATTCAAGAACTTTTTAGGTGGGTACAGAAGATTGTCTCCAAATTTCCTCTCCTCTGGTCTCTTCAACCCCCTCAATTACTCCAGGTTTCTCTCTTCAGCAGTTTTAATTTCTCTGTGGTTTTAGTGCCTCTTGTTGACTACCTGCCTGCCTATAGGCAAAGGGAACGTGAGAGAGAGTTTGTCACTCCAGATGGCAGCAAAACATAGTTGTAAAGAAAAAAAAAAAAAAAAAAACAAACCACCATATTTCTTTCCTAATACCTTTGCTAATACCAAAGAAATGGTGTTTTAGACACCTGCATGCTACTTACAAAAGCCAAAGAATATTTTTGGAATAGCAATTTCCTTCTCTGAAAAACCTGATTTGTAGAAATGAAGTAAAATGAAGTTAAAAACTCAACTGATAATACTAAGGACAGTAAACAAAATGGCCACAAACTCTCCAGATATCAAAGATACTGCATGAGTCATTAGATGAATGCTGTAAAGGAATATTTATCTGTGACAGGATCAGAAAGTTACATCCCACCACACTGTACTCAGGCTTTTTTTTCTTAATGACTCAGTCTGCTCTAACCTGGGAAACCATGGTGCTGAATCTCAATTTATGAACCAGCAATGGTTAATGAACCTCAGCAAAGGAGACTAATTGTTCACACATTTGGACACCTGAGAAAAAAATAGGAAGAATGGGAACATCTTAAAAAGAACATCTTAAAAAAAAAATACTTATTAGCATGCCAAGACATTTAATTTAATTGCTTGGGTGACAGAGTTCTCTTTAGAGAAAATAAATACCTAGTCTGGCTTCCTTTCTCCCCACATCTTTGATCAAAATAGCCTGAGGAGACAGAGACATGTTGCATCCTCAGTCACCTGCCCTTTACCTGCAGACATGATATATATGCCAAGAAAAATGTGAACAGTGGATCTCCAAATATGCGTTGACTTGTAAACAGCTAACATCCCAAATCTAGCACCAATCATAAAAGTCTGAAAGCAATTCAAAAGAAGATACATCAACCCACAGGGTTTCAGATCTTGTCTAAGATGAGCACAGAAGACAAAACTGGTCTTTGATTTCAAAGCTCACTTCAAGTCATGTACTCTTGGTAGGACGTACCAGCTCAAAAACATACTGGTATATTTCTGAACGAAGCTCCTTTCTAAATCCAAGAAGAAAAAAAAAATCAAGTGCTTGATTCAGCTTGATTTTCCTGAGCCTGAGAGGCTTTTTCTTCTGCCCTTGGAAGCCTTGAGTAAAACTCAAACTCTACTAGTCAGCACAGTCACAGCTTCCTTGCTTTTCCTTCCTCCTGGCCCTGAGACTGGGGCGATTTCTGATCTTTCACGATGACATATGAAAGGAGAGCATTTAATCTCACAAAGGAAAGGATGGATTTCAGCCTGATAATATAGTTGAATAGGAAAAGGAAGCAAAATCTGGGAGATGGCCAAGGAATTATTATTACATGCAATAGCATATGCATATCTATGTGTAGGTGTATACGACACATTGTCAATACAAAGGTGGACTCATAACCAAATGTCTATGATTTAGTAGTATGTTCTCCCTGTATAGTCACTGGAGAGAAACTTGTTTTTAGGGTGTGGTTTATCCCATTCTCAAGTAAATGTCCACAACAGCGTAATTGAACTGCATCTTCAGGAAAGCTGGGGAGGGTCCCCTTATCAGGGAGTGAAGTGATGGGACAAAGAGTAATGGATTTAAACTAAAAGAAGGCCAGTATAAATTAGATATAATATAGCCAAATCTACATCTGGCACCCCAATGGGGGGAGCTGGGATGAACTCCACTTTATATTGCATGGCAGGAGGATGAGATTTCATTACAGCCTCCCTGTTGGCAGCAAGCTGGGTCTGTCCCTGGGGAAGGAATCCTGCAAAATCCCCAAAGGCTGCATACAATAAGAATGCAAAAAATTATCTGAAATTCAGCCCTTCCGCCTGGCATATGCCATGAGGAAATGCAGTGACATTGTGTCTCCACCTGGTCTGCAATGGGAAAGAGAGGGTCCTTGTCTTTGTTGTATGCTTTCCGGCCAGCCCTAGGAGAGGTGGGCAGCCTGGTGTGTTCTCCACCGACCTGTACATCCAAATTGAGCCCAAACCCCCACCTGCTGCAGAACAAAACACTCAGGCACCCAACATCCTCACGTGAGTGCAAGGACAGGCTGGATCCACGCAGAGACTGCAGTTTAGGCACCATCTGTTGCTGGCCTGATACATTGTGGGTCAATGCACCTGGCCTCAGAAATGCCTTTGAATACTTCCCAGCCACAGCCAGGGATGATTAGATGCTGCAGCTGGCAGAACTTCAGCTTAGGGAAAAATAACTCACTTGATTGCAGATCTGAGTCACATTACCTGTAAATCTGTCTTCAATGAGTCACACATACACATTTGCCTACATGAATAGGAAATCACATCTGCTTCTTATTGCATCTGCAAGACCTTCTGCTCTTCTCACTTTTTCTTTCTGTTCTTGCTAAAGGTCCTTCCCATTTCCCATCATCATCTTCCCTGGCCTTACTCCACGCAGTTTTTCCCAGCTGTTCATTTCACTGACATCGTCTTGACCTCCCACTCTTTTCCTCATCTCGCATTTTCCAGCTCTGCCTTTGTCCTCTTTTTTTTCCTTTTTTTTTTTTTTTTTTTCCCATATCTCCCTCCCACACCTTATATTCCCATCTGAGCAGTCTTCTGTCCAATAACTTATATTTTTTTTAACAAGCATTGATGGCAGCCATTTTTATATGGACAAATGTGACCAAAATTAATTCTGTGAGAAGAAAAAGAGTGAGGGAGAGAGAGAGAGAGAATAAAACCAAACCAATGCCAATGGCTGTCACTCCATTTGATTCATATAGTGCTTCACCAGACCTGCTGTAGACCAGGGAAATTGCACCTGACACAGTCAGTGAATTTTCCTGCAATGGCTCTTCCAGAGCCCAAGATATAATTGTGCTGCCACAGAGCTTTGACCGTGGAAACATCCATCAATTGGCATGAAAAGGGAGCCTGATTATTAGGCAAGAGGTGTTCATGACAAATACAGGGAGATGAGGTGTTGAGAGAGAGCTGGTGATGAATCATGGAAAGGTTGAGTTAAACCCAGGACTGAAGACCTTCAAGTTCAAAGTACCACAGTGTCAGCCTACGGAAAGGGACTGACTCACTTCCCTGTCTGTAACATCTTCAGCACATGTTAGCCCTGCAAGGTAGGGACCCAGAGCTACATGGGACGACAAATAAAGGAACTTCTTGCTGAATTAATAATATAAGACAACTCAGTGCTAATTCCCATGGAGTAAATTCCAAAAGATTGAAGAGCTATTCATAAGAGAAACTGCAAACTGATACTGTACTTCACAATATTTTTTTTTATCAGCTCTGAACACCACAAAGATTTCCTCCAGATTAGCTTTCTGTCTAAAACGCCCAGATCTGTGCCCATAAAAGTAATATCCATATAGTTACAATCTTGTTATGCTTGCTGAATAAAATTTAATTTTGCACAGACTTCCTTGCCATTGGGTATGCAGAGTTCACTTATTAAAATGTACTTTCAGCTTGGGAAAATGTTGTCAGCAACGGGTCTGTGGCTTTGTGCATTGACAAATATAATTCAGAATAGTATCCCTAAAAAATTAATTGGCTCCTAAAATGAGAAACAGAGGGATTATTTTGAAAAAAAATCTGTAAACACATCAACCTGAGGAAAGAGGGAATCGAGTGTTTAAAGACAATCCTTAAAAATTATAAATTATATTCATTTTTTGCTTCTTTATTTTAATCTCTCCATGTATAAGCTTCTGGCTCTAATTAAAATCTTCATATCGTTCAACTAACATCCACTGCTACAAAGTGATAACAAACTTAAACTGCAACATAGGTCTTTTGAAAAAGAGGAATTCTGGTCTCGGAGATAATCAGGTTTATAGGTTTTAATCGATTATGTGCCTTAACTGATCATAAACCCAAGATCTTTCTGTAACATGTTTGTCATTATTTATTTATTTATTGTCCTAAAGCGAGACGCCAAGCACTGCTTAATCACTTTGTCCAAAATAACAACGGTATTTTAAGCAGAGTTTTAATTGGATTAAGGGCACTGTCAACCTTGGCCTTTCATAACTAAATGCTTAATTTCTGAGCCCTACTGTGAATGCCATGAAAAGTCTGCTTTTTTTTTTTTGCTTTTTTTTTTTTTTCCTTACAGATAGGATTCTCACCAGTGCTTTGTCTCGCAAATGGACTGCAGTCCTCAAACATAGGAATGAGCAGATGGGAAAGAGGGAGGTGTCCCATTTGGGTCTCGAAGGACCCAGGCTATATTACTTGGCATAGAAAGTAGAGTAAAAATACCCTCCTCTGAAGAGCATTAATGATTGGCAAGGTAACAGGATGCTGAGCAGTCTGAACACTGTCTTTGATTAAGACTGATATATTAATGGAAGGAAAATGAACGCTGGCATGTGCCTGAGTAAAGAAAGACAGCACATCCTGTAAAATTAACTCTGATTGAATAAAGGCTAAATGCCAAACATAGGATGCTTAAATTTAACCAGCTACATGTAGCTGAGACTCTGTCTCATTTCTGCGCAATGAACTGGTCCTCAGCATGTCGGAAGAGCAGGTCATGCTTACTCATGCAGCCACATACAGAGCCAGCTCCTAATATTAAATGATGAAATTTAAGATTTGGGAAAAAGCTATTTGGTGGCAACAAAGAAGTCAGAGCAGAGACAATAAACCATATTCTACATTTCCTACAACCTAGCATAGTTCATGCAGCTCAATGGGTGGAAATGGTAATTTAACTGTTGCCTCTTTACTGTTTTTTAAATTACCCTCCCACATCTTTCATTGTTTCTTCACATACAACTGAGAATTTCCATGTACAAATCGAAAAAATATTTTTGAATACAACACTTCACATCTTTTGTGTCTTTTCTTTATAAAACCAGAGTGCTTACAAGGTCTTTGACATTCTCCTTATTAGTTAGCAAACAGTGCTAGAGAAAGACTCTCATACAGGATTATTACTTACATACAGGAAAATTACCTGCTTTTTTCTTTGATTCCTATTTATTTTATTTCTAAATACCTATTTTTCAAAAAGTACAATTGCTTCTAATGCTCTGCATTGAATATTTCATCTCATTTTCTTTCTGTATTTATTATTTAACATTTTCTCATCAGGTATGAAAAACACACTCTTGACAGACTTTAAGATGTTTTAAAATTTTGGTAAATTAAGCTCAATCACTTTTTATAAATTGAAAATGTCAAAAACAAATACAAAAGCAAAAAGACATGGAGACCAGAAATTTCATTAGTAAAAAGAATGAAATAAACAGCTCAGCTCTCCAAAATTTTAATTTGTTCAAATGCCACTCTCCTTGGAGCAAACGTTATTAACTAGTGAAAGTAGCCAATGGACTTCCTGGGTACAGAGAGAAAGGGCTTCTCCCTGAATCACCATCAAACACAAAACTGAGGTCAAAGGGAAGAAATTTTGGTGGCTGGAAGGGTAGTGAGTAAAGGGCTCCAGCTCTCCAGGTGTGGCTGGCACAAGGATGTGGATGGGCACGGGGACAAGAAATTGAGTCAGATGCAGCCCCACTGAGGCCAGGGCAAACTCAGGCATTTAATTAATGTCTCTTAAATCCAGGCTCAACATCTTCTCTATTAGATCAGAGCAACTAATGGTCAAAAAAAAAAAAAAAAAGTATATATTTTTTTTATTTTCAGCATTGCAGCTGCAAATGAAAATGGAGGATACGTCTGTGTCTGGCCTGGATAACAGTAAGCTAGAGGCTATTGCACACGAGATCTACACGGAGCTGGTGGAGGATGCCTGCCTGGGGCTGTGCTTTGAGGCGTACCATTGCACCAAGTGCAGCAACTTCTACCTGGATGACAAAACACATGCAGCACAGGACACACAGACCTCATGGCTGTGTGGGATGCACCACACTTGCAAAAATGAAAAGCACTCCTAAATCACAGTGGCAATGGGTGAAACGATGAATCTACCCTCATAAGGGGCTTCCAGGCTCTTTTCCTAGTAAGGTTTTGTTTAAAGTTCTTTCTAAGGTGTTTTTGTCTTTTTATGATTTTAAGGTAGATGCAGACCTGACTGGGACACAGGAGACTTACCCAGTGAGAGGATATTTGCTCATGTTTTACATGGTAACACTTTTTCCTCATACATTTGGTGCAGTGTATGATATGGATGTCCTTATGTCCTTTTCCACAATTTGGCTGGATAAATCTCTATCCCTCCACCTACCCGCCTGCTCCTCCTCACCCTCCAGCACTGAGTTATTATGCAGTGGGTTCACTTACTGGCCCATCATTGCGGGCAAAGTCACACTTGCTAAAATTAACTTTCTGACAGCTTTTCCCCTCCACTCCACTCTCACAGACGTGCCTTCATGCAGAAATATTAGTGACTGCAAGAGAGACATGAGCTGATGCTTCCAACATCTTCATAACACCTAGAGGAACAAAGTAAGGCTTTTATGAATGCAGTGGCCAAGCAAAGCCTGACAGAAGCAAAGAAAAACATACTATCTTTTAATAAATTCCCTTGCTGTTCCATAGCTGAATCCTGGAGAGTTATTAAAATCTATAGGAATCTATAGACATTTTATTTTCTGTTAAATTCTATAAGCCTGACTGCAATCTCTGTCAATTCCACAGCAGAAAGTGTATTAATTGACAAATTCTTGCTCGCAGAGCAGGACCACAGTGAGTCCCCTATGGTGCTGGTTCTGCTTTGCTGCACAGAGACCCCAGGTGCCAAACTGACACCGCTGCACACCCCCATCCACTCAGCAGCACCAAATCACCAGCAAAAGCCAAGGAAGGTGCTTGAATACTTGCAGTATCAGTACAGGCAACTGAAGCATCACACAAATAAAGTATGGGTGAGAAGGAGGGAGCAATGGTCTAATTATTTCCTGTCGTGTAATTACAGTAAAAACGGATAATCCTGAAAAAAAAAAAAAAAAAGTGATCGCTTTCTTTGTTGTATCCATGGCAACAGAAAAGGATAGTGACTGTCTGACCATCTGCAAGTTGTCAAGGCTTCCTTCTTCACCTCCTAAGGCAGCTGAGGCTGCCCAGATGCTCCAGCAGGCCCAAGAGCGCAGGCTGCTGGTACTGGGGTGGGCTCTGGCACAGTGGCAAGGAAACACACATCCAGGTTCAGGAGGGTCTGTACCAGTTCCTTATGCTTTCAGAGCACCCTGGGCTGCCCCCCTGGGCCTTCCCCATGGGACTCAGGCTGTGCCTCACTGCACTCAGCCCCTACTGGCTTTTCTTTGCCCATCGATCTCCAAGGCTGATAATGATGAGTAAGGGGGTAGTCAAGCATCCAAATATACAGCCAGATGTCTGTGTATCTGGATGTTGTTTGAAAATAAAGACCTCCTCAAGAGGGGGAGTGAACTAGAGAGACAGTTTATGGGGAATTGGGAATGAGGAGAGGAGCAGCCACACAGTGCATCAACCAGCAGACAAAACGCGAGAGCTGAGAGGAAGTACTTCTTGAAAGAAACACACATATTTCATCTGAACATCAGGTAACACCAGGAACCCTCCTGTGTTGTGTGAGAACTGGCCCTGGCCCAGGCTGCCCAGCGAGGCGGTGGGGTCTCCTCCTTGGGGACCTTCAGCACCACCTGGCCGTGGTGCTGGGCACCCTGCTCTGGGTGGCCCTGCTGGAGCAGGGGCTGGGCTGGGGCCTCCTCAGGTCCCTGCACACCTCAGACACTCCATGTTTCTGTCATATCACCTCAGGATCTGCTCTCCCTTTCTTCTCACTCTCTTACTGATTTTTTAAGTTTACTAAATTTGATATCTGATCTACCTATCTTTGATTAGCAGCTAGAATAACGATTCCATTTGATCCTGCAATCACTGACACTCCCCTAAACCCCTATTAGTGTAACAGAAACATAACAGAAGCTTGATTTAGCTGGATCAATCACAAACCTGTAGCTTTCTGATGGTTTAAAAATGTGAAAAAAAAGAGCTTTTATGAAATATATATGAAATAGTTCACACTTTTTGTGTTTTCTGTGCTTAAATTTAAAATTTAGCTTCATATGTTGGGAGAAGAGGGCAGAGGGGAGAAATCATTCAGTGGCTCTTTGGGTTGGCATATACAGTGGCACTCGGGGGGTGCCACCAAGACCACCTTTATGCTGACAGCAGTTCTGCATAATTTTTGCTGTTTGCAATTGTTTTGGCATTTTTAAGTGAATACAATTCCTCTGTGAGACCTCATAAATATGACCAGATACCAGTGAGCAGCAGGCCAGTGCTAGTATATACATTTCACAAACGAGTGTGTCAAAAATACATCACTGTATTGATGAGCCCATCAGATCGTATACAAAAATAGTAATAACCACATGTGTACAGAAGCATAATTTTAATTTCCAGTTGGAAAAAAATAAACCTTTCTTTCAAGTTTTGTTTTCTTATCTAATTTTTACCTACATGTGGCTTGAATTACAAGAGATTAGGGCTGGGATACAAATTGCATGACTATGCCTAGGTGAAGGTATGTTGTGTCCCAATCATATCTCTGTTTACTTGATGTTTATTTTCATGTTCTCATTTCCTGCTTATAATTAATTGATAGTCATGAAATTTCTCCTGGTGAAATGGATAATAAATCTGATTATAATAATCAGTTTTCATTTTATATCAATGTTCCATAAAGTACAATGAATTGCACTGCATTTTCAATGGGAAATCATATAATACAAAAACTTATAATGTGTTCAGCTGGCAATGGAGCATCACAAGCAGATAAAGTTCTTGCAAGTTTATGTATGAAGATGTAGCTTTTGTAATAAAAATGGTGGGAAAAAAAAGAAAAGAAAAAAAAAAAAAGTAACTTAACTGTACCATGAACATTGTGACAATTGGGAACACTTTGCTGCTGGGAAAAATAAAAAACACTTGACCGTACTTTTTAGGTCACAAGAAAGATTGAGTGAATAGTTCCAGCTTCTTTTAAAAAGCTAAGCTCATGTAGAAAATCATATAAACTCTTGAGGAATAATAAAGTGTACAAAGTAATGCTTATGTGCTACTGGTTATGGTATACAATAGTTTTCAAAGAATTATTATTATTTTTTTCTTCTGAGGAAGGGATTTGACTGAGAAGCCATCTCTATTGGATGACATTTCATTAGGGGATTTTTACTAATGACAAGAAATGAAGGAAATGAAGGAAATGAAGGATGAAGGAAAAAAAAAATAATAAAAAAAAAAAAAGGTAAGATTTTCAACAGGGTGAAAACTATAGAAAATGACCAAAAAGAACTAGTCTCATTTTTATGTTGCAGTTAAATTAGTATTTCATAGCATAGCTTATGATAGGCAGCAAAGACCCCTTCTGTAAATGGAGATAGCCTTCCCACTGCTCTCCTGATGTACAGAAATACCAGCCAAATGTCTTTTGGCCCCAGTATACCACATGCATATTAGCAAGTCACCCATTCCACACCCAGAACATGTAGTTCATGGCACAGCTTGGCTGGCCCCAGCCTTGAGCACCTGAAACCCAGGTGCCATGCCCAGGACTGTGCCAGGATGTGCCATAGGGATTGATGGAGAAGGGCTGTTGGCTGATGCTTACTCCAAAAAAACCCTGCCTCTGGGTCCCAAGGACACCTGCGTGACAGACATGCTGTTTTCCTTGTTGTCTTTCACATTTATCAACAGCAGCCTGCACCATCTCTACAGCCCCCTGCTAAACCTGTCACTGCGTTCATCTCCTGCTTCTCCAGACTCTGCCATGGCTCCACTCCCTTCTTTTTAAACACTTTTTAGCCCTACTGCTTGTCTCCTTTGCCATTTATTCTCTTTTTCCTCTGCCAAAACCAAGCGCGTCCTTGTTAGTATTTTGAGTAGCATCAGGTTCAAAGGCCACTTTGACAGCAGGCCCCGGGTGCAGTTTTTGCTGGGCCACCTACCACCACCTGAAGGATCTCCTAGTAAGGGCTGGGGGTGATCTCCAGCAGGTGATTTCAGCACAGCCTCCCTGTTTTGAAGCCTAGGAGAGCACAGCATTACTGACACAGCTTGGCCAGGCTGTGCTGCCACACTCTGCTACTCCAGGATCTCCCTCTCCCCCAGCACAGGACTAACCACGCCAGCTTTGTACGAGGAGTTGATCCTGGCAGCATTTAGCTTCTCAGATATGAGCTCAGAAACATGTAGCCAATGTGACCTCAGCATAATGGCAGATATGGAACAGAGACTGCACGTAACTCCTTGCTACTCACTGGGATGGAAGGACGATGCTTTCCTTAACAGCACAGTGGGTACGACGGAGGAACACCCTGAATATATAATCAGGATCTGAGATGGATGATGCCAATGAAGACACCATCACACCTCTACAACAGCAGCCACACCGTGCCGTGATGGATCCCATGGCCCTGTAGCTCTATGTCCTCCACTGCTGTAGCTGTGCCAATGGCAATGTCTACGGCCCGCCTCTCCAAAAGCAGTCCTACGCTCACTGGAGAGCCATTCTTTCTCCTAGCTCCATCAAAATGCACGTTACAGACAGCACACAAGAAAAAGTACTGGGTTTTACCTACAGAAAGGATGGTGACAGAAGTAAATATTTTCCCATTATCGTCAAATATTTTCTTTGACATCCTTTAATTTTTCTTTTGAAACAACAAGAAAAACAAGAAAAAAAATGCTCAAGAACATTTTCTGAAATTTCCTCTAATGTGTTTTCATTAATAAAAAGTTGGTTTTATCCCCATTTTCCCTGGACAGCTTAAAACATATTGCTACAGGAAGAAAAAAAAAAAAAGTGTTAATATCTCTGTTCTTCCTGCTACAACAGCAAAGGATTGTGCTTTAGTGATATAACAAGGGATGCAGGAGAGCTTTGCATCCACAGCCCTGTGGTGGGGCTGCATGAGGTTTAGTCTTGATTTTGGAAGATGACTTGCCCCGCATGGTGCAAGTGAGAGGGGGTACAGAATTGGGGTGATCCTCCTGGAAGCCACCTCAGCAGGCTGAGGGTTGGTAGCCACAGGTGGTTTGTGATGCACTCACCATTTTTACACAGCAAGGCTTTGTCAAGTCCCATTTGCAAGGACAGTTCATTTTCATGGTCTCTCTTTTTTTTTTTTTTTTTTTTTTTTTTTTTCCAGGATGATGCCACATGTTTCCTGGTTGAAAGCTGTCCTTCTTCTGCCTAGGCTTGCTAGTGCTAAGACCGTCTCCTCCTGGCACAGCATTTGGGGAGACAACTGGGCAGGAGATGAAGCAAAGCTGCTGGTGCTTTCAGAGACCTGGAGCTGGAGTCACAATTGTAAATGAAATGAAGTGTTTCAGCATTTTGTCCTCAGGAAAGAGACTCCATTTGGGGGCTGGGGGAGCACAATAATGGGGTTGTTTATAAGATCCCACAAGCCTTCTGCATAAAATAAAATTACATCATTAATTCCTCATAGAAATGTTATTGAATACATTAAAAAAAAAATGTTTTCCAGGACTACATAAAAGGATTAGTAATGTTATACATCTGAATAAATATTAATTTCCTTAAAAATGCTTTTGTTAGAATATGATTTTTTTTTTAGTGGTTATAAGAGTAACTATCCCTGTCCACATGAACATTATTACTGTAGCTGAACAAATGACTGCAAGGCATAATTTATGTTGCATATTTATTTATTTCCATTTGTGAATCATCTAGCCATAATTTTTGCTGTTTGCTTTCTGCAATTGTTTTAGCATTTTTAAGTTATTATATTTCACCTCATGGATGAATAAGCAGGTGCTTGTGGTAAGAACTGAATCGTGAATTCAGTGAGTATGCACCTAAGCCACCCAGTATCAGTTTTGCTCCCAGACTTGTAAATCTAACTTGCAATAGGTCTTGAGCTGTATGGACTCAAGGCTTGCAAGCCCAAAGCTGTGAGCCCTAAGTAGCTGATGGCTAAACCAAAAAAATCGCAAATACATGAGTAGAGTCAGGGGCACTGCAGGATGAAGGGATTCAACCACAGACCTGGTGAGCTAGTAGCAGATGTAAACAGAGTCCAGGTCTCACATATGTAACCTTCATGGACCATGACATGTTGCCTTTTAGGAGCTGAAAGTAGCCAGTTGTGGCACTTCAAGTTATATTTTTTTTCTGGCAGAAAGGCTGGAAAGAACTCATCTGGAAGTAATGATGTGGGCACAACAGTAATATATCTCATCACCACCACCACCTGTAGAATTATACGCATCTCAAAGGGGTCTTCTCAGGATTAGCCCATCCACACAATTTCTGTACAATTTCTTTGTACTTCTTTGGGATGGCTGTCAAGACAGAGCTTCTCAAAAATCTCTCTCTCTACCTAGAAGTCTGATCTTTTCTTCTCAGTCTCTCCACACACACTGCTTGCATGTACTAAGCACCACTCAGGGCAAGAGCAGACCCCGTCAAAAATGTGGGATCCTTGCAGCCTCTCCTCTCTGAAACCATTTCCTCTAATAAAAATAGAAGGGGTCCAGGCTTCAAAGGCTGCTTTCAAGCCTCCAGTTAGCTACAGATTTGATGTTGTAGTGTGGTAACTATTCAGGCAGCCCAGTGCCGTGGGGAAATGTATGGGAAGAGCTTTGTACTGCCTGAGCTTGCAGACTGAGTGATGTACAGCCCTGGGAGAAGATGAATCTATTTCTACAACAGCTCTGACTGCACCACTCTCCAGAGGCTTTTTCTCCTTTTGTTTTCCTGCTTCAGACTTTTTCTCAGCCAGTGCTTGCTCCATGTCCTTGGTCTTTTTTGGTGGTCAGGGACCACATTCTGGACAAATTGTCAAGGTTTCCTCTGGGACCCCCTCTTTGTAATCTTTCTTTTGCTCTTCCAAACCATGGCAGCCATGCCAGACCCCAGAGACTGTCCATATGATACTAAGGATTCTCCCTTTAATCACAGCTTCAAAAAAATAGGCTTTTTTTTACCTAATACTCTTCTGTACAGAAATGATAAACCTTCATAAATCCTTTGCCTGGCTCACAAACCCAGTTATTCTCTAAAGTCTCTCTGGAGCCTTTCCCTTCTGTACTTGCCACCCTCTCAGATGCACCTCTTGCTCTCTGGAAATGGCTGTGTTTGGGGAAGGGCCTGTCTCCCACCCCACACCTCTCTGGGACCCAGTGGAGATGCCAAAGGTAAAGAGACATGTGAGATGCTCCCCCAGCCCTCACGGGCAGCTCAGAAAATTTACTGCAGCCTCTGGGCAACAACTTCAATGGGGAGTTGATTGGGAACTTGGAGCTCAGATACCTTGCTCTGTCTATAGATACACGAGCTTACACAGAAAAGCTTCAATTCATGTGATTTACTGAGCACTGGCCCAGGCTGCCCAGCGAGGCGGTGGGGTCTCCTCCTTGGGGACCTTCAGCACTGCCTGGCCGTGGTGCTGGGCACCCTGCTCTGGGTGGCCCTGCTGGAGCAGGGGCTGGGCCGGGGCCTCCTCAGGTCCCTGCACACCTCAGCCACACTGTAATTCTGTGAAGCTTTTAAAAGCTTTTATAAGCCTTTAAAAGGTGTTGGTGAATAACACTGTACACATGGATTCTGGTTTCATAAAACATCCACTCAGCCTCGGCAGCAGCAGGAGGAGAACTGGTTCTCATTATTAGGGAAATTAGACATGAATGTATTCTTTAATGTTGCTCATAATTGTACTAGCTGTAAAGTGACAGGACTCCTGTGAGCCTGTGCTGGTGGAGGACTCTACTAATTATCACAGTGGAAGGAGGAACAATTTGCCTTTGCCACAAAAACAAACCTCTGTGCTTGTTAACTCAGCAAAAGAAAAAGTACTGAGAAGTGTTAATTTGTTGTGTTGGAATGAATCTGGAAGGTCAGAAAGATGTTTTGATATTTAAGAAATGAGAAAGATTAGATTGTTTGTGAGATTAGATTGTTCTGACACCAAGGACTTTGATATTAATATGAATCACTGTAGCACTAGGGAAATGTGTTAGAGACCATCCAGAATGGTCTGAATACTTTACAGAATCATTCTTTAAAAAAAAATCCATGTTAAGGGCACACAGAAAATTCTTAAAGGTTTATGCATTATTTTAACATTTCACATTTAGACTTGTTCTTCTTTAGGTCACAAAGCACAGAAAATAATGGGAGCCAGGACCATTTTGTGGTTGTCTCTGAGTGGCCAAGCCTGTTTCAGGATGCTTCTGGTCATCCGTGAACTGTCTACATCCCAATTCCCTCTTCTGGGCAATACAATTTGAGGGAAAATGTATAAAAACAACAGGAGGAGCACTTGCAATCAGCCCCATCCTCTGTGTAGATTGCTGGCTTGATTATGGTATTTAAGGACTTCCCTGGGCAAAAAGTTGCAGGCACTAAAAGCTGAGCACACCTGAGTAGACCGATCTATTCATACAGCATCACCCATCAGGACACCATGAGTGTTGCTCAGAAGTGCTGCTCTGAACTGCACTGAAACTGAATCATACATGAAAAAAATAAAATCAGAAAACACAAGAAAATGGAAAAAATATGCCAGCTGAAAACAAATTAAAATTCTGAAGGGAACCTTCCTGCTCTCCCACCATCCTTCCAAATTACTCTCAATACTGCAGAATAAACAAGATAAGCAATAAAATTCGGATTGTGCCTCTCCATGTGCTGAACTTCAGGAAGGAAGATCCCTGTTCAACCAGCTGTGGGGGTAGGTGATTTGTGCTTGAGATTTCTGGGAGGGCTTGTTTTCTCTGCCTGTGCCTGGATTGGCAATTAACTAGAGATTTGGAGGCTGAATTTTTATTTAACGCTCCTTTGGAACTCAAGTGGTTGAGGTGTTTTGGCAAGATCTCAAATTACCTGAGGCTGAACCAGGACAAACATCACCTGGGACTTTCATCTAAATGCTGCTGTTGTCACTGGGAGAATTTGGGAGTTGTGTGGTTAGGAGACAAGCATTTTTAGCAAAGTTTTCCATTATTTCTGCAGGTTTCAAAGCTTTCATATATAGCAGAATTCACAATGAAGATAAAAAACTGTTTCAGCAGATTTCTGCACAGGATGGTGGCCAGTAGCATGAGGCTGGGAGCATCCAGTCATTGCAAAATGAGTCCATCTGCCCTCTTCCTAATGAGTAGAACGTATCAATAAAGACATTTTCTGGTTTGATGTATAGAGTTTTTCTATGATTTTTGTTAAAAAACAGCTTAATTCACTTTTTGTCAGCAAATTGCTTACAAGTCCATTCAGAGAGACTGTCACAGATAGAAACTTACGCGGGACAAAGAGCAAAGGGTTGAGTAGAGCAGAGGTCAGACAAAGACTTGGTGGGTTCATGAAACACACCATCTCCACAATGAAAAATGTGACTCTTATATGATGGAAGTAAAATTACTATCGATAAATTCTTAGCTCCAAAACATAGCCATGTGCTGAGACCTCTAGGTTTTCAATACAGCAAAATTAAATTTGTGTAATTCTCAGTAGCTTTAGGAGGGCTGATTCCCCAAAATATAAGCAAAAGAAAATGTGATTTAAATGAAATGGGACCCATTGCAGAACGGAGTGCTCGGCAGTCTGGGGTTACATTATAAGGATATACCAAGCTGAATCAAAATCCTATTGGATTGTTAACTTTAACTGCACCTACATGCCCAATAAAATTTTAGTGCTTCTTTAATTCGGAGAAACACTCTGAGCCCTTCATCTCATTAATTTGCACTTACTTTAAATTGCATGACTTACTTTCCATAATGAAAGAGTCTTATAAGGTAGAGGTCTGTAAATATTTGAACTCCCGGCATGAAGGGAAGACATTGAATCAATAAACAGTTGTCTTTTAACCTGATATCGGTATTCAGGGGAAAGCAACTCTTTCCCATATAGCTGGTCCAGAGTGATGGAATGGGGATAATTTCAAATATTCCTGCAGTAATGAGTCAGTCCAGATGCTAGAATAATATCCAAGATTATTGTTAGAAGGCTGGTGGCCAAATATTCCTCAGAGAGTTCATTACAGCTACAAAAAAAAAAAAAAAAAAAAAAAAGCCACATGTAAAGACATGCAGAGCATGAGGGCATGAGGAAGAAGCCTGGTTCATGAAGGACTTGGCTCCAGAGATGCAGTTTTACAGGGGTATCAGTGCAGATCCAGATTAGCTAAAGTGGAAAATTTGTGAGAAATCTCAGTACGTCTTTGCAAATCAATGGGGTAGTGCACAGGAGACTCAAGGTAAAGGCAGAAGGTATCCAGCTGAGGTATTCCTCCCCAGCAAAAGCCTGCCTCCATTTCTGCTGCCTGTAATAAACACATCTGTAAAATTCAAAGGGTGGAGGTGGAAACTCAGGGAACACTGGGGGATGTTTGTGTGGCTATCCACCTGCCAGAACAAAAAAAATCCTCGGTCATTTGCATGATTGTGACCAGGATGACGAAATATAAGTGAGGTTACAGCTGTGCAATGGCATGCTCTGTATCTCAGGCTGAGCCTGGCCCTATCTCTAGGTCTGTGAGCACTCAGGCCTGTTGGGCAGAGCTCATGAGAACAATTTCCTTCTGCTGTTGAAAGGTTTTTGTTTTACAGAAATCCCAGTTTGCTCTTTTCATGTTCCACAGTGGCAGTCTCTCAGTCCTTGCTCAGCCACCTGCCTGCCCTGCAAGTGATGAAGCATCTCACAGAAATATCTCTGAGCAGTGAAGAGCAGCGCAAAGAAGGCTTAGAAGTACATCCAGCAGCTCATGCCCAGTCAGGTCTCCAAGATCCTGCAGAAGGCCTGAAGATTTGTTTTCCCCATTTTTCCCAGTATTTCCTGGCTTTTTTTTTTTTTTTTTTTTTTTTTTTGAGCCAAAAATGCTCAGGGTGGATCAAACCATCTTGTATAATTTTAATAATCTTTAGAGATGAAAGTTCAAATGTCAAAATTTGACCTAATGCTGACTTTGGTTTAAACACTTGCAGCAGCTAAACATTCAAGTACAATTTCTTATTCTGTTTTTTGTTTATTTTTTGGATCAAGTAGAGGGAGGCACTGGGGAAACCACAGCACTTTGGCTCCTAACAGCCTATAATTTCATTTTCTCTACCCATCCAGATGATTATGCTTTTGTACTTCATTTAATTGTGGCCCACCAAAGGCGCTTGCAAGGCTTATTGAACCCTCAGAAAAAGGCTTTTTAACCAGCCTTAAGGCAATGGCATTTGCCCTTTACAAGCCATCTGCAGTGGATGGAGAGAGGAGCTCAGATTCCTTCCCAGAAGGATGATGGGTACGAGCAGGTAAAATTTCTATATATGTTTGTGTGTGTTCAGCTGCAAATCCTGGGCAAAACTCCACCCAGGAGCAAGGAAAAGGTGTGGGGAGTGAAAGCAGATATTTGGCAGCTGAAATTCAGTATTCACTTAGTTGCACCCGAAAATGTGGCACTCTTGAGCAGCCCATTCAGACCCAAATCTCTGGCCTCTTTTCTCACACCTGGCTTCTGCAGGAGGACCAAGAGGAAGCTGTGATGTGGATGGCAGTGGTCACCCTGCTCCCTCTGGCTGGAGAGTCACTGCTTCATCTTTCTATTCACATCGATGACTACAGTATTTTAAGAAGAATCATACCCACTCCTTTTGATATCATTTCCTACATCCTCCAGAGAAACAGTTTCTATACATGCTTTCTAGACAGACCTGTTTCCTTCAAAGCCCATGGATACTCCAGGACAATTTTTTTTTTTTTTTTTTTGAGCTATAAATGTAGTGTTTAGTGGGAGCACCGTATCAAATCCCAGAAAGCATATTCCAGTCCTAAAAAAATAATGATAACAGTGAGAAATATAACACAAACAGAACACAGCCTTCCTGAGTCTGCTAGGTAATTCAGTGAAGTTGGTTGCTTGTTCTCATAAAGCGAGCATTGGGCTCCAGGAATTGCATTTACCTGGGTCTGAGCAGAGGCTGTGCACGCAATGCTCTTGCATGCCAGAAGATACATGCTTAGTACTTCTCTCATTTCCATTACACCTGTAATGAACTTTGTAGAGAATGAGAATCAATATACTTCAAGTAGGTAACACAGAAGCTTGCTGGTACAGCAGGAATTTAGGCAATGCAGACATGGATGTGACCACGTTAAGGTCAGAAGAAATGTTGCCCTTCATCTTTGTTTTCATTTTTCATTTTGCCTTGCATAGATGCTAAGACCTGGTGTGTATACAAGACTAAGCTCTCTGTGCAATTATTATTTTTTAATTGTATGTAATGTAAAAGATGTAATCATATCTACATCAAAATGTTGTGCTAACAGCATGTATAGAAAATAGAAAAACCTTAATCAGACGAGGCTGAGAGAATGAAGAGAAGAAGATTAACAAAGACTGGATGACCTCAAAAGTCCTTCTCCAACCTGAATGATCTTGTGACTCCTAAAAGTCAATCCACCTTCACTTAATAGAAGTTGAGCTGAGGAATAGACATGCTGTGAAAAATCATCGCCCTCTGGTGTTGCAGCAGCACCAAAAACCTGCACTGCTTTGAGCTTGTCTTTCTCTTGCTCGGCAGTCACTGCTCATCCTTCTGCCTCTTGCTTGGCCATCTGTCTCCTTCCAGCCTTCCACTCTCCACCTCCAGCACCATCAAACACCGTGCTCACCAGCTTTTGTGTACCAGCCCCTTCTCCCACATCACCTCTTTGACCTCAACAAGTTATTTTGAGAATGTGCCACCACAAAAAGTGCACCTGCCATTCATCCTTTGGTGTTGCAAGTCAAAGTTCTCATCAGATGGAGACCTCTCCATCAATCCCACCCATACTACTGGAGCTTTTTTTTTTTTTTACATACTACGCTGGGTAAGGAGAGGAGGTTGTGGGCAGAGCAGGGACCTTCTGCTCCCCCTCAGATCTAGCGGGTGACTGCAGGCCCTGTGCCGGCTAAATCTGCTGTTGAAACAATCCAGACACGGTGTCACCCAGCGGAAGGAACAGTGAGAGCCATCACAGAAGCAAGGGACAGAAACAGCCCACTAAATGATGTTTTCCAGTCCATTTGTGCCTGGTCCTTTGTGGCTGATGATAAAAAGAGACACTTGGAATATTCCAGCAGAATAAAATTAGCAGGGATGTGAGTATCAGACGTGCAGCTTGCTCTCAAGATCTTGTCTGCAGTGTTGGTTCGTTAACCTGCTGTTTTATTAAGGACTCGTTTTAAGGCTCTGAGACAGACTTCTTGTTAACTCGCACACAGTGACACTGCAGCTGGCCCCAAGTTTTCCTGTTTACACCATTCTGACATTTCAACGTCAGAAGTCCTGGGCTTCCAGTATCCACAGAGAAACTGTGTGTTTTCTGTGTTTCTGTGCTCATCACTGGCCCTCAGCAAAGTGAGCACATTTGTTGCTGCAGATATTTTTCCCTGTACTTTAGGACTATTTGGTCTTCAGCTGATTTGTTTCGATACCTCGTTTATTTTCTTCATTACTCAGGAGGTCTCAAAAATATGAAAAAGAGAGCAGGGCTATGCCCTTGGCTTTCATGTCACGTCTTCTCTAGCATTAAGTGTTTGGGGCATGAATGTGCACTGCTCAGTATTTGGGAGCATTCATGTGCATTTATGTCCTCAACAAATAACTTTTACATTTCTTAATTCATTAGAAAGCCCACTTCCAGCATCTCCACAACATGGTAGGAAACTAAAAACTTAGGTTTCCTTCTCCTGGCTGGTACCAGGACACTGTGGGGCTCCAGCCAGGGCTACCAAAGGCCAACAACTTTGCACTGAAATGCAACAGGGACAGACTGCTCTTATAAAAATGTGGAAAGGGGTCTGAGGCACATTAACAGACCTCTGGTGAGGCTATGCTGCCTGTGTTCAGGATACCTTGACCTCCTCATTAAAAATACCAGGTTTCCTGCAATTGAAAGTTGTTAAAAAGTTAATCATTATGCCTGGAATTGCCCCATCAGATCTCTTCTCCAGGCTTTTTAGCTTTCTACTGAAACAGCTCAGCAATTCCTGAAAATTAATTTAGGAAACAGAGGATATTTTTTTTCTCCTTCATATCATATGCTCGTTGATATTTATTTATTTCCGTCAGCAACTTGAAATTTGGCAGGCTGTGTTTTGGGACTGCTTTACAGCACTGACTGAAAAGAATACATCTATGTTATAAACCTCAGGACCAAAAAACAGCTGCCTGCCCATGGGCAGCAGGGGACTAGGAGTTTGGCAGCAAGCCTACACAGAGCCTGCCTGGTTTTTTAGCCCTTCTGTCAGGTTGCTCATCCACCACTCTGTCAAAACCCTGCCAAAAGGAGGTAGCAAACCCTGTCCTATCCACCAGAGCAGAGCAAAGGAACTGGTGGGAGAATAACTGGTGGGCACTGAGAACAGGGCAGCCCCTCCAAACCCTAGTTGCATCCTTATGCAACAACTACAAATCAAGCGTGCTTTTCCTTTACATTAGCTGGTGAGGAGATTGCTTTGCTCTAATAATGGGAATTTTGCTACTGACTTAAAGGCTTTTTAATAAGGAAAGGGCTTAAAACTCACTGGGTCGGCAGGGCATTTTTTTTCTAAGCACAAGAGGTCTGGTTTGAGTCAATTCTGATACCACGAAATTGAAGAAGTCTCATTTACCTGGCTCAATGCCAAAAGGAAAGCCGCTTACCATTATTTAAATTATTGCTCTTATTTGTATTAAATTACGTATGCCCAGAATAATAGACTCTTAAAACACAGGGTGTAAGTGTCTACCAGAGACATACACATGGTCCTGGAGCCTCCTTAGCTTTTGGTCAAAAAATGGCTTGTTTCAACATTTTTTGTGTAGCGTGGGAGCATTCAGGCATAACCCATGCATCTAGATGGGTCCAGAGGACATGTATGTGTTCAATTGCACATATTGAATAAACGTGCCATTAAAAATTCCTTAGGGTTTTGTCAGTAGCAATACACATATGCTGCTATCTATATATATGCAGAGCTCTCAGGCAATAACGGGCCTGAGATTAATATATAATTTCACCTCTCATGCAAGTTGCTCTCAGATGTTGCCTTTCTCTCTCAAGGGAGATTTAGTATATGAAAATTGGAAAGAAATTTAATATCATGTTACACAAAATGAGCCAGCACTATGTGCAGGAAAAAAGAAAGAAAAGAAAAATATTACAAAATGCTGGGGGGAAGATGTTTAGGCAAAGTTTTCATTTAAATGATCATGTTTATATAAATTCATAACTAAGCTTGAAACCAAGCAGGGCCACGAAAGCACAGAGAAATGCAGCGATAAGCAGCTAGCCATTCTGCAGTCAGTGTCAGTCATGAAATTACAGAAGTGTTTCCAATTACAGGCAAAACACACGGCACGGCCGTAACGAGCAGCGCCACTGATCAGCCTGATGCTACATTTCAACAGAGGCACTTTGCATACCAATCAGAAAATAATGGGAAAATGGAGAATACACGTGGAGAATATTTTCTATACTGCAATGGTTTCCGTAATGACAGATCCCACAGTAATTTAGGATCCAATTTCACCAGCCACTGACCGCGGTCTCGGGGCGGTGATTCGCTCACTGTGTTACATTATGGTAAGTCCATTTGCAGTAAGCATGCCATGCTGTTCCCTTGCCAGCTCTCCAAAAAGGGCTGCCTTTAGGGGGGAGCTAAAACAGAGAGAAATAACCCCAAGCCCTCTATCCATGCAGCTACAAGAGTACAGCTCCCCTCTACACTTCCCAGGGGCTGTCTGGTTGAATTTCCAAAGACCCGAGTCACTCGATGCCCCAAATGTTGCTCTGCACACGTACGCTTAAAAATAGGGCTGCAATAATTTTACTTAAGTTATATCTTGCACTCACCCTCAGTGGGAAGGAGAATAATTGAAATGATATTAGGAAAAACTCATTACAAGTTAGCTGTGGGCTTCCAGTCAGGCAGGGAGGTGTTATCTTTTCTTCCTCACATCCTGCTAAACCTACTGGAGAAAATTCTTCCAAAAATGAGAGAAAAAATCTTGCATTTTTCACTAGCATTAAGAAAGGGCAGACAAACACATGCACACGACCCCAGTTTTAATGTTTCTTCTTGCACCTCACAGCTGTCTCCAGAGGGCTTGCTTTGCACTCATAGAATGACAGGATTGTAGGGTTGGAAGGGACCTCCAGAGACCATCAGGTCCAACCCCTCTGCCACAGCTGGTTTCCTAGAGCAGGCTGCCCAGGCAGGCGTCCAGACGGGCCTTGAATATCTCCAGAGAAGGAGACCCCACAGCCTCCCTGGGCAGCCTGTCCCAGTGCTCCGTCACCCTCACCCTGAAGAAGTTCTTCCGCATGTTGGTGCGGAACTGCCTGGGCTCCATTTTGTGGCCATTGCCCCTTGTCCTGTCCCCACAAACCACTGAGAAGAGGTTGGCCAAATCCCTCTGTCTCCCACACCTCAGGTATTTATAAACATTGATAAGATCCCCTCTCAGCCTTCTAAACACAGTCTTCTTCACATTTCCCTCCAGCATGCACACTGCTGTCCATCACCGAGACGTCCATCACCCTCTCACTCACCTTCACGTTGACAGAGCAATTTTCCTGGACTTTGCAGCTCATTTTTTTTCTAATTTCTCTCTGCATAAATAAGGCTTTTAGAGTAAATACGAAGTAAAGCATTCATATGCATGACCACTTCAATTTAATGTGCTTGCTGTCTCCTTCAGCTCAGATTTTTTTTTATTGTATTTTAGTTTAGTTTAGTTTAGTTTTATGCCTGTCTTTCTGCACCAGTACTCGGCTGGTCCTGACAGTTGTGTGTATGACTTCAGACATCAGTTCAGTGAGAAGAAAATCATTATAACACCTGATGCTGTTTGCAAGAGTTTGTTAAGAAGATCAATAAGGACAGGAGCACTTTGACTTTTTTCATATGGTTTCTCTGGCAACCAGAGCAAATAACATAGGTAAAATTATAGTCCCATCACGCTCCGTGTGCTGACAGTACATAATATATAATTGCATGCTTCCCACCAGAAAGCTTACTTAGTATAATCCTATACAATCTTTTCTCTCACACTGTTTTAGGTGTTTCATCATTTCTCCAGCTTGCAAAGCCCTGAAAAATTAAAGAAAACAAAACCCCTTGAGTTGGTCTTGCTACTGCCTGGGTTTGGGAATATATGACAGGACGAATGTAGTTCATCTACCAGCAATAATACGAGATTATTCAAAACTAAGAAAAAGCGGGTGCATAAACCTTGTAGTTCACCTGAATCCTCATCCCACCAGGTGAAGGATGCTTATTGAAGGATGAAATAACCAAGCCAGTCCCGCCCCGGGAGTGAATTTTGTATCTCATGCTCTCTCCCCAGGTAGCACTCGAAAGGAGAGATGCTGGGGGGAGGAAGTGGGAAGCTGCAGAGGTGGGGTCCCAGTCTCTTTCCTCCTTCCTGCTGCTTCTGAGCACAGCTGCCCCATGCCCTGCCTCGTCTCTGCTCCTGACCCATGGGATGAGGGGGATCCTTGGGGACAGCTGCTTTGGAAGCCAAAATAAGGCCAGCTCCTACAAACAGGTGTCTGTCTAAATAAGCATCCTATTTTCTCAGACTTTTTGCACATAAATCACATCAAACTAATGAAACTGCCATTTCAGGGCTGTAGAAATCAACTGCACACTGTTGTTTCTAAAGGCAGGGCATCAAGAGCTGAACTTGGTACATACCTCTAGGTATGATTTTAGGACATCAGAAGAAGGGAGGAGCAAAATGAAGACCAACTTGCTGTGAGTGAAATATTATAGAAGGGAAAGGTACTCTGCATCTAAAAGTGTCTCATTGGGATGGAAGATGGTGCCAACTGGAGCAACTAACAGCTTGGAGCACCACAAAACACTTGTAGCACTTGTAGAAACATTTAGGGACTCCCCCAACCCCTCTACCCCCAGTGTCAAAGGGTGCCCAACTAATTACTTAACCTTGAGAGTGTTAAGTAATAACAATTACTTAACACTCAGTCATTACTTAACACTCAGTGATGAACTAACCCTCATAATTGAAAAGAGAGCTTTATTTTGTACCGTGTCTTTCACACAGGTTTTTGTTCTCCTCAGAGTTTTTAATTGTAAATCGGTTCCTCAGATAAAACCCTGTGAGATAATTGTCTCAGATGCAATATCCAGAATTTGGATTTTAATAATGCAGCTTCCTTCTTCATCCAGAGATCTTGTAGCCTCCAAAGAAGCAATCATATTTATTGGTTTAATCCACTTCATGAATCCAATCTCCGTTTCACTTTCAGCAGACAGCACTTCACGATGTCTTTGGGATGTTCTACATTTGTTTTTTTCCCTTCTTGTTCTGTATGTTTTCTAGTGACAGAAATGAGAATTATAAGCATTAGCAGGATTGCTCCATTGATCCTGAGGATCAATACCAGATTGCTTTTCTCTGCTCATAGCTGACAGCTCCATTTCCCTATGGCTTCAGAAATATTCATCAGAGTTACAGTCATTTTAGAGGCTTCTTATCCTAACGCTATCATGAATGGCTTAGTAGGCATAATGCTTTTCATATATCTCCTTTAACGCTGGCTTTTCTTTCCCACTGAAGAGAAACAGAGATGGCTGATAGTGACCTTCGGGGGGAAGCTACACCCGTAATTCAGCCCAGCGGAGGCTTAACGTGGTCTGCAAGTTGTGACAGACACAAAATAGCAGATAAATCTGTATACTACAAAGCTATGGATTTCTTTTCCAGCGTAAACAACCCCTCGCTGAGCCCGAGGTTTCGTGAGCCTTTTGTGATCTAAAACGCTGCAGGCTGACAGCCACGGCTATGGCAGCTCCTAGCCTGGAGCTGCTGCTGGCAGCGCCTCCATCGCGGGACACGCCGTTACAGAGCCAGTGGTTTCTATAGCAGCAAGTGCTATATAAAAACCTGACTTTTCCCTCACCTAGGTAATGTTGACATGGTGTAAGGAAGTGGGGAGAGAAGAGGCACAAATCTGGATCCGTGCATGCTTCAGGCGGACTCTAAGCAAGCACCGCGCTGGAGGATCTGAGAGGATCAGTTCCCTCTGGATTTCACGATTCAATTTCCAGTGATAGTCTGTGGCAATTTTTTAAATATATATGTTATTATTTTTATAGGGGGAGGAGGTACCCTCTTACGGCCACACGCATCCCCCAAATCCTAACCCGTACCACCCATGCTGCTACGCTACCCCAACACCTCCCTACCTGCCTCCCCCAGGCCTCCCACAGCCTGCCCCATATCCTGCCCCATGGGCTTCCCACCTCACCAGCACAGAGATGGATGGGGCCCAGAAACCCTACCCAAGTGATCCCCCTCTACTGAGCAGCTTTATCCTATGTGGTGATCCCCAGTTCCTATATACATAGACCTTCATATACTGTCCAGAATGAGTTCAAGGGTGGCTGCTGACCTACAAATCTTCACCCTTCACAGAAGAGCTAAAATAATGTTCTACGAGAGACATTTCATCTGATTCATTTCAGGACCATATATGTCAGGTTTGCTACTTCAATGGTATTTTAAACTTCCCACCATGTAATGCCACGTTGCTGCATATAGCACGTTGTGTAAGAATACACTGATTGGCTTCTTACCACCCTCTCCATGCCAAAAACAGTGAGAGTCTCACCATACACAACAACTTCCAAATCGGTGGCTCCATCCCAGGCTGACCCATCACTGAATCTCAGGACAGTTTGGGTTGGAAGGGGCCTTTCTGCACCACTGGCCAAGTATAATGAAAAGTCAGCTGAAGGACTGACATGCATGGGGGAAATCTATCAGGAATGATTACATTTAGGAATAAAAAGTTTAGCCATTTGCACATTAAAACATTAAAAGTTTTACTTTTTAAAACATTAAAACAAGCTTTTTAGAACATTAGAAAGTAAAACTGCTAGCAATGATGTCTTAGTATCAGTTGCAGAAAGGAATAAAAAAAAAAAAAAAGTCATTTCCTGGCATAACCTTTAAAGGCCGAAACCTCCTGCAGCTGGGATTTTCAGAGCAGCGCATCACTTATTCCACTAGCTTTTCTCCAGAAAAAAATGTTCAACAGTCAATATAAGTTTTGCTTACATAAGAGCTATTTCTTTTTAACCAAAAGGTGTGAAAATTATAAACTGACAAGCTCAAGTTTTCAAAACATGCAAAGAGGTGCTCCCATTAAAGAAACAAAGTTTTAATACAGATTTTAATGGGACAACCCATATTCTGCTGAGTGCTTTCATGAATCTCCCTCAGAACTGTCGTGCACTTTCTACTATGATAAATAAGTCAAAAAATACTGCGTGGCTGTGATGTGTTATTTACTGACAGCTTTCAAATAATGAAATGATTCACCATTTAAATATTGAGGGCACATTTGTCTTCAACTTATCTGCATTAATCATTTTGTTAATAAACCAATTAGCATACCAGCTTAGAAAATTCCTCCGAACATAAATTTCTATGGCACAGACGTTTATTTGAACTGTAAACAGAAGCTGAGGGTTGCTATGGTGTGATCTTATGCTCGAAGTCTATTTACTTCTCCAGGCTAACAACAGCACCAATAGCAGAGTCCATAAAACAAAGTATAAAGTACACACCATGGCGCTGAGAAGTCCTTATTCTAAAGTGAACTTGAACACTCACCATAAACAAAGGTAGGTAGAAAAGCAAGTTAAACTCTTATTTTTTTTTAGGTTAGAAATGGTATTTTAATCTGTCTTCTGTGAGAAAAGCTTTAGAAGGAAGAAAGACCTTGCAAAGTCTGCTTTGCTGTTGTTGTTTCTCATACTCTTGCAAAGTTGTAGGTCTGTGTGGGTTGAGCTGTGCAGCCCAGGTGGACATCCACGTTCTGCCAAGCTGATCAGACTCTGGAGGAATGGAAAAAAGCAGAGACCAAAGAGATACAGCACAGTTTTAACAATCTGCAGCAGTCTCAACCCTTTAACATGGCTCTGAGTACCTGATGCCAGTTGCATTAAGCTTGGGATTGCAGCTCAGCTCTACTAAGCCTGGACGTGCGTCACAGCCCCAGAGTGCTTCGGCCCAGAAAGGCCCCAGAACAGAACAGCTAGCAGAGACGCTTGTTGAGAAATCCCCATATTGGCCTTTTGCAACAGTATGGTACCACTGTAACTACAGAGCTAAGAGCAGGATACTTCCAGAAATTATATTCTCATTAATTAGGAAAAATGTTCAGCTCACATAAACTGCTCTCTTACTGCAAGTGCAAGAGCATGGCTGCTTTTCATTTGACACTAATGGCATAGGTGTTTTTTTTGTTTGTTTTTTTTTTATAATCTGATTTAAGAAAAGGCAGTTGAGAAACAACCTTAATCCTCCAACTGATGGATTCAAGTATATGAACAAAACTCTTACAAAAGAAAAATGGCTGGGATTAAGAATATAAACTGTAACAATTAGAGGATAAAAAGCACATACTTTCCTCCAGCATAGGATTGGAAATTTAAATGATTTCTTTTACAAACTGCCACCCAACTTCTCCCTTTACTTATGAGTAAGTCCTCTTTTAAATGACAAATCAATAACAGAAAATAATGTGCATTACGATAAAATTATTTGAGCTGGTTTTACTCTGTCTCTGTCCTGGTGCTCCAGATCCTGGAAGCATTTTGGAAACCCTGCTTCTCGTTCATCCAAGATTCACTGAGCTCATTATATTTCAGATGAAATATTTCAGGTTGAACAGGTCAACAGTCTTTGAGAAATCACTGTTTTGCTGAAAGGTTTCCAGGATGTCTACCTGGAAAAGGCTGAGATGCACTTAGGTCAGTGCTGTGATCAAAGCTGGATTTTCAGAGAGGCATACAGTCCTCTTACTGCACATGTGCAGGTTATGGGGATAATTCACACAAAAAAAGTAGTAGGAGAAGGTCTTGATATTTTCCCATTAACTAGTCGAGTTGTAAGAAAGTAGGGTTTTATCCTAATTCTGCAACTGTGTTGTTGATTGCCTAGCTGTCTGCTCCTGCTTTGGAAGCTCATTTTAAGCATTCAGGAGGCCAGTTCATTCATACCTTGTTTCAGTAATCTTAGGAAAAGGATTCCTAAACACAGGGACCTATCCTGAAAACCAGAACACAACCCATCCTTAACAGCCAGGCTCCCATTCTTCTCCATAAAACCATAAAAAGATCTTTAATGAGGCACCTGTTCCAACAGAAGTCCCACCTGAAAGCTGTTCCAACTCCATTTGGTTGCTCTGGCCATAAGGTCCTGGGACACAGCTGTTTTCCTTTCGGTTTTGCCTTACTGTTTAAGTATGGTCACACAAACTATTACCCAATCGAACTAAAAATATGAAGCTCCAAACACATCCTGGAAGATTTCACACTGTTTTGGCTGCCAAAACTTTAGCGAACAAAAGTTTCCACCATCACAGCAAAACAAAGAAACTCTCTTCAGGCCTAGAATGAATGAGGCTGAACTGAACAACAAACCAGCACAGGTGATCCAAGAAAAACACGGCAAAACTGACTGTGTTTTCCCTGTACACTGTCACTTGCCTTTCTAAGTCCCCCAGATTGTTTCTCTTACTGGGCATGAGCAGCAAGATGTGGTCAAGTCAGGCAGGGACAGAAAAGGGAGGCTACTGAAAGGATAGAGCCAGGCTACTTACAGCAAGACATGGTGGGAGAACGAAAAACAACAGGTACAAGCTGAAACAAGAATGCTTCTGACTACATGTAAGGTAAAACTTCACCATGAGGACAGTCAAGCAGTGAAGCACATTTACGCACCGTGGTTGTGCAGTCTCCATCCTTGGAGGCTTTCAAGACCAACTGCATAAAGCCCTGAGCTGGTCTCATCTCGTAGTCCTGATACAGACCTCCTGAGGTCACCTGAATCCTCCTGTGATCTCAGGAAACTTGTCGCCAGGTCCTAGGGAATCAAAGAAAAAAAAAAAAATCAACAAAAAAAACAAACAAACAAAAACCACTATACCCAGTTATGCAAATATCCTGCCTCTAGGAAGAACCTCCTTTGAATCCCTAATGGAAAGAGTTGGCCACACATGAGCCTAATGTGTGGTTTAACATTGGCTGGTACTTGCAAGAAGGAAATCTACATTAATAGAAACCTGCTGTGAAGATGGCAAAAGCTCTGCTGAAAAACAGATAAAGTGTGTGATTGACATGTTCAGACAAGGCTTCCCAGTTTCAGGCTCTGACACTTACCTTGAATAAACAAAAGGGAAGTAGTGCAATTTTCAGCCAACGGAACTTATAAATATTAGGAAAAACCAGGAGCCTTTCTTTTAATATCTGGAGTCAAAATGCAAAACAAATTTCAGGCATCCAGATTTGAAAACTGCCTAACTTGCAGAGAATTTGTGTATCTTGTAGAAGAGAATTTTTGGTATCTTATATCAAAACAGAAAGTCAATGTCCCTTTGAATGAATATGGTGAGCAGATATAAATGAAACAGTGTATTAAAGTGTAGACTAGTAAATATACTCTTAGCTACTGGAGGATACAGCCAGGGTCCAGAGAAGAATCAAAATAAGAACTGAAAAGCATCTTGAACATTATTTTAATGTCATACACATCTGGAACATTATAATTCACTATAAAATACTTCTGTAAGTCCTACAGTGCACCAGGTAACAGAGAGAGAAGACTCAGTCTCTGTAGTATTTGCAACGCAGCTTTTCCTCACTGTTATAAACTGACCTGGAAACTGGGATTAACTGTTCCTAGATGCATTCCACAGAGCACAGGGTCAGAGAAAAGTAGAGCTCTGCCAAACTCCTGAGGTCAAGATTGTTGCCTCAGGTACTAAAGAATTATGAAGTGCTGGCTTTTCAGGAGTACTTAATCACTTTTTAAGTATAAAATACATTTATATATATATATACATATAAAAATGTGTATTCTATATATATACATTAGAACTGTTAATGAACTGTGAAAAAAAAAAAAAAAAAAAAGAATAAACAGAATAAAGCCAAGTTCTACTGCACAATTACAAGAGCTCCCTGCTGTGGTGAGAATGTGACTTTAACAATTCAAACTGAATTCTGAAGATAATTTTGGCCATCCAGGGCAATTTTGTACTTCTTCACAAGATCTACCCTCCAAGGCTGAAATCACGTGAAATACCACCTGAAAACACTGATAAGAAAACACTGATAAGACTCAGCCAGAGAGGAACATTCCTCCCTTTTTTGCTTCTTTCTCCTGGAACATATAATTCTAAATGTTTCTACTCACAGAGCAACCCTTCAGCACTCCCTACCTGAAATCCCACCGCTGCATTCACCTGGCAGATTTAAGGAGAAGATTTTAATGGTGCCTTCCAACTTTATATGACTATCAGTCTTGGCGGCAGAATACTGGGGAAAATGTACCAGAATATGGATTTTCCATATTGTAAAGTTATACTGCTTCCATCTTCAATTTCAACTATCGTTTGTATTTGACATAACCCATACAGAAACTAACAGGCCTGCATATTGTATGGAATAGCCACTATTATTTTTTCTAGTAAATAACATTTTTAAAAACAAGTATTTCTTTTTGTTTGTTTCAAATAATTGCCTATCAGTAACTACCATATTTCGTAACATTTGAATTTATACTAAAAGAAAGAGGGAAAAAAATCCAGGTTCCAGATACAGATTTCTTGCAGTCTGCATTACAGCTTTGATTTTATTTTGAAGTGTCAGACTCTGTGTCACAGGAAGCAGACGTTCCCTCTGTGGTATTTGTAAGCTGCCGACGCAACAGACTCTAAACTTGTCAGGCTCTCTCAGCAGACCTTCATTACAGCGAAGAAGTTTATACTTTTGTACAAGCTACGGTACAATTTAACAGCGTATGAGGCCTTTAACCAGGTGGCTACATAGACTTCATTTAAAAGGGGCTTTACTCTGAAGCTGTTTGTAGGATTTTTGCAAACATTACTATTCAGAGACAGGAAGCACTGTTCGTACCCAAAGACTGACACCGGGTTTCCATCCTGAGGGTGAAGCGGCAATCTTTCCAAATGGTGAAGCAGTCTTCGAAGCTGGCGTCCAGAGAGCCACCCTCTCCTCCAGCTGATGATCCTGCTCCTGCCTCTTGTTTACGCCACTTGTGTTTCCTAGATCTCTGCAAGCATTTCCCATCAAACACAAAATGTCTTACACAAAATAAAACCACCACCACCAACAAACTTTGCTGTCCATCACATCACAAGCTAATCACACCTCTCAGAAATTTGCTCTTCACAAATAATGTGATATGGCTGTGATGTTTCTTCTTTTCTAGGTAAGTTTGCTGAGAGACAGGCAGGCATGCCACATCATTTCTCCTAAACTATCAATAGATCTGTGGACAGGAGAATCCAGACATCCTTCCAGCTCCCTCTTCCATGGTCTGACCTGTACAAAACATGGTGTGTACATTTGGTAATGCTGTCCGTAAAGTTTAGAAGACAAAATTTTTGCAGAAAAGTTCACTTTTAAAAAAAAAAAAAAGGCAATTTTTAGAAAACACAGCTCAGAATTTGCCTCTGGATCTGAGTATCAAATACTGGCATAAATAGTCTGTTTTTATAACTATTGGTTAATTTAAATGATTGATTTTGAAAAATTTATATTTTAAAAATAAGGTAGTGCATATTAAAGTCAAACATTAGCTCAAGTCTTGCATAACTTATACTGCAATACCCTCTTGTGGTCATATGAAAATGGTTTATCAAAACACCTGAACCTTTTTTTTTTTTTTTTCATAAAAAGCTTATCAAACATTTTTTTCTTTTTTGGGGGGAACTAACATATTTTTCACAGACAAATTTGCAGCGTGTATCATCACCTGTCTGGTAGCCACAAAGGAATAACCTCAGTTAGGTTCTCCCTCAGTATAATGAATGCTGACACTGCTCATCAGACAAACTGATCCCAAAATAAACTCCTAATCAAAGGCGCCATTTCCTACACTGACACTCATTAGGGACTTTTTTCAGTTTCGTGCCCCCAAGCAGAAAAAAATAAAGATGCTGTAATCAATTTACATAGATTCATATGACATGAAGCCACAACAAACATTAACCTTTTCTACCACAGGATGAAAAGAAGTACACAGTAGATCAGTTTTATCAACTCAAATGAGTTCTCTCTTTAAAAGCCCCAAATTCTTCTTTATAAACAATAAAATGCTAAACCAGCAGATGACAATGTTAGGCGAAACAGTTCAATATCTGCAGAGCTGCTGAGCTGTTAATCCATGGCCTAAATGGGCTAAAGATATATCCAGTAAGCTATCCCCAGAAATGTCCCCCTTACCCTCCCCTCGATGTACTTTCCCTTTATGCACCATTCCCTTAATGACTTTTGGTCCCAGTAGAAGACGGGATAGTTTTTAAAATATTTGCTCTTAGCAGTCTGTTTTTGGAACAGCAGCTGCATTTTAAAGGCATAGTATTATAATATTAATAAAATAAATAGCTATGATCCAATTCCCATCTATCCTATCCAGAGAAACAACTGGAACAGGATGTTTGTAAACTATGTACTCGGCCTGATAGTAATTTTTAGCTTATTTTTATGTTTAATTTGCAGAAAATTACTTGAAAGGTTAGAAAAAAAAATAACACAAGAACTTTGTAAACAAGAATGAAAAAGCATTTAGCCTTCCCATTCAGATCCTTTCCGGACCTGATCAGGGGCTAAAATCCCATGTGCATTGATTAATGAATTGGGTCATCCAAGCGCCCCTCAGCTTCCTTTTAAAGCAGATAGATGCTGCTAAAGTCTAATTCTTTAACTGGCTGCCCGTGCTCCAACTTGGAGAGGACCCTGGGACAAACATTTTGTTTTGAGGCAAACTTCTTTCTCTCTTCTTAAGTTATGTTACTGCGATTTTCAAGGGCAAGGTTTCCAAATACAGAAATAAGTCTTGCTCAGAAATGTCCACATGAAACGTTTGGATTGTTTTATAGTTATTATTATTTTAAAATAAATTATTTGCCAAATTTGGCATGTATTTTCCAATACCCCAAGTAAACATAACTGAAAAAAAAAAAAAAATAAATAACCGATTTAAGTTCATTAGCATTTACCAGCAAGATGAAGCAAGACGCTAGAATTCATCTGGAGCTAACCCACATTACTCAAAAACAAGTCAGTCAAGAATTTGAGAGGAAATTTATACTTAAAATACCCCGCTTTCCTGCTAGGTCACAAATACTTGAAGAAGTGACTGCATACCATGGAAGACCAGCAGGCTGACTGTAAAGGCAAACTGACATTTTGGACACAGTTTTGAAAATTCTCACTTTGTGTACTAATGACCCTTTAAAGTTACTTGAAAAGCACTTCCCACAGTTGCTTAATGTCTTCTGCAGAAATCTCTAAGTACTTTAAAAGGGCTTTTCATGATCTGTGGCTGCTCATTTTTTATATATATATAAAATAACAAGATTTAAAGCACAGATTCATCGAAGCATCTTATTTTAAACAAACAAACTCCGCCTCAAACAGACTGCAAGGCCCCAGCAGCTGTCCACACTGGGGCTGGGCTCCCTTTCTTGTGAATATTCACAGGGCAGGCTGTTTCCAGTGGAGACAGTAAACACAACAGGGAAACCAGCAGCTTTCGGGAGATTTTGCTTCTGCTACAGAACTACAACAAAAGTGCTCCTGACAAACTCAGCTCCACAGCATGCTTTGCACTAAACCAGGCTTTATTGCTCTGCAGAGTTTGAGCATAGGGTGGTCTCAGCTGCCAGCAGCATTCACTGCCTCCTAGGCTGAGAGTTTGCTGCTTACTGATGGCTTTCAGGAGCAATTATTTCTTATCAAATTGTTGTTACCATGAAAACTTCTTCATCCTTCAGGCAATGAAGCAATGTAAAGCAGTAGGAAATGATCATTAAGTAACAGGGAAGCGAAACAATGCCAAGCACTGCCTGTCAGTGCTGGCATCAATGTTCATTTTCTTAAAGCACCCCAGATCAGCAGCTAAAAGAAAATGCTGGGAGAGGAGGAGCTCTGAAAGCACAAATAATAGCAGGTTTAAACTTCCTGACAGTCCCAACATACCTAATAATACTGGGGATAGAGTGAGTCTCAAAATGGATGTGTTGGGAAAGGGTTCTGGATTCAGGAGGAACACCTTGACTAGGTCCTGGCAAGCAGCAACCACACCTCTGGGGCAAGCAGCCTCAGCTCCATCCCTGTCTCGTGGCAGCACCCAGCCTGGAAGACCTGTACTTGCACAAACAGCTGCTCGGAGCAGGGCGGATGAGCAGGCAGCACTGCAGCAGGACCAGGTCCAACAGGACAAGATCTGGAGGGAGGCTGTGGAGGCTGAACAGAGAGGAAGAAAAATCTGGTAAGTCACTTTTTCCAGTTCACTCCTCTCCTACTCATTCTGACAGTGGTACTGGTGCTCCCTGACAGTCCTAGGGCTTGATTCAAAGCCTAAGCTATCAAAGGAATTTTTCTTCTGCAGGGACTTTGGATCAGACCCTAGCACCTTTCTTTCTAAGGCTACATCATCTCTGTTATTCTTCGCTGGACAGAATCTATGCTAATACCTCCTGACACACCAGGCTTAAGCCAAAAAAGAGATGCAAAGAGCTGCATGTTTAATATCTTTTAGCTTAATAGAGATCTTCATGATGATTATATAAATGTGCCAACCTTTATAATTTATTGCAGACATGCTGATATTATCGCCACTTCTCATATTCTTGGAAGTGGCTGAAATGGAAGTTGAACAGAGTGTTCTGCCAAAACACGACTCTGTATTCCCAGCCTGGAAATCCCTGAGCATGCCCCACGAGCCATGTGCAGACAGGCAAATCCCATTATTGTAGTGTTTCAGCAGGCTGAACGGCATGCATTCGTGTATACAGCAGCTACCTGGAGGAACCAGAAATTAACATCCTCCCTGCCTCTGTGCCTCTGCCACATAACTTGTCTGTTATGTTCGTGGTTCTGTACACAACATGGACACGCTTATTAGAAGAATATCCTTGGTGAAAGCACAGCCAGCTCTGGCTGTGTCTATGCAGTAGCCAAGCAGATAAAACAAAAGGGTGAAGCACATTGCTTCCAGGATGTTTTTAGGAAGGGAAACGAAACCATCTGAACAGCCCTGCCCCCCTCACCCTTCTGGAGGAAATGCAGATAGTAGGGTTGGTCTCTCCAGAGGTGTTTTTACACTCTTGTCCATCTCCTTTTACCTGAAGGAAAGGCTGGTTCATGCACACGCAGGGCTGTGGAGGCAATGCCACTCTCTCCCAGTTGTGCACCAGGCCCTCTCCCAGTGGGCCCAGTATGCTCCATGTCCCTTCCAGAGCACAGGCAGCAGGAGGGATGCTCTGCCTGCACCTCTGCTGGGGTTCACAGGCATGGATGTTAGTGCAAACCTACTTTCATGTGTACTTAACACATCATAAACCTGAAGCATGCCCTGCTCTCCATTCTTAGCAACAGGGCTCCTGTAGAGGGGTAGGGTATGTGGACAGGTGCCTAAAGCCACCTCAGCTGGCTTCATCAGACTCCACACACTACAGCCTGCAGGGAAAAGTCTTTCAGCTCCACATCCCCATCCCCAAACCAAGGCTTGCTACATGTTGGTGGTCTGACCCGAAGTGGGTATAGGTAAATGGCACAGACCCAAACATTTCTCAGTACTTATCACCACAGTGTAGTCCCAAGCTGGGAACAGCAGTCCCAAGAGTAACATCCAAGTCTGGCACTTTTACAGAGTGCCTGACATAGCAAAATAAATAAATCTGGGCCCCCTGTGCTGTGCTGGTATACAAAAAGTTATAATAATAAGCATAACAATCGTAAATTAGCTTTTATTTGCTCTTTGGGTATATCTGTACAGGACAGGGGAGCATAGCACAGAAACCCAAGGCCACTGTGTCCATGAGGTACAAGGCTGTGCTGTATACGAGAGCTCAACTCAGAAGGCTGTGCAGCTTCAGCACCATGAGCTCAGATGAAGCACTGCATAGACACCAGTAAGCAGCTCAGTCAGCTGAGGTGTCCCTTGAGCCCTTTATAGTCCCAAATACAGCAGTAGATTAACTGCTTCCTCTATTGACCTCACAGCACTTTTACAATAGCAGGTGAAGAACAGTTTTCTTCATTTCTGGCCAGAGAGAGCAAAGGACAAGAAAATCAGAGGGCTTGCCCTGTAGTCACACACCAGGTGTAGAACAAGTCTGAGGAGCAAAACTCAGGTCTTCTGGCTCCTCACTTTGCTCCTAGCACAGATACCTATCTGCACAAAAATACTCCAGCAGGTACTTGCCTGCTGCAAATATAGCTCTGGAAATTCCTACCAGGGACTTCTGCCAGCAGAATATTGGTCAATTAAAAAATACGAAGCTCTGTCTTATTTAAGGCATGAGACATAAATTTGCTAGAGTGACCCAAGACTTTGCAGATTTATCTGCATTTACACAAGGAATACATCGTGGACATGCTAGCCTTGTCTTCCTCTAGCAATAAAACTACTCCTAACATAGTGCAGGTACACTATGTGAATAAAGAAAACCCTGGGCTTCACTACAGAAAACACAGGTTTGGATACAAAGAGTTTGCATGTGTAAGAATTGGCTTTAAGTATTTAATTGAACAGATAAATAGGCATTCAGATATGACCAACAGAGACAGAAAAATTAAAACTGCATTTTTTACTTCTATTCCAAGGTACCAGAACTGGAGTTTCCTAAAGGACTACGACCAAATGGTAAGTTTCAAACAAACACCTACCTGTAACCAGGATCCTTCTAGCTTGCATCAATTTGAAGTAGGCTAATGCTTTAAATCAGGGAATACTTGGGCATAAGTGGCAAATGCTTTAATACTAAAATCTTTAGGAAAATAAAAGACAGCTGAGATACCATTCATCTGCTAAAAAGGAAGACAGTTTGTGTTTGTGTTCAGTCTGTTTCAACATTATAATATTGAATAATTGTTGAAATATTTCAAAAATATTTCTCCATACACAGAAAGTGCCAGAAGAACCAACTTCCTAGGAAAAGTTTGTGAGATGATGACATCATGCCAAAACCCAAGCCACTTACTAAAAATGAAACAAAAAACCTCCCACATCATAACCATTCCAGAGCAGGCTAAATTCTTTCTCTCCTGACATTTCATGCAACATATTTAAAAATGATTCATTTCCCTGTGTTATCTTACTCCCATGAAAGAGGATAGAGAAAAATAATCATTTTACTGCATTTTTGCAACACTTTCATGTACATTCAGTAAGCATTATATTTTAAGTACATCTAAACTCTGTTTTCAAAAGCAAAAGAGCTGATATTACTAATAATCTCAGTAACTTGGATTTTTATAACAAGCAAAGGATGTAACTCCGAAAACTTTAGCATTAATGGTCTTTGTTTCATTCAGGGTAATAAAAAGGAACACAAGCCTCTGCCAGATTATATATCTGTGTTTTCAAACAAAGTTCCCAACTCCACCAACCAGAACATTGGCAGTAGAATGAATACTGAACTTGGCAAGATGCTGGTAAACATGGATTACTTCTTCAGCAGTGGAGCACGAAAGAGGAAACTTGAGGATGACCTCCAGCCTTCCTAATACCTCAAGTAAAAATACTAGTAACAAAGCAAGTCAAAGAGATCTACCTAGCAGGCCTCTTTCAGACTCCACAACACTGAAATTAGCAGGTAACAAAATCCTTTTTTTTTTTTTTTTTTTTTTTTTTTTTTTTTTTTTTCTCTCTCAGAGAGACCAGAAGTACTGTCTAGCATGGAACTTTTTCAAGAACTAAGATGGATGTCATTCAGCAATGCCTATGGAGACTGTCCTCTTCAGACTTGGGGTTACTCAGAATCACAGAATCACAGAATTTCTAGGTTGGAAGAGACCTCAAGATCATCGAGTCTAACCTCTGACCTAACGCTAACAGTCCCCACTAAACCATATCCCTAAGCTCTACATCTAAACGTCTTTTAAAGACTTCCAGGGATGGTGACTCCACCACTTCCCTGGGCAGCCCGTTCTAGTGTCTAACAGCCATACAGAGTGAGTCAGGACCACAGATCTCATCCTTCTTACCATGCAAGCCCACAATAACTTTGCTACTAACATCAGAAAGATTAGAGCCAAAGGGCTCTTCTGAAACTCTTCCTGAATTTTTACCTCCTGAAAAGAAACAATCAACAGAGACCAGCTCAGATGAGTCACAGCATAAACAACATACTTCAAATTCTGAAAGTCCGGGCAATAAAACACAGCAGGTTGTTACATTTCATGTATTTACCCAAGGATTCGTCAGCCTGCCACTTGCATGTTTAAGCTTGCTCTAAAGAGCAAAATTTAAGGCATGTAAGACGTTCTGTGCTTTTTCAACACTCCCTGCTGAGGAAGGGGGATCAATTTTTTTTTTTTCAGACTTGTTTTCATTTTTTTTTTCCTTTGTATTTGCTGTTTCTCCCCTATGCTCTCACATTCCCTTTTGCTACTTTTTTTTTTTTTTTTCCTTGTTTAGCTGATGGAAACTCAGTGACCAGGAAGCAGGCTTTTACATTTTGCTCTGAAGGCATGCTGCTCAGCAACCTGCCTTACGCGCTTTTGATCATCAGCCTTGAATTTAGCAGGTTTGTAGTTCCTAAAATCTGTGGTTGCCCAGGGAAACCACCATCTAAATCGACAAAATACCTAAAGCCTGCTCACTAGAGCATCTTCATGACATAGATGCAACGTTTTTTCAGGGAAAAAAACACAATCAGCAGAGCATGGGGAACACACATAGAGTGCCTGCCTTCACAGGGTGCATGTAGCTTCTGTAGGACCATGCTCAGCCCTGCGTAGGTGGAGACCAACGCAGAAGCCACTAGCATTGCCCTGATACTACAGGCTGCAATCTCACACTTAGCTGAGGTGGAGCTGTGTTTACTTACACCTTGCAGCCAAGACTGTTTATTTTTGAGGTTAGACTTTAGCAGCAGAAGGCAGTTGACAGGCACAAGAAGTGGTAGGGATCAGTGTGATCATTGGCAATGTTCAGGTGGTCTCTGGAATAAAACAAAAGCCACTGTAGAAAGGAGAGATGGGTTGTAGCCCACAGCAAGTCATATCCTGGCATCTTCAGTGTCTGAGAACTGGAGGACAAAGGCTTTCAGGATGACAGCTTAGCTACCTGCAGGATAAGGAAGATGATGGCATGAAAGCAGCCCATGCAAGGGCTGATTCCACTCTGCAGACATGAATATCCAACTGTAGTAAACAACCATGTTCACACACAGAAAATGGAAACATACACTTAAAACCAAACCAAAACAAAAAACACCACCATGTTCAGCTAAGATGCTTTCTTCAGTCTTGAGAGCAGATGACTGCAGCAGGAAATTTCAAAAATGTCTGAAAGTGGGAGAGTGGAGAGCAGAGCAAGCCTTTCCTTGTCCTTGTGTTGTCCAGAGCTTCTTCCAAAAACTGTACAGGCTACTCAAAGGCTAAATATTTATTGGTGGTTGTGTAATATTGAAAATTACTACACTTGCATGCCTTACTCTGAGATACACTGAGCAGCTCCAACTCTTGCTGTGGGTCACCAAGTCCACAAAGGGTGGCAGATGCCCCGTCTCTCTCAGGCTCAAGCTCCTGTTCGTGTAAGAACAACTCATTCAAAAAAAAGCAAAGGGATTCTGGTTTTCGTCGTGAAGGCACACAGAGCTCCGTGCTCCCTGACCTCCAGATGGCACTCACTCCCCAAGTAAGCCACTGATGGCTTACAGCAGCAGCGTTGCACAATCCCTGTCTAATTTCAAAGGGCATTAAAATATTTCCAGATTCCCAACCCTGCTTTGTGTGAGTCCTGAGCATCCCTCTCCCAGGGAGGCCCCTCAGGATGGACGGTACGGGAAGGAGGATGGACTAAGCACTGCACAACTTAATCCTTCAGCTCAGTACCGGCCTTGTTTCAGCTGACATTTCTCCCAGTTTTGGGGCACAACACGGAAGGTCTTATCCTGAAGACATGGGCCACCAACTGGAGTCTTGAGAAGCAAAGACAGTAGCTGGAGTACTGGAAAATGTGGCTGAGGAGGAAGGATCAAGCGGTCTAACATAGTTTAACCTGAAGAAAAGGGAGACTGGGAAAAGGACGGCAGTCCTTAGATACATACATAGCTTGGGAGAGAGAAAAAGTAGTAGTTTATTTCATGTACATGGCAGACAATATTAAAAATAATCGTTTTCAATTATAGCAAGGAAAATCATGTTACTATTACGGAAGCTAGTAGTAAGGTTAATACAGTACTTGGTAGGGTTAATACAGCACTGGAACAGATTCCCTGAGGAATCTCCACCTTTGAAGGTTAAACACAGCCACCCACCAAGGAGGATGTGTTTGACAGGGTTTGCCTGTTAGTGTATAAACTGCGACTGTCTGAGGGGTGTTTCACCAATTGTCTGATCTGTAACAACAGTTGGTGGGATCAGAACATGCTTTGAAAACATGGTGTGTGGTTGTTTGTTTTTCAAAACACATTCAAAAAGAAATTAAAAAATAATATTTCAGTTAGTCCAGACTGGAATAGATTGCATCTCTAAAACACAGATTGACCACCTGAGTTTTTGATGAAGGCACATTTCTATTTTTCTGCCTACTCCTACAGAGAATGTTTTTCACGCAGCGCAGATGTGCCTCTTTTAATCACACAGTCCCACCAAAATCCAACCTTTATCCTAAAAGCTTCACTAGTGCTCCCTTGACTGCCACATAAGAATACCTCTGAAAGAGCACGTTCATGCCTTTGTGCAGGAATGACAACTAATTTGCTTTCAACAATTTCAGGACACCTTTACCAATGGTGTGTAGCCCTGATTGTGCTCTCCTTACTCAGGTAGAGTGCCCGCAGTGGGTACTTGGGGTGATTACAGATGTGCAGCACAGGAAAACCCCAACCCACCACCCGCTCGTGCACTCCTATCACATGTGCTCCTTTGCAGTCTTTTTCTCCAGTCTGATAGAGATCTACGACAGGAAGATGTGTAGCTATACTTGAAGTGGAGCCAAAATAGGCAAGGATTTCTGGCTTAATCATCAATAGAATAAAAGTTTCCCATAAAGACAGACATGATAATCCACGTGGTATAGCAACATTTTGTAGAGTGGACACCTTATTTTGTTCAACTATTACGCTTTCCTTTGAAATTAAAACTATTTTTTGCTGTCTCAGTGATCCCTCCTCTGGTACCCAGCAGTTTGCATCCCTCTATCATGTACAACACCTTCAGAAAACACAGTTCGGGAATATCCGAGGTCTAATTAAAACTGCCATAGAACTGTGAGCAGAAGGCAGCAAACAGGCATTCTCTAGACGTCAGTTTCTTCCCAAGTTCAACAGCAATTTTTCTCTTACTATAATTAACCTTGCCAACTAATCCTTATTTACATAAGCACAATGTCTTAGGAAGAATGGATGAGATGACAGCAGCACTGAAACCTGTAAACAACCAGTGGAAATTCAATTTATTAAAGAGATTGTATAGATATTAAAACGTGTTGTAAGCTTCTTGTAAAGAGTTCTTATGATGTATCACTGTGCTTCACAGCTTTGTAAGCTTGCTTTCCTTTTGCTGCCAGATCTCAAACAAGAGATTATACATGTTTAGGCAATCCGTTTTCTGTATTTCTTTCTGTTAAAGAACACAAGTGGGTAGGAATATGAATTTAATTCTTGGGTTAGACACACTGCTTTCTCTTTTAAGGACTGTTAATATTAATTCTAAGTGGGTGTAGAGATGTTTCCAGTGCCTCCAACTTTTGCATGTTCTCATTTCAAGCTTTGGTCATAATAAAAATGTGTGAAATATATCATACTTTATAACAAAACATATGTAAGTTCATATAAATCTGTATTTCTTATACTTTTAGAATAGTCTTCGTATATAGCTGCCAGGTGGCATCTTAACTATAAGGTTCTGTTTTAAAAGATTGGATTGATGATTCTGATCATGTTCCTTAGAAACATGAAATTAAAAGCTGTTTCTTGACCTTTAAATTATCCTAAAGTAGTAGCTAAATGGGTTTTCCTACAAATAACATCTCATCATGCTGTGAAAATTACTGCACGAACAGTAAGGTTCCTACAACAGAGAAGGGAGAGAACAGATACATACAAACAGTTGGATGGACAACAGAGGCCAGGTCCAGGCATTGCATGTTGGTATGGACTGTGCACATGCATTGTTTGCCTTTTATAAAGAACACTCTATAAAATAATATTTCTGAATTAAAGTCCTACTTAAAGCAAATAATTTTCTTGTTCACAAAAAGTGTTTTTGTTTGTTTGTTTGTTTGTTTTTGTCTTCTGGTTTTAGAAATGAACAATAATTTGTTAGTGCCTCAAGCTGCTTTAGTAAAACTCCCTAAAGTGGGGTGTCTATCTTAAAAATGACTTGCTCCTCTGAATCCATGTGAGCTATGCAAGGGGCACTTGCATGGTTCTGTAAATCACAGCCCTAACCACAGCCCTCTCCTGTCCCAGAAGGGATAGATGCCAAAGGCTGACGTCTGCTTGTAACCTCCTCAAAGCCTCTCACAGGAGTTGTATGTACCCACAAAACCACCATTACTTAGAAATGGGATTTCCAAGTATCTGGGATTAAAGCCTCACCTCAGCACTCCACCTCTATGCCAGGTTGGTGGAGCAAAATTGCTCCAAATGGCTTTTAAATGGCTTCCCAGGCAATGCCAACAGGAAACTCCTGTTTGGCATACATTGATTGACAAACTGCATTAAAAATGATCTGCAAATATATAAGCATAATAGCTGTAAAATGCTGAGATCTGGTTTCATTCTATGACATTGACCAGATCACTTCAAACTCCATGTCAAGTTTCCCCATTTCCTAATGGTCAACTACCATCGCTGGATATACTATATATAACCTGTGAATTAACAAGGTCTACTGAAATATGCTCACTTTCTCAGCTCTCACTGGGGCCTCTGCTGTTTGAGTGGCTCAGATGCAAATGTGGATCTAGAACAAGGCCGGCTCCAGATCTGAAAGCTACAGATCAACCTGCTTACTCAGGTACAAGCTTGAAGTAGGTTTTCTGTGTAGAAGGGACAACTCCAAATTTATCATGGAAATCAATCTCACAAGTCTCCATATAAACCAGTTAATGTGTTTTATTTTCTTTCTCCCGGTTCTTTGGCTTTGCTAGGTTTTGGGCTAGGTTTTGGGTTAGGTTTCTAAGTGTGTGTGGTAAGGGGCAGTTTTGGTATTCTACATTCTTTCAGTACTCCTTTTTGGTTAACCATATAACTTAAGATAACATGCCATTACCCAGAACAGCCTTTGGTTAACTGAATAAGGCATTTCACAGAGCACAGACTGAATCAACAGGGTGGTGTTTTCTGTTTTTTTGCTTATGGTATTTTCATTCAATTTGTGATGTGTCTGTCCAGCCTAACCTCAAGTAAATCCTACATAAACACTGCCACGTTTTCAGCTTGCCACATATATAAAACATACTGCATTTTAAACCTATGATCTACATGTAACCTCCAATGTTTCTTTTCTACTCCTGCCCTGCACACTTGTACACCGCCACCTCAAACATGAAGTACAGAGGAATCCACTGAACTTCCTTAGCAAGAGGAGGTTCTCCAAATGACTCTTCAGTCAACCCTGCCACTGAGGAGCCTCTGCTGCAGTTTGACCACCCAGTGTGTTGAAGGCTGCCTGCAATGTGCAATCATCCACACAGCTGCTGAGAATGGCCTCCACCCCTTCGTCAGACTGTTCATAGAAAAAAACAAGACAGTATTGAACCCAATGTCATCCCCTGAGAAACAAACACCCACAATTTGGCCACGCACAGGACATCAGTCTGCTAACCACTAAGCCTTGTTCCTTAGTTTTCCACCAGCCTTGTGGTCTTCCCATCCGTCCCCTATCTCTCCAGATTCACATGAAATGAGACCAGGCCAAAGGCCCAGTTGAAGTGAAGGTAAATGATATCCACTGCTCTTCCCTCATCCTCCAAGCCAACTACCTCACAGAAGGCAATCAGGCCAATTCAGGCACAATTTGCTCTTGCTAAATCCGAAACAGCTGCTCCCAGCTACACTCTTGTCTATCAGAACCTGGAAATGGCCAGAGGAGGCCAATATGGAGCATGTGCTCCATAATATTCCTGGGAACTGTGGTTAGGTTGACCAGCCTGTAGCTCCCTGGATCCTTTTTCTTGCCAAAAGACAGGGAATGACGTTTGCCTTTTTCCAGTCATTGGGAAATGACCTCTGCTAACCATCAACCCTCCAAAGATGATAAATGTCAGTGGTCTTGCAATAACGTCAACCAGCTCCTTCTGCAAGCTCAGATTCAACCCATCTGGTCCAGCACAGCAGGCTTTGTTCAGATCTCTTCAGCAGTCCTAATTCTTTCCCTACCACAGACAGTATCTCACTCCCTCCAACTGTGCCCCTAGGCTCATGGAACCTGAGGGGCCTGTGAGTAGACCTTGCTTGTAAAAACAGACAAAAGAAGGCAATGGCCATGTTGGCGTTTTCCCTGCCCTTCTTAAGTAGGTCTCCTACCACATGAAGGAGATGTGAGCAATGTGCTCACATTTTCCTTCATCTTTCTCTTCTTGCAAAAGTGCTTATTGGAAGCTTTTTTTCTCCTTTACATCCTTCACCAATTTCAACTAAGAAATTGAAACAGAGTACTAAGAATTTCTTATTAACAGACAAATAAAAGCATTTTTCATTGGTTCATTATGTAATGCCATACACTAATCCTGGGCTGTGCAGCACCGTGAACAGACACGACAGGGGAAGGAGAGTAGGTCTTTGTCTAACTGATTGCTTGCACTACAAAGCAAAATTTTGAAAGCTGCAATGCTGACTAAATGTAAACATTGCATGTCTTTGTGAAAATATGAAAACAGTTGGATAAAAGTATGCTCATGGAGCTGCTTAATTGTTTGAGCTCAGTTCAGCTCCTTGATTATTTCTAGCAAGATAGAAGGCAGTGAGTATTACCAGTATTTTTGGAGCACTTTGTTGAAGCTGCACCCACACAGCAATGCAGATATACAAATTCTACCTTAACTATTTCTCTATTATTCCCAGATTATCTGAAATGCCAAACACATCTATATCACAGGCCTAATTTTAAATGAGCATGAGATAGCTTCTTGTGATGGGTTACTCAACTCTTTTCCAAGTACATAATACTCCCACAAGGCTGAAAGCTCAAGTTCATCAAGAAAATCTTGGAACAGTAATTATTTTAAGCTATTTTCAAGTTTTGCTTTCTTTTAGAGTTTGTCTTTTAAAAGGTTGATTCATTTGAATTATATTGACAGATCATAGTTTTTAAATTAGAATTCTACATTTGGGGAGTCCATTTTTTGAGATTTTATGTATGCCTGTATACTTCTATGTTTTATGACTGATTTACACAGAGGCTGACATGATTTACAAATTAGGCATTAGTAATATTATTGTTTTGAAGTTCCACTAAATGAATGTGGAATGAATGCAATAAATCTGTTTGTCAAACCATGTTATTGAAACGATGGAAAAAAAAAAAAAAAAGAGTAGAATTGCAGAAGAGCAGAAACTGAATTGTATAAGGACCATCAATCTAATATAAATACATCTTTCATAAGAATGCTAGAAGTTTTATGCCTGAAAATAACCCTGAATGTTATTGCAATTATGCTGTAGTTAAAAACCTGAATTAATGCTATGGATTTGACACTTTGAGTAATCCCAGCCAAATGCAGGTATGAAAGAGCCAAGATCCTGTGTGATCAGTACAAACACACATTCCTCAGAGAATGGCTTTCACTTAGTTCTGACGATCTGGTAGGTACAAAAGCTTTAAAAACAGCACTTTCCTATTTTTGTGCGCAACTGTGCATGGTAGGTAGGTGTTATGTTCCAGGAAAGCTACTCCAGCTCTCATTATTTGACAAGAACAGTGTTCAGAAACTTAAAGCTATTTATTTATTTATTTATTTATTTATTTATTTATTTATTTATTTATTTATTTTTATTTCTGTACAACCAGAACTGACACTGCCAAAACCACACCGTGCCTACTGATGGAGCCGGCACCGTGATGATTGAGACAGGGTGGCCTAAAAACCTGGGGGGCTGAAGGAGACTTCAGTTTGGGGTAGCAAACCGAAATTCACCTTTGATCTCTGTGCTTCTCAGCATCTCCCAAAGCACTGCTGAGATCCACTACTCCTTGGTGAACGTAACCTGTGGCGGACCCTTCACACAAACACCCTGCGACCATGGCTGTGGGACTGTCATTTTGGGGGACAGCAAGGACTAATTTCAGGCTCGGAGCTCCCAGCCCCGAGCATGGGGCTCCTTGTGGGGCAGTTTTAGGGGAGTATATGGTTTTAGGGGAGTATATGGTTTTATGGGAGCCCAGCGGGGCCGGGCCTCGCCCTTGCTGCGGCCGCCCGGGGGAGCTCGGGGCGGAGATGGCGGTGCCCGGGCGCCATCAGCTGCTCCGTGAGGGCCGCCCCATGGCGGCGGGGCCGGGCCGGGCGCTGCTCCCCGCCCCTCCGAGCCGTGGCGAGCCGAGCCGTGCCGGGCCGAGCCGGGTTCCCCATCGCCGGCATGGCCCTGACGCTGCTGGAGCTGGCTCACTGGAGCACCTGGGCGGTGTGCGCCGTGCTCAAGCTGCCGCAGCTGGCGGCCGTGCTGGCGGCCGGCTCGGCGAGGGGGGTCAGCCTCGGCAGCCTGCTGCTGGAGCTGGCCGGGTAAGGCCGGGCACGGGGAGGGGAGGAGAGGCCGGGAGGGGAGCCGGGGGGGTGGCAGCGCCGAGCCGAGGGGCTGTGGGCTCCGGAGGGGGCAGCCGAGGCGCCCCCGCAGCCAGCAGCGGTTCGCCCTGACGGCTGGCAGCGCGGTGGGGGGCTGCCTCAAGCCGGCCCTTTTCCTTTCGGTTTTATAAAAGAGGCGTTTTTTATAGAGAGAGCTCCGGTTCCGCAGCCTCCACAGAGCCGGCATCCTGCTCCGTGTGACGCACAGACCTTTTTTTAACCCAAACTTCCCATTTTAAAGCGTGTCTGCGCTGTTCAGACACTCTTGTGAGACCAGCGCAGGCTACCCGTGTAGTTAGATACCTGCTGTGGGATTTAAGACATATAATCGAGTTGTTAGCTGGTCCATGTGCCCTGTCGTGCAGGTGATGGTACCAGTTAGGCAGGATTCTTTCACCCAAGGAAGTAAAATATAATCATTCTTTAAGAAGATTACAAGCCTTGTCAGACTCGGAAGGTTTTTTTTCAGCCTGCAGTAATCATATGTTGGTTAGGCTTATTAAATCTTGCTGGAAGAGGATTGTACGGAGTGGAAAATAAATAAGCCACGGACGTGCACGCACAGATTTGGGTATGAGTCTGTGCAAAAGAGCGCCCTGAGACATCTCGTGTGTGCCAAACAAAGTGGTGGAGGAGACAACGTCTGGGCAGAGGCTGCCAGCACTGAGCCGCACTAGCGAAGGGCTTTTTCTCTTGGAAATATCACCCTGAGAGCATGGTTTATACTTCATATACTTCAGAACCAAAGTCTAGTTCCAGCAGAGGGTACTTACCTAAAGTCCTGGGCAAACAGCCGTAGTAACATTTTAAAACCATTTCATGTGTGTTGGTGAATACTAAAAAGGCTTTGTAAGTAGCCACACTGCCATCAGTTCTGTGCCTGCCATGTGTGGAGGACAGAACTAACTAGTCAGGAAGAGTTTCAGCGAGGCTTTTTTAAAACATTTACTGGGACTATTTGCTTGTTTAGTAGGCCTACTTATCCTTTAAAGACTTGGGGTCCAGCTGCAGAGAGTTGTGGCCTACAGGCACGCACTGGGATGGTTCTGCAGAGACACAGTGCAGTGGCCTGCCAAAGGAGTGACACAGATGAATGGTGCGATGCCAAGGGCTATAATTTGACACTACAAGGAATAAGACTTGTAGGCAGTTCTGGACAGAATTCAGATATGCAAATTGTGAATATTGTAAAAGCCGGTTACCTAAAAGGCAGGCAGTTCCTCATGTATATCCTCAGAGACCTTTCTGTTTTCTTCTTCTAGACTCTGCAGCTTTGAAGTTCCTGTCTAACTTCATGGACTTGCATGAAAGTTGAAGAAAGTAAAGAAAGCATGATAACAGCTCAGTTCCTTTTAGATACTGTATTGTGAAGTAGCAGGAAGGAGAATAATTGCCATTGTTTTGTGCAGTTAAGAGCAGACTCTCAATCTGACCAGTACAGCTACATGAGGTAATCTTGTAACAGTGTAGTCTGGATGGTTTGGAAAATATGTCTTACTCCAGTAAGGCTTGTTTAATTTATAGGTGAAACTATGAACATAGATTTAAAAAAAAATCAGAACTATAACAGATGTGCCAAGGCAGATGCAAAGAGAAGGCAGTCTTTAAGGTCTGGAAACCTTTGTTTCTTTCTCACCAGTTGTAATTAATGAAATTATGCCTTTCATACTCTGACACAGAGACCTTGACAAGAAGTGTGGGCAGCTCTCTACATCTTGTTCTATTTGAAGATAACAAGAATAGACCATAGAATCATCAGGCCTGTGCTTTGTGTTCATATTTGTTTGATCAGTTTGACAGCAGGGGCTACACCTATCTGGATCCTTTTGGCACAACCAAAAGATAGTTTAAAAGACAATAAAAAAGAAGTTGTGAAGGAGCTGTCCTGTTCCTTTGTATAGTCATGCTGTTTTTTGTCTTTTTGTTCAGCTTCCTTGTGTTCCTGAGGTACCAGATTTATTATGGTTACCCTCTGCAGACATACCTGGAATATCCCATCCTCATTGCACAAGGTAATCCTTTGTAAGCGTGGTTTGGGAAATGAGGCAGGGCTCCTTCTACATGCAGAGGCTCTGCATGCAGGTAGAGTATTCCACTGTAATGATGTGAATCCATCAACTGATTCCAGATGGGGTTGGGGGGAAGAGGCAATGAACATCTCAAGTATAATTGAGCTCTTGTATGTGTTATGAAAATTGATGGTAAGGTAGAGCAGAAAGATCTAATTAATCCACTCAGTGGAGCTGTAGTATAAGCTCACCCTTTATCCAGTGGCACCCTGTGGGGGAGAAGCCGTATAAACACCCCAGACTCGCTAAAAGCTTCATTTTGGAGCTTGCAGTGTTTCCGACTTCCGTTGAATTTGAGAGACAAACCTTTAAGAAACCAGTGTCCCATAGACATGGTGCCCAGTGGAGCTAGTTCTTGTTGTCTAGGAGCGTTTGGGCCCACTCTCTCCCTTCTCTGACAAGCAATCTTTTATCTGTTTCAGATGCTGTTCTCCTTTTGTTTGTTCTGCGTTTCAATGGAAACATGAAACGAGCTTTGCTCTATGCAGCCATGTATCCTTTAAAATCTGGCAATTAGTTTATGTAGCATGTTTGGTCGTTCTTCACATAGCAATATCATTTGCTTGGTACTACTGTCAGAAATCATATCCAGCCACCTGCCTCTCACCGTGCATTCCACATCCCCAAGTTATTTCTTGGATCACTGTAGATCTCTGCGTGAGGTAAGCTTGGCATGTGGCTATGGCTAGAAGGCCCACGACTGCTAAGGAGTCTGACCTGTTCCTAATTTACATCTTTGCTAGAGATGCAGGGTACAAATCATGAATCTTCTGTCTCTGCTTCCTGTCCATTCAAGTTGTACTTGCTATGACAAAGACAGTAGTGTTCGTTTTTAAAACACACGTAGGATTTGGGCTTAAATCTCAAGCTGTGTGCATTGGAGCAGGTCTTGAGAAACCCCAGGCACTGTTCAACCAAGGACTGTGAAAAATAGGAGCACTTAGTGCTTCTACCGGTGCTTAATATGTTTTATCCAGATTTAAACTCTATTATAGACTATACAATAATATTATTTCCAGATGTTAAAAAAAATACAAATTTCCCAGACAGTTTGGAGAGCTTTGGTATCCTGGCAGTGCTATGAAACTTAACATGCTGTAAGGTTTTGGGGAGGCTGGTACGTGCTAACGCTGCGGAGGTGGATAATAGACCTGGCCATGGTAAGTGCTGCATGATTATTTGAAATCATGTCCGCATATGAAATCATTTTTTGTGGAAGTCTTTATCATTGAAATCTCTCCTTACACTTGGAAGAATTCATCATTTAGTTCAGCTTTCAGAACAAACAACCGGTTTCCAAATACAGCTGTTTCTTTCACTTCTGTGTGTGGCTTGAAAACACAGCACTTACATTACAGACTGGGGGGGGGGGAATGTTCTGAGGTATAGTTATGTAAATTGGGTTGGGTTGGGTTGAGAGTGTTAGATATGCTGGTGTGACCTTGTCACAAAAATGCTAAAAGTAGCAAAGGTTTAAGATGTCCTCATACGTCCTACTGGCATAATCCCCATTGGTAGACCTCTAATACGAAAGGTAAAAGAACAGAGCATCAGTCGAAGCATTTGAAATTGGGGTGTTAAATATTTCACAAGATCTTTTTTCCATTTAGCCCTAAAATTTCCAAAGAAAACTTATTATTTGATAATTCCCCTCGTAGGTTAAAGATGTCTTTGCCCTTTCTATCAGAAGAGAGGAAGTTAGAGTTAATTCCAGATGAACTGGAACTGCTAATGTAAAAAGTAATGCAAATAAGGATAAAAGCTTCTGAGTCTAGTACCAATCCTTACTTACAAGGGAAATCCAGGCATTGACCAAAGACGCACACGGAGCGACTTTGCAAAATCCCCCTTAAAAAGATGACAGGTTGAATAGTCTTTTCCCTTCATTACATTTTTTTCCCCACCAATTGGACTCATTTTCCACACATTCTTGTCAGTTTTCTCATTCTTTTCGGGTTTTGTTTGCCAGACGTAATGGTAACAGATGGTATGAATCAACCTTGCTGTTTAGACTACATCAGTCTCATTTTAGCTAACTTTCATAATCAGTTTTATGGAGCAGGTTGAGAGGCTTTTTTTTTTTTTTCTCCTTGTATTATATTTGCCTCAATCAACTATTTTCCAACAGTAATAGCCGTTGTTGTGCTCTCTGAGCTTCTTCTTGAGCAGTACCTCAGAAATCAGTCCCATGCTTCTGGCAACTTTAATTTTGTGCTTCACAGTTCCTTAGTACAAAACTGTAAAGCTTAAGTTGCAAAATACTAAGAAAGCATATATTTTTTTCTATTCTAAATGAAAAAAAAAATAGTCTTGTTTTCTAGTAAGGTGTATACTGACAGCATTAAGCTTAACACTTAATGGCAGGGGTTCATTCTTTCTCTTTACGTGCTTTTCAGAATTTGTGCACGCTCATCAGCGCGGCAAGTAAGCTGGCTCAGCTGCGGTGTCTCTGGCAGACAAAAGATTCTGGACAAGTGAGCGCCTTGACCTGGAGCATGGCTGCATACACCTGTGCAAGTAAGCTTTGGATGGGCAGCTTGGTGCAAAGCACAGAGATCACATTTTTTGAAGCCATCTTTGCTCCTAATGCTGTCAATAGGTCTTTACTCAAACGTGTATCTTGCCTAATGCAGTTTTACATAGTGCTGACTGCTGAGACTCAGATACCACAGTCAATCAAGTATTATTGACACTAGCTGAGTCACAGTGCCACTTGGATTTAGAAAACATGAAAAAATGGTCAAAGAATCTCGGTGCAGATGAAATAATTGAGAGTGCCTTTATGAAGAAAAGATTTCAGTGTCCTAGAATTCAATAAAATTACCACTGATCCATCATGAAACGGTGCTAAATTTTGTAGCTATGTCAACAAACAACACTAATTCTAAAAGCCATCTACAAATTATACTTAATGCTAAATACCTTTAACTATGTCTACATGTAAATACTTTTTATCAACAAAGGAGAATTTAAGAATATATCAAGAACAGGGAGTTGTGCAGTTCATATGTTAATTACCTAGTGGCCAGCATAAACATTTCTACAGCTGTTTATCAGAAATACCTTTGTCATATTCATAAACTTTGTTTAAAATATCCTTACTGTAAAACATAGCGCTGCTGAATCTATTTCCCTGTGAAACCAGTGTTTTTAAGTCAATAATTAGAAGTTGTGGTATGTCAGCTGAACAATGGTAGGAATCCTTGTAAATGGTTCCCTGTTCCAGATGTGAAATAATTAACATTTAGATTTGTTGTGGGAAGGGAAACTGAATTCCTCATACTTGCAGAAGCCTAAAAGCATGCAGGTGAACATTTACAAAGGTTGTCACACTAACTCAATTGTGGGTGTAACCCAGTATCAACTACAGAAGGAGGGGGGAGAACTGAAAGAGAAGCAGTAGACACTGACCACATCCTATTTAGGGACAGATATTTTTTATATCTCTATCAATTATTTTCTAATTAAAAAAGGCCCTTAGTACAGTGCCATTCAGCTGTGAGAGCTTGATCTCTGGAACTAAACCAGTCAATCCACTAAAAGTGGCAATGTTTATACAATGTATATTTTCATGCCATATTATCTGCTATTGTGAAACAGAGATTTCATCAGTTTATGAAAGTATAAGCATGTTGTATCTAATCCACTAACCACAATTCCTCCAATTTACAGCAAGAATATTTACAACTGTAGTGACTACAAATGATCTCTCAGGTGAGTATGAGAATGGTTTACCTTTCAAACTAATAGTTGCCATAGTACATGTAGTTTTTAACTGCTTTGTAAAAGCAGTTAAAGTGGCTTAAAATAAATATTTTGCAGCTGATTTAATTATAAAGAAAATTTATTTAACATCTTCTTACCATCCTGTGAAAAAGTGTGATCCCAACAAAACTGAAAGAACTAAAGAATGCAGCAGGTTTATCAATATATGGTTCAAAATCAAGAGTCGGTAGATGCAAGAACAGTAACAGAATCACATTATACTTTATCTGGTGGATCCTTTTTCTTGTTCAAAGCTAGAAATTCCAGCAGAAACATCATCTGAGTGTATTTTTTTTGAGCAGTCCTCTGCAGCACAGTAAGGCTCTAGTTTTACAAGCAGTTAAAATGGCTCTTTCACTGAAAAAGCAAGTCCCCTTTTCAATTCCTTATTTTCACCCTTGTGCGTGCTGCCTGCTGTATGCCTGGCTAAGGGTGTGTGGGGCCATGCAGTTAACTGGATCGCCAAAGAACTGGCATAATGCTTATGGCAGAAGTATGATCTGAGCCCAGTTCAGCCACAGCTACACCCCTCTGCAGATTACAAGTGAGAGGTATGTTGAGGAGAGGAAGGAAGGGAGAAAACGCTGTCTTGACAGTGCTAGTAAAACCAAATCACTTGAAAGTAAAGCTGGCTCTGGTTACAGTGACTTTTGAAAATATAACACAGCACACTTTGGAACATGAAAGAGATGGCAGCAAACATTGACACTATGCAGCTCTAATGGAAAATGTTTCACGTTAACTTCTAGCACTTAACAGTTCGGTGTGTTTATCTCGGTTTCATGCAGGCATATGAAACTGTCAAAGATGACTTATTTGTGAAGCAAGGTTTCACGTACATTTCTGTCAATGTTCCATCTCCCACATGGGTATTAGATGTACCTGTACTTCAAACTGTGCTCTCACAGGTAGTAATACTCTGCTTCCTTTGATTTAAAAACAATCTGAAAGTTAATCGAGATACTGGAAAACAGTTTTGTTTTGTAGCTTTTTTTTCCCTCTCGTTAAAGTCTGACAGATACAAGTATTTCCTGTATCCCCAAAGTGTAAGCTTAACAGATGGCAGCAGAGAATCTCTATTATAAACAACACGCAACCATAAAGGACACAGAAGCTGCGGCTCCAGGTTTAAGGCTAGGTGTAAATATAAATTTTTATGAGGCTACTCAGAGTTGTGCTATTCTGCTGGTTTTGCCACAAAACAGTTAAAGATGTATTATTTTCAGATATTGCTTGCAAATGTGAAATGCTCTTTTCTGCTGTGTTTACTTTGAGAAGTTCTGGATTCCGGAACGTGGTAATTTAAACCAATTGGCTGAAATGAGTTGCAGAATGGGAACCAGCCAATTTGTACACCGGGAGAAGTTTACAAAACAACGTGTCTTCTGAAAATGACAGCAATTGATTTTTTTTGGAATTATGCTTACAAGATTTTCTTTTTTTTTCCCTTTTAGTTCTCATCCGTTTCATAACCATGCTCATTCTCAATATTTGGGTCACAGTCACAATTCTGCGCTACAGGAAAACTAAAAAGACTGATTAGAAGACACATCAGCACACAACATAAAAACCAAATGAGTAAACAGATATAATTAAGCTTAAACAACAAAACAAAAGTTGAGGCAGCTCTCTCTCTTAAGCTTCATTTTTATCTCTAAACATATTTAGTACATTCCTGCTTATTTTCTCTTGGAAATAATTCTTTTAAGATACTTAATTTAAGCAGCATATTTTTATTGGTTATTTAAGAGAAGTTTTACTGATACCACATTTTCTATGGAGTTTTTTACTATGTGGACAAGGTATTTTGTATTTAGATGTTTATATATTCTCCTACCACTGCAGTACTTTCTGGTTACATAGAACCAATTATTTTATTCAATTATACAAGAGCTATTTTTTGGCAACGTATCAACTCATCTTTCTGCATTTGCTGCAAGTTTGAAAACAACAGATGCTTGTCTTTTTCTTGCAAGCATCCCAGTTAAGTTAGGTATTAACCATCTATATTTTAGGATAAAGAAAATCTGAATAAAAGGCCCAATTCAGAATAATGTTGTAAAGGTGTTTTACGTGGGCACAAATCCAGCTGGGCCTGCAGCGCTTGCATGCAACACTTAACCAGTACAATGTATACAGCTGATACAGGATACCCCTGGTCATTTTCTATAATGTATAGAAAGAAAGTATAGAAATTTTCTATTTCTATACTGAGTTTTTATTATAAGAGCAAAAACTCAGTTATGTATTCTTCTTTTTCAACCTGAACATTCAGGAATAAACTGTTTTGGGAACAGCAGAAACTGGAAGGTATAGAAATTAATGGGATTTTGAGCTACAGAGTTAAAAATACTGTTCAAGCAGAAGTCCTGAACTGATGCCCAGTCTCCAAATGCAATCCATATGGGCAGTGACCCATTTACAAGGGCAGCTTGATGCATCAAGACAAACTCATCTCCAGTGTTTTTTGATGATACTACTCCATGCTTTATTACTTTTTAACCTGTCTGTCCTGAAGAATTTGAAGACTTCAGTTGAATTTTTACTTTGGAGATTTTAATCAGTTAGTAGTAGGTATATTTAAATAGGGAAAAGTATATTCTTGAATATTGTAACAGGATTTTATTTTTGGAAGTAGTACTGTTCCAGCCAAAAGTTACAGAAGTAACCAGAGTAGTATAGTAACCATTCATCTCTCATTACGTTCTCCAAAATGAAAAAAATAGGCCTTTTCAGAAGAGATTTTATAGTATTACTTTTGATCAGCATCCTAAAACCCAGGCACCCTTGATCCTGACATGCTTGAAAACTATGGGAAGACTCGGAAGACTCCATTGACTGTGTTTGAGGCAGGCTTTCCTTGCAACGTGCTAAACCTTTGGACTCTTACTAGAGCAGCAAGATCTGCAAAAGCAGATGTTCTGCTAGTGTACACGGGGAGAAAAGCCTACTCTGCAATCTCACTGAGACCTTGACTATCGAAAATACAGCTGCTTTGTAAGCTCTGGTTTTGGGGTGGGAAGAAGTATGTCTGTGGACATACGATTTCATGTATCTCACATTATTGAGAGCAAGTTAAAAGATTAGTTTTTTTACTGCTCCAATAAATCTGTATAAATGCTCGGAAGTTTCTATGGTGGTTGAGAGAGTAACTGTAAACATTCTGCTATTGATTTACTAAAGCTGTGTTAAATATCTGAACTGGTCTAAATAATTTGGTGGCAGGTGGCATGTTATACATTTTCCTGGTCATGTTAATAAATGGTGTTCATCATGATTGATTCATGTCGTTCTTACAGTGAATTTTCACTATGCATTCAATTTTTAATTCTGTCTCTGTTTTTGGAGAGAAAATAAAATGTTCTTTATAGGTCATGAATGGGCAGCTTTCATCTTAATAGTCAAAGCATCATTCTGTGTATCAATCTGTAAAATGCTAAAGAACTCCAGCATCTTAAAGGAAAAAAAAAAAACACACACATCTCATCTCCTTTTTTTTTTAAAGCCTCTTGATAGAGAAAGATTTGCTTAGAGACAAAACCCAGTTATTGGTGTCTTTCATATTCCTGAGTGATGCTGTAGCAAAATAAAGAACGTTTTTTGGCTCGATGATCAGCATTTAAGGTTTTTTTCACCATAAAATGTGGAAAATACATTTAAGAAAGGTTCTGTACAGGTTACTTAATATATCTAGAATAAATCATCTTGGAAAATTGTGGGAAATAAAAGAAACGGCTGGATAATCCACAAACTTAAGTAATTTTGTGGACTTGGAAAGCTGGACCAGGAGTTGTCACTCAAGCTGCCTGGGATATAGAACAAATCAGAAGGTAGCAGCAGGTAGTTTCACATGCTTTTCATTTATTTCTCTTTCTTTCTCTCTTCTCTTCTCATGGAGAATAATTTCTTTAATTTTTCTAAGGTAGAAACATGGTCAAGTCCTGGGCAAGCCCCATAGAAGTGTAGCTCCCACCAGTACGTAAACCATAATCTTCCCAAGTAGCCGGATTAAAGGCAATAGCTTTAGCCAAGATAGGGAGGGCAAATCTTGTTAAACTTGTCATTCAGTGGTACCAGGGTGGATGCAAGCAAGTGCAGCAGCTGGCCAAAGGCACGCAGGGGAAGCATCTTGGACCTGTTTTACTGTGGTCAGGTAGTGAGTAGCTTTTATCCACAGGGCTGGAAGTAGCACTTCTCCAGTCACAGAGCCTGTTGCGCTGAATTACACACCCAGCACCTACTCGCACCAGTTCACAACCTGCTGACAGGCTAAACCAGCTTTTCTTGGCTTGGAAGGTGTGGGGTCTACTGGGGCTTTCAAAAAGTATGCATTTTCTTGCCCATGACAGTACAAAACTTGAATTCTAGTACAGCCTACTGAAATTTGAGTATAACCCCAAACCTCTCCAGCTATGAGCTATGACTGTGCATTTGGTAATGGATGAGCTTGGTGGCATGGATCATTTGGTGACAAAGCTCAGTTTAACAGTATGAAAGAGAAGACATTTATCATGACATACGGTATCCAAACAAAAAAAAAAAAGAAAAAAAAAAAAAAAGAGGACATGATTCCAGAGATAACAGGTTGCAGTTTTAGATGTTGACAGTAGAAGATTGAATGGGTTTAACTTTTCCCAAAAGCCTACTTGTGAACCAGTGAACAGGAGTCGTACACAAACGCATACAGGCACCTCCCTTCCTTTCAGGCCTCCCTAACACTTGGTGGTTTGCACAGAGTAAGACCACGTAGACATGGGTGTGTTTCATTGCATTATTCTAATCCAGGAAAAGATTTTATTGCTTGGATGGCTCAGAACTCCCTGTCCCTGAGCCTCGTCTGCTGGCTTGTGTGTGCATGTAGCTGCTTCCTAACCTGGCTCTGCTAAAGCAATCCAACAAAACAGGAGAGAAAGGGGTGGGCAAGGGGACTCACAGTGTAACAGCTGGAATCCAGAAGCAGGATTTTACAGCAGTTGGACTCTAGAGAAAATCATCCACAATTAGCTAACAGGTCTCAGACAGCCTGCATTCAGTCCTCTACAAGAACTACTATTACTCTTCCCCCACCACTCAGAGCTCACAGGAAGAATTATCAGAATCGTGGAGAGCAACATAAATGAGGTGGTTTCCCAGCCATGCAATTTTGATGATGAATAAATAAATTCTTTTATAATTCTCTTCAGGCTGATTTATTCCATTCCAGATTCTTCACTGATAATCATAGATCACTGATAATTGAGATTCACATTCATGTATGTAGCAGAACATGAAATGTTCTGAACAATGCCCCAGTTTGGTATATAAGGAAGCTGAAAATTGTTGGAAAAGAAAAAATAAAACCATAGAATTGGGTGTTATTAAATCTACTAAATTGTTAGTTTTCATTGGAATTTAATTTGCTTGCTTTTGAGCTTCACTCCTCCAGGACACTTAAGATTTTTCAGATATAATGTCTGTTAGGGTCAAATAGGTGTCGGAGAGCCACAATGAACATTACCCAAGAACCTACCAATTAATCACTGTTTTGCTGTTGTTCAACTGCCAGTGGTTTAAGCAAGTACTTCTATATATTATGTGGTATTATTTATTCACAGGAAGAGCACTGTAAGAGGGCATACACCTTGTTTTATCTGTCAAGTATTCTGGAAACCAAAGGACAGAATCTGCACTAGGCTAAATGTGACAAGAAAAGCCAGCTAATAATGATTAAAACTGAATAGTAATGTGGCTCCGTGCTAAAACATATTTTTACCTACCAGCTTACTGTAATTGCAAGTCTTCTGTGTATATGCCTGCTTTGGGATGTAGATAATTTCCACTTTTGACTTTGGAGACATTAGTCAGCAGTACCAAGGTGCTGACCCGTCTCATACTATACGAAAAGCATAAATGGAAAATTTTGCTGTCCCCCTGACACGTAAAGCACAGTCAGCACTCTACTGAAGCATAAAATTGAGCCGGTGTAAAACATATTTTTAAGTTATGCACTTACTGTAAAGAAATTGTTGCCTTTGAGGTATTGACTACATACAGATTTCACTGAGCTGACTTCCAGAATGACTCATCTTGGGAGACTTTAAATTGTTTCCCCTGAAGTGCACAATCAGCAGGACTTATCAGCAGTCCTCGTGGTCTTTGTGACCTCCAGGATATTTTTTTACCTCAGTGATGCTGATGCTTCTTTTAAGCTTGGGTGTATGCTCACCTGCCCAGTAACAAAACTCACGTTGCTGTAGCTCTGAATGGTACAGGGGAGCTCCAATACTGCATTTATCAAGCTCTTCCATCACTCCAGAGTGGACATGCAGCTACACAGATCCTACCAATATTTGTATGAATCCTGGTCATCCCCCAGTACATCAAGGCTGTAATACACCAGACAACATCACACAGGTTCATGGAACCATAGGGCCCAGCAAATCAACATGAGTCTTGAAGTTGCAGACCTACCTGCGGCCTGCACCTAGCTCCAAGATTAGCTTCCAAAGCCTGTCTGAAAGACAGAACACGGTTACAGAGACCCCACTGGGCCCAGCGAATGTAAGGGTGTTCAAGCAGTGGGCTTCCTGCCTCTGTCAGAACAGTGAAAGTGTTAAATATCTCAGAAAACTCCAAAAAAAAGTTTCCACCAATTCACTTGTTAATGAAAAGTAGCACGCATTGAGATATGTCGCTAACAGGGCAATTTAGCGCTTAAGCTCCAAGCAGCTGGCAAGCTGAGGGAACAAGGAGGATTGGCAGCGATCCCGCAGGCCTTGCGCACTCCTTGTTTGGTGGCTGTGCTTACCAAGTGGTGCAACAGCATCCTGGGGGAAAGAATTCCTGGAGAGCTGGAAGGGGTGATGACAAATGACAAGATGAAGTGGATTACCTAAGAGACACACTGGGATGTGACGGTGTAAATCTACGCGTACAAGCAGGCTCACATTTCTGAATGTTCAAGGCCTAGACCTCAAAATGGGGGTGGTACAACTGAAGTGTCACACTCAGTTGCCTTGGCTGTGAAGGCATTGCTACGTAGCTCCTCCAAGCAACCAAAAAAGGGCCACAGGGACATAAAATTGCTGCTCTCTGCCCTTTCATTTCAGGGGGAAGAGGTGTCTTTCCAGAGTTCTTTAGTTATGCAGGAATACATACAGTTAAGGCTTCGTAATTTTGCTCCCTCGTACAGCAGTTCTTTAACTTTCATTTTGAAAGATCACTTTAATCGTGTGGCTTCTGTAAGATTAATGGAACAAGAGCAGTATTGATCAAATCTAGCTGCACACTTGCAATAGCAAGTATTAGACAGTAACTTGACATTCATACCCTGCTAAAGCAACACTTCCTGCCTTCCAAGGGGCAAAGGTCCAAAACCCCAATCTTCGTAACAAGACCTGGTAATTAGCAGCCCTGTGCTAATAAATTACAGTTCCTCTCATCAGTATCTTGGAACTATGGTTTTACATTCATTGTAGTAATTTCTGGAGTGAACTAGACTGGATGTGTTTAGACAGTGTTCCCATACATCTCAGCAGACATGTCCCATGTTTTAGATGAACGTGTCTGAGTACAACATTGTCTACTTTATAGGTAACTTAACAAAAAGTATGAATTAGTCTCCAAACTGCTCTGCCAATATCTTTTACAGAGATCCAGATGAAAACTCCTTCCCACTCTCATAAGGGATAATTCAAAGCAACAAGCAAAACCCTATGATCTAATGGGACATTGATAATCCCTGAAGTAGTTTATAGTGCTGTTGCACGATCATATATACATATGCTCAAATTCCTAACAACCAGCTGAAGCTTCCTGCGACAAAGCACATTATTTCTAGCAGCAGCTTTGCTGGCCGTGGTGACTCAAGGGAGCCACTGAATGCCTGTCAAAAGTTCAGCATCCCCAAGAGAGCTAGTAAGAGATTCAGACACTTGCAGAGAAACTTCAGTGATGTTTTAAATTTGGCCACTATTGCCGACTGCCAAGATTCTTGAGCTTCTTGCATGTTTCCTAATGCTTGGTGGAACTATGTTCCACGTCATGTTTTGGTTACAGCATCAATCATGCTAAGAAGAGCAAGAATGACAAAGTTTTCTGTCCTACACAAGCTTGATGTACCCAGCATTGCTGTGAGGGGCTGAGCTTTGGCAGCGGTCCCTGGAAATAGGAAAGTGCAGTACACAACTAGGACAGAAGTGGAAATCTTTCAGGAAGGCCCTTGTGACAGCTGACACACACTGCTCTGATGGGGTCTTCCTGTCCAGTTTCTGTGCTGGTGAGCTGTTGGCTGGGAACCAAAAAGCAACTTCCCCATGAATGTCTTGAGTTTCTGGCTCCCGGTCTGACCCCTGATATTTCCAGAAGGTTAATTTGCAGCTTGGCTATGCCATCTGTGCACTCTTGCGAAACAATAGGACTTGGAATAAGAGAATTTCTATAGATAGATTGAGCCAGGCCATAAAAATGTCCTGTTTGCTGCAACAGCCCTGTTACAAAAGTGTTTAAACTTCAGTGACTTTAAAACAATGATTCCTTAGTCCGGTAATATTTTCCACACCTCAAGAATTTCAAATGGTTACTACAGGACAAAAAGGAAACAACACAATCCCCAGGAACTAATGGTAAAGAGTTCTTCGCAATCCACAGCTCAGCAGATGGAAGCCCCATCTCACACAGAAGGACAAGTGAGAAGGACAGAGGGAACTGTTTTCCCTTTTCTGTCCTGGGTACAAAACAAGGTTTGCTCAGCTCATACCATTGGCCAAATTGTCTCCATGTTACAGCTCAGTGTGGCCCACACCATTCCTTTGAGACAGGATTGCATGAAGAAGAACTGAGAAATGCTACGGTACTTCCATCCCCAGAGGCACTCAAAACCCAAATAGACCAGGTCTTGGGAACCTGTTCTATATTGGCCTTGCTTTGAGGGAGACGTCAGGCCAGAGGACCTCCAGGGTTCCCTACGAGCCCGTATCATTCTGTGATAGCTTCTCAATACAGCCTGCTGTACAAGTAGCTAATAACTCATTTATCTAAGTATAGAATGTATAAATACTATAATACAGTACATTTCCAAAAACGTCAGGCTTAACAGGGCCCCAGGGATTCACAGTGAACAAGGGCAAGCCATGCAGAGAAGGTGCACCAGACCCATCCCCGGTACCTGATGGCCTGCCAAACCAGCTCCGCTGAGCCTGCCCTTCCTCCACACACAGCCTTTGCTTGGCTTTCTTTTGAGCAGCCTTTGCCTCACATATCTGCTGCAGTAGTTGCCTATGTATTTAAATATTTTAATTAATTACCAGCTTGTCAAGTTCAGGAACTATTTTACCTTACTCAAATAGTTTATTTAAAAATATATATATAATACTCTCCAATTCAGAAAAGGATAGAACTTCCCACAATGTAACATTTTTTTTATATATATATATAAAATATTTATGCATTCAGTGAATGGAAACAGTTTTACTGTATACATTTTTAATGTTGTACTCTATGCAAATCTGCATTACCTAAAAATATACCGTACTTCTGTAAATCAAAACAAGCAGGGAAAAAACACCGTAGCTGTGCATTGGGTTATAATACCTAACAGAAATGATATGCAAGTTTTAGGTTTGGATTTAAGAACCCACAAACAACGTTTTACTTTGCGAGTGCATAAATAGAAGACTGAATACATTCTGGCTCCGTTAAGATGAACTGTAGTAGAGGTTACAAAATGCAAATATATTTATTCATTTTCAGTATTTCAGTGTTTCCAAGTCCACCTTTCATGATAGTGTTAAATAAATCATGGTCCTATCCTTCCAAACATTTCAACACTCTTTTAAAAAAAAAACAAAAACAAACAAACAAAACTTTAAAGTGAAATGTCCTCCTTCATTGAAGTGTTAGATCATATTTTAAATTACTGCACTCCCACACAATAGTTTATATATATATATATTTTAAATATATATATATATTTATATATATAAAGAGACCAAATAGGAGACTACATTTTTTACTGTCAATATGTTTAACATAGCATACTGTAGTTGTATAAAACATGCATTTTCTGGGATAATTATGAACACATCATGAATGAGCCCACATAAATTATATTTTTTGTACAACTCCACGTAAAAAAAAAAAAAAAAAAAAAAAAAGTCAGATTAAGTGCCTCTGAGGCCCTTTATTCCCAGCTATCAGTTCTCAAAACACACTACTGGAATATTTATCTATGCCTACAGCTATGTGCTGGAGAACCAGATTAAAAATTTTAAAATACATCTACAGTATGTTTTATTTTTTCTTTAAAGTTTGTGACAGTCCTTGGATACTGTTTTGTGAAATGTAAAAAATAATCACATATTCTCTTTTTTTTTTCAGAAATAAAAACACATCTAGGAGAGTATGCAAAAACAAGGCAAAATGAAGTTTTCATAGCACTTAATGAGGGTTAATATAAGTTGATAACTAATATTGAGGTTTGTAAAAAGGGCTGGATGAGCAGTTACACATATAAGCAAATGGTCTAGTAATTCCAATGTTATCAGACATTGTTTTTGTAACCAACACTTCTCCACCCTCAAAACCAGTTGATATACATTCAAAATAGGTTGACATTGATATACTTACTAGGTGTAAAAATAGTGCACTATTTTTTCTGCCACGAAGCAAAATTGCATCCTAAGAGCTGGTAAACCTTCTTTTCCTTAAATACAGAGAATGGGCAAAAAACTTGAAAAAAATTAAATTAAGGCAATTAGGCAAAAACAGGACTGCCCATGATGACAAGCTGAAACTAGTATATACTTCAAACTTAAAACTAGCTGCTTAACATTGATGTGCAGCTTCTGATAGACGTGTATGAATGATATAAACTTCAACATTATGGCTTTATACAAGTGCATAGTTGCAACTGCAATAAGTAACGGTATCTGATTAATAAGCATAAAAAAATAAAGTGGAAAGATTTTTAAAACCCTCTTGCAGTATTACAGTACAATATATATACACAGTATAATGGTCACTTCTTACAGATGCAGTCTATATCACTGTGATTGATCTTCCTCCTGTTCTTCTTGCAGACGTGCTGGTGGCATCTTTACGAAAGCTGAAAAGTCAGTTTCTTCAGTTTAAATATTCATTCCTCTTAATCCTTTTATGAAATGTAGTGTGTGTGTCTTGCCGAGAAAGCTTTTGTGGAACAGAGTTTAAAAGGTTACCTAACATATCCTTTTACTATTTACCAGCCATTCCTCATTTGATCAGTCACTCAGGGGAATACAGGAAAACCCTCAGAGATTAGTAATTTATATTGCAGCAAAAATGTAAACCTCTGATATATATAGCACAATCTCTCAGGAAAATATATATTTTTAATATATTTTGGGATATGTTTCAGTCTTGCTGTAACGGGAAGAAAATTATCACCTTGAATTGTGTCTGCATTCACGGAAAGCAGTTAGCTGAAAAAGAAGCAGGAAGTTTGGTCAGTAAAGGCAGTGAATGAAAATTGGACAAGAACATACTTCCCCCAAACCTTCATTTAGGATGGGCTCATCAGCATACTAGGGAGAAGTCATTCCTCTGCATTCAACAGCATCACGTTACTCAAGTATAGTGCATCCTTATGTATTACAATTCCAAATCAATTAACCCCCCTTGTAATATATGAGGGTCAAGTACAACAGCATAATTTAATAGTGAGTTATGAAAGATCAGTAATTTAAAGGTTTTTTATACATAAAGATGCATTATATTTAATTAACGTAATGATCTGGTATCTCAACTGAGTCCATAGCTGAGGCACAGCCCTTGCGGTGCTGTCATTGCCCATTCTTTTATAATGCTGAGACACACCTACAAACTATTTAGAAAAATTCTTAAGAGGTCACATTTTAATATTTAGGTTTTTCTGCAGTGTAAACACAACATGTAAAACGACTAAACATTGAGAACTATGAAATAATTTCATTAACTCTTTCCAGTACATTCACGTTGCATATTTGAGTAAGCCACAGGGTAAATTAGACCAACAGAACAGCTGTATCTTTTCTAAAGCACTCAAGGAAACCGTGTCACAGAAGCTGCAAAGCCTGCTTGTTTACATAGTTTTCAAATGCATTGTTAGGTACCCAAAAAGCACAGCACTGCAAAGAGAAGCCAAGTCAAATTCACTTCACAACACAGGTAGAAAAAGCAAAATGCAGAACTCCTGGGATTTCATGTCTGCTAGCCATGGACAAGTGAGTTCATCTTAAAAGTTTAAAAAAAGAAAAGCATTTGTAAATACTGACTCTAATTCAGGTAAATATTCAACTTTTAAAACCTCTCATTTAGGCTTCAGAAATTATTTGCAGAGGTTAGCACTTCTAAGATTACTAATACTACTAGTATTAGCACTACGGATGAACAACTACTCTGACAACAACAGGTATTTTGTTTTGGGGGCAGGCAGACATGAATTTTGAACAAAGATCTAAAATTAGAAAAATAAGAACATTGAAAAGGCAAAACCATCATTTTAATGAAAATAAGTCCTCTAAAATTTGTCACCATCAACAGAATCTCATTTTTGCTGTAAAAAATGTTAAAATGAGATCTTGTGTTTTCTCTACTTTGAGAAACAAAATCCAACATAGCATGCTGTATTCAAAGGCAAACAAATCCATTCCTCACTATTTAGATTTACCCCTTATACTTCTTCAGAAATCAAAAACATCGTCATCATCATCATCACCATCAATATCATCAACATCATCAAATGACCAATCCCAGTCTTTAAATGCCAGATCAAGTAATCTGCAACAGGAGGGTTTGATATTTAATGTGTGTCACGCTTCTTACAGAAGAGACTTCAAAATTCCATTTGTTATCACTAAACCTTTTTATATAAGACTGTCTTAAAAGAGGTGGGCTCCTTCCTTTGCATACCATGTAATATGAAGATTCAGTTACTGTTCATGTAAGCCACGAGTGCTGTATTCAAAGGAAATTTATCTCACAAATCATTAAATTCTACCAAACATTTCCCAGATTGATTTTTTCCCCAAATTTTCAGTAGGAAAGACCAACATTTACATTCCATAAAATTAGCTGCTGTTTTGCTGCAGCTATTGTTGACCCAGGTGCAGTTTTATGCTCAGCTGCCGCCCCTTTCCAGACAACAATGCAAGACTAAATTTTTCCAGCAAAACTCAGTAATTTGGTTGTTGAACAGAACATCAAACAGAACAGTGTCGTCTGAATTCACAAACAAATACAGTGAGATTACACTTCACAGCTGTCCTGCAGCTCATTATTTCACGTTGGGCAATGCCAAAAAAAGAGGATGTATCACTGTGTTCTCTATGCATCACTGCTGATGCTCCTTCTATGGTCACCACAGAATGGAGGAGAGAGAGGCAGGCTTTTTCAGCAAATGAGTCATTTCACCTATTTTAGGCATTCGTTTTGGGATGGGATGAATCATTGTCTAAAGGAATTCATCTTTCTGCTATTATAGAAGGATTTTAGACAAACATCTCAAGTACTAACTTCTCAACTTACAAGAAATGAAATCCAGTCTAGTCATTTCTCCTCTGAGCTCAGTGGATTTGAAATCAGGGTTATATGCCAACCATATGTGGCAGAGATGGAAACTTTATTCTAAAGAAAGCCTTCAGGATATTTTAACTAAAACATGTTACAATGTTTATTATAGTTAATTGCTTGCTTTAAACAAAGCATGTTTCAGTTTTTATTGGGATTTCAGCTCTTAGAAGTTTTTACGCTTAAATGATATATCCCTAAAAAAGCTCAATATTAATCTATTATATGAACTGTGGTTATCATCTTCCTAAAACACAGAAGTCATTAGGTATTATATTAGAGTTGATTTTTCTATTTTGGAACGATCCTTTTAGCACAATCTAGTTGAATGCAGAAATTATACAGTCTGTATGACAAAGTTCCTAGGACAGATGGCATTTATAGGACCATGTGGCTTCCAATGCACTTCAGGAAGTCTCTCGGCCGACCTTCTGCTCAAAGCAGGGCCAGCTGTGAGGTACAGCCATCGGTTCCTGAAAGCCTCCAAGGATGGAGCCTGCCCAGCCTCTCCAGCCCTTCTCCCTGCTGACTGTGCTCATAGGGAAGAGGCCTGGTGGCCTCTGCTTGATTTTCACCAGTTGGTCAAAGTCTTTCTTGAATTTGGGGGTTCTAAACTGGACGCAGTGTCTCGCCGTAGAATAATGAGTGGTATCTCCTCCCTTAATCTGGCAGCTGAACTCTTTTAGTGCAGTCCCAGAGCCTACCTCGCTGCCAGGACATGCTGCTGGCTCATCTCCAGCTTGTCCCCAGCCACTCAGCTCCCACATTTAGCTGGCAACTGGATCTTCATTCTCAGCGAAGTTTGTAACAGAAAATTAACTATTCCACACTGTAAGTGCTTGCACAAAAACCTCACGGAAGCACTGGTGAGATATTAACTGACTATAGCAGTAACAGTGATTTTTAAGTGTGTGGTTTCTAATTTAAAGTGTTTACATCTGTACAGATTTCCACAGAACTTTGACAAACCTGCATTAAGATGAGATGACCTCACAGAACTACACTTTCCTGTCTGCAACTCCTGAGGTGACAGGTGCATTTGAAAAGTTAACTTGGAAAGTTTAACTGCAAGCATAAAACTGCTTATACACAAAAATATTCATTCTCCTTTTTTTCCCACCAGTACTAAATATACAGACAGAAAAATACACTGTTAGGGAAAAATCATTAAAGACTGATTTGGAGTGGAGGAGAACCACAATAGAAAGAAGGGCAAGCTAGATACAGTTCTGAAAGCATTCTGTAAAGAAACATCATGAAGATTAAAAGAAGGGTGCTACAACAAGAAAAATTTCTTTCTGAGAACTCAAGCACAGCTGTGGAAAAAGAATCAGAGTATAAAATATACCCTTTATATGTCACCAATAAGAAAGAGAATAATGCTGATGAATTAGAACATAAAAATGCAGAAGAAAAGCATTTTACTTGTCCCCCAGGTTGTCATGAATAATGTTTCCTTGCTTCAATCCAATAGTTGATATTTTCATTGATTTTGCACAAAGAATCCCTTCAATAATTAATCTCTAAAATGTGGAATTAAACTTTTCACCTCCATGGCTATAATCAAAAAACCTAATCATTTAAAATTCAAATTATTAGGTCAGACTTTCTTTAAAGTATGGAAAATAAATCATCAAAAATTAGTTTGTATGGAAATTAGGAGGGAACTGAAGTTATTTTGAGTCCTTTCAATATTTATTTCCACATATTAAATATATATAAATATATAAATATATAGAATATATTTATATATATATTTTATTACTATCTAACTCTTTCTACCATAAGGTTGAAACAACATCACAACACCGAGCATTCTTGCACTACATGCCCCACTGTAAATCTGGTGACTCTTCCAACCCAATTTTCAACCAGCCATCTTAGATACTGGTGGCAGTCTGGTCAGAGGGATAAGGAAACCAATGCTAACTAGCCACTCCCAAATTGCTTCTTGAAGGAACAATTTTAAACCTTTGTTGGATTGTCCATTGCTGCTGGAACACTGCAACAAAGCATGTAAGACAGACCAAACCTTTCACAGGCTGTCAACAACGATTATTATGTTTAAGTATTAGCTTTATCACCTTAACTGTTCCTTCCTTCTTAACTAACTCTGCAGTACTCAGGTGATAGAAAAATGCAAACTGGAAAAATCCAGAAATTCTGTACTGTGCAATCACTTAACTGCAATCTGCAGAATGTTATCACTTCTATGGCTGCAACATAAGATTTTGCTCTTTAAAACTGATCCAATAGTAGATTACTGGGTTTTATATGCATATTTCTTTCCCAAATTAGAGGAACTTGATGATAAGACTACTCTTTTAGGAAACATGAGACATAAGCATGAGTACTTCTAGGCTAAATAAGGAATTGAAACCAATTCTCCCTCCCGTTGGCAAGTGCTCCATCTACTTGTCCAAATGGTGACCACCACTTCCCATCTACCAGCTCTTTCCAAAAGCATGAGTGATGCTCACACAGATGCCTCCTGCTGCAGAAAATGGCACCACACTGTGGATCCTGCATGGGCAGAGATGCAAAAGTGAGATTCATCTGAACTAATTTTTTGCTGTGGATGTCCAAGAGTGCTTTATGCTCCCTTTCTTCATTAGGATGCTGTGAATTCAATTCTAAAACCAACTCTTCCTAAATACCAACTGTAAGCAGAGTTAGACATACATTTGGTCAGATGAATCACACTTGAACACACAAATTCTCAGTCACAGTTCTAACCTCAGAATGGGGCAGGAATTCAACACATTCCTCAAAACCATCCAGTATGAAAGAAAAGACATGCAGTCTTTAGGTATGTGGAAAACCTTCTGGATTGCTTTTTAAAGGCACCAAGTTCTCTCCTAGGTTCATTAGAACCACAAATACCTAATCATAATTCAACCTCAAATCATGTACAGTAGTGGCCATGTTGAAAGTCACTAAACCTTTTTTTTTTTTCCTTAAAATCTTCACAACCCTCTCACTGACCCCTTGCCTAGTTAAACCCCACTTTCCCTACCAGCTGCAGGGAACAGTAAGATACATTATCAATGCATTAGGTTAACTATCATAATGGGTCTTATAACTTAAATCAGGTTTATAGAATATGACATATTATATCAAACATCAGTAGTCAACAACACTAGTGGTCAGTTGACCATATTGACAAGTATCATTGTAATTGCAGAATGTTTAAAATAATAAAGTAAATAGCAGCTCTTGTGTCACCTTGGTTTGTTTGGAGGAAGCTGTCGACTTGGTCGTCTGATGGACTGGTTTGGCTGTACCTTCATGGAAGTTCTGGGAGAAGATCGAGCAAAGGGGTCTGGTGCTGGAGGCTTCTTGGGTATTTTTTTCACCAGTCGGCTCACCCATTTTTGCTGTTCTTCCGTAGAATTAGCTAACAGTAGTAGATTCTTTGCCGTTGAAATATCATAATACACTGTAATAATAGTTTTTCAAATAAAAATTAATATTGTTGTTTTTCTAAACATCTACCCACATCAAAAATTAGTGGTCAGATTACCATACTCTCAGAATCAACACAATGAAATCTGCAGAGAAATCAAAAGCAAAGTGAGGCAGATTTTGCAAACTTAAAGTTTCCTTGCTGCTGAGATTGCCTCCTTATGTTTGTTTACTGCATAACAGTTTAGTACTACGGAAGACATATATTCATATGTTAAAAAACAAGAAAAGGTAACACAAAGGCATGCCTGATCACCAGAAACCACAACCTAAGTCACAAGGAGCAACTTCACTGAATATCATTCATTTCCTAACTCCCAATAACATTATCATGTCACATAGCAATGCTGCACAACACACAGCAGTGTGAGCAGTCTTACAGCTACTACGCTTTGCTGCATGAAGCTGACAACACAGCATGTATGTACCTAATTAGCTATAAGCCATTCACTCACAGCAGGGAGACGATCCTCTTGTAGACACCTTTAGGAAGCTTGACAGCTACATACCCATAAAAGAAAAACCTACCTATTCAAGTTTAGTTGGTGTCACACCACTACTAACATTAGAATGTTTTGTCATTCCTTGACTGTACACACAATCAAATACTTGCTAATTACCTTTGCAAGGTGCTATAATCTCTTCTTTTTTATCCATGTGGTCTTTGTGACACTTGATATGGCAACGACGACATTCTAGAGCAGGAGGAGGTTTAAACATATGCCACAGCGGCTTCATACAAGCTTCACAATTGGTTGGAAAGTGATAAAGAGTAGGTATAAACTCATGTCCTTTGTGACAAATGTAATTTGACTTCTCTCCCATAGGCTCCACAGGAAATTCCTGTTCCTTTTTGCTCTCTCCTTCATTAGCATATAGAATCTAGAATCAAGGCAAAATAACCTCAGTACTCCTATATGACAAACATATATTCAGAGTAATTATCTAATTAGAAAGATTGAGGAATTACACCAGAATGGATCTTTTCAACAATTTTGTAGTAATTACTTCATTTGATAAAGTTATGAAAATATTTTTGACAATGTGATATATCATGTGTGTTACATTAGAGACATTTATTTATTATTAAGTACCTGGAATATCCTTGGAATTTCCTTGGCATCTGCTCTGTACACATCAGTCTGAGTGACTGGCCGGACGTGGAATAGTTTGCTATAGGAAATTATTTCAATAAATACAAAAATTAATGTTACCAAAATGATAGGCCAATCTTTGAATCCTGCACATGAATTTCCAAACCCTAAATAAAAACAAGTCACAAGTATCCAGCTATACTTACAAAACAAAATTACAACACTGAAAAACTGACATCATGTGACTTGAGTGATTGCTGGTAGCTTTCTAACACAATCCGCTGCCCACGCTCCAACCTCTGAACAGCCACAATCTGTATTTGTTAAGGAAATAAATTAACTACACCACCTGCTTATAAGCGCATAAGTGAAAATGTACAAACACTGAAAATTACAGCTACAGATTTCTTAACGTTTCTTGCCACAGTGTGTGAGGTAAGCCTAGCTCAGCTAGTGGAAGCAGTTCAGTCAGGTCAGTTCAGTGGTCTGTGTGGGTTAACACACGTCAACAGAGCTTATTGCAAAAGTATGTCCCATTTGACATTGTGGTCTAAGACTGGGTCTTTCTAAAAGGCCTTTTGTCAAAACCTTTCTAACAAAGTCCACCTGCAAATCAGAGGAAGCAATTTTACAGCATACTTACTCTATATCTAATACCATATAGGGATTAGATTGTTCCTTATCTTGTTCGCTGTCATAGAACAGGATCTTCTTACTGCTTACAATTACATACTGTTCAGAGGCAGAAAAGCATACAACACACATTTTACTCCAACTCATCACATCAAAGATATCACATCAATTATCACAGATGTCAAAGCAATATTTCTCTATCTATTGTTTTGTTAAATGGTAACTAAAAGGACAGTAGTAGTACTGTATTCTGAGTCCATGATTTGCCAATAAATTCACTGGATTACAGATAAGATTTTTATTACTTCATGTATCAGTTTATGTTATCAGATTAATTGGTATTTAAGCAGATTTAGTATATATGAGGAGACAAAAATAGAAGTTGGGGAGAGAGTAACATAAAAGCTTTTCCTTTCTATTTTACAGACTTAATTTTCACTTGGACTGATAGAATAGTTATCATCTTATAATGCCTGTTTTACATGTGCAGTTCACAACCAATAGGCATCCTGCTCACAAAGATCACTTATCAGTAATACTAGCAATTTTCATAAAACAGCTATTTATTTGTAAGACCTCAAATTTCTAGAATTTTGTCCAGAACGAACACAATGATGGAGCAGTAAGCGAATTAGTATAAAACTGTGCAGGCTATTCTTTGGGTAAAGACCCACTGAAGAGGCTACTGAAAAGCAGTTACCAAGTGAGGGCTGCACACAGTAGAGGTGCAGCCACTAGCTTTATCTCCTAAATAAAGTATTTCTCCAGGGCATCTGCTCCCAGACTATGTTAAGTTCCAGATACACGATGCTATTCAGAATGCTTATCACTGATTGTACAAATGTCCAACCTGTTACTTTCAGACACAGCTATATTACCTAACATATAACATATATATTTACATATATACACATTTAAGTAATGAGTGAAGATGTATCAAAGATAAATGAAAGTGCTGAAAATCTGTGGTGAGTGTACAATCCAGACTACACATGAAAAAATATCATATATATATATATATATAAATATACATATATTTACCTTTTTAACCCATCCAAATTTTTTAGTGTTATTTCGAACAGGTAGTGATAACCAGCCTTCTAATCGTGATTCTGAAAATAAGAGAAATATTAAAGAACATAATTATTCACAAAACAATATTTTTGAGATTACTGTTCACTTAAAAATAGTTATTGAAGATCAATAATAAAGCAACAGAGCAAACATTCTCATGAACTAATTAAAAATATGATGTCTTGAAAAGTTTATCTCAGTAAATCTTCGGGAATAAATTAAATTGTGTATTCCTGAATACAGCAATAACAAACAACAGGATTATAAAAAACTAGTAGGTAAGAGGAAGAAGGGGGGAAGAGCAAACTTGCTTATAGCACACACATTCCCTTAAGTTTTTGCTGCTGGCTTTTTTTTTTAAAGACTTTACAGTCTACCTTTTCCACTTAGAACAACATCCAAAGATATTAGTACAGAACCCATGACATCCAGTTCTACACAAAAGACAAAATAATGCAAACTACCGTCAGTTAACATATATCCTCTGTGTTCCAGGTAAAATTTCAGAAGCTTTATATTCTTATTCATATATTTTTGCTCTATACATTTTTTCTATTTTTCTAGTTCTGCCTAAATGTCCTAGACTTTCTAATCCAAAATAAGTAATTTTTGGCTAAACCCTAGGCCTTGCCTGAATTCAACTATGCTTTCACACACTTGTGATATTTTATATTTCACCATTGCATTAGTCAAATGAGTTTTATCAACAGTATTAATAGCTGAACTGTTTTTTGACATACACATTTCAGCAGCAACTAAAAGCTCAACAGGATCAGACTTTCCTTGGGCTTGGTAACACATAGTAAATATCTCATAGATTTTGACACTATTCTTATAGTTCCACTTTATACAAGATTTTTTTTCTCCTATGATTTATTAAGAAATACTCAATTGTAAACATGATTGGTTTCCCACCCTAGCAGTTAACCTCTCCTGCTACAGACACCAAGGCTAAAATTACAAAGCCTTTAGTATAAACAAACACAAATCCATGAAAGGAGCACAAAAATGCCCCCAAAGTGCAAATGTTATTTTCTTTCTCATCAGATGGCATTTGCAATCCCATGCCCATATTTAGTATAGTGTAATAAATAATTATTATTCATTGATTTTTGTTACATCTAGAGAGACTTGAAGAGTGGTTATTTATTGAGAAATGTTCTGTCTTCAAATTTCATTTCTCTTTAACAATTGCTGCTGATGACACAGTTTAATGCCAAGCATGTGAAGCAGTTCTCTAACACGTCACTTCAAATTATTCCTCTCAACTACACCTGATATAAGGAGTAGCAAGCATAATGCTGATGCAAAACCCACATGCAGGAAGCATTATGGATTTCTTAATGTTGAGATTTTTTTTTTCTAATCTTTCTCTGTAGTCTCTCTAACTATAGCATGAAAGTGAACAAAATGAGTTCCTTATTATATTTTGTCATTTCTGGCATTCATTCTATATTAACAGACCAGAGAAAAGCCAAAATGTTCCCAAATTTTCACAGCACGTGTTTGTAAGAACTAGGAGGAAAAAAAATCAAACCTCAAATCTGCTGCAAATATCTTAGTGAACAGTCCTAGCTTAGCTATGATTTTTACTTTAGAACAAAATAAAACCATGCACATAACACAAGAGCAGCTAACAAGAAAAAAATATGTAAGTACTCAGTAATTCTTTCACCAGAAGCCTCACACACACACGAAAAAAAAAAGAGAATGAAGGAAATATAGGAAATGCCATATGCTTTACTCTAGTCTGAAGAAGTAATGTCTGTATTAAAAAAAATAAAATAAAAAAAGCCTTTGATTGAAAGGTATTCACACTTTAGAAAAGCCTCAAGTAAAATACAGAAAATTGAATGCAATTAAAAAGCTCCGCTTCTGACATTAACACTAAGTACAACTTTTATTCAAGACAGTGTTCATGTAGTCAAGTAGAATGAGTATATAATTAATAACACAAAGCTCTGTTTTACCAGAGCTCTTTAATTATATTCTTTATGCATCTAGAAAAACAAATAGAAGTAATTTTTTCTTGATTTATCATACAAGAATCAAATTTAAGATTCAAACTAAGGCAAAAAGAAAAATGAAAGGTACACTCAGAAGGACTGAATTTCTATGAACAAGTAATGAACACATTTAGATTGTGAGAAGAGGTATCTTGACATTTCACTGAAACACAAATAATTTGATGTTTTGGTATCCAGTACCTTAAGGTCATGCATATAACTTATATAACACATAAGATACTGCATAGAGGCTACCCATCTGAACAAGACAATAAGGAATAAGAATTTATTCAATGCTTTAATAAAAATGGTGTTTTATAAATGGCAGCAAGCATCTGAAAACATTTAGATGAAACAGGTGAATTATTTCTTCATGCAAAATTTATCATGCCTTTGATTACAATGTTTGCTGCCAATTTTTTTTTTGGTTTGTTTAAACATATAATGTATTAATAGTGTTAGTTTGAAATTGAGAAAAGAACACAATAAAAACAACACCAAGCAGTTCTCAGGAATGTCACCTGTACTATCAACTTCTGTAGGGCTGTGGGAACAAGACAAAGGTTCTTCCTCTGAGTCAGAATCAGAATCAGAATCAAGAAGCATGCGAGAACTGGAAGGCTTAGTGGCAATACTGACAGAGGTGGAAGAGTGCTGGTAGGTAAAAGACATGGATTCCACAGTGTGGGATTGAGTGATATGGACTAAACATAAAGAATAAAGGAGGAAAAAGGTAGAAAAGAAGTCAAAACAAAATTCCTAAGAAGAGAGTATTAGTTTTACATTTCATCACATAACAAAATGATTGCAAATTAACTACTGTCATACAGATGAAAAAAAAAATTAGTTCCAATGTGAGACAATACATTTTTTTCAAGATTTTTTTCAAATAAATTTAAGAATGAAGTTTGATTACATATAGATGTAGTTAGTATGTGGATAGTGAACACTATCAAAGCATTGATAAGATGACAGAAACACAAAGATAAAAAGCCCCAGAAACATCAGAGGAGTATTTCAATATTTCTGGTAAAACACACATATACAACCAATTAACACAGAAATATTAATAAAAATAACATACCAGGGAATCCATCATCTGTCTCAGTATCTCCAGGTCCACTGCCTATGCTACTGTTATCTAAACCAATGTGCAATGACTGTAGCTGTGAACGAAGCTGTTCAATGTCGCTATCTTTGCTGTCCAGAGTCATCTGGAGTTCAATGCGTATCTGACTCTCTTCTGCTATTTGCTGTAAAGATAGATGAAAAGATTTCCTATTGTTACTATATTCAGTTACTCAGAGAAAACTCGAGTAGATAATTATGGAGACTTTGCAGCCAGTCTCAATAATATATACTGCATGTTTCTTTCAGACATGCAAATTCAGGAATAGACACTTTATACGCTACCTTAAAAACATAAATCAATTCAACACGTATTACAGCAAATGCTATCAAAGTTTATATTTGCAAAGAGAATCTTACTGCCTGCATTTCATTGATTTCTTTCTGATATTTGATCATCATTTGCGTTAACTTCTCTCGTTCAGATTTCAGTTCCATATGCAGTTTCCTATTTTCCTTTTCCTTCCGCCGTACATCAGTGTCAGCTCCACGTTTGACTGGACCCTTCCGATTCATGATCTCAGCCAATTTATTCACAGCCTTCCCATGGAAGAAAAAGAAGAATTAAAAAAAAAAACCATCAATAAGTACATACTGCTATACTGTGAAGAAGAGCATTCTCTCCTAACCATGACCAGGCACTAGTAACCTAATAGTTCTCTTCAGTTTCTGTTAGCTAGCCCCAAAATACATTTTTGGATGAAAATGCCAAAAACTCTAAAAAGCAACTGAGATTGACATCAGAAATTTCACATTTTATAGAAATTACAGAGGAATATAAATTAAGAGGAAAACCATATGAATTTAACTGAAGTCTAGATTTATGCTAGTGGACTGCATCCATGAGGAATTAGGATTAGGACGATTAGGAATTCCTCTATGATGAAACATGAGATTGAAGTTTCACCACACAGTAAGTCTACTAAGTAGACTAAGTAAGTTTTCTACTAAAAATTATTTGTTTCATGAACACTAGCTCTTCATTCATTTATACACATTTGCTTACCTGGGTTTTCAATGTTCTTTCATTCAATAACTGTTTCTCATATTGTGCTTTAATATTTCCTATATTTGCTTCTTCTTCTTTTAGCTTCGTAATTTCTGTAGCAAGGTAATTAAAAAAAAAGAAAACAATTAAAGTTCATTACAAAAGAAACAGTACTATTAAAAATGATACTGTTCTCATTTAACTGCATTTGGTTCAAAGAATACATACGTTCTTGTACTTCCTTCAGTTTATTGTTCAGTTCTTCTTTCTCATTAGCCAGATTAGCCACATCGCTAGTTAGTGTTCTATTTGCTTCCTCCAACTGCAAACAAAAAGTACATGTGACTATGTAACTAAAAACATTTGTCATATGAAAGCATTACACTATGGAAGGAAATGCCTGAGAGCTAAAAACAGACAATGTAAGAGGACTAACTATAGAGAGGTAGGAGCACAGAAAACAGTGATCCGAGAGATTCATGGAGGAAACAGGGTATGAGATTTTGTTTTTAGTTAAGTCATAATAAAGAAATGTTTTTAAATATCATTTGTACCTTTAAGTATGCTAAACAGTGTTGGATAAATCCAACTGCAAATGAAACTATCGCCCACATAAACCTTTACCAAAATTAGGATGTGTATTACTCACAGAGGCTATGGTGGCATCTTTCTCAGTAAGTTCCTGTTTATGCCGAGCCATCATCTCCTTAATCTCCAGTTCTTTCATAATCTTCTCTTTTTCCAAATCAGAATACTGTTCTTCAGCAATGGAACGTGCAAGTTGTTCAGAATCTGCTTTTGTCAAAGTAATCTCTAGCTGAGCCGCCAAGGAATCTCTGCAAATTATTGGTACATACTATTAACTCAAAAAATAGAAAGTTACTTAAAAAACAAACAAACAAAAAACCATATGTGAACAAAAGCAGTAAAAAGCCATCCTGTTCTATGCATTAATAGCAGTAGTAAAATCTACCTCTCATCCTGTAACTCTTGTATCTTTTGCTGTATTTCTTTACAAAGTTTGGTCTTTTCTTCACATTCTTCTTTAAGTTCTCGAACTTGTGTCTTATAAAGAGTCTAGAATTTAAAGTAGGAAAAAAGGACGTGACTTGCATATTCTAGCTTGAAGGTACATAAAAATGATGTGATGATACAAGATGATGTAGTGTACAGCTCCATAATCACACACTCAGTTCAAGTACAACAGTGCAATGCTTTCTCTAAATTTAACTAAAAGTCATCATCATTTCCAAATATGTCTTCATTTAATGTTTTTTGTTTTGTTTTGTATTAAACTTGTGTTGTTTGTGGATGGATCTATGAGATACATTTTATATGTTTGCAAGCATACTGTGCATAGGACTCACAATATGAATTTTATTTTCTCTACTAATTTAAATCCCTGTCAGAGGTAGGTTAGGTAGAGCTTGGACTCCAACCATACAAATGTTTGAAAGCAACATGACAGCCCAAGAGATAAAAGACATAAAGGAGTAAGAGAAAAATAGATTAGTAAAGTATTTGAAATTTAGATTTTTCTGAAAGGGATACAAACCTAGAGATATAGAGGAAATGAAAGAAAAATTACGCTCTCTGTGCACTAAGAATGACTGAAAACAGACAAAGTGCAAGTGGATTTAGTGCAGGACTTAAAAGACAACTCTCAAAATTCTCTCTCTGGCCCATCCACAGCAGTCAACTGACCTCAACTTTCCCGTTCTGTCTCCTTTCAGATGTACAGCTTTTTGATCAGTTAGTCCTTTTACTCACTGACATAAAGACCACAGTAGAAGCATAAGTTTCCTTTAATTCTCAAGCAAGCTCTCTGGCCTTTCCATTGTGGCTGGCTGTGCACTATTAATATAAGTTAACCTTCATATGATAGCAATGATTTCTACCAGCAATACCTATTTACTCTATTGTACCTATCACACTGAAGCAAAAACTCTCAACGGGTCTTTGCCAAGTATAACTATAATGCAGAAATTTCCTTCAAAGCCTTATATGAATGTTTCATAATGCCACATGATTCTGATAATACAGTTTTTTTCTCCCATGCAGCATACATGTAGAACAGATGCTGAATGCAAAATGCTTGAAACAGGCACAAAATCATTTACATTGTAGAAAAGAAGGAAAGAGCTGCTTGACTACTTCTCCCTAAACTGTGCTTGGGACTCCCTTCCAAAGCTGTTAGATTTCTTAACACAACCTCTTTTACACTGCTCAGTGATCAAGAGCAAAGAGTGGTAACAGGGCTGCAGACAAGACTGAAGACAGACAGAAGGAAAAGAACTAGCCTAAGATTTGAGCGGTGAAATGACTCATGGCTGAGGAGGAAGAAGAAAAGCTAACATTACACCTAATAAACATTTTAGTATATAAATAAAGAAGCATAAAACATACCGAGAAATACTGTTCAGCTTCAAGTTGGTCTTGAAGCTCTTTCATTTGTCCATCTGCATCTTGACGTTCCCTAGAAAGGAATATAATACGTTTAAAGAAAAGATAGGGAGATATTCCAAACAAGTAAACAGAAAGGAGTTCATTTTCACTCTTAACATCCTCAGTCTGTCTAGATCAAAGTATGATCTGCAGTTAAACTTGACACCTCCTTTGGGTACCAGACTTCCTCTCATTTTCACCTGTGCAACTCAGAACGCTACACTAATGAGACACCAGTTTAATACTACTCACATACTAACTACAACAGTCTGACAGTTGAACCACTAAGATACACTGATAAAACAAACAGCCACTGACAGAATCTTATTTCCATGTAAAACATCACTGATCTGACAGACTGTTTTGTTTCTTGTTTGCTAGAGCTCAGACTCTGAGAATGCCTTTATTTTTTGTCAGGCATCATTTCTTGAATTTACCTTGTAAAACAACTCAAAGTCACTTAGTCACGTAACGAAGAACAGTAATGTAGTAGAAAAGACTTCCACTGTTATTTTATGCTATAGAAATCATCATACTTAGTCTTCCAAGTGAGTAACTGCATCTTGCTCACAGAAAAGACAAAGCACAAGGTACGTCATCAGAAGTCTAAAAGAGCAAGGAATAAAACACACCTGATCTACATATTAAACTTGTCTTTTCAGTCACAAGAATGTTCTTTGTGTAAGAAAACCTTAATATTTATTTTCAGTTGCAATAATTGCTTGTAAGAACTTGAAGAAGAATTGCTAGGATTTAACACAACTCCAATTTGAAGGTCTAATGTGTGATTAAACTCCCTTAGCACAGGTTATTTCCAATGGTTACACTTCACAGCTCTGTATTAGCATTACTGTCCAACTCTAATAACCTCTCCTAGACTAGTAATGACCGCATCTTTCCTCTTCACTGAAGCACTCAGTTGTTTAGAAGAAAATTTCCTAAGCGTTCTCCTAAATAAATGTTTCTCAACTCCTCACACTCTTGTGCTTAAGGTTTTTCTTTTCTTTTTCTCTTTTTGTTTCTGATTTTAGGTCTTCAGGGAAGCAAACACTTTCTACTGTAAATCCATCCATACGTTGCTCAATCACTAAGGCTAGAGTCGCTGTAAATTATATTAAACAACAATTAAATTTTGCATTATGGAATAGCATATTCTGTGTAAAAATCTTTAAAATTAATGTGGCTCTCAGCTTTTGCAAAAAGAAAATTACAAATCAACATTACTTTAAAAAAATAAAAAATAGACCGAGCAACTCTGCTTACTTGCGAAGTTCATTATTTTGTTTTTCCAGACTTAATTTGATTTCCTGAAGATGGTTATTCTCCTGTTTTAGCTGCTTCTCTGACATTTTTAAGGTATTGACCTGTTGTGTTTGCATCTTGAGGTCATTTTGAGTGAGACAACGCTTTTGTGTTTCTTGCTCTATTTTTAATGTCAGGTTTTTTACCTAAAAAAATAAACAGAAAGGTAAGTTTTACAAATCTACATAAGGAAGTAACAGTGTTTCTTATCAACTCTTTCTACATCTTTTTACAACTTGCACACATCTTTTGATAGACAAATCTATCTTGAATAAAGTTATTAGTATAGAATAAATAAGCTAGTTTTTCCATGTCCATCTCTTAGCATTTTACATTCCAGAAGAAAAACTTTTTAAAATCAAAAATGCCAAAATACTTCAGAGAAGTGAAAATACAGAAAGAAAATTTAAATGCAAATACAAAGGAGAAGTAAAAATTGCTGCCATTTACTTTCATATACATCCCTAAATACAGATATAACAAGGAAAATACGAAGACATTCAAAACAAGGTTCCAGAGAATTCTTTTGTCATTGTTACGTACATCTTCATTTAGTATATCCTTTTGCCTAAGGAGTTCATTTATTTTCTGTTGTGATTGTTTGAGATCACAGTCCAACATGGAGCGTTGTTTTTCAGCTTCTAACAAACGATTTTCTACTTTCTGCTTTAAAGCTCTCTCTTCCAAAAGTTTCTTCTCCATTTCTGTGAAGAAGGAGATTTAGTATCAATGTAAATCAGTCCATGTTTCAGAGGGTTTCAAGAGTGAGAAGGAGGTGGGAGGAAGGAGGAGGTCTAGCCCTTCTTAAGAACAAATAAAATGTTTGTTCTTTTAACACTGAAGAGAAAGATTGCTGAAGAGTAATTCATTAAAATTTTCACAGTAAACCATGAAAAAGCATCCAAGAGGATGCTTTGCAAGTATTTCTGCCTGAGACCTATTTCCTACTTCTGAGTTTCAAGATAACTTCTAGCTTATCCGCAACACATCTGGAATGGATAAAAGGGTGGTTACTTTTTAAAGAAATATTTTGTATCAATCTACGAAGCGTTGCTTTGACGATGATAATCTGAAATCAAAGAATTGAAGCTGTTCAGGAAACTGATAGACGAAGTGACTCATACATTACCACTGAATTGTTTGTGCTTTTCTGAAACATCTGCAAGCTCAAAATTTTTGTGAACGCTCTGCAATTGGAATGATACGGCATATAGGTTGCTTTTTAATCAGTCGCAATAGACATAAGCAATTCAATTAAAAAATAAGAGCCATCTTCTGAAGTTGTTTGCTAATTAGTCTTCTCTCTGAGAGACTTTAATTGTTAAGTGACACCAGAATACGCATGTTGACAATGGAAGCCTAGAAAAGGCTTTACTATTTTTAACACTATCCACTAACCTCAGGTGTTACGTTGCTGACATATTCTATTTAGGAAGACAATAAGAAATTTGACTACATAGATAAGCTCTTGAAAGTTTGTATTATTAAAACTGTTTGAAAGATTAAAGAAAAATTAGTTCAGAATACCCTAGCACAGAAAATGAATTAGTGATGTCAGCAAGAGAGAGCCTGCTTTACTCAGCAACTAACTGTCTTTAGCCTAGCAAAGCAGAGGGATTACAACTGATTTTTAAAACTGCTTTACAATGCTAATCGTATTTAAAAAAGAACAGAGGAACTGAAAGAAAGAAAAAAAACACACTACATTTAAATTCCCAGTAACATTAAAAGATTATATTACCTACATTCTATAATTTATACTTAAGTCAAACTGTAATGTCAAATAAATACCTTTCATGGCTTCAGATTTTGCCTCCTCTATAGATTCATAAATCTTATTTTTGTCTGCTAGTCGTGCTTTTGTGGCTTTATGCTCAGCTTCCTCTTGTTCAAGATTCTGCTGCATAACTTTGAATTTGTATGTCATATCTATTTCCATGTTGCTCTTTTCCTGTTAAAGAAAAAAAAATATTAAAATTTAAATACATCAGGTTAAATACAAAATTTTGGACAACAGTAATATCCTGCTTGGAAGTAAGCTAACAGCAGAAGAAAGACCCTAAGGTACTAAGAATTCTTTCATCATATGTTTTTCCGAGGATAACAATGTGCTCTAGAAGTTCACGGCAACATTACCAGTTACAAAACCATATAGAATTATAGACTTAAAAAACAGTGTTTTGTGAAAAGAGTTCAAAAATTACATTTATTGAAGAATTGTTTGAATACTTTTGCTTCAATAAAAAAAATCCTAAAATATTAGCAAAAAAAATTTTTTTTTTGGCAATACTTATAGTTCAAAAAAGGTCAGATTTTACACCAGAAACGATGTGCTATTTCTGCACTGCTAAGCTATACATTGGAGTACATTATTATGTACTTTAGAAGTACAATATATTGTAGTCAAAGGAAAATGGTGGTTTTTTTTTCCCCATTTTTCAAATTGCAAGAACAACAACAAAAGTGACACTGAAAACAAGTTGTTTTTTTTTTCACAAACTTTGTCCCATGTCTCAATTAACAAATGCACAAATTTTAAAATTAAATAAGAATGTAATACCAAAGTTTACTTAGAAGTGCTATTACCTTCTCTAAATCTGTAAGCTTTTCCTGCAATTGTCTCTTTTCCATTTCCAGTTTGGCTAATGCACTCTTTCCATTTTTCACTTCTTCCTCCAGGCTAGATATTCGACCTAAAAATGAACAAAACATCTATGAGGCCAGGCAGTATTTGAAAAAAGAATGTACTGTATCTACTTGAACAAACATTTCAAACATAACAGCAGCTTCCAGTTCTGACTATTAAGAAGAGCTCCCTTAAGGATGATTTTAGAAATTATCAGTAACACGCATTCTTATATATATCCTTACTCATGTTCACTTTACTGTGTCCTCACTTAAATAACACTGTATAAAACAGCAAACTAATCTAGTCACAGCAAACTAACCTAGTCACAGTTTGAAGCTCAAATAACATCACCAAAACCTATTTTTACTTCTGAAACTAGAAGAAAGCTTAACATTTGCTGTAATACCTTGTAAATCGCTGATGATCTCTGATCCATGACTTCGATCTCTCCTTTCTGATTCTAGAGCTGACTGAAGATTGAGAAAGTCTTTCTCTAGTTTGAGTTTAGCATTCTCCAGCAGACAGTTCTTATCTTGCAGTTCTCGATTATTAGCTTCCAGCTGCTGGATTTGCTTTGTACTTTCTGTCTGGTTCTTCCTTAACCTGGTTGCAGTATCAGACTCTGATCGCAGCAAAGAATTGGCTTCATCCAACTAAGGATTGATAAAAACATACTTCAGAAACAATTACAATGTAACATCTATTACACATAATTACACTTAACAGATTAAAGAAATAAAAAGGTTTATTTTTTAAGATTATTTTTGAACACTGGAACATGAAAAAAAGAATGGCTTTTAAAACTTCACTACACATTTTAACTCCCACCACTACTAACACAATCTGAACTTCAAAAAGCTACTATTTTAAAATAAACATATAAAAAGTTGACATGCCTGTCTTTGTAGTTGATTGATTTTCTCATTGGATATTTGAGAGTTCTGATTCCTCTTTTTTAAATCTTCAAGCTGGTCTTTCAAACTGTTAACTAAAACAAAAACAAATCAAAATTAATCAATGCAGTGAAAAAACTTTAAAGTGAACTATAACTCATTTATTTTCTCTTTTAAAAACCCACATCAAAATAGAACCCTTCAAACATCGTTCAACATACCCTCATTTTCTAAATTGCGTTTCTTATCTGCTTCATGTTCTGCTTTTCTCTGGTATTCTGTATTCTTATGCTGAAGAAGAGCCTTCTCTCTTTCTAGCTGTCTGACTGCAGACTCTACATTCTTCCTTGAAGTTATCTGGACATATTAAAAAAAAAAAAACCACAACACTAATTACATACAGAATCCTGACATTTTTTAAGTGATAAAGAACAGCTCATGCATTGAGTTTTGTTCACAGTGGAGAAAGACACGTTCCATTTGCTTACTGCAAACACAGCATATCAGAGCACATGTTCAAATACAGCCCAGAATAACTACAGCCAGGAGCTTTTACCATTTAAGACTGTATAATGGTTTGACTTCAGTGAATATTGTAATCTGTTAGCATCATGAAGCATAGAAACATACATGTACTGAAAGATCTCAACATGCACCTGAATGAACAGTACATTAAGTTGTGCATGCACTCTGCAGAAATGATAAATTTGCAGTAGCATTAAGGTCCAAAGCTGGGCAAAATAGGGTTCTTTCACTGACACAGTTTGGGCAGGTACAAAAAATGCTGCAAAGAATGGGCTTCCTTTTCTATCAACATCACTCTCATCTTCAAATATAATTACTAGAATTGTATATGGGATATTTACGTTATCCTCCATATTGAAAATTTGGAGATTCTGAAGATAATGAGATTAGGGAAATCATAATGAAAATCTTTCAGCAGAGGCAACAATTTGGTGCGTGTGAGTATCAGGAAATCAGCTGGTGTTACTTGCCATAAATATACAGCTACTCAAAAGTAATTTTCTGGTCCCTAAGGAAAAAAAGACACACATAAAAATGCTCAAGTTCTAATTCCAATGAGAAATAACTTACCTCTTCATCTAGCTCTTTCACTATCTTCTCTAACCGAGTATTAGTAGACCTGAAGGAATTTGAAAAATATTTTTAAACCTTACTGATTACACAAAAATTAGACTCTTTGGATATGTCTCATTGATTTTATGTAAGCTACCCTATTTTCAGCAATCACATGAAACTTTGATGGCTGGGGAAATTATTCAAACAATAGAGAGATTCTTATGGAGAGATAAGGAAAAAAAAAAACTAGCCATGGGAGTAGCAAGAACTTTTAAGTTTTTAATCATTCAGAAACAAAAGGTGTAATAACACTTCTATATGAACATATCAAATATTTCAAAATATTCTCACCTGTATTTCTGTTCTAGTTCATCTTTGGCTTGTAATTCATTACTGAGCTGTTCTTCTAACTTGCTTATTTTTTTCTGAAACTGAGCAAAATGTGAAGATAAGCATGGCCATCATATAAGATTGTAATCACAGTGTAAAACAGTTTAATAACAAAAAATGGAGAGCAAAGAAAACGAATTCAATCTACATTATGGTTTGTTGTTTGTTTTTTGTTTTTTTTTAACTATCACCAGAAGATTATTGCATTTCCATTTCTCATCTGTACAAGTTATTAATCTTGATAATTTTTAAAATACTGATGTGTAGTAACAGAATTTCCTACATGCTATGTTAAAGCTAACTATCACAGAATGACTGAGAGTCAGAAAATTTCTATGGGCAAAGAATGTTGCTGCTGGCCATTTGCTCTCCTTTTCTCTGTCTAGAGTCCTGCTGGAGCAGAATTTTTGGGATAGTCTTTTCTAAGTAAAATATAAACAATAAAATTAAATGGTGGGCACATAACCACATGGGACAATATTCAGAGAATATCAGACATTATTCAGAAAAGACTAAACATGCTCATTGATCTCACATATTCAGAGTATTTTTTCCATCTAGCACACACAGAAGAAACACTTGAAATTTGGGAATGTTTTGTTTCCCTCACTAAAATATTAAAAAGATATTGTGAGTCAAGTACCCCAAAATTAAAAAAAAAAAAAGAAAAAAGATTATAACAAGTCTTTTAAATCGACTCATGTCTTCAGGCTATCCAATTAATTTCTTTTCCTCCCTTTCCCTTCCTCCTCCAACCCCTAAACATAAAATGTAAAAATGCGGTTTTCTAAAATACTTTGTAATTGTTACAATTATAAGATTACCATAACAGGGACACTTAAAAAGACATCAAAACCCAAGACTCACTGCTTGAAAAAAGAAAAATTAAAAAAGTTGTCAGAACGAAATGCAACATTTTACCAACATTTACTCTCACAATATAAAGCAAGTATCATGAACATGGCACTCTGTATTTTAAACAGTTGCATTTCTCATTAAACAGGAAACTAAAACTATTATTCTGTTCACTAATTACAGGAAGGAAAGAAGTAGAGTCCAATAAACATTTGCGCTTAAATTTATGCTGCCCAATACATAATGCATTTCCTTTACAACTCCTTTTCAAAGTTTAACAATTAAGTAAGCTTTAACAAATGTTAACCATAAACTACCTACACTTGAATAACACAAATGTTTAAGTAGTATAATGAAGTAAGTTTGTTACATGAAAAAATCTGTAGCATTCTCCTGTCATCTGCATATTTAAATTCAGTTGGTAATCTTCAAAAACTGGATGAACATGCTTCAGACACTCACTACAGCTGAGAGAAAGATTTATGCTCATAAACATTCCTTTATCAACATAGGTGACAATTTACTTTTCCAAACTCTGGGTAAATCTGTCATGAATCACAGACAGTGTGCAGCCATGATTCACAACCTTTCCAAGAGTAATTCTGTTTGGAGCAAACAGAGCCTCACACATTTGTTTTCAAAACAAGTTCTGGACTCCAAAAGAAGTCAGGAAAAATCTGTATTCATTCATCTATACACAAGAGTACCTCAACACTTGAATATAACAACTCATTCATAAACTATTTCAAACACAATTGGTTTACTGTTAGCAAACTGTCGAATAAACATTTACGGTATTTCATGATAAATCATGTCCACACAAATTATGTGGGAATGATTTGCTTCCTTTCATAATTCAAATAATACACTCACCTCCTTGCTGTACTGTAGATGGAAAGCATATTTTTTATTAATGAACATTAAAAAACTAAAAGCCTCTCCCTCCCTCCCCCCCCAAAAAAAATTTCTTGACACCAGTTTTGACTTTGCTTTTTCGTAACAGACTTAACCAAATTAGTTAACCATCCATTAATACTTAGAAAAAAGGCACTAACCTCATTTTTACTAGATTGCACTGATTCATTTTCTCTGCAAGATTGAGAGGAGTCACTTAGCAACCTGTCAAAAACAAAAACAAATCCCTCCTGCTCTTATTCGAGTTTTCAACAATTCTGGCAACCTCACCAATCAAGGTATTTTAATCACTTCTCTCAAGTCTTAATTTGACCTAGACTATTCTCAGAATGAAACTTGTTTTACCTTGGTAAGAGCTTTCTAATTTGAATGTTTTCTAATTTGAATGTCTCTAATTTGAATCTTTTCTTAAGTGAAGTATAAAACGTTGAAGACACTTCTACTGTGTAATAAGCTGTAACAGCTTATTTTTTAATTAATACTTGCAATTATTTCATGACTATTCAAACACACTGAATACGACTAACAATGCTAAATAAAGGCAAGGGGTAGGCAAGCGATGCCTTAGCAAGCTATTATTTTGCATAAACTTTTTTCTAACTCTACTAATACAAAATTATTTTAGAGCTAAATTCCAAATCTAGTATTTTAAAATCTAGTATTTTAAGCCCCAGACCAGATTTACAAAGACTATATATTTTTACATATATAAAAATACTATTTATTTAAACAGAATTATCAAGGTAGCCACAATATATTTATATTCTACTTAAATTCTGCATTATGTATCTTCACAGTTGGACACAAATTAATATAAAGCAATGAAGAAATTATGTATCTAGGGTAAAAATAAAGGGGGAGGGGGGTAGGATATAAGAAAAATATGCAGTTTTACTTCTAAAAATGCATATTAAATTCTCACATACAAATTATCTCTATAGTAGGTAAATCCTATAAAAGGCAGCTGGTTTCCCACGAAGGCTTTGGGGATTGGAAAGGTTTCCACGTCTCCTTTGTCATCCTCAATGTCATCAAAATTACTGCTGTCTATATCACTGCTAAGTTCAGGAACAACAGGAGCAGCAGCTATAGAAGGGGGAGAAAAGATCAACTTCACTCCAGCCACTTGGCACATACTGGTACCTCTCTAATATTAAGAAGCATACTATGGAAGTTGTCATGCTAGTTAAATATGTATTAAACATGCAGTAGAGCTGTACATACTACTGTGATATATTACTGTGATATATCCCAGTAAATATTACTGGGATATAATATATATTATTTCCCTAAGGAAAAGTATTTTTTCATTATTTGCTTAATATATGGAATATTGAATGCTCAAAATGTATTTGCTAAATTAAGCACATTTTGGAATGGCACACTAAATGCAATCACCATTTTAAGAAACTTCAGTAAATACTTCAGAAGTTATGATCAAGCACAGGAACAGAAGTACTTGTTTTTCTGCCTAAAGCTATCAAGTTCTCAATACTTTAAACAAAAAGCAGTAAAACCAACAAGACCATTCTTAAAGCTAGTCTTAATTACAGATTTTAAAAAAGGTTAAAAGGTTAAAAAATGAATAAATAAAACAGAAATCAATCAGAACAACAATAACAAATCCACAAAAAATAGAACCCATTAAACATTCATTCTGCCAAGATTTCTAAAACATCCAGTTCTGCTGTTTAAATCTATAGAAATCTATAAATTCAAGCATGATAAATGTGAGAATAATTTCAGTGGGAAAAACATCTATTATCTCTTACTGATACAGATTTTATAATACAAATGATAAATAAGAAAGCTTGAGAGAGATTCCTGATAACAGAAAACATTTGCTTAATTTATAGAGCCTTAAGTGTTTTTCATATATGCTATTACTGAACAGTAGTCTTATGCAAATATTGAATAAAAATCTACTTCTAAACCAATTTACTTACTCTCTCGAATGTTGTCCCAGTTCCACTGATCACTCTTAAAGAAAGGGTGATGCTTTATTTCTTCTACCCCATTTCTCCCAAGTCGCACATCCCTAAACACAGCAAAGAAGCCAAATTCACATTAGGAAAAACAGCACTTTGCTTTGCTTTGTTTTTAAATTCTGACTTGCTCATAAGCAGCAGAGCAACTTTCTGTAAAGGCTGTCCCTGTAAACCACATTAATAGTCAAATAAAAGAAAAAAAGAAAACCAAAAAACCACCAACCACAGGTCTGTAGTTTCTTATATAAAATGTACTTGGTTTCTTAATATCCACTGCCTGCGACTGCTAAAACGTCCAGAAGTTGGAGTCTGCCACGTGGGGAGTAATGCAAGAGAGAGAGCAGTGAGGCAAAAAATAAGAAACTAAAAACAAAAACAAAACCCAACACCCTGGGGGAAGAAAAAATTGCTGAAGTCCGGTGTCTGCCAAACCACATGACAAACCTTAAGGCTCAAGTGAAGGAAGGTCTAACTTACTGCACAGAACAGTTATTCAAAGCTGATCTGAAATAAATATTTGAAGAATTCCATCCTCTGCCCCATAATTAACCCTGACACATCTTTTGCTGATATTTACAATGAAGCAAACCTAAAGTTCAACAAGAAACTTCCAGTTTGACCAAGAGAAGTTTCCCTTAAAATTATCTGCAGGAACAGAGCATAAAACCGAGGTGAGTAACATAACTAATAAATCACGGGGTAGATGCTTATTTCTTCTTGTCCCTTTAAGTGCCTCAGCAGTTATCACGCATACAGCAAGAAGGCATCTGTTTCAAATAAGTCGCCCGAGCACTGTATTAAATATAAACAGGAAGACGGACACACGTAGTGGAAGTACACCTCGCCGCATTCCCATTATTAAATTCTACCCCTCTTTTCTCTCCACCCTGCAGCTACTGGTTAGAAACACTTAACGCCTATCTTTCCTGAGTGTGATCCTGCTCAGTAGAACAAACAATTCTCTTTGAATGCAAAAAACATTATAAAACAACATATTTATGCATTTATTTTTACTAATCCCTCATTCCCTACAAGCTAGATTCTCTACGAGCCAAATTTGGGTGATCACTGGAAAGCATAAAAAGGCATTATCAATCCACAGTTAACTTTGGACCTACAGTGTTCTTTTAAGTCAAATAAATTCAACATAATCTGTGCTTTTTGATACTAAAAATTTAAATATTCAGGTCAAGAACAAGTTTACACGGCTAATATCAATAAACAGCTCAGCTCCACCAAGGGAGACCTCTATGATTAATTTACAGCCAGAACAACATCCTCTTTGTTTGCTAGCTATACTTATCAATTAGTACCATAAGGTAAATGAAAAAAAGTTCAAACCATCTATGAAAATTTAAACAAACTAGGTAAATGTATGCTTAACTTCATGAAAGTATGTTTTAATTTTTTATAAGCAACACCCACTGAGCACAACAATTTGGTCCCTGCCTTTAGGGGCTTAAAAATTACTTCCAACCTTACAGGTTTGTTGCTGTGTTTTACACCACACAACAGCTGGGAGGATTTGTTCAGCACAAATTATGTTGTAGCACGAGCCATCAGAACTAGTCACAGAAATAAAATGGAGCACCTGTAAAACACCCCAAAAGACAAACTAGAGCACAGATGATTTTGCAAAAGAGATTTGAATATAAGTTAGCAAAAGCAATGGAAGGAATTAATTTTTACAATGTACATGTACTAATACCATCTAAAATAGAGACAGTACCAAAATAATACATACACCTACCTGTCAGTTAAAAAGGCACAGATGAGGTTCTTAGCGTGCTTAGAGATTTCCACATCATCTGGGAAATGTAATGAGTTCTTATGATCCATAATTTTACTGTATGTTCCTACTAATGAGTCTGCATAAAAAGGAGTATCGCCTGAAAATAAAATAGTAAATTGACTGATTTCCAGGCGTGTTCAAGTCATGTAAATTGAAGAAGACAAAAAAGAGAAGAGATGTAAAGTCTACAAGCAGTTTAGCGTGAAATTGTCTTTACATTTAAGAGAGAGATGAGTGCAAGGTACAAAATAGCATATCCTACTAGAATATTCCTTTGTCAAAATGCCTGTGTTACACATTAAACCATTCTCTGTATGACATATTGCTACCAAACTTTTGCCCAGTAAATTGCATCTTTTGTTCTACCTGAATAGTGTCGCTGTGCTTTCTAATTTACACGATGGACGACACCCACCCTCTTCAAGCACTTCCAAGGGTGTAGGGGAGGAAAACTCAGTAAGGATTTGCTGAGGTACCTTCCTTGAAGAGACTCCACCACTGCTCTCCCAGGCCCCTATCCAGGGGCAGGAGAGCCTGGGGCAAGGCAGCTCTGAGCAGGAGCCTTCAGAGTGCATTACAGCACCACCAAACCCACATTCTCAAATCTTGTTGACTGACAAATTATATTGGCTTGGGTGCCCATATTAACATGGGCAGATGGCTTTTAAAACTCAACCCTTTCTCACTCAGAAGATTGCAGTGTAAGGTTTAGTTAATTTTAGTTTCTTTGCACACATAAACTTAGAAAGGTAAAACTGGGACAACTGAAGAAGAATCAGGATCAAGAAAGGTATCTGACATTGAAGTTCACGGACAACATGTATGGGTCAGTAACCAAGAGGCTGTAACTTGTACAAAAATCCCTTTTCACAACCAATCCATAGGCTTAACGGACAAGGTGAATAATTAATTGCTTATTAATTAATATTAATTAACAGTAAATAGTTAAGAAAGTGTGAAAGCCCACAAAGGCTTTTAAAAACAATTGTTAACTGTTTCTTGACAAGGTTACTTCAGAACTGAAATGATAACGCTAAAATTCTTTTATGCTAGGTACTGGTACTAGGGTGACAAAAACGAACTCTTCAACGGTCAAAACCCTGGGGGCTCAGCGCAGGACAGGAAAGGATGGCTCAAACAACACTTGAAAGTTCACAGGCCTTTTATTGGTGGTAAGTGAAAGGCAAGCAGGGGCCAGCTGAGCTAATGTACCCCCGCTTCCCACTGGTGGTAAATACAGAGTCATTCCCCCAGTCCGTCCCTGGCTGAACATTGTCCTCCTCAGGCTGTGCCTTGATGGTCGGCCCCCATTTTCTTCATGGGTGCTTGTTCTTGGGCTGGAAGTCGGCCTCATGCGTCACCATGGTGGTCTGCACCAGCTTTGTTGGTGGGTGTCCGTCTGTGGCCTGGACATTAGTCTTCACATTTTGCATTGTGATGGTTCCTCACTGACTTTGTTGGTGGGTGTGTCTGTGGCCTGGACATTGTTCTCAGGCTGCACCCTGCCGGTCTGCGCCAATTCCATTGGCAGGTGTCTGTCCATGGCCTGGACGTTGCTCCTCTCAGGCTGCGCCATGATGGTCTGTGCCAAGTCTGTTGGCAGGCATCTGTCTGTGGCCTGGACGTTGCTCTTCTCAGGCTGAGCTCTGACGCTTTGTGCCAACACAGGTGGTGGCTATCTGCACCAAATTGCCATAATTTTGTTAATGTCAACCCACGCTCTGATGGTCCACAAAAACTTTGTCAGTGGGTCCACTTCCATTTCTTCATCATCCACCTTTTGACGCTTATGGGGGGGTTGGCCATTGAGGTCATCCAGTTCTTGGGTGTATTTCCTCCTCCTCCCCAGCCGTACCATTTCATCCAGCCTTGAACGCTTAGAGGGGGGTTGGCCACTGAGGTGGCCAAATCTCACTTCTTGAGATTTCCTCTTCCGTCCGAGACGGAACACGACATCCATCCTTTGGCTTTTGCAGTGCACCGCTCAAAGGCTGGAAATTCCTGCCTGATTTCTCTGCACCCTGGCAACTCCAAGTCTCCTTGAACTGCAGGAGCGAGAAGCTTGGCAACATGTTGCCAGACACAGGGCAGCCCTTTTTATAGGGTGGGTGCCAGCGGACAGGGAGGGCAGCTGGCACCACAGAAGGCCTCTTTGTGGCAAAGGAGGCAGATACTGAGTACACCCAGCATCATTTGGCTCATCCTTACCACAGATCAAGAAGCAGTCATCTCCATTTCATCTCCAATTCATCCATCTTACATGGCTCAACAAATGGTCTACCTTGCTGTGGGAGATAGTGCCGATTAGGAAAAACTTCTTAGAAAAAGTGGTTAAAATTGGAAGGGGTTGCTCAGGGAGGTGGTGGAGTCAATGTCCCTGGGGGTGTTCAAGGAAAGGTTGGACGTGGTGCTTAGGGACATGGTTTAGTGGGTGATGTTGGTGGTAGGGTGATGGTTGGACCAGATGATCTTGGAAGTATTTTCCAACCTTAATGATTCAGATTCTATGATAATAGAAGTGATAAGGGTTTCAAAAGTCAGCTAGCCACTATCAAACACTCCAAGCCATCTTATTATAGGTGTCTGTTTCATAACAATATGCACGTGGGAGTAGATTTGTCTTGAATAGTTCAAATACAAGAACCAAGAAAATTAAAAGGTTATCTGAGAGGAGCAGCATCTCGATTCAGACACTATCAAATGGATGTCACATGAGCCTCAAATACTGTGTTTGTAAACAAAGCCACTGAAGGAAATCATGTTGGTGCTGGTAGACAGGAAATACAACTGAGTTAGAATAAGATGATGACTGTAGAACAACAAATAAACAAACAAATTACAGGGCATAACCAGGCTCTGTAATTTTCAGTATGAAGGTGAAGCAGGTTTTAACATTTCAAAAAGACTGCATGGATAGTAAATCACATATCCTCTTCAGAGGCAGGGAGGCTCAGATTAACTGCAAAAAAAAAAAGGGGGGTGGGGGCACGAGAAGCTCAAAGAATGAAGACAGAGAGTTCAGCAGAAAGGGTACAGTGTTAATCACATGTAGTAGTATGACATGGCTAAAACCAAAACAGAAACAATGCCATGATTTAACTCCCGTCAGAAAAAGTGTCTAAAAATCATAGCCTCAACGAAAGCAGAGATTGCAGTCTAGAATATACACAATAAAAATGATGTTGAGTAGTAAAGAAAAAAAAAAAAGTAGTAAAAATAGTGTAGGTTCAAATATTATAACAAGATAGCCTTTGGTAGGAAAAATACATGAGACCTCTGAAATGTTAGGAATTTTTCAACACACAACTCCAAACTTAATGAAAAACTACACCAAATAAAACACTTAAACTTAAATTACCTAAAGCCTGGAATAAAGCCACAGTGATGCAGTGAAATTCAGATGGATTTCTGTCCTAAGCATGTATAGGATCCCTTACATAACCAAGCTTCTGTAAAAACTGTACCTCTTCACTTCCACATCAAAAAATGTTTTTGCTAGAGGGATGAAAAGGTGAGCATCCTCTTAAGATACAGGAAAAAATGAAGTTCTGAAAAAACATTTCTGAGCAGCTATGTCCAGTATTTTAATACAGAAGAATTCTATTTATTGCTAAAATTGTTTATGAGATTAATAATTAAAAATATACTTTTTGTATATCAAAATGCCTTAATTCCCAAAGGCATGGAGATTTCAATAGCAGCATATATTGAAATGTTTTCCTGGCTCAGTGTGCCAGAAACATCAGATCTGCAACATTCCCAGAACATGCTGATTTGAATTTTGAGTAATTATATGCTCAATTCCATCCTTCTATAATCAGACTATAATACTGATCTTCAGTGTATTTTAAATCACAGATGACTCATCTCTTTAACAGATTATATTCTATGTTAGTTGCCATAGCAGTCCAGTTTGCTTTATTGGAAAATCCTGACCCAAGCACAAACGAAAGAATTAAGCTACACTTCCATAGTCATTTTGACATAACAGAAGCAATTGCTGGGAGAAGAGGGAAAAAACAAACCAAACCAAATACAAACAAAACAAAATAAAACAACCATGAAAACGATCAAACAAACCAAACAGTCTTGCCCTTCCCACTCTTTTCCCATCTCTGCATCCCTGACATCTCAATGCTGCCCCAAAGATGGGACAAGCATTTATTGAGATTGTGAGGTAGCTGATCCAAGTCAAAAACTATCCTAAGAATTAGTTTTAAGCAGAACCAAGTCAGGGAACTAATCGCTGTGCAAGCACCCAAACAGCTGTCGCAGCAGAAGAGTGACAGGAAGCCCAGGGCACAGGAATGAAACAACCACACCAGGCAGAAGCCAGAAGCTGTGAGATAATGACGCACAACCAGCCCCCTGGCAACAAAGCACATCTGAAGGCACAGTAAAGACTAAATGCCAATGTTATTAGCAGAAAGAAATTGCTACTTACCAACTAGCATCTCAAAAAGGAAAACTCCTACAGACCACCAGTCACATTCCCGTCCGTAATAGCCATCGCCCCCTTGAGATTTCAAGACTTCAGGGGATATGTAGTCGGGGGTTCCAACAGCCGTGTCACAGCGCACCATGCCTGTCTGTGCAAGAGCAGCAAGTCAAACAGCTCTATTAGAAATACTGCTGAGTCTTCACACAAAACTGCAGCTAGCTTATTGTTAACCAGGAAAATATAATTAAAAAAAAACAAAAACAAATATAACCCAGAACACTTGGTTTGAGGTACACGTTTGAAAGCTTCTGTTTTTTACTCCAAAAGCAATATGGACTGGAATGAGAAATCCTGATTATCTGCTCGCCTCTCCTTAATAAATACATCTCAAAATTTGAAAAGTTTTGTGATTTTACTCTTGTTTACAATATGAACAAATACATGCTATATTGGACTGCTCCTTATCTCACTAAATTCACAGACAAGTTTCCGAATAGTTTTGATTAGATGAGTTAGGCCCTGCAAAGCAGGTACATAACATTTTTGTGTAATTCAAACAATTCAGCAACTTATTGGTAAATTATTACAGTAATGCCTTTTTTTTTTTACTTAGAAAAAAGTTAAAACTATGTTTAAAGAACAGCAAAAAGTTTTAAGGAAAATAAAGTAAAATATAACTAAGTGATTTTTATTAACATATCCACTAATGGAGTGATTCTTTATCCTCTTTGCTTCACACTGACAGACTACAAAGGCAGGGGCTAAGTGATGCAGAAATAACACCAGATCTGCCAGCATGCTGGTTCAAACTTACAAGCCTTATTTCCTTTAATGAAATTCATTGCATTCATTCCAGAGAGACCAGATGGGTGAATGAAATAAAATCCTGGATGAAGCTAAAGAAGTACCAAAAATACATTCGTCTTTTACTATGTCACTCAGCCTCAAGTTTTTTCCAAGTTAGCATACAAAGTTCTCTGTGCATTTTGCCATCACCTCTGGCTGAATGTTAATACACAGTATCAGTAGGAACAACTGAAGCCAAAATCCATATCTAAAGAAATGAAAAGAATCAATTTTGCTTTTGGAACTATCTATACGTGGAAAAATTAGATACCAAATTACAGTATTTCTTTTCACATGCAATACAAACTGCCGGGAAATTTTATTTATGTACGAAAACAGGATCCTGGAAAGTCATGAACCAGTAGGCCAAAACACTAATGTGGTAATTAAATACTGCAGAGACTTAGGGAGTACTGAAGATCTCTTCCCTGTAAATGCTTATCTTCCTCTACAACTCCATGCTGAAGCTCAAATGTAAAGGAAGTTTAATTTTTCGGTTCCAGAATGAAGAGCAGGCTAACTTCTGTTTCCTGAACTATAAGCCAGATAAAAGCACTCCACTTGATCATCCTGGGCTAAGAAAACGAAGCAATTCATTTTAGAGGAGCTAATGCATTCTTTGGACAAAGAAAAATATTGCATTCTACATTAAATGGCATTATGGAAATAACACTGGAAAATAAGCTAACGCCCAAAGGCTCCAAAAATCTAAAGCCAAGAACACTCAAAAACGGATCTGGCACAAGAGGAGAACAATTACGTTGTCGTCCTGCTTCTAACAGCACTCAGGCGAGTAGGGCTGCGGCATCTTAATGAGGCAACAGCCTCCAGCACTGGTGCACGTCTACGCCTTCCTTACCCAAATGCAAAATTACAACAAGGGAATGTCTCTGCCTTCCCTCGGTGAAGCCTGGCTGAAGCCACCTGAATCCGTCCCCCAGGTAAGAAGCTTCGTTAAATACAGTGTCACCACAACAGCGCTGAGAGGTTTCTCTGAGGACTGCAGCTTCAGTCACAAGACCAGCTGCATCACCTCGACACCTAAGCACTTAATGACACCCCATTTCCCATTCGTCTGTAATTAATACAGCAAAACAAGAACACTTTTTAATATTTTATACATGTTAATGTTTTATGAGGAAAAGGCGGCCCTACCCAAGTCTGATGGCTGGTAGGTGGCGACAAGAAAGCTTCTTGTCAATGACGTTATAGATACTGAAGAATTCCACTTTGCAAGGCCTTTAGTTTTCAGACAAGATGTCAAAGAACAAATCAAACAAACAAAAATATTTCTCCAGGCAAAACAAAAGGGCTCTGTGTGCTAACATCAGCTTTCAGAGGGCTGTATTTCTCTTAACCATGTGGTGTTGGTTACGCTTTCTCCCCACAGAACTTGCTACTGTCTGTCTCAGGAGCCAATCTAAAAATGCATTATCACTTGACTAGAAACTTGGGTGTTGTCCTGTATGTATTTTTAAGTACTGGGTACTCTTACTACCATGGTCGGACCAGCTTCTGTGATCTCTGGCATCTAAGCCGAGTAAACAGGGAAGTCCTCTCTGTGCGCTCCATGACATCTTGACATTCTGTACATTCTGTGAGATGGCTTCTGCCTTCTGTATTTCATCAGCTGAGGAGAGATCTGAAGGGGGCCGTTTTCTCTGGACAAAGTGCTACTCCCGTGTTTCAAATCCTAAGCTGATGCTTTATGCCAAACACCACACTTATTTATAGCAGTTCTGATACTGAACTTCCTCTCAGTAGTCTCAGGCTGGCGTTTTTCCTGAGACTTTTCTCACCACCTCCAAAGATCAGGGTGGATCTTGGAAGCCCATCTGAGGGAAGCTCCCGCAGCTATGTGACAGATGTGCAGTGAAGGGCTTAAAAAAAAAAAAAAAAAAACACCACAAAACCAAACAACCAAAAAAAGAAGTTGTCAACAAGACAGTATGTTCTCACAGCATGTGAAGATTTGGCTGTGAGGCTGCTGTGTTTCCTAGGACCGATCGTACAAAACCATTACACTGCTGAAGGAAAAGCAGTTCTGGTTTCATCCTCAGCCAGACCCGAATGAGTTGCTGACTTGGACCAAGGCTGAGAATTAGACTTTCATTCCCTCATGAATTTCTTATCAGCAAACAAGAGCTGGAGCGTGCTGGTGCGGACATGTTAGGACAATGCAGATCAGGTGTTAATACTACCCTCAGGCTGCAGACAACAAACTGAAGCAAGAAGGATCCAGCAGAGTCTTGGAGGAGCATCAAGGAGAAATCGGTGTCCTGCTTAGCAGGGAGGCTGGACCAGATGACCTCCAGAGGTCCCCTTCAACCTCAGCCATTGTACTGTGTTATTCTGTGAAATATGCCAGGTTCTAAGAAGACGAGCATTTCTTCTTTCAGCTAAGCTATCCGAGCCGAGGCAATAATCCCAAGTGATAAATGGTTCCTCTTTCAGTCACATCTCTTTTCTAAGCCTGTGCTGTCCTGAAAGCACAGTTAGCACAAGCCAGAGCTACGTACTGAGCCAGGCAGCACTAGCAGTTTCTGGCTCTGCAACACCTACAGTAGTCAACCGTGCTACTGCCTAGTTTAGTAATTGCAGCAAACCCGAAGAATAGCATCTGGTGAAACATGCACCAGGCTTCTTTTCAATACCTACGTACCAAAAGGAACTACAATTCCTACTAAACCTCTGAGGCTAACTCCATCTTTTATTCAATTACAGATATTCACCTTGTTGCAGATTAAAAAAAAAACAACACAACATTCCCACCAAGAAAACATCACAACCAAGTTACATAAAGAGATCGGTTCCTTTCATGTTGGAAAACATCACTAAGAGACTTAGCAATTCTTTCCACAATCTGGTAAGGAGGAATTCTGCTTCAAGTGTCCGGAGTGGCCTGCACAACTTAACACTCATTTCAATTCCACAGCAAGTATCAAAAAAGTCTCCCTTCCAAACTGTGTCTCCCACAAAAATTGAAGCAGAATTTTCCTCAGCTCTCAACAGTGTGAGGAAGATGCTAATATGTACAACTGCTAAAAGAACTCCAAGTCAGAGAAAATAAATAAGTGTTGGGTAAGCATATATTTTCTAGAAATCATCCTGCCAACATCAATATTATATTTACACAGCTGGGATGTGTTCATGTTTTGTAAGAAGTAGCATGAGATTTGGAGACAGTCCAGAGCCTCTCAACTTCTAAAGCTTCCTGTATAAAATATTTTTGCCATTCCACTGAGTCTGAGAAACATGAGGAACTTAAAATGTAGCCCATTAAAAATTAACTTCTTCAAGAGATCACCAGTTCACTGATGATGCCCAGTCCAAACTGGAGCTTGCTATAGCTTTTTATGAGTTGTGCATGCAATTCTCACTTTTATAGCATGATCACCCACATTTTAGTATTCCATGCTTTTAGACAAAAACAAAACAAAGAAGAAAAAAAAAAGTTTGTGCACAAATTCTGGGCTCCCTAACATAGCAGAAGTGATTACCTTTTTTTATACCTAAGTGTTTTGAACTTTTTGAAGCTTTTTTATTGGCTCAAAATGAAGGATAATCTAAAGACTGTATTAAGAGATCAAATACTACTTTTGACTTTTCCAGTTAAAATAAAGGCTGTCCCCTACAGGCAGCTAAATAACAAAAGTGGAGGTAAACAATCTGTATGTCTTTGGAATAACAACTACAGTATCAGCCAAACTAAACAGACTATTGAATCTCAATAAACAGATGTGTTTGTTCAAGAGTAATATATTGTCACTTGAAGGGGAAAAAAAAAAATGACAGCATTTCTAGATACAGCTGAATAGATACTAACTTAACAATGCAAATGCAAATTAAGTAGATTTCAGAAACTATACCAAGCACTACCTAAATAATACAGAATCTAACACATTAAAGCAAATAAGCTGAAAAAGAATCATCCTTGCCAACATTAACATAGAAATCTTTCAAGCAAATGATAACATACATTCATACAAGTTTTTGAGTATGTTATAATTTCATAGGAAGAATGTATCATGTAAATTGCCTGACACTGTTTGTCAGGGAAGATTTGTGCAAACTATTAAAGATAGTTTTATTTCTATGTCTCCTTTAATAATACAAAGTAGTACATCTTGTTAAAAATACAATAGCTATTCTTACGCAACTTCATTAGAAAACTGTATTTGACTGTACATGATACAATCTAGACAGCTAAAATATGACATTTTGACTAATAGCAAACATAAATTTTAATCAGTAGATCACATTCCACTCCTGCCTTACTGTGACCTCATTTTAATGACCACTAGAGGATGCTATGAGAACAATTGGACCTAGTAAAAAAAAAAAAATATATATATATATAAAAGAATGTTACCTTGCCTATAAAATCATTTCATTTATAGAAAACTGTCAGCTTATGAACTGTTCCAAGGTTACTAATGTTGAAACTAGGAGTTGTCTCATAAGCTTTTCAGACATTTGGCAAAAAGATGAACCTCAGAAATTCATAAACACGCATGCTTTCAAAAATAACAAAAAGTAAGTTTATTTCCTTATTCCATGTGCCAAAACAGTTTGTTATAGAGAATGTTACACTATTTAAAGTATCGTGGTATTTAAAACTAGGAGACAAGGAACAGCTTTCCAACCAAGTGGACCATTTGATAAGTATTCCTTTGGGTGTTGTAACTCATAAGAAAATATCCCTAGAATTACAGTTTATAAATGATATATTATTCAGTTGCATACTTACTTCATCCATTTTCATGCAAGTGCCAAAGTCTGCCAGCTTCAGATGCCCATATTTATCTAAAAGCATGTTGTCAGGCTTCACATCTCTGTGTATCAAGCCCATGGAGTGAATTGCATCAAGAGCAAGAACAACTTCAGCCGTATAGAACTTGGCCCATTTCTCAGGCACATCGTAATTGCTCATAAGGTTTACAAGATCTCCTCCTGGCATGTATTCCATTACCATATACAAGTATTTGTCATCTTGAAAGGCACAAAAAAGCTGCAACATAGAAAAACAACAAAAAAAAGGAGCAATTACTTTTCAGAGACAGCTGGGAAAAATAATAAAGTACTTGAATACTTCAAGTTGCATTAAGCTTGAGCATACATTTTCAAGGATGTAAAATAACTTTATTTTATATATTCAAATCATCTTTATTTCCTATTAATTATTGCAGTAGTTTGAAATTTAGTGAGCTTTGAAAACTCTCAATTTCATTTTTAAGGAAATAAAAAAGATTTCCCTGTTATTTCAGTGGCATGACTATGTAAATCTCCATGTTTCTTGGCATTAAGAAGCATCACTATGAATCAATATGCCAAATATTAAATCTGAGAAAGGGGGTACCTTGTAAGGATTTGAAAATAGCTCAACAGTGAAGAGTATTTTACACACTTTCTGAATTTCATATACTATAAACATATATATGTGTAACATTTCTATGTATATTTACAAAAACAAAACAAAACAAAAACAAAAACTGTCAATACTGATTTTATCCTCAAACAACATGTATACTGAAATGAGAACAAAAATGAGAACAGAAATAACATGATAATAATAAAATGTAAATAAATTATTCTTAACAATGAAATTAACTGTTTGGCATGCATTACAGCTACTGTGTTTCCAACTGGCATGATAGTTAAGATACGTTTAGTCTTTTTAAAAGACCTAGAGCATTGAAGTTTTATAGAATTTCACTCAGCAATCACCAGGTCTGAAAATGACCTAAAGCAGCAAAAAGAATCACTGTCACTTTCTCAGAGAATATTGCTCATTAAAAACTAAAATTATTCACATCTTCAAGTTACATGTACTCACACAAAGTTCAAAGGCAATAAAAAAAGATGAATGGAAAGGAAGAAATCAGAACTAGGGAGTCTGTGGAGGACAAGGAACCCAGAAAGATAGGAAATTTATTACAGAGATTTGACCTTCATAGTAAAATTTACTGTGTATTACTTTTCACGCATACATATAGATAGTATACACAATACATAATGTGATCATGTATTTAATCGTTAAAGTCTAAATTAAAATCCAAAATAGGGCCTATATTCCCATACCTAAAGGCATTAATTTAACACAACGATAAATAACACTATGCCTTTATACAGCACTTTCACTATTGTTCTCTAGAGATTTCATAAAAGCATCAGTATCTAGGGCTCTGCTTTCACCTGTGTTTTTTTTTCCCCACACACAAAGAAGAAGACACAGAAAAGCAGTGTGATCTGTCCCAGTTTCTAGCTCTGAGAGCGGGACCTACATTTTCTTCATTTTCTTAAAACCGGCTCCAACCCCCCTGGACCACAATAGCTAAATATATCACTCGATACACTTCATCACAGAAAGCACAATTGCAACTATAACACAGTTGACATTTTCCATTTATAAATATACATACACATGTAAATATCATGCAATACCCTTTCCTGTGATAATAGTCAGACATTTTCTTTCAACTGCATGATCATTCAGTTCAACTGTAAAAAAATAAAAATACTTCTAGACAACTTTTGTCACTAGAACAAAACCAAAGTAATAAATAAATCATCTGTTCTGTTAAGTATGTCGCCTGAATACAGACAAGAACACAGAATATGCTCAGAAGAGCAAAACATCTAAATGCAAAAAAAAAAAAAGTGAAACATTGCTTGCAGGCATGATATAAAATATTATGAAAAATACATGGAAAGCTTAAGGCCTGTTTTTACTTTCTAAAAATACAGAAGCATAGCAATGTAACTGAGAAGACTTAAATGTATTAATTATTTAACAAAATATATTAGTAATACTTTTCCCTAAACATATACTTTCACTATGCATTTTATTAATCTGTGTAGTCTACCAATTATAACAAACTGCAGTATTTAGCACTAATTCTTCCCAAAAGGATAATCCATTTTACCAACATGATAATGAATACCATGAGACAGTTGCAAGCAACAGACAGCTGAAGAAGTCAACTCTCCATCAGCTGGATGATATTACTTCTGAGCTGAGAAGTGGCAACTGACCACCAAAGAAACGATGGTTTCAAGCAAACAAAAACTGTTATAATCTCCCATCTTGCAGGACACCAGGAGTGTGAACTCATCCACCTAGCACATCTCAACTTAAAAGCCAGAAATTTCTTCAGGCACTCATAATACCAATTTATTGTTATCAACTGACCGTATCATCAAGAAAGCCTGGAAATAATGCTGGCATTTGTTACTATATTCCAATACAGATTTTTTTCTAGCTGGAACTATAACTTCTCTTATCTCCCTGTTATTCCCAGTAATCATTTGGATACTTAATTCTGTTATTTCTGGATACTTAAAATTCTGTTTAATTCAATTTTATGATGCATTTTAGTGACCAAAATACAAGTTAGTCTATGTCCTAACATAACCACACGCACAAAACTCACTGAAACACGCATCTTTAAAAAGTACGATCTGAATCTAAACCATTCAATTTGGTAAAGTCAAAGGCAGCTCAAGACTAGGAATGATTTATGGCTTTAATATTATTATTTTACTCTTACATTTCTTCCTTACCTGAACCACCCATGGACTGTTGGCGAAGGCCATGATATCTCTCTCTTCCCAGAAAAAGGCTGAATCTGATCTCTTGATCATTTCAAATTTACTAAGTAGCTTCATTGCGTAAACCTTCTGTGTCATTTTATGGCGAACCTGTTAGTTGAGAAGAAGCAAACCAACTTTTTCAGTATGTCTCGAAAAATAAAATGATAATAATCAAAAAATCGAGTACCAACATAGCAAATTTCTCCTAGCTGCAAACTGTTTGTTGGGATGTGATGCCTCCAGATCTTCATATATCCAACTTACACAGTAAGAACTTGAGTACTTCTAAACCTGGAAAGAAAAACCTGACAGCTGCTCCAAAAAACATAGTAGGGAAGAAACACGGATGCCAAGCAAAGGAAGATATGCCAGAGCCTGGCCAACTGCTGCAGCTGCTGCTGCAACCCCAGAGGAAGAGTTGTGGGGCCACAGGAAGGACGTGCCCCAGGGCTGCAGACTCTGGGGTGTCTGCTTTTTACTGAAGATGCACTGATGCACAAACATATGTTCTTTGTTAATATGGCTATGACCATAAAAATGAGGGCTGTCTTCAGTAGCCTGCTTAATCCAATTGAAACTGCTAAAAGATTTTCTTAGAATCCAAAATGTGCCACCTTCCCATAAAGAGCAAGACTGCTCCTAACATTTTCTGAGTGAATACGCCTACTTCAAATCACCAGAGTACTAGAAAAAAAGAAAAAAAAAAGAAAATGATTATTTTTACAGAAGAAAAAGAAAATGCTTTTCTATGCTCCCTTTAAAAGTTTCATCACGTAAGAAGAAAAAAAGGCAACTCTGTTTACAACTTCTTATTCTGAACACTATCTCTGTTTCATTAATCTGTTAGAAATTCTGCAAGCAGTCCACTTCAGATTCTTCCATCTATTATGTTTTCATGAAAACACTGTTATTTCTTTTCTTGTTTTTAAATTCATTTCAAATGGTGTGAAATTAGTAATATGGATCTTGTTAGAAAACTGAAATTAAAACTTTTATCACCAAATCTGAAAATATTTTGGAAAACTTCATCTGAATATGGACATGAAAGAAAATCCTTATGACAGACTGTAAAGGCATTATCCTGTTAGTGAAATATTCGATTTATGTTACTAATGAAACAACTACTAAAGGGCCACTGTTGTAACATTTACAAGTGTTTCTTGCAGAAATCAAGGTGAGGACTATTCATCTATGAGATGTCTGAGTCAGCAGAAATCATAAATTAACTATATCTTAAGTTTTGGCATATTTTATGCATTAAAAAAAAAAAAAGAAAATTAAGTTGGCCTAATTTGTGACATCAGAACCAAACGGTAAAGCCTTTGTGTTTCATTTTAAAACCTAATGTGTAGTAAAATAAATCATATTACCCACCCTGTTAGTTTGATGCAATGTCCAAGTTTAATCATGATTCTTGAAATAATGTTCAATAAGCTCTTTTCCTGTACAAATTGAGTGACTTCAGGTTCATTATAACTGCAGTGCAAAGCTTCAGAGAAGCACTTATGTGGTGTACAAACACGGGAGCATCAGCCTCCTGCTCCTGAGGAGCCATAAGCTTGAGCTTGTTGCTCAAGCTAAAAGGAATGATTTGTAGAAACAGGTAAAATATTAGGTTAAAAATTAATTAAGAAAGTAAAATCTTAGAAGAAATGAAAACATGTATAGAAACAGGATTACCTATCAATTTACAGTTCTTGAAATTGGGTCTTTTTGCTTTCAAGAAACGTGTACAAAAATTTTAATGTCAACACCCTGCACAGTTTAACACTGACCAACAACTTTCTGCATAACTAAGTCAAAAAACCTCCAGCCAAACCCTAAGACAGAAACGCGTCACCTGCATGCTACGAACATTAACAATTAACCTGTGAGTGAACATGTCTTACAAGAAAATGTTGAAAACTACCTTCCTCCCATTTTCTAATCCCTGATGGAAGTATTTACAAAGAATTGGTGGTACACCACAAACTACACTCCATAACGTGAGCTTTTGTAATCCTGTTCAAAAACAGAAGGAACTCAGCAACAAGAAACCTCAAAGAAAATCTTGGTTAATTGCAGAAGCATTTTCTGTGAACCTGCATATACATCTCTGTAAGGCATTTTAGTAGTTTATGGTTCCTAAATTCATCGTGTACTCGTGCTTGGGTGTAGTTTATTATAGCTGCCTTCATTTACAGAAACAATTATCTCCAACTACTTAGAGAAAAAGACTCCAGTAGTCAGTACACCCCAAAGAAGGGTCATGCATAGGAGGAGCAAAAGAAACTCTTGCACCTCTCTAAAGTAGTGACATTGGGTTATTATTTGACTAATTTATTTCTTGAGAAAATTCAAGATAGGTTTCTTCTGGCACATCCAAAGGCTGACTGTGTTGGCTTGCTTCGCAGCTGAACAGACCTAGCAATTATATTACTTCTTATATCACTACCATGGCTACTGAAGACAGCCTGTTTAGATGTTCGCCACTGGGCTCTTCACCCAAGAGCTATATTTGTACATACATATATTGGCTCGTATAGCAGATTGTTCGTGTATTAAACTGTCATGATGTTTCATTTTCTTCCAACTGGTTAAATGAACTGCCAAATTTAAACTGCAGCTCACCAGTGTAACACTCAAAATAGGTAGGAAAATCCCTTCATGCCATCAGCATAAAGTAACATGGCCTCATTTAACTCCTAAAATACATTAAGGAATGAGAATTTCCCTCTACTCTGCCTCGTCATTGACAGACAAAAAATCACATCAATGCAGGACTTTCAGAAAATGCACAAAATGCATCCATAATTTCTACAGCATTCACATCAGATGATAATCTGTAGGCAAATAAAACAACGGAAGTATGTAGTGTGGACTGATAATGGTACCAACTCTTCTACCATTAAAGAAATGAAAATCCTAGAGTGAAGTTGTGAATTTAACCCTCACGTTTTGAATATTCTAAATTATTTAATAGAGCCATAGGAAATTACTGCAGATAGGGTCCTGAAGTTCACATCCTGATAAACTTTTGGTTAAGAGACCACGACTGCTTTATATGCACTTCAACATCAGCAGCGTTTGGGGAACAAAGCCTCATAGAGAAAGCATTTCCTGGAAAAGACTAAACCAGCACCTGGTTACATATGCTATGACAACCACTGGTTTGCAACACTAAATCACACCGTGTAGACTGTCACCCAGAGCATCCTTTACTACCCCAACACCAGAAGGATTTAGTTGTTAGTTTTCTGTTCCAGCATACGACCACGTCAGCCTGCTGCGTCACTGCAGTGTTACAGTACCGTGTAATCAGACCTGGGCAAAGGAACTGAGAAGTTTTGATTTCAAATCAAGAGGATTTTTCCTAAAGTAAAAACAAAAGAGGTACTCAGGATGTGCTTTCATTAATTGCTGTTTCTGCATGAACCACGAGCGACAAATTAAGCACCATAATTCGATTTTTATGTCTGGCCTAGACACCAGTCACTTTTATTCGCACCACTACGTATGAGAAGAGATCTGGCTGCAGACAGGGATTTCTTAGTTTTCTTCACCACTACAGACCCAGCAAAGAAGAAGGACAGAGGACAAGAGTCGAGTTTAATACTTCTCAAGTCCTCGGAAATTGCTTTTCCACCAAAATCAGATGCTCAGACCAGCGTCATCTGCTCTCTCTTTACCGGACTGAATTTGTGTGTGTTGGGGGGAAATCAAGGCTTTTGTTTTTTCTTTTTTAAAATCTAGCTATAACATACAACAGCAAAAAATGTTTTTCTTTCTTTATAATCTGTGAAGTTGATCTCTATGCTCTGCTTGTTTCACAAGAAAATGCCATTGTGAAGCAGAAAGCTTGGGGGAAGAAAAAAATTACATGAAGGCAGTCACAGCTGGTTATTCTATGCTATATGTTAACATGCTCATTTTTTGTCTTGCTTTATTTAAATAGGACAAATATTTAAAAAATATTTGTTCTACATAACTTTATGCACAAATGGCAGGCACTGATAACATGACAATCATGAATTTAACTCATACTCAAGCACATTTTATTTATGGTTCTTTCTGTAGCCCCCAGTGAAACAAATTTCTATTTTGATCACAGAATGTGTTGCAAAATATTTTGATTACTGCAAATCCATCATCTGCGACTGTGGTGTTAACATTAAGAATGGAGTAGAAATAGATAAAGCTTAGCTCAATAGTTTAAACTTGTATCATACCTTATGAGGCAAAACATCTAGGTATGTATGCCCTCATCACCAGCTAATATTAGTTCAGATGTACAGTTGTATTTATTAACCCATTGCTTTTTAGCTGTAAGACAATACAACATCATGGTTTCTACTTCTATGTTTACATTCCAGAAAAACAATGCTCTTTTAAGTTGGCATGAAGTACAAAAGAGCTCTATATGAACACAAAGAGATTTCCTTTCAGTACCAACCATTTTTTAGCTTTTTTTATTTTGGGGCTTCAAGCACCTGCTTAAAAAATAATAACTATTTTGGTCATGTATGACCAAGTTACTGTGTGTTTCAACATTACATTATAAATATTAAGCAAATGAGAACTGAAGTTTGTCTTCAGACCACTTGAACTACGTAGCTGAAGTATGTGCACTGTGAACAATTTCTACTTTAAAATTTTACAAAGGTATGCATGATACAGTACATTAAGAGGAAAAAAAAAGGTTTTCCTTCTAAGCCAGAACAAATTAAGAACATGAAAATTAAATGTCAAAAAGCAAATGAAAAACAAAACAAAACAAAACAAAACTTAATTATTTAGAAAAAAAAAAGTGCTTAGAAATGTATATAAGAAAACAATGTATTTTCATTTTTGAAGCACATTAAAAATTTAATTTTCTTGCATGCTTCCAGCAAATATGTCAGCGTAACATCCAAAAAACGCCAACAATTTCTGTTACTGGCATCTTCCCCTTTTCATCTCCTCCCAACAATAAATGGAAGAGGAACTCCAGTTGTTACAACTTGATTGTTCTTCGATTCCCACTTGAGCACATGGAAAAAGAGAATCTCAAAAGCATCTCGAGTAGATGCTCTAAGTGCAAATATACAATGAAAAAATGTCTAATAAAAGACTTTAATATGAAACAATTGACTATCACTGAAAAGACAGAGAGGAGTAAGAATAGACCATTTTCTTACAAAACTCTCTGCAGCAGTAGCTTCTCAAATACGTGGAGTTCTGCTGATGGTTTTGTTTTTGATCTCTTGCCAGCAAAGATATAAAAGCAATACACCCATTAATTCTTTAAAATCTTGATTGAAAATGGCATCTTTGGAAATATCCCTCTCTGTATTTCACAAATTCTTCTTGATAGAAACAGAGCACAACTGACCCAGAAAGAAATAGGGAAGAGGGAGCTACATTCCCATGTTGCCACACTTGGATGAAACTGCCTTAAAACAATAAAATAAATAAATAAAAATTGCTGATTCAGTGCTGTTAAGTGCCCCATGAATTACATCTAAACTTGCAAATTACCCATAAGGCACAGAAGTAGTGTTAAGCTAGCCATCGTTTTCCCCTACTCCATTTTTCATTTTACCTTGAAAAGCACGTTATAAAATTAGCCAGAAAGAGTATGCAAGCAAAAGCTTCACCTTATTTACATTACAACATGCAATCCACTATTCAACTTATCTAATTTGTTAATTAGATAACCAACACTTGCTGTAACTATTTTGAGATGATAAATATTGACTTATAGGTAATGAAGGCTCAAAACTGCATCTGCTTAAGACAACACAACTTTGATCAAGTCACTGCTGCAAAGTAAACAAGGAATAAAAATTAAATAAACAGTTGTAAAAGCTTGTATTTCTTCCATGTTTCCAACCAATTTCACCAATACTAGTATGGAATATACAAGTAATTTGTTAAATGGGTAATAGATTTATTACCATTATACATTGTGTGCCTCCTACAAGCATTGCAGATATAACAACTTGCAACATTTCTCAAGAAATCTCCAAAATATTGTGCTTTATAAAAATACCTTGTATTACCATTGATATGACTTTTCCTTCTTTTTAGTACAAAATTAGCACAGAACAGTAAAATGCCAGTTCCATGTCAAAAGCCCTAAGCAAAATAGTTTTTGTTACCTTCTGGTAATGAGTAAACTAGCTTTAATTGCTGCAAATTAGTTGTTCTCCTTTCCATTGACTTACTTCACATCTCTCACATCCTCTAAAAATGCTTACACAGAAAATTAGCATGGATCAGGTGATACACAGCTACCTGTTAGCTCACGGAAACTTGTTTGTGGTATTCTCAGATTCCATTAGCTGCTTACACCTATAGCATGTTTCAAAACAGACATATCAATCCGTCTCATGTGCCCAAATGTTTCTGCTGCTTATCTCACAAAATGACATGGAAATCCAGGACAAATCAAAATTAAATGCAAACTGTGCATGATATATTAAGTCAGACAGTGAAAACTTCTTTTTGTTTTGTTATTTGACATAGAATTTCTTTGCAATATAAATTTTAAAAGTAATCCATCTCTGACATTAGATATATAGGATCGGCTACTGGGTAGAAAATGTCAAGAGAAGAGTCTTAATGGAAAAAAAAATACACAAATCATATCAGTTAAATACAATGCAAAGATCAAAATTACAAGACGAAAAGAAGTTTTTTGTTGTTGTTGCTGCACTATTAGCTTATTCCTTAATTGGAGGGTTTCAAACATTATTACATGGTGATAACTGTGGCCAAAAATATCAAATTGCCATGAACTGCCTGTTTCATTCTGATGACAGTATGGCAAACTGTTTCCCAAGTTTCCCTTCCAATCCATCACATTCTAAACTTAGACTGTATTGGTTTACTATCCATAGAAATGACCTCAGGATACAATGAAATTTTGCTTTAACATCTATTCTTTGTAAGAACACATTTTTAGATATAAAGCATGCAAGACTGGGTAGGGTTTTGACTACAGCCATAAATCTGTTTAATCAATAAATCATCAGTCTTACCAGCTGTACTTCTCCAAAGGCCCCTCTTCCAATCACCTTAACAACATCATAGTCTTCAGCTTTCATTTGTAAAGCTCGTATTTTTTCCACAATCTTCTCATCTAAAACAAATTAAATAAAATGTGTTGTAATGCATGTGTTAACCAAATACAGTAATTTTCTTTAACACTTGCCATTTAGAGTCAAAATAAGACATTTGTATGCAAATGTTTAGAGCCTTATTGGTAATTCTTGAAATCTGTAGTCACCATAGAATCACCATAGAAAAGCTCTGTTGGAAAAACAACGAATGTTGTTTAGATGTAACAACTGAAATTTCTTTTGGATTTTGCCAGTTCTCATTCTACACCTCTGATAATCATAAACAAGCTTCCAGGAAGGCTCTGATAAGGACAAGAACCAGAGATACCCATCTCAAATTTTCACACGTTTACTCCTGGCCATATGCTGTGTCACCACAATCGATGGACACTGTACGGAGAACAAAGGAGTGAACCAAGTGAACCAAGTCCCTGTTACACACAAAAGCACTGCGGGTACAGCCAGCTTGTACACAACAGTCAGACGGTGAGGAATACAGCTCAGTAACCTTCAGGTACAACTTCAGGCTAGATCACACTAGGATATGATTTCAGATCAATTTGTTCATGATATTGTAATTCATTGAGTATATTTATTTAACTACTGGTCATCACAAAGATCCTCCTTGGTGTTCACCACTTCTGTAGCATACGCCAACACGTCTAAAAATTAGATGTACAATATCACGTTCTAGTATTCTCTGTTACAATATTCTGCAGCTAAGCTCTTTTTTTAAAAAAAATAAATATTTGTTTGCACTTGTGGGAATCTCTATGAAAGTCAATGGAAGGAAAGTCAATGAAATTCTGACCTTGGACAAATTCTAAAGAACTGCAAGGTCCAAGCCACTCTAATTTTGCAAATGCAGCATGCTAGTGAATGCACTCCTGGCTAAATGCATTTAAAAAAAAAATCTATTTACAATGACAAAAGCTAATGGAAGTAATCCAAAATACTAGAGGTGATCTTTCTTAAAAGTGACAAGTCTCGATATTGCCCTCACACATACTTATAGGAAGAGCAGAACTGTGCCAAAAAGGGCTGGCTCGAGCAAGATCTCTGCCAGGAAATATGAGATTGCATGAAGAGCTGTCTCACATACAGAGAGGACTAGAGGTGTATATTGTGATATACCTGTTTACAGTCAAAGACTGTGGAATTCGATCCCAAGAAAGGAATTAAAAGGGACTTCAGACTTAATGGAGGAAACAAAGGATTAGAGATGCAGTTAATTCAGTATGACATTAAAGATGGCATTGTCAGCGGGAAGTTAATGATAACAAATACCTGGTAAATAGTTTAACCATTCCTACATATTCCTGAAGGGCAACCTGGCATGCTACAAGCAATCTATGAGATTCCTGACCATCGAGAGCATTTCTTTTAACCCCAGTGACCAGCAAGCCCAGTCAGGGAGGCACCCTGATGTGTTACTCACAAACCATAAAGAACTGACCAGGGATGACAAAGTTAATGGCAGCCTTGACTGAAGCAAGTGTGAGTTGGTGAAATTTAAGATCCGGAGAAAACTGAGGAGGGCAAACAGCAGACCCTGGACTTCAGGAGAACAGACTACAGCTTGTTCAGGGGATTTACAGGCAGGATCCTGTGGGAAGCTAGAGTGGAGGGCAGAGGAGTGGGTTGATCTTTGAAGATGACGTGTTCATAGCACAAGAACAGTCTGTTCTAGTTAGCTAGAAATCAAGCAGGCATGGCAGAGAGCCACGCTAGCTGAATGGATAACCTCTGCCTCAACTCAAGCACAAAAAGCAAAGGTTTGGAACACGGAAGCTGAGCTGGGCTACCCCATACCCAGCAGCAATATCCCAGGCACATGAGGATGGAACTGGGAAAGCCAAGCTCAGCTGGAGCTGAAAACTAACCAGGGTTATGGAGGGCAACGAGCTTTTATAAAGCCGTAAAACTATCAATAAATGAAAGAATGATGCAAATGTTGGCCCACTGCTCCCAGTGGCGTAGGACTTCAGTGGCAAAGGACATGGAGAAGATCAAGGTACTCTTGTGCCTTTTTTTGGCTCAGGCTTTACTGGCCTGTTCACAGGCCTCCCACCTCCCTGAAGCTGACAGCAGAATGTCAGGCAGCCACACTAGAGGAAATCAGAATTAAGGACTTAATCACCTTCCCTGATAAGATGGAAGACAAAGGAAGAACAGTGTACGTGTCCTTTCCTTGACTGTAGCATGGCTTTCAACACAGCATCTCAGTGCGTCTTTGCAGTCAAACTGGGAAGAGAAATTACACGGCTAGTGGAAAACTTGCTGAAGCAGTGGTCAGAGGTTCACCTGTCCAACTGGTTGCTAATTCCAAACAAGATGAGTTAGGGATTGATACTGCCCCATATTGTTTAGTGTTTTTATTAATGGTCCAGAAGATAATATCAGTCTCCTCATTGAAGGTTCACTGATAACATGGCAAGGAGCAAAGTGGAGGGCAGGGCTGCTCTTAAGAGAATCACAGAACCACCAAGGTTGGAAGGGTCCTTCAAGATCATCTGGTCCAACCGTCCCCCTACCCAGGGGGTAGGGTGCTCCAGGCCCTTCACCAGCTCCGTAGCCCTTCTCTGGACATGCTCCAGGGCCTCGATGTCCTTCTTGTAGTGAGGGGCCCAAAGCTGAACACAGTACTCCAGATGCAGCCCCACCAACCAGAACGTAGCTTGAGAAATGGGATCCGAGAGCTCTAGAGAACAACAGGATGAATGAACACGAACGAGCATTAAGCCTTTGCACTGACTGGACACCACCAGGTTGTTCTGGTCAATACCCAGCCCGTAGGTTGAGGGAAGAAGGGAAGTGATTTTTCCCCTGGTTGTTACTCGTGAGACTGCATCTGGAATGGTGTATCTAGATTTGGGCTCCGCAGTGCAATAAAAAATAATAATAATTAAACACTCCCTAGCCCACTGGAAGACCACCAAGAAAGGTTGGACCACACAATGTACACTGAGAAGATGAAAGAGCTGGAGTTATTCAGCTTGGGAAGTCCAAATGGCTGGCCTAAACAGAAGCTGAAGGTTACAGAGCCCAGCTCTTCGCAGAGGTGCAGACTGAAAGAACAAGGGCAACAGATGAGTTGGCACATCAGAAATCCCACAGACTAGGAAAAAAAAACACACCAAGAAAGTGATCAGCACAGTACAGATTGTCCAGGGGAACTGCAGATTCTCCATCTTTGGAAATGTTAAAAATTTAACTGCACAAGGCCCTGAATAACCTGATGTAATGTCAAAACTGTTTTGCCTTCAAGCAGAGCTGGACCAGCTGATCTCCAAAGGTTCTTTCCAATCTGCTCCATTCTACAGTCCAATGATTCTGCTGGCTTTCAATGCTCACAGTACTGTGGCACACAAAATGCAGTGTACCAACAAGACTTGTGAAAGAATCCAGAGTGTGAACAGGAAAAGAAGTTGAGAGAATGCAGAGACCATTTTCTAGAGCTTAGGCAGCAAGTATACAACAGCAACGGTGGCTCTCCCATGCAAAATTTATTATTTTGTTCATGCTGTGAGCTGATTTTGCAGTCTGAGAAGGAAATGCACTTATTCAAATGCAAATCAGAAGCTTTGGCACAAGACAGGGAGGACCAATGCAAACTTACAGGAAGCAGCAGTAGGGAAGGAGTATCAGCAGATTTCATGTCAGAGAGAATATGCTGTTCTCTGACTTGTTTGAGCCCACAATGTTACATCTCACAAGGGAGAGGAATCACATCAATTTTATTTCCAAATGTTTCTGAGATGTTTCAAATGTTTTGAGATGTGTGAGATGAGATGGCATGGATTTAAACATGTAATAGTAGGGTGTAGATCTACATAGCTTCCTTACTGGTCAGAAACTCAGACGAATACTTCTGCTCTCAGAATAGAACAGAAACATTGTGAACAATTTTAATACAGTTCCAGTGAAACCCTTTAAAAATCAGCATTGCAGTTAATACATTATATATATAATGATATACGTATTTTTATATCTATAAATATATATATTGTATATATTTTATGTGTGTAATCAAATGAGGTACCAGCTGAGGAATTACCAGTTTTATCAACCCTGTGAAGTGTTAAACGCAGAATACTACTTACTCTTCCAAGATTTAATGATCTTTGAAAAAAAAAAAAAATCTACAGAGACAGATGTTGTGGGTGTTATATAGATGTCACTTATACAGATGGAGTTTCTGTTTTCTCACAAAGTTTAACAGATAGGGAATAGATAATCAAAGCATGGAACTAACTTGAAGCAAAACACAGGCTGCAGGAAGGCAAGCTCAGAGAAACCCTGAAGCAACGTCGTATCTGCAGCATGCTGAATCATATGATTTGGTTCATGTATCACATAACACGACCTAACTCAAGGTGCAGGAGACCTTTCCAACGCTATCCTTTTACTACAGAAAAACATTTCAGAAGGTTTCATGCAGCTCAGTTTGTGTGCACAGATACCAGAGATTATATCTTACACATCAATTTGCAAAAACAGGAAGTCCAGCAGAAGAAAAATATCAACTTAAAATGTAGACACTAGATGGACTGCCCAGTCCCAGAATAAGATGGCATTCTGACATTTGAGTTAAAATTCCTAAAATGTGAAAATATCATCACCTATGATTCAGGTTTCTTCATTAGGAAGGACAAGGAATGCTAGATAGCAAGAGTGTTTAAAGACAGCTTTTGATTTACTACTTGAAAATGGCACTATAACCTTTAAACAAACGAAGCTTCACTTTCTGAAAGGGCAGAGTGTTTGGATCAGTCACTGACAGCTGGCAGCAAGAATGTAGCTGAAGGTTACAAGTGCTGGTGAAAATGGAATAAATACCTAACTAGAAGTACAAAACTGGGGGTGGTGAGGCTGGAGAGGTAAGCTTTCCTTCCTTAAAAAAAAAAAAAAAAAGAAAAAAAAGTGTCATATCCAAGTTATTTCCTTGAAAGTTAAAAAGAACATGTATCAGGCAGATCTGGGGTGTGCATATACGAGGAATAGAGGACTAAGAATGCAATGGAGTGAAATTTGACTATGTCTGATCTGTAAGAATAAATCACAGAGTACTGCTATGAAGCATAGTAAGTCGAAAGTTGCTGCTGTGGGCAAAAGTCTAGCCAGAACTGAAGCTGAAGTACAGCCAGGAAGTGCTGCAATCTCACACCCTCCCTAAACAAAACAAAAAGCACAACAGAAATACTGAGGTAGGTATGCATTAAGTAAAGGTGTCTGGGGAACGCAAGCTGCTGGGCAACTTGTGGAAGGGGCAAAAACTAGGACTCAGCTTCAGACAGACTAACATCTCCTCCAGAGAAAAGAAAGATACATTTTGTTTTCCACAGATAAAATGAATAGAATATACAGAAAGAGAAAGTAGCCTTCCTCTGGCTCACAGAGGAGACATCCCTGATCTAATGAAAGTAAGCCAGAATGTACCCAAATGGACAAATTTTAATTTTCCATTTAATAACAATAACATATATTTCACAGCTCAGAGGAGGGCCACAAAAATGATCAAAGTGCTGGAACTTTTCTCCCAAGAAAACGCTTAACAGAATGACAGCATTAAAAATGAAAATGGAGCCAAACCTGCTCTGGTGGCTGCAGTGACCTGGCAAGTAGTAACCTTAAAGAAGCTAAGAGAAGATAAAAGGGGAAATCAGCTCATTAACTCAACATAAAATCTAAATTTCTAAGATTTCTCTTGGCATGCAACATTTTGCCTGTGTCACTGACACAAAGCACGAAACACAGAGTTACAATCATGATAAGCATTAATGCCATAATCAATTTCTGTTGGTAACTGTATAGCACCTTCAGTGACATAACAAAATGTAAGGGAAGGAATTAGAAATGTCAGTTTTGCAAGAAGTTCATCCTGCAATAGGAATCAATACATAGAACGTTGTTGATCAGTTTATGGAGTTAAACTGACCTTCTGGATTGTACCAGGAGTGTTGATGGAAACATTCCCTTTGCAGCTTGGTCTTCCTTAAAAACCATTCTTCGTTCCCTTCTATTCTTGACAATAGATTATCAACAATTAAATGTATTTTGTCCATAAAATTGTTGCTTAATTATTTAATTTTCCTTCTCCCAGAAGTTAGAGCAGCTAACAGGCTATGGTAGTACCTGTGTGGAAGACAGCCTGAAAAAGGCACAAGCCACCAAGACATGATTCAACACTTAGCAAATCTCAGATGGCAGAAAAAGAGACTTGGAAGAATTTACTCAATCTGTTGTCATAGCCTAGATGACAGGCAAGGAAAAGAAAAGGAAAGATTTATTACACCAAGACCATCCTGGAAAACTCAAGCTTCTTCTCTAAAATTAGCAAGCTAATTTTTGTTCTCAGAGGACTATGAAATTCCTCTCATTGTTTTTGGAATGAGATATTACGTTATGCTTTCCTGTCCCATGAATACTCAGAGAAAAAAAAGCAGTTTAAACAGAATCCTAACAGCAGAATAAAACAATTTAGAAGACTGAAAAGGAGTGGTAATACTTATGTGCCCCATGTGATAAATACATGCTCTGCTTTGGTTCCATGTTTTGGAAAAAATGGCAAGAAAACAGAATAATACGGCATGGTGGCTTTTACCCGTTTGGGCATCTGAACTCCACCTCAACTGCTCTCTGACTCACCCTCCTCAAAGAGAAAGGGGGAGTAAATAGGATGGAAAGGGCTTAAGGGCTAAAATAAGGACAAGGAGACCACTCAACAACTAGAGTTATGGACAAAACAGAATCGGCACAGGGAGATTAAAATAATTTATTGCCTACCACTTTCAGACTACAACAGTGAGAAACCAAAAAGCAAACTAAAACCACCTCCCCCCCCCATCCACTCACTTTCACCTCCTCTCCACAAGCAGCACAGGGGAACAGGGAATGGGGGCTGTGGTCAGTCCCTGACGCTTCATCTTGGCTGCTCCTTCACAGTCACTCTCTGCCCCTGCTCCCACAGGGCTCCATACCACAGGGTCCATCCCCCAGGAGCAAACTGCTCCAGCATGGGTCCCCCACGGGTGGGCGGCAGCTTCCCCCAGGCCCCCTGCTCCTGTGTGGGCTCCTCTCCACGGGCTGCAGCTCCGGCCCGGGGCCTGCTCCTGCGGGGGCTCTCCATGGTCCACAGCCTCCTCCAGGCCACATCCTCCTGCTCCTGTGGGGGCTCTCCATGGGCTGCAGCGTGGAGATCTGCTCCATGTGGGACCCCTGGGCTGCAGGGGCACAGCCTGCTCCACCAGGGGCCTCTCCACAGGCCGCAGGGGAACTGCTGCTGCCTGCCTGGAGCACCTCCTGCCCTCCTGCTGCACTGACCTTGGGGGCTGGCAGGGCTGCTTTGCTCTCATTTCTCACTCCTCTCCCAGCTGCTATTGTGCAACAGGTTGTATTTTTTGTTGCCCTTTTTTTTATTATTATTATTATTCTTTCTTAAATCTTTCAATCTGCTCTCCCAGAGGCCCACTCACCATTACCCACTGGCTCAGATGTGGCCAGCAGCAGGTCCCTTTTGGAGCTGGCTCTGATCTGACATGGGGCAGCTGCTGTGCTCTGCTCACAAAGGCTGCCCCTGCAGCCCCCCTGCTTCCAAATCTTTGCCACATGAACCCCATACATAAGGGAAAGCAGGTGATAAAAAAGTTTCTTGCATATCAGACACATGAAGAGGCTTCTTCTGCAAAGTGGTAACAGAAGCAGAATATACCAAACTCTTACAGTACAAGCAATTAATAAATTTTAACTCTGTGAAATGAGCTAACACTTGAATTTCAGCTTGAAAATACGTGTTGAGCTGAGTATCAATTAATGTCTCATCTGAGACGTAAACGTTTCAAATTAAAATAAGCCACCAATAAAACATTAAACCTTCTACTAATGACTTGCAGTAAATTTGAATTAGGGTATATTCAAATCCCTGGGAATATAGTAAAAAATAAATGTCCTTCTCAAAGCAGTATTGTGAAAGAATTGATTAAATTGACTAAAATCGTCATGATTATTGCACCATTTTGCACAAATTTTAAAGAGTCATACGATGTGGATAAAAATACTTCCTTTACTTTGCATTATAGAGTGCTTAACTCACAAAATGGCCATGACACCTCTCTGCAGCTGCCTCAGGCCGCCCTTCTGCCTGGAGGAGGGATGCAGGCTCCAGATTCCCCGAACAGACCACTCAGCAGAGGTCTGTCAGAACCTTTTGACAATAAAACTCATCCAGGCATTTGCTACAGCTCTTCAGATGCTGAGAAAAATGAGAAGAGACAAGAACTCGTTGTTCCCTAACCTAAGAGAAGAACTTATTGTTCCATAAATTAATGCTACTCCCAACTCCTCTTCTAACATCACAACAGCAAGAGGCTTCAACAAGCATGGGTACACTCTTCCCTTCAACCGATACTTACAATGGTTTCCAAAAAAGACATAAGATATTCAACTTTACACTGTATAAAATGGTAAGGACAGTAAGAATCTGATTCTCTTTCTGTTTTTGTTTGTTTGTTTGTTTGTTTGTTTTGTTTTTGTTTTGTTTTGTTTGTTTGTTTGTTTGGTTGTTTTTTTGTTTTGTTTTTTTTTTCCTGTACCTGATCAGATACTTTTTTGCTGGTACATATAGTGGAGAAGTGATATGAAAATCTGAAACTTGTTTTTTTTTTTTATTTTATTATTTATTTTGGCTGACTTGTTCTAACAGAAATAAACCAACAAAACTACCAACCCACCATCTGCATTAATTCAGATCAGTTCCCCAGCCTGGTTCAAACAAACCACACGCACCTGAATTGGACAAGACTGAAACAAATCGCAGGTTTCCGATTCTTTCAGTTGCAATGCCAATGCATTACCAGCTTCAAAGGTCTAGAAAATTCTCACTTCAAAACACTTTTTTAAAAATGTGTAAGTCACAGAAGATATGCAGCACTACTTTTCTTTCTTTCCCAGGCATACCAAAACACAAATTACATTGGTAAATTCTTTAAAGCGATGAATGACTTCACAACGTGTGAACCAGAATAGTCACCTCTTAACCATTTTTGGTTTCTTCTCCCCCTCCCCCTCCAAAGTACAACAGATAAGGATAAAGTGAAAACTCTTTATTAACTACTGTGAATTTAAAGACTTGTCTAACCGTAAGTGACAGATTTTTAAAGACACATCTGAGGTCTGAGGTCTCTTTATCTATTATTCATCTATTTCAACCAAAAACTGTCAGTTGGCTTCAAAAACAAAAGCAGTAATAAAACTGTGAACCACAGAAGATGATTGTGTTTCTGCCACTGCTGGTAGCATGGCTGCCACATCAGATGCTTAGTAATATTTAACACAGCAACGAGAGAGAAGCTGAGATAGAAGAAGGAGCAGCAGTCTTCAGAAAAGGGAAGAGACAGCAAGAATATTCAGGGAATATTCACTTACAGTTCACAGTTGCAGGTAACAAAATTACCTAAAATCCTGTTCCTGACCTTTTTTCTTTTAAAAATATCTACTTGCATTCATTTTAATTTAGGACTATGAAAAATCCCAAGGTATGCCTCCACTTCTAACCTGCCGCTTCTGATTTATTTTATATTCAAGCTATGAAGCTCTGCAAAACTTCACAGAGAAGCACTGAACTCCAAACATAAGAACTCACTACAAAGGACTACACCAGCAACCACTTATTTGAGAAGCATGGAAATTCAAAGAAGTCCTAGAGCAATGGAGAGCAGACTCATAATTCTTACTGGAAATGAATCAAAAGAGGAGTGGCTGATAGACTGCATTCACAGTAACCTTGACACATGCAAATTTTTTTAGTGTAAACAACAAAGAGTTACCCCAAAAACCCTTACTCGCTGCAACATATATTTTAAATCAAATAACCAACTATTTGTACAATATTTTGTTTACGTACATACATACATGGCTGAAAAACATTTTAAAAAGATAAAGTACAGTTACTCTTAAAATCAAAATAAAGTTAACTCTTACTGTAACAGTCTTACATTTTCACATGCTCAATAAACGTTTAGATCCTGTCTTCAATTAATTTGCACAGAATCAAGCATTTACACGAAGGTCCAAAAATGCACCCATAGATTTTAAGGTACAATAATTAAGTTTTAAAATCAACAGAAGACATCTGTGCTAGGTTAAATAAGACTTTATATACAGCGTTTACATTTTGCATAATTCTTACTTGCATAATTTATAATAACTGGGATATGTTTTGCAAATTACTTCACAGCACATAATCAAAATATTTAACACAGAAGGATTTTTCTAACTGTAGTTGTAAAAATTACACTCTACAGTCAGTATTTTCCAATACATTTTCACCAATATAACAACTCCTTAAAATGAAACATCTCTGTAACAAGTGGTCCTTCAAAGCTTTCTTTAACATCTTTCTTAATAAAGTCAGAGGTACAATAATTAGTAAAAAAAAATCAGCAATGCATTTGTGACCACTCAGTTCCTACAACTACAATCACAACAATGTCATTGTTAAAAGGCCGCTTGCAACTTACATCTATTTAGGAAATTATCAATATTCTTGTTCTTCCTCAGCGCTGGGTAATCCAGATCAAGGACCAAAGAATTCAAGCCATCCTGAAAAGAAATAAAAATATGTTAACTGAGTACTAAAATAATAATTACTACACCACTTTTCTTAAGAGATACTACACCGAGACTGGTTGTATGTTATTTAAACATGTGTTATATTCCTAGCAGGAAAATAAAACAAGCTCTCAAGTGTGCTTATACACCACTCACCCCAAAGCAGCACACAAAACACAATGACAGGTTCCAGGCTGGTCTAGAAACAGTGCAGATACACTACCACTAATTAGCGGCACTGGGACTTAGACTGAAGGAGTAGTTTTAATCTTAACCAATAAGCAATCTTAATGCTTAAAGACAGATTTAATTATCCACACTATTATTTTGATCACATTGTCTCTACCTTCTCATTCTGGCTGTTCAAAATCTGACAGCATATTTTTGCTCTTGGAAGGAAGGCATGAAGGTTCACCACATAATTCAAGCTCACAAAATGATACTGCTTAATTTTGAGGTGAGTCAAAAAAAGAAAGCAGAAGCCTGTGAACCATTCTGCTAATCAATGCTTTCATCAGCTATCAACGCTGCCATCTCCACACCCGAGACCTCTCAGAACAGCAAAGAACAACATCACCAAAGTCTGACCTAAAAATAGTCTTTTAAACGCCTGCTCTAAGGCTTAAACTCAATTCCACCTTTCAGCAACCTAGAAGAATTTCACAGATTATGCTCCATAACACACAGCCTTTTCCAGTAACACAAAGACAAATAAAAATAAAAATTAGTTTCAGCCACTAGGAGCCAGAGACTGCATTCATACTCAGCATCTTCAGCATTTTACCTAAACTGCCAGTTTTGTTCACTGCTCTAAGAACAAAACCCTGAGATTGCTTCTTAAGGTTTCTGAGCATGAGCAGGGCACAGAGATTTTAGCCAGAGACCTCATCATGTGTATTAATAAGCAACCAACAGAACTGCACAGCCTTTCAATACCCAACACTCATAAATGAGGCTATAGAATCATAGCTATAGCTACCAATCCACTCATTTATTTTTAAAAATGCCCAGTAAGGGATTGTTTCTGTTGCAAATCTCACTAAAATTATTATCATCTCTAATAATATACCTACTTGGATAGGTATATTTAAAGGCAGGGCCCAAGATTATTAGATACCCACCAAATGCCAGCCTGTGCTACGTATGTATATATACAAATAAGACAGCCTCATCCCTAGAGATGTCACTTTTCAGTTTCACCGCATAAAACATTAATGATTAAGCACATTTTCAAAACTGGGAGACTCAATTGCACTGTTTTTATATTTTATCTTATTTGTTTTGCCTCCTAGCAAATGAAAGTGTCTTGGGAAACATCGCTAGCAGCCACGAGACCGTTTATGGAAAACAGGAGTTGCTGAAGGAATTACAGATGTATTTGTGTGATTTCCTATACAGATGACTAAAGGTCAGAGACTACAAGCTTGCCTTTCCTCTTTGTTTAATTGGTGTGAAAACATAATTAGCATCTCATTAGGATCATCTGTAGGGTTCCTAACTGGACTACAATTATTGTATTTGACGTAATCATAAAACATCAGGCTCACAGACGCATTAAAACATTGCATGAAGCATAAAACTTCATCAAAGGCAAAAACTCTTGAAAGGTCATCCCAACAAGTAGGATATCAAACAAAGGAAGCAGGAGGCCTGCCTGGATGAGGAAAGAGCTGCACTCAGACATGAAAAGCAGTGAGGGCAGGTGACCCAGGAGGACTGATGTCCCATCGTGCAGGGACAGTGTCAGGAAACCCAAGGCTGACCTGGAGGTGAGGGAAGGGGATGGAGAAAACACTCCTGAAAACCAGTTCCAAACACATGAACAGCAAGGTGATCAGTAACAGTCAGCATGGATTTATGAACAGGCAATCACGCTTTACCAAGCTGATAGCTTTCTATAATGAGGCAACTAAGTTTGGTAGATAAGGGGAAAACAGTTGATGTTGTTTACCTCAACTCTAAGATTTTGGCACTGTCTTCCACTGCATGCTCATAAACAAGCTGACAAAGCATGGGTTACACAAGTGGGAGGTGAGAGGATTGAAGCCTGGCTGAAAGACTGGGCCTGGAAGACTTTGATCACTGGCAGAAAGTCCAGTGGAAGGCCAGTCGCTAGTGGTATACCCCAAGGCTCGATACTGGGGCCGGTAATGTTTAACATCTTTATTAATGACTTGCTGCACCCTGCAAACAAACAAAAATAAACTAGGGCACGCGGCTGACACACCAGAGGGCTGGGCTGCTATCCAAATGGACCTCAACTGCACAGCGAGAACATCAAGGGGAAATGCAGCAGGGGAGGAATAACCCCAGGCACAGGCTTCACTTTTTAGACCTTTTTTATTTTTCTTTTAGACATAACTTTTTAGAACCTCTTTATTAAAGCAAACTTAAAAGCGTCAGTCAGTAAGCCCAAAGGGAAGGCAATGAATAATGCACAGTATCACTCGTTAATTACTTTAAGAACAATAGTTATAGCCAGTACTTAAGTCTCGATCATAACTGCCCCTGCAAGACCCATTAAGGAGAAAGGAGTGATGCATTGGACATTGTACCCATCTTTCAGAGGGACAGAAGATAGTAGTACCTATTCTTAAATTTGATTAAATTTTTATGAAAGATACAAAAAATCTAAAACAAAGTAACAAAGCTGTTAAGTGCTCATGAATTAGTCACTGCATGGATTGTACAGGAGTTGTCCGATGACCTGGACATAACCAACTGAAAGTGTTCTGAGCACAGACGACTTCCTGCAAAATAACGTAACAGAGTATGTCATTCCAAACTCTTTATTTAGCAAGTGCTGGCTTCCAAAAAAGGACAACTCATTCTACCAGACAGAGTATGTCTGCATGTCAGCAGAAATACACATCTTTACCTTGCACCATGCAGAAAAGGACCCCAGTGGATGATACGATGGAGAACAGATGGGCCATCTTTTAAAATTTAACCTAGCACAATGAAGTCCCAATTCCAATGAGCTGGTAGTCAAGCTCTAACAACACGTAACTATGTAAATGTAAAAGCACTCTGTGACAACACGAATCAGTGAGGCACATTTCTGTTCTTCATATTTTTGATGGAGAAGAGAGGGAAGCTCACTTCCTATTTTAATGCTTTTTAGGCAAAGGTATTTTAGAGGCTGCCCAAGTAAAACATTGTTAGTGTGCTCTATTTATATCTTATTCACGAAGGTAAAATAACAAAGTTAGCAACCCCAACAGACATTTTAGTGAAGCTGGATGACAAGGTCCAAAAGAACCATAACTTCTAACTTAAACCGAGCTGTACATTATTTATTTATTGGGTGGGGGAAGGAGGTGCAGAAATATAAAAATATTGAGAACAATATTTGCAGATAATTTTTGATTAGCTGTCTCCTTCTCATGGAGCGCTGGTAACAATTTTCACAAGTATTAACAAACAGAAATTTGAGAAGGGCACAACTGCCTGGTAACTATTTGGAAGTCTCCTAGCTCTTGTGGATATTGCAATGCAGTTGGCATCAGAGAGGTGATTAGTATCAGCATCATAACAAACAGTGTCAATTTGTTTGTATCCCCGTGAACAAACCTTATAAGCACATTTCAAAGACAGGATTCTATGCTCTTAAACATAATTTTAAGTTAATGGATTGCAAATTCTTATCAACATGTACTTTATGAAAGACTTGTGTCTTGCACGTTAGCATTTTGTTAAAAAGCCTTTCCTTAAAGCTTTACATTTTCATTAAAAGGCCTTGTTTACATTACTTAACACTAAAATTGCACTACAGTTAGGTTGGGTCAAAAGACTACACAGTAAAACAGAACACTCAAACCAAAGATAAGCAATCCAGGAAATGACATCTCCTCTGTCTAGGCCTCAGAGATAAGTCACTTGAACCAGGAAATATGTTATTAAAGTGATTTCACTGTTCGCTTCCTCTTTCTGCCATTACAAAAGGTTCAGAAGCTAAACAGGACAAAAATAGCAGCTTCCAAACAAACACGCTGTTGGCAAAGACAGCTCTCTCTGCCCACACCATTCCATTAAAAGCCTTTTGCTCTTGGCAAACAGGCTGAAACACTCTCCCTAGATTGTCTTCCAACAGTAAAGTCCAAAGTAGATATTTTTGCACCACCATCCTACATCAGGAGAAGAGCTCCAGGCCACTGCGGTAGCAGAAATCTCCTCTGGGGACAACACGGAGTTTTACCTTCTCAGAGAGCAACTTGTACTGTTACAGACCTGAATGAAATCAAGAAAAAATAGGCGAGAAAAATTCAGGAGATATGACAACTAGTAAATGTTTGATTTCTCTCTCTGACAAAAGGGACTGTTATAGGGAAAAATAATGGTAGCTTCCAAGTAACCAGTTCAATGTTAATTCCCAGCAATGTCACTGAAGCCCTTACAGAATTAAACCATGCCATGCCAATTCTGATTTTTAAAACTGAAACAGCTATTTTAACATGTCCAAAGTTGACATACATATATTTTCCACAGGATGTCAAAACAGCTTTGGCTACTTCAATTTACTTCTCATTTTCATGACAAGAAAAAATAATAAAATAAATCAAAACCAAAAAGTAAGAACACTCAATAGCAGCAATATCAAATGCTTCCTTAGTATTCACAGGAAACAATTCATAACCCTGAAATATTTGGAAAAAAATCACTAAACCATTACATGTAAGAAACCCAAAACACTTTTCCTTTCCACTTTGCCAGCTTCCCAAATCCTCAAATAATATTTAATAAACTATGCTGCAGTAAGAAATAAGGACAGAAAAGTCTGTAACTTCAGACTACATTTTTCTAACTTGGCCTATGTGCTTTTTAAAGCAGAACTTCCTAAATCTATGCACATGTGAACTGACCACCTAATAATGCTTCACCATGATTAAATCCCCACTATATTCTTTTATATGCCAAATGGACCCTTAAATGATTCTGGTCTTTACTGACTAATTACTTCTTTCCATAATATAGAAGTATAGAAGTTACCTTTGAATATAAGGCTAACAGCTCAGTAAGAATGTACAATAGGAAAAAGAACTGATAGATATATGCAAGGCAAACATACTGTTTTCCCAAGTTTACTCCAATGATCATTAGGATACCTTGTAATTTGTTTTTATCTTACTAAAATTTAATTAGTATGTGAAGGAATAAGTCACATCATGATAATGCAGCCAACATCTATTGTCATAAGGTCTTATTTTTCTAGAAGTTCTTTAACATTAAATAGCAGATTTAAGGTTAGACATGTACCGAGCATATATATATATTTTAGGAACCTAAAAGGAGTTGCCACAAACTTTGTATGTAAATACTTCATGGGTTGTACTTGCCAGCTGATTTCTGTATCATATGGAGATAAGCAAGTATTGACGCATGATTTAAATGCTGCCTACAATTGAACAGATGTAGATTTTTCTTCATTGTACAAGAAATACCTCTCAGTGTCTGTCATCATGTGCTACATCCTACATGCACATTTTAATGGTTTTACAGTATTATGTTAAACTCTTCAATTGTAAAGATGGGATGACAACAGACTGAAAACAGCTTCATCCTTAAGGCCCAGCAAAAGAATAACCACAAAGCAATCTTTCAAGATGCCACAAGAACAACACAAAGGCAAAGGTGTATAATCACTTAGAGCTTACAAGTAGAAATGACAGAAGATATTTTACATAAGGATGATTAAAACAGAATCACAGAATATCCTGAGTTGGAAAGGATCCATCAGGGTCATCAAGTCCAGCTCCTGGTTCCACACATGACTACCCCAAAATCAGACCCTGTGCCTGAGAGCACTGTCCAAACACTTATTGAACTCTGGCAGGCTCGGTACCATGACCACTGCCCTGGGGAGCCTGTCCCAGTGCCCGACCACCTTCTTGGTGAAGAACTTTTTTCTGACACCCAGCCTGACCCTCCCCTGTCCCAGCTCCATGCTGTTCTCTCGGGTCCTGTCTCTGTCCCCAGAGAGCAGAGCTCAGCGCCTGCCCCTCCGCTCCCCTCGTGAGGGAGCTGCAGGCCGCCATGAGGCCTCCCCTCAGCCTGCCCTGCTCTGGGCTGATTTCAGCCACTCCTCATATGTATCCGTTTTTAGACCCTTTGCCATCTTTGTCGCCCTCATTTGGATACTCTCTAATAGTTTTATGTCTTTGTAATGTTGTGGCACCCAAAAATGCACACAGTGTTGGAGGAAAGGCTGCACAGTGCAGAGCAGAGCAGGACAATTCCCTTCCCTCGCCTGGCTGGCAGTGCTGTGGTTGATGCACCCCAGGGTATGGCTGGCCAGGACACACTGCTGGCTCATATTAAATTTGCCATCAAGCAAAACTTCCAGATCCCTTTCTGTGGGGCTTTCTGTGGGCCTGTTGTCCCCCACACTGTATGTGCAGCCAGGGTTGTCCCTTCCCAGATGCAGAATGCAGCACTTGACTCTTTAAACTTCATATTGTTGGTGATTGCCCAGCTCTCTAATTTGTCCAGATCTCTCTGCAAGGCCTCCCCATCCTCAATGGAGTCAACAGCTCCTCCCAATACAGTATCATCTGCAAACTTACTCAAAACACCTTCTGCTCCTACATCCAAGTCATTTGGGAAATCATTAAAAAAATGGAAAATAAAAGAGAACTGGAAAATAAAAGTCCATCATAGGTTAAGAAAAACAAACCAAACACAGAAAGCTCAGGCTTTCCATGCTTTCTTCAACCTTTTTTTCCTTAATGTTATACATCTGGACATACTTACAAGGAAAAAGAACAAAAGAAAACATCATAGTGATGTTCACTACAGATGAGAAAATGTCCTGAGAGCATCAACTGAAATTAATTCTAGAATACTTAAGGGGGCTGTCCTAGTCAGTCAATATTTTTCTGAGTACTCAGGAGAACAGGAGAGATCAACAGGACTAAAAAGAGTCATCCAAAGCATTACCTTCAGGGTATCACAGTATCAAAGCATTACCTATCGGGGGAGACAACCTGCCAAACTATAGATCTGAATGCTCAGGGAGAGGGAGCGTGAAAAAGATTTTAATCTGTAAACACCCAAAAGAGGTAAGATCCACACTGCAAGTTTTTTGTATCTCTCTCTCAAAGAAAACATAAAATAGTATTATGTAACTGATTTATGGTAGAACACAGAAAGCAGAGCATCTTACCATAGGAATAAAAGAGAAGATTCACCATTCTCTTAGAAAAATAAAGAATTATACTGTCCAGGGAATCATGGAGAAAATGTCTGAAAGGTAATTATCAGGAGTTTGGTATAAGACTTCGAAAAGCGTGTCAAATAAATTAACCTGGGTTTGTCCTGTTCCAGTTCAACGCGGTATTTTCATTACCACAATAAAGCAAGAAAATGAGTAATGTATCTGTTAAAAGCAAACAAAAATCAGCAAGTGATACCAAGGCACGGAATTCTGAGCACATGGCTTTTATTGTAATTTAAATGATCTTGAAGAAATATTAATTTAAATAACATCAACTCAAGGGGTGAGCACAAAAAAAAAAAAGAACCCACCAACATACGCTTTTGAGAGAACTGTAATTTAAATAACATGAAAATGGGAATAATTAGTAAACAGTAAGATAACAATAAAAGACACAGGGTTATAGCAGACCAGAAGTCAAATCTAGGCTGTATAAACAGGAGGTTCACTATGTAAAACCTCACAGAGGACTCATGTTGTTTATGTACTGTTATAGTCTAAACCAGAGTATTGTGTCCAGCTCTGTGAATCCCTATAAGGATTCCAAGAGCAGCAGCTGGAAGAGAACTGAGGGGAGGCTAACAAGAGCAGTAAGTGATAAGCAACATGTACTAGGGAACACTGTTAAAACCAGTCTTCAGTCTTAAAAAAGATCAGCTTAACAGGAGACATGCCATCTCTTTTCAGAATGTAAAAAGCTGTTATGAGCAGTGATGGATGGATGTTTCACTACATTACCAGAAACACTGTAAGAAATTAGCTGAGTTTGGAGTAAAGATTTAGGTTACAGATTAGGGAAAAAAAAATATCTAAGTAGCAATTGCGACAAACTGACATAATATGACATAATGAAGCAGAGAAATCTGCCTTACAAGGGTTAGACAAATAGCTGCTACAGCAGATCTATACAACCATGTATCCTACCTCTCAGATTACGACTGTACTAGTGATCCCTAAAATCCCTTCCAAGGCTACTTGGAAACTCTTCATACATGAGTTGAAGAAATGCATAAAAGCAGGAACTTAAGCCAGAGAGAGAGGACTGAGAAAAAGAGTGTATCGGGAGCTGTGGGCAAAGGTACAGCAATTTAATCTTTAAAATCTTATTCATTTCAATAAGAACAATGATTAAGCAGTTAACCATTGCAAAAATGCATGTTTTCTTCCCAAATACATTCATTAGTTGTTTCTCTGCCAAATCAGTTGCTGCTATTTTCTCCTTAAACCTTAGTAGAATAAAACAGGTCTGCATGTTTTGCTAGTTAGCACTGTAGCCATGGAAAATTCAGCAGTTCAGCATAATCTGTTTTTATCTGAAGTCACTGTACATTTCCATGTTCTTTAGTTAACTTTGATTTTAGAATTCTTTTTGCTTTCAAAAATTACTGTGTACTGAAGCCCAGAATTGCAAACCTGTTAAAGTAACACTGGGGATAATTTCCTATTAATTTGAATTCTCCAAGGCCTTTAATAGTAAGCTTAGCTTCTTAACAAGAGAACAAAAGCAGTATGGTCATTTCCACTGTTAACTCTCCTGCAGCAAGCCATTTATGCATCGATTCAGAAGTTCTCCCAAGCAATCAAGCAGAACAGCACAAATACTAGAACTGCAAGCAAACTATCTACAAATGCACAGAAAACAAACACAAACCTAAAACTGCTTCTCTGACACCCTGAAAAAGTGGAATTACCTACTGTTCCATAAAAATCCAAATGGAAAATGCCACGTCTTATTCATCTCTGTTTTCCTAAGCAGGACTTTCAAAGCCTACAGCTGCAGGAATCAGTGGTAATACAAAGAACCCAGATAAAAGGTCAGGGAGCTCTATGAGGTAGGAGACAGATGTACAGTCTATTCTTAAAATCCTGTTTTCACAAGGCCGTCCTTGTTTCATTTTAATTAAGGGCTCTGCTTCTCCATCATAAAAAATGTTTCTATTTATCTTTTCTTACCCTCAAGCAGCTCAATCTGTGAAGCGAGTTTCAGCAACAAGACGCTGCACCTTGCACCACCTGAGACATTTATCCCTCAATTTCACAATGAGCTTATTTTTAGATAAATATATTTCATATCTATTTCTTCATATATATGTTTTACTAATCTATTTAGCAGTCTTGGATAATAAGATGTAACAACCAATCTGGCAACTAAAAAGAATACTTATTAGAGTACATAATGAAAATTGCAACAAACTGCTTCATAATAACTAGAACTGTAAAAATGAGACCTGAAAGAAAAAAAAAAATCAAGATGCCATTTAGAATCATCCTCCTCTAAAAGTGAGATTAACTAGAAGTAACAAAAGGACTTTTATTTTTTCCCCCCAATCACTGATTCAGAACAAATGATTACAAAACCTCCCAGTGCTAAAAATATCAGCAACTGTTTAGAATTTTTCTGACCCCAATAAATAATAGTTTGCCTATCATGGTATCTCCTGCCTAACCTCAAAGTTGATGTCAGCATACTGATCAGCAGCACCACATATATCTTAAAATATAATTCCATGAACCCTGATTTCCAGTTAAAGTGATAAATAAAACTGAAGCAATCAAAACCACATCTAACTTTGGAGTAAACAATTTTCATGCCACATGGAGAAATGTAGAAGACTCACTGTCACAGATTGATTTTTTATTTTTATTTTTTAAAAGGTCAAGATAACCAGACTAATCCAGCAAGCATCAGAATGCTTTGACCCATAAACTAGCAAAAACAGCGCTGTTTCCACACCAGGGGAGAAACAATTCATGTCAAATAGAAATAGTCAAAAGAGAGTTTTACTATTTACTGCTGCATTACATACTAACACATGGATATGTTTTATGAAAAACAATCAAAAAAGGAAATAATTGTAAAAATGACTGCCAGGAGAAAGGGAGTCTGCAGGTAAGAGAGAGTATTACATACAAGACAATTAGCTTAAGATTTGCTTTGAATGAGTACCTACCTAGTAACAGTGGAAGAAAATTAATGGAATTTAAACAAAATGACTACACACAATAATTTATACCAACCACCAATATCTCAAATAATTGAAGCAAAAGTTTATCAACATAAAGAAAAACAGTTTTTATTTTTGCAATAATATATATGCATTATATATTGGTAAGGAGATGATTATTTTAATCCAAAGAAGCTAAGCAGCCCTAAAAAATGTCTCACAGAAATAAATTTGACAAAGGAAAATTACAAATCATTTTAGCCTATTTAATTAAAAGCATATTTCAAGAAAATATTGTATGAATGCCTTATTTTTTAAGGCAAACTGACAGTATTCGTACCCGTTCAAAATCTTAGCTAACACAGGGTTTATCTTTTCTATTACGAATTTTAAAAAGGGCATCTAATTCTATGGAATCAGTTTGAGGAAAGGTTAGTGACTTTCTTTAGTAGAACTGTGTGTTCCTAAAGCATAACTCCCACTTCATACATAAGGTTAACTTCATTTGGAGTTGCAAATAAGCTCATTGCGATATCCTGCTCCACCATCCAACATGCACCCTCCCCTAGAAACAACCTTCACTGATGACTTGCCTGCAATCAAATTTACTAATAATTTTGTCTCTCAAATAGATAATGAACTCTTCGATAAAATAAACTTACATAATGAAAATATGTTTAAATACCTAATAATACAGAAATACCAATTAAATTCCAATTCCTGTGTCAGGACTACTAATGAGATATTTTAGGCTTTATAAAGCGTAACAGGAACTTTTGTAGATGAGTTATGCTGAAAACTCAAAACATATGCTTTTAGGGCCTGATTAGACTAATCTTCCATCCTATGTAAAATTCATGAGGACTATTTTTCATCAATGAACTGAAATTTTCTCACCAACTTCAACAATAAAAAGGTATTTAAAAGGTCACTAGCCTCCGCTTCTTGCAGTGGAAAGGAACACCAACTAGATTTAATGGTAAGTTCAACTAGAAGTGTTTGATCTTCCATGTTTGTCTCTGGAATAAAAAGAATATGTCATGAAATCATTTGAAGAAATTTCCTATTACTGAAATAGTGACAAAAATAAAAAGAGAAGAAAACCACATAACTGGCTGTCCTGTAAAAAAAAAAAAAAAAAAAAAAAAAAAACAGACCAGAATTAAACTTGGCATAGACATTAAGTAGCTGCTTTGAGCAGGGGCTGAACCCAGATGACCTCCCGAGGTCTTCAAAGCTGAATTATTCTGTGATTCTACAATTACATTTGAACTGTGAATATGCAAGTTGGCACCATTGGTCCAAAAATGTCTGGTTCAGCAGAAGATAGTCCTTAAATAAGGATTTTCTTTATTGTTAAAAAAAAAAAAAAGTTTAACAGACTTTGGTTAACAGGAATCTCTTCTCTACAGATTTTGACAGACTTAATTCAGAAAGCCTGATGAAGTGAGGGTCTACTGTAATCGTCCACTGTTATTGCTAATTTTTCAAGTCCCTAAGCAAAAAGTTTATTATGTGCATAAGTAGATATTGATTAGGTATTTCATCTAGAAGATCAGTCAGGACTTTGACATTGAAAACAACTAACCCATAATGTTGGGAACAGATTTTGGTAACAGAGGTGGTCCAAAGGGGCATGGAAGAGATCAGGTAATTTCTTCTGAGGAATTTTTCAACTACTTCATCAATAAAAGAATTCAGTCATGGAAGAAAAAATGGTTGCTTAGTCACTAAAATCTGAAGATTTTAAAATAAGACTTTAAGGTCAAGATACATGCAGAACCTTGCTTTAGAAGTAAGAAAAATTCATTATAAAATACAAATTTCCATCACAGTCAATCACAAACTGGGAAAAACAACAGTTCTGGACTTCTGATCGCTTTATCTAGCCATAACTTCCAGCCAGTGCATCTTGTTATACTCTGTGTTATGAATCAATTTGCAGATTCCTCTTCCAGCAACTAAATATTGGAATGGCTGTGATTAAACCTACTTCTCTTGAACTTGAAGTTACGCTGCCCTCGCAAAACCACAATATACATGTATATGTAGACATGTATATCCTTGCACACAGACATTCATATCCTGGCAATGAAAGGATATGAAGGGCAGTAAGAAAGGCTGCTATTAGCGAATCATCAGCAAAAGTAAGTACACGTGGGCAGGCTTTCTCAGTGGGGTAGGAGAGCTAGTGACAGAAGGCACAGAAAAGACTGGGTGAGCTTTTTTGCTGCTGTCTCCTGGGACACACACCGCTCTCCTGCAGGGACTCTGATGGGATGCAACTGAGGGAGCTAAGGAGAAAGTCAGAGTCATTACCAGGCTGCTCTCTACCACCTTAGAAAGGTCACAGCAACTTGGGAGGTTGCTGATAACCGGAAAAAGGCAAGTGTCATGCTTGTCTCCAAGAAGGGCATGAAAAAGGATCTGATGAACTACAGGCCTGAATTACAGTTAACCTCAGGTCCCAGGACAATTATGAAGCTAATCCCTCTGGAAGCTATTTGCAGATAGATGAAGAAACAGATAACTGAATAAGCATCACAAGCAAATTGCATCCAATCAATCCAACCACACTCTAACACAAGGGGCAACAGACACAAGCTACCACATGGGAAACGCTGGGTGGACGAGGGAAAGGCTGTGGATGTGGTCTACCTTGACTTCAGCAAGGCTTTTGACACCGTCTCCCACAGCATTCTCCTCAAGAAACTGGCTGCTCTTGGCTTGGACTGGCGCACGCTTCGTTGGGTTAAAAACTGGCTGGATAGCCGGGCCCAAAGAGTCGTGGTAAATGGAGTCAAGTCCAGTTGGAGGCCAGTCACTAGTGGCGTCCCCCAGGGCTCGGTGCTGGGGCCGGTCCTCTTCAACATCTTCATCAATGATCTGGACGAGGGCATTGAGTGCACCCTCAGTAAGTTTGCAGATGACACCAAGCTAGGTGCGTGTGTCGATCTGCTCGAGGGTAGGAAGGTTCTGCAGGAGGATCTGGATAGGCTGCACCGATGGGCTGAGGTCAACTGCATGAAGTTTAACAAGGCCAAGTGCTGGGTCCTGCACCTGGGGCACAATAACCCCAAGCAGAGCTACAGGCTGGGAGATGAGTGGTTGGAGAGCTGCCTATTGGAGAAGGACCTGGGACTGATGGTGGACAATCGGCTGAATATGAGCCAGCAGTGTGCTCAGGTGGCCAAGAAGGCCAACGGCATCCTGGCTTGTATCAGAAACAGCGTGACCAGCAGGGCTAGGGAGGTGATCGTCCCCCTGTACTCGGCTCTGGTGAGGCCGCACCTCGAGTACTGTGTTCAGTTTTGGGCCCCTCGCTACAAGAAGGACATCGAGGTGCTTGAGCGGGTCCAAAGAAGGGCGACGAAGCTGGTGAGGGGCCTGGAGAACAAGTCCTACGAGGAGCGGCTGAGGGAGCTGGACTTGTTCAGCCTGGAGAAGAGGAGGCTCAGGGGCAACCTTTTCGCTCTCTACAGATACCTTAAAGGAGGCTGTAGAGAGGTGGGGGTTGGCCTGTTCTCCCACGTGCCTGGTGACAGGACGAGGGGGAACGGGCTAAAGTTGCGCCAGGGGAGTTTTAGGTTAGATGTTAGGAAGAGCTTCTTTACTGAAAGGGTTGTGAGGCATTGGAACAGGCTGCCCAGGGAGGTGGTGGAGTCACCATCCCTGGAAGTCTTCAAAAGACGTTTAGATGTAGAGCTTAGGGATATGGTTTAGTGGGGACTGTTAGTGTTAGGTTAGAGGTTGGACTCGATGATCTTGAGGTCTCTTCCAACCTAGAAATTCTGTGATTCTGTGATTCTGTGAAATGATTTTTTCACCAATGGGAGCAGTCAAACATTGGAACAGGTTGCCTAAGATAATATGGAGTCTGTATTTGTAGATTTTAAAAACATAACTCACCATAAAACCATCATCATCTAATGGGACCTGCTTAAGAGCATATCAGTGGCTTGGGCCAGAAGACCTCCAAAGGCCTCTTGCTTCCTAGACTACTCTATGATGGGTGCCTTTACTCAATTCTGTAAAAAAGTTTCAATCAAACAGAGCTCAATTACTGTCAGGATGCCATGTAAACCTTCAGAAATGCCACAAATTATTTGGCTAGACAGTGCTGTTAGAAGAGCTGACAGGAAATTTTGGAAAACAATGCTTCCTCGTGAGCTGTATTGTCACAGCATCATCGATCAGGGATGATGGCCTGTCTGCGGAAGATCGTGACTTCGTTTTGTTTTGTACTGCTGTCAAATCTAAGATAAGAGATGGATAAACACAAACTGGAATACACAGAGCATCAAAGGCAATCACCTTAGATCTGCTCTCCTACATATGTGGTGACTCATTAAAATAATTTGCTGTTTGGATCCCAGTTAACAATAGGATGGAAGGCAAATGAAGCTAGCATGCAAGAGACTCATCGTGGAAGATTTTTTTCACATCACAGAGTAAAGCTGGAACTTATTGTCATGGAATGTTTCTGCTGCCAAGAAGCTCACGTTGGTCTGAAGGCTATTTGATTCAACAGAGATGGAGCTGTCAAAAGCTACGAGACAGAAAAACACTCCCAACTACCTCAGGAAGCTCCTGAACTGTGTTGCCTCCACAGGCTGAGAGATTTTAACAGGATAGGAAGTTTCCTTCTCTTACACTCTCTCCTAGGCATTTATAGCAATTGGCTACTGATGATAACAGGGTATTAGGCTAGACAGATTCTTGGTTCAATCTAGTTTCCATTCTAGTCATTCATTTTCATGTTATTACTCTGGGCAACTGTCTCATTATTCCTACAGAAGCTGCTACGATCCCAACAAGTAATTACAAGGAAATGAAACAGAGGCTGTTCTTCAGTTCCAGTGTTATATCCTCTGTACAGAAAAGGACATTAAGGGGTCAAACTCAAAAATACCCAAGGAAAAGGAGAACAGCTTATCAATAAAGACCAGCACTCTGAAACTAGTAGTGCACTGCATCTTACCTTAAATGTAAAAAACGAAGGCTAGGTTCAAAAGTCACTTCTGGCAACAGCCAAATCAAGTGTCATTGCTATAAAGCAGGTTATGAGCTTAACAAAAATATTTGAAAGTACCTAGTATTGGCTCCAGATGGAATAAAATGGGTTTTCTCATCTGAGTGATACACAGAAGAAGAAAACTCTTTATCATTTAGTGATGTTTTTAAGTAATAACTCATCTATTTTAAGCTACCATATGTATCTGAGAAATAGTACTACCAATATATACACGTAAAATTTTATATTAAAAGTTTTCCAACATTTAGATATAATAGACTGAAAGCTGAGCGTCCAACATTATTTCACTTCTCCTTTCACGTGATGATAATCCTTCCAGCATGGAATGGGTGGATATGCAATCCGGCTTTGTACGCTCTTCCCGAGATGCAACTTCATCTCTCATTCAGTGAAAACAAAACCAACAGTACTGAGTGTATAAAATTTCTCTTTGGTTGTTTAAAAACAACATTCCAGGTACATTCGATGCTTTTAGGACTTTATTTTCATTACTGCACAGACAACGCAAAAAACACTCACACTGCAGTTTCTGAAATAGCATGACTGATTATCAATTTTACAGCTGGTTAAACCTCATTCTAGTTAGAATAGGCTATTTGTTGTGGTAATACTCTAGATGGTAATTGTGAAATAAAGTGGGACACTTGGTCTGCCATTTGCATAACAAGTTCCCAGAACATTTTTCTTCCCCAGTATCCCAGCTGTAGGTGCAATCAAACAGTTGGGTGCACTTATGTATACACCAGATCATTTTGTTTGCATTTCTGAAAATGAATCGCATCAAATTAGCAAAGGAAACCGCAGCCTTCTAAAAATACCCCGAATCATACTGCAATTCCCTAGACTTTTACTGCTAAAAGTGAAAACAGTTGTAAGTTGTAGCAGAGTGTTAAATGTATTATTCACCTTCAAGAGTACACCACTGTCTTATCTTTTAAGAAAGAATGCCTATTTCGATCTTCAATTTTCTGTTTAGTTGCACAATTTCACCAACTTTGGAAACCAGACTTCTCAAATACCAATTCCAAATAAGGCTGATCTCCAATAACAAATAGTATTGTGAAATTGTTCTGAAATCAGCAGTACTGGAGTAAAAATAATTTTTTTTTTTCACAAAGAGTTATGTTCCTGAGTCATTGTACAATCTCTCTTCTGTTCATTACATATAAAACTTTTGTACATATGCACATTCATCCTCCTAGCCATGAAAACTAATGTGGTTTTCAGACGGCCATACAAGTGATACATTCTTGAGAAACAATCACTTCCAAAGATACTACATTTTGAAGTCAACATTTACCTTCTTTTACTCTTTAAGAGAATTCCTGCCCTCTAACTTCCTCAACACAAATCATGAATACTTATATATCACTGCATATCTTCATAACATTCCCTTTTTACTTGCAACTTGCATGAAAATATTTCAAAGCTAATACATAAACACAGCATTATAAAAATTTAGTGTGTTGACACAATGCAGCTTACTTTCTAATACTTATTTCTACATTTTAATATCACCTTGTTCTACATACTATGCAATTCTATATTTAAGCCATCTCTTCACTCAGAATGCCATCACTCTCAGTGGAAATACTTGAGTTAGATACCAAAATAGAACTCCTAGAAGCATTAATCCCTTATGCTGACTCATTTACCTGAAAATATAACTTCAGTTCTTCGAAAGTACAAACCTAACTTCATTAAGAATTCAAATCACAGATGTTAAACTATACTTTTCAGAAACATTTATTACAGTTACTACTTTCATCACAGTAACAGCTATTTATGATATTTGGCTAGTATGCAAACCATGCTATTTTGTCTGATCCTACTTTAAATCATCCTGAACAATAAACTGACCATGAAGTGCCTGTCTAAAAAGTATAAACCAACTGCATTTGCTATGCATCAGCAAGTAAAACCGTTTCCCTGAAGGACAGATAAAGAAGATTTCAAGAACCTAGGAAATATTGCAGTAATCAAATTTGGAGATATTAAGGTCCCAAACATTAATCATCACAAATACCGATGCAAATTTAGCTTCAAAACTAGACCCCACTTGTTCATGAAAAGGATTTGGGAGAACAAAAATCCACAGACGAGTTTCTACAATAAATCACAGTACTGAAAATGAAGGTTTATAGTAAAATGACCAGAAGAAAAAAAAAAAAAAGGCCATTTTTTTTTGTAGACAAGACATAGACAAGAAAGGAGGTCAACAGTTGAAAAGATGTAAGGATAGAAAAGGATTGCACACGGAAATGCCTAGCATCATTCCAAAGACATTTTGAAAGGAATTCTAAATATTGTTATCACTCAGAGTTGGGCAGAAGGAGGAGAGGACCAGATAAAATTGTTACGGCCTTTTCAATCTGAACAGCTATTTCAAATTATACAATAATGCTTCTACATTCACTTTAAATCCTATTAATCACTGAAGTTTGTGAGAAGCTGCAGCTAGATATCAAAACTTTAAAGAATGTCAGCAAATGATAGATGGATATTCATCTCTCTACCATTGACCAATATTGTGGGGAAAACTGAAGATGCTTATTTAAAAAGAGAGCTTTCCTGTGAAATTATAAAATGCTACTAATACATACTATTTTTTATAGATTCACTTAAAATTTTTGCTGATAAATTTATTTAGCAAAAGGACAGTGCAATTTTTTGCAGATATTCCTATATACAGATATAAAAAACAGCGTATCAATAAAGCATAAAAAATGACTGTAAGATGACCTCTTTTCTGAGGCCTTCCCAGTTTCAAATAAGGAAAAAATAGGAGTCTTAGAGTTTCTTGTTGAGTTTATAAAACGGATTCCTTTCAGATCCACCAGCAACCCAGCATCTACAAAGTGAGAGTTTGGAAGGCAGCAGCTCAGACATGAAGGCACAGAACATCCTCCTGGTGGACTTCACAGGCCATGTGCGGTACAGGTCAACTGAAAAAACAAAACCTTAAGCGGTCCTACTATCTTTCCAGAAGGCAGCCCTGATTTAAGAATGACACATGTTCCAAATTCCCAGAGAAAGGTATTATGGAACAAACAAGTCAGTGCAATCTTCTGCAGCAAAAATACCCAAAGCAATGACTTAGACCCCGTGTAGACCGTGGAGCTGTATTTTATGCCACTGTCTGTTTTAGAGGAGTATAAGCAGCAGGATTACACCCCACAGAATCCAGTACAGCTCTTTCTTGCTCTTCCCATCATAAACTGAAATGCAGACTGAGACTATGGCTTGGAGTAGGTGCACAATCATGCTGGGTTGATGACACGCTTCCCTTCTCCTCCCCCTTACTAATCTTCAGTGTCAAAGATTATTTCCCATTCATGACTCAAACTCACAATGCTGGTAATCAACTGATTTCCTTCACTGGAATCTGTACAGGATCTGCTTTAATGCAAAAAAAAAAATAAAAAAAAAAAAAGCAAGCTATATATATGTATTTTTAAATGCCCTTTATTAGACAAAACTGGAGGACATTATACATTGGGAACATGAGGGGTAAAAGACCTCAAGATCAAAGATAGGTTTGCCAGGTACCATAAATTAAAACAAACATCCACCAGTATCACTCATTAGTGAGAAACCATTCACCCATTCACCTTTGCTACCAAAGCAGTTTACTAGCATCATTTTCTGTTATATCACCTCCTTATCCCCATTTTTACAGCAGTTTCTACAGTTCAGGAACATAAAAAAAAGCCTTTAATCAATACTTAGAAACCTTGCCCTTATTTGAAGTGTATTTATAATATGGACAACGGACATTTGTTCAAAGTTTAAAGTGCTGTATATAGTAAGAGCACTCCAAAACATGAAAGCAGGGCCTCTTTTTATGAAGTATCTTCTAAAGTAACAAACGCCATAATTTATTTAAGACTTCGAAAGAATCTTCACAGGCCATCATTGGAAATATTCATCATTGCCCCATCAAAGCGTCCAACAACCATTGGAAGTGCTCGAAGTCTGCTGGGCAGGGCTTTGGCCAACCCGATCTAGTGAGAGACATCCCTGTCTGCTGCAGAGGGGTGATCTTTGTGATCTGTGTGATCTTAAAAGGTGCCTTCCAACCCGAAGTCTTCTATGGCTCAGTGATCACTCAATTTTCACACGCATGGAAGTTGACCCTCTTCCTACACTGTTCATCTGCTGACTGAAATTTTACAGATTCTTACTTCGCTTTTAAAAACTCGATTTTAAACAAATATGCCAATTTTACTATATCCAAATACACGTGTTCAAGTGTTCTGTTGCTTCACCAATACCAAATACATTTGGTAAAACCAACAGCCGTTCACATGTCTGCCAGCTGAGGTCATGCAGAATCGCATCCCACCGCAGCAGCAAGGAAGACGTTTGGCAGAGAAGTGAAGCTGTGCCACCAAGGCACGGTGCTGGCAGCGGAGCAGAAGCGTGGCCATGGCCAGGGATGACCAGCGCTCTCCTGCAGCTCCGCCTTTCTGTTTCAGGCAGGAGTGTGCCTTCCAGCACAAAAAACACAGGGATCTCCTAGAAAGAATCCAGCGGAGGGCCACAAAGATGATACGGGGCCTGGAGCATCTTCCCTATGAGGAAAGGCTGAGAGACCTGGGGCTGTTCAGCCTGGAGAAAAAGAAGACTGAGAGGGGATCTCCTCAATGTGTATAAATACCTGAGGGGTGGGAGACAGAGGGATTTGGCCAACCTCTTCTCAGTGGTTTGTGGGGACAGGACAAGGGGCAATGGCCACAAAATGGAGCCCAGGCAGTTCCGCACCAACATGCGGAAGAACTTCTTCACGGTGAGGGTGACGGAGCACTGGGACAGGCTGCCCAGGGAGGCTGTGGGGTCTCCTTCTCTGGAGATATTCAAGGCCCCTCTGGATGCCCCCTTGGGCAGCCTGCTCTAGGGAACCTGCCTTAGCAGAGGGGTTGGACCCGATGATCTCTGGAGGTCCCTTCCAACACCTACAGTTCTGTGATTCCCAGCTCTCCTCTCATTCACCAAGTGGGGTGGCCAGACTGCAGTCTGCCAGTGCTGGGAGGAGTGGTTGGGTGCTGAGGTGCCAAAATCTACCATCCCCTCCCTGTGCCCAAAACCCTTCATAGCCACTTCCCCCTCCAGTATTTGCCAGCTCTTCCCTTCTAACCCACACCAACATACATATGTGTTTGAAAACTGCAATGAGGAGGAGAAAAAAAACCCACACTGCAAGCATTTTCCAAACTTGGACACCATCCTTCAGTTACATCTTAAAGCAAATTCTGCCTTCAGAGTGCAAGCCTTACCTTCCTTTCTGACACACACTTCCATTCAAGTTGAAAAAACACACTACCATAAATAAAAGCCAATCTTTTTTTGCCAAAATGCAGTTTACCAGGAATTAGGGTTGGTTGCAAGGACGTGTGTATCACTTTTGCGTATCAACTTGACACGTACTGTTAACAAGAATGCTAATAAAGATACAAACTCATCCACTTTGGTATGCAGAGATATTTTAATTGTGAAACTTCTTATTAACACAATTTTAGGTATTTTCTAAATATAAATACATAAATTCACAAGAAGTCTCCCAAGTTCTGAAGATATTTATAAATACGTGATCTAATCTTACTTTATTACATACATGCAAACTCACAAAAATGCTTGGCTGTATGTTGATTTCTACCCTTTCAAACACTGCAATTGCGATTGTATGTGCAAAGTCAACAGAATCAAGTCTTCACCTTCTAAAAATGTTTAGAAAAGTATCATCATACTTCATTTTAGAAACATCTTCCACTCATACAGAAAGCAGTTGAACAAAGAACAGATCAGTGTACCTGTCCACCCCTAAGTACAGCTGCTCAAACAGGATCCTGTAGTAGGTAGATGATTAGTTGGGAAAATCATTTAATTTCCTCATCTGTCCCAAATTTCAGATGATATGTAAGGTCCATCTGCATGAGCTATTATGCAAACATTTGTGTGAAAAGCAGGATTTTTTAACAATACTACAGTGAACTGCAACTTATCCAAAATATGCCTATGTAAACTTTAAACTCAAAGTGTGACAGCATACACATGTGAAACTCTGACATTCCCGATAGAAGAAAGTGAAGTTACACTCTATGATACAGAAAATTGCAGTGCTCTATTCAAAATTACTTCAACTACATAATTATGTTACACTGTAATTAAGCCTATTCTTCCAACTAGCCATCACCTCCATAAACCAACTCACTCCTTTTGAATGTTCCTACTAAGCCAAAACCAAGGAAGCATCCAGAGACCTTCAAGGAGCTCTTCAGAAGCCCCATGACACAGCTGCATCCTGCTGGCACCTCATATCACACTGAAAGAGCTAAATCCTTCCCTGAACAGAAAGGGGTTGAATGCAAATGTTCAAATAATAAGCACGAAGGGCAACTGAGATGTATGCCATGACTTTCCGGGCAACTTTGAGGAACATGAAGCACTGTAGCTGTAAATGCAGAGGGAAGCTATGCTCTCCATGGGACTTGAAAGTGAGACAAACGCTTTTCCAAGTTCCACTTGGAAACTCAGCTGCATCACTTCTGCTACTGAAATAAGGATGAAAAAGTGAAAGTTAATCGCTACTTTGTACTGCAATAAGATACTTCAGTAAAGCTTCACCTCATTTATACTGAAGTCAGTGGAACTCTAATATTCAAGGCTTTTTGAAAGTGCGTTTTTTGTTTTTTGTTTTTTTTTTAATGTCAAAAATAGTTATTTAACTAAGATGTGTTACTGTATACCTAGTCCTTTGCAGTTTTTTACCTTGCTGGGGCTCCACCTCAGCTTGATTTTCAGTGAAACGCCATTTTCTCAAAGCCAATTTTGCATTATTTCCATAATTTGCCATTAATTGATCTTGTGATTAATACAAACACAGTCATGTGCCTTCTTCAAAGCTGCCATGGATTATTCAGCCAGCACATTTTCAGCTTTTTTTTTTTTTTTTTTTTAAACTCATTTTATTTACACAGCCCAGCTTGCCATGTCATTTTTTCCTACAACCATTTTTTCTCTTTGTTACATGTGAACAGGTCTGCTGTATTAACAATGTGTGTTGGCCTTCTCAGCAGACCACACAGCAAAAGACCTTTTCAAAGCTTCAGATTGAAAAGACCACAAACTTTTGAAGACTGGGGACCTTTTTGACAAAGAAAGTCAATCTTTTAAACAATAATTTTAGGAAATCTATACTTCAACAGTTAAGCTGTGCTTCTCCCCCCCACATGCACATACAAACCTGCAGAGGACTTTGGATTTTTTTTTCCTTGAAGTTAGTGACTCCTTTATAGTTTAGACTGCTCTCTGAAATTGTTTTTCTCTTTTCAACCTACTCAAAATAACAGTCAAGTCTATTTCATGGCTAAACAATAACACTAAGAATTGGCAAAAGCAAAGAAATTCTAAAAAACTACTATTAATAACCATTTAAAAAGAGGTTCTGAAGGTCAGTCACTTTGAATGATACTGCTATCTCAGCATATTTTTTTTTGAAAGTATTAAATCTACCATACAGTTTTCATTAAGTTGTAGCTTTATTATAAGTATTTTACTTCCATGTGCCTCAAAGAATTGCACTACACAGTGAAATTCAACAGAAGTACCCAACTTAACTGAAAAATTCTGTCAGCTAATTAGCAAATGTTTGATAGAACTGTTATTTAAGAGCACTTCAGAAACTTGACTAGGGAGCAAAAGAGGTTCTGTCTGGCACCATCTCCCAATGAGAGGCACATCTCTGAATAAACCATTCAGGTTTTGGAACACCAACATTGACAGAATGCCTGGGTGGCCATATAAAGTTGCAGCTTTATATTCTTAGTATTTATTTTCCATAATTTCTTGGAATGCAGTTCGTGTTTTGTAATAGAAGTCTTTCTAATCTTCACATTTTAGCTGTGTGATGTCATTTCACCCCTTTAACAAGAGACATTCTTCAGCCAATTAAGCCATTTTATTAAAAAGGTATTAATGTTCTCATTTACATAACAAGCTCTCCATTGCTATGTATTCCTTCCCTAACATGACAGCCTCACATTAGGAACAATGCACCTAAGAGATTTAATTATAAAATCTATGCAGTGCATCCCTCCCAAACCACCTACCTCCAGGTCTCATCTCCAAACAGCTGGCTTAGACAAATCGTAACACATACTATATACATTACCTATACAGAATGTATGATTTTTTCAAAAGAACTTGGATTTTAAAATAAAGTGAATAAATTTGCAACACATGATAATGTATTAGTTTATTAAAATCATTTAAACGTGATTGTGTTAGTGTTAAAATGAGTAAAAGCCCAGAAGTTGTAGTAAGTCTCACTCTTGCAATACACGATGAAGCACTTATTTGCTACACCTTCTAGCAAAGTCTGAAGGTCTTCCACAAATATCAGACCTGAAACTACTGAAATTGTAAAAATGTTGGTAAGTGTTTTGTTTTAGTTCGCTGAAGAAAAATAACCAAAATCATTTTTTTTGAGAGTGGTTCTGAGATAGAATTTAGTGAACAACTTGCACTTTTCCATAAAAAAAAAAAAAAAAAAAAATCTGGTAACTTTCATAGAAGGTAATAATCAGCATATGACATTCTAATATACATGCTCTATCAAGGACAAGTAAAGAAATACACTTCAAAAGGGTCTTCTATGTTAACCCCAAACTGTAAAAAAACAGCCACTATATTCTTGGCACTGTCCAGAAGCATTTGAATAAGAACTGCAGAGACATCAGCAGCTCAAGCCTGTGCTATGGTTAAGTGGTATGTGATATCCACAGCAGTTAAGATGGATGTCTCAAGCACTTACTCCATCTGACGTTTCTCAAAACAAACTACGAAAGCAGGTTAACATTACCCTCTGCTTCCAAAGCTGTGTATGTTGAAGGCGTCTAACAATGAATAAATCAATTACAGCAACTGGCAGTAATTTTTCAGGGCTGCAGATTAACCAGTCAAGCAGCATGTATTTGCATATAGCAATAATCTATTCAAGGTCTGAGGATGAAGTTCCAGGACAGTCTAAACCAGTCTCCCTGTCCCCTAAACAAAAATCCCCACCCCTCCTTTGACTCAGCAGCAGCGTGTTTCTCATCCTGAGCAAGCCAGTTCAGGGAGCTAAACTGGACAGGTCTTTTGCACTTTTCATTTTTGGTCATTTATCTCCTTAAAGCTACTCACTGCAGCTACAGTTAAGCAAAGACAGCAGAAAAAAAATAATACAGCAACCAAGACAAATCAGATTAGATGCATGAGTAATCATCCCTGGTACAGGATCCATTCATTCAAACTTGAAGGGAAAAAAAAAAAAAACATTGTTTCTTTTAAACATTGTTTCTTTTTTAATACAATTTCAGTTGAAAAAAGATGTAATTGAGTCTCTAGAACTAATTGTTTCTGGTTGTACTAATCAGTCTATTTTAAGTACAGAAAATACTTTTGTAACTGTGTAAGTAAACTATGCTAAGCATACTATCAATAGCCATTAGTTTACCCATAAAAAATGTTTTGCATTTCATTGAGTTATATTGCACACTGAAGAGGACTGATACATTTCTCTGAAACAAAACACTCCCTTCGTATTTATTTATTTTTTTAAAGTTACTTAGTAAGTTCACTCTTAATTTCCTGACTTAAAAATGTATAGTGTCACAACAGGGAATGTTTCTATACTTAAATATGGAACTGTTCAAACATAAGTACAGTACTTTCTTCTGCTTAGAGGATAAGAAATTTAGTGAGTAAATAAAAAAGGTAATTCTTAAGAAAGCCATATTTAGATATTAAGCAAGGGCCACTTTCAGCTGTAACATACACAGCTGTATCAGTAAATAGGTATTTTGGGAAGAGAGTCATCATAAAGTACCATGATTTAAAAGCTTCCATTCCAAATTGATTCATCCTCTATCTAGGAACAGTAACATTACTTCACTTCTTCAAATAGATTTTTCCCCATCTTATTTAAGACTGTGGTCGTGACCTCCTGAATAAAAGTGCTGTTTGGATTTATATTAAGTAGTTTGAGTTATTTATCCTGGGTTTTGTGTAAATATACCTTGCAAAAAACTGAACACTCTTCCTCTTCAACTTCCTACCCCACTCTGCAGATAAGCCTTATTCACTTATCTCAAATCTTGGATGGGGTACTGCCATACAATTTCGTTGACGTGAAGACTTCTGGAGCCCAGTTGTGCTGTACAAAGCAGTGCAGTATTCCTTGGCAGGCAGACGAGCTGTCTCAGGCTTGCCTTTGGCTCCTGTGGTTGATTTACACTTTGAAGACTCTGACCTTGGCATTCCTTGGGAAACAATGTGTGCATGAACCATACCTTATAATATCACACCGGTGGAATCTCCCACCTCAAGATCATGGTTTATAACCACATTCCTCCTGAGCAAAGAGGCTTTCTACAATTTGAGGGACTGGTCCAAAACCTGGGGATGAAATTCCACAGAAATGAAGGATCACAGAAAAGCTCAACAACTTCCCAAGTGCAAGATGCCTTTTCCTCATCTGATGCTACTTATTTGCTACAAGCATTACAGTGAGGAAGCAAGCATAACAGCTTATGGAAAAAGAGAATATAATTCCTTACATTCTAAAGATAAAGAGAGCTGACAGTAGCTATGAAGGCAGTCAGCCCTGCCTGTCAAAAACAAATTGCACCTCTTCTGACTTATTTTTAATTAAAAAGTTCGTTCTTCCAACAATATTTGAAGTTTGTTGAAGAAACCTTCTCCCACATACACCAAAAAGGTTAGCAGTTACCACAATTACTTATAAAATAAACAGTAAGGAAAAACTTTCAGAATTTAAAATAAATACGTATTCTTTAAAGATGGCCTGTGCGCATACTAAGAAAAGGTAGGAGGAAAGAAAAAAAGTAACTGGTTATTATTTGATATTTTGTGTTGAAATTCCTCTTCAAAGACTAGGCTAATGAAGGTAGGACGGCTCACACTAAGATGACCAAACTATATAAAATAGAAGTACCTAAATGCTTGACAAGATGAGATGAACGTGACAGAACATCTGTCAATCAGCATCACCTGATTAAACTTACTGAATAGTTCAGAGGAAAGAAAAGACAAGTAATGTATGCGTTTTTCTCACTAAAAATATTGAACACATCCATATTTATTTTTATCACCTGTATTATTCACTTAATTACTTAATAACAGCGTATATGAAAAGTAGCACATTTTTGTAATAATTCAAGTCATGCATGTGAAACAAACCTCAGGCCGAAGTTCACTTTCTACAGCAGAAAAAAAACAGTAATATGAAGAAATATTAACTTTGAAGAATGCATGTGCATGCATAACCATATACACTGCAGCCACTACTGGGAACCTCAAAGAAAAGCAGACAGTACTATAGAAAGCATACATTATCTTTAAAAGATAATCCTTCAAGATGGGTAATGAAAAGGTTGTAGCAACTTTTTTTTTATAATCAGAGAGGTGATAAATTCATAATTCGAGTTCTGCAATTTTCATCCCAGTGGCACCACTGTAAATACGCTCGTTATGCTCCAATTTAAGTTTCACATGGCTAGAAACAGAACAAAACATCTGGAGTCTGAGAAGAAAAATTAAGTCACTGGATCCAGGACATCTGCCTTTTCTTTTTCCTAGAATTATTCCTCCATGAGGCGCACAAAAATCACTCAGAAATACAATGACATACCTGAGAAACAAGGGGTGGAATTCCACAGAAATAAACGGAATGTATCACTAAATTTCATGTAAACTGTTTTATTTCAAAGCAGCAATGACTAAGCTTACAGAACTACGTGCTAACACAACACACATTCAAACATTAAGACTAAGATGTCAGGAATTTGTTTAAGCAAAACATATTTTTATTAGGAAATAGATTTCATTCGTTAGTCTCAACAGAAACGGCTCCCTGTTGCTCTAAGATGACAAGAAAGATTAAAATGAAGTGGATACAAGTATCATACATATCAAAGAGATGACAAAAAAAAAAAGGCAACTGCAGACTGTCACTGACAACTACCACCAAATCCACAGCCCTCTGGACAAAACCACAGTCCTGTGCCTTATTATGGGCACATGAGTAATCCTATCTACTTAATTGCATTTGCTAAAACATTTGCAGCTAAACATGAATGTAAGTGCCTGTAAAAATGGACTCTAAGAATATTTCTGAGAAACATCTATTAAAAAAAAAAAAAAGTGCCTTTCAAAAGGCATTTAGGATCCAGTTCACTTTTACGATTTGTTAGATAATAAAAAAATTACCTAGTCTAGCTATCTAATCTGTTTATCTTGGGAATTATAATAAGAGAGAGATAAGAGAACATATAAATACAGAAAGAAAGACTCCCCATTATGACGGAGAAATGCATTTTGTATTTTATTTATTCAAGCTCTCTAATACAGATCAAAAATTAAAATTTTGAGAACATGTGAACAGGAAAACAACACAGATTTCAAAAGTGTTTTTTTTTTTTTTGTTTGTTTGTTTTTTTAAACATTGTCAAAAATGTATCTTTCATGAAAATAACTGAAAAATAGCATCCCCTGGAGTATATACATCTCTGAATAAAAATTTACTCTAGGATGCCAGACCAGGAGATTCTGTATGTATAGAAAGGGATCCTGCTGCAGCTCCTGCATTCTTATGTTGAAAGGTACTTTTTGGTACCACCAAAAACATTTGTTTTGTTTCCAAACCAGGGCTCTGAACTGCTTAGTATCAAGCTACAAATAGGAAATGAATTCTATATAAAGTAGACTGAGATGCTGCTGCTAGTGTCTATTCCCTCAATTCAGCATATTTGATGTAGTTTTATAAGATTTTAAGACAAATAATCAAGGAAACCAGTTCCAGTTTAACTCCATCAATTTATGGGACTAGCCTGAAAGACTTAAGCAGAATGTAAAAAGGCAGCCTGCATCAATACCAATCCCTTTCTTAATAATTTAGAGATAGTGCCAATCATTAAAAATACACTTTTTTTTTTTAATCAATTGCAATTAAAGCATGCTTTCTGCAAAACATGAAAATACTTTTATCTGTAATAAACATATCCACCTCTGCATTAACAACCTGGAATTAACTCCTTTTTTTCCTTTAAACCCAATTAAGCCTCACTCAGCATTAACACCACTGATGTAGCTGATGTTGTAGCCCCGGTGTAAGACTATTCCATCAGAAAACCCTAAGTATAACATCCAAGCAGCATTTGTACAATTTAAGCCAGTCAGCTATCAAACTGAGCTGCACAGCCTGCTTTGTGCCAGTGTAACATGCTGTCTGCATCCGAGGTTTACACTGGTGGAGCAATGGTAACATGGCACGAGGAATAATTTCCAAATAAGCACTGGCAGATAAGACCTCAAATTAGTCAGTCTGGCATTTCGCATGTTGATGCATTCTACTATTTACAGCTATTTTCAGAAGAAAACAAGAGCCAGTATGCGTCTTTAAAACGAGCTTGTTTACACCCACAATTATGTTGTTTCCTAAAACGGGAAGAAACAACAGATTAAAGCAATGGGCGACAACACAAAAAGCAAATTTAAGTTACTCTAATTTAAACACAAGCAAGCACTGATAGGAATCAGCCTTTTTCTCCCATGCAAGGGTTGCTTAAAACAAGTTTCTTCAAAATAAGCCTTTCCATTTTCAATTATTTTCTCTGTATATAGGCTAGGAAGACAGCATCCTATCACCCTGTTTCTTTCTTGCATAGGCCTGAATGTGATAACTCATCTCACTTTTAATCTAATTCGCTTATCTTCTGAATTTATATTATCTCGGTTAACTTTCAAAAAAGTAGCTTTGGGAGGAAACATCTCGAAACATCGCCTTTTCTAGGGCTTCAACTGTCACATAACAGTTAAAAAGCTGATTCTATCTGAATTGTTAAGCTTCTCTGTAACTTTGAAAGCAGGTAGAGTATTTGCACCGCTGTGCAGAGCTTTGTTCTTGTCACCAAGCTCCCTCCATACTTGTGGGTGCACCCCATCAGGGCCCATGGACTTGCCACTTTGCTCAAATTTTCCTTGACTTGATGCTCTCCCACCAACGGTACATCTTCCTTGCTGCAGCCTTTCAGCCCGGTCTCTGGGATTCCTGAAGGCCAGTCTTGCCGGTAAAGACTGAAGCAAAGCTGGCATTCAATCCCTTGACCATTTCACTGTCCCGGGTAGCCAGGTCTGCTGTTTCCTTCAGGAGAGGGCCCATATTTTACCTTGTCTTCCTTTTGTCACTGAGGTACTCGTAGAAGGCTCTTCTTCTTGCCCTCGGTCCCCTTGACAAGATTCAATTTTCTCTGGGCTTTGGCTTTCCTAACCTACAACCCCCCCTGCTTGGACAATGTCTCTGTATTCCTCTCAGACTACCTGTCCTTGCTTCCAGCCTCTGTAGGCCTCCTTTCTCTGCTGGAGTTTGGCCAGGAGCTCCTTGTTCACCCATGCAGACCTCCTATCATTTTTGACTGACTTCCTCTTTCTGACCAGCTTTCCTGGGTCCCTTTTTGCTCCAGGGTTTTAACCCATGGGGCTCTACTAAGCTGATCACTGAGGAGGCCAAAGTCCCTTTCCTAAAGTCCAGGGTTTGTGAGCTTGCTGCCCTCAGGATCTCCAGTGGTGCCCAGTGCCAGGACAAGAGGCAATGGGCTCAAATTGGAACCCAAGAGGTTCTGCATGAATATCACAGAGCACTTTCTTAGCATGAGGGTGCCCAGGCTGCCCAGCGAGGCGGTGGGGTCTCCTCCCTGGAGGCCTGCAGAAGCCGCCTGGCCATGGTGCTGGGCACCCTGCTCTGGGTGGCCCTGCTGGAGCAGGGGCTGGTCCCTGGGGGTCCCTTCCAACCATAACCATCCTGTGATTCATTACCAGTATCGGTGTAGGACACCCAGATGACAATCTACATTCAGAAGCAGCATGCTTTGATTAATAAGCAGACCATTCAACTGAAGCCTAGGTCTTTGAGGAAAGGAGGCAGTATAGATTTTCCTGTTTGTTTTTGACAAATTCAGGATTCTTATTTAAGTGACATAGTTTTAGTTACAGCCAAATTCTGCCAGGGTTAAATAGGAAATTTATTTGGTTTAATTTTAATCAAGATTAGTTACTCAGGTCAGTTTACAACACACTAGCACAAGCACTTGCATCACTCTAAAGGTGGTGCCCCATGGAAGGCGGTGGAGCTATTTCTTTAGCTGATAGTGAAAGTATTTGTGGAACTTGACTAAGCACCTGTGTGTGTTTGTTTTTGTTGTTGTTTGTTTGTTTTTAAATCAATATAACTAGGAAGGTCAATATAACTAAGGGAGAAAGGTGGAAAAAAAATCTGTAATTGCTTGGCTGCAGTTTCCCACACTTATCTTCTACTTCCTCAGATTTTAACATTTCTTTTTCCAATATTAAATGCCGCTTCATTTCTTCCTCAAACGATGTATAATTATATTGGTTTATCTGCATTTTCAAAGGTAAAATTATTTTTATTAGGTATATATAAATTTGATTGTGACTATCCTTAAAGCCCTTAAATAAATATAACAATATACACACCTTTAAAAAATTAACATCTAGATTAGAGAATAACCCTGCAAAAAAAAATTAATTATTTCAAACATAAAGGCCATAACATCTATTCCTCTTCTAAACACGCTGCTACTGAGTCAGAAGAGCCACACTAGTTCCATCAGTGGCATTTTTTACATATAAACACCATTGAGAACGCACGTCTGTGCTCTGCTGTGCACGTGTCTGACCTAATTCCCAAGGGATGTTTTGGTGCTGCGCACCCGGACAGCTCGTTGGGCCACGTAGGGCCCATTTAGTGTAGTCACAGTTTCTGCCTTAGACCAAGGAATCTTGTGTCCAGCTTTCTAAAAACAAAAGGATCGCATTGTCATACCTTCTTTCAGAGTGCCGGAATTACCACTGTAGACTACCTGAAAGCAGGTAGGCTATTATTAATTACTGCTGTATTTACCTCCACCACACTGCAGGCCAGTCGTCTGGCCCAAGGACCATACTCATCCCATTTAATAAGCTTTTGTCTGCACCGTGTCATCTCTTCCTGCTTCTGAAGTCATTCAGAAACAGATACTGTATCCTACATTATCCTAAGGTTTTCCCAGTCCCCTGACTACTCGTGGATCTTAAAAGGATGACGACAGAGCTAATCTGAAAAGACAGAAAGGCATTCAAAAGGACTTCACTTATGGTCGATATAAATCTTCACAAAGGAACCGACGTCCTTGGGAACTTTGCTCAGTCAGACAATTAAGCACCTCGTGTCTTCGTAGCACCTTGTGTCTTCATACTTGTAGGTGTATTTCACAGTCTTCCTCAGGAGCTTTGCTCTCAGCCAGACAGCTAAGTATCTTGTGTATTACAGTGAACGACCCCTAGGTACTACAAGTCTTAAACCAAGTAGGAAGTTTTACTTTCGATACACAATTGCCTTCAAGTTTATGGTACTATCTCCACACACCTGGGCAACAAGATTTCGTCTTAATCACCATATCACTGAAGATAAGATAAGCATATCTGCTTTTAATGAGACAGTTAAATGGCAATTCTACCAGGATTTATTTACATACAGATATCAAAATATCAGCAGAGATTACAGTAGCTAAAAGAAATTTTATAATGGAAGAATATTTTCATTCATTTAGCTTGCATTTACTGCAATGCGATTAGTTTCTCCCTTCTGTGAAAACTGAACTTTGGAATACAAAGAATTTTATATATATATAAAAAAAAAAAAAAAAAAAAAAAAAAAGCACAAAATTCAGGACTAAGTGAATATCCCAAGGTACTTGGAAAAGCAAAGCAAAATGAATAAAATAGATTTCATGTTCACTGCGGTCCTGTAAGTGGAAATAGTTTTTCCATGGGTGATGTTTCCTAAAATTTCCTTAAGATTTGGCAGTAGGCATTTCCACCTCTGAGGAGAGGCTGAAAGAGCTGGAGGAGGCCCCAGGGGATCCCATCGGGGTCTGTCAGTGCCTGAAGGGAGGTGCTGAGAGGACAGGGCCGAGAGGCAACGGGCACAAAGTGGCACACAGGAGGTTCTGCCTGAACATCACAAAGCGCTTTGTTAACATGGGGGTGCCGGAGCCCTGGCCCAGGCTGCCTGGAGAGGCAGATTTACCTGTGTCTCTTGGAAAAGTACTGTGTGTGGCACACATCCTATAAGGCACATGGCAAGTACAGAGCACAGACCCATGAGCTAACTAGAAGCAGCAGAGCCCCATTCAGTGCAGTGCCATCCTACAGAATGAGGAGGATTGTACTAAAGCCACATTTAGATCTGGTGAAATAAAATCCTTACATCAACAAAAGCAGCTTGTCAGCTTCACCACACATCATTGAAACAAGAGCACGACCTGATCATTTCGAGCCATTCCAGACCAAGTAGTGTCCCCTGAATAACTCCGGTTTCTTCTCATTCCTTGCTACCCTTCACGGAAAATCCGTGTACAACCGCTGTATGCATCCCATTGTCAAAGGGAGTTCAAGCACAAAAAAAAAAGTCCAGTACTTTCAGAAGGTGAACATTGGAATATGGCTAGATAATTGGAGTGGCATTACTTTAATGACCTCCTTCTTTACTGCCTCCTGCTCTGCTGGAAGAGTGGTGGTACCCAACTTTACCAGAATACTAAGCCTGCTCTGTCACACTGTATCCAAGCCAGTAAGTCAAACCAGTAAAATAATCATCAATTCATGCTTAAAATAAACCCTGAGAGTACTCTGGTCAGGTGATGCACTTCAAGGCTTGGCCTGCAGCAGCAGGTTAAAGAAGAGCAGCAGCTGGGCTCACCTGAAAGAGCCCAGTCCCACACCCAAACGCCCGTCCCCGCAGTGCACTTTGGACAGCTGCAGGCTGTGGCTTTAAGCCCACGGCTGAGGGGAAACCACACCGGCTGGAGCACGGCAGGACCTGACCAGGGTCTGGGTCACTGCTATAGATGCAGACTTACAGACAACAGAAATATTTTTTGGTGATTATTTTACACACAATAAAACTTAAAAAAAAAAATAAAAAATCATGATCTTCCCGTGATTTGTATGTACCTTCAATGTACCTTCAGCATCACTGGCCCTACTATTACAGTGCCAAGCATGTTTCTTCTCTCTTTTCCTCTCATCTTTTCAATTCTGGAGAACATCCATCCAAATACTGATAAGATTTCATACAATTAGAAATAAACCAAGCTATTATGACAGTAAAAGCAATACCAATTCTATAACAGAGAAAATGATTTGATATATAAAACCAACAACAATTCCTACGTGCCAAGAAAGGAGTTGAATCACATGGCAGTGTACACTGGTATTTATGCATTAGAAATTAAGATTGAAATAAAAACACAACTAAAAAGTTCTAAAACTTAAACATAACACCTTTCCTCTACGCCCTCAATTCACCATCTGTGTGATGTACACTGTTGATAAATAGAAATGACTTTATTATACATTGATTGCTTATGACTTAATAAAAAAAAAATATTTGGATTGTAAGTAGAATGAAACTTCAACAACTTACATCTAAGTCTGAAAGACACACTGTGCATATTCCCTCCTACACTCAGTGTGATTTCAAAAGAAAATTAAAAAATTACAAAACGTACTTTCAGCAACACAGTCTAAACCAAATGTACCGTACTGTACAGAAAATTTAAACTCTACAGTAAGGCTCAACAGTGCCTGAGGCATTCTGATTCACTGAAATATAACCTGCAGGGCAGTCATACAAAATCTAGGATATTTTTTTAATAATGATCAATGTCACATTTTACATAACTGCTTTTAAAGTTTCATTCTCGGTATTTAATAACCTAAGTTTTGATAAAGATGTTTTGGCAGGTAGGAAGGGGACAGTTGCGACCTCTGGCACTTGAGAAACACCACGAGGCATACATGCAGAAGAAAACTGGTATTCCTTTTGAAAATGAAGAGCAATTAAATAGTTTATTTTGACAACTAAATTGCCTTTCTTCAGAAACAGCCAATCATGAAAATAGATGAAATGAGTCATGCCTCATACTGCTACTGTTTCAGCCTTCCACATAGGAAGGGGTCTTCATCATACTGTCCATATTTAATGTTTGCTTCAGCATTCTAACAGTTAGAAATTATTTTCAGAGCAGAAAACTAGCTGGATGTCTACACTTAAAAATATTATGGTGGCAAATCCTTTTAAGGAGAGCCAGCTTACATTAGTGTATTGTTAGATATTTATCTTTTCCTCATTCAAGCTGAAATTATTCCTGACATAGAACAAACATCACACGTACATAAAACAGTAGTTCTGCTCCTTTATTTGCTGCTACATCCAAATTTTGCACCAAAACTCTGAGAACTCGGGTTCTGCTATTCCCTACCACAACAATGTTGGCAGAGTCAAGGCAAGACCTTAAACTCTGCAGATATGAACTCCGGGGAAACCCGCAGAGATAGGGATTAAGGAAAATAACTGAAAAATATAATTAAATTAAAAGTACATTTCATGTAAGAGAAATTATTTATTTACAGTAGTACTGACCATTGAACTCGACAGAAGCAGTGAAAAAACAAGACTTTAAAAAACTTTAGCAATCATCTTGATAATGTAGTTCTTTCTAGCTTATCCTACAAGATCCATAGCTTAGTTCAGGTGCTTATAATACCAGCATGGATATCTCTTAATTTTAACAAAATTACTAAGTATTTTGTACCCCCAGAGAAAATACTGAACATAGAATAATGTTCAAATTAACTGCAGGAGCTGCAATACAAGAATAAACTGTCAGGATCTCCCTACCACAGGAGTAATTCAAGTAGTTGTCTTCAGTTACCTTTCATACGGAAGAATTAAAAACAAAAAGGGGGGGGAGGGAGGAGTTATAGTTTACAATCCAGGATTATACAACTTAAAGAGGTCATTAAGTTAAATAGGCCAAGAATTAAAAGTTATGGCTTAATGCCTAAATGGGCTGACTTTTACTGTTGGAGGAAGAGGCCTGAAACGTTCACTAACAGAAACAGGCTGCATGTACACAGCTGGCACTAGAAAGGTTTTTCGTTACTCACTAAGCCCTCAGCTTCCAACGTGGTATTTTTACCTGCTCTTCTCCATTTTCCTGCACTGTTAGAGGGAATAGATCTACTCCTAAGGGGGGACTTCATGGTCATTCTATCACAAAGGTTTAAAAAACCTGCAAAAGAAGCATTTAGAAGTCAAGGATAATCACACGGTTGCATATAAAAAGGGGCAGAAACAGCAGTAAGTAACTCAGCAGTATCTTATACCTACTTACTACAGCTTGTTCCACGTGTCTTCAGCTGCACATATCAGAAGTCTACCACAAAATACGCTCCCCTGTACACCAGCTGGTGATAAAAGATTTAAAAATCAAAACCTGTGTCCTAACAAATGACAACGCTTGTCTCCTTGATCTTGCGCTCAGCTTAATCAGTGCTAAACTGAAAATGGCAACCAGAACAAACCAGTCGCAGAAACCACAGGGAAAACCAGTTTAAAACTAGTTTCTGCATGGAATGGAATATTTTCATAGCATAGGCAAGCCAAACTGAATGCATACCCCTCTACCGAAAACTTTGCTACTGCAAATTATTTTTAAGAGAACAATCTCCTTCAAGATATGCACACACACACTACAGTGAACTTACTGATGGAGCCCTTTACTTTGCACAAAAGAAAATCATGGAGGATCAATCAAGTTGTACAGCAGCAACAAACATGAGTAGACTAAGTTGTCCAAATTCACAACTCGTTCAATAAAAATTAATTTCCAAGAAACACCCAAAGGTATTTCTCTCCTACATCACTTCAGAGTAAACCTACGCTGTTGAGACAGCGATATTTGATTTTTAATCAACAGCTAAGCTACAAACTTTGGATGATTACATGTAACAGCAGTGACAGCTGTGGACAAAAAAAGATGAATTATAACCTCAGAATAGTAATTGCAATTTTAGTTAAACTTTAAATACCATTCAGAAGAAGTGTAGAACTTCACTATTTTCTCTTTCAATTTACTTATTTATTCAATAACAGTAACAGTCAACACTGTTTGTTTAGAGATTGAAAAGAATAGAAGGCATATTTAGTAAAGATTAGCTTGTCTTCCTTCCTCATGGTTACAAGCCTTATTTCATGTTTGTATCTGACCTCCACTTCATTTCCTCCTGAAGAAAAGCATAAAAAAAAAAAAAAAGCTATGTTTGGATCAGTCACCCAAACTTTATCCTGCTTAATGCAGGATCCTGTTATTCTCCACTTTAAATGCCGACTAAAAGTCAGTACCCATGACTTAGAGCGGTCAAGACAAAAGGCAACCACTTAGTTATCCAGCTCCTCAAGATTCAGAATTAAACACTTTGTCATAAAGTTTGCTCACAATCACCCTCTTTATATCACGTTAAGTCCATTCTAAACATTAAATTCTTCTCCAGCACAGGAGGAAAAAAAAAAAAAAAAAGCTTTTAATGAAGCTGGAAACTGAGAAAGATGTGCCTGATGACATGCAGTGCCAACACGGGAACAGAGCACAGGGCTTCCTGCACCGCGAGCTGGTTGCTGATCCCTGTCTGCAACATCTGACCACCACCGCCCTGCTAACAATATGACCACAGCAGTAACGGGGCAGGGCTGCACATTACCATCAAAGCCCTACCGTTTAGTCTGGGTGCACAATAAACACAAGATACGCAACTGGTGACCATTTGCAAATGATTTGACTTCAGCAAGTTGTTCTACATAAAATAAAATTAATGGCAGATAGAAATAATGAAAAAAACATTTGCACACAGATTTTCTTCTCACATTTACCACCTTCCAGATCCTACAACAACTGAGGCAGAGACTGAACAGAAGGGCAAGTGGGTGATGAAAGCTACCCCCATCCCTTGATGGGAAAGAAAAGCTCAACACCAGGATATTTCACATAAGAAAAACAAACCCACTCTCTTAGTAGCAGTAACCATAGCAGAGGAACATGGAAAAGAAGATGAAGCTAAGTCCACACCACATAAGCAGCTGCTACTGATCGATACCATCCAACCTAATAAAATTTTGCCCAAATTCATACAACCGCCATCTTCCAAGCACAGTTGGACCCCCTGCACATGTGGTTGTGGCCAAATGACCCCTTTAAGCACAGCATCTTACAACTCTGTTAGCAAATAATTAATACGATGCTCTAAAGTAAGGCCACAGGTGGCACTTCACCTGCGCTAAGGAAGCGGAGACTTTGCTGGTTTGGAAGACGAACTCCTTCTGGCTGTACAGCGAGCGTTTCTGCAGCTCCAGTGCTGTAGCAAAAGAGTCACACACAGTAGGTACAGCTTTGGAACCAAGCACCACGTTCAGCATGCTGTTTACATAGCAAAAGACTCATTAAAATAAGTTTATTGCTACCAAAGGCTGCCAAAATAAACATAGTATTCTTGTTCTTAACCAGCATGATGTATCAGGAAAAAAGTATTTTGGGTAAATTTTTCACTGGAATCATTTGGTGCTTTTAGGAGTAGCAGTTTCAAACAACCTCTGAGTTCACACAGCATCTCCCTCCCCACACCTATACTTATGGGTTATTAAAAAAAATACCTATATATAAATAATAAAAAAAAGCACATATAAATTCTTCTATTCTTTCATTACATAAAACTCTATTACCAAGTTTCAACCCCTCTCATCCCTATAATCCACGGATAATTCCTCCACAGTAGCAATGCAATACCGGTTATTTTTATAGATCAAACATTGGCAAGAAAACATCAGTTGAGAGCTGCAGAGATTGTTTACTGTGCTAGCATTTTTCTTCTTCAAATTAGGCAGCTTTTGGCATGGAGAGCATCACTAGACAAATAGCCAAGTGCTTTGGCATTGCTCTGCCATTAGCTCAAACCTGAAATTTTATTTAACAAAATGGTTTTTAATCAATATTTGCTGGTTTGCGGAATCCCCCAGTGGACACTGAGGCTACTAATACTTGTAAAAAGAAATTTTTTTTTGAAGAAAATCAGAAAATGGTGCTAGCTGTTACAAAGGCTGAACAGCTAAAGGATACTAATGACCCACTCTGCAATCTGATCAATACAGGCAAAAATATTGGGAGCACGTATCGTTCTAGTGAATGCACATGAAATCTGGCTGCATCATACGTGTGGCATTAAAGGCAGAGAAAAATGGCTTTTTTCCCCCCTTTCTTAAACTAAGTGAAATGCTTTAATTCTGGTGTGCAATAATACAGAATATAACAAGCGTCAGAAAATAGAACTGTCCTTTTCCAGCTAAACTATATTGCTATATATAAATCACCACCCAGGAACAAAGAACAAAAGGCAATTCTGTTTCTTTAAAGCTCCTCTCTTCAGGAGACGTTCTGAAATTACAAATTAAAAATAGAAAGTTTCTAGAAAGAGTTAGGAGCTAAGGAAGAAATAACAGCACTAGAACTATAACAAACAAGGAAAAAAAAATCTTCAGGAGCAGAGAAACATTTGGCTTGTCCACTTACTGGGCAATGAGTTTCAGATCAGATCCTGATAGCTGCTACATGTTCAGCTTTTCACTGTGCTAGATGGTTGAAATTAACACAATAGATTGTTCTTACTCATCCAAAATTACGTGACAATAAGCTCAGGAAAGTGAGTGACTTTAAAATTAATTCTGAAATCCTCTGAAAGCTCCTCAGACCAAAATCTTGTGACAGGATAGATGCGTGTCAGCCATGAAGACCTGGAGACCCTGTACAAAGAGAGCTCAGCTGAGCAATCTGCTAAGTTAACACTGCTGGTGTCACATTGGTACCCACCCAGGTGATGAGACAGCTGCAGAGACATCTACTGAAAGGGTGACAGTCACAGCTGCACCAGTAATGCATTTTTCATCAGAAGCAATGCTCTAGAGTCTTGATGGGAAGGCTGAATTTCGCTGAACTTCTATTCCTGTCCAAACTGGCATAAATACAGCATCTACCCATCAATTTTATCTTAACAGAGAAACAAAAAGCCATTTTTCCCCAGTTTTAAGGCATGTATATTCCAAGACACTGAAGCACGCCACTGCCAACCGCCTCCCTGCTCTGCAGCGTGCCACAAACATGCCCACAGCCAGCACCGTGATCATTGCCTGACAGCAAGAACTGCTCCTCCTGACAGCTCACACCACCACGGCAAGGCTGAAGCGTAATGCTAAAACACCAGGGCTCGCACTGCACAAAGCAAAAGGCAGCTGCAAACTCCTTTCTCTCCCCAACTGCCCTCGATCACAGCCTGCAGCGCGTGCACCCAGCGGGGAGGAGGCCGGTAAGATTTATGGGAGCTGCTCGTCACCACCCTGAAATTCTGCGCTGGAGTCCAGCACGTGCTGAAGTCACACAGTGACACGGGGCAAGGAAAGGGAAGTCTGGGTTAGTTGTGCACAGCGCACATTGACCTGTCTGCTCTCCTTCTGGAGAACATTCAGTCTTCAGATAACGCTTATCAGCGCGCCCTTAAATAACACATATTCGATACCATATAAAACAGCTCCATTTGCATATATGCTCTACCTACAGCACTGATAAATAAAGAAGCACATGTAGTTGAGGACTGTTAAGCTCTTCTTCAACGTAGCTGGCAGCTCAGAATCATTCAGTAGGGCTGTATTTATAGTAGGGTTTCTTATAGACCACCCAAGGTCAAATGCCATTGAACACGATCATCAATGTGTACATGCAGCACACATAAAGGCGTCACCTCACAGAATTAGCGGATGACACAAGCTGGCAGAGGAGCCAGTCACACCAATACAGTAGTTTTACGACCCGACCTGCACAATCTGATCATGATACACCAAAAAGGTTTTCCTAACTGCTGCTACAGGACCAAAAAGAGTAAGACTGTATCACAGAGGTGTAACAAAAAGCTTATTTATCTTCCGACAGGCAACACAGGCTTTCAGCACATTACAATGGGTGAAGGAACAGTCACCAGATGTCTAAATAAGGCTGCAGAAACCACTTTCCTTTGTAGAGGTTCTCGCCTGAGCCTACAATGGCATCGTGTACACAGCTCTAGTGCTGCCGTTTTCATTTTCAACTCTTTATCAGACCAAAACCAGAAGAATCCACCAAGTGCAGCACAGGCTGTGCATCTGAACCACCTTAATAAGTTCTCTATGGTAACCTTTTTTTTTTTTTCTTAAAATTTAGCAGGAAAAGGATGGCAATAAGCACACCACATATTTCAATAATTCTGCCCTCACAAGTTAGCTACCACGACAAACTAAATGGTAAGCTCTGAATTAAGGCTATGTGTCTTCTCCAAATATAAATCTTATTCAATCACAAATGATTATGCTTAATACAGGCAAAATAGCAAAGTATTAAGTCATATAATATAGCAGTGGCCATATTAGAAAAATCTAATGGTCTCTGAGCCATACAGGGGTGGAGGGAAATAACCAGTTATCTGGCCTCATCGATGCTGCTGTTGAAGCAGACGATGTGGTGAGGAAGGTACACAAAGAAAACCTCCTCGTTTGCAGCCACCGCATAAATTAGCTCCTGATAGGCAACGGAGCTGATATCTAGAGACAGACAGCTTATTACCTCTGCTGTTCACTTTGTTCAAATTTGCAGCATGTGTTGTAGATTAACAGTTACTTTTTTGCTTTTTACAGCTTCCCAAAAATAAAACACGCACACAAAACACAGAATAGCAGCTGTTTATGACTTTTTACAGCGTAAGGAAATGAATTCCATTTTGAATTCCATTCCACATTTTTAGTTTTGGTTATGTTATTTTTGGAGGATGAAATAGTAGCATTCCAGCCAGTCTTTTTAAGACCTTTTCCCTGACTCTTAGTTTCTGTTGCTGTATTTCTACTTCTAAATGAAAACACATTTCCACTTATGATAATTTACACTGAAAGTGAGCTGTTTACCAAACAAGTCAGTGTTGCAATTTGAATATGATTTTTTCATATTTGGATTGCAATAGTCAGCCTAACAAAACACCGATACAAAATTAATGTCAAATAGCATAAAGCAACAATACCAAAGCCCCAAAGGCTTTTACAGGAAATCCACTGCAAATTTCATAAGGTCAATAAAAAAACCTAACCAATTCATTATTTCATACACAGGCATGCAGAATGCAAAACTAGGAAACTTGATTCATTAATGTTATATTTTCCTTGCTGTTAATTATTTAAACAATACTTACAGAGACCCTCTCTGCACCCTGCAGAGAATAAACTGATGGCCTTTGCTACAAAAATATGCATTTACAATCCAGTTAGGATACCTCCACGGTTTACTGATTTGTCCAATGTATGACATGAACCGGTCTATACTATAAAATTACAAAACTTATCTTTTAAAAAAAATGCGCAAAGCTGCCTAGCTTTTGCAATTAGAATTTCTTTTCAGAAACATACACAGTTTTTAGCGTATCTAATCCATGTCCACACCATGGGAGGCAAGAGAATAAAAGTAACACTCCATTGAGTATAAAAGCAGAGTGTGAAAAAGTCTGCTGGGGTTAAACGTTAACCTGATGCATTTTTCAGAACGACTGTACTATTTTTAAACTGCTCTTTTTTGGCCACAGGTCAAAGTTTTCCTAGCAAAATACCAATGTGAAAACGCTGGGAGCGAAGCCCAGAGGCAGCTCTCTTTGCTTTGGCCTAGGCCAGAACTTATCTGAATCTAGCTAGATATGTTGCACTGCTTCCCACTCCCCTTCATTGACTGCTACGGGTAATATGCCTCGTTACGCCTCTGAACGTCTCCGAGCGGAATAATGCAGCACTGAAGCCTTGAGAACGACATTTTTCAGATGTTATAGGAAATTCCTATACTCTCCACACAGCACAGGCATACATACTGTTCAGTCAGTTCCTGTCTTTTTGGCCAAACAGAACTGAGTCATTTGAAAGAGGGGAAAAAAAAAAAAAAAAAAAAAAAGAGAGAGAGAGAGGCTCAGTGTAAGTGCCTTGAGCAACTCTTGGAAATGCTGCGATTCTTCCCCCCTTTTCTGTTCCTCTTCACTGGGACACACTGGAAATCTTGGGAAAGAGTGGAAACATCAGGCCTGAAGACCCAGAGCTTCGGTTTTAAAAAAATATATTGATGAAAATAAAGCGGGGCGGCTCTCACGGCCTTTTTCCAGGGTTGAGATGTTTTCAATGGGGAAGCCTAGCTCCCTTCCCACTCCTTCCTGAGGGCACGGATTTCTTGCGAGGGGAAAGTCAGCTTCACGGACTTCCTCTGCCAAACGCGGCTGGCCAAGGGAGACGGGGCCGAGGGCTGGAAAACGAAGGGGACCCCAGGGGCCTGCTGAGGGCTGCGTGAGGCGAGCCCCCTGCCCCAGGGGCTGCTTTGGGCAGCGGGCGGCCGAGCCCGGCGCGGTGTGGCGGCTCGCACAAAGCCGGGTCCTGGCTCCCTGCGCTCGGCAGGCGCGAAAGGGAAGGGTGGGAGCGATGCTGGAAGCGAAGCCGCCTCCCTCCGCCGCTCCGGGCTTCCCACAGCCGGCTCCGGGCTTCCCTCACCCGTCTCCCCCCGCCTTTAGCTCGGTGTTGAAGCACAGCGCGCTGCCCCCCACCCCCTTCGGGCCGGCAAGGAACCTTCCCCGGCCCCGCTCAGCCTCCTGCGGGATGCCGGAGCTCTTCCCTTCCTTCCTCCCCGCCTGCCGAGGCGCTGCCTTTGTTCCCCCCCCCACCCCTCCTCCTTCCCCGCCGCCGCCATCCCCTCACCAGCAGGCTCTCCACGTTGACCGGCGAGCGCGGGTCGCGGATCATGGACTCCAGCTTCCTCTGGCGGCCCTCGAGCATCCCCGCCGCCGGCTCGGGGAGGGGGGCCGCCGACATCTTCGCCGCCTGCTGCTGCTGCTGCTGCTGGGGCTGAGGCTGCGGCTGCTGCTGGCTCATCCTGCCGGGGCTCGCCCAGCGGCGGCGGGACGCCTCCCCTCGCGCTGCCGGGGAGGAGGAAGAGGAGGAGGAGGAGACGCCGAGGGGTCGCTCCGGGGCCTAGCGCGGCGCGGTTGGGCCGCCCCGCGGCCGCCCGGCCATGAAGGAAGCCGGGAGGGGAAGGGAAAGGAAGGGAAGGGGATGGAATGAAGCGGGGCGCAGCGGCTCCCTTCCTCCCGCCGCTCAGCGCCGGGGCTGCCTCCCCCCGAGCCGCTCCCGCTCCCTCCGAGCCTCCCTCTCCCGCTCAGTCCATGCTGAGGCGGCCGCCGCTGCCCCTTCCTCGCCTTCTTCCCCTGCCGCCGCGCCCGCCCCCGGCCCGGCCCCGTGAGGCGGCCTCCATTACCCACAAGGCTGCGCTGCCCGTAGCCGCCTCACTCGGGGCTCGCTCCCCGGCCCGGCGGGGCAGGGGACTCCTCGCCGCTGCCCCTTGTCCTTTGAGGGGGGGGGGGGGGGATCCCAGCGAGGGGACCCCCGGGCCCGGAGGCTGTGGGGATGTGGGATGGAGTATGTGGGGGTCGGAGCTTTTGGTGGGTGTGAAGAGAAAAATGGGGGGGAAACGGGTTGGGATGAGGAGGAGGTGGGCTGCGGGGTGTGGTGGGGAAGGGGGGTGTAGTCCCCAGACTGAGGAAACAATAAAAAAAAAGGAAAGCTTTGAGAATTAAAAACTTTTCGTGTGGATTCTGTCTCTGTGTGCTTACTGGCGCGGTGCACGAACATCCCACAGGCAGAGCTCGTGTGGTGCAGAGGGGGAAAGGGCCGCGCTGCCCTGTGGGCTTGCTGATAGCTGGATGGCAGCGGGCTGATGTCAGAAAAACGGGCAAATGCTTTGGCTTGAAAGGAAGAGAAGAGTTCAAAGAGAAGTAAATACATGACTCACTCGCATGGTTCGGAGTGAGATCACCCCGCCGTGTTCTGAGTCAGGACCCTGGAGCCCAGCAGCCCCCGGTGCCAGGGGGACTCGGGTCTGGCTGCCTGGTAACCCCCAGCCGCGGTGCCAGGCTGCCTTGAGTAAAAATTGCATCTGTGCGTGTCAAACTCACATTTCTTTTACTGAAATTCCTTCAGGAGTTTGGGTTTTCTGATGGAATCAGTGACAATATGCTTGGGAGATGCTCTTTTATTTGCATTGTAAGGCTACCTCACTCCCAAAACTGATTAGGACCCACTTTGCTGTAACGTGCACCCAAAAAAATCACATCATTTGCTCAAGCAGTTTACGTGGAGACAAGATAAAAGATGTAGGTCCAAGGGTTTCCACCAGGATTAGGATGTGGATGCTGGTAGCATTGTGAAGTTATATGAGCTAGCACTTCAGCCATTAGAAGCTCTAAATTACTTAAACATAATTTCTTCCCATATGGCCTACTTGCAAGTGAGTAGGCTAATTTCTTGTAAGCGGCAGAGCAGAAAATGTGTATCTTTTTTTTTTTTTTTTTAATGAGATTTAAATAGGTTGGGACAAAAGACCAAATGCGCAGAACATGTTTCCAGTGATCAACACGCTGGGTTTTGTTACTGTCAACAGGAATCTTTGGGGTGATTTCAGTGAGCTTTGAGTCAAGCACCAGATGATTTGAAGATATCGGTTTCCCGTTGACTGTAGGCAAGCTGTGCATCTCTCCTCATTTTTTTAATCTATAAGGTTTGTCAAAACTAATCTGTACTTTATCTAGCTCATATGATTTATGGACATTGTTTAGGGCAGCGTTTAAATGACCTTAGCAAAGAAATTCTTAAATAAGCATAACAGCCCTTTTTGCATACAAAAAAAAAAAGTGCGATTGCAACTTCAAAAGTGAGTGTGTAGAAACAGTCCCTTCTTGAAATTCTTGCCCAATAGATCTATTCCTCCAGCCTTCAGGACATAGTTGCTTACTGACGAAACAAGTTTTACTCTGTTAATGTTAGAGAGACAAATTTACAATGGCAGCATCAGCTGAATTCCTTTGTACGACACAAATCCTCAACAAAATCATCAGCTCAGTTCTAACAGCAAGATCTTTATTACTGGTTATAAATGATTAAGTGACAGAAAGAGCACTTTGAAAGTCAGATACTGCTCTCAGTTTGTAGCCTTGGTATTTGGGAAAACACTGTTTTAACATGTTGAACAAATTGATACGGGTGTCCTAAAAGAAAAATAACACCACCTTGAGTGGTGTTGTTGCAATGCTACCTTTTCTGTCTATAGTACCATATATCTCATAGGATAACACCTATCCCTGATAGCATTTAAGGAAGAACTGGCTTTATTTATTCCACGCACAATGGTTCTGAAGTCTGCTGCAGTGAATTGTCAACTGTTACTTAACCATGTTTTGCAAGGCAAAGCCCAAGACTCCCTGGGTGCTCTGAAAGCAGGCTGCAGCTGTAAGCATGTGAAGCCACAGCTGGAACCTTCTCTCTCTCTCTCCTCCCTGGGGTGCCATTTAGGTGTCTAAATCCAAATATCTCTTAGGTGTCCCGAAGCACTCATGAGTTTGTTGTTGACCATTTTCGGAACAGTCTGAAAGTTTATAAAAAAATTTGTAAGAAGCTGGTAAGCCGGACATTCATCTGCTTCAGAGCCTCATGCAAAGCAATTTTTAATCCCCCAGCACAGCCCTTGTAGGAGCGTCACACACTTTTAATCCACAGGGCTGGGGATTAGGAGTCACCATCTTCAGATGTGAGGGTGGTTAAACATTGAAACAGGCTTCCTATGGGGGTGGTTGATGTCCCATGCCTGTCAGTGTTCGAGAACCATTTGGACAATGCCCTCAATAATATGCTTTATGTTTTAGTTGTCTCTGAAGTAGTCAGGCAGTTGGACTCGATGACCTTTGAAAGTCCCTTCCAACTGAACTATTCAATTCCATTCCATTCCAGATTGTTCCTTCAGGGTACTTCCAGAGGGATCACGGCCTCTCAGGAAGACAAGGAATTTGAATCTGGACCTCAGACATGCTTTACCTACCAGCTATTGCAAAAGAGGAGAAAGGAGACGAGCCACTCACCTATGCATCAGCTTTAGTAGAAGGGGCTGCTCTGTTCTTAACACTTTCAGCTGGCTTCTTTTGTGAGTGTTCTTCCTAGGCTACCGCTCTCTACCATCCATGCAGAGAAAATTAGATGTAATACCTCCTGTAGCCCTGCTCTGTGTCTGGGTTTTACATATGAGTTGTCAATGATATCACGTAATACTTCTGTGTAGAGGCATTGGTTGACTCTAATCACAAAATCAAAGAATGATCTGGGTTGAAAGGGACTTAAAGATCATCTGGTGCATCTGCATGGACAGAGAGATCTTCACTGGATCAGGTAGCCCAAAGCCCCATCCAGCCCAACCTTGAACACTTCCAGGGATGGGGCATCCACAGCTTCTCTGGGCAACCTGTTCCAGTGCCTCACCAACCTCATCATTGTGACAGCAAAGTAGGAAGGACAGTAAAAAAAAATAGTCCAAGCATGTACACAGTCTTTTAAATCTGCCAAGTGTAAGCTATGTCAAACTGCCAGAGGCAAAGGTGTGCAGCTGTCAGCCCTCCCCTTTTGGGAGCCTAGGACACTGCTCTGACAGCTTGAACATCGCAGTCAGTTGTCGTGATGGAAACAGGGCAAGAGGCCGTGTTTTAGGTAACAAGGTCTTGGGACATTAGAGGTTACAGCTAAAGATTGTCATCCCGCCTCCAGAAAATGATCTACATTGATTTCACAAGCATAACAGGTGCTTTATTTTTAGATTCATAGATATGAAATAGGGAAGGAAAGGAATATACATTTTATTTGTTTTTATTTTTCCTTTTTTCAGATGGTAGTGTTTAATCAGTCAAAGGATTAAAAAATTAGTTCTTCTGGATTAAAAATTAAGCCTTTTTTCTTGATTTCTGGTTAATGAAGACAGTAAGAAAGGTACATGACTTTGTATCTGGGAAATGTACATGTAAGAGGACTTGTTTTAAGGGAGCTGTAAAGTTAAATAGCCACAATCATCATTGTTGTTGATTTTCTGATTACACTGTTGTCTTGGTGCAAATATTTTAGTTATGCAAAGTACATACACAGAAAAAACATTTTTTAATGTTCTTTCATTTATTTTGTGATACAGCCTCTGTTGAATTGCAACTAGCAGCTTTAAATACAAGCAGCTTTTCAAAACCGATGCATTTCCAAACCAGCCCTCAGTAAGAATGACACCACCACATCAATCCCTGGCACAGGCCAGCTATAAAATTACAAAACCACTCAGCCATCTGTATAATTAAATGCAAACCAAAGTAATCAAGCAAATGTTAAAGAAAATATCTTCATTTTGTAAACTTTGTAGGTGAAGGCCTACATCTGCTGATTCTGATTGGGGAGAAATGTATGCCTCCGACAAATATGCCTTATTGTAGCTTCCCACTCTTTCAAACAGCATAGGCTGCTAGCAGTTAAATGCAGAAATATTATTTGGTACTGTCTGCTCTCTAGAAGTCAGTAATTTAAATCACAAATACCAACAGATCAGGTAAAGGAGGTGTGAAAGAAAAGTAAAGTGGCTGTGTAAGGACTGGGTGTGTCCTGTTAATGCAGGACATCGCCTCTGCCTCTCTGATTTCATGCGTTACATAATTTTCCCCAGCTAACTACGGTGGCTTTCGTTAATAAGGTAGTTTTGTAGTCTCTTGGATGCATCAGGAAGACCGAAGTAAAACTGTGAATCTAGGTTAATTGAAATGCTTACGTGATGTTGATGTGCTAGATTCTGTGCTGTAGATCTCCGGAGGAAACATGTAGTAAGCATAATTTGGAAAGTAAGGACAAAGTGACCTAAAGATTTCTTTTGCTGCTTTCTACGTTTAGCCTGAAGTTTGGAGCTCTACAGCCCGTAGACATGAGTCACAGCAGTTCAAGGGGCTGATTTATGAAATCCTCCCCGTTGTGCTGTCAGTAGGCTGCTCACAGTACACTAGAGCTGAGGAGCATTTCTGCTACTTTTATTTCTGCTGCATGCATCATCTCTGGTGCGTCCCTTGTGTGATACACTGTAAAGGCTGCAAAACTGGAAGTGTGCACATTGCAAATCTGCTGGTCCCTCAGAAGTGCTGGCCATGGCTTCTCAAAGCTGTTTCAGCTCACTTTTAATTCTGATGAGGAGACAAAGAGGATCAATTCACTCCTGCCACTTGCATGCCTGCAATACTTGCCTCTCTAGTGAACACATACCAATATGAATATAAGCATTTCTGATCATTTATCCTGGATTTCAGATCAAACATTTAAATATCTACTCCCCAAAGTGGAACCCAAAGTCCAGAGTTGGGCAAAGAGGCTGCTTATATAAAACAAGAGGAGAATCAGCTAGTTAGTAAGCAAACTTATCTACACAATAATTGAGAAGACTATATGTGGATTACACTCTTGGGTTTTGGTGTAAAATCCATTGTAGTCATGTAAATCCTTCCTCTGATCTGGCTTTTAGCCATAAGTATGCAGCAACTGTCTTGGAAAGACAGTAAAACCCTGGGCAACAAACACTCCCGGCAATTAGGGTGAAATGCCAGTGGAAGATGACTCGTATATAAGAGGCTAAATAAAGATGAGTATTGCTGCAGTTCTGTGTGCATCTCTGAATGCCCACATTATGTATCTCCATATTAGCACTGTCATTCCTACGATCTGTTTTTCATCAGGACTTAGCTACTGTGAATTGTGGGGAAAACAAGCCAGTCTAGCTGATGCTGGGGGGTAAACAACTATGGTTGCTGTGCCTGCTCTTGGGGAGCTTGCAGAGGTCGTAAAATAAGAATAAAAACAGTCATGAGCGTGCTAGTGAAGGCATAGCTTTGCAGATAGGAGTTTACATGCTTGGAGAGATTGTGTCATTTTGTATTTAAACAACAGTAAAGTCAAGCAGCAAAGTCACAACAGCATTGGGAAGGAGGAAAAGAAAAAAAAAAAGAATAACTAGACACTTTAATATTTTCTTCTTAAAAATGTAGTTTTCTTGTTTTCTCATTTTGTCCAACAAGAAGGACAGTCTTGTTTAAGAACTGGAATGCTGCAAGGGCTACAAGGGGAGGGGGAGGTTGCAAAGAGCTGCCTTTGAGAAACAGCCACAAATGGGTTGAGAGCTGGTGGGTAAAAATTAAGGACTGGACCAGTAAAGGACACCTTGTGGTTGGGGCCTACTACAGGTTGCCCAGTCAAGGGGAGCCTGTTGATGAGGCCTTGGAGGCGTCGTGCTCGCACTCTGTCATCCTGATGAGGGACTTCAGCTACCTGGATGTCTGCTGGAAAAGCCACACAGCTTTCTAGTAGGGAAAGCGAGAAACTGGGGTGGCTGAGCCAGGACCTGCTGGTCAAACTGATGTGCAATAGGGAAATGCACAGGCAGTGGCAGCAGGGACACGTGGCCTGGGCAGAGAAAGTGGAGGCTGTCTGGATGTGCAGGGATGGGATCAGGAAAGTGAAGGCATGGATGGAACTGAGCTTGGCAAGGGATACAAAGAATAACAAGAAGGGATTCTCTAGGTACATTGGACAGAAAGGATAGGAAAAGGAGACCATACCCCCTCTGATAAGTGAGAAGAACTGGTAACAACAAGCATGGAGAAGGCTGAAGTACTCAACAACTTTTTTGCCTCAGCCTTCACTGCCAGTCGGGCATCCCATATCTCTTGTTTCCCCGAACCTGTAGACAATGGCTGGGGGAGCAAAGACCCTTCCACTGTAAGCAAAGAGCAGGTTCGAGACCACACGATGAAACCAAACATATAAAACAATGGGGGGACTGCAGCTCATTTACCTTCAATAAAATAACTTGATATGGTAAAGCTGGAGATTATATGAATTGATAAGGGAATCCATAAAATGTTCCTGAATGTAGCATTCTATTCTAGAACTACAAAGACCTGACTGTAGACAGAAACGCCTTATTGGGTGAAATAGGAAGGTTTTTGTGGAATCATTGAAAGTTCACACTGGTTGGAATTACAAGGACCAGTCTTGGTCAGTGTCGTTAAACATTTTTGAGTTAACATTTTTGTTTAACAGCATGAAATCAAGGAGTGTGCTGATGATCTTGGCTGTTTGCACAAAGTCAGAAGACAGCATCAAGCAATCAAGAGTCGAGGACTAGGATATAGCTTGGGAGAACTGGATCATCTCAGTGACGGGAATGACAGAAATGGGATGTAACTAAACAGGACAGTCTGTAGTGGGATGCGGGTTTGGGGAATAGTAATATTGTACTTAGTGATGTAAGGTGGGAACTTATCATTTGGAAACAGGTGAAGAGAAAGACCTCAGAAAGACCTGTTAGTTGGTAGAACGTGGAATTAAAATGTGTAAATGGTGCTCTAAAATTTAACAGATACTCTAGTAAGATAGGGTAAGACCAAGATCAAGTAAAATTACTGCTGGGACATAAATAGTTCTATTCATATGTGTCGAATGAGAGGAGCTGAAATGGGAAATTGGGCAGAGGTACAGGACCAAGGGAGCCTGTTTTATATGAGGTTACTATGAAGTGAAGCATGCGGGTGACTGAGAGTATGGTGGTCTCTGTAGGTACACCAACAAAGTCAACACCAAGGAGCCTAAGAGCTGTTTAAGTTACAGAGCAATGCTCACAGACTAACGTATGCATGGAAACTGGCCACAAATAGATTTAGATTGGAAAGAAGAAGCTCCTAGCTATGAGCAATGAGTTTTTAGTACCACCTTCATCCGAGTGAAGCAGCAGGAGAATAGTTGTGTTCGGCAGGAGCAGCGCGTTTCTGAAGGGCTGTGTGACTGGAAGGGCAGGGGCTGCGGTCGGGAGCCCTACAAGTCTCTCTCAGCTATTTGTTTCTGTAGCTGCAGTCCTAACAGCTGGTAAAGAGAGTAGTAAGGCCTGGATGAAAGTGAAACCAAATGATTTCACGACTGGTCAAAGACTTTGTGAAGACGGCATTTTTGTTCAAAAGCCACAATGAATATGACAAAACCAGCATGGTTTGGATGGAACCAAACTGACTGTTTTCTTTGCTGAAGGAAAATAACCTGGGGGGATTTCTTTGCACAGACCAAAGTTCTGCTTGAGCAATGCAGACCATTTGTTCTGGATGCTTGAAAGAAGAGTGACAATTGCTTTTTATCTCACAGCGCAGAGATACTCGGAATAAGGAAATCCTACTTGTGGCCAAGGGAATTTGAAGCAGAACCCTACTCTTTAGGAACTTGCCCAAAGACTGAGGATCCCTGGAGTGGAAGAACGGGGAAATTTTTCATGCTGGAGCTGTTCCCCTGCACAAAGGCATCAAGTTGGTGGTGTCGGTGAGGAGAAGCACAAGAATGGTGGCTTCCCACCCTGTGCAACATCCAGGAAGGAGCAGGAAGGATTGGGTGTACCCTGCCTCAGGACAGCATGTGCGAAGGGGGCTCTGCTACCTATGGAAATGCTCTGATCAGTGAACTGGTGGTAACTGGGGACTTTCCTCCAACAGAGGTCACCTTTTTTTTTTTTTTTTTTTTTTTTCCTCTCAGCCAAAACCATTCAGCAAACTCAAAGCAAATAGTTTAGGCATGACTGAAACCACATTTTCCAGGGAATTAACTATTAAAATAAATAAATAAATCATCCAAATTCTTAACTATTACCACTTTTAAGCTCTATGCTGCTTCTTTTGCACCTAAATTAAAATTCACTTTATTTTTTTTTTTTAAGTATAAAAATTTGATCTTTCTACCCAGCCAGGGCAATAAATTAGGGTTTATTAATAATGCTGTTCTACTGGGGCACAACACCTATTAAATCACTTACACCTAATGCTTAATTCTTCATCTTACCAATGTTTTCCTTTCTTTGCAGCCCCTTTTAACTGGTCCAGTCCAACAGCCTGTCTCTGGAGGAGGGAAAATGGTATTGAATTCAGTAGTAAATTGCCATCCTTTCTGGATCAACTAATTTAAAACTAATAAAAGGAAGTATCTTTGTCACTGCTACCTGTTCAGTAGTTTAAGTAGTTTGTGCTATGTCACAACACACAAGTAAAAACCTAGGAAATAAAATAAATAAATAAGGAAATATCTAGCAGGAGTCGATGGAAGTGCAGGAGATGTTACAATACGACAGTTCCAGCTCAGAAGCAAATGCTGGAAGTGCGACACTTCCAGAATAGAAATATGAAGAGATTTCACTTAAAAAAGGATGAAATTTGGGCTTTTCAGAATTTTCCAGGCAGCTGCTCAGGACTTTCCCACAACAGGTATTGCAGGCAGCCGGGCTGCTGGAGACATGGAAGCCCTGGAACCTGGGCTGGCAGAAAGTCTTGGGTGCCCGATGTGCTGAGAGGAAAACAGCAGCTGGGCATCGGGGGGAAGCTGTTCCTTTCCACCAAATTAGAATTTCACAGTGGAAAATTGTTCAGCTGGAAAATTTGTGATCTGCTGCCTTGGATCTGTGCAGCACAGCAGCATTGTAGCATCTTCTCAGGTCAGCAGTTTCCGAACATTTTCCCTAGGCTGTGGTATATATGGGATATATTCCTTATGGTGTTTTCAACTGAAATGCTTCATGCTGAGGATTTTGCAGCTCACAGGAAATGTTGAGCAAGGTGGTGGAGTCAGAGTGGGCTTGGACAGCCCCCTGGTGGCCTGGGGCTGGGGACGGGGCTGGCAGAGCTTGTAGAGGTGTAAGAAATAGAGATAATTCCTCTCTTCCTTTTCCTTTTCTCCAAAATTTCCCTCAAAACTCTGCAGCAGTCCAAGCTACTTAGAGGATTTATCTCTCACCAGCTATGATGACGAAAGGAAGTATTTCAGTTCCTATCTGGCCGCTGTAAAAAGGACATACTGGGAGATGACAGAGGGAGGAGAAAAGGGTTAAGGTTATCTCCCAGCTTTTTTAAGTGTCTGATTATTTAACCTAGAGAGGGAACAATTCTGTCATTGTGCAGGTTACTGAAGAATAATCAGCTATTTCATATTTTCCTGTATCATAATACAAGAAAGATAGGACACCAAAGGAAAAATAAAAAATAAATGCCTACATAAAATTAAAATAAGGAACATTTATTTGTGCATTTGTACATTTTTTCTTCTCAATTGCAATTGTCAGTAAAATGCTAATTTTGATCATGTGCTTGGAACATTGAATTATTTTGCAATTTAATTTCTTAGTGGTTGCGCAGTGAAGTCTGAGAGCATCAGTAAGCCCTGGGAAAGGATCCATGAAGACAGCAGAAGCATTTCCAGAGCTGTCTTTGAGAGGGTGCTCTCCTAGGGCATCCTCAGAGATGGTCCTGGCACTCTTACGGCTGCTTCAGGGTGCATAGCCTGAAGTCCTTGTTCTAGGATCAGCGGTCTGTGGAAGCTGATGAGGACAGGATTCATTGCAGAGCACAGCTGACAGTAATTTGCAAAGCAGATCAAGGTAGTCACCCCTATTCCGTAAATGGGCACAGAACAGAGAAATTATTTGCCTGGTGGCAGGTTGATGTGGTGGCAGTGGGATGTGTGGATGTGGTCGGATGTATGGGTGCATAAGTGAAACTGCCCCTAGAGGACCCAACAATGAGGTTCTCTCTGCCTGGAAACAGAATACCCAAATCTCATCCACTTGACAATTACAGTAATTCTTCTACTACCATTATTACCATTGTGAATCCATTATTACTTTTAAAATGCGAATTACCCATACAAAATATAGAAGTGTAACAATTCAGTTCCACGTATAATCTATGCAGCTTACTCATACCCATTTAAAGCCACCATTTGGTGTCAATGAAGCACACTGCTGAATATTCCTATCAGAAACGATTAATTGAATGAACAGACTTCATGCTGATCAGTATTTGATTTCAGAGATGGTAAAAACTTTTCAGGTATTGTTCAGATTTACTTTTTTTTTTCCTTTACCACTATACCATTTTTTCTTCAAAACATCACTACAATTTAGCAGATTTCCCTCCTTATCCCACGATAGCTCCCACTTGTCACTTTTAGCAAGAGTCCAGTGAAGGCAGGCACGGAGCCAGCTGAGGGAGCATAAATGCATGAGAAGCTTGCAGGCAACCTCTGTGTAAACAGTTTTTGTTTTCTTGTTTTCATTTCCAGGCAACAGATTCTCAGCGAGACATCCATAGCACACAGACTATCTAGACAGCTGTCTGACCCCTTCTATCCAGATTGTAACCGTCTGTATTTTCTCTGGGTATAAAAGAACAGTATTTTCAGATTGGCAATAAAAGATATTTTCATTTGGAAGATGCTTCCTTTTAAGATTCTATAAAACAATCAGTAAACGTCACAAGTTTAATTCCTTCTTAAAAAGAAGTCTGATTCCTGAGCTTAAATCTGCAGTAGATTTTTAATAGAGTATAGAGTCTTTCAGATTGGAAAACAAACAAACAAACAAACAGAAAAAAAGTAGTCAATAAATGTACAGTAATCCATCATTTTCTTTTGTGCTACTCACTGGCCAAGGGCTATCAGCACTTATGACACTTTCCAAACAACTCAAATCCACTGATCTGTGCATTGGGACTGGCGACATGTGCCAGATTTGGTAATTAAAACACTATATTTGTATTTATCTCTTTATTCAGTTCTTTAAGAAAAAATCTGCAGTTAAGACTTGTTTAAGCTCAGGAGAGGCAATGCTAATGTTTTCACAGTATTTTCTTTTACTTTGAACCTCTAGCCACAGGAAGAATTCATCCCACAGGCCTAGAGGCAGATCTCTGCATTTTCCTCATGAATACTTACCCAGGATGGAATCATTTAATATGATTCACAGGTGTTTAATATGAATCACAGGTGTTTGTTTTACCTTCAGCTGGATAAGGACAGAAATCATCAGCTCAGAAAGCCTCTCTCCATCTTGTGTACCTTGCTCATGTTGCTGGGCAGTTGAGGTCAAATCTGGCTCCAAGGGGAGTTTTGCCACAAGACTTTGTCTCTTATACAAAACAAAATAAAGCATTAACAATTTATGGAGAGCAGCATTATAAAGGAAATCACAGTTCTCTGTTTCAGGCTACGGATTCTGTGCAGCCTGCTTTAGTGTGAAGGGTAGAGGCAGCACATGAACATCATCCCCTTTTCTGAGATGCCAGGGAAGAGGAAGTTCTGCTTCCATGAATAACCACTGGGAAGTTTGCTCTGATCCCTGCACACCCAGAAAATAGTAGTGCCTGGTGTTACTCAGAGTACTTTCATACAGTCAGGAAAATATTTTCTGAATGCTCCTGATTCTTGCTAGGGAAAACAGGAGTTCATTTTTTCATTCATTCACATTCATTCTACATGCAATTTATTTTCTGGACCCTTCCAAACAACAACACAGACAGAATACAACCTAGCAGATGAGAACTTCAGAAGACCATCCCAGCTTGCAAAAAGAGTGATCTTATCAGTAACACCGTTAGAGATATTTATTGTGTTCCCATTTTCAAAATTGCATTCATGCCTTCCACAGTTCCAGACGAAAGGCTAGAATTTTACTTTTCCTCTATTAGCAATACTTAGTAGGATGCTTTTCATAAAGGTACTGTTCAAGAACTCCTTTGTGAGTGCTTGTAAGGAAAACAAAGGAGTAGTTAGATGCCTACAAGCAGCTACTGCTGAAAATAACGAAGGGAAATTCTCCCTTTGCTGATGTTTTCTTCTGAGTCCCAGCTGTCTCACAGTTATTTTGTTCATGCTAAGTCTCAGTCAGATATCTTGATCTTAAGAAAAGTCTGCATCTAGCTTCAACTTTTACTGTTAATGACTGGTATAATAAATATGGGGCCTATTGACCTCATTTTATTCCAAGTTGGCAGGTATTTGCTTCTTAGCTTGCGCTGAAAGGTTTGGGGCCATCTCTAATTCACAATCCTCTTTAAAACTTTATTATCCCAATAAATTCTGAGATGTTTTTTTTACTGGACTTTGAACTTTTCTCCTGATGGATAACTTTTATTTTCACGCTTGGAAATGAACTCTTTTAATGCTGAGGTCACAGTTTGTGCACACAAATGTTATCCTAGATTTAGGAGCCAGCAAGCCTCTCAAGAATGTGTGCCTTCTAATTAAAATCCATATAAAAAAAGATTTTCCCTTTACCAGCTTGCTGAAACTTTATATCTGATCTGATACCTTTCTACTTAGTAAGAAAAATACGTTGTTTCATTTTTTCCATGACATTCACTTTGGCAGCATGATAGAGAATCAACTACTGCTGTAACCTGCCTGTGACATTTTTGTGGTCATTGATATAAATAAATAAATAAATCCTTAGAAAACAACAGCCACACTACCAAAATGTCTTGTCTGGCTGGAAAAGAACATTGCATTATCTAAAATCAGTTCTGTATGGGATTTGCATGAGAATCTGTAAAAGACTGAAAGCAAAGCTGTTCCAGGAATTCTAATAGCTTCTTGCAGATTTTTAGATTCCTGCAGTTTTCATTTGAAGTGCTAATGCCAAGTCTTCCTTTTGAAGAAGGATGCCATAAAATATGAGAGGCCTAAAAAAGTCAATAAAAGGTTAACAATGTCCTGAGCTTTCATCTTTTGGATTTGCTGTTACAACTTTGAGGATTTAATTATTGTCTCCTACAGCCTCATCCCTTACTCGAGGGGTGGCTACAAACACCACCTCATTCATGGGGTGTGCTGTGAGAAGCTGCCGCATATCCCCATGTGCTGGGAGACACAGCCACAGGCCCACAGGCCCTCAGACTTCATCAGAAGGCCCTCAGGCCATCATCAGAGGAACTTAAAGGCTGGATGTGGTGCTTAGAGACATGGTTTAGTGGGTGACGTTGGTAGTAGGGGGATGGTTGGAGCAAATGATCTTGGAGGTCTTCTTCAACCTTGGTGGTTCTATGAACTAGGTGTGACTTATATGATACACATGGGTATTACAGTCCTTTAGGAAACATCTGTCAGAGAAGCCTTTTGGAGAGTTGTATAAACCATACACAACCGTGTTGACTTTATTGAATGAACTTCTCACAAAATACTGTTGGGAACCCAAACCAGCAGGTTACTGCTCTGGATAAACACTTGAGCAGTTCCATTGTGTCCAGGCCTGACACCGAGGTGATGGAACAGAATCACCTAGGTTGGAAGAGACCTCCAAGATCATCGAGTCCAACCTCTGACCTAACACTAATAAGTCCTCCGCTAAACCATATCTCTAAGCTCTAAATCTAAATGTCTTTTAAAGACCTCCAGGGATGGTGACTCGAAGCTCACCATGAGCTCCAGCTACCCAGGATCAGCCAGGGCCTAGCAAGCAGGCCGCCCTCGGCACTGAAGATTACACGAGCTGAAGTAACTTTTGAAATCATTGTGATTTAATTATGCCTATAAACAAAACTTTTCACACACAACAAAAGATTATTCAATATAAGGAATTTGCTGTCTTTTAAGTACTTTCCTGAAGATACTAATAATTTAAAGTAATCCTTTCTCTTCTTTGCAAATTGCATTATTTAAAAACTGCAGTTCACATCTGAAAATCCCAGGGAGTAATTTCCCATCCCAAATAAGGCCTGAACTGGCAACTTGTGGAGTTTGTTCCAATTACAGAGTCAGCAAAATCAGGACATTTTATAATTATAGATTTTGGCTGTTGTTCTTGCTGATTAATGCATTTAGATCCTCAGATGTTCTTACTGAAGGAAAGGCAAAAATGTTATTAGTTTTCTAATTTATTGCAGGCAGAGTTTTCAAATAATGAGGGAAATGCTTAGACATAAATATGCTGAAAATAGACACATTGGGGACTCAACAAAAATATTTTATCTTAATAACCTGTCAGAAAAAATCAAGCATTATTATACAAACCCAGAGTAAGATTTTATCACGTTTACTTTTTAGGCAAGCTTGTAACTTGCATTTAGGTTCAGCATCGCTCAACAACTTTTCCTACAGACCAACTCTCATCTTTCCAGCAAGTTAGCTGACTTTTTGAGCCCATGCAGTACATTGCTTTCCAGTACCACAAGTGGATAATGCTGCAAGTATTCAAATAACAAAGATATCTTCCAAAGTCCATTTGTTCCACTGTAGGCACATTTACTAAAACAATCCAAAGTATTTAAGAAAATTATTCAAGCAGAACTGTCATCCTAGAGCTTCTCCCATTTCAGTGATAATCATGCAGCTTGAGGTTAAAAAATAATTCTGCTGCTCAAAAACCTGCACAAAGGGGGAACAACAGAATCATTAGAGGTTTGTTCCAAACAAAACTCCCTAATGTTCTAATTAAATGATGCACATTCTGCTTTTTAAAACAGCCTTAACATTTGCAAAATGCTTACCTTGTAAAAGTTGCTTTCTACATAGTTCAAAATGCCGCATCGTCAGCTAACAAAATCCCACCCTAACACATGGTATTCAGCGTGCCTCATTTGGTGCTGGAAATTGTTACAGATTTCATGGCAAACGTTTTTCCAAGTTATTGAACAAGTCTAGGTGAATCAATACTTACACAGAGCCCTCTCCCTCCCCCCAAGAAAAAAAAAAACAGAGCAGCAGTGCAAAAATCAAATAGCTACTTTGCCACTTGGGGAGAAGACAAACATTGAAGGAACAGGACGATCTGGTTGTGCAAAATGTTTTCTTAATTTTAACCCCCACCCTCAGCTTCTGGAGGAGCATATTCCTCTGTCTTACTCTCCCTGATCAATGTACGTAAGGTCCTTTCAGTTTGCTTTTATTATTGCAATAACTCAGTCTGTTGTTTGCGCTTAACAGACATGCAGAAAAAAGGGATCCACCACTGAATCCCTGCCTCCCAGAGCTGGAAGCTGATTGAACACACACAAAATGCCAAGGTTACTTTCTAACACAAAGTTTGTGTTAGAAAGTGTTTCACAGTCTGCATAATACAATATTTTGCAGAACTAGTGAACCTTGTAGAAGACAGATTAACTCTCAATCTGTATTAGGCTTATTTAAGCTCTTCAGCATCAACTGCCCTACTTTACATGCATTTCTTCAGTAGAACAAGGTAGACATTTAATTTCACAGCATGTCTAAAATTGGTGCAGAGATGCTGGTTAGCGCTTTCAGGGCTTTATCTGATAGATAGTTGATACGGTGCGATCACATAATCCATGAGTTTTTATTTTTTAGATATCACACACAGGAAACTTTGAAACACACTTTAAACCTAAAAAGAAACAAACATATGCATGGCATTTGTACAGTTACAAGTTAATTCACTCAGAAGACTATTGGGTTGACCTTGGCTGGTCACCCTGTGCCCACCAAGCTGCACCCTCACTCCCCCTCCAAAGCAGGGCAGGGAGAAAGAAAAAACAAAAACAAAATAAAAAAAATAACAAAACTTGTGGGTTAAGATAAGGACAGAGAAATCACTCACCACTTACCATCATAAGCGAAACAGACCCAGCTTGGAAAAGACTAATTTATTGCAATTAATAGGCCAGAACACTGAGAACTAAAAGCAAACTAATCCCACCTTCCCTTCAGCCCTTTTCTTTCCAGGCTCAAGTTCAATCTCAATAATTCTACTTCCATCCCAAGTGGTGCAGGCAAATGGGGGCTGTGGTCAGTCCATGACACTTATCACTGCTGCTCCTTCATGGTCCCTCTCTGCCCCTGCTCCATGTGGGGTTTCTCCCACGGGATGCCGTCCTTCTCAAACTGAGCCTGCGGGGGCTGCCCACAGGCAGCAGCTCTTCAAGCACTGCTCCCAGACAGCTCCATACCACAGGGTCCATCCCTCAGGAGCAAACTGCTCCAGCACGGGTCCCCCACAGGTGGCAGCTTGCCCCAGATCCCATTCCTGCATGGACTCCATGGACTCCTCTCCATGGACTGCAGCTCTGGCCAGCAGCTGCTTCTGTGTGTACTCTTCCCAAGCTGCAGTTTCCTTCAGAGCACACCCACCTGCTCCAGCACGGGGTCCTCTGCAGGCTGCAGTGCGGAGAATGGCCCCAACATGGGCCTCCACAGGCTATGGGAGGACAGCCTGCTTCACCATGACCCTCCCCACCAGCTGCATGGTAATCTGCCCTGGCACTTGGAGCACCTCCTCCCCCTCCTTCTCTACTGACCTTGATTTCTGGTGGGTTGTTTCAAGTTTTTCCTCACTCCTCTCTCACAGCTGCTGTGCAACACTTTTTATCCTTGCTTGAATGTTATCACAGAGCCACCACCAGTATCACACACACACATTTACTTTAGCCAGCAGCAGGTCCCTTTTGGAACACTGTCCCCTAAACCCAATACAAAGACCTGGCCCTGACACTCTGACGTCTCATTTTACAGACTGAAGGTAGATAAATACAGAAGTTGGATGCATTCTAAACTCTCAAGTATTTCTTTACTAAGTTCAGAAGTATTTGACAACACTTGCAAGTGTAGCTACAATGAGAGTAGGGTACCAGGCTAGAGCTACACTATAGGGTTTAGAATTTCTATATAGTGACCAGTTTAAATATTTACTATTAATTGTGTTACAGGAGTGTAGTGATCTTCAGAAGTATCATAACAAGAGCAGCCAACACTACATTTAACAATTACATTTTTCACATCAGTTTTAAAATGTTATAATTCACTGGGTGAACAAACATTAATAACAAACCACCACATTTAGTTAGACTGGCCACTTTATGTTTTATAAGCTTATTTCTTTGCTGTACAAAGGCAGAAATGCAGACCACCTCAATAAATCTACATCAGTAACTACCCAGACATTATACAGATATACAAAAAGCCCATTTATTTTTCAGTGTTGATACCATAGTTAATGCAGAGCTGGATGCTACAATGCAAACAGCATCTACACAGTGTAAGGCGTAACTCTCGTAGTATTTACATCTTGTTCCTTATAGTGAAGGCTTCTGATGCATCAAGCTCTTTCTTCATCTGTATTTGACGATCCTGCTTAGCAGTAGTGCAGCCTCAGAACTGAAAAGTGCATTTCTTCATTACATACATTCTCAGAAGGATTGTGGATTGTTCCAGAAACAGTTTCCAACAGTTTCATTTTAGGAGTCATTCATTAAGTATGTTTTCCGTCAATTAAAGTCATTTCATAAGCTAAAAATACTTTCCCAAAAGCTCCGTAGGTCACATGCAATTACGAAAACAAAGCTCCTAAAAGCAAATCTAGGAACTATCATCTTCTGACTTGGAAAGATAAAATAATCCCGTGAAACCATTCAATCCACTGCTGTTTTAAATTAAAAACACTCCAGAGCATTTCAGGTCGGTAAGTTCGCAGTTCCAAGCAGCTTTGGAAAAACTCTATAACAGATATTTACATTCTGTATTTGATTTTGAGTTGTAATTCATCTATCTCAGCGTATATACATATATATATTACTTCTTTATTTTTATTTTTTGGAGATATCACTCTGAAAGGGAAGTGAAAGAGGAATCTAGTTACTGTCACTGTAGGAAATATAATTGAGTCATTTCACAAGCAATGCAGTGTTAAATGAAAGCCCAAGATTAAATAGTCAACTCTTCCTCTCTACTATGAAGTAGAATTGCTAAAAATAAACTCTTACGTCTTCTGAGCTACCACAGTTCCCGCCACATTTATTTTTAAACCGCAACGTCCTGCAGCACCAGAGCTCTTGACAGACTGAATTCCAGCCAGTCTTGTTCTAGGAGATTAAAATACTACACCCCATCTCCTGGCTGTCCTGCTTTAAACAGGGCAATAATGAGTAAGAGCAGCTAACGTTTTGTTTGAAACTCATCTTAACTCCTACAACAACTGGTATTTCAGCCGAGCTGCTGGCCTGGACATTGAAACAGCTGAGAACTCGCACACAGTCCCATCAGCAGAGCACAGAATGGTCTGCTCTGACAGGAAACCAGTAACGAGCAAAGGAAGGAAGAGGGTCGGAGAACCAGAGCAGCTTGCTATGTGTGCACATGCCTAACCCTTTGGCCTTCTGCTGCTGTGAGGTAATGCACCACCATAAGCTGAGCTTTCAGGCACTTCCTGTCCTCCCACACATCTTAGCCCACTTAAACTATGCCCAGTTAACACTGCCATACCATTCTGGTAAAGTTGAGAACGAGTTTTCTTTTTAAAAAAAATTCAGATGAGGATTAAAATGTAAGTGGGAGACGCTACCTTCACCAGGAGGAACCGATGGCTCAGTTTCAGATTTGACAGTATTCATATTTTCAAAAGTTTTGGCACCTGGCTTATCTTGTTCCACCTCACACAGATACACATCAATGGGTCCTTTTGTGCTCTTTACATGTACTTCTATGCAGTCCTAGAAAACAATGACTTACATATTAACCAGAAGACCAATCTTATACATCAGTTATCTATTTTTACATATATTTTAAAGCCAACAGGTTAAGAGGAGAACAGATACAGAAGTGACATAACTACTTAAAATTGTGTTACTAGTTCCACATAAGTTACGAGTACTTAATACATTTTTAGGCCAATTATTAAGTACCATTAAGCTAACTAGGTTTCATTTTTGACATGCAATGCACCTAGTGAGTCTTTGTTTAGTCTTTTCACTGACCTCTTGATATATAGCCAAGATTTACCATATGCTTCGTATGAATAACAAATAAGAACTTTACCACCAATGCCACACATCAGCAAACAAATCAGAGCACATAGCAGCTTTAGTAGTATGGCAACACAAACCGTACTACCGCTTTCTTTTAGCAGACATCACATTGCAAAGCACGGAGTAAACCAAATCTATGGGAAACGGCTAGAAGAGTGTTTTCTCTAAAGTACAGCCTTTCAAATCTTGACTCCTTTTGCTTCAAGGAACCTCTAGGATCTTCACAGGATTAGACCCAGCTACTTTTACCAGTGACACCACTGGAGATACATATAGTGGATGTAAGTCTTCTGTATTGATTCCTTTTCCTAAGATATCCTCTCCCTTCCTGTGCACCCAAGTAAGGCGAATTTGAAGAAAGCATAACTAAGAACATTATAAAATTGCATATGCAAAAGAAAAACAGAATTAAATCCCCATTATTCATCTCAAGCTTACGTCCAGTATTTCTTCTTTCACAGCACTACTTTAAGCAGTGGGTTCACAGTATATGGGAGAAGATGCAGTGTAACTGGGTGCAGAGGGCAAAGCTATGGCTCTTCTGTGTGACCTGAATGGGGTGTGCATGTTGTATCATGAGGCAAGGACAGGCTACATCCCCCGCCTCCATCAAAAATCCATCTTGACATGATCTACTAGAACGCAAGAACAGTTTTGATCATACTGTACATCTCACACTTCAATATTATAGTGACAGCAGCTGTTGACTCATAAGACAACATTTACTTGCTGTTAGGATGATTATTAAATTAGGCATAATATTTTGTTTAGTTAGATTTCCAACTTTTATAGACTTTACTGAAAATATTAACAGCTGTTTGTTAGTTTCATTATCATAGTAATTATTGGACACCAATATTACATCTGTTCCATCATTTACTACAGCTGTTCCATCATCTCTAGCAAAACTAACATTTAGATATGTTTATACTATAATTTAGGCAAGCAAAACAAAATTCCTAAGAATAACCTTCTTAGATTACATATACCTACATATTATATGTATATCTACATTGTATAGATATCTATTATATGTATACCTACAGAATTATTTAGTGGAGCACAAGAACAACAAACTACCTGTACTTGCTATATATGACCAAGAAATTGGAAGTCAGTTGCTAATAACTGTTGCAAAACCAAAACAAACAAAAAAACAGAACAAACAAAAATTTAAGAACTTTTCTTCCCTTAAGAGGGGAAGGTATAAAACTTACTTCCTTAGGAATTGGTATTTCCAGTTTGGTTTCTTCTGGAGCTTTGATTGCAATCACAATCTGTTTCTGAAATGCCTGAATGCTACGGATATCTTGATATGTCACATAAGCTAGTGTATACATTGGTCAAGGATTCTGTATAGCAATTTGCTAATGGGCAGAAGCAAAGAGAATGTTAAGACATGCTGAAGCAAAATACCAATTTGGCGAAAAACAGTAAATATTTCAGCTGAGATTATTTCAATATTAGCTTTGTAAAATCAATTATTAGCTGACAATTGGAAAAACTTTTTTGCTGTTAGGAAGGGGAAAAAATTAAAAGTCAACACAGTATTTAAAAAACACACATTTGACAAACAGTCTTCACAGATGCTATCATAAATCTATGTAGCAGATGGAATACTGCTTTCAAGAAAGCTTTTTTTTTCCTTTTGTATTAATAATACATGGAAATCATATCCTAGAAAACAAGAAAATTACTTTCTTAACCAAACAGGTAAGGTATAATGATTTTTTTTTCTAGATATCATACATAAAATGAACACATTTCATTACCAATCTTTAGCACTGCTTTTGGCTGAATGCTAAGTTTTATTTTATTGTACCCACAGCCAAAATCCAGTATTTGTCATATTAAAACAAGCAACAAGGAACCCCCTTTCTATTATCAGATCACACCTGAAAGACAAGACTGCATTGGAGCCTCTCCCCAGAGACAGAACGCTATTAGGACATGATCAACGTACCATGGTATCTTCATGGCAAAAGGCCACTGGGCTCTGTATTGGGTCCTCTTTCTTATCTCAGTAAGCAACTCAATCTCACTGGTTGGTCAAGACCCGTCCCTGAGACAACTTTACTCTATAGTGGAGAGAACAAGGTAATGGTCAGGGTACTAAGACTACTGCCCCACTTCCATTTTTCTTTTCCTCATTACCACCCCCATCAGTTCCTTATCTCAGTAATATCCTGTTCCTTACTCTCACTGCCACTAGGATACTCTGTTTTTCTTTCCATGGCAGAGCACAAAAGGAATGAAGGACTTACAGTCCAACTCCAGTTTTTCCCACTCTACTTCCTCTGAATCTTCTGCAGTGGCAATGTCACATAAGTGGCCCTGCCCTGAGAACGGGCTAGACCATGTATAACACTACATAGCACAAGTCTACTATATACTAATATAAAATAACCAAGGAGTTCCTTGTTTCATTATCAAGTATTACGGCATACCTGTGGTATCAGCCTACACCTAATGCTAGAATGCCTGAGTGTTGGCAACCAAAACCACGAGTTAAAGTAATGCAAGAGTTAAAAGGATATTTTGCATTTTCTTTGTCATCTGTTAGATCAAATAACTGATGAGCACAATCCTTGATTAATTCATCCAGAGCTTCTTCCATGGCTGACAAGTCAGAGAGTTCATCTTTAAGGTTTTGCTGCTCTGCTGCCTTTCCAACAACTTGGTCAAGATTAGAACCTCTAGAAGAATATGAAAGTTGTCTAGTATGTTTATACAAGTAAAAGCCTTATACTGAATATAAAAAACATGCTAATATAGAAAGCAACCAGAAATTCTAGTATTCTTTACTCAGCTGAAACATGCTTCAATGTGCTTTTTTTTTTTTTTTTTTACATTTGATACTTAATATACCATGTAATTCAGACAACTTAAGGATAAAGAAAAACTTAAGATCTTTCTATCTATTAAAAATAACTCATTATGTTTAAAAATACTCTCAAAGGTATAAATACTAATCAACATTGCTGGGTTTCGTTGCTGAGAAATTAAGGGTTTCAAAGCCCACTTACACCCACTGGATAAGATTCTTAGATCTCTTCTGAATTAAGTGAATTCCATCCAATACATTGGTGATGTCATAAACTCTTCGTTTTCGTACTCCAAGAGTTGTTGCTACTTCGTTTAAATCAAGGACACCATCTGGAGCTCTTTTGACAAGATCCATGAATTTTCGGGTCAAGTAAACCAAAGATGCATCAAATCGAGGCCTTTTAGCCTTCAGGGTTTCTGTAATGTTTTGGTACAATATTCAGGGTAAATTACTACAACAATATGAAGTTCTTCTTAAAAAACAGTAGTCATGAAGTTGCAATGAATGTAAAAGTATAAAACACTGCAATTACAACACCTCTGGTTAACTATCGGCAATGTCAGGGCACAACCAGAGAGCCGCAGCTGTGTCATCTGCTCAGCGACACTGGTGAAGTGGTTATCCCTTTGGCCCAGAACAAATCAGAATGTCCCCCAAATGACTCTCAGGCATGGTTCAGGGACTATTTCAGGCCAGTCAGTTCCAGAGCCTGAAAGCTTAATGTATGAACAAAACGCAGCTTGTACTAGCTGTCCTCAGGGCCTAAGAATTGGTGATGTCACTCTTCAGTTTAATAAATACAAACAAAGATCTACAGTTACCAGGACACTATAGGTTTAAGAGAGACACCTGTACTATATAGATCTAGTACCAGCATAGTCTCATAAACAGCAGAAGAGTTACTGATGAACAGCTTCATTAATTTCAGGTTATTTATGCGTGCCTGACTACTTGTGTACTTTAAAGCATAAAAAAGTAGTAGCACACTTAAAAGTTCTGCTGGCCAATATGACTGTCAAATCCTGCTGTTATTTGTGCCTTGTCCTGCAAAGCAAGCCAGGTAATCCCTACGTAATCAAACTCTGACACTGAATAAAACTCTAGTCTAATGTTTCAAGAGAATGTGGGTACATAGGGAAGGAAACTTCCTTAGCAAATGCTACTTCAAACTTCATATTTTTCCCCAGATGAAGAACGTACACTTCTCTTCATAACTTACAACTCTCATTCTACGGCTACAGGATTGTCTGCTCTTTATTCCACATCTGTTCTGATGTGGAAGACTATTCAATTGGTGAGAAAAACAAAAGAAAATAACCAACTCAATTTCACTCAAGCTTGTATTTACATTTGTTAATGCCAGCTGAAAAATGTTTGCCAGCATAATGTCCCAGTCGTCTCTAAGTCACTTTTTCTGTAAGTTCATTTTCTTGATAGCAGCAGGGATTTATACTTGCAACAAATGGAAAGAGAAGAGGGAAAACCATGAAAAATGCATTGCTTTATGTTTGCTAGTTCATTTAGCATGCAGCATTCCTCTTGTTCTGCCTATATTAGACACACAATGATTTCTCACTTGTTTACAGCATGCATCATTGTAAAAAAAAAAAAAAAAAAGCATTAAATACTTCAAGGATAACCTTTACACATGGAATGCAGCAACTTACTTCTTACCACCTGCACGTCACCATCCAGATTCAAGTTGAGCATTGGTGGCTGGAGAAAAAAGTTAAAATGTAACTGACATAAAATACCATGGAAATGCAGGAAGCTTTTCAGGGGAAAAACCCCAACCCAACAACCCAACTCTGGTTGCTAGAGCAAGGGGAGTGCCAGCAACTCAACGGATATTACAGTGAAGGAATCTCCTTGGACAGAAGAGAAACATGCTCATTAACACCCATTTCAGCTCAATCACAGATCTCACCTTCTCGTAAAGCTGGAAACACCACCAAACCCTCTAATTCTCAGGCAATAGTCACAACACAGCCATCTGTATAAACTCTATAAATACTGAGTTTGGGACATTCCACATAACAGCTCACATACAGAAGACACGCTGCTATTATACAGCACTACAATTATTTTGTAGTAGACTTTCAAGCTAGCAGCAGCCTGCTCTGCTCACATAACCAACATGGCAAGTGCAAGTATTCACGTTATTCCATCTCCCCACTGCAATTTGACAAAATACTTACTCTAAATTCAGATTCATTCCAATTGGAAGACACCTCAGAAGCTTTCTGGTCCAACTTCACACTCAAAACAGGAATAGCTATTAGATAGACCAGCTTAGGTCTTATCCCACCATGTCTCCAAAGTTTTCAAGGATGGTGGCTGCACCTCTCTGGCTATCTCATTATACTGCTTGCCTATCCTTGTGATGAAGAAGTTTACATCAATTTGCAACCTCTCCTGCTTGTTCTGTGCAGATTTATGGCTCTTTTCTTTCAGCCTGTCATCACTGCTGTGAAGTGTCTGGCTCCAGCTTCTCGATAACTTCCTTGCAAGTGCTAGTGGGCAGCTACAGCTTAAAATGCTTCCTCAGCTTCTCCTCACAGATACATCCCCATACCAGCTAAGCACTTCTGACCCATCTCTGCTGGTTGCACTTAAGTTTATCAACCTCCTTCCTGTAGTGGTCAGCCCCAAATAGTATGCAGCATTCCAGGAGTAGTTTAAAACTTGGCAATAAAAGAGAATTACTTTATCTGATTTGTTGGCTGTGTTCTTGCTAATAAGCCTCATGTGCCTTGATACCAGGGCACGTTGTTGGCTCATGTTTATCCCACCCTCCCTAAGGACCCTCAGGTCCTTTGGGGGGGGGGCGGGCGCAGGGGAGGTACTCCCCCAGCATCTCAGCTCCCAGTCTGTATGACTGCAAGCTATCCAGATGCAGAATTTCAAATTTGAATTTTCAGTCACCTTGTCTGTCAGGTTCCTGATGATCCATTCCTCCTGCCTATACCTTTGTGCTCGTAATACCCTCCCCTCCCCATTTGCTGTTATAAACATCATAGGAGTGTATCTCATGTCCTCTTCCAGCTCACTGGTATTCAACAGGACAGGAACCTGTACAAAACCAGTCCTGGGGGCTGTCCAGACATGTCACAGTTCCCTGAGGAGCTCTGCCTGTAATGCACTTTCAGGTAAAATACGAGCCGTGGACCACTCCTCTTTGAACCTAAGGATCCAGTCAGTTTTACGCTCAACTACTACCTGTAAAATTCCAATTTAAATAGAAAGATGCTGCTGGAGACTGTTTCAAACGTCCTGCTAATATTAATGTATATGCCATCTATGGCTTTGGATCTACAATCCAGTCAGTTCATCACTGAAGTGAATCTGTTTGCAAGAACAGCCCATCAGCTATCCCCAACCACCTCCACTTTCTTGCACAACCTCTCAAAGATCGGACAGCAATCTCACAACGCCAGCTCTCTCAGACCCCCGCTGGATGTATCCCCATTAGGTCCTATGGTCTCAGACAGGTTGAGATTTCTCAAGAGATTCCTAACTTGTTACTTTTGCATCATTAGTTGCTCCTCTTTTCTTTGAGCCCTATCTCTCAGGCACAAGCCTAAGCGACAGCAGCTCTGAAGACACAAGTGAGCAGGCTGAGCACTTCATCCCCATCTAAGTCTGCTTTCACTAAGCCACTTCTCCCCTTTAGCAGGGAGTTCTCATTTTTCTTCCCTCCTTCAGCCTCAACCAAGGATGTTAAAATAAAAGTTCTTATCACCCGTGACACACCGTGGGATGTCCTTGCAGACCTCCACCCCTCTAGCTCCTCACCTTTCATTTGGATTTTGTGGCCAACACAATTTAACTCCAACCACCACCAGTTCCTCTAATAAAAACCATCAGGGAAAAAAATGGGTATCAACACCTTCACAGCTTTAAGCTAATACTACCAAGCAACGCTTAGCCCAAGGTTAATAAAGATGAACGTTTTAAAAACACGTTTCAGAGAATTAAGAGATTTATTTTTAATTAGGAACACGTTTCTCAGCATTAAGAGATTTGTTTTTAATTAGCAACACCCCAGCAGCGCTGAAAGCGGTGGAGGAAGGTGCATACGCAATTAACCAAACCTCACAGGCGCTCAGCGAGGAACCAAACACATGTTTACGGTCCGATTGCTGATCCCAAAAACACCTACAGCCCCCCCAGGTGTGCTGGCAGGTCGCAGGTAGCCCCGCTGCGAAGCCGCCCCAAGCCCGGCTGGGCTCCCCCCGGCTCTGCTGCCCGCCGCCCTCCTGCCGGAGCCCTCCCCGCTGTCCCCTGAGGTTCTCCGGCGGGAGAAGCCATGCGCTGCGTCCCCGTCCCGCCCTCGGGCAGCGCCTCCCTGTCCCGCCCGCCGTGTACCTCACTCACACGCAGCGTGTCCGGCTGCAGCGGCCTCAAGCTCTCCCACTGGGCAGGGGCGGCCATTTTGTGACCCCCGCCCTCCATTACCCAGCGGCCCCTGCCGGCGCCATGCCCCGCCCCGCCCGGCTGGGCAGAGAGGTGGAGCCGTGCCCTGAGGGGCGGCCATGGCTCGGGGCGCTGAGGGGTTTAATTGGGGGTGGTTTGTGGGTCAGGGGCCAGGTTCGGCTCCTCTAGGGGTAGAGAGGAGCCTACGAATGTCGTTTGCTCGAAACAAGGCTGTTTACATCCCAGCCAGACGTCACAAATCCTTAGTCCGTTGCTCCTGCCCATTCTCCCACCCTTCTGATAACATTTATCAAACTTCCTTGTTTGTCAGCATCAGTAGTGATTACAAACATTCTGGTTTAGTAGCTAACTTCCGCTTGTCAGACAAAGGCATTTCGACAAAAACATTTTGACATAACTCTTCGTTAAATTATTGATCTGATTGTAGTCGATGCCATTTAACTCCCCTCTAGCATACACTACAACAAATAGTCACGAAACTCCTTTCATAAAAGCTTTCTGAACCGTTGTGCTTCCTTGACTACCCAGTAGGTGACACTTCAAGGCACTCCCCCTTCACTGTGCTCGGGGAAGGTGCTGTGTAAATGATAAATGTAAATTTAATTGAACGTTGTGTAAAAACACCAGTCTGGTATGAGGAAGTCAAAGCCATGAAGGTTTGAATTCATCTGCTAATGTGCCAGCCTGGGCAGGTCAAGAAAAACTCTCTTATCTTGAAAAGATACTGAATGCCTTTTCATTTACTAGTGGTTTCATATCTCTTCAGGTTAGACATTCCTCTGGAGAAGCTTGTGTCACCACTGATAAAGCTGTTGCCTTGATGGCGTTTGCTTCTTGGTAACTTATTTTCAGTCAGTTACTTCTGCGGTAATAATTGTCTTTGTAAATATGTATAGAACCAAGGTGGGTTGTTCTCATGCTCCAATCAATTTATAAGAAAGAAGTGGTGAAAAATGTATACACTGGCAAGTATAGCTCCTCAAACGCAGAATAGGATGTCTATGTAACAGAAGATACAAGTTGTGCAGTTAAAGACGTGCAAACACTTCTTGTAAATATTGCAAGGAGAGCTTAGACTGGTACAAAGGCAAAAGGTTTTCCTGTCATGGAAGCAACAACACATCACTGAAATGTAAAAACACTCATTTTTACATGAGCCACATAATGCTTCCTAATTCCTTGATGGTGACAGGTGTAGTCTAATGAGGAATAAACATTTTTTCCTCCTTTGTTGTATTTTTAACTGGACACATACCTTACCATTGTAATCCCACTGTTATGAGGCGATTTTCTTTTTCAGATGGAACGGAAAAATGGTTTGGAGCAGATGTCTTGTGCCATTTCAGTTTAGGGTGATGCAAGGAATGTACCATGCAGTATAAAAACCATTGACTAGGATTTTGATAATTGTTGGGTGTTTAGATATTAGCAGGGAGGCTAACTGCTCAGAATTTGAGCATTTAGGTATATGAATTTCTGTATTAACCCACACAGAAAACACAGCATCAACGTTTAACAATGCTGTTGTTCTAGCGAGTCATAAGATGAAATTCTGTTGTTCCTATGCTCCTCAATCCCTGGCTGGTGGAAATAGCAGAGCAAAGAAAGGCCCCACATGGCTTCAGATTCAGGAAGGTTTTTCTGCATTTACATTAAAAGTATAATGCTTAATCATTTTTTTAAAGGGAAAATAAGATTTTGAAGAAACTGACTTAGGAATTTAGGCAGTGGCTTTCAATTGATCAGATTTTGATTCTAGTGTGTTTCTATTTACATTTTGTAAAGCCGACTTAAAATGTTTCCCACATTAATTCTTTATGCTCTTGCAAATGAAAATGTAAATTTTACCCCATTTACTGTTATCTTATTCTATGTAAAAATGACTGTGCAGTTTGTTTTTTAATATGTCTAATCACACTAGTAATGATGCTTAAAATGAAAGATTTATTTATTTATCTGAAATCATGTTTTCATCGATTGAATTGATTTTCGATCTGCCACCAGAGGGCAATAATTCCATTTACTAAATCGGAACTTTTAAAATGAATACATCCTACAACAGTAGTTTCATTACATTTCTTGAGGGACTGTATTTGAATGTGGAAATAAAATTTTCTTAAAAGCACTTAACTTGTGTAATTTAATGCCAATTATATTAATAAAATAAATCTCATATTTTACTTTGTGCTACTTAGGCGTGTAGGTTGTGCTTTCACTTTGAGCAGCTGAAATTAGTCTACTTCGTAAAATTTTTACTGGTGAACCTCATGCAGGGCTGTAAGGCTGCAAGTTTTAGATCTCATGCAAAACAGGATTTTTCTATTACCACTGTAATATTTTAAAATTTGTTTTGAATGCCACTATGTTCACTTTCTTTGTTGTTGTTGTTGTTGTTGCACTAATGTTCAATTGATATTTAATAGCCTATATATGTAATCATAAATTTGGGAATTATGTCATCTGACAGATACCTTTATATACGTATTTGATATGTATTTATTTTATTTATGTATAAAGTAGTTCCAACTTGTAAAAGTAGTTCCAACTTCTTCACTAGTTAAAGTGAAGGCCTTATTCTGCTATACAATTTGCTATACAAAAAGCTATACAATTTTGTCTCAAATGCCATCTTCCCTTTAATGGCAATAATCTTGCAACTGGGTCTTCCAGAAGGTGAATATGTACTGTTAAAAAGATGAGCCAGAGCTAATATCTTCCTGAAAAGGTGAAAAAGTGCAACATCATGAAAGACAGATGATAGATGCATCTGTTTAAGCTGAATGTTTTTGTATATCTTTATGTCTGTTTGTATAAACTTCCTAGTCTCCCTCAAATCCTATTAAGATCCTCATCACTACATAACAACTACGCATAAAGAGGTGGAACACTACTGAGTAATTTTTGATGCTATAAAATTTAATGATTTAAATTTTTTTCTGGTGATAGTACAGTCTTTCTTGATGTGCTCAGCTTAATCTGACTGAAAAAAAAAATGTTGCTGTATACATAGTGAATACTCATCCATTAATTTAGAAAGCAAATCTTTTCTTTCTTTACTTTGTCACATGAGTACGAGGAAGATTGAGTCAGTTAATCAGATCTTAACAGAACTTGAGCAGAATTTTTATTTATTTATTTATTTATTTATTTTTGGTGAGGTACTGAATTGCACACTTGAAATAAAATTAAAAGTCGTGGATACGGTATCATGGTAGAGACACAGGTTTCAGCACATGATATAAACTGAAGCCTTACTTTTTTAACCTGTTGCCTAGAGAAGAATTACACAGAAGGAAAAAGTAACTTGAAGGGTATATTTGGATACTCATTTACATTAGGGTTATGTAAACAGCAAGCACTTGCCGCATATGAACACTGGTGGATTTTATTGAAAAAGTGCAGTGGCTGTTGTGTTCTTGGTAAGGTTTTGAAACTTGGAAGAAATCCATCTCCCATCTAAAAGAACCTGAGGATGTCTCAACAAAGGGAAATGTTCTTCCCTGTTAAACAGTTTATGAACAGAATATTCTGTGGCAAAACGGCATTGTTATATTTGTTTGTATCTTTTGAGTTGCAGAGAAGATTGTTGAAGAAGCACCTTAAAACTGTGGGATAGGACATGAAAGAGGGCTTAATTTATGTTAAACTTAGATGAGGAGCTCTATGATACCAAAAAGGGGTGAAGATTCTCAGTTCCTTTGCTCAGTAGCAACTAAACTGCTTCATTTCCCCATCTGCTTTAATGCTAATGACGAAATCTTTTATTTCTCCTCATGATGTTTATATTTAGTTTGAAAAGTAATATCCCAACCTTATTTGTGACTGTGATGTTACTGTTACAGTAACATTTAAAATGACCATCAAATAATGACCCCCCCACAAATATATCACCTTAAAATAAAAGTTTTGCATTTTCTAAAAGGAATAGGGGAATTAAATTAGACTAATTCTTCTCTCCACTCAGCAGTGGTGAGGCCACATCACCTGTGTCCAGTTCTGGGTTCCTCAATACAAGAAAAATAGGGATATACTGGAACAAGCCAGCTCAGGGCCACAAAGGCCCTGGAACGTCTCCCAAGAGATTGGGAGTATCTCCCAAGAGATTGGCCAGTATTAAGATTGCTTTTCTGTTACATGCAGAACTGGTTAAAGGCTTGTTTGAAAAAGCAGGTTGTAAATTCTGATGACTAAAAATGTGGAAATATCAAGAATTTTCTGAGAGTGACTTGCAGGTTGAGGGGGAAACAATATCTTTTCTGCTCGATTCTTTCCAAGAATTGGTTAAACTCTATTTGAAATTATGACAAGTGTCTTTGAATTTTGACAAGAAGTTATATACAATTCATAATGTTAACTTCAGGAGACACCTCTGTTTATGAATTAATGAAAAGTGAAACTGAATGCTTGCTTTCCACCTAGCTATTCAACTAATAATTTTTATAATGCAGCAGAAAGCTATAATTAGTCATAATGTGATTTTGAAAGATGAATAATAAAAAGTTCTAATTATTTTTATTGATTAGTGAAAATAGTTCCAAAATCACCTGATGTATTTCATTTTGTCAGCTTGAAAATGAAGCATGTCCTGATAAGATGGTTGCCTTTATATCTTGAATTTCAAATTATGGTAATTTTTATTTTATCTATTTGAAGTTGTTGTTGTTGTTATTATTATTATTATTATTATTATTATTATTATTATTATTATTATTATTATTAATCTTCAGATGAGGATTGTTCCGTTGTGGTTAAAATGTGATGAGAAAAAGGTTGATGAAGGCGTACCTCCAGTTAATGTCTTTATTAATTTTATTTAATAATATTTAAAAAATATTTTATAGCACCTACTGAAATTATAGTAATTAGAGATCTTATATGTGCAAGGAAGCTTATGATACAGCACATTCACTGACAGCACAGTTTTCTCTATGTGGATAAAATTAATTCTAGCCTAACAGAGGGAAGTGTTTCAGTTGGCTGCTGCCATCCTTTCTTCCCGTTTCTCTCACTGCTGTCAGCAGCGAGAACATGAAATGAAAGAGAAATGTTGGGGACCTGTTCTGTGCTGAGGGAAGGATAGAGGAGAGAGTCTGGGAAAGTGGTTTCGTGCCACTGGGAGGCATACTGTAGGAGGTGGATGGAAAAGCTGGGAAAACTCAGGGAGTCGTTTCTGTCTTGGAGGTGTCTCTTTTCCAGCCATCCATGTTGTGCTTGGCCAGACCCAGTGCTGCCGTATTCAGCCATCGTGGAGTAAAACCCCTCAGGAATAGGTCCCAGCACTCCAGAAAGGTTGGATCACCTTCATTCTTAAAGCTAAGTAGACTTTTCTACCCATCTTCTTATCCTTCCCTCCCCTCCCTTTGCCACCCTTTGCAAAATAGAAAGCAGCCATCACCACTGATAGAACAAAATAATTGCTGCCAGTGGAATGATGAAATTCAATTTTGCCTACAATGCTGAGGAACCTGAGGTGCTTTTGATTGAAAATCTAATAAATAATTTGTTTGTGAATATCACACTTATCTAAACATAGATTCTAGCAAAGCCAAAAAAGAAGTGGAGATATGTTTTCCTGATTGCACCAAATCAAATTACCATAATCCTATTCCTCTCATTTTTCCAGAACAATCTTCCTGTTTTTCCAACTACATTTATTGACATACGAAGATGGTATCTCTCTTTACAAGTTTGCATTGACTTTTATAGTCTGACACCACGTCTTTGAACTGGACTCTGGAACAGGTAGAGCACTTTCTGTCAGTTGTTGCCATCGTTCTGCCTGAGACGAGACACCCATTTTCTTAGACACATATATGTGTAGCCATATCTTAATGACCTTTTGCCAGGAAAAATCAGACTGGCATGTTACCTAGCTAAAGTGCAGTCATGTGCTTTGTTTTGGTTACCTTCAGTCACATGCATGGAGATTTCTGTATTTTGGTCATGTAATAAGCATACCATATAATAGTTAATTTTCGTAGTGTCACACTGAAATATTCTAGTGACTGTTGCTGTTTTGTTTTGTTTCTAAACAATCAATTGGATGTGTATCCATCCAGCACTAGGACGTAACTTATTTTTGGTTATGAATACTATTCCAGATGCATAGCAGGGAAAACTCTATCCTAGCAAAAGGGGAAAGAACTATCAGCCAAATTAATCGTTCTGTAGGGCGGATTTACTCTGTAGACTATACACTGAACACCTAGAATTCATATGATTAAAAGCATTGATTTTGAAGTGACAAGTTAAGAATTTCATTCAACACCTAGAAATAAAAAATGGAAAAAAAAGGTTTCTGTTCTCTGATAATGACTAGAATGTTTTAAATAAACAGTTGTGAAGTGTCATACATGGTTTTCGCAGAGGTGTCAAAGATGGCTTAATTCGTAGGTTTTCAACAGATTTCAACAGATGTCAACAGAGTTTTGTTATAATTAAGAAGGTGGTGATTAAGTGAGGGTTAACTTCATTCATTACTAAGAATCTGATGATTAGTGTCATTTATAGTTTGGGAATATGTCCAGTGCTACAATCAGAATACACATTACTATTATTATTTCCAACAGACATTTAAATTATGTGTGATTTGATTTTTTCCTCATTCTTGCAGCTACCTAAATATCTCACTATTGACAGAAACATATCCTCAGCTATTCTTAATTTGTCTGTCAAGAATATATTGAATATTTATCATTTTTGCTTTTAAATGATAGTGCTTATTTAAGTATTACTTTGGGTCATGCTTGTAACATAAGTGATAGAGAATTTTCCTGCTATTTTATTGAGAGGCTTAAGAAGACTGAAGACCCAAATTAAAAAATAGTTAGCGGGCAGCTAAAATGATGTCTTATGATCAATAATGCAAAATACATATTGACTTCTATCAGAAAGTGGATTTTTGAAGGCAGACTTCCCTTTTGTTTGAACGTTTTAATGATAATGTTTCTGTAAACTTTTAGAAAAAAACTTCTGTATGTTTTCCATTAAGCAGGAGAACATAGAGGCCTAGTGGTTACATCTGAATTGAAATCCTCTACTGGAATCCTCTATTGATGCCTTAGGTGGAGTGATCCAGCTCCTGTTTGGTTTTGGATGTGTAATGCAGGCAGTAACTCTGATCATACAGAGAATGAGGCTTCTGGACTAGCTTGGGATTTCATAGCTGCCATGACAACCCCCGGGCTTTTCCACAGGTCTGTAGGCTTTGCTCAGAAACCTGCATTTCTGCCAAAAACATGATTCTGCTGTTTAAGTTCGACTGGCAGTCGCTGCCTTTTGCTTCTGGAGTTCATAACCTAGCTGTTCTAATGAAGCTAAGAACTTGGTTTGGTGGCCTGTCACTGGAAGTTGAAAGAAACAGGCAGACTTGAGGGAAAACACTATTTATTTGCTAATTGAACTCCACAGAGAACTAGAATACTTTTGATCTGGGATCACACCAGTGCCTTTTATTATGTCTTTGCAATGGCATATAATTTTAAAATGTTCTGTGAAGAAGCAATGGAGATTAAGAGTGTCTTTAGTACAAGACTTGTGCTAACCATGGTCGATGAAAAGGACAGATATTTAAAGACTTCATATTATGGCTATATCAAGGTGTATAATAAAAAAATACTATGATTGTGTCTTTGAATGTTATGCAGTGTATTGCTTTAAAACATTTAGCATCTTTGCAGAACTAATCTGCTTCTTTTTAGATACAACATTGATGTACATATGTGAAGATTTTTCATCTCACCAGACAAATAAATTGCTAGAATTGTGGTTTATTAAAAAGACACAGGAAATTTCCGAGAAATCTTTGCTTTCTAAGAAAATGTGGTACCAAAGTATGTTTATATTCTGTCCATGACAATGGTCAGTAAGAACATCCAATTTCAGAAAGAGTTTAAGAAACAGAAGCGTAGCATTGTTCCTTGTCTGGAGTACCCACTCGTAATGAACAATTTGGAGAATTCATGTACTGCAGATTTCCTTCATCAGAACTTGTGGACAGGTCTTCATGTGTTTATCAAATTCATTTCTGATAGTTTTGACTGCTCTTAGATTCTGCACAAGTGAGTACTATGATTTAAATATTAGTTTGAAAAAACAAAATCATTTTGCTTCAGGTATGCTCTCTGATCATCTCAATGGATGCTCTGTAATTTTCTCTTATGAGAACTTTGAAGAACATCCTGCCAATTGACTTTCTCCATATTGCTCACAACTTCACGGATCTTTATCAGCCTAATTATCTGTTTTGCAATCAGAAGACTCAGCCTATGTGATTTGTTTATGTGGAAGTTATTTCGAGTCTGTAGTCACTCTTCTACATTGCTTTTCTGTTCTGTCATAGACTTTCTCAAATGGCATGACATTTGAAAGGAAGAGAAGTGCCATTTGAAAGGAAAAAAAAGGAAGGTAAAAATGGATTTTTTTTTCTTTCCCCCTAACACGAGGACAGTAAAGCAGTGAAACAGGCTGCCCAAAGGGGTTGTGTAGTCTCTCTCCTTGGAGGTTTCCAAGACAACTGGATAAAGCTCAGAGCAACCTCGTCTCATCTCATAGCTGACCCTTTTTGACTGTGTGACTGAACTAGAGACCTCCTGTTGTCCCTTCCAACGTGAATCATCCTGTGATTCGATGACCAGACAGTCATGCATTATACAAGAAGTCTGCAGGTGTAGACTAATGCAATGTCAAACTGATATTTTCTTTTTTATTCTCTGTTCTTCACAGAAAAGGCACTGTACGTGCCTTTTTGACAACTGCTGAACATTTAGCTGATGTTTTCAGAAAACTGTCTGCAGTTCTCAAAGACCTCTTTGCTAAGTAGGTAAGTGTCTATTATGCACATACTGTTACCAGCTGTAGCAAAAGCAGAGCGGAAAGAGCATCAAAAAAGTGGTGTTGTGAAGGGCGGCTTTGACAGCAATATCTTTCCATTCTCTCTGCTGAGCTACTTCACTGAACTTGGACAAAAGCAGATAGCAAGGAGGAAAAATCATTCTTAGAACCATAGAGTATCCTGAGTTGGAAGGGACCCACAAGGATCATCGAGTCCAACTCCTGGTTCCACCCAGGGCCACCTTAAAATGTCACCATTTTTCTGTGAGCATTGTCCAAACGCTTCTTGAACTCTGGCAGGCTTGGTGCCATGACCACTGCCCTGGAGAGCAATCCCTTTGGGATTGCCTGGTTCTGTGGCTGCTGCTGTTTGCTGATGCTCTGCCAAGGTCACTGAAAGTGAAAGCTATTAGCTGTGAGGGCAAAGGATTGCACTCTGTGCCACTAGCACGCCTTGGCTATGCTCCTGGACTCTGAAGAGCTGGACATTTCTTTAGTTCCCTGATCGGCACTGGTAGCTGCTGCCTTCAGCCTGAACAGCCTCGTGCCATCCTTTCCTCCCCCTCTCCCTAGACAGGTGCCAAAGGCCAACTGATCTCCAGACCTCAACAGGCTATTCGTGCTGTCAGCATCATGCCTCTGACTTGTTCCTTCCCTGAGTGCTACTGTGGCTTGCTAGAGCTATAGGGCAGATCTTTTATTGCACATCCATTATTTTTCATTTATTAGTACTTAATTGAATCTGCCTTTTAAATCATCCATTATTAGGAGATATACCTGCAACATTTTGCAGTCTGGTTTTGGGCATCTTAAACAATATTCTGACATTCCACTATTCTGTGCTGTACAATCTATCAAGCTCTTTCACAACATTGTTCACCTCCTTCTCCAGATCATTGGAGACTATACCGAGTCACAGTCCATCAGTCAAGCATTGGTATCCCACTCATATTTACCATTCCTCTGGTGACGAAGTTGGTTTAAGCTATAGGTCACATGCCTTAGCCCTATAGATAGTAGTCTAACCGTTTCATATTTGGGTAAAAAATCTCTGGTCCTGGTGATCTGTTACTTCCAAATGGCCTGTTTCATTCAGAAGTTTCCTTTGCTGACCATCAGGAAAAAGTTCTGACTTTCCAACATTGTGCTGATGTGTGACACCTCCAGAATGCTCCAGAAAAAAGCATTTAGTTGATTTATAGAGATCCTCATAGCACCAAAATATCAGATGCGACATTTGATTCTCTTGCTTCATTTTTTTCCCCTTTTTTGTTTTTAACTTTATCTGTTATTAAATTAAAGACTTAACCAGGTTGCGAACTCTGAGATGATTATGAAGGAGTAACTAGACCAGTTCCTTAATTACCTGCACTTCAGTCATTATGTTATCATTCTCAAACTGGATCAAATCTGTATTGGTTGCACTCATTACTTAGCTTGTCCTAGCACTGAATGAAGGCTACGTTCTGATTCTTCTCACATTGATCAAGAATTTTACTAAGGTTGATCAGTAGATTGTTTTGGTATGGTGGATGTTGGTGTTGTGCACAGGGTCCTTAGAAAGTCTCTTTCTTTTATCTGTGAGATGATCCAGGGAATGCAAGCAGTTGTTTCTCTGCCCCATTGTGGTGGTACCACTTTCTTCTGATCACTGATGGATCATGCCTGCTGTTTGCCATATGAGGCCACCAACATTGAAGAAACATGGGTTAAGAAAGCTAAATCTTCAAGATAACTTCTAGTTACTACACCTTCGTTGTATCTGGCCTTAGTCATGCAGCAGTTAGAGCAGTTAGTGTGCTGTGTGGGTTGTGTTTTTTTTTTTTTTTTTTTTTTTTTTTTTAATGGTATCCAGTAAAATAGACCTCTTGAAGTGCCTAATGCATCCTCTAACATCACTAGAGCAAGTCAGGTGCCTCTCAAGGCCTCCAGAGGGAGATCCTGTCCATGTAACTTTTTAACTTTAACTTTAGGCAAGATCTTTTAGAAGCCTTCAGCATCATCTACCTCCCTTCATAGTCTCTGTAACAACATAAACACTTTTCAAGGACTGTTTTTTTTTTAGATGTCTAAGATTAGGTCCTTAAGAAGAAATGTTGGCTAGCTGGAATTTTAGGTGAAGTTTGGACTGGTTTCCCAAAGGTGCTTCCAGTCTTCATAACTACTGAAAGTGAAAAAAGACCACTTGAATACATTTCATCCAAGCAGAAAAGTCAGAGCTTATTACTGTGCTTACCATGCGATTAAAGGTGATTATTTCACAGCTCATAATCTTTAAAGAATGCTACTGGTCACTTTCACCATTGTTGGCTATTGCATCATCAGATTATACTGGTATTTAAGTCTGGCTTTGCAGGGGAAAAGTTTGGAAGCTTCTTTTAAAAAGCTGTTTATAATAAAGATAGGGAAACAAAGAGCTTGAACAGTGTATTAACTGGATTTGGGAGATAACTAGCAATCCAAGGCACTCTTCTTTAATCTGTATAGATTTTTAAAAACTAATCTCCAAGTAGCAGGCTTTGGCTACTGTGACTAGATTTCTTTCACACACAAATAAACCCCAGAAGTTTCCAGTTTCTCCAGGAGATTTCCTCTTTCCCTTCATATCCCTGGTCTTTCCAGTGCATCTTCTGTTTTATAACTCTATTTTTTTTTTCCCCTAGGGCTGCTGAAATTGTCTGCGCTTTAGACCCTGGAGCCAAATAAGGCACGTCTAGTTGGGAAGATACCATATTCAGTGGGAAGCAGGGGTGAGGATGCATGAGGCTGGAGAGGAAAAGGCAGGGGGGAGGGCGAAGGGTTTGTATTCTTGACCTTAGGTAGCTGGTGCTGAGAGGTAGCGTATTGTGTTGAAGCACAGACAGAAGTAGAGTTTGTGGATGGGAAGGAGGGAGGAGGGAGGAGGAAGCTGGGACAGCGAGGGGGGAGGAGGAGAGAGCAGCATCTCTATCTTTCTTTGCAGACCACGCTGCTAAACAGCCAGGGGAGGCTCATGCTTCCCTAATATCCATCACTGCCTGCTTCCAACGTGGTCACAGACAGAGCAACAAAGAGGGTCTCAGAGGTAAGATCCATGCAACTTGCAAAACTGTAGCATCTGCTGAAATAAAGAGAAGGAGCAGCAACAATACAGGGAAAAGATTATCAGCACCTGGGAATGCTGAGAGGCAGCGGGGGGGGGGGTGCAACTGGAAGCCCAGGTCCCCAGAAGGCTAAGAAAGTAGAAAGTGTTAGCAGTAGCAGTGAGCAACAAGAATAGAGTAACAGGGGCACAGATCAGATCCGAGGGGATCAGGATACCAGCTAGCAATATTTAGCAGTGGGTAGTTTGTGTCCCAACTGCCTGTGTAGGAAGAGGAGAAAATATGGTAGGAGACCAATGAGAGCAAATAGTCTGTTACCTGAAATATATGGCTAAATAAGGCTTAACAAAATATATGAATGGATAGTTTATTTACCCAAAATGTAGTTTGGGAGTGAACAAAATATTTCATTAATTTGTGCATGTCAGAAGAAAAGATGTAAATTAAATGCAAAGCTTAAGCCTGCATATTGTTTTGACTTTTTATGTGAAAGTTTGATTTTTTACTTTAGGACTGTATTTCATTTCAGAAATGCACTTAATAGCAACAAGGAGAAACAAATGAAAAAAAAAAAATGAAATGTGTATTGTTGAGTCAAACAGAATGTGCTGTTGTTGTATTATTGTAACAAAATACTTGTGATACCAAAGCAAGGTATGGTGTTTGACCTGAGAAATTGTCTTTTTTTTTTTTTTTTTCATCTAGAAAAACACATACACACACAAACCTATAATTTTTTACTGGCCTGAAATGAAATTTATAATGATGTGTGATCCATCCCCATAGAGTAAAAAGCAATTTGGATAGATGTCTTTATAAAGTAAACTGTTTATTTTTAGTTGCTGGTTCTGGATGCACAGATGAAAGAGGCAGAAATGCTATCATGTATATATTGGAGAAAATGTTGCTTGCTTTTTCCCCTGTGCTTTGTCTCATTTACTTTGCTTTTTGAGGTATGAGCTACCTTGGTTTTGATCTAATAACTCATAGACCCTTCTGAAAATGATTAACAAGTAATGTCAGTATTAGTCAGCTCAACGTGTTTAACAACCATAAACAAAATTAACAGTCTTGTATGTCTTATGAATAAGATTCTTAAGGATTTAATTATTTTTTTTCCACTATGAAACACTGAAATCTATCTCCAAAGGTGGACATTCTGGTATTCTTATGCCTAACTGGAAGTTTCTGTTTACCTCCACTCTAAGTAACCAAAATAGCTCTAGTGAGTTGGTCGATCTGTGGTGTGAGTGAGGAAGTTGGAAACACTATTGTCTGCTGCCTTAGGGAACTTGGTGGTTGTGGACATGATTTGGATTTGAATTTTCATCAGCATAAATTTCCTGGCACAAGAGTACATGGGATCAGTATTGGGTTGTGTACTACTAAATCATTTTCTGTTATTTTCTTAGAGAAGAGAGCCACAAACTTTACAACAATAGGGCTTTTATTTTACTAGTTTTCACAATTATGTTAATTACCATTTCAGGGTTTACAGTTCCATTATTTCTTTTAAACAATAAATAGCAGCCTGACTTTGGTCCTTGTGTGGTGTTGTCAGCCATAGCTTTGAAATTGACTTCATTCACTAGAAAATCAGGGGTTTTATTAAAAAAAAAAAAAAAAAAAAAAAAAAAGGAAAACAAAAACACTAACCCAAAATAACCTCTTTTCCTGTCAGCCTGCTGCTTGCTTACACCATTTCTTGTTTGTTTTCTTTATTTGTTTATTAAATCTATCTTTTGGTTTAGTAGCTAGAGGAATGCCTAGTATATTTTGTAAACCTCATGTTCTGTCTTGTCCTTGATGTACATACATCGAAGAAAACCTTTAATTTGAGGCCTTGAAAGTGATCTTTTACTTCTTCAGAAAAACTAAACTTACTACATACAAAATTGCTTTACTCCTGGCGGGGGATGGGGTGGGATGGGGTATTTGACCACTGTTGATTTTCTTTGGCTTCTATTTAGGAAATGGAATGTTCTCACTTTGGAAAGGTTTATCTGTGGTATGCGCATAAAAAAACAATAACAAAACATCTAACAGTAAGAACCTACCACAGCAGGTAAATTTCATTTGAAGCTAATATTCTTTTCCACTTAAACAATAATTAGCTATTGTTCTCTTAAAACAACCTTCTATGAAATGTATTGTTCTTGAAGTTTATATGGGCTGGATGCAAAGCTCCCTGAAGTCAGGAAGAGACATTCCAGTGACTTCAAATGGCTTTGGATCAGGCCTGTCACGTGAGATTAGCCCCTGACAGGAGATGTTACAAGCACAGGCACAGAACAGAGAGATTTGGGGATGGAATTTCACTTATGCCCTGATCATCTTTGCCTTGTGAATATTTGGTAGACACAATGTTTTGAAGCAATGTTTCATTTATTTTGTATTACAAATGTCTGTAATGTGAGGTGACTATATAGTTTTACAGAAATTGTCATCTAACTTATGTTTTAGACCTATTGTCTATGTCTATATTTAACGGCTTCTGTTAGGGGAGTATGTTGTTGGATATGAGAGTCCAGAATTTCTTAGATGAGTTTTTTTATAACCTCAGTAATGCTATGAATGATATGCATAAAGTTAAGGGAAGAGTTTTCTAATGTGAAATAGCAAGTCAAAACCAACAGTTTGAATTCTATTTTTCTTGTTAAAGAACATGTTCTATATAAGAAACTAATGGCTTCCAAAGTTTCTCTTTAAAATATGACTCCCCTAAAAAAAAAAAAAAAAAAAAAAAAAAAAAGTAGAAGAGATTGCTCTATAATTTGTGACAAGTGGCAGTCAGTTTGACATTTTCAGTTGTTCTGCAAATATGTTTCTCATTTGAAACTTACGCAACTTACAGAGTTTGAAAGTAACCCCAAGAAGACCTGTGTAATTTTGTAGAACAAAACAAACCAGAAGCATTTTATAGCACTCCTTAGGTACAGCCAAATTCTTATTAGGAAGTTGTAAACTTTCAAAGGTGATTTGTGTCAATAAATGAAAGCCTATCAGACTCCTAAGCGCTCTAGTGATGCTAGGCATAATTATCTTTAGGGAAAAATTGCCTTTGGTTCTTATTGATTGTGGCTCTTCTAATGAATACAATGTCTGCATGGTGAATGATAAGTGATGTGTCACTCCTTTTCCACCCTCACACAAAATAAAGCATTTACTCTCATCTGAGATCAGGCACAACCTTGGGTTTATTTCATGTGAATAAAAGGCACAATTAAGGGTCATAAAAGGCCAGTGTAACTAACAGCCACCAAAATATACGCATAAACATCCCTACTTACACAAATATGTGAATGCATTCATGTATTACGTACTTGCACAGGGAAAGCATTACATATTTGACTTCAGCTGAAATTCTTTGCTTTTTTTCCACTTAGACTGTGGTTAATGATTCAGTCAGCTGCAAGTCTAACTCTTCAAAATGTCTGTTAGACAGACTGTGGCAGGAGATTCTGTTATTTACTAAGGAAATTTAAATGTGTCACTTATGCTCATGTTGTAGAGATTTGTTGCTGTCCCTACATAATTACACGTAAGGATTCCAAAGAACTCTAGTTTGATTTTCAGTTTGCCTTAATTTGCCATTATCCATGTGTTGCATTTCATGCTTAAATGTTTATGTGAGGAATAAAGAGAGTTTAAGAAGCAACATGAGCAGTGATATATTTTTGAGGAAACAGGAAAGGATAATTGCCCTTTAGACATTGTATATCTTAGAAAAAAATGCTGTTAAAAGAAATACCGATTGAGTGATGCATGAAGAAAATTTCCTTTTTCTAGCTAAACAGCATAGCAGTATTTTATGCACTAAAAGCAATCTGTAATGATGCTGGAGACATGTTTTACATAAATTTGTGGTAAATTAAAATTTATTTGTAGAAAGTATATTTACATCAAAGTCATAAAAATAAACAGTACTGACAAAGAATTGTCATCAAAGACATAGGTAGAAGAATTCATCCTGACACTTTGCTTATTGACTCTTTTTATGTTAACACTTTTTGTGTTGTTTTAAATGGTTGCCTGCAAAATGTATCCTTGTATGCCTAGCTCTCTTAGTTTTTAGAGCTCCGTTGTAGGAAATTGTGGTCGTCTAGGTCTTCTGTTTTTTATGAAAAGGTTTTTCATTTATAGGTTTTTATTTCTGCCACTTTTCTGTCTGAGGATAAGCATTTAAGTAAAATCAAAATAATGATCTGATCCTGTCTGGTGAAATTTTAGTGATAAAGTGCTTTGAAATTTGATTATGTTTGAATTATGTTTGTGCTTCCGAGAATTATGTTTGCAGTACTATTATGATTTATTATACAGGTCCTCATCTATGGGCTATATGTGTCAGTTCCAAGAAGACTCAAATGGGTTTATAAACAGGTTTAAATCACTGTTGCTGCTTCTATCAATTAGATGTTTATTATAGTCTTTTCTGATTTGGAACCACATTTTCACATTTTCAGAGCCTCTATGCTTTCCAATTTTCTCTATGAACTTAAGATTAAATTTATAAAGTAATACCTCATATACAAAGTGATCAAAAAACACACGGAGAATAGTGGATAAAACCATAGTTATTACTGGTGCAATAACTGGGGATGTTACTTGTAATAACAGCAATAAAATTATTTTCAGACACAAGAATGATTGTGAAGTTAATGAAAACTTCCAAAGATCATTTCATTCTCATCTGACAGCTGTTTTCATTATTTTTACCCCAGAGGTAATGAAATGGTTGATTTATGATGTAAGTGCATTTGTTTTTAAAGAAAACATTTGTGACTTGCTTGACTGCAATGTGACTCTGGTTAAGTGAGTGAGCCAGATCTCAGTGGTGTTTTGTACAGATGGAACTATAAATGGTTTGTGCCCTAACCGTTTGAAACCCATGCATGAATATGCTGTGGAGATATGCACAGACACACAGATGTCAATTTTGCTCAGTCTTTCCTGCCATCCCTGAAAAAGTCGCTTGTCACTCCTTTTAGAGGAAGAAATGCATCTTGTCACTTGCCAGTTCAGACTTACTTTAATAAGTAGTTTACAGTTTTATGTTTTTATTCAGCCAAAAATCTTTTATCAACAGGTGTTTGCTATACACTTCATTATTTCCCCCTTGTTCTGTTCTTTCACATTTTTTGTCATTTGTCATCTTTTGTGTAAAGAAGAGCACGGTGTTAAAACCAGTGGTAATTATGTCTCTGCTGCTCAGAAGGTCCACGAGGCAAAAAGGCCTTAAAAAGAAAAGAGTCATTTGACCTGGTATCCAGCTCTCCAGCCAAGATACTAGCATTTTACACGTTTACAGCACACCATTTTAATTTATCTCCTGCTTTGAAGTGCACCTGATGCTGGCAGGAAAAGCAGGAGGGGAATGTCACTGTAGTTGGTACTCTGCCTCACAGTAAGGTCCCCATTTAGAAGGGGATTTACACCGAGTGTTCCCTAGGCAGCAAAAATACTCCAATCCCATGACCCAGCATGGTGGGGTTATCGTAGAATCATCAAGGGTGGAAAAGACCTCCAACATCATCTGATCCAACCATCACCCCACTACCAATGTCACCCACTAAACCATCTCCCTAAGCACCACGTCCAGCCTTTCCTTAAATGCCCCCAAGGACAGTGACTCCACCACCTCCCTGGGCAACCCTTTCCAATGTCTAACCACTCTTACTGAGAAGAAATTTCTCCTAATTTCCAACTTGAACCTCCCCTGGTACAACTTGAGGCCATTCCCTCTAGTCCTATCACTAGTTACCTGTGAGAAGAGGCCGACACCCAGCTCCCCAAAACTTCCTTTCAGGTAGTTGCAGAGACCAATGAGGTCTCCACTGAGCCTCTTCTTCTCCAGACTAAACAACCCCAGTTTCCTCAGCTGCTCCTCACAGGACTTGTGCTCCAGGCCCTTCACCAGCTTTGTAGCCCTTCTCTGGAAATGTTCCAGGGCCTTGACGTCCTTCTTGTAGTGCGGGGCCCAAAGTTGAACACAGTACTCGAGGTACAGCCTCACCAGAGCTGAGTACAGGCGGACGATCACCTCCCCAGTCCTGCTGGCTACACTATTCCTGATACAAGCCAGGATGCTGTTGGCCTTCTTGGCCCCCTGGACACACTGCTGGCTCATGTTCAGGGAAGCATTGACCGACACCCACAGATCCTTTTCCTCTGCACAACTTTCAAGTCACTCTGCCCCAAGCCTGTAGCACTGCATAGGGTTGTTGCGAACAAAGTGCAGGACCTAGCGCTTAGTTATGAGATACTGACCAGGTGTACTCATGTGAGAAGGTGACTGAGCAAAAAGTGACATACTGTGCACATTCTGTGCTTCATTCTGTACTGAAGAGCATACAGAGACCTGTAAAATTCTGTGAAGCAAATCTGGGTGCAGAATCAGAGAAATGGTATTTGGAAAGCCCTGGTCTTCCACCAATGCTGCAATCCATTCTCTAGGGGCAAGTGTGCATCTACAATGTGAAATGAGGATGTGGCTCCACAAGGAGAAGCTGCTACAGTTGCTGTGTTATTGTGGGGTTTATTGCCTCATATAATCTGCGTAGATTAGAATGTGTTGTATCCTGCCATTTAAAACTTTGTTTAAAAAGTTGATTTTATGAATAAATTGAAAATTTGTTTTGGTCTAACCATGCTTGTCTAGGTCTTGCTCAGACTGAAAAAACAAGTGGGAAGTATCCATCTTGTAGTAAAGTCAGTCTCAGTATGTTGGGCACAAGGCATAAACTCAAGAAAGATTTTATTGTGTAGCTTGGTAAATCTTCTGTTTTAATTCTTACCACTGAGGTGGATGTGGTGTACTGTTTCTCCAGGCCATACAAGATGGCAGTGTATAGTTCTTGACAGCTTTGGGCAGCTGAGTACTGATCATGTACAGAACTACTGGTAAGATCCTTGTGTCTTACTGAGTTTGGTACCAGGCCTCAGAATTCATCAATAAATATCAGGTGTTGCTCACTAGGTTCAAATTCCTAGACTTTTATCTGTGATGTCAGGAGCATTTGATGACAAGCAGGCTCTTTGAAAGTCCATTTCTTTTTATATAATGTGTGGGAGAGGCACTGTACCTTATGCTTCCTCGCTTATGGAACTCTTTGGAGGAAACCTGGATACAGGAAAGAAGCTATGCAGTACAGCATGTCATCTTGTCTTCTTGATTTTGAGAAGTTTCTCCTCAAAAATAAAAATACTTTTTTTTTTTTTTCTTCATAAACAGAACTTGTCCTGTAAAGTTACTGTATCTTGACCGCCTGTGAACAGTCAGCTGTAAATTTTGTGGTATTGTAACTTAGAAAAAGCAACCAGCCTTTTTCTCCCTGCCTAAAATAGCAATAAAATTAACAAAACCATGAATAAATTATAACAACTTCAATATTTGGAGTATCTTCCATTTGCCTACTCTAGCCCACGAGTGAACATTAGTACTAACATCACCAATAAAGTTCACAGGGCCTGGTCTGAATCATAGACTGCTTCTTTTACAAGCTGTATATGCGTAAACCAGAGCTCACAGTTTAAACAACCAAGGTGTGGCGTGGATGTGTGTGTAAATTACCATGGTTTAGCTGCTTGCTCAATCAGCTGCTATGTGATAGTTACCCATAACTACAACCTTTTGTCTGCAAGGCTTTAATACAGAAGTAGTGTTATTTTGCACCAAGAATTTACCATAGACAACTAACCAGTATGGATAACACGATTATTACTTAATCCCACATGGCTTTCTAATGCTATTTCAGTAGGCCTTGTAGCATGAGTGTACTATGATGCCATATCCTGGTTTGTGTATGACATGCTTCCAGTTCCATGCCAAAAAATGTAGCTCTGCTGAAAGCTGCAATATAGCTTTCATAATAATTAAATTGGCTGGAGAAAGAGCATACACAAATAGTCATGTCAGGGCCAAAGATGCACTATAGAGGCCCAAAGATGCTTTGGCCAAACATCAAATAGAGTGAACATGGTCCTTCCAGTGACTAGACCCAAGCAGTATAGACACAATGGTTCTGCATCCCTTGACTTAAAGGCATCTCTTCCTCGGCCAGGGCTTTTAGTAGTAGAGGTGTCACATTGCCAGGCCAATCTGGATGGGAAGTAATGCTGTGTAGGATGGCAACAAGAAAGCAAAATGTTGTGGGTCACTCTATCCCCCTTTCAAATTAGCTATACAGCTTCACATAGCCTTTTCACTGCCAGATTACATTGCTTTACATGTAATTTGGCTTCTTTGGTAATGTGTTCACTTTCTAAAGAAAAAAGGCTATCTTGAAATTAAGCTAAGTCTTACTACATGTTAGAGCAATCCATTTACGTTTTACTAAGTGAGGTCTTCATCTCCAGGTAAAGGTTGCCTTAAGGTTTTGTTGCTGTTGTTTTCACTCTGTGTTTCTGTGGATCCAGGATGAAGTACATTTTTCTTTTTAAAGCAGCTCTTTGAATATATCCAGTTAGAAATTGCCTACAGAGTTGTATTTGTTGGATTATGTGATGAAAGTCTGGCAACTTATAACAACATTGACATAACGGAGAAAGATTACTGGCAAGTATACCAAGTAGCAGTATTGGAAAGGAATAATCTATGTGATTTTATATTTTCTACCTACAACAGAATAAAGTGTAACTGCAGCCATAACATTCGCTACACCAAATTCAGGGCCATGTATAAAACCATGCACATGAATATCTAATGTGTTTTATGAAGGCTTTATTCACACATCCTCTTCTAACTGCAACTGTGCTGGTTAAAAAGGTTACTGCCCCCAGTACCTCATTATGGCACTTCTGTCAGAGGTTATCGCAGTCGACTCTGCCAGCTGAGCTGCTCACATGCACAATTCCAAATCTGTTTCTCTTAAAATGAATGGGGGTGATCAAGATCTATGATGTTAACAGTTTATTATTATTATTATTTTTGACTAAAGAGGGACAGGGCTTGCTCACAGGAGCGACTGAGTGTGTAAAGCTAGCAGGACAATAATTTCCACTGGAGCAGTAATGAGCCTCTATAAAAATTATTATAATCTTTTTAGGGGGACACTCCTAGATTTGTACATGGCCTTATGTGCATTGGATTTGCATCACAGAATGTTTAGTTTTTTCATATTGTTGTGTAGATATAGCCTTAGGCTGGTATATAGCTTGTATGTTTATATGTCATTTGTCCTGTCCTGGACAGGATTCAGTTAAACGAAAATATTTACAGACTTGTGCCTCAGAAGAGGCACATTTATTTTTTTTTATTAATATTATTTTTTAGATATCTGTTTATATTCATTTTTTGTTTAGATATGTGTTTTATCTTCATGTTGGGTCTGCTCTAGGGGCTCTGTACTGATTCAGAATCTTCCGTTCTACCAGAAGACATGCAATTTTTCTTTTTTTTTAAAATAATAATTATTTATTTTAAAACAACAGCAAAAATGCTCTGGTTTGGTTCAAAACCCATTGAAACCAATAGGTTCAATTCTAATAACCTTTGCATGGCCTCCATTAGATTTTTGTCTGTGCACCTTCTGAATTCTAAAAGATTATTATCTTTTTAACCTTCTACTGTTTGCTTGTATTTGCCTTCATTTTTATGGTAGTGATTTAATATAGAAGAGAGTTTCTAAAAGTGGCAAGATTCTTGATAATTCTAATAGCACTCTATTCTTTTTGTGAACTGAATTTTCTTGTTTTAGGTAACTGAATTTAAGCAAGTAAATGTTGGTTGAGTTGAGTTGATTGTATTAGGTGGTCTAGAAATGTATTTAAAACAAGCATTGTGAATCCAAGTGTTTGCATTATCAATTATGTATGACTTTATTTTAAAATGTTGACATGTATGCTTTGTGTGTTGTGTTATTGCTGATAATGTCATTGACTTAAAAATTGGGAAAAATATTGTCAGTGTAGGAAAAAATTTTATTAATGTCAGTTTGGAAAAAAAATCAATACAAAACAGCTTACCATTTGGTCACAGATTTTTAAGTTTAAGTTTAGAACAATATAAATTGAAGAATAAATTGAGAACGGTGCATCTTGAAGTGTTTTCCTGGCTGAGCTTGTGCAGAAAATGTTTAAATGCTGCAGGGAATGTATAGTGTTGTTAGGATTTTAGGGGACTCCCAGTGTCGTGGTTATATATTGAGCACTTTTATTTGATCAATTTGTTCAATTTTAGTTCCTCAGAAAGAGGAAAGATTCAACTGCTTGATTAAAAGTACTGATGATCATCTCAGATTGTTTTGTGGAAAATTTTTCTCTAAAAGTTTTGGAAGGCAATAGGAAAATGATGCACTTATCCATCACACCATTTAGGGAAGAAAATATTTTGAAAGCCATTAAAATCATGTTTTTTTTTTTTTTTTTTTTTTTTTTTTTCTGAAAAATATAAACAAAAAAATAGAAATTGATATCAATTCCTAAGGTACGCACAGAATTTAAAATGTGTGCATTTATTGGGTGAAGTTACATTAGCAAGCTCATATATCTGTCTGTTTTAAGTGGACTTCTGTATAATAGAGAGTAGGTAGAAATACTGTGGGTGTGAGTAGACAGTGAGGTGTCATCAAAAAACTTTAGACAGAATGGTTTGTGAAATAAAGTAGGTGTTTGAGAGCAGTTTCCAAATCAGAAAATTGAAACAATTTTTTCTTGTTGGCATTTTCATTCCCCCATGTTTGTAAAACCTTCTTAGTATCCTCACTGGTACATTAGGACACAAAGCAATTATGAAAAGCAAAAGAAATCCTGAGTTTCTTGGCTAAATTTGGAAAGATTTTTTTGACATGGCTGACCATCCTTCGAATAAGATCTTTGTGTCAGGGTGCAGAGGTCAGGGTATAGAAGCCTTGGGATATCAAAAGGTGGTGAGAAGAATGGCTGGGATTTCCAGCAGCCTAAGAGTGCTCTTTTGTCTCTGGTGGTCAGTTGTCGAGGATGATGCCTGTGGACATCAAAGAAATGTCTAAACAGTGTTATCTAGGCCTGTCCTTTGCCCCCTGCCATGTAATGGGCCTCTTTTCAGGAAAACATTGGGAAAGCTGAGAAAGCGAGTTGTCCTATGCTACTGCTATTAATTCAGCAAGAAAGCAGATCAATAACATTTGCAGCAACCAGTAAAACAATCTGTTAGTTTTAAAAAGTACAGATTAGTCAAGCCTATAAATTATATATTGCACACCCAAGATTTGATTTTAATGTGTGTTGTTTTTTTTTTTTTTCTTTTCATACTCCACATGCTGTGAGACTGTATTCCTTTAAGAATTCAATTTCTGCTTGCTTTGACATATTATGGAGAACTGTTCTGAGAAAACAGACAAAAATAGTCATAAATGAACTGATATTTTATGCATTATGTGCTTAAAAATTGATTTTGATGCCTGGAAGAGTGATGCCATCATTTTCAAGAAGGATGTGCTTTCCTCATCAATGAGTGAAAGTTACAGTACCAAAGCAATCCTGTACCTGATATTTTTCAGCTCCTGTTTTGCCTGCTATTGAAGGAATAACAGCTGCTTGCTGTTCATTTGTGCATTCTGAATGTAATACAAAAATATATTCTGAAAATGTTATGAGGAAAGAAAAAAAGTCTATTATGAATATTTTCTATTTTGTCCAGGTGCAAAAGCAAAACACAGTGCTCTTTGTTCTTTTTTACATTTCCTTTTAAGGGTAGGAACTCTTTAAAACGCTACTTTTGCAAAGAGATCCTGGCTACTGCAGGGTTTAATGGTGAAAAAACAGGGGCCTGAGCCATGTGGGAGCTCATTGGACTGAAGTAGGTGGCAACTGGGAGGAAGTCAGACTAGGAATGGACTTTTTCTTCTAACTCCTGTAAATCTAACTCTGGCTTTTTGTTGATTCAAAAGAAACAATAGTGCCTATGTACAGAATACACTGATATACAGAATTGCATTATTGTCTTAAGAAGACTACATGATCTCAATATCAGGAACTCAAGCCAAATGGCAATGTAGATATTAAAAATGAAACGAAGCTGTGGTTGAATCAATGACACTTTCTTAAAAAACAAACAAACAAACAAACAAACAAACAAAAAAAAACACAAAAACAACAACAACAAAACAAAAAACAAAAACCAGAAAATTGGAGCCGGGATTTGTCAGCAAATAGTTGTGTTACATCTTTAAATATAGCTAAAAATGTAAGTGCAACATATTTTCAAAAGTCTGAAATTAAACTGTTTAATGAGAATGTGTTTCTGTATCATATCTCATTCTAATGTAAATTAGGTTTATAGACAAAACTTTGATAAAAATGTCTGAGTTAACTTTAACTAGAATACATATAATGTCACTGTTGCAGGTTAGAGAGCTAAACTTGAAACAATGGTAAGTAACAGATGTACCGAGATAATCATTATTTATTTGGACAGATACTGCACTTGAAGACTGATATTTTGGGCTGCTAGATGATTCACTGTTACTTACTTTCCCATATCCTCATCTGGTAAGGAAGGCGAAGAGCTAGATATTTTGCTATCATGCCTCAGTGATAGCAGGGAGGCTAGATGATTGTATTCATCTGCACCACTACGTTGAGAGTTCAAAGTCCTTCTCACTTCCAGAATATGGATCTTGAACATTGATACTATGGTCTCTAGATAATATATTTTATAATTTAATACATAATATAATATTATTTTAGAAAAACACAAAAAACAAACCTTTGCATCTCCTATATTATTTTATCTTTTTATTTTTTACTATACCTGCATTATTTTTTTCTGATCAGAGTTGTATCCTGATTTTGCAAATATATCTATCCCTAACTTTATTGAAGAGAATAGTTCATATAAGCGGAGAAGGACAAAATCAACAAAAAAATGGGAGTGTCTGCAGAAGTGAAATCTTGATTCTGTAGTTAAATTGTGATCCTATGGCAAAATGGATGTATTAAAGTTGTCATCAAAAGTGATTCATGTCTTCAAGCATCGTATTTCAGCACTGGTTTAGCTAATAGACTTAGCTAATGAATAGGTCACTGTTTGCTAGCATAAGGCATATCCAGTTATGTCATGAATGCATAATTTATAAGTAAGGATAAGAAAGCAGAAGTCAAGGAAACAGGAGAAAAAATAAATTTCTCTCTTGAAGAGAGAAGTCAGACCATCTTTGATGTTTGCAGAAATGCCTCTTTATTTATCTGTACTGGACACTTATTCAGAACTTTCTGCTATCCAAATTTATGAACATTCCTTCCAGACAACTATTCAAAAATATATTAAAAATAAGTAAATGAATATATACAAGAAGCAGAAATTGTTTTGTGAGAACCATCCTGCTTAAAAGTTTCTCCTTAGACTGGAAACTTTTAAAATTAAGTTTGTTTTTACATTTTGCTTTTGCCCAGTTGCTGGCAGGGGAGACGAAACTCACTCTGTGTTGCAATGCAATGACAACTCCTTTTGAAAGTCAGGCTTAAAAAAGAGGAGTCCAGTGGGGAGGACTTTTGTGTTGAGGGAGCAGGACAGCTCCTCCTGAAGCCTATAAGGAAAAATGTATGCTCTCACTTCCTTACTCTTCTGTGAAAAGAAATGCACCCATCATTGGACCAATCTGCTGTCATCTCCATATGCATGTCTTACCTGGTTGTACAAGTTGTCCCCATTACACAACCTAACACATAAACACACATCCAATACAGCATTGGATGTGCACTGTCCTCTGCTGGGGAGCAGTTTTATTTTGGTCATATGATGGCTGAATTTTCAGTGTCTAAAGGCTGATGGGTAAAGGGTCATATGGGAGCTGTTTTCCAGAGTAATTCATATAGCCCATGAGACCCTCACTACTGGGTTCCCTGGAGAACAGACTGGAACAGAGCAGTCATGCTGGCAGAATGGGTCTAGCCATTTGCTGTGAGGTTGGTTGCTACCACTGAAGTTTAGACAAAAAACTGCCTTGTGGTATGTTTGTGTAGTACACTGTCTGTGGTGAAGCTCTAATCTGAGGTTGTCTTGAAATACTTTGTTTTATCAAAAAGTAGTATAAGTAGGTACTAGTAAAATAATAAATATTTAAATTTGCGAGGATAAGATTCATGATCCATTTTTTAGGATTATCATAAGCCTCGTTTTAAGGAATCTGAAACCTGTGATTTCACCTAGATTTTGTTGGGAAAGTCTTCCAAAAAATCAGCTAGCATTGTACAATTAGTTCTTAATGATACAGCATAATGACTGGACAGAATAACAGATGAAGTAAAGACAGTTAACATATGCAAATGAATAAGATTATATGGAGAATAATGATGTATAGAAAGAATATGTGAAACTATTTGTGAGGAGAATGGGAATAGCTTTAAGAAACACATTGCTGAGTGGTCTGAGTGGCATGTCACAATCCAAGGTGCTGTGTGTAACTAAAGGCAAGACTTAAACCACAGGTTGGACAATCCACACACAGAAAATCAGGAGTTGATGTACAAAACTTACTGCTTTAAAGAAGGCAGATACTCAACTTGCTACTAAATACATATATTTATTTAGTCTATGCAGTTTAAGGGTAAACAGAATGGTTTCTCTTGTGGTTGCATCAAGTATATGCACAGCCACTATGCAACCACTATAGTGCCTCCGGGTCTGCAACACAGTATTTAGATGCAACTTTCTCAGTTTTTCATAGCAGTGATAATTTTCTCATCATGTGTAAATGTCAGTATTGGTTGTTCCAACGCTAAATATTTTAGTTCTTGGAAAGGAAACGTAGGCAGAAGTGGAACGTGTATATCATTTTTGGGAAGGGCATTTAGGGAGAACAGGTTTAAATTGGAGAAAGTAGAATGAAGAAGGGAAAACTGTGACCAGGATGCACATGGACTTGAAGACAGAGCCTATAGTGCTAAATAAAGCAGTGCTTGTGGTTAGTTTGAACGCTGGATATGGAGTGATTCCACAGTTTTGGCCTGTGGTTAGAAGTCTTATGGACAGTGCCGGGGCATACTGGGAGAGTTCTCAGCAGGCAGAGGGGACAAGACCAGCCTGGCCTCACACACTGTGCCAGCAGGCTTTTCACACTAAAACAGTTCTGCAGCCCTTCAGTTTCATGTTGTGAAAGCATCACGATGATGAGTTGCAACACCACACTGGCATTAATTAAAAATACCATCTCAAACCACATTCGAAGATTATATCCTCAGAGCCATAGGGCACTATGTAGTATGCCCAGAAATGTAGCGTGGGCATACCACAGAATGACCTGTGACCTTGTTTTCTTTTGCAGTAGAGACATTGCAAAGGAACCACATTCCCTGTTTGGATGTAGCTGGCAAGTAGGTGGGCTTGCTATGAAACTGATTCCTCTCGCCCAAGTGGGAATGCCTGCCATATAGAGCAGCATTATTGATGAGCTTCATCTGTATGGGTCTTCCAATAGGCTCACCTCTATAGTTTACCACTAATGACTGTAGCATGGGACAAATAGAGAAGAAGTGGCTAACAGCAATAACTAAAAGTTATATCACCACATAAGGGGTGTGTTTTGTCTTTGCTTTTTGTGCAAAAATCTTATGAGGTCATGAAACTAGAGTGATGAGCTGATAAAGCAAACTATTGCATAAACAAGTGTCATGTTATTGACCGATAGCCTCAGCCCCAGGACACGTTAGAGTGTGTGTGTTGATATGTGTGTATGCACAAGTAGTACCTACCCACCTGATGCACTTTCATCTATTGCGGGGATCCATCATTTGCTTTTAATGAGTTTCTTAGTGGCATATTGGGACACTGTTGTCTGAAACACTTAAACAAGTGATAAGCAGAATTTTTTCAAAGGGTTAAAAGTGTCAAAGTTGCTTATAAAGTAAAAATCTATTCAATAAGAAAAAAATGTATAAAGCTTTAGTTTGGTAAACAATGTGCACCTGAATAGGATGGGGCTATTCATGCAGTATATAGACTGTTAATTGAATGGATAAGGAAAAAATAGTAATACACTATTTCTAAGCCTATAATGCGTGGATTTAGCAGCACTGATAGAAGTTTGCAGTCACAGAATCACAGAATTGTTTGGATTGGAAAGGACCATAAAGATCATATAATTCCAGCCCCCCAGTCAGAGGTTAGGAGGAAAGGAAGGACTTTCATAACAAATAAGTTGTAGAACTTGCTGAAAAATTATATCAAGTCAAAAGCATGAAAGGAATCACACACATTCATGGAAGAAACATCTGTGAATACCAATTAACCATCAGGATGTGGCTATAACCTCCATTTCAGGTCAGGCGATTGCCAAAACTGGGAGACTGTGTGGGTGAAGCAGCGTGCTATACAGATTTTCCTTCTTAAGCTCCTTCCTGAAAGCTACAGCTAGCTGGAAGCAGGATGGTGAGCTTGATGGACCTTTATCTGATAAAACTCTGGTGTTCCTGTGTTCAACATTTTAAGTTAGCAGCAGAATGTTAGTAGGGGTAGGTCTGCAATTGTGTAAACCAGTTATTCCTCCCTTTTCTTCTTTATAGCTTTTGTCACAGGAGAAAAAGAAGAAAGGAAATATTTCTGTCTGAAAATGACCCGGGCTCTTTGCAGGATTGACTCATGCACTTCTTTAGCCAGAGATCATATTCCTTGGTCTTAGACAGCTTGTAGGCAAGCAACAGTTATAACAGTTATTCCTCAGTACTTCTGGAGATGTTTCCCCACAGAGGATAAATTCTTTAGAATGATTTATATGTGGTTCATCCCATATTCTATCATAGAGCTATTGTTCGGGTACATTTAATATTACGTTTTCTTTATTCTTCAAAAGTTATGCTTTATTGTGGTGCTGCTTAGACAGTACTTTGGCAAGGCATTTTCAAGCAAAATTTTCACTACGTTTCAGTAAGTAGCACTATCCTTATTTTACAGTGAGACATTATATGTAGGATTAGAAGACAAAAGCTGAGATCATAACATTTATGCATTGGGATGTGTTATAACAAGCTAGGATAATCTTAAGCCTCCCAAAATCAGACATACTGAACAAAGACATGGGAGCAAGTTGCCCTATGGTGGGCAGGTAAACAACCTGCTCAGAATCAAATTTAAATGTAATTTTCAAAGTTTGAATTAGAAGTCTAAACTTCTTGCCTTCTAATCTTGTGCTACCATTTCTGAATGCATCTTCCTCCTCCTTTCAAATTATATTATAATGCTAGGCTATATTTTTCTGAAAGAGCTTTTATCAAATGTCTAGGAAAAAGACTGGCCTTTGTAAGAATTTTTTACTGCTATTGGACATGTGTGTGTGTAAAGTATCCTTGGTGCATAATTACAGGGAAATGGAAGCTGGCAGATGTGAGAGAGTCACCCCTTTAAGCAAAGAATTTTGCTCTTACACAAATTACAGGATAAATGGATGCTTGCAGATATGAAGAGTAAGCCCTTAAAGGCAAGAATTTTGCTGTTACATAAAAGCTTGTTCCTAACATGTCAATTGGTACAATATGTCCAGTTGTGGTGTTTCAGAAATACCATTTTGTACTGTTCATGCTGTCTGTTAAGAGTGCTATTCCATTCTTTCATCTAGTCACATTAACTCTGTTCTTTTAAATCTTTCTTGATCATGAGAGACTGTTCTCTGATACAGGGACAAAGTAATATTAAAATGTGAGAGCAATGCCCAGTTTATTTAAAAAATATGAAGATCTATCAACTAACTGAAGTAATGGGGCTAAAAATAATATACATGAGATAGACCCTTGAAGTTTTTACTGGAAGATACAGTAAGCTATCAGTCCTTATGCACTGTTGATGTGTCAGTCATTATTTTGTTATACTTCTAGCAAAGGTGCCTGTGTCACCTTTTTTTATGTGCTGAAGAATCTCCGCCAACTAGATAGTCCTGAAGCTTGTTAACTCCTTCGGTGTTCGTTCTTGTCTTTCATTTCAAGTTCTACAATGTCCTTTTTGACAAAGTGGACCCAAAGTGCACACAGTGCAATCCAGTGCAAGCAGATTATGGATTTATCCAGTGGCATAAGAACATTCTCTGTTTTAGTCTCAGCTCCTTTCCTCTAAATTCTTAAAATCTGATTTGCACTTTTTGTATTTTCTAATGAAAACAAAAAGAAAATTCAAATTTAATGTTAGGATTTACTAATAAGGTCACTTAATATACTACTGAGGTTGCTTTTCTCAACCAAGGTATTGATGTTCTAGGTAATTTCTTACTACAAGAGTATATTGAGAAAATAATTTCAGGTACAAATAAATCATTCTTGAAAGGAATTTTCTTTGATGACTATAATTACAAATTTAAATACCATAATCATTAGGATTATACAATGCACATTCAGAGAGAGAGAAGGTATGTAATTACCATTATGTAGTAAATAACTGGCATTGTGCTATCTTGAGATTTTTATGGTGGAAAATAATTACTACTTGTAATTCGTGTTGCTTTTGGTATAGATCTATTTTTCTGGGTTGCCTTTCCTATTAATGCATTTCATATTTGTGTTGTATAACTTGCAGTAATGATTTTCTTTCCAACCAGAATAAGATAAAATGTCAAATAAGGCATAATGTCATAATGACACTGTTGTTTGTCTTCAGCTACAGCTTCTTTTCTGTATTATGAGGTTAAAAAAATAGTAAGGATTTTAGCATTGCTTTCCACAAAATGTTAGAAATCATGCTTCTGACAAATTCGGTTATAATTTTTTGAAGAATTCATTATCATCATGGCAGATTACTTCAGACAAACAGTTGTTTTTTGAAAAATTCTGAGGATGAAAGAGCAAACATTATACTTAATCATTTCATTTTTATAATAAATCATTTTTTTTTAACTGATTTTATTATTATTATTTTTTTTCAGAAGTCAACAGCATAATATATACTTGTTATGCTATTTCAACACCAAATTTTGGACATGAAGAATGTTAGGATAGAATAGATTTTATAGGACCTTTGTCTTAACAGCTCGTCACTCAGTATTTTGTTAAAAGCTAAGTTTTTGAGGCCTTTGGAAACTGAATTAAAACTTAAATACTTAAAGTATTTTCACATTGTTCATACTATGCATACAGCTAATAATTTTTATGTATTCAGTTGAAAAGTACTTTGATGTTAATATGTGAGAAAACTATGCAAAGCTTATTCTTTTATTTATTTATTTATTTTGCTCATTGATAGACCTTGTCAATTGTTTAAATGTCTGTGGTTTGAATTAGGTATAATAAAACCTACAGTAATGATGAGTTGATTCTCAGGAAGAGAATATGAGAAAAGGGATCTACATTTTGCAAAATAGTGTCTATTACTTCTCTGATTTTAGTTTTTAGACAATGAAAACACAGACAGCTAGATTCTCAGTCTGCTAATAGCATTGTATGCTATTTGCAAATACCAGACCTGTTCTATAAAAAAAAAAAAAGAAAGAAAAAAAAAAAAAAAGAAAAAAAAGAAAAATCCCTTTATCCAAGCAGCTGTATTGTCAGCTACAGAATTTTAATAAACATTGATGTAGGCTCTCTAAAACTGTTTCATCCAACATGACATTTAAAATAAATATGGAATCCTTTATACTTGTCTTTTAGTTCTTTCATTTTTACCAAACAGTTATGTAAAACTGATGATATTTGTGTCATGTACTGTTGTCCTGTCTCTAGGGAGAGGGAAGAAGATATTTCAGCAGGGCTGGAGATGACATGCTTAGCTGAAATGCATTTAACCTTTTTTTTTTTTTTTTTTTTTCTTCTAATTTTTAGCACCAACAGGTGGGTCTCCACCTGCTAGAGTTTACTCTGCAAAAGAGTTCTGAGTAAATAATTTTATTAACCTTTCTGAACTTACATGTTAGGATATTTGCATTTGGACTTCATTCTGTTGGGTGCTATTCTACTGTGCATTTCCAGGCATTACCAAAGGCAGCTAGTGTTGGGATTGATCATAAGGAGGTCATGGATGCTGAGAGGGTCAGCATTTGTATTGCCTGATGTATATCCTGTTTCTTATGTTAGAACTTGCTTCACTTTACAGGTGCAAATGGAAGGCAATTTATCTGCTTACCAACCTTTATGTATTGACACTCAGTTCAGCAGGACCTAGCTGTATAACACCCAGTAGAAGAGTACACCTGGAAGACTACAGTCTGGCTGGGTTTACATGTCATGTACATAAGCTAGTAGGTTGTTTGAGACCTAAGCTGGCTTATCTTGGAGTCATGTTGAGGGCCACTGGCACAGGCAATGTCCAAAGCAGATAATACTTGCATGGATATTTGAGAGTTGCTAACTTTTTGACATTGTGTTTTGTATTTTTTCAACATTGCATTATTCCAGTATTGTTAATATTCACAGATGTAATTTTCAGCATAAAAAATGCAGGATTGATTTATCTGTTTGCTAATGGAACTGTGATGACTGATAACTATGAGAGTTTCAAACCAGATGAATAAGATGCTAGCTATGTAACTAACCAAATGCATTTCAGAGGAGAACCTTTTCCTAAATTTCTGTAATGCTTTTAGAAAGTCTGATATGATGATGAATTTTCATTGGAACATACAATGTTTTAATGAATGAAAATCAATGAAGTTCTTGTTAAGATCTGAGGACACTCATAAAACATTTAGAAAAACATCATTTTTGACACAAACTGATTGACAGAACTGTTGATTACACTGGGTTTTGATCTCTCCTGTTATTGCAGATCAGTTAAGAAACTCTAGGGGAAGAAGACAGGACAAGAGAAAGCTGCATGCTGTATTTTTCCTCAGCTATAGCTTACAGCAATTTAGAAGCTGCAGGGAACTTCTTGTACCATTTACCCTAATAAGAAAAAAAACACTTTCTATCAGAAAATATATTTCACAGGTTGTTTCTACATGACTCTATCTTTGGGTATTCCAAATGGAATTATAGAAAACTGAAAGATTAACTCCTCCACACCCTCCAAAGGTCACACATTTAATAGGAGTTTAAAATAAATAGCTAAATATTTATTAAGAGGCAAGAACAGATGATGATCCAGTACAAAGAGGTGTTGCAGGAGAACTACATTAAAATCTGGGCTTTGCCACTTTTCTTATGTGACTTGGAAATATTTGAACTCTGTCTCTTAAAATTATTTAGCCAAAATTACCTGTCATGGACTTCAGTTGTAACTAGGGACTCAGAGGCTCATGGGATCTGTGCAAAGATCACTTCAACTCTGTAATTTCCCACCAGTAAAATGGAGAAAGAACATATCTTGGCTTCCCTGCAGTTTTCCAATGGTGTTATTAAACATTGAACCGTTTAGGAATTACAGTACATAGACCATGAATGAAAAACTGGAGATTCTAGTACTTCTAAAAACTAAGAAGGAACAGTTTTTATTCAAGTGAGACTGAATTTTTTACTATTTTTAACATTTTCAATTGATGCATCTAAAATGTACCAGTAAACTCTTTTGTATCAGTTTTTAGTGCAAGTGACCAGATGAGAGAGTTAAGAAATATATATATTTAAAATTAAGGTAAAAAATAAAAATAAAAATGAAAACTCTAATGATTTCTAGTAATTAAAACAGGTTGTTCAGATAGCAAGTAGTGCACTAGTACTGTACATTTATTTTGTTTAGAAACAGAGATCTGTGTTTCTTTTTAAGTCATTAAGTATGAAAAAAGCCATCCCTTGGCATTTGCATAGACATACTTTCCTAAAGGTATGTGAGGATTGGGAGCATACATAAATGGCAGATTGGGAAGTAGGTACAAAATGTGGAGATGAAAATGGAAAATGCGTAAGCATCTGTAATAGTTTGTAATCGTTTGCAGGGGAATAGCACAATCAGTCTGAATTTAAAGATAGGTGGTGAGTTAAAACAAGTGTATCAAACCACACACAGAGCACAAGATTTGTGCAATCAGTTTTGCTTTGCGTTCCCAACAGGGTGTGATGTGCCTGTTCCTCAGTTGTAAGACGGTGCCACTTCTTGTCTCCTGACCCAATGTACTGTACAGAGTCTTGCATCACATGGCGTGGTGTGTCAAGTCTTACACACTGAGACTCAGGAAAGTTGAGAGTTGTCAAGAGGTGTTTTTCTGAGCACTCAGATGTTTCTCAGCCTGGAGGGTATTTTTTTTTTCATTTTTATTTTTTCCCAGTATGACCAGATGAAGGAACACTCTTAAGGAAGCGTTTTGAACAGTTAGACCTGCTAATAGCTACAGAAGCATCAGTCAGGCTGCAGCTTTTAAGCTTTTAAAAAATGGTCTTTGAGCATTCATTTAAGATTTTTACACAGGTACAGCATGACTGAACAAGTGGCTGGTGCTTTTGTGCGGTGCATGAATCAGAACGAAATGTGAGTGAGATATGGCAGTAGCAACAGTTTCTTTTATGGTTGAGAGTGGAGAGGAAACGGTTGTGACATTCTGAAATGTTCCTGTTGTGCACTGAGAAAGCCAGGGCTTTTTTTTTTTTTCTGGCGTAGGTTGTGCCAGTTGTAAAACAATGTGTCAGATTAATAAAGCATCCTATTGAGAAGGAATGGGAGGTTTGGTGAGGCATGATTCATCCTCGTCTGGTGCAGTAATTAAGTCTGTTGCTTGCCTTGAGGTCAGTGTGACCCTGTTTATTTTAATTTTTCAGTCCCAAAGATCTGTGCAGTGGGTGTTTAAGGAGGAATTAGCAAGAGATAGAAATTTATTGGTTTCTGTAGTTTTTGGCAAGTGTGTGTTTCCGTTCGTTATTTTCATTTTCTCTTCTCATTCATTATTGAAGCACATAGCTGTTTTATAAAACCTGACTGACCATTTATTTTACTCTTTAATAACATTTCTTTTTTTTGGAGATATTAAAAAAACATACACCATCATGCTTAGGACCCTTGTGTATTCAGTGATAGGAAGAACAAAAGTATTTATACGACTTTAAACACAAAGCAATATTTAATAAGTATTTTAGGTTCTTTTAATACATTTTCATATGAAAGATAAATCTATTCCAGGTATCCTGTTACTTCTTAAGAAGCAGTTCACAACACTTGCTTCCTCAGTTTCCTTCACATTTGTAAGTATTTCACAATAGCAGTCCATATATTATTTTGCAGTTTTCCTTAAGACTCTTTTTTTTTTTCCCCCCCCCCCATTTATTTTGTTTTCATTTTCAATATCTACAAAACCTGAAGAGGAGTCTCTACAAAAACTGATAAGTGATCTCTTGACATGCTTTTTTTTTCTGTCAGCACTGTTTGGATAGCTCACAATGTTGAATGTAACTGTTCTCCATGCATTAGAAAAGTGATATTATCCCTGGTATATACTCAAATAGTGGAAGGACATAAGGGTTACAGAACAAGCACCTAAATAAATACATAAATAAAAAGCAGGCAAAAAGACTTAGAAAACTTAATACAGAATGCCCCAAACTGAAAAGCTTGGAGCCCTGATCAGCTGTAGCAACCCCAGGTGGACCTATGCCATCATTTAGTTAGGACAGACAACAGCCCAGGATGATATAGCCCATGGGCCATGCTATGCACTCTTACCCACATGGCTCAGGGTAGCATTTTTCAGAATGGGCTGGCTGCTTCTGCTGCCCCCTTCTCCTGACTTTTGTCCTCTGAGACAGTTTTTGCACGTGTGTGGTGGGAAGGGTGCTTCAGTTCAGATGGCCAAACTGCTGTGGAGTGTGCTTTACAAGAATGGACTGTTTGACACACTGGAGGGAAGGGATGCTATCCAGACAGACCTTGGTAGGTTTGAGAGGTGGACCCTGCAAACCTCATGAAGTTCAGCAAGGCCAAGTGCAGAAGTGCAAAGGCCTGCACCTGGATCAGGGCAATCCTGTTTTTTTTTGTTTTTGTTTTTGTTTTTTAAATATAAGATCTTGTATACGTAACCTCCATGCTTATCACCCATTCTTGACATTCTTGCTCCAGGTACTAATCAATAGGCCCTTCTGTTCTTGCTTGCCCTTCCTATTTCTCTTCTGGAACTTCTGCTCCGTGCCTATACCCAAAGCAGACAGCTTCTTTCTCATTCTGCATTCTATCACTGAACATCAGGTTAACTTATTTTTACACCTACACTCTGTTGATATTCTTTGAGTAGTGTGGTGCTTCCAACCCCAAAGGAAAGCTAGAGATAGGTGCTGAAACATCCTAGCCTTCATTCTAGATAGCACCCCATGCAGCTTCCTACAGAAATTTGTTTTGTGAATGCACTACAATTATGGAGCAAGAATGCCTAGCTGGCATTAATCAAGTTATACCTCTTTAAAATGGGTATTTTCTGGCTTATGTTATTGTTGACCTGATTAAAAGTGACTCTTCCAAAAATCCCATGCATTCACACACACACATGTATTTCTTTCAGTGTTTGTTTTCCATCTGGATTCCTCTAAACTTTATACGCCAATAAAGTCTTTTAAGTGTCATCTGGTGAGGTTAGTATGTCTAAGGCACACAACTGTGCACTGCTAATAGAAAATCAGACAGTTTCTGTGTTCTGCATCCAAACGATTTTGTATCCTACTTGAAAAATTGACGTAACAGGTCTCCCATACTTGGCACTAAGAGCATCCAGTTCTCTTGCATGTGACAGACTAATGTGCTGGTCTCTCTCCCAGAGTATTACTTACTGCTTCCTGTACAGTTTGTTTTTCACATCATTTCATACAGTGCATGGATCTAGGCTTTAAGTATAGGGTGTATAACTTTAATTTCCTAAATAATCAGTGAATGCTTTCCATTCTAGTTTAAAATTAATGTTAAAAATGTTTTGAATGAAAACAGTAAATCACCCGAGTCTCCAAGTGATTCCGAATCAGGTTTTAAAATTCAGATTTTTATTCCCAGAAAACTCTCAGAGGTTTTGCAATTTAAAAATGTTATTTAAAGCAATTTAAATTGTCTCTGGAGAGAAAGTTTCTGTTCTCACCAGCATCCCTAACCATTTGTTTCTTTTGCAATGATTAATGGTTGTATACTTCATGCATAGATAGATGAGGGGTCTGATCTAGCTGAACATAACCTTGCAAAAGTGGCAAGTTTTCAAGCATATCAGCTCAGATCCATGCCACCGAACAACAACAGAGGGAGAATATATGGAAGAGAGTGGGAGACGTTGCTTTTCAGCTCTAACTGGATTTCAGAGCAGCTGGAGCCAGTCATGAAACTGCACCCTGAGGGTAAAACTGTATGCAAACTGAAAAGAAAAAGAAATACTCACTTCTTGTTGTTCGGTGCATCAAACATGCTAAGATTATATAGAACCTTAATTCCACTGAGCACCTAGGTAAGGGTTTAATTTTACTGATTTCATTGTTATTTAACTGAGTTTAAAATCAAGCACATGCCTGAATGGTTCCTGGCCTAGAAGGGGCATAGACAAAGAAAATTAGAATTTCAGAATTGCTTTCATCTTTTGAAAGTATATGCTACAATATGTGACATAAAGAAATGTTTAGTAAGTCCACCCAAAATACACTTTATCAGCGCAGGTACTCTAGATGTGTATTTAAGAGATGTAGCATTTGTTTAAATATAATAGCTGTTTCTTTGTGTATCCAGAAGTATATTGAACATGATCTCTCAAATATTGTTTTATTTCATATCCTTTTATTCAGAAGATAGAGGCAGAGCACCAATACAAAGATAATGTCGATACATATGTAATCTCTTTTCTGTTCATTTTATCCTCTGTTAGCAAAATGAAGTACCCATAATATACACCTATGCATGCTTTCTTTGGTGGTTTTGTTATCAGAATAATGCAAAGGGCTCCCCTATTTCTTTAAAAAAAGCCACCCATAGTCCTTTCAAAACCTGCAACAAAACTGTTGACGTTAATAATGCTTCAAACCGACAGATTGATATGTGCCTGCCCAGGAGCACCATGACCCAGCACAGCACTTCTGTATTAATAAGACACAAAGTCAGGCCATTTATCATTTAGTATAGCCAGCACACAAATTAGAGGACAGCTTGCCAGGTTATATTGTGGTCTCATTACTTTGTTTTTGCTGTAGCTGCAGAATAGATAGCTTTGAAACCTTCCTGTGTTCTACTGTGCCAGGAGAGTGTTCATGTCATGGCGACCTGACTGAGTTGTTCAGTTGCGTACAGTGCTGACTCAGGAGCCTTAAGTGTCCTAACCAATTCTTCAAGCAGCAGCCTCTTCTAAATCAAAAGGAGGAAAATGTCATAAAGATATAATCACTGGCAGTTGCTGCGGGTGTAAAATGTTCAGCAGATTTCAGAATACGAAATTTGGGGAGTAACTTACTGGATGTAATTGAGGAGCACATGCTTTCATTACGGTACAGTATATTTTTTATTACATAGCTAGTATTGTCATGCTGAAAAATACTGTTAATGTTTGATGGAAACATTAACATAAGATAGATATGCTAATGGTAGATTCTCACATTGCCTTATACTGGTGACTGTCAATGCTGGTGTTGAGAGGAATTTTTAACAGTTGATATATTTTAAGTACATGCATTTGTCTACATTTTGTGTCCCTCCTGCATAGTCAATTATGTGCTGTCTTTGGTGTGAATGATTTCCCTTCAGGGTAACTTTGATGTATTTTGAAAAATACAGAAAAAATTAATTTTTACTTCCTTAAGATTGGCAATTTAGATCTCAAACTGCTAAGTTTACTTTCTTAAATATATGAAATTTAAGCATTGTAGTGGTTCTTTAAGTAAAAATGCTTTTTTTTTGGGGGGGGGGGGAGGGAGGATTACATTTTTATATTTAGGAATTTTTCTTATTTGATGTATTCTCAGCATGCTGTACATGTGCAACTGATCTCCTGACTGAATATACTTTGATGCTGAGTTTTGTCTTCACTTGTAATAAATTTACCTAAAGATGTATGTGGTATCTTTTATTATAACTCCAGAGATGGTGAAGTGTTTTTTTTGACTATTCCCATTGTATTTCTGTCTTTTTTTTTTGTTCATTTTGTAGCAAATATGATCTGGTTTTATCATAGTGTACTCTGTCGGAAGAAATCATCAAAGATCTCTATTTCAGTCAATGAGGCCCTTCTCCGTGAAAGCAGTAAAGCTTCTAAACCTGTGCATGGAGAACTATATACCCACGGAGAGCTGTCAGAGACTGTCTGGCTATGGCTCTGCTGCTCTGAAAGAGACGGCTCCGAAGTGTCTTTAAGCCATGCACCCTGCTCTGCTTGTGTGCCTGTGGCTGCCCCATGGGCAGTTGCTGCACTGCTTCCACTAATGATCCTAGAAAATTAGGCTTAGGTTAAGGAAAAATAAAAGCCTGGCTTTGAGAATGGCCCAAAAGCTAGCCTTTACAATCAGCATAGGCTTACTCTGTATACTTGCGTTGGATTCTGAAAAGATTCTCCAAAACAGTCTCTAGCACCAATAATCTTAAAACACAGTATTGTACTTGATGTGGTGGTTTCCAAAGAATTTTCTTTGGGAAACATGCATTTCAAGATAATCTCTTTGTGATGCACCAGTTTGTTTCCTACCGCTTTGCTCTAAGATCTCAAGTGCTGCTACACTCAGAAGGAACAGAGCACACGTGTGAGACAATTCTTGAAGAGAGTTTTACCCCTGTCCTGGGTAACATCGAGAAAGCATTTGCACTGACAGCGCTGGGAAAGGGAATGACCTAGACCTGTACAACTTAGGGAACATTTTTTACTAATTTTCCACTTGCCACTTTGATCATCGTTTCCTAGTGCTGATTTGTGGCACCTCCTTCCCTCCCTTTCTCCTCCCTCTACTTGGCTTCTTCCTGCTGCTTAACAAGCTCAATTGGTTTTATGTATGTATTTTTTTTTTTTTTTTTAAGAGAGTTTGAAGGTGGTCTCTAAAAGAATTGCTTTCATCCAGAGCCAGGAGCTGATCAAAGCAACACACAAAAGCCGAAGGGGAGCCAAAGCAGAGCTGCCTGACCAGCAGTAGGGTCAGGGTTCTGCACTGTAGAAATAGTGAGGCATATCAGTTGAGCTACGCTGGAAGCTGCTGATAAGGGCTTTTCCCTCCAGTAACACCTGCAAAGTTTATGAGATCCTGCAGGAAAATCAAAGAAATCTGCATCAGAATGCATTGTTTCCTGCAGAGAAGAATGTGGAAGTATTTACATTGAAGTGCCATTGCCTAAATGTATTTATAGCCATATAATATATTAGGCTTAGTCTGCATGATGATTACAGCACTGGAGTATCACCTAGCTCCATGTTTACTTTTAATTAATTAGTCCGGTTGTCAGGTTATTAAGGAGTGACATGCATGATTGTCTATGAAAAGAGGGTTCACCTTAAATCAAAAAAGCAAGAAAATGAAAATTGATGTGAACATTTTGCCTGAAAATAGATTTCTAGTGAAAGTCACAATTACCAAGCAAGTTAATAATGGGTGTTCTGTCATCTGTAAAAACTCTAATTAAGATTCTTTTTCTTTCTTTCTTTCTTTCTTTCTTTCTTTCTTTCTTTCTTTCTTTCTTTCTTTCTTTCTTTCTTTCTTTCTTTCTTTCTCTCTCTCTCTCTCTCTCTCTCTCTCTCTTTCTCTCTTTCTCTCTTTCTCTCTTTCTCTCTCTCTTTCTCTCTCTTTCTTTCTCTCTTTCTCTCTTTCTTTCTCTCTTTCTTTCTCTTTCTTTCTTTCTTTCTTTCTTTCTTTCTTTCTTTCTTTCTTTCTTTCTTTCTTTCTTTCTTTCTTTCTTTCTTTCTTTCTTTCTTTCTTTCTTTCTTTCTTTTCTCTCTCTCTCTGTCTCTCTCTCTCTCTTTCTTTTTTTCTCTCTTTCTCTCTCTCTCTCACTCTCTCTCTTCCAGTTATAGGTGTTTATCAGGCATCAGTCCCAATTATGATGGTTATGATTCTCTTTAAATTTGACTAGTAATCTGATGTATGACTTTCCACCAAGGGCTCTACTACAACCAGTTTGAACTTTGTCTGGCATTTTTCCTTCTTTATTAAGATAAGCTAAGGTAGATAGACTGCTGTTTTTAAACAAATCATTATTTAAAATTTCTCAGAACAATTCAACTCAGGTTTGACAGTAGGCATAGAAGTTTCTAGGGTGAAGGATGTTTAAGTTTTTTTTTTTCTACTTGTAAAGGAAGATTAAACTACGTCTTAAAATCAAAACAACCTTACATCCTTAACTAATTAAAGGAATTTGGTTGTCATTGGAGTTTTCTGTTTCCCCAGAAAGCTACAATGTAAGCTGTCACAGTTTAGATTCCTTCTCACTAAATTGCCAACATGCCTGAGTCCAGATCTCCAAGCCTAATGCATAGCTGTATATTTTAATGAGTTTATGGCAAGTTAGAGTGCTCTGTGTTCAGTGGAGCTTTATTTTTTTGGTTCAAAGTAAAGTTGAATTTGTATACGAAGTTTAAAAATACATATTGGGTTTTCTTGTAGACATAGTCTGGACATTCATTTTTTCCTTTGTCTATAGAAAATATTTGTGTGTGATTTTTTGATAGTATTCTCTGCATGAATTATAGGATTTTAATTGAAAAATGGAAACTTTCTCTTCAAAATAATGAATGTTCGTATGCAGTTGAAAAATTTCAGCAAAAATAAGAAAATACTTGTTTTTAGCTGAAATTCTTGTCTTTCTAATGGCCAAAATGAAAGTGAGATTATTTTGTATTAAGGGTGATTCATTAAATAGTTGGATTTTTTTCTCTGCCAAAGAAAAAAGAAGGAAGCAACAGCTTTCTAATAGTGCTTTTACTGAGACTGCTTACCTCTGATTTGTTCCAGTCTGTTTTCATACCTATTGGTATGGATCAGTATGGGCTTTTTTTTTTGGTTTGTTTGTTTTTTCCTGAATGCACAAAGGGCAGTTAACAAATTGGGCTTGTTTTTTTCAATAGATGGGGAAAATACATACATTTGATTTCATTGCAGAGGTAACTGTATTAGTTTTTGCAGAGATCTCCTGATAATAAATACATCTCCCTATTATTTACTTCTGAATCGAGTGAGGGAACTGATTTCAGTGATTCATAGAAGCAATTTGGCTTGGGAGGTAAAGTTACCAAAAAGCTTGGTGACTTCTTCCCACTCTTCCTAGTGCACTTGAGAGCTTGGCACCTTTCAGTCAGCACTCTTGTTCCAAGCTCCTGTTGCTTGGAAACATGAGTCATTGGAGGAAATCATCTCACCGTTAATGCAGGAGAAATCCTGTGCCTGGAGTCAGCCTAATTTTCCAAATCAGAGTAAGATGTCAGATAAAAATTAAAAGCAAGAGCAGAAGAAAAAGAAAAAGAAAAAAAAAAGAGTGATATAGAGGTCTGGGCAGTAGTTTTCTTTCAGTATATTCTCTTTATGGAAACAGTAGCAGAATTGTTTTTGGCTGTATAAAGATGGTAGAGTTATGTTCTCTGTGACCTGTCATCAACCTTAATCAGCGCCTCTGTTTTTAATCATGAACTGCTTTCCAAAGTGGCATTATTAGGAAACCATTAAATTTAATCTGATCTGGTCTGCCCACAGCATTTCTAATAAAATTCCATGGGAGATATATGAGTTTTAAGATCTGGTAACAGAAAATGAGCTGGAAATTCTGGCAAAGATAGCTGTGGTTTAAGTCAAGGCTTTAATGTTGTCTTTAAAATGTAATGGCCAAATGTGGTGTGCTGAACTCCCATAACTTTATTCGTATATGAAACACTGATTAGCTAGAGACTTTTAAATGATTTGTCAGCTTTATTGCTATGGAACAAATGACTTCACTGGAGGAGTGGATTTCAATATGCAGATCCATGAGTGACTATTGATATTAATCTGATTATCACTATAGAGTTCGGCTAAGTAGAAATACCATCATCTCATTTCTCAGCAACTTTTGAGGTTTCAAGATTTAGCTTTATGGGTAAGGCTATCAGCAAAAAAAAAAGAATACTTTTTTTCATTATGATTTTGATGAAAAATATAGAAATAGTAAAACATTGCTCTGGAAGTGATCTGAAATGAAGAAATGTAGTTAAATGTTTCCCACAGTCCATTATTGTATCAAAAACCTCAGTCTTCTGAGCTCTTTTTTCCCTATTTCTTACTGCCAAGTCGTTCATGCAGAATATTTTGTGGAAACAGGTTTGACTTCCAGAAACCAATATATTTTACAGAAATTGGCAATAGTCCACCTATTTACTACACCCATATGACAAATAAAAAACTTGGTATATTGCTTCTACAAGTGATAATTACATGGTACATGAACAACAAGATTGTTTTCTAAGGGAATAAGTTTTGCTTTGTTCTTGCCCATAGTAGCTACAACTGTATTGGTAAATAGAACAGTTGCAGGGAAATTCCAGTGGGCTAGAAAACAGTTTTCTGTTGTTAGTGTCTTGGCATGTCTGTAGTGCCAGCACCCTCTAAAACAATTCCCAGGGACACTTCTGAAGTTATGTTGGGCCAGTGACCATTCACAAAGGATATTTTGGGTAGAGTAACTTTGTTTTTTGTTAGAGTAACTTTATTAGTAAAGACATCACCTATATTATGTGCATATCCTTTGGGACTCAGAAACAAAAAACTGTCTGTGGCCTGTTTTATTTTTTACTAAAGATGTAACCTCTCTGTTACTTGCTCGTAAAACAGGCCATGACTCTTAGTAAGGAAGAACTCTGCTGTGTCTTGCTGAGTCTTGTGGGGGGTCAATATCAGTAAGAAGCTCATTTAGTTTCCCTGCACTAAGAATTTGTTATAACTCGTGGTAATAGATTTAACACACAATGTTAATTTATGTGAGACAAACATTAATGCAGAAGATGAAAAATAGTTTATTCTTCCAAACCCACAGATTGAGAGAGCACTGTCTATAACTACAGACAGCTTCACAAAAATAGGAAAAAAAATAGACCATGATTACGCAGTCTTGTGGCTGAAGTGAAGCAGCCACATATATCCACATGTAGCCACATATATGCCATATATGTATATATATATATACTGTTTATCATTGCTATCAAAGGGAATCAGTGTTGCAGTGTCTCCAAATTTACTTTTCTTTCTGCAGTTACATCTAGAATCCTGCCATAGGATTTATTTCTTCTTGTTGCTTTTAATACAGGTTTTCAATTAGAGACTTTACCTAACTTTAGAAATATTGATGGACTTTGCATGTTAGTAGATTACTCTGACTCATGTTCAGAGAGCAAATGGATCATGCTAACTACCTTTTCCAATACTGAAGTGTGATCAAATTGTTAAGCTGCAGTCTCCTCTCAGACAAATATTAATACTTTTTGAATACTTAAAACCAAAATTTATACAAAGAAAACCTAATTTTATACAAGTTATGAACTGCCTCTTGTGATAGCAATGACAAATGATTTTGAAATAATAATGGGCTTGACGACATCGTACCAGTCTTCCATAAAAATATGATTTAATAGAACTTATTTTATTAGGCTGTTTCGGAAGTATGAATGCTCAGTGCTCAAAATGGGAAAATGTATCCATTTCTATACTGCTTTGGTCTGATATGAACACCTTCTGTATTGTAAATATCTAAAATGGCTAAAAATATCTCAGAAATCTTTTCATGTTGCCTGAGAAAGGAAATTAATATTGTTCGGAATTTAAAATTAAATAGAATAGTAGTGGTTCAGCTATTGTTACTCAATGTATGATGTTAATTTCTTTTATCTATCAGAGAATATTTCTCATCACATAAAATTAATAAAGTAGAAATGTCAATGAAACTTTAAAATGCAAAAAGATGTAATTTAATGTAAAACTTTTCCTCTTGTAATAATTTGCAAGTCCTATGTAAGACTGATTTTTATTTATTTATTTTTTATTATTTGTCCATCACACTTGAAAACTGGGGATCTATTCCCCTTTTCTTCCCTTCAGACCTCTCAACTAAATGATTAACCATGGCTTCCTAATTTCACTCTTAGATCCCTTGATGTCTTTTTCAAGACTTCTTAACACAGCATCCATATATTTGCTTTTTCTCAGTTTCTGTTAAAACCAGACTTTCTCTAACAGTCTTATTTCAATGACAACTGTCAAAAGCGCCAGATTAATTTCTGTGCTCTAAATTTTCCTTAGGAAACCTCGAGAGGTCCCTTCCAGCCCAACCCAATCTTTGATTCTGTGATACCCATTCTGTCCTAGGTGTAGGATAAATTCTGTCCAGAGTTACTGTGCTAGATCTTCAGTCTTCACAAAATCTTGTCTCTCCTTAGTACAGGCAACTGCAACTGAAAAGTCACCAGGGTGTTACAGTTGTCATTTCATTAATCAAAAGATCTCTCTCCAAACACCTCCACTCTAGGGAATGGGACTGTATGTCCTTTGTGTTAATGTGACCAGACATGGTATTGTCCTCGTGGCTGAGGTGGAACTTCTTTTCTAAATCACATCAGCTGGAGTACGAAGCCATAGCAGAATTTCTTCAAAACCTGGCTATTTCAGCTGCAGTTGAACTTGAAGTTGAGTCTGCATCTGACAGCCTGTATCTGACATTAACCCTTAAGCAGATCTCTGTTTTCCCTAGTTGTATAACCACTGTTTACCACAGGAACCCTGACAGTTCCTTGCTTGGAATTTGAGAGCTGCTCTCTTTAGACAAACATACTTCTACTTTTTATTTTTAGACTAATGTACTTTTACAAGCGTTTTCAGCTGCCTGGATTTGCCACTGTTCTTTGGCAGCATTTATGTGTGGGTTTCTAACACACTGACCTGACCCAGTCCAATTACATCTACAGTTGTTTCTCAGGCACCCATGTGCACCCTCAGAGCACTTTTTTTTCCCTTCTTCTTTTATCATGGTTTTCCAGGTCTTCTTTCCTTTTTTTTTTTTTTTTTCTTTCCTTTGTATTGGCAAATATTGACTGCGATATGGAGGTGCTTTTTGATTTATCAGTAGATGGGGTCGAGGACTATCCTTCTGTTGTGCACTGTGATTTTTTTTTAATAGTTCAGGTCACCATCTATGTTCATGGCTTGGAATTTCACATGCATTTGAAACTTCAGCCTGTGCCACCCACTTGTATCCAAGAGAGACATAAATCTGGGCTGGGAACGCTGAGCTCATTGAAGCAGGAGAATAGGACTCAAAGCCTTTGCTTCCTGGTGCCACAGAGTCAGCAATTTACAATTCAGGTACCACAGTCTGGGAGGCTTTAAAGAAAAGGGGATGACAACCATCACAGTGCTAGTGAGAAACAGCTTCTCCCCTGTTTGCTGCACAGAAGTCATCTCTCCCACAACTGAGAGAACTACTGGGATTCTGAATGGCAAAGGCTGATGCTGGCAAATCTCCTGCAACGGGCATTTTCTGGTTCCAGTGGTGTGTGTTTGATGATGCAAAATGGCTCTAAAATATTTTTCATGTCTTCCAAAGTATGTTCCTGAATTTATGAGTGTATTTCACAGTGTAATTTCACAGTGTAATTTCACAGAGTGTATTTCACAGGGTAAGATCCCACAGGTACACAAGAGCTTACCACATGTACAAATCCAGAAAGTACTTTTTTTTTTTTTCACTGTACAAAACCATTCAAAATTAGCACCACAATGGATAAACTTAATTATGTTGTGAAAGATTTCAGGATCTGTATATTGCATGAATAGCTTAATCTTCAACAAGATACTGTTTTTTGTCATCCACAGCTTTAAAGATAGGTTTTCTAACATGTCCACTAGTGATCTCTATAAGTCCTAGGCAAATATGTTAGATACCAGTAAATGCTGTATCTAATAAACTGTACGGAATAATATCTGTCTGTACATATGGGATAAAGCTTATAAACTGGAATGTCATGGTGTTTTCTCATTCATCACAAATAGATGCAGATAGTAATCAGTAAAACAAGTAAGCCTCCATGCCTCATTGTGTAAAGCAGCTCTTAGTGCAAATTTATGTAGTAATGCTTTTGAGTTGTCTCAAAATATTGTGTCTTACTCTGGATGAATTAAAAAACTTACTATTTCTCATGTGCTTTAAAGAAGCTCTTTTAAGAAGTAAGTTTGAAAATCAGGTACAGCAGTTTTCTGTGCATAGTCATGTTGAGAATGGGTAAAATACAGCCCTTTGTAAGACTAGCCTCTGCAACTGCAGTCAAACTTTTGAATATCATCTGAGAGCTGTGTAATTATTTTTAAGTATAAAAACCTTTTGGATCTTACATGATTTTTTCTTACTGTGGCTCTGTGCTTAATAAAGCAGTCTATGTAAAATCTCTGTGGAATTCATGATATCTAAATGCTGTTTCTATTCCTGAAAGTGTAGCTTTGAATATTAACCATACTGAGTTAACCATTCATGCATTTTAATTTCTCTTTAGTCTAGAATTTCAAGACTGTGATGAACAGTCACATAGCACCATACTATACCTGACCCTGAAAATGAGCAGACAGGTCCCTGACAAACCATATGTCTCCAACCTAATAAGAGAAAATATTAGTTCATAATAAGGGGAGGGATTTTAGAGAAGAATGAAATAGGAATCTGTCAGGTATCTTGATTATTTGTCTTTATTACATAGAGCTTGAAAGATGGATTAGAATTAGAACTAAATATCATGTAGTACCTTTGTGTAGAAACACTATTGGGTATAATTCACTTTAGACATTAACATTTAGACATGTTTTATTGCATACATCTCTCATAAAGCTTTTTAGGGACAATACTGAATTCAGACTTTCCTCGTTGTCTTCAGCTGGGCTTGGTGTAGGTGAAGCAGCAGTGAAAATTTGAAACTAGAGGAGCCAGAGGGAATTGTCAGCTGATTGTGTTGGAAGAGGAGATGCATCACTTGCATGTTAGCACTGAACCTAGCTAACATGTGTTGTGGCTTCCCATGTACCCTTCAGCAAACAGGGATACATCAGTGCTGCACACTAAATTTCTTCAGTTGGCTTTTGTGTACATAAACCTGTTTTTTCAGTAATGCCTGCTCCATGATCATGTTCATACGCGCTCCCTGAATAGTTATATAATTCTCATTATGTTTCTAATAACACCATATATAATGTATAGTTATATATATAGTATTAAAATGGTACAAAAAGTATACAGAGATATGATTATATATGTATAGTGGCTTTGTAAAGTCATAAAAATATATCCAAACTATCAAATTTGTGTGTTATTTCTTTCAAATTTGTATGCTGCTTCTCCTCCTGACAAAAGCAGCATGTGATTTCAAAGTACTTTTTCTTTTGCTTGACTGATTCCTACAGGATGCTTCCCAACAGGCTCATTTCCCAAGCAGTATCCAGTGCTGAGGAGGGGCTGTTCAGTGTTTTAGGAATTACTGCCACAAACAGGAAGCGTTTCATGCTTTCTATTCACAGTTACTTGAGGAGGGAGAGGACATGGGGCCCAGGGCAAGAGCTACTTTGTGACAGAAAAAGAAAGCTGGCATGGCTTTTGGTTATACCAGGTCATTGTATTCGCTGTGGAAAGCAGGCGGCAGTTAAATACGTGGGAAGTAAATGCTGGGATATTCAGCTGGAATAGACTGACTCTTCAGTGACAGTCTGAGTAAATTATTTTGTTTCACTAGCAATAAAATCCTAATAATGAAAGGCAAAATCAAATAGATGTGTCTTTATCTTAAAAAAAAAAAAAAAAAAAAGAATGAAAAAAAGTTTGCTTATATGGTAAAATATTGTTTAAGGTGAGAAGGAAAAGCCATTATCTTTTAGGATATGTTAGTGCAATGCTATTGTACTTCCAAGATTAACAACATATATTTTGAACTGCTTTAGCTGTGAGTTTTCAGCTGTGGTGGGCTATGCAAAGGTATATACACAGAACTGCACTATTCCCCAAATCCTTTACAATTTATTCTGTTCAAATCATGCAAAACAGAGAGGTTGTTTTACAGGTGAGATTGCTGACTGTTGAAAATGCATCTCCTCAATTGCTATATAAACGAAGGAATTACTAGAATCAGGCTTCTAAGTGTCAAAGTTTGCTGCCTTTCTGCTGAATTACAGAAAGCTGTTACTTTTAGATAACTTCCTGTAATTTACCACCAGGATCAGCACAGTGACTGCGGCAGTCAATGTTCTTTTCCTTTGCCTTTCTTTGTGGGCAGTGAAGCTTCTCTCTTTCATGAGAAATGGTGTAGCCTGACATCAACGTGCAGTGATTGAGTTTTGAGTACTAAAATTGAAATCTTTTTTTTTTGTTGTTGTTTGTTTGTGTGTTTTTGTTGTGTTTTTCCTTGTCTTTTTGTTTGAGAAGATGGGAAATTCTTATGCTGGTCAGCTCAAGACAACAAGGTTTGAAGAAGTGTTGCATAATTCTATCGAGGCCTCTCTGCGCTCAAATAACTTAGTTCCCAGACCAATCTTTTCTCAGTTGTATTTGGAAGCAGAACAGCAACTGTCATCACTGGAAGGTAGGAATTTATGTTTTTGCTCAAAGACAATTCTGCTGTTTGCTCTCCCAACGGTCAGCACAAACATTTTAAATTAGAATACAGAAAAACAAAAGCATTGAAAGTTTCTGTTTGGATATTTTATGATCTAAAAATGTATATAAATATGTGTATTAGAATTTGATTAAGATATTAAATGCATTGTCTTTTATTTTGACAAAATTAAGTCATCTGCTTACTCAGATTTACTGTGAATTTTTCCTTTAAGTGTTTGGAGAAATCTTTGGAAATTTGGAACATAGATCTGTCATCCTATAATTTATCATACACTACTGAAAATTATACAGTAAATAATGGTAAATATGTGACAGAATTATAAATGAGATATAGTAAGAGTATTAAGTATATTAATTTTCATTAATAAATACAGCAGAAGTAAATACAACAGAATTATTTTAGTTGGTTATAAAGAAGGTTTATGATTACTTTGGGCATGATTTTTTTAGTTATTCTGTTGCTGCAAAGGTACAAACCTTTAGGATATGTTAGCTCCAGTTAGTATATATGTGACTTTTTGTGTGTTTTTATAGATGTCTTTTTTCTGATTTTGCTTTGTTCGGTCTTTTTTTCTTTGACGTAGTATGATTTAGACAAACTGGCAAGCAAACTCATTGGTACTTTGGTGTCCTCTAATATGTGTATTCTAGAGGTGTGCTGTGAGTTTACTGGTGTGTGCAGAACTCTGGCATGCTTGTGCAAGGTTATGTTTAATAATTTTATTATTTATCCTTTTCTGTCATCAGGGTGGTGTTTCATTTCTTTTGACCAGGTCTACTTATGCTGTCATAACTCGCAAAAGATAGCTCAGAAACATGTAATGCAGAACCCATAATGATTAACAATCCACACTAACAGAAAACAAAACAAACAAACAAAAATAAATGGTAATTGAAAAAAAAAATACTTTGCATGTATTAAACCCTTTACTGTTACCTCATTGTAACTGCTGAGAAAATATTCCTTAAAGAAATAACTCTGCTCACCGCTCACACATCATTAAACATTTTTTTTGTTTTTCCCCCTAGCGTAGGACATACACCTGATATACATTCATTGTTTAAATATTTATGATGCTTTTTCATTACACAAAGTGATCCTTCTATCAAATCCTTCTAAGAAAATTTCATAAACCTTTCCATGGCAACCAACTGTGATGTCACAAAATGGATTTTGACATCAGTTGGGAACGCTGCTACAGGAGCAGACGCATTGTTCAGGAACAAAAGTGCAATTTCACACTTCTGTAACTCCTTTCTTTCAGACAACTTTTTAGATCACGAGGGGCTGATTCTGTTTTCTTTGCAGTTAATGGCAACAGAATTGAACTGTAATTAATTAAAAGTCCCACAACAGCTTGATGGAGAACATTTATTTCATAGAAGTTTCAGACAAAGGGAACTGTGAATGGGACTCTTAAGGGACCTGAAATAGAGTTTATCCAAGGTTGTTCCTCAGGTGGAAGAAATCTGCAATGTGGCATCCTGTACTCTAGCCTCACAATAAATAGAAATTTCCAGTTCTTCCAATTTATGAATCTTTGTACTCAGAGGAACAGAAAGCATCTAAAGCAGAGATCTATCCTTATGCATAAGCTCTTGTTCTCCCCTCTTGTTATTTTTCTTTACTCCAGCCTTCTGACATAGAATCATAGAATGGTTTGGGTTGGAAAGGACCAAAGATCATCAAGTTCCAACCCCCTGCTGTGGGCAGGGACACTTCCCACCAAACCAGGTTGCCCAAAGCCCCATCCAACATGGCTTGAACACTTCCAGGGGTGGGGCATCCACAGCTTCTCTGGGCAACCTGTGCCAATGCCTTACCACCCTCAGAGTAAATTTCTTCCTTGTATCTAATCTAAACCTACCCTCTTTTAGTTTAAAGCCATTACCCCTTGTCTGATCACTATGACCCCCTGACAAAGAGACCCTCCCCAGCTTTCCTGCAGGTACCCTTTAGGTACTGGAAGGCTGCTGTAAGGTCTCCCCAGAACCTTCTCTTCTCTAGGCTGAACAACCCCAGCTGCCTCAGTCTCTCTTCATAGGAGAGGTGCTCCAGCACCCTGATCATCCTTGTGGCCCTCCTCTGGACTCATTCAAATATGCCCACGTCCTTCTTGTGCTGGGAGCCCAAGAGCTGAATGCAGGGCTCCAGGTGGGGTCTCATGAGAGCAGAGCAGAGAGGGAGAATCACCTCCTTGCCCTGCTGGCCATGCTTCTTCTGATGCAGCCCAGGATATGGCTGGCTTTTTGGGCTGCAAGTGCACACTGCTGGCTCATGTTGAGCTTCTTATCAACCAACACCCCCAGGTTCTTCTCTTAAGGGCTGCTCTTAATCTATTCTCCACCCAGCCTGTACTTGTGCTTGAGATTGCCGCAACCCATATGCAGGACCTTGCACTTGGCCATGTTGAACTTCATGAAGTTCGCACAGGCCCACCTCTCATGCCTGTCCAGGTCCCTCTGGATGTCATCTCTCCAGCATGTTGACCACACCACATAGCTTGGTGTCACTGGCAAACTTGCTAAGAGTACACTCCATCCCAGTCTCCATTTTACCAACAGAGATGTTAAACAGTGCCTGTCCCAATACTGACCCCTGAGAAAAGCCACTTGTTACTGATCTCTACTTGGGCAGAAGAAATTTCCCATATGATTTTTTTTTTTTTATAAATTAAGGTACATCAACTGTATAAGCATAAAGATCTAACCAATTTTCATGAGAACTGAAAAGAATTCTTTAAAGAAACTGAGAAGAGTAAAGAAAACAATTGTGTTTATGGTATCTAAATCTAAATTCAATAAAATATGGACATAATCTTCACCAAAAAATTGTTGGTTAATGGAGTTATAACAAGTTAGATCAGCTGACTGCTTCATTCTGCAACATACAACAGAAGAACAATGGTTGTGACTCTCTGCTACCATATTATCTCTGGTTTTGAGTGCTTGATTGTGTTCTTTAAGAATTGTTTAAAAAAAAGACATGGAACAGAAATAAAAATAGAGAGGTCCTTGGAGGGATATTGTTTTAAAAGGGAAGCAGAAGCTGTAGATCTTTTTTAAAACAAGCAGCAGAAATCTTAATGATGCTCAATACAGGTGACAGCACTTCATTCTTGTGTATTAATAGTACATACATACTCTTGTATTCTTTTCATTGTTGTCTTTTGAAAGTGCTGCAGCTCTCCTCTTCCTTGGTTTCCACTTCTATTTTTTATTTTTTTTTTAAGTGAAATTACCTGTTATGGCTGAGCAAACCTAACAGCTTACCAGTGGCCAAAGGGGGAAATCCCACATCCTGCTTCCTCCATTTTTCCTAGCCATTTTCTGCCTTTCCAACAGCTTTGGCATTTCTTGGATCTTGCACTGATACATAAATACGTAATACATTAACCTGGTAAAAAAAATAAAAATAAAATGAAAAGGTCATTTTTGTTTGCCTGGTTAGCTTTTCTGGGCTAGCAAGCTGGGATGACTCCTCATGGGCTCCAGTAAGTGTCAGTGCTGATACAAAGAAGGATCTTCATGGCCAGGAGTGCAGGAAAAGAGAGGAGAGCCAGATTCACCCCCTTTTTCATAGCATCTAGATGTTAGTCAAGGTTAAGTCATAACACATTACTTATCCCTGTTTTAAATAGCAAAGATGGAGAGCTTCGCTTTTCTCTTTGTCCACTTTCAGCATTTTTATCTTTGGACTACGCCCTTAAACAGTAGTGTTTAACATTCTGTCCTTATCTGTGCACACCAGCACCCAAGCTTGATGTTTAGATATTTAAAAGTAAACATACCTTTCAAATCCTCTTCTAGATTGGGATTTAAGTCTTAGTAACCTTTAAAGACAAACTTTCAAACCCAGATTTACTTTCTAAAAACATCCTTTCTAATTCTGATTTATTCTGTAGTATTTGTTTCGCCAGGTCTACAATCCTTTCTCTATAGAAGAAAACAACAACAACAACAACAACAACAAAAAAACATTCTGAGGAGTGTCATAGGAAAAAAAATCCTTGAATATTCTGTGGGATTCTGAGTGCCTGATCCAAAAAGTCAGTTGAAGCACAGAGAATGCGTCCAGTTGGCATTGAGCTCTGGAGGATGACTGCAGCGAGCTTTGGTGTTGTTCTGTTTAAAGACTAAAAGCTGCATCAGCAGAAGATTTTAGGACCCTAATTGCTATTCCGCCTGCTAAAGTCCAGCTAACACACCCAGCTTCTCTTTGATCCTCAAATAAAATACCAGCAGCCCTTCACCACCAAATTTTGCCAGTGAAATCTCTTTGTATTGCAGGCAGGTCTCTATATAAGCCAAGAAGCTGTAAGACAAGATGTAAGCCCCAATGGATTCATCTAGTACTTTTTCCCTACCTTTGTCTTACGTAAGGCTGGATCCAGTCTGACATTTTCCGAAGTCCTGTCCACAGAAATGTTCTCCCCATTGACGATTTAGTTGTACTCCTCTGCTTGCCACCTTTTCCCCATTTGCTATGAGTGTGTCCTAGTCACAAGAGAGGATGGAGTCATTGCTCAGTGTGTTTTGCTGGAGGTGTTGCATTATGCATGGAAAATGATTGTCTCACAGATAGAGAGAGGGAGAGAAGCAGTCTCTAGCTGGAAGGCTGAAAAATACATTAAGATTATGCAGGTGAATTCTCTTAACAAGAAAGCTATCAGGTAAAATTGCTGACTTACGTAACCAGGACACCAGAAAAGTGGTTCACAGCAGAGAATGTGGATAGAAAACACCTAAATGCCCCTTAAAAAGAATCCTAAATGATTCATTCTTTTCCTAAGCATTCAGTATGGAACACCTAGAATAGTGCAGTCCATGCACAGACCTCTGTGTATTGTCTTCCTAGACATCTGCCTTTCCTTGACATTGTACAAGGAGTGACAGTGCTTTACTCAGACCTCTGGATTCTGGCAGGAGACAGACTGCCTGAGAATTAGGTATTCTTATCTTGATATCATCTGTGGTGAACCTACTTTTAAGCAGGAACTGTTTCTTCATCAAGGACAAGGTCATCAAGGACACGGTCAGTACCTCGTTAATAAAATCTGTACTTGGACTGTCGCCAGGATGTTCAAAAGTGCTAAGAAGTAATGAATTGGGGTTTATTTTGGCTGTTAATGTTATAAACAAAGGATACAGTTACAGTGCTTTGATCAACGAGTTCAAGCACCAGGATTTAGAACTCCAAGAATCATGAGGTTAGCTTAAAAATGAAGAAGTTAATATAAATAAATAAATAAATAAAAGCCACCTTCACGTTGTCCCTTATTTATTTATTTATTTATGTCCCTAGTTTTACTTTTACTTAGCTGCACTGGTGTTATTTATTTATTTATTTATTTATTTTTTACAAGGGCTAAAAGCCTTTTTTCTTTTTTTTTTCTTTTTCTCTTTTTTTTTATTATTTTTTTATTAAAGTTTTTCTATTGTAAGCATAAGAATAAGACTGCAAGTTGGAGCTTTAAGGAAACAACAAATATCTTAAGAGTTGGCAACGGTGAAGTCATTGTCAAAAGGAGAGAATCCAATTTTCTCTAACACTTTTCTGTAACTGGGTCACCTTGTTCATTCACTGGTTTGTTGACAGCATTTTCTGTTTTCTAAGTCATATATGCTATTATAATTTGTAGCAGGCAGCAGAGCAGATAATGAGGAAGAGGAAGAAGAAGAGGAGGAAGAAGGCTCAGAATCAAGTAGTCCTGTTTCTTACCAGATGAAGCCTCCTCCAGAAGGATGTTGCACTACTGATGGTAAGAAATGCACTAAACATACACTATCTGAAGGCATTTTTGCCCTACTGAAAAGGGTAGGATTGGGACTCTTTCCCCTGTAACTCATTATAATGAGATAATTTATACAGTGTAGAAATCCAAAAAATGTTAGTATTCATTATCTGGTAGACAAATCTATATTATTCTCGATTGCTTTTACACTTTTGTAAGTGTGTCAGATAAGCATTTGTGTTAAAATACTTGGCACAAGGATAGAATTTCTGTTCTGTTAGGCAAGGTTCAGTTTGCTGGCATGACATTTGCTAAAATGAGCGTGGCAATTTTTAGGCTTTATCATCACTTTTTACTACTTAAAATGTACCTTGTTCAATGTTGCTGTAATTTTTTTTCTGAAAGCTATTGAATTTCTCTAGACATAAATAACTATTATCTACATTTTTGAATGGATGACCAAAGTTATGATGACATTAGTAAGCAGTCCCATAAATATGATGTGCAACATCATAACAAAAATGTTGATTTTCAGATTTGTCTTTTTTTTTTTAATTTTTAATTGTACTCATAGTATTTGTTTATGGCTGACCAAAAAGGCAGGGAAGAAAACTGTCTTTTAGTTTGCCCTTCACCTCGGAGGATAGAACTCTGCTTTTCATTAAAAAATGAAAATAATGTCAGAAGCTCTTTAATAAAGAAGATCGTGTGTATTAAATAAAAACTAATAATCTTATCAATTTAAAATACACTGAATTGTTTTTTATTTATTTTTTTTTTTCTAGGTTTCTGCCAGGCTGGTAAAGATTTGAGACTGGTTTCAATTTCCAATGAACATATCGAGGTACCATCAGGGTTTTTACTTGTTGGTGCAAAGTCACCAAATTTACCTGATCACCTTTTAGTGTGTGCTGTGGATAAAAGATTCCTGCCAGATGACAATGGGCGCAATGCCCTGTTGGGTAAGTGTCTGTGGTTGGAGTAAGTGGATGCTTCTGTGGTCTACAATTAATTGGTAGTCTTTTTTTGTAGAGCGAGTTCAGCAGGTCTAATTTCTGTTCCATTTGTATAGTAATTCTCAGTGGTGATGCTCAACAAGATAACAACTCAGAGCTGGCTGTGCTTGTTCTATTTAGAAAGATACAGAGGAAGCCAGTTCATTAGAAATGCTTCATCACCTTCTATCTGTTAGTCCAAGAATTAAGTCATAGTCTAGGCAGTTTATGTCCTAGTTGCTGAAACTACACATCTGGTCACTGGACTAGTTGATTTTAACTTTCCAAATACTAACATACTTGGGCAGGCTGTAGGTCTGTCAAAGTAAACCTTTTTGGCTACTGTATACATGTGAACAGTTTGACAATAGTTTGTACTATAAAAAATTAAGATGATTTCCATTCATCATTTTAGGGTAGGGATCATATTCTCCATTGCATATAAATAATAGAATTTCTTCTGGATCCTAACCCATGACTTTTAGTTATTATCACAATAGACATAAAAATGAATGGTTACAAGTTGAAAATTTTCCTTTATGTATAATCAAGTAATACTGTGTGTTTGAATTCAATGTTACAATTCACAGTATTTTGAGAAAAGAAAAAAAAAAAGTAGGATACTTACTAGTTTCTTGCCTTTCATCCATTTGTCTAACTTCTAACATAAACTAGGTCCTTCTACCTATTTTTGCTATAGCCCTTCTGATTGCTATTAACCTCATGCAAATCAACACAATTGGGGTGATCCACAATCATGTGAATAAGTGAACTAAATACTGATGTAATTAAAATGGAATAGTTTTTACATTGGGACAAATAGTATATAACCTGAGGGAGAACTCTTTTCTTCATCAGGCATTCTTGTTTTTTTAAGTATTATTTTTCTTAGTTAACCAAAAATGCCTCATCATTTATCTGTGTACCAGTCTGAGCTTTAAATAGCAAAAAGGAACCATTTGTCCTTGTTTCCTTTAACTATTTTCTCTCACAAACACTGAGGGATATGATGTGAACTCAGTTGTTTTCTCAGTATGAGCCACTCTTCAAGGCATTTGGGATGACAGCACGGTGTGAAGGTGGATAATGTAATTCTATGTACAGTGATTTCTTTCCTCATGTGATCTTGCAGAGTTGTGTTGGTCACAGTACATTTGAACAGTGATTGTAAAAGAATTAAGAGGATTATAAATCACCCATGTGTTGTCATTTTAAAGATAAAGACAGGAATGTTGTACCACTCAAGTCATTCAGTGCTAGCACTATTAACAGCTTAAGCTCCTTAGGCTGTTAGCAGGGAGGAAGTAGTGTATCTGTTAATTGCATGCTAAACAAGAACAGAAAAAGGCAACAGGAACATAACTGAGAGGATTTTATATTACTTGCATCCTCAGCTTGCTTATTTAGTTTTAGTTTTCTGAAACCATTTATATGATTATTTTTGGCTGATTTACATTTAGACACCAGTAAATCATGATCTTTTGCAAAGCATTTTAGTAATAACTTTTGTGTATACTATAACAAGCTTAAATCTGTAAGAACCTGTAAGCTTTAAGATCCAAAGACCTGTAAGTTGGAAAAAAAAAATGTTTTCAGTCTATAATACGATGAAAAAACATGATGTATCTCATTGACGTGAGTATAGCATACTGTTGCTACAATTGATTGTACTACCACATTGTTTCAGTAGATCTGGTAGAAATTATTGTTTGATTCTGATTTTCATACTCTGATGCAAGTCAAATCAGGGGAAGTAAAATTAGAAGCGGATATCAAGAGTCTCAGTTACAGACATGTAGTAAGCTAAAAGACAACTGTTTTAAACTCTCTGCCTATTAGGATAACACCTCTTTATTGTGCTAGTTTTAAGATGAAAACTTTTCATAGACTCCTACTATGAAGAGTGGAACCTCTTTTTATTATCTTTTATTATCTTTGTTTCAAAAGATAGGATAGAAGGCTTACTTTTGTATTCTGACTTTAGGCCATTCTGCTTTCAAATATCTTGGCCTTCCAGAAAGTGGTCCCTGAAGCATGTCTGAATTTATAGGGAAATTTAAATTAGTTTGTTTAGAATTGAAATGAGATGCCATTGTGAGTCAGAGTATGTCCAACTATGTCCTGCTCTTTTGCTAAGGCTTATTGGTGATTCTGGCATATCGCTTGTAACCCTTGAACCACATTCTTTCATAATTTTTTCTCTTAATATACTGTGTTTCTGTAAGGCAGTTATTACTCAGTATTGTAGGCTTTGTTGTTGTATGTTGTTGTAGTTCTTTTTTTTTTTTTTTTTTTCCCCAAAAGAATGTATTTCTAGGGAAAGGCACAAATGAAATAACCAATATTTTCCTGATTTCTCATGGTCCACCTGCATACATTTGCGAAGATGCCTATGGAACGTACAAAAGTTCCAAAAGAAAACAAAATGTCTCAGTAGTTTCCTGACCAGCTTTTGACTTATGGTCTTGTTCCCATTAGGGGTTGTTAATATGACTGTGGGGCATGAGCCAATTTATTGATTATGCTAATAAGTTGTCCCACCAATCAAGGCATTTGTGCTTATGATTTGAAAGTCATTTTTGTTGGAGACTGAGGTTGTTTTGTTTCTTTGGTTTTGCAGTTGATATACTGTTCCACAGGGAAAAAATAATAATAAATAAAGTTTTCTGGAAAGGGCTATATTCTTCTTAAGTAAAAAGTTGTCTACATTTGAGAAGACTGAGAACGTACTGTGCATGTTTCTATTAATCAAATTACACACCAAGTTTCACTACTCTGCAAAGCAAATTAAAGTTTTGCCTTTAGGAAGCTGTTTCTTGTTCTTTTGTAGCCTGAAGGAATGCGTAGATGGAGGAAGAACTTCTATGATAGTGCAATATTTATTGTTTTCTAATAAAAGAAGCTAATGTAGCAAATATGTACCACTCCCAAAGGTTTCTCTCTTTTGTTACCCCCCACCCCCTTCCAGTTCTCACTCATAAGGAGAGTCTCTCATGATGAACAAAGCAGCTATTCACCCACCATCTTCCTTCCAAAAAGACCAAACAGCTGCCCACTTTCCTAGCAGGGAATAAGAAATCCTTTTTTTTAGAGTGGGTACCTGAGGTCAGAATGACAGAGGAAAAGATTAGTTTGCTTGCATTTTAAGCTGTGTGTAAGATGAAAACATTTCAGTATGAAACACTGTGGCACTTCTATTAAAATATACAATGTTCCATTCAGCGTTTGTAATAGTAGTGAGTTTCTGTACCATGGAGCTTTCTAGCTTGACCATGTTCATTTCATTTATTTTTAAAACGTAGTACTTCAGTCTTCAAATTTAGTGGTACTCAATGGGAGGGAAAAATGTGGAGCATTGTCAATGTTTTTGTGCTTTTTGCTTGTGTTTAGAAGTGAAGAAATATTTTTGTTGAACAGTTGAAAAAACAATTTTTTGTGTTAAGCAAGTTGCCACCTTTTCACAAAAACATTAACATCACATAAATGTTAACATTAATTACAACCCCATTCATTTAGAAGAGAAACAGGAAGAAAATTTTCAGTTGGACCAGGATGTGAAAGATTAGATTATGAAACATTAGATGGATATCCTTCCACCTTGAATTCATCTGTTTACCCTTAGCACAAGCGCACTGTTAATCCAAAGGAACCATTGCCAAGTGATGAGGTAGGGCAGGCTTCATACCCTTCTAGTCCAAGGCCTCTACTGATCATGGTGTCCCTACTGTGGAAGTGGTTTTTAAATTATGAGTAATTGATCAATGTGATGTGGGCACATTCAAGCAAATACATACAATAAAATATCAGACACAAGCAAATACCTTCTGATTAAACAATCTTCAGAGGGTAACAGACTTAAGTCACTACTGAACTGAGCTGAATTTGAACTGGTGACCTAAAGGTGAAAGGCTTAGCCCCTAAACTCCAGGCATCGATTTCTAATTCTCTTGTGAAATCAATCGCATGACATAGATATATTGAGTTACCTTATGGCTGCCCTGACTCCCCTGACCTTTGTCCTTTCTATAATGTATGGAAGAATATTTAATGCAGCCTGTTTATGAAACAAGCTGTCCTCTCCATCAGATGCTACCTCTGGTTATGGCATGTGAACAGGGCACGCACGGAATGGGGGAGTCTCTCATGACAAACACTGTGTTACTCAATCTGCTACGTAAGTGCTGTAAGCGAGGTTGGCAGTAGATGCTTCAGTCAGAAAGTTAGTCCTGAAAAGAGTAATGAATGGACGTTATTGTATTGCATTGAAATTATAAAGTCATGCTATATCGCATCTGTGATGCCAAGGCTGAGCTGTGTTAGTAAGGCAATGACTGTCATCAGAGAAAGTATCAGTCAGAATGAATGGGATGAAAAACAGTGTTGGCAGGAGCTTACCAGAAAGGACAGTTCATCTCAGAGGAGCTGGGGAGGTTTGATGAGAAAGATGTTAGTTTGGTTTAAATGGAAAACAAATAAACAAATAAACAAAAACTCTTCTAAAATATTCTCCAAAGATTTTTCAAAACAAGACATAAGGTCTGTTGAATTCTTACTAGGCATCACCTCTATGCTATACTTGGTGAAAACTACTTTTCCAGTAGACCTGGTGCAGTAGACTCTGCCCAGTAGAGTTTAAGATAGATGACAAAAGGTTGCTACAGGCAGAAGTTATAGTTTGTTAAATATGTCTTAGCTGATGATAATTTACAAGAGCTATCAATACTGGCTGATCTCATAAAGATTTTATGTCCACTGCCCAACTTTCTGTTTGGCAAAAATTTCCACCTTTGGCTTTGGCAAGTTGCTGGACACTCAGCAAAACAATGAAACAGGCATTTCTATTTTACTTTTGGAAATGGTCCCCTCATGCTTCTATTTGGAAACAAATAAAAGCTTGTAAGTGGCAACCTAACCAAAATTGCAATGTTGCTGGTCATGCTCAGTATGCCTCGAAGATCTACAGGAAGCTTTCATTTGCCAGCAGAAGCATGTTCAGTAGTTTCTTAATCTGCATAAAATACATACAAACTCTACAGCTTTTACCACATCCATTCTAGTTTTGTTTCCTTTTGTTGTTGCTTTTATTGAAGCAACTGAAGGTTCTGTGATGTTAGACAGATGCTTTTGTGTTGACTGATACAACACAGAGGATTCTGCAGAGTCATGACTTGTCCTGATTTTATGATCCTACCTAGTAGCATCAGTGATATAATAGGCAGCTTTCAGTAGTTATTATCCACTTGTTCCCATAGATACCAGACCAATTGCCACATTAACTTAGATTTTTAATGAATTCTTCTGAGCCCTTTGAAAACTAATGAAAGTACTCTGGTTATAGAGCAAGCAACAGGTGTTTACAAAGCACTATGCTTGCATTTTAGTTCACTTTTCTTAAGAAGAAAAATAAATACTGACCATTAATTTGAAAACATAATTTGCCTGAAATGTAGTGGAAATTATCATTCTCATAAATGGCTCTTAATTTTATCTACCATATTATTTAGCCTGTACTGCAGTTACATTGTTTATTTCCAATGGTATTCTCCATCCTTTATGTTAAATTAATTTCCTTTATTTTATTTTTTCTATCTTTTGATTCACTGAACTCACCCTTTCAATTTCAATTTCCTTTGATAACATATCAAGATGTCCATTAGATGTAATTAAAATAAAAGAAACCTTCATGCTTCAGGGCGTATGTGGAGAATAGAGATAAATGTTCATGGGGAGCATTATCTTCTAATTGCACACTGTAGGATTTCTTTGGAAGTTGTAAATATTTTCAGATAGTTTCATTGGTTTTATGCAGTACTATATTTCTTATGGCAATACTTTAGAAAATGGAAAGCTAAAGTTCGTTAAGAAGAAAAGGGAGATGGTCTTAATCATCTGTTCAAGGAATGTTCTTTATTTATGGTGATAATGCCATCACCATCATGAACTCCTCTTTGAGGCTCAAACTTTGTACCTCAGAATGAGAGGAAATGGCAGTATCCCTGGAAGTGCCCCATTAAGCCTGAGTACAATAAGCTCCTTTATGTGCAAGGACTGTGTCTCTGTCATGTTCTGTAAAGTTACAGACTTTTTTTTTTTTTTGTTCATAATCACAGGTAGCTTAAACCATTATGAAGTGCTGACAGTCCAGCCATATAATTTGAGATAGCTACTTTAAATCAATAGCCCTAGAAGGCATTAGTATTTTTCCTCTCTAAACAAGCATCTGTAGTAGAAACTTGGTACTTAAATATACTTATACCTAATTAAATATAATAGATTAAATATACTTAATTTCTTGAGACATAATTGCATGCTTTCTATCAAAGAAAGTTAAAATATAAGTGAAATGCAGTGCTTCACAGGTAGGTATTGTGATTTTCTTTTCAGGTGGGAGGAAATGGAGATAGAGTTTATTTTATTTTTTCCCTCTCTCTCTTTTATTTATTTATTTATTTTATTTTATTTTATTTTATTTGATTTGATTTATGGAGCTCTGTTTTTGCGATTTCCAATTTGGAAGCTGAAATGCAACACAGAGAACTTGGTATAGCTTTTTTTTTTTTTTTTTTTTTTTTTTTTCTGGAGGATAATATTAATAAAAAGCTCAATCTATTAAAAAAAATACTCTTTTTCTCCAGAGAATAGTCATGTTTTGATGTTATTAATAGTGACAAACCTGTCTCATTGGATTGTATGTATTATTTATTTTATCAGGCTTCTCTGGCAATTGTGTTGGCTGTGGCAAGAAAGGTTTCTGCTACTTTACAGAATTCTCAAATCATATTAATCTTAAACTGACCACTCAGCCCAAGAAACAGAAACACTTAAAGTATTATCTGGTCAGGAATGCACAGGGAGCTCTGACCAAAGGATCTGTAATCTGCTGGAAAGGAGCAGGTAAGATAATGAAGCTGTCTTACTCGGGCTCTGGTTTTCATCATCCAAGCTTAGATATCACAGGGGCTGGCGTCTGTGTAAAACCTAAGATGGATCAGTTGAAAGAAAGGCTCCTTAAAGTGCAGCTGTAAAAAGCAATTGAGTACCCTAATACAAGGATGGCATGTGTGATGCCATCAGTTCCTCCCGTTTAAGTGCTGTAGCCTTTGAGTAATTCATGTGTGAAATTATCAAATCAGATAGACAGAGAAAAGCGACTGTCGCTGTTGTCAGTGGATAACAAGTTCCTTTTTTCTTCAGAGTTCAGAGGCCGACAGTCTTCTTCCAGCACCTGTTCGAGCACATTGTTCCAGCTGCCAGAAAGTTCAGGCCTCTCTGGAAGTATGTCAAGTGAGCCTCTCCCAGCAGCAAATCCAAATACTCCAGCTGGGACGCAACAAACAGGTAATGCTTAGAAGGAAAACTCTCTGGGTTACTGTAGTTTTACTATTATTTTATTATTTTACTGGGCTATGTAGTTTTACTATTCTGTGTGTGCATATCTGTTTATTTATATGAACAGAGAGACAAAGAAATAAGCACACTACCACATAAAATAAAGCAAATTGAGTATGTATAGAGGTATCATTCAAATTTTTTTTTAAAAAAGAATCATGCTGTCAAGGCTTCTTGCTGTCCATATTTTCCCCTTACGTTTAAGTATAAATGTTTAGCAAATAACAAAATAGCCAGGTGTTCTGAAGCTAGTTCATAACTAAAGCAAACCACATTTTTAAGAGCATTTTTTTTTTTTTAAAGTGGCAAAGATTAGGCATTTCTTGCAATAGGTGTTTTCTTGCTCCAGTCTATTTTATGTTATAATTCCCTTTATTGCTGAGATTGTATGGATATTGGCTTAGAAGCTTCTGAGACTTTTCTTCTGTGAAGAAAAGCAGCTTTAATATTAAAAGATAAAGTAATGATTAATATCTGTAACTTCTTTGTATTAACAATGCTTTCTGAAACATTTACTTTTCCATTAGCCTTACATAAATAAAAGGTGATGGATGGTAGAGGCTAAAGTGATCTCTCTGAGCTTCTTCATAATGAATAGTCTCTTGTGACAGTTACAGAGATCCACATATGAGAACGGAGGCACAGCTGTTGGCGGTTATATTCTGTCTGAGAGACAGAAGCCAGTTAAATAGTTGTGATCTGGAATGCCAGTACCCCTCCAGAACAAATCATTAATCTCTTTATAATAGCAGTATTGGCATTTGTTTGCCAGAAGTTACATATTTAAAAACTACATTAATGACAAGCATATTTGGCTTGCAAAAATCTCTCTTTTTTAAGGCAGCACAATTAAAATGATGTTTGGAAGAAGGATGTCAACTTTGAGTTGAAGCTGAGGGCATTTTTAGTAAATTTTAAACAACAAAGCTTGGACTCTTTTACTCTCTTTGCTGATTCTTAAGTAAACTTCATGGAAGAGCTAGGGTGAACCTGCAAAGAATCTAAAGGATCTGAAATTATGTATTTAATTGCAGACTGGGATTTTACCCAGGCATTTAGGAATCAGACAGCAATAATCTGGTATGAGATCAGAAGTGGCTTTGCATTATTCAGCGTTGTATTCACTGAGCAGATCCTGATGGCTCTGTTAAAGTCAATGGTCATTTAATTATATTAACTGGGGATCATGACCTAGAAATATTTATTGTATATAACATTTATTTTATTGCCAGCTGCAGGCATAGATCATATTCCTTCAACAGCAGCATTCAGCTCCGCAGTGTATAATGGCAAGGAATCTCCTAAACAACAGTTGGCGAAAAATAACCTATCTGCTTTGACAAGACCATCGGTGCTAGGTATTTGTATAGATTTGTTGTTTAATAACCCCAACGTCTATATTCCATGTGTGTAGTAGATACCATGATTACAATTTTCTCTATGAATAGAAATTACTCTTCCCTTCCAAGTCTTTTGTGACAATTCCATTTTTTTTTTAATGTTAATTTTCAGAAAAAAAACTGATATGATTTTAGCTGTAGCTTTATTAAAGTTCAGATTCTTAATTGGAAGTTTTTCATTGCACTTACAAATGTTCTCATTTTAGAGAAGTACAGACTGGACTATTACTCTAGATTCTTAAATAATGCATTTGTTTACACGAATGTCACCTAACAGGTTTTGTGCATGGAATTAAGAAAGATTTATAAGTAACTACACATAGGTAATTTCTGTGTTCCAGTCCACCTTGGGATGTACTTGCTACTTTGACAACTGGCTCCAAATTAAATAAATTTTCCTCATTGAATCACTATTATCATGATTTGTGTTGTTTTCTGTCACAAAGTGTATGTTACGTCACTGACTTGTTTGAGTAAGAAAGTTCTTTTTAGTCTTTACTGTGCCTAGAAACATGTTATATCTCTGTTTTAGAATAAGTCTTCCCAAGTTGCCCTGCTAGTATCTCAGCCAAATTCTTTCTCTCTGCCCATTCAGGTTCTTGATCTCTTTCTTGCATGCAGAAACATGTTCTCAGTAAACTGATCTTGCCAATTAATTTCAGGTGGATTACCTTCACATGTCAACATATTAGATAGTCCTGTAGTAAGTAGTAAGGCATTTTCAAAAGTACTTTGTATTACACTAAATATCTTGAAGTTACGCTTTTGGCACAACCTTATGCCAGGAAGCTAAACGAAAGAATGATCAGAACAAATGGCTAAATACTGCCCTCACATGGTAGTAGTTTAAAGGAGAAAGTGATCCTTAATGTGCACATACACTGTTCTGCAAATGAACAACCTTATTCTAAATCTAAAGATTTCTGCTTTACTTTTGACTTTAATATCCTTTGCAAAAGAAACAAACAAACAAAAAAAACCAACAACAACATTATATATATATATATTTATATATATACATGTATATGTAATACCAGGTTCTCGCTCCATTTAGAATTTTATATGGGACTAATCATTTGGCCAGTAGATACTGACCTGCAAGTATGAAGTAGTTAAGGGTTTTACATATTCACATGTATAAATAGAGATAACTCAGTCCTTCAAGCAATTCCTGAAGGACTACCAACCCTCAATGATTAGAAATACTTGATATTAGTGGAAACTCATCATTCTAGGAGTTTGGAGGAGTGCCCAAGAAGACTGAATAAAGTAATGAAAAAAGTTTCAAAAATGTAGTGGTCATGGGCTCCCAGGAAAACTGTGAGAAAGTTGGTTATGGTTTTACAGACAGAGGTGTTGGAGCTAAAATTGGATAGGAAGAAAGTACAGAAGTCTTACTTGGAGTTAGTATAGGATGTCAAAATCAAAAACAGTAACCACTAGCAAGTATAAAAATCCTGACAACAGAAAAATTGTTAAGAAGAACTCTGATCTTTGTTAATACAATGCTGAAACCATTGAAAATGTTATTAAATGTTACATGAAATGCAGTATTATGTACTTAGAAGTAAAAGGAGCAAAATGCCCATCGTGTTGACTTCAAAGTATTAATACAAATAAGTATTCTTAGTACTCCTCATTACTCATTAGCACATTACTCAGTACAGAGTAAACGTTGATATAAAATAGATTAAGTCTCCAAGATGATTAAGAGATCTCTGAACCAAAAATTTTCCATGTCTTTAAGCAGAAGATAGGAAAAGAAAACAAAAGCCATAAAAAATGATGATGTTCATGGAGTTGACCCTGTTTACCACAGTACTTAATACAGTCCATCGACACATATTGAATTATCATGCACACAAATGAATACATTCAGTTCTAATACTTTCTGAAATGTTCCTGTTATTCAGGCACGTTAACAAATTCAGGGCCTCCAAAAAAGCGCCATAAAGGTTGGTCACCAGAATCTCCATCATCTACTGAAACTTGGAACTTGCAGCTCAACCCACAAGTTCCAAATAGAATTAAAAATGGTAAGCTATATCCAAGGTAATGATGATGTTCATTTCATTATTCAGAAAATAATGGGGGAAAAGAAGCAGTATTTTAAAGATACATACAGATTCTCAGTACAGTTTTGAAACCTGTTTAATACCTACACTGCCAGAATTATTTATGTGCTTTTTTTATTTATTTATGTGCTTCATTTTTTATGTGCATTTTTTATGTGCTACATATTTGAGGTGTCTGGGCTTAACTCTCATTAGGATCCAATCATTGAGCCATTATTAATAAATTGCAACAAATGCCTGTATCTATCTTTAGACACCTAAACACCTTTGGGAAATTAAAGTTAGTGTCATAAGTTAGGTCAGTATATCATCCATTGTTTCTCTTATGTGTCACAGTCTTTTTGGCACTTACTTGGATTTTATAGCCTAAATACAAACTAAAATGCCACGCAGTGAAACAAACCAGCTTTCCCCAGAATGTTTTCTTTTAATGTGTTCTATTTTAAAATCTGTGGATGCATGTTTAAGGCCACTACAATACATCTTCCAAGAAAGTGAGCATGCGTTGTAGTAACAGTTCATGAAATGTGTGAAATAGCCACAAAATTATGTAACACTGACACTAAAAGTGGATTTAAGATGATGCTGAATAACTTTTCTTTGAGGAAATCATTATTAAACTTTTCTCCAGTAATATTATGTGTACAATCTTAGATGGAGGAAGCCTATCATCTCTACCACATTCTGCTTTGGTGGGGCCAGCCTCATCTCCGATGGTGGGCTCAGGAGAACCGGTCTCAGTTCCTGACAACTTGCTGAAAATCTGTAAAGCAAAGCCAGTTATTTTTAAAGGTAAAAAAAACAACACACCCAAGCACTCAACAAGACCTTATGTATTTATTTATAAGAGATGCAAAGATAAATCCTACTGCCAAATACTGCTTAATCTTTCACTTGTTAAATATCTACTATTAAAATTGTTTAATTCACACACACAAAAATATGAAATTAATGTGATATGTACAAATATTGTTCATTTCACAGGTCATGGAAACTTCCCATATCTTTGCGGGAACATTAATGATGTGATAGTGAGTCCTTTGCTGTACACCTGTTACAGAAATTCACAGTCTCTATCTAGAGCATATGAACAATATGGTGCATCCACAATACAGCCTATTTCAGAGGAAATGCAGCTCTTGCTGACTGTCTACTACCTTGTTCAGCTAGGTAAGATTATTTTCTAAAGCTAAATAATTTGTTGTACTTGAAGACCAGACACAGATTGAAATATAACCACAAAAAGTTCATCTTTTCCTATAATTTGGGACTACAGCAATTAAAAATAAAAAGTAAACCAACTGTAATTAATTGTTCTTGCATACAGTCCATGGTTTAGAAGTAGTATTATGCTGACTCAGGCAGTACTTAACCGCTTAAATATTTCTAATAGCCAGGTTCCAATTAAGGCAGTTTTACTTGAGCCTCACAACAACACTCCAAAATGAAAGAAATGGTTTGCATCTTCTAATGTCAGTAGGCATGCTTGCATAAACCTGAAACATGACCACCTCTAAAAAAATACTTATTTTGAAAAACAAATGTTTTTAACTCTACAGCTTTGTTCATTTGTTTTGTAATATGAACACTTTCCTCTTAATTTTTTTTAGCCTCAGACCAGGTCCCTCTGATTGAAGATTTGGAACAAATATTCATGCGTTCATGGCGGGAATCTCACCTATCTGAAATCCGGCAGTACCAACAGGCAATTCCACAGAGCTTTCCTCAAGTGCCCAGCCAGATCGCACCAGTGACCTCAGCCCAGCTTCCCTGGCTGGCAGGCCTGGCAGCTAGCTCCTGTAATGACAGCGTCCACATCATTGAGTGCAGCTACTCTCTGGCTGAAGGGCTTTCAGAAATGTTTAAGCTGCTCATTGAAGGAAAATTAATAAAGACAAACTACGTGGTGATCATATGTGCTGGTAGAAATCGAGCCATTGATTCCTGCATTGTGATAACAGGTGAGATCCCAAGGGCAAAACTGAATCATTCAATGAGATGAGGAGTTTCAGTAAGCTGCCCCAGCAAACCAGAGCACTGAACCCAGAGTAATGGGTTTGAACCCAAGATCAAGAAGCACAATTGGGTTTCTTCCACAGTGAGCACATTCTGTATGAATTATCTGTGTTCTTACCAATGTATCTGAGACGGCATTACTACAAATTATGGCAAGTTACCAGCACACACACTGTGTCAAACTCTCCTGCTCTGTGTGACTGGGATACTACCGTGAGTAGAGGCCTGAACACTTTTTTGGCTTCTAAAATACAGTCTTTCAACTTTATTGCCTTCAACAACCTGTTGATGGCTATGCTGATAAATTACTTGAATAGCCATACAAAGATTCATTAATATCTTTGACTATTTGCATGCTCTTTTTGTATACTGTGTCAACAAATACCCCCTAAAATGGAAAACAAACATATGGAATTATAAAATATGAATCTATCTGACAGACGGATGGTGCATAAGTGTGTAGAAAAAAAAAAAAAAAAAAAAAGATTGATCTCTGCCACTTTTATGGGGGGAAGATTCATGAAGATTCATTTAGCTGGGGTTTATTATGACTTTGAACATTTTTACTTTAGTTTGAAGTGCTTTCAAAATGACTTTTTTTTTTTTTTTTTTTTTTTTTTTTCTTTTAGGAAAGTATCAGGCAAGAATCCTGTCTGAGGGCATGCTTACTCCTTCAGACTACCAAAAAGAAGTTAACTATCAGCTGGTCACAGGGAAAGTAGAAACTCTGGGGTCCTTCTTTAGCACCCTCTGCCCAGGTACATAATACGCTACAAACAGGCATGTTTCCAAGTCCCTGAATCTTTTGAGTAAGTGAAAATAGCTATACTACTTTTCCACTGGCAAGATACTATTAGAAATGAATAAAATATACAGGACAAAGTTGTGAAAGTACATTTGAATTGAAGTTCCTCCTAAAAGTGTCAGTTTCTAAAATCCCTTAGTTTCATGAAAATACGTCAGTAAGTAACTGAACATATTACGCTTAAGTATACACATCCATTCACAAAACATGCAAGTCTATATCCATGTGAACAGATATAGATTCTTCTGCCAAAAGCACGTAATTCATTTAGACCATGATAGAAAGATTTATTTCATTGAAGGAAAATTTTGTTCCTTGAACTTACCATACTGTGAGCTTGATTTTAATGCATGGTAGAGAAAAGAAAATTTCGGAGAGCCAGGGTTACTGGATCATTTTTTAACTGAGCATACTGAGGATTACTACAAACAGGATTATCTAGGAATAGATTGAGCCACATGGAAAGTGTAATTACATCACACAACTAGAGCAAATGCAGCATGCTTGTCTGTGTAAAAGGCATGTCACAGTCCCCTTCTCCATGCATATCACACCAGTAAATCTGTATGCAGAAGGCAAGAACACTTATGGATAAGTCATGGTATTTTGACTAGTCACTAAAGAGAAACCTGTTTTTCTAGAACCATCATGTCTCTGTTCCCAATATCTTCAAGGTATGGTTCTCAACATCTCTTTTGCAGAGATTTTTACTTGTTTGAACAGAACAAGTAAATGAACATCCACATCCATTGGGTTGCACTTCACAGGGCAGACCCTGCCATTCTAAGCCCTGCAGCAGACGTGTTCAAACATCTTTTCAACTGCTGAGAAAATACTAAATTCTCTGAACAGGCACACTGTATTTTCTGCACAGCTATCATCTGTAAGCAGCGTCCCTGCTGGATAGAATAGGATGCGTTTGCAGATATGCTTAGTTCAGTAAAACTCTCATTTATCTTTCAGCTTTATAGGGATTTTTCTTCTCTCTCAAAAATGTTAAAGATGTAGTAATATTTATGCTCTGCACCAGATTTTCAAATGCTTCTCATAATCCTTATTAGCAAACACTGCAGCTCAATGGTCAGGACATAAACTAAGTCACTTTAAAGTCTTTGAAGTCTTTGTTGTTGCTGATTTAGATCAGGGCTTTGGAGCTAGTTTTCTGGTATCTTCTATAAATGTCCTAGGCAGAGGTCTGCATAGCTGATCTGTCATTCCCTGGCCTGATATACATTTTATTAATATTAATACAATAGAAAAAGATGAGGCTTCCTGTAAAAAGTAGCCAATAAGCTAAGAGCATGGCAACTACCTAGCATATATAAAGCTCTTTAAGACCTACAAAAAAAATCAGTATGAAATGCAGCTGTTATTAACCTGGACGTTTATACCACTATACTTTCAATTTGATAGAGGGTGACATTGATCTTTTGCTGGAGAAGTTTTATCAGGAAAACCAAGGGCACATCTCTTCATCACTGTCTGCTTCAGTGAATAAATCAACAGCGCTGAATGGAACTGGAGCAGCTGTGTGTACAAGTAAGAAATACCTTAAATACCTTCTAAACAGTTAACAGTCAGTTACTTGAAACACAGGTCTTTAGGTGTGCAGTTAAATACTTCTGGGCAGAGTCCTAGACTCTTGAAAAATTCTGTTCTGAGGTGATCAGGAACTTACATCTTGGGACATGCAGGTTTACACTTGATGGATGCTCTACTTCATTTTATCAGATACTGTACTCCCTGAAGCTCTAAGTCTTACTTCTGTGGTAGCAGAATGCTGTTGCACAAGTTCAGTTTCAGCTCTTCAATATTTAAGGGATTTACAGGGCCAAAATGCCCCAGTGCAGCAAGATTTCTTTTAATTTTCCATATAGATTTTCATAAATTGGAACTCAGACTCATAAGCAAAGTACCTTAAAGTATAGCTCAATTATTATTCACCAGTCTCTAAGATTTTGCATTCAATTAGACTTTGCATGTATATCGAAACAGAATTTTGTCATTTTCCAGGTTATGAGATTGAACGGCATCAGATTCGTCCATTCCAGCTAGCAGTGGCTCAGAAACTGCTGTCTCATATTTGCTCAATTGCTGACTCCAGCACTCAAAATCTTGATTTGGGTTCCTTCGAGAAAATTGATTTCTTGATTTGTGTTCCACCCTCTGAAGTGACTTATCAGCAGACTTTGTTTCATCTCTGGCACTCAGGTGCTTATTTTATTTGGATTTACAGTAAAACCATTAAAAATATTTGTATCTGGAAATACTTATATTTGTTCCATTTCTTTAGGTATTTTATTAGAACTTGGATTAGAAAAGGAGCATCTTACAAAACAGAGGGTAGAACAGTATGTTATGAAACTAGATGCAGACGCCCAGATTAAGTTCAAAGTCTTTTTACAAAACTCTATGCAGAATCCACACACGCTGTTTGTCTTAATCCATGATCACGCACACTGGGATCTAATGAGGTAAGAAAACTGCAACTTCAGAAAAATTATTGTTTGCGTTAGTTCTCAAGATCAGATTTATGATTTATGTCTTCCTTCATCTCTCTTTGCAACTTTCTGCTAACTTTCTCTTCCCATGTGTTGAATAACTGTGTTTTCTTTTAAGGTTCTTCATGACTTATTTTTGTTCTGCTTGTAATATTACGCCCCAGTGGAACATTTCAGCTTTCTTTGCTCACCATTCTTACCTTCTTTCAGCCACAGCTATCGTTTTTCTGGCTGGTTTTTGTTTGTTCAAAGGAAAGCTTCCTGTGAAAGTACACAAAATTCATTATCCTCTGTCAGAGTCCTCTGGACTGTAGAACATGCAAACACCCTCCACAGTGACTAGGCAGCTAGTGAGCCAACACAGCTGCTTTTTTTTTTTTTTTTTTTTTAACTTTGTAGGAATTGAATGTTTCTGCATGTACATGATTTCAGGTAAATGTCTCAAGGGAGCAGAGAGATTTCTGTTCAATGTTTACCAAGTTCCCTGTCAGTTCACTTGTATAGCTCATTGTTTCTTTGCCTTCTTAGCAGTCTGCCTGTTGAGAAGATGGGCTGCTTTTGCTTTGTATCTCCTGAGGCACCGGGGAAGTTGGAGAATGTGCTGAATTCCAGAAACACCAGCATGTTCCAACATTGCAAACATCATAGTGTTTCTGAAACAAAAAACCTTTGAATTTTGCTTGTGAATGAGATGACAAGACCTTGACTTTCACACTGGTTATGAACCGGTGTTTTCATCAAGCCTGTATTTTTGCATATGTGAGGGTTTCCTGTTCAACTCCTCTATATCTTAGGAACTTAAACAATGGCCCTTAAGGCATATAACATCCCTGAGGGATAGAGATGTACCCGTATTGCTACTAACCTCTGATTTTTTATTTTTTTTTTACTTTTATCTAAAAAAGACATGTCAGTGGCAAATATTGAAGCGATTATTCTGTACAGCAGGATTCATGCCCCCTAACTGAAGTCAGTTGTTAAATAAGGTGCCTAAAAGAGGAGTTTAACTGCCTGGGATTGCCCACACAGACCCAACAGAGACATGGGCATTTCTGAAAGCTGGCATAGGTCTTGGGTGGAAACAACAAATTCCTGGAATTACTTATCTCTGTGTGTTGATAACAGGAACTTGCACTGACTAGGATTGTAACTTGGTCACTGCTAGTAAATGCCAAAAATTAAGTAGCATGAATTTGGACTGAAGTCTTACTCTGGAGCAATGAATTGACTGTAGGTGTTCTATGATACCGGCATTTGCCCTAACAGTAACTACTCTTCCTTTTTGTAATAGATCTGTCACAGGTAGCTTCCCTCTGTCTTTCTGTTGTACTGACTTACAGTCTGTCATTTTCTATCTTGATTTTGTAGGCAAGAATTATATTGTCTCAGGGGCAATTCTAACAATCTGGCCAAATTTAGTAGAGGACTATGGGATTATTTGTAACTGCCATAACGTCAGCTTTCTTTCATCCTTTCTCTCTCATATTCTGGTGGTTGTAAGAAACTGGTAATTTGCTAGCTAGGGAGTTAACCAGTCCTATGGAAATTTTCAGGTGCACTGAAAATTTGCATTTCTTTTCCCATCCTTCTATACAACAAAAGCAGGGTAAAGAATAGAGTCCTAAGTTCCTTGTATATGTTTAACTTCAATTTCACATCCAGGTTAAAGCTATCCCATGGACCCAAATGTTCCCTTGTGCCAATCACTTTGGAGAATTTTGGATTTCTTTTTTGCAGTGCTATGCATAGCCTTTATCCTCAAACAGAACTGTCTACAGGACTTGTCGATAGACTGTTGAACTGCAGGGAGGTGAAAGAGGCGCCAAATATTGTGACACTCCATGTAACTTCCTTCCCCTATGCGCTCCAGACGCAGCATACTCATATCAGCCCTTACAATGAGATCCACTGGCCTTCTTCATACAGCAATGTAAGATGGATGCTTCGAGATGCTTTTGCAAGCTTTTCATAAGTTATTTTACATTTATATACTTGGTAGAACTTTGGAGGCCCTATGATTTTTGTGGACAAGAATGAAGTTTGCATGGCATCTTTTTTGTTTGTTTGTTTATTTAGTCTGTGACTATTTTTTTTTTTTTAACCCTTGCTTATTCTGTCATTTCTTGCCTTTTTTTTTATTATTATTATTATTCATTTTATATCTCCTATAAACTGTAGTAGCTTTGCGCTTAGTTAGTTAGTCTTTGAGCTACATAAATGGAAAGCACCTGAAAATCATCAACATCTGAAATGTAGGTACATGAATTTTCTGGATATGTGTGCATATTTAACCTGCATAGATCTTCTGTCTGTACTTATGTATATATGGGGAGAGAGTAGAGAGAAAAAGAAACAGGGAAAAATGAAGTCAAACTTCTTTCCTTTCAAAAAAATTAGTTGATTCTTTCTCTCTTTGTTTTAGTATGCATCTGAGTGTATGTATGCTTGTTGGAGAATGTGACTGCAAATATATCAGATAACAGTGATTCAATTGTACATTAATATTTGCTAGCTTTAAATTGGTATTGCTTCCTTTGTTTTAGGGTGTAGATTTATATCATGAGAACAAGAAATACTTTGGACTGTCAGAATTCATTGAATCCACTCTATCTGGCCATAGTATTCCACTGCTTCGGTACGACAGCTCTTTCGAAGCAATGGTCATGGCTTTGGGAAAGAGGTACAGTACACTTCTTGGTCTAATGCAGGAAATTTAGGAAGCGTATTTTTCTAGTGTCTTGAGTTACTAGCTAGAAACCTTTTTTTTCTTTTTTCTCACTGTTCCACAAATCAACTCTGTATACAAGGGCATTTCACTTGTTCATATTTTCTTTAATCTTTTTTTTTGCACATTTCGTGTGTAATCTAACTAGTCTAGGCTGCCTCTTACCATGAACATGCACATTGTTCAGCCTGTTTTAATGTGTGTACTTGGATGGAACCAGTAGCTACTTCTATATTACAATAATCTGAAATTACATTATCAGATTATTATAAGAAATTCAAACACATTCTCACTTTTGTCCAGTATTATCACTTGCTGACCCTGGCTGATTTTGTTGTATTATTTGTGTATACTGCATAAAAGGACCAAAAAGAGAAGGAGGTATATCACTATGTTTGGTACACTTAAGTCAGTGGTAAAAATCTTCTGAGCATCATCACAGTTTGAAAATACACCAACAGTTAAGTTTCCTTGGTCCTTGCAAGACAAGTCTAGAATCACTGCACATGAATGCATGCAACTGTGGATAAACTCTTTGGGATCTATAACAAGAATAAGTCTGGACAAGTAGAATCTTATGAATTCATATTGGTAACTGATAGACTGAGCATGTCCACACAACTTATGGGGCTTGCTACCAGGTGCTGTGGAGCTGTGATCACACACATGAGGTGCATTTCTGAGCAAGCCATAGTTTCTCTTTGTACTGCGCACTCAGGTGTCCTTTTTGTAAAAACCAGAGCACAGGAAGCTCTTACAAATCCATGTTTCTCCCTACTGTAGAATGGGGATTGAGACAGGGTGTGCCTGGGCTGGGAAATATGGAGTGCTCATTGAACGTTACCTATTTATTGAATCTATTGGAAACAAGTTTGGGGCTTTAGTAAGAAAACAAGAGAAAAAAACACCTAAAGATAACATATCATGAGGAATACTGTTCTTGTTGACAAATGCCTTGATTTTGATTGATGGTATTACTGAGTGCATTAGCAAATATTCTGTAATAAATTTTGTAACAGCAGTAAAGTATTGGTTACTTGAAGTGATGAACTTCAAGTAACTTCATTACTGAACTCTTTGCTTATTAAATTTGTACTGAGAAATAGAGAGACAACATCAGTTCTGATTGTGTAATGATGTATTGCAAGAACTATCAAACTGCACTTTGGTGAGAGTCTGTTGTACAGTAAATATGAAGGATTCTTTACAGGACGAAATCTTAAGTTTACTATATTTTGGAGAACGTTAGCTTTTTCACTCTAGTCTTTAATACTTCACTATTTAATTTGCCATTTATTTCAGGTTTCCCAGATTACACAGTGCAGTGATAAGGACTTTTGTCCTCATACAACACTACTCTGCAGCTATGATGGCAGTGTGTGGTCTTTCTCAGATGAAGAATTACACCTCAGTTGAAACTCTGGAAATCACCCAAAACCTAATAAACTCTTCAAGACAATGTCCTAGTGGTCATGGCCTCATGGTAGTGTTGAGAATTCCATGTACCCCGCTGGCTGCAGTGGCATATGAACGTCTGTATAATGTAAGGGAAAGACTAGCCCTTGAAGATAACTTTGAAATAATCTTGGGAAATCCTAATTCTGGAATCACAATAGGGAAGCACTTTGTGGAGCAACTAAAGGTAACTTACAGAATGAAATATACTGGGAAGCTTCATTAGATGGGTAGGTGGGGAGACTTTATTGGTGAGAGTTATGGTTGTAAGCTGAAGTGTGATTCTTATTTGTAAAACTCAAAACTACTGTAAGGAGCATGAGTTTTATCTTTTAGACATCCAATCTGTGATTCCTTTACTCTCCTCACTCTGGTTGTGTTCTGGTTACTCAGTTGAATATTAACTCATGTAGCTAGAACGTGGCTGCCAGCAGTAACCCTCCCAAGCAGCTGAACTGCTTTTATTTATAACAATAGGGAAAACAGCCAAATAAAATTATCACTTTTCTCACAAAGTTATTGTAGTTCAAAAAGATTTTAATCAGTGACCCGTTGAGGTTTATATTATTCTTCTCACCAGCAGATGGCATGAAGGCACCAAATCAGTGATGCCAGCTATGAGTCCTTGAACACCCTGGTATTCACAGAACAGGACTTGCTTTGTGTTTTCTGGACCATGTGTTGTTTCATGGATTCATTTATGTGCTTTAGGTCTAGAGTCTTGGGTCATCTATGTAACAAAAGCCTCTGATATTTCCTTGTTCTTCATAAAATTACCAACATCTGATCATCAAAGCAAAAATGTATATTACACTCTGTACTGTGCCTAATGTGATATGTTAGACAAAATCATTAGAAATCCAGGGCCTAATTCTAATCTTGCTCTGCTATTTGTAACTTTTTTTTTTTGTTTTTTTTTTTTTTTTCTGAAAAAAAAAAGACAAACAACTAGTATTAATTCTGAATCACTTTCTGTTTGTCTTCACAGTCATGCACAACAGTGGTAAATGTACAAATGTCAGAAGCTGAATTGTCTTACTGTTGCTCCTGCTGTGTATTCCTTATCTGTAGTAAGTCAGTCTCACAGCAAAATGTACTGACTGATGTGAGTAAAGTTTTATAGCCTGATGCTAAAGATTCAAATCATATATCTAATTATTGAACTTCTCATGAAGTTACCAGAAGAACTGACAACTTTGGTGAAGAGCAGAAGTTTTCAGAGGGTATTAAGTGAGGGCTGTGGTGTATGCATGTTCAACACTTTCAGCCTCCTGCTATTGCTCTAAGGTCAAAGGGTTTCAATCCTAACTCATTTCCCTCCTTGGACTCAGACACACATACTTTATCTGCCCTAAGAAGCAAGTCTCTGTTTTCTTCTGTCTCCCAAAGCTCATCCTCATCGTCTCATGCACTATATCCACTCTATCTGTGTATGCCCTAGCCTCAGCAGTGTGCAGATGGAGTCGAGACTTTTCAGACCAGAACATACTGTCCCAATTTCCTCAGGCTTATAACAGTCAGACTGCTACCTGAAAGTCTTTAGGAACGGTGAAATCTACCTGTAATTGGCTCTGCTATGTGGCTTACCTTGGTGGAATTTCTATCCATGTACAAATCGATTCATATAATGAATGATAAAATGTATTTTTATCTGTGCCATATCAGTATGTCCAACAGCATATTTTATACAGGTCTGGCAGAAAATTGAAGATGTAGATTGGAGGCCACAGACCTATTTGGAGTTGGAGGGTTTGCCTTGTATATTAATATTTAGTGGTATGGATCCACAGGGGGAGTCTTTGCCACGGTAAGAAGATCTGGTATTTTCTCAGTGGAAGTTTTTTATCCATTGCTTTCCAAATGTTTAAAAATTAACTGTTTAAATGCTCGTGAGAGAAGAAAGCAGATTTCAGTGTCAAGATGTTGCTTTTCCATTTTTATATCACAAATACAAGAAGCTTATTATTAATAACAATCCCCTGCTTATAGAAAGATACAAATAACTTAAAAGTGGTAGGAGAGTTGTCCCACTATACAAGAGAGAGTAAGGATATATTAAAAAAATAAAAATAAAAAATCTATAGCTACTTCAGACACCAAAAGGTAGATGAGACATCTGCAGGATGCTGGCATATGTGCTACAGGACATGTGAAGAGATCCACACCTTCTGGAGTTGAAGCTGGGAGGCAGACAGGATGTCCTGGGGCCACCAAAATAGCACTGCATGGTTTTTTATGTTCAATTGAATCCCATTCTGTGTATTAGGCTTAAAACCCAAATGATACTCTTTTTCTTGTGCTGATGTTAATGTTCAGTGCGCTGAACATTAAGTTAAGCTGCTTAACTGGATTAAGAATAATAAAACTGTGCACACCATAGCGGTAAACCTATTAAGCACCAAAGATATACTGTGCTCTATCTCATCCATAGTTTAAGTATATCATTAAAAAAAATTTCCATTTGGCTGCATCTGGAAAAGAAATAAAGTAGATTACAGTGAGTTTTCATATTACCATATCTGTTTCTCTCCAGATCACTGAGATACTGTGACCTACGTTTAATAAATTCATCTTCTTTGGTAAGGACAACCTTGGAGCAAGAACTTGGTTTGGCAGCATACTTTGTGAGCTCAGAAGTTCACACAGAGAAAGCAGTTATGAACGATGTGTTAGAAAGTGACCCAGAGAAACTAAGCAGCACTGATAACGAAGATGAAGAAATAGCAACAGAAGGTATTGCTAGTAATAATATTAAAAGAAGCTGTAAAATGATTGAGTTGTATTAGAAAATACGAAATTATGTGTGATATCTAGTCAGTAAAGGTTAGCCAGTGTTAGCTTTACTGAGTTACCTCTGCTCCTCACTTTTGCTTTATCTTAGTGAACCACTGTTCTCTCACCCTTCCCTGCCCAGAGAGTGCTGCTGCTGAGGCATTTTAATCTGTCACAATCATGCTTCTGCATGTATTATTTCTCTGCTAATTGGTTCTGTCCTCTCTCCCTCCTTTTTTTTTTTTTTTTTTTTTCCCTCTCTGTGCTTTGCCATCTGGGAAGCAGTGACTTCACAGCAGGGACATCTCCACCAAAACCCCCTCACTGATTCTGCCTAACCTATCCTTACATACTGACAATGTTGAAGATTCCTCCCAAGGGAACTGTTCAAAGTCAAGCTGAATAGTCTCTAGTTTGTAAAGAATTAAACATCATGGCTAGAAGAAATATCTGAATGTAGCAACTTTAAAGTGCTTCTTGAGTACTCCTGAGTGCTGTCCATGAATTCAAATTGAAATGGTAGAGTTGGCGAGTTTATCAGTTTTTAAGAGCTATTAAAACATATCATATGTAAACATACAGTGACTTACCCAGAAAGTGTTTTTTTTAATTTGTGTGGGAATTGATGGATGTTATGAGATACCATTAATTTCTTAACATTTTTTCTTTACTGTTTGTTGTACCTTGCAATTGGGGAAAACTAGGAATTTTAGTTCCTGTAAATTAGTTAAATCTCAAACTACTTGTTTTCATTTCCTTTTTTTTTTTTTTCCTTTAACTAATGAAGAGGAGACCTTGTTACTGTTCATTTATTGAGCTCTTACTCATTGATAGCAAAGAGAGCAGAACAAGCAGAACAGAAATATTTACTTTAATCAAACAAATTCTTTTGATGTACAAATGAAACACCTATGGTCATACTCTGACTGTTTACAATAGAAGCCTGCTTTAAGCGGGATGAATACCTCTGCCCATTTAGTTGAAGAAAGCCAAGATTATATGTGATCTGAGTCAAAGGTGCACTGACATTAGGTACCTAAGTTGTAAGGCTATTTTCCTAGTCCATTAACTATGGTATGCTTCTCAAGGGCTCAATTCAGAGCAGCTGAGAAGATAGACTTATAGCAGTGCTTATGTATCTGTTTATTGTGGTAAAATTGTACAGAAACAAGCATTTTGACATAGAAGCCTAAGCTATGAACATCAAGCAAATATCCTTGGTGGCTGTCTCAATATAGACTGTCATTACCAAAAGCTGAGATGTAATTTGTCCATAGAGTTGTAACGTAAGGGGTAGGAGGTAATTTCATAACGTACCGACAAAGTGGAGCTCATTGTCAGTTGGCTTCCCTGACACTTGATTTGTGAGGAAAGTAAGGCATGGGTTTGAAAGATAAAATGTGGTTGAGACATGCCTGGAAATTGCCAACTACTGGCAGCAGAATTTATTTGTGAGGCTATTGCAGCTCAGTGTAGTTAGATCAGACCGTAGACTAATCCAAAACTGCACAGCAGAAGTAGATACTCTTCACATTGTAAATGGTGTCAGGATGAGGACAAAATCCAGACAAACTTGCGTTCTTTTTGCTGCTTCAATAGCCATAGAAGTTATGTAGCCATAGCTTCTTACAGGCTTATTTAAATCATGTTTTGTTTTTGCTTTCCCCTGCTACCTTTCCTGAAACAGGTTCTACTTCAGAAAAGAGAAGTCCTATGAAAAGAGAAAGATCTCATTCTCACGACTCTGCATCTTCATCTCTCTCTTCAAAGGCTTCCAGTAAGACCTTAAGATTATCTCTGTTAAGTTATTGTTAGGATATGAAAGAGACCTTTTATTCAGCTTGTTAGGGAAAGAATTAAAGTCATAAATCACCAAGCTTTTGGCAAGGCCTATTTTAATAGTGTCGCTAAAGACAGCTTAAAAAACCCACCCTTAAGAATCAGTCTTCTGAACTATAAGAAATAAAATGTTTTGTTGCTTGAAAAGAAATCATAGGTTGGGGTACCTAAAACAGGCACTTTTTTTTAATATGGGAAACCGAGGTATCAGTCCTGAGTTAGTACTGCAATGGCTGACTGTATTCACTGAAGCTATGACAATTTATGAACAAGAAAACATGCCTTACATTAAAAAAAAAAAAAAAAAAAAAAAATCTTTTGAGAATCCGTGGGAGAAAAAAAACAAAAAATACCCATGCTCAGTCCTGTTTGTGGGTTCCTCCCCCTCCTCCCCCCCCCCCCACTCCAGAATGTTCACTCATTAATTTTGCACTATTTGGAATCTTCTTTAGAGGTGGATCATTTTTAAATCTTTGTTTCCTTTCTAATCTGCAAATTGACATAGAAAGCATGAGGCAATGTTGAGAACTACTAGGGCTTTTTGTCAGATAAATTTATTTGCATGCTTTTTATGCCGATAATATTAGGAGAGTTGAGTGAAGTGCAGAATATAAATTGTACCATAACTATAGAGGAGTTGCGATGTCATGCAGCTTTTTAAAAATATGTTGTTTTTGGCCAGTGACAATAAAATCTTTTTGATCTAATTGTAGTTTTCACCATGCTGACATGCATATTTGGCCTGATTTCTTTTCTGCAGACACAATGGTTGTTACAAAAGAAAAATAAAAGCAAAAAAAAACCACACACACACACACACAAACACACCATCACCAAAACAACTTGAAGAAATTTTTATAAACTTTCTCACCACTTGTTTTTCTTTTTTAAAATTGTGCTGTTGTTCAATTCACAGTGTCCATGTGGCCAAAATTTGCCTGTGATTAAGGAAATCTTCCTCTCCTGTTAGTACTTATTTTCCTGTAAGAGCCTGTTAGTACTTATTTTCTTGCATTCCTTTAAACAACAGTTTACATAATTTTATAGTGTTCTTGAGAGATGATGGTATCTGATGAACTCCTGAGTCAAGCAGGGAATGGATGAGGGAAGGAGAGGACAAAACAATCACTGACAGCTTTCCTATGCAAATTCAGTTTTTGTAAAGGTGGTTGCTGCATTGAGACAGATACTCCAAACTAGTCCCATTAATACTTCCTGTATGATTAATTTGAAAGCAGGAGCAGGGGTGAGGTTGCATTACTTGACAGGCACCATATCACAGTGATTTTTCAGTGTTTAACTATGACATTGACTAGATGACATTGTTGCTCTGTATTGAAATAGAATTTTTCTTTTAGTTACAGCATTCTGCAGTGAGTCATCACCTCCTTTCGTAACAGCAGGAGATACAGCCAAATCCCCCCACCTAAGCAACAGCACTGAAGAAACTACAAACAACCATGAAAGGCAGAAGCAGAAGGTAGACAAGGGGGCACAAACAACAGTCAGCAAACACTTATCACCAGTAACAGAACAACTGGATACAAAACAGAACATAAAAAGTGCCCAAGTTTCCATCACCTCCTCATCCTCTTCACCTTTTTCCTCCTCCTCCTCCTTCTCTGCGCCTACTCACAACTCCTTCATCCTACAGACCTCTCAATGCTCCATGACCAAAGCATCAAAACAGCCTCCCATAGTTTTCTTGCCCAAACTGGTTTATGATATTATTACCTCTACAGACAGCAGCGGACTTCCCAAATCATCTTCCCTTTTACCTTATCATTCTGTTATGTGGGCAAGTTCTTTTCGTCCTCTTATGAGTAAGATGATGACTTGCACGGAGCAATCTCTATACTACCGCCAATGGACGGTGCCCAAGCCAACCCATATGGACTACAATAATAGGAATGAGGGCAGAATGGACACCTTTCACCCAAGGAGGCTGCTGCTGAGTGGGCCACCACAGGTGTGTAATAAGAGCAAGGTATTATCATTCATTTATTTTGTTTAATGTTATTCTCTGAAAAAATATACTAGTTAGTATTCATACTTGAAACATTTTTGGTGAAGAGTTAAGTTGCTTATGTTTTATTTTATTTCATTATTTCCTAACTCCCTTCTAATAAAATAGTCTTTCTTTACTGTTTGTTAGTCTAAGTTCAAAGACAATGAAGCTGCAGCAATGTTCATTTTCTGTCAGGCTCTCTCACTTAAAATGCTTTAAAAGATAGTTTTCTCAGAAGATATATTGCATGTATCATTTCAGTTTGCTAAAAATGAATAATCATTTACATTTTGAATAAAGATCAAAGATCTGAACAAAACCACTTATGATCAATCTAAAGATAGTTGAGAGTCTGCAATTAAGGTATTTCTCTGTCTCCACGTGGCAGACAGAAATAGAAGCTGTTGTAAATAACACATGCAAAAAAGTCTGTTCACTAGCAAAGCTGTATTTACAAGATGAGTGGCAGACTCAGAATTTTAAAATTTTATTTCAAAAGATGCGTGGAAATCATGCAATGATCTAAGAAGTTCCTTGCCTTTTAAATTTTCTAATCTCTGAGCAAGGTGGCTCTCAGTTCAATGCGTGTTACATGCTAAAGTTAATATTGTGCCTCTTGTTCTGCTGGAGTACCAAGAAATGAAGCTAACAGTACCAAGCTAGAAAGAGACCCCATGCCTACAGAGAACATATAGACATCCTGGGAACATCAGAAGTCAAAAAGGATAAATCAAAACAAGGCAAAGACCCATGTTTCCTGTTATTCTAACATCAAACGAGATAATTCATCTAAAGATAGTTACTGACTTAACACTCTTCCATGCCAATCCATTTCAAAAATAAAGTATATATTGCTATTTATTAAATGATTTCATTTCATTGTACATCTGAAATTAGGGTTCAGTAAAGTAGGAAGAGCATAAATAGACTTTTCATTTTGGAACTTCCTGCAAATGTTACTGTAATGCATAAAGGATTCCAGAAAGTACTCTGATGAGAAGTTTTACACTACTCTCCATTCCTTTGATTTAAATTATCTGTGTTTGCCTGCCAAAGACTGAGGAATTACATGATCAAGAAAATAAATGTCATACAAAGCTGCAGCACAAAAACGAATACATTCTGGAACAGATTGCCAATTTGCATCTCTAAGAAAAACACAGGCTGTGAAAATTTTTGATAGAATTTTATATGTATACACATCAAAACCCACAAAGATACTATTTCCAGAGACACCCTAAATATCCAGATTTGCTGGTAAGTAAATACAACTTTCGTATTCATTTGATCATAAAGCATTTGGTTTGGGGTCACAAATGCGAACCTGAGGTTCTCAGAAGAGTCATTCAGAAATTTCTGAAAGCATACTACACATCCATGAGAAGAATTTGAGAAGGATTTATTGCTTAACACATATGATATGTGCCGTTTAACTAATTATAATGAGACAGGCAACTTGCTTATTCACTGGCTCCCTACCAGGGTATGGCAATCAATAATCAACACTTTTTGCAACCAGGTGAAACTTTTTTTTTTTTTCCCAAATATGGAATATGTCTCCTATAGACCTTTTATACAGCAGTGAATCTCACCCTTGATATCCCTTTCTTTACATGAAATTTTATCCCTTCTCCAGCTGTTTGCACAATACAGGTTATTTCCTAGTCTGTTAATTAGATCATACAGTTGGATCAGTTCCTGAAGGACACTGTTCACATTTATATCCAGTTTATATTTTCCAGTTCTTTCTGAAGAATATACATGTTTGACACAGAACAAATTCACACACTGATGTCACAATTCACAGTTTAGGGGTATATCTTAATTTAATTAGGTGGGAAAAAGCAGCTTTGCTTATTTTGGTATTTTAACCTCCCAAAGTACTAAAAACACCTGTAAGCTGTAAATGTATGTTGACTGTTTATTGTTTTAAGGTATAACAACAATGGATCTCTTCTAGTGTGTAGTTACAGTAAAATTTACCAAAATAAGAATTTCCCTTCTTTTTTGGGGAATTTTCCTTACTGAAATAAGTTTTGCTCATTTGTGATTGATAGTACTATCATGTTACATGGACTCATGATTAATGCATGAAGAGATATAGGCAGAAAACTGTGGCATCTTAATAAAAGACAATTATTAGACAGTACCTATTGGAGGATTGATAACATCTCAACCAAAGCATTAAAGTTCTTTTTCAAAAATTAGGAAGTAGTTATTTTCTTTATTAGACAGCAATTACTTTATTAAAATTCAAATCAGGAAGCAATTTGTTGGTTAGAATGAAAAAAATATGAAATAAACACGTGAAGAAAATTAGATATATTAGTGAAACAAAATTACATTTCTCACTATTAGGGCAATTGGTAGTAAAGTACACTTACCCTTCACAGAGACATTTTACCCTCTGGACTGGTCAAAATGTTCTATCATAAGGCTACTTTTCATCTATCCACACAGATGATTAAATTCTCAAACACAAGTGATTCTTATCCTGAAAGGTGCCTCCTGACATCATTTAAAATACTAATAAAACAGTGGGCTTAGAAGTTAAGCTATGGTCTGAGTGGATCCTTTGGAATGAAATGATGTTGTAGGCTTTCTGCTGTATCATTCCAATATTTTGTTTTTCGTAGCTTCAAACTGAAAGCAAGTTTGTTATATTGAACCCTTACTGAGTGCTTGGAGTTTCTGCATTATAAGCTGTAGATAAATCCTTAAAAAGAGGATCTTCAAGTTTTGATCTTGCTAAAAACTTAGATACGTTTAGAATTTCCTCTACTCTTATTAAAACCTTATTACAATGGGCTTATATGCCATTCTTCTAATGTAATAAAAGTATTAGGGAAATATTTAATATATCTTTTGTTAGCTGTCTTCTAGCAGAACATAGCAAGTGGAAACAAGGAGAAGAGCCAGCACCATTTGACCAGCTGTCTGTGGACCATCAGCATATTTTCTATGAATCACTACTGGTTTGCAGACCACAGTCTGAAAACCACTGCTGTGGTATGTGAAGAACTGTCTTGCCTGGAAATTAAAACAGAAAAGCCTTATGGAATTATTTCCCCTTTGCCATATTTCTCCAAATGTGAAGACTGAAATCATTTGGTGCTTTCTATCAACATGTAAGAGTAATAAAGTGCTACCAGTGGTCCTGGAACAAGTTAAAAAATTAATTAGCGTTAGACCTGCTACAACAACACTTTTGAATGTCTTTTGTATGAATAAATGTGGAGGCACACATGCAATTTCTCTGACTGGAATCTCTCTGTCTCTGGTTCTTAGACAGTTTGTTTTCAGCTTATCATAGATATTTATGGAAAGTACAGTTCAGTGCTCAAAATCTTTGGATAACTTTTCACTCTCATAGGCACTATGTGTCTTTGACATGCACACAAAAAAGGACCTTCATATCTCTAGAACTTTCTGCAGGAAAATTTTGAATTCATATTCTTTCTTCTTGCTCATGTCCCACAAAACTCTTTGTGAATGAAGAACTGCAGAGTAAACATACTCTTAGTTTCTTATAGGCCAAATCACACCTTGAGTTTAGGATACAAATAGAAACCAAAATACAAAATCTTTGCAGGACCCACAATCCTATCATAAGTTTTCTCAAGATTTGAGATTTTTGTTTATTAATCTTCTGTGATTTTCTTCTTTGGAGTCTTCCTAATTCACTTCCTAATTCTACTTCCGTCTTCCAAATTCACATAGCCAGAAACAAAAGAGTAATAGTTCCATTATTTGAGTATGTCTGGCCCCCAAGTGCCTTATCCTGCTTGCAGGATCTCTTTGCAGATGCCCCATAAAACTGATCCAAAAGAGTGACAGATGAGATGAGAACTCTTCAGAGAGATCTAGAAGCTCTGTTTGTTGACAGCTACTCTGTATTTTCAAACAAGTAAAGACACTTTTTGCATTTCTGTTTTGTCTAGAGATGGTGCATAAAGAAAACAATATTATTAAATTTAAAGTCACATTTACCCATCTGGGTATGCTACAAATTCAAATGTTCAAGGCTCTTCCCTTCTGGAGTAAACACTGATTGTCAATAAAAAATCATTTTTATTTTTTCTTGTTCTCTAAATGAACTGGGGAAAGTGTTCTGTATTACAGCAATTCATTTCTTCAACAGAAAAATGCAGGTAAATGTGCAACTGAGTGGAGTCAAAATATGAATGTTGTCATGTGTTCAGCCTAAGCTTTCTGCTAACAAAAAAAAGATCCTGAAAATGACAGATATTTGCTTGTTTCCACCAGTATTTTTCATACAGTGCTGCAAATATCTAACAGTCCATAAAGCTCACAGTATTGTCTTAGTCAGTTTTTATGTGACAGATAATGAGATGTGATGCACAGAATATCAAAAGTGCACACGTTTTAGTTTCCTGGTTTGGGAGTAGTATTTTAGTTCTGTGGTTTTCAACATTTCCAATTTGTGACCCTACAGATTTGTAAATTTGAGTCAATTGATACCTTTCATCCAAATACCACTTAGAGGTAGCCTGCTGACCCCAGATACATTGTTGAAAACCATTGGTGAAAACGTGTTTCATGAGAGAAAGGAAAAATACATGTACAGAATAAGTTTTAAACAGTTACTGAAGGGGAGAAGTAAGGTTTTCAGCCTGTTGATCTGTTGACAATTCTAAATATATACTTCAAAAAACTTTGGAATTACGGCTGTGTACTTTTGACAATTCGTCTCTCATTTGTTCAAAATTAAGGAGCTCTTAATCTGTCAGGCCACCCAGTGTTTAATGAAAGGATGGTGGGAGGCACTTAAAAAGAGTATGTTCATAATGGCATATAAAGGTAAACTCTGATGTGAGAAAAAATGTAGAAATCATTTTCTAACAGAACAAATTATGATCAAGTTTTCCTCAGATGTGGGAAGATAAAATGTTCTTTGTCTGCTTTATCAATAAATAGCCATCTCAGTGAACCCTAGAGCCTTATTCCAAGGTCAGTAGAAAGAGTCTCATCAGTCTTAAGGGATTTTGTGTGAAAACCTAGACTGGGAGTCACAGACATCTGGTCTGTGGGCCGAGTATAGCCCAATGCCTAATTTCCGCTATTCAGTCATGTTTTTTAATGTGTTACCCCTGGATAACATGGGGTTGTGTGCTCTTGCAAGGTCTACCAAGTGCACCTGAAAGACTTATTTAACCCTCAGCAGGGAACAGGGGACCCTTTTCCACCGTTGGCAAAAAAATGCTTCATGTGCAATCTGATTTATTAAGGGCAACAGACAGTGAACTTTGACAAAATAAATGCTTACTTGCTCTTGCTTCATCTGCAAAGCCTTAAATTAATAAATAAAAAATAAAAAAATCATGGAAAATATTAAATACAATACTATTTTTAATAATTCAACACCATATGCTTCTGACGTGTCCTAGAAGTAATGGCAGTGAAAGCTGGACTTTCAATTCAGTAGTAATGTAGATGTAGTCCAAAATCAGACAGTTCCAGGAGGAGAATGTGCCATAGTGGTCTATATGTTAACCTCACTCTGTATTCTGTGAGAATGGCAGGAGTTTGCTGGTCTCTTTTTGCTCATTGAAACCCCGTATGTTCTGCTCTATGTTAAAATGTAATGGTTTGCAAAGGTGTCTGCTTAGACATGGCATTATTTTCTTGATGTTATCATCAAAAACTTTGTATAGAAGACAGCAATTAATTGAGTAAATAGCTGGCTGTGGCTTGCATCTTTCAGCTAAAAAAAGCTATAAAAGGACAGTGATACAGTTGGGTGTAAGATAAAATACGTATTTTGTGTTGGTAAAAAAGAAAGGTTAAAGCTACAGTCTTAAAGTAATTTTAAAACAGGTTTTTAAATGATAATTTGAAAACAGGGGAAGGAAAATAATATCTTTTTAGCTCAAGAGGTGAAAAAACACATTATTACATATGCCAGGTCCTCCAGGAGTGGATGTGGCCTGCACAAGTTCTCCAACAGAGGTATGACACTGTTATTCAGAATAGTCAATGTACTTCAACAGCAGTCAGTGTGCTGATGAATTGTACGACAGGGTTGAAGTAACTCTTTAGCTATCTTGTATATAAAGGAGTAATTTTTGGAAGATTTTTTGAGCTTATATGGATTTTTAGAAGTTCACTGCCAATGTAGCAACTATAGAAGAAAGAGAGAAAATTCTAGCTTGTTAGATTTGACCTGTGATATAAAATGCATTTTCCAAACTAATTTCCTGCAGAGAGAGCACAGAAATGTTGGACATTTAAGCGTGTCATTTTGGCTTATCAATTTACAAGTGTAGGGATATGCAAACACCAAATGTTTCACTGCAGGTGCAATTTCCAGATGAAAATGAAAGTTTTCTTTTGTGTTTTCTGATTTATATATTTACAGATAGGGAAAACGGGTGCCTATCTGCAGTTCCTCAGTATTTTGTCCAGAATGCTGATCAGACTGACAGAAGTGGATGTCTATGATGAGGAAGAAATCAACATTAGTAAGTTCTTGTTATAAAAATATTTGCTTTTGGAAAGTGTAGTCATTTGTTATGTTAATTCAAGAAGTAATTTGCATACATATTTGATGCTGTTCACCTTTGTAATTGATTTACGTTATTGAAATATTTTATACTGTCCATTTTACTCGTTAGATCCTTCATCCTCTTGACAAGGGTAGAAAAGTATTTAATTGGACTAGTGCTCTTTTTTACCTGTTTCAAAAAAAAAGGCCTGATTTCAGAGCACATTCTCTTTGACTGCTCTAGGCTTATCCCTAGAAGGTGTAGCAAGCTTTAACTCTGCACTGGACTTAATACTGCGATTTCTGAAGCAAGGTTTATTTTCTTTAATGGGAATAAAGTATCTTTCCTCAACTGAGTTCACAAATGTGGTGTGGAAATACTGCAAATGTCTGGATCCAGGTAGATCAGACTTACTAGGACCTTGACATTGTTTTCATTATCATTCCACCAACCGTTCTAATAAGATTATCAAGGTATTAAAGTGAAAAGAAACGTTTAAAAGCCAGAATTTTCTTGAGGTATGAGGTTTGTTTGTTCAAAGGTACACATCTTTATGCATAATAATATTGCTTCATCAGAATGATGAAATTAAAAAAAAAAAAAGATTTAAGAATTGTAAGCATAACAAAACCTTCTATAACAGTATAAAGAATGTTTAAAATTGTAATTCCATGAATTTTTATTTTTCAATAATACCATAGACTTAAAAGAAGAATCTGATCAATGCTACCATCAACCTGGAGATGCATGGCCAGATCTGGAGACATTTAAGAAGATCCCTTTCAACTACACTATCCATGACCCTAAATATGAAGATGCAAGTCTGATTTGTTCCAAGCTTCAGACAATAAACAGTGAAGGTTAGAATTTGAAAAATCTATAATGGTGCACATGTATGTATTCATTTGGTTTTAAAGTGAGAATTCTGTTGATTTTGAACAGAATGAAATCAGAATTGCACTTGACTACATGTAGGTAATAATGGAAAGAGATCTGTAGTTTGTTAGATGAAACACCAGAGTACGAGACTTATCAATAGTTTATAGAATATTAAATGGGTAGTGTCTCATTGAAAAATTTCTGATCCCTCAAAAATAATTGCATATTGGAATGTTTTTATGTAGTAACATTGTCTTGTTTTAGCAATGCAGTGCCATGCATTAGTTATGTACTTAAATTTGTGTTCTTAAAAGTGTTTATAGGTTTATTTAGTTTAGGTTCTGGAAATGGTGAAATGCATCTAGATTCCTGGAGTACTGAGGTGTGATTTAGTCCTCTGGACACCCTTAAAAATATTTCATGAGAAATAAGCTCTTCTAAAGTAAAATTTATCTCATGATAAAGTATACATGTAAGGTAGGTCAGGTCAGTTAGAGGCTAGATGTGTCTGTTGCTTTCTGTGGGCCATAATACTCTTACAGGCAAATTAATAAATGAAAATGTCTATGGTCAGGTGAAATAAATCTCTTACTATGGTCCTGTACATAAGACAGCTGGACATACACAGGCCCATGAGACTGGGTAGGATGCATCCAAGCACAACAATGGAGCTGGCCAACATCCAGCTCCTGTTGTCTATCATCTTTAGGTTTCCTGATGACTGGGAAGAAGTAAATACCATGCCTTTCCTCTACAGAACTAGAAGGAAGATTGAAGAAAATACACCCTAGTCAACCTATCCTCAGTCCCCCAAACAATTATGGAACAAACCTTCCTGCAAGTCATGTCCAGACTCCCACCCTGTGATCACCCTTGTGGCCAAATACTTATGCATGGTAATAATCAGGGACTCAGTAGGGCAAATGCTGTTTGAGATTGCGATTTATAACCTGGTAAAAGGGACAGAATGCAATTTTAGCAAGTTCATGGATGATGCCAAGCTGGGGGAGCAGTCAATATGCTGGAAGACAGCACAGACTTTCAGAGAGCATGACAGGCTGAAGAAATTGGTTCACAGGAACCTCACACAGTTCAACAAAGGCAAATACAAAATCCTGCACTTGGGGTGGAATAACCCTCTGTACCTGTACAGGAATGGGACTATCTGTATAGAAAGCAGCTTTGAGGAAAGTAACCTTCTGATCCTCTAGACAGCAATTTGAACGAGTCACCAGTTCTCCATTGAGTTATTGGTTTACTAAACCAACCGACTACAAATCTAGCAAGCAACTCAAAGAAAGTGATTATTCCTCTATGCCTTGCATTTGTAAGACCACATCTGGAGTATTGTGTCAAGCTTTGGGCTTCCCAATACGAGAAAGGCTTTGCCATACAGAAGTGTGTCTAGTGGGTAGCAACCAAGGTGGATAGAAGCCTGAAGCACATGATGTACATAGAAAAGCAGAGAGAATGGGGTTTGTTAAGTCTGGAAAAGTCTCACAGGACCATTTGATTACTGCTTCATAATGGGAACTTGTATTCACAAACTAATATAGAAACACAGTGTAAGGACAAGCGACAATACACACAAGGTGCAACATGGGAAAATACAAGCAGGGAGTATGAAAAATACTTCCAGAATAAGAGTGATCAAGCTCTGGAGCAAGTTGCCCAGGCAGACTGTGGAAAATCTATACTTAGTGATTTTTAAAATTGATAGGACAAGAGCAGCCTGATTTGATGCTGGAAATTTGAATGAAGTGTTTGGCCAGATGACAGACATAACATAAGCCCTTTTCAACAGAAATGGTTCCCATTTAAAGGCTGCATGAAGCTCATGTAATCATGGTCTCAACTCTGCATAGGTAGGTGTTCTCATCGTAGGTTATCATTAAATCTCATCTTCCGTCTCCCACAAGAGAAAACTTTTTATTTAATGTGGTTATACATTAAAAAGCAACATCAGTAAGTTTATTGAGTTCATTTCACTTAATTACTGTGATGTCCATCACAGAACTGCAGATGTCTGTCTTAAGACCCTTTTTTTACTATTTTTTAATTTTCAAAGTGTTCAACTAGTAATAACAGCAACAGCAATATTAATTTTAATAATCTAGATTTGCTTATGCCTCAGCTTTATGTACATTTGTACAGAATTACCATAATCATGAACTTGCAGATACATCTTTTTAGTGCACTTTGGTGTATGCATTAATTTGTAAAACACATCAGAATAAATTCCTATTTTGTTTTGTGTGTATTTACTCATGCTATTTTTCCTAGAAGATACGGTGATAGAAACAGTCTGTCACAAGGGAATACATTCTGGACTTGAATATATGTTACATATATGTTGTTTCTTTTTTTAATAGATAGATCAATGAGCAGGAGACAGGAGGATATGTATACACGTCGTCAAACAACTAGAATGAGATTATCCAAGTATGCAGCATATAACACCTATCATCACTGTGAACAGTGCCATCAGTATATGGGTTTCAATCCCAGGTACCAGGTAAAGATTTCCAGATGCTGCTCTTCAGAACAAAAGCTGATACAGAGACTGAACCCAGTTTTGTGTTCATTCACTGTATTTGAATTAGCTTACAAAATGTATCTATGTATTAAAAACAAAGAAAGAGCTGATTGAAAGATTTTGTTATTTCTTGGGGTTTGCCTGCCTTGACCAGACTGCAGATATGGGTACTTCACAGGACTGTTCCTCATCTCATTTACACTAACTTGTTTCAGTGTTGTTATGAGCAGTCTACATGTATAATATCAGTGAAAAGTGCTCTCCCAGTAAACTTTTCCACTGGGATTTGCTTACATTTTGATCTCAGTTACCACAAAAGATGTCACTTCTGAAACTGCAGTATTGCGGTATATGTTTTATAAATGGCATGTACGTTGTTATTACTCAGTGTGACCCTCCAATTTCCTGCTTATTAGCTTGTGAGGAAGAATGTATTAGTGATGTCAATACTGTTTTTTATGGGTCAGATAGCATTTCTGTAAGCAGAAAGTGAAGTGGACTGTAAGCATTAGTACTGTCTACATACAAAGCTGAAACAATGGTTTCAAAAGAGGGTGCCACAACTTTTTTTTTTTTTTTTTCTCACTGTAATATATCATAGGGGGAATTGATTAACATATAGTGAATTGTTAGGTAAAATATAGTGCAATACATTAAGTGATTGTTATGTGTTTGGTAATATGAATGTGTATTAAACACAGCAAGACCTTGTAGGAAATGTTTGAGTCTAACCATTTGAATTATATATTTTTTTTTTCCTCCATTATCAGCTTTATGAATCTACTCTGCATGCATTTGCCTTTTCCTATTCCATGCTGGGAGAAGAGATCCAGCTGCATTTTATCATTCCAAAGTCAAAGGAACATCATTTTGTCTTTAGCCAACCAGGAAGACAACTGGAAAGCATGCGGCTACCACTAGTCACAGATAAGGTAGATGGATTTTATTTTTATGTCCATGTATGGGAGAGCAACATGACCAATTTTTAAATTTGTTAAAATAGGATTCTTTATACTTCTGGTCCTGCTATCAAGAGATAATAAGGATGTCCTGACACTAAGCTTGTATTTTCTGCCAGAAAGGGAGACATGAAGCAAAGCTGTCAAACAGCTAATAAATTATTTCTTTTGCTCATTGCCAAGGCTGATCCTTCAGTACATACATTCTTAATCTGGGGCAAAAGTTCTTTGGTTATGAGTTTAAGATGTTAAAGTGGGAATGGTTTCAGCAATGAGCCTCAGACATGGTTTCAATTATTAAACAGTTTACTGTAAAGAAGCATTTTTTTGTTGTTGGTGTAGAAGATGACAGTAGATTATCTATTCTATTCTGCATAAATGCTTAAATGCTGTCATAAAAAAGCAAGGCTTTCAAAGAATCTTTGTCATGGCTTTAAAACTGTACAAAGAATTGCAGGGTGCTCTTGCAGAAAACACTTTATATGATCATCCATCTGACAGGCTATGCAATCTTGAATGCTGGCCTTTACAGAGACTCCTAATATCTATGCTTATGATGAAGCTCTGAATGGTTCAGGCCACACTGCCTGGATTATTGAAACAATTTGTGGAACAATAGTAAGTGGTAGCACTTCTATATTTGAGAAAATAAGCTGCTTCCAATAAATGATAATCAATCAATATGACCCCCCAGTTTGGGCATTTATGCCCAGCTCAAGATTGAAATGGGAGACCCCAACCAGCAACCGAGTCACAACTGTACAGTGTAAGAATGAAACTTCAGTAAGCCTGTGCTTGGCTAGGTAATTGGAACTGTGCATTGGGTCCTTGTGGATTCTTTTCTTGCTTCTGCTAGTGGCTTGCTCTAAGAGTTTGCCAAAACTGTTTATTCTTTCTTTGCTTCTTTATTCATCTGTTCCAAAATGGTGCCTTCAATCTTTCTGCAAGCTTGAAAAGTGCTATGATCTAGATTGCAACCTAGATTATGAAACCATTACAATATATATATTTTTTTCTCAATGTGTTTTAACTTCTCCGTTGTAGAACTCCATGGGCATCAAACACACCATGTAGTACTTTGGCAGTTTTAAATCTGGTCTGCTTAATTGTGAGGACTTTGGAGAGTCTCTGTGAAGAAGCACACATTCATTCTGCGTCCTTAATGGTCTTAGTAGGGACCAGGCTGAAATCAGTTGCCCTGACTGGAATAGTCCTGGAAGTCTGTAGAAACAGGCCTCTAAGGAGCTGTACTATCAAACTTGAAGGTATCTAGTGAGTTTAAATGCATTCAAGTTTGGATGATAGCCAGTCATAAGACTTGTATTGCAGTTTTGGACTAAGATGTTTCATACCTTCTCATGTCATATGGACCTGAATCCTTCTCCAGATCTAACCTCAAGGTCCATGTGCATTTGTCAGGTCAAGTTTTTAACAATACTGTCCAGTTCACCACACTCTCAACGGTCAAATAAGTTAATAGAAGGAGTTCTCTTTTTTTCCAACTTGTGCTTATTTCCCTATTAAGCTAGTTTAAAATGTAAAAATGCAGTGTCACTGAATCTGACTTACTCTGCTGACAGATTTGGTTCTCCTTGTTTAAACATCATCTGGCTTAATATAGAAATTCACATTTCCATTTATTTACAGAATGAAGATTACATAAAAAGCCCCACTTTTACTCCCACCACTGGGCGTCATGAACATGGACTTTTCAATTTATACCATGCAATGGATGGAGCCAGTCATTTGCACGTTTTAGTTGTCAAGGAATATGAAATGGCTATATATAAGAAGTACTGGCCCAACCACATCATGCTTGTTCTTCCAAGCATTTTCAACAGTGCAGGAGTAGGTAAGTATAGCCAAAAGTTTTAACAAATGAGAACACATGATCTGGGCCCTTGAGGTGGTGTTATTCATCATTGAAATGGAGGTATACATTATATACATCATATTATATGCAGAGCTACTATATCTGCTCTCATGACCTGGTTTTTCTTTGAAGACAATGTGTCACAGTCTCGGGTGCCATTCACTTAATCCTGGTCACCTAGGAAAAGCTAGATGACTCATATATAGAAATATTTACTTTTCACTACTGATTTTAAATGGAAACAGAGATGGTTAATTCAGATGGAGTTACCTCCTCTTTTTTTTTTTATTTATTTTTGTTATTTTTATTTTTGGAAGTAAATTGTGTGCTATCTCCAGAAGCCTGTGTCACTGCTAGTTCTGTGTGGATATCTCAGGTAGCGTGGGGAGCCTCAAATATCACTAGATGCTTCTGTTTATTCAACTGAGTCATGCTCAGGCTTATTGGTAGAGGAGGGAACTACAGGATCTCACAGAAGTGGATCATGTCAATTTATAAGGCTGGAAGCCCTCTACTACAGTCTCAGTGTGTAGAGGAGAACAGAGATGGGGGAAGATTAGTAAGCATGCTGATCATGTGCATCTCGTAGGTAGATTCTGTGAAATATTCAGCACTTTGATTTACTGCTTGAACAATTTATAGACAGCAGTAGTGACAAGCATTCAGAATTGACAGTCAAGGTAAGTTGTTCCTATGTTGTTCAGCTAGTTAAGCATTTCTAGATGTTCCTACTCAGATATGATAGTGGAGGCAAATATCTGTTATTTATATATATATTCATATATATATAAATCTGTAAGGTGTTAAAAGAATTGGTGACTAAACCCTTGAGACATTAACAAATCTTTACCACAGAAGTAAAGGCTTAATTTTGTGTGCTTCCCAGTGAGGTTCTGTAAGTCACTTACAGCAAGTGACATGGGAGATTGGCTCCAGGGAGTGTTAGGGTGTTAAAATCTTCACAGTGAGTCATACCCTGGGCTGCAGAAATGTTCTCTTCAAGAGTTTTCCAAGCTAAAAGCAAACAATTTCTGTCCCTATTTCTGATCATATGGTTTATTCCCTTGGTTTCAGGTGCTGCACACTTCCTGATAAAAGAGTTGTCTTATCATAACTTGGAGCTAGAACGAAATCGGCAGGAGGAGCTGGGGATAAAACCCCAGGATATTTGGCCTTTCATTGTCATTTCAGATGACTCCTGTGTTATGTGGAATGCAGTAGAAGTTGATTGTTCAGGAGACAGGAAAAGGTAAATAGAGGAACACAGGCTTTTTCAGCTGATCTCTTTTAAGCTTTCACTGCATATCAGTTTTGAAATTACATGTTTGATATACTTTTACCCTGTACAAGTACGGAATAATATTTGCCTAATGAAACAAGTGTTTTCCTTAGATATTTGGCTTTGCATAGCACAATGTTTAGTGCCTGCTTTTCATTCCTGTCCCCTGAGGATTTAAGTGCCTTGCAGCCTTTGCTGTATAGTATATCACTGGTTCAAACTAGAATAACTTGGACTGCAAATTTCAAGTTCTTTAAACAATCCCTGATACACTGGGAAAATAAAGGCAATCAAATTTACATTTTTGTCAGATTTTTTCCAAGGAAGCTAAAAGATATTTCTGTGAAAATTGGGCATCTAATTTCCTAGTCTGTGTGTCTCTTTCATTATTTCCCCAAATTCCCAAACAAATGTTTTTATTTTCATTGCTTTAGAATATTATTTGTACTTGGTATTTCTGTCTACTCCCATAACAGTGTTATTCAGGATTTATAGCAAACCTTGAAAGAGAACTAAAGTCAGTGAAAGCTTTGGTATTTATGGACTTGAATGGTAGGCTAGGAGGATCTTATGCTTTGCTCTTGAGTTATAGCACAAAGTCAGCAACCCTTGAGTGGTCATTTGGAACCTTATCCAGATAACTTGAAAAGTTTACAAACCTGAGTAAATATTTTGCAAGATTTAAGATAAATTTCAAACCTAGTATATCAGTCCCCAGTGCATAAGTACTAGTTAATTGTAAGTTTTCACTCTATCCTGGAGTGAGAGGTGAAACATTGCAATAAAGTAAGACAACACTGAAGTTATCTACTTGATGCTCATAACTACTTTTGACTGTTGAGAACTGTTGTTCACATAACTAAGATTCTGATTATTCTCTATATACTTTAACACATTTTCCTAATTATTATAGTGACTATACATGGACTGAAAGGAATGTTTCCTTGAAGCAAATTCTGCAACGTATTGAAGCAACCCCCAATGTCACTCACTATGCCTTAATTGGGATGAGAAAATGGTCTAGTAAAGCAAACAGTACTGAGTTCAAGGAGCCATTCTCCTGTTGCCATGTACATGATTTCATTATGCTAAATGTTGATCTGACACAGAATGTACAGTACAATCAGAACAGGTAAGTGAATAAATAGCATCTTTCAAAAGACATAACGAACCAAATAAAAGAAGTTTTACAAATAATCTTGTTGGCTTTTGGGGGAAGTTGTTAATGGGAAGCAAGGAGATTTTCTTATTGAAGGTTCAAATTCTTTCCAAATTACCATCAGTTCGTAAAAGACATTAATCTCTATAGTTTCAAATAGTTTCAAATATAGGTTTTAGGTTGGATGTTAGGAAGAACCTTACTGAAAGGGTTGTTAGACATTGAAACAGGCTGCCCAGGGAAGAGGTGGAGTCACCATCCCTGGAGGTCTTTAAAAGACGTTTAGATGTAGAGCTTAAGGATATGGTTTAGTGGAGGACTGTTAGTGTTAGGTCAGAGGTTGGACTCGGTGATCCTGAGGTCTCTTCCAACCTAGAAATTCTGTGATTCTGTGAAATAAGCAGTCATATTTGAGTTACAGAGTAAATGCATTCAGTAGTGTGCCCTGTAGTGCAAGTCCCCCGGGTGTCTAGTTCAAGTGGCCTTCTGGTAAACACCATATGTCTGGATAGTACAAAACCAAGTCTTGTTCTGACATGGAACTGAGGTATAGTTGGGCTTTTTATACTGAGCAGCACAACACAGAACACAACAAAGGACAAATTTCCTTACTGTGAAGGTGGTCAAACACTGGAAGAAGATTCCTTGCAGGATGGTTGATGCCCCATGGCTGTCAGTGTTCAAGAGACATTTGGATAATGCCCTCAATAATTTTCTTTAACTTTTGGTCAGCCCTGAAGTGATCAGGCAGTTGTACTGTATGATCCTTGAAGGCCCATTCCAACTTAATTGTTCCGTTCCATTTCATTCTGTTCCATTCAATTCTGTTCCGTTCTGTTCTGCTCCATTCTGTTCTGTTCTATTCTAAACATTGGAACATACTACATGTATGCTCATCAACAAATTCAGAAGGAGTAAATGAACGTCATTAACATCAGTGGTTTTTCTTATGTTCTACTGTCTCTGATTTCCCATTTTTTTCCCATTTATTATTTCACATAGAGTATTTCAGATTAAAATACTGCCATACACAGTATCACCACAGTTGCCAGAATTGTATTCACTAAATATATAATCTCACAGAAATTCACTGATTTATGTGAAAGAAATATTTTTTGTTCCTGTTTCTGAGGGACAAGCATTTATCACAACAGAATGAAGTAGCTATTGCTAAAGGTGGGAGTCACTTGTCTAAAGTGAGACTTTGGCACCTCTGGATGTGTCCACATAGGGCTGTCAGGTATGACATGAAATCTAAGACACTTATTTTTCTGTGAGCTATTTCGGATAGCCCAAGTCATCTAAAATGGCACTGAGTACCTAGACTTGAATAACCAAACCCCGCTGTATTTCTCAGTAAAACTGTCTCAGGAAGATGAAGTCCAAATTTATTTGTAACTGTGGGAAGCGCTTTTGCTTCTTTTAGTCTGGCTAAACAGATGACCTAAATTTTTATAATGACCAGTCTGACACTTTAAAAGAACATTTTAAATTTGCTCCCATCCATATTCTGGCACAGAGTTGTGCTCCCACACTGTCTAGCTGTATTATCTTATGAAGCAATATGAAGGGCTAATGGAGAGAATGTCAGTGCAATAAAACACAATGACACGAGTACAGGCAGCAATGCTAAAATGTCTGGAACGCGAGACCAAGCCACCCATTTCCTGTCTGTGTCTCTAATCCATGAGTGGCTCACCATAATGCTGTATGGGGGTGCTGTTAAGGCCAAAGCATTACATGACATGCCGAGCTGAGCTGGCAAAGAAAAAGGTATGTCTTAAAACACAGAGGCACTGACAGTCAGGGATAACAAGTATCCACATAGAGCAAAGAGAAGGTTTTCAAAACATATAATTAAATATCAATGTTCTCACTAATGCTCACTGTTGCAGTAATGGTTTAGCTCTCATAAATCCAAGCCCTGGATGTTAATCCCACAGTTCTGCATATCATCCTGTTTCCTGTGTAATATCTACTTTAAAATGGAGAACTGAGTCTGAATTTCCCAAAGGCCAGAGGATTTGCATGTAGTCAGCTCTAGAAGTTTACCTTCTGTTCCATTTTATTTCTGAAGTGGGCCAAATTTAGCTCAAGGATGTTTGGCCTCATTCTGTGTGCTTTATTCCTATGTCTCAGCAGTTCTGTTGGACTATGAAAAGAGAAATTGTCTTAAAATAAATTTGTCTCTAATGTAGAATGACATTATTTCTGTAGAGGACTATATAAACCACCACCAACAACAACACATATTTGTATTCTAAAGGAAAAAATAAGTAATCAGACCTCTTTGAATTTAATAGATCAAATGTACATCATCCATGTCCTTGTAAGTCAAAGGAGTTAATTTTCTTGACCTTATTTGGGATAGTAATTTGTGTATCTTTTTTCTATGACTGCATTACTGTACGATGAGGCAAATAAAATAACTCCTAGGTCTTTCCTCTGGAATTTTGCTGCCTTTCTCCTTTCACTTTCTGTTTTTCCAGTCCTTTTACTCTGTAAGTGGTTCTTCCCTCATTTAGATTTTCTTAATCTCAGCTCAGCCATTGTTAATGGCATCATTTATTATCAGGAAAATGAAGCCTCTTTCCCTGACTCTTAGCTACTGAGTGGAGGGTTTGTATGTTTGACAGCTGTCCTTTCTATTGCACTGATCAAAGACCACGAGTTTGTTAGTCTGTGATGAGAAACATTGCTCTGAATTGCTATGATTTTCTTCTTCCCAGGTTTACGTGTGATGATGTTGACTTCAACTTGCGTGTCCACAGTGCGGGCCTTCTCATCTGTCGGTTCAATCACTTCAGTGTCATGAAGAAGCAAATTGCAGTAGGAGGACAGAGATCCTTCCACATTAAATCTAAGGTGAGAACCGGCACCTCTGCTTCACTGTTGTTAAATTTGTGTTTTCTCTTTTGTACCCTGTAACCAGGAGAGCTGAGGTATTATGGTGCATCACCAGTTACGAGTAATGGGGTATGTCTGACATGTCTTTTTTGTCTTTCTTCCTGAAATCCACAATATTCTTGGTATAAATGCACCAGTTTGTAATCATTTTCTCTAAAAGTTTCAAAACTACCTAAAATATCTCTACAATTCAGATAACCATTCACTATACATTTTTTGTCTATAGCTATTTGATTACTTGTCTTCACATGATTTCATGTTTAGGAGTACCTTGGGTTCAAAGAAGAAGCCCCAAAGAATCTATAAATACAAATATAATTCTTTGAACCTCTGAAACATTTTTGGTAGCAGATATTTTTGCCTGAATGACTTTGTTTCTTATATAAATCTTAGATATATAGGATATATATCTATATAGGATATATAGATATATATATAGATCTATCTATATATATATCCATATCTATCTATATATCCATATCTATCTATATATATAGATATTTATATATACATATTTTTATATATAAATTATAAATATATTAATTTATATATTAAATTATAAATTATAAATATATATATTATATATATATATATAAAATATAGATATAGATCTATATAGATCTATAAAGATTTATATTTATATATAGAGAGACCTATATAGATCTATATAGGATATATGGATATATAGAATAGAGATGAGTTTTGTACAAACCAAAATTCAGATAAGTGCAACTTGATTGATCATGATTCATCTGTGCCAGAAATGTTTTTCTTCTTAGGTGTCTGACACTCCAGTTTCAATCTCACCTGCTCAGTACATTTGTGCCCCTGACAGCAAGCATACCTTCTTGGCAGCACCTGCTCAGTTGCTTCTTGAAAAATACCTCCAGTATCACAGCCATCGCTTCTTCCCCCTCTCACTGAAGAATTACAGTCATCCAGTGCTATCTGTGGACTGTTACCTTAACTTAGGACCACAGGTATGGAACAAAGTACTCTTCAGTCAGCTCTAGAAATGTATGGCCTATGTTGAAGCATTCATTCATAACAGCATTCAAACAATCAGATATTAAATCCTCATGTTGTTAAAATAAAATTCTTTGTCCTATAGAGATACTGGGAGAAATTACATATAAAATATAGAGAGAGCAATACCAGAGTTGTCCAAAATACTCATATAGTCTGTGAGTGGTGTTAGAGTCTCAATTAATACAAAGCACTTTTTTTGTGTTGTTGGTTTTTAAATGTGTTGTTACAATTTGACCCTTCCTATAACAAATTTCTTCCAAATGAATGTTTTACAAATGCTACCTAGTCCTGAGAAAACACTTCAGAGTATGTATGTGTTAGATTACTTATGAGTGATTTGCTGAGGCAAAGAAGCAAATACCAAGACACGCGGCCAGAATGGGAGAAGTTGACATTAGATCTCAAGAGCTGTTGACCCTCCCTAGTGGGTTTGGATCTAAAAGCAAGGTCACATTTAAACACAAATGTAGGTCAGGTAGAAGTGCAATAGTGAGGTGGTGGTATTTAGTAAAGTTCTGGAGTTTTAACCTGAGTTGATATATGATACAGTAGGATTGAAGGAATTCATGCATCTATTTTATGCATAAATATAGACATCTTGGGCCAGAGTCTCAGTTGTTGTGGGTCAACCGTCCTCCACTGAATCATGCTGATTTATGCTAGATATGGGTCTGCCCCAAGTAAGTAGAATAGCACTTTGGAAGTCAGTTCATGTGTGAAAGATTCCTTAATTTTAAACTTATAAACCCTGAAAGGGTGCTATAAATATTCCTGGTGCCCTGTGGATTGGGGGAATAGCTATAGAAACAAAGTAACTAGACAACAAGAAACCTCATATGCACATATGTATATGCACAGCTCTACTGACTTGAGTAATCCCATTGTGATGTAAATGAAATTAGACATTTTCAAAGGCTTCTTCTTGTGTCAGTCTGCACAATTACTGTATTTGCTCTTGTGTAGATAAACTGTGCTGGGTAGATCACAGAGTTATGGTTGGGGGGAGTTGTCATTACCACAGCTTTCAAACCCTATCATATCTAAACTTCATGGTAATAATAATAATGAATAATTAGGACTAATGAATAGTCTGAATACTGTTTTTATAAAGCTTTTTAATAACTAGGGGGATTTTTAGAAAAGAACTGTAACAATCACAATATTTGGAGTTGGAAAGCAAGTCTGAATGTGAATCAGGTGTGAATACTACAAGGTATGAAACCTTAGCTAGTAGTGTTATATAGAAGCCTGAAGAAAGCTATTTTACGTATGTGTGTGTGGTTTTTTTTCTTCTCTCCCAATTAGATTGCAGTTTGCTATGTGAGTTCTCGGCCTCACTCTCTGAATATCAGTTCCTCTGGTTTGACATTCAGTGGTCTCTTGCTGTACCTCTGTGATTCCTTTGTTGTAGCTAGCTTTTTGAAGAAGTTTCATTTTCTTAAAGGTGAGCTGCAGTAATTTTATTACAGACGATTTTATATCCTGGTCTCTAGGAATCTGGGTAAAAATGTGCAAAGTACTATTGTTTTTGCATTTTATATAAAACTTTGCATATATATTTATGTATATATTTATATTTCTCTTTATATGTTCTAGCATCTTTGCTGTTTGGTCATGCTGGCCCTGTACCAGTCTATGACTGTGTGACTGTGTGTGACTGAATTCGGAGTGGAGAGGCAATGTTGGATCTCTATCATTATGCTAGTGTATATGCATAACTCCTTACCTTTTGCTTGAAAACTGAGTATTTAAGATTTATGTATGAAGAATTTTCCCATTGTGTCTTGCAAGTGATATTTTCTAATTTTCAAGAGAAAATAGATGACGGATGTGACTCCATCAAAGTTTATTTGCCATCCTTTCAAATTACAGTTTCTATTTCCAATTTATTCCCAATAATCAATTTCTCCATGTGGTGCTTATGATGATGGACAGTACTGGAGACAAATCATCTGCACTGCAGGTCACATTGCTAACTTCTTTTGGATTGTTCTGCTACTGTTGTAGACACCTAATGCTCTGGGGATTTATTTTACTTGGCTATAACTGCTACTGGAGTAGGAACACTATTGCAAATGCCTTGCTGAAACAGGCAGAGTTATGGACTGCTATGTTCTTTGTTGTAGTTAATACAATTTTGTATAGATATGTGTAATAAAATGCAAATTGGTGCATACAGTGCTTTCACCTGCACATGTTACTGAAGCCACGTAAGTTCCAGTGTCTATTCTCATTCCAGACCAATGCCCACATTTTAATCAGCCTTTAGTTTCTCTGACAAGGCTGTCAGAATAATGTATAATGAAAGAAGTGCTTTTGTACTGCATTTCTTCAAGGGAGTGACAAGAAGCTATCAGTTTCAATTTGCACAAACCAGCCAATTTTTGTGCTGTGTAGCACAAAGTGTGTTTGATTCAGGATTTCTCTGTCTCCACTGGCAGCCCAATTGACTTTCTAGCCAGCTACCTGAGTGTTAAACACCACCTGACTGTCTTGTTTCTTTTTACTGTATTCTCAGCTGGTTTTGTCTTGGGTATCTCTTCCTACTTCACCACCTCTCTTTCAGAGTATTGGGTGCAGGTGAGGTTCCTCTTAATTGAGTACTTCTTTTCATAAGACAGGAAGTCATGAAAGAAATGGTATCAGAATGCCAGTCAAAACAGTTGATATTAAACCATCTCTGGTCAGCAAAGCACACAGAGCTTAATCAGCCATTATGGTGATTGTCTTGTGGGTTTAAGTGTTTTGTTGATTGAGGTTTCACTCAACGAGGTAATGATGATCAGCAGGGCTAGAACAGTAATGGATGTAGGGCATTACCTTGCTTTCTGTCAGGACGTATCACCACCTGCTTAGACTTGACATTTTTATGCTTTTTTACCCCAAGGTGTAAGGAATGTATTGCTTGTCCTGTTTACCAGATGAGTACTAGGCATCTCAGGCTACACAAGAAGACCCTGATTAATAGGGAGCTAAACGTAGCTCTCTGAAATCCAATGTGTCCTAATTTTCTCTTAAGAACATCTGTAACTCCTGTTTTGAAAGTGGTGGACATTCCCTCTGCTAAGGGGTGGTGGGAGCTGGGTGATTTGAGAACAAAGGTGATACTCACATGGGTTTCTTTTTAATTGTTTGCCTAGGTGCCACCCTGTGTGTTATTTGTCAAGATCGCAATTCTCTTCGCCAGACTGTTGTCCGGCTAGAGCTGGAAGATGAGTGGCAGTTCCGACTGAGGGATGAATTCCAGACTGCCAATGCAAAAGAGGACAGACCACTTTTCTTCCTGACCGGACGACATATTTAATAGGAATTAGACAAGTTTTCTATATAACTAGGAAAAAATTAATGACAAGAGACTAATTGCCACCATCTCACAAGATGACTTCTGAGAGGCTCTGCTTTCTTAGGAAAAACAGGACTGTTTGATGACATTGCTTATTAGAATCAATGAATTTATCCTCTTATATCCAAGTACTATAAGTGACTCTTCTTTCAAATGTCTGATGGAAGTAATTCTTGATTCCTGGGAAAGATGCAGAAAGTTATCATTGCATGTGGTAGAAATTATTTTGGATCAGAAAGAAGGTCAATGAATGCATTTATTCTGTGGCAAAAAATCAACACAAACAAGTTTATAAGCAAGAGTTTTAGAAAACTTTTTGTACATTCCCAAAATAGGAAATGAAAAACTAGGTACAGATTTTGTTTTATGAGTCTTATTTATCTAACAGTTGGCACAAAGCAACAGGTTATTGTTAGTCTTGTAGTATATTGCTACTGATTGATCCAGGTAGGTTTTTTATATGAAGTAAAGTCTATGTAAAGTATAACTCTTAAAAAATAGGAAACCCATTGGAGCCTTAATTTTTGAACAGGTACCGTACTGGACAGTTTTACCATAGAGGAATTGTGGGTTGAAATCATAAATATATGTCTGATTTTATTAGCTTAAAGAAGAGTCAAGAAAATAGACTTAATAGTGAGATCTGAACAATTAAACCTGAAAATGAAATTACCTGACACAACTGAGAATACCAAACGGTGAGACTGACCTGCAAGTGACTTTTTACACCTAAAACGATGGTGTTTTTTGGCCTCTGACTGAACTGTTGCACTGACTACAGACTTCAAGCTGGGCCCAGTGCAGTCAAAACAGAGAAGAGATGGTTCTGAAACCATCCCAATACACTTTCTGGGGATATTTTCTTGCCAAGGTGCTTCAAAAAAGTGAGAAAATAGAGACTGTGACTCAGAGGAATTTAGGTGGCAATCTAAAGACATGTTCTAGAAAGGCATGAGGCATCATGGTATTTTGTACACTCTAAATGTGAAGTCAGTGATCACAGTCCTTGTTTAGATTTTTGGAAATGTTCTCTGAGTTTTGGACATCATTTTTGTCTTTACGGAATCAGTGTTTACTTTGCTCAGTCTGAGTGCAGGAAGGATGAGTGTAGACATTGCCAGAAGGTGTGTAATATTTGGGCAATATTTCTTGCTAGATATGCCAGTCAGATGGTCATTGATTTTTATACTGATGAAATGCCATTAGGTGGCTGAAGCCATGATAGTACTGGTCTTGAAATGGAGACAGGAGTATGATTGTGCCAAAGAGCAAATTTAGGTTCCTTCACAGGGAAAAGCTAATTACAGTGACTGTAAGAGATTTAGACTGCTGTTTACAAGATAACTAGTAGAAATTGGCGTGCATGTATATTGTATTTTTTTTTTCCAGAGTTTTGCTTCATTTAAATTTTGGGAATAAAGGTCGGCACTGTTTTATGTAAATAGCATCACCTGGGCAGTTTTCGACAGTTAGTCAGTTAATTTAAACTTTTTAAAGAAGTGTGACATTCATGTCTAATCCATCCTTTATAAATAAAGCTGATACTGCATGGATATCTGTCTTGGTGATATATAGCACTGTCAAGCATACTTTTTTGGGGGATGAGGGGAAGGTTGGATGAAAGGAACTCACTATTAAAGAATTCCTGAAAAGGATCAAGAGAAAAAACAGCGTTATTTAATGGCTTGAAATGTAACATGGCCTCAAAGGTACAGGAGCTTTTAGAAGAAATCACGACTAAAGACAGAGGGTTGAAAACTCCTGTCTTGTACTCAAACAAATTATGCTAAATGTCTGTAAACTTTCCTTATTTTTTAGATGTGAGATTTGCTTTGCAAATGCTTAGACATGCATCTTTCTCCAAGATTCATCCTGAAAAAAAGCCTTAAGTATTTGTGTTGAAACAAGAAGCTTTCCAGTTTTGCTTTCAGAAGTGGTGGCTTTGCACAGTAATATTTCTCTGATTCTCACATCACTGGGAAAAATCAGAGTGCCTTCTCAGTCTAAGGGTGTGTATCTTCCCATAAAGTTGTTGACTGGTTTGTTTTGCAGTATTTCTGTAAACGGTACTCTGATAAAATATAGGTTCACTAGTGTGACTGTCGAAGTTCCTCAGACCTTTGCAACAGTGCTGGGTGCTGCTTAGCCTCTGTATTTTTTCATGGAATTATCCAGCACGCAACCCCTTCTGTGTCCCATGCTGTTAAAGTCGTGTTCAGCTCTACTAGTAATGGCCAAACCATTTGGAAAGATCACAAGCTCAGAGCTTTCCATTAAATATCTGTAAGATTAAAAAAAAAATGCATTTCAGCTTCCTGTTCATACATCAGGTTTTTATTTTTTGTCTTTGTTTGCTCGTTATGAGGACAATTCCCTGCACTGGTTAGAATGGTTGTTGGCATTGTGGCAGTCTGGGCTCTGTATCTGTGTTTGAACAGGTACATTTACTGTCTGAAACGCTGAGGATTCACACGAGAATTCTGAACCTCACATATTGAGGTTACTTGTTAAGAATTGAGGTGCTGACACACAGAGGCAGAAGCATTATGAAAAAGTAAAACACTTCAACTGCATAGTTATTTAAAAGTATTCTGCATGGGTAAGATCACTACTGTTGCAATTAAGAAATTATAAAAGTTTGGAAATTTCACCAGAAAATGGCCAAATTAAAACATTCAGTATCTTGAATTGTTTCATGTACAATTGTTTCAAGTGAATGGGGAATAGTTTAAAAGTAATTCCAGAAAGGCATATTTACTTGATTGCTACCACAAGGCTGAGCTTTAGCATTCCTAATTCAAAACTGTTCTCATGTGTGAAATTAAAACATACCACTAAATCAGATGGAAATAGTAAATTACATCCTTTCTTAACATTTTCTTTTGGTATGACATCTTCAAGATTTTCACAAAATGCAGCTATGGGTGGGCTGAAACCATCATATACTTAAGTAACGTCTCACTTTTAACCTTTTGTTCTGTGAGTTACCTACCCACAGTATCCTGCTTACAGGATAGGGGTCTCGGACCTAGCCTCACCAGACATGTTTCCTGATGAAAAGGAACAGGTACAAGTCTATGGGACCCTATGACATGCATCCCAGAGTCCTGAGGCAACTGACTGGTGGAGTTGCCAAGCTACTCTCCATCCTATTTGAAAAGTCATTGCAATCAGATGAAGTCCCTGGTGCCTGGAAGAAAAGGGTAACATCACTCTCATTTTAAAAAAGGATAGAAAGGAGGACCTGGGGAACTACAGACCAGTGAGCCTCACCTCTGTGCCTGGGAAGATCATAGAATAGGTCTTCCTGGAAGCAATGTCAAGGCATATGCAAGACAAGGAAGTGATCCAAGACAGGCAGGAAGACTTTACCAAGGGCAAATTATGCCTGACCAATCTGGTGACCTTCTATGATGGATTGACTGCATCAGTTGACAAGGGAAGACTGATCGATGTCATCTATCTGGGCTTCTCTGCAAGGTCTTGTTTTTATTATATCCTGCTATAAGACTAGATATACACCTCTTGTGTGACCAAAATGCAGTTACTTCCCTTCAAATGACCAGCTGTGCACCTGACATGGCAGAAGAACACAGCACTTTGTTCACATGATGCCAAATATTAATGGTGAATAAGTCAGGGAGAGCAACTCTCCAGACCTCTGTACAAAAATTTTTTCATCCCTGACATAGTTACAAGCAAAAGTCCCTTAATCTGTAAGCATTCAGATATGGGGAACACGTGGGGTTTTGTGTCCAATTGAGATTCTGAGGTGACTGCAGTAATGCAGATAAATAATCATGATAAATAAAATCAAATCTGTTTGGGTGGGACTGGCATCTTGTGCTGTACAAAGTACAGCAGCTTCTTTGTGCTGATGTTTTTTACCAGGTCTGCACAGGGAGGTAGGGAACCTAGGTCCCAGCTCCACCCTGTTTTTGTCTTGCCTGTTGTGGGAGGGTCCATTACAGTGACCTTTGTGAGAAAAATTAGCCCACATTCATGCAAACATTTATTCTCTCCTTTCTGACTTTGGATGCAACAAGAAGATAGAACTCTCCATCACATGGATTGACTCAATAATGTAATAGGAAACAAAATGAAAGGCAAAATGGAATTGACAGCATGCTTTTACAGACCTTTATCCAGCCCCTGCCTTCTTCTCTAGTGCCTTCCATGCTTGCTGGCTTAGTCATCCACCATTATCACCTGCTGATAGTATTGTTATCGTGTTCAGTACTGTGTGTCAGGGGGTGAAGCATTTTATGATTCAGCTTCTGCAAAAGACAGTATCCAAATATAGAGAAGGTTACTGGGAAGGTGACATTATTTTCCTTCTTACCATCTCTCTCCACTATCAAAAAACTCTTCACAAGCACTTAAGCACTAATGTCTGGCATTTGAATAGCACAGGCTTTACAGATGATTTGAACGTTACAGGATGTAAGAGATTTCAGCCTCCTTCCCTTAGTAAGCACCTCCTGGTGTTATGGGGAATGTACAGATCTTGGCTCCTACGCAGCATCTAAAAGCAGCTGCTAAATATATCAAAGGCTAGATCTGTGATACTCTGTGGTGATAGGTGTCAGTCAGACAAAAAGAAAGAAATACAAGAGAGATAAACCCAAAATAAGTGTCAGGGGAGAAGTTACAAAACGGAAAATGGAGAGCAAAGGAAGGGGGGCTAACAAAGGAGACAGAAGAGCCTCTGCATTTGCCCCTCAGTGTACAGCTTCAGTAGTTCATCAGCTTTCACTGAAATACCGTAGCTATGCTGGTGAGAAATAAAATTCATATTATTCTTTCCTTTTTTCCTACCTCCTTAAAGACCCAGGTCTTCATTGAAAAGCAAACTAATCTCATATATCCTCTGCCTGTTGACTGCCTTCCACCCCTTATATCTGTTCTGCTTTTCATCTGAAAAAGAAATGTCAGCAGTTCTGGTCACTGGCAAATGCTTTTATAACATTTCCTGTTTTGGCAGCCCAAAAAGTAAGCACTGATGGTTGTAGAGGAGACAGCTCAGGGAGTTTTGAGGCATTGTCCATTTGCTGGCATTGCCCACTGCTAACATATTCTTCAGTAAAAGAGAGAGGGGATGTCAAATGTAACAGTGAGAGTCCTGCTCAGTCAGAAAAAGACTTTTGGAATTGACTGCCTTGATTTTTAGAAAAGCTTCATAAAGCTACTTCATATGCAAATGTTGTTTTGATTAAAATCATCAAGAAAACTGACATGTTTGATTTGCATAGTAGCATAAACAGAAAGAAATTTCTTTGTACTTGTTACATCAGTGATGTATTTTAAGCTCTGAACATATTAAGGAGGATTGTTCTGGCAAAGTGCATGCTGAGGTACTACAGAAAAAGTGTAGGGGCATTGCTATCAGCAGCTGAAAGATTTCCTTTTACTTAGAGACAATGGGATTGACACAAAAGCGAGTTTTTACTTCTTTCTGCCTGTAGGGACCCAGTGACCATGGAGAACTGCTGTTTGCTCACAGGGTATTGTGGTAACCACTGGATTCTGTATCGACACAGCAGATCATTCTGTAATCTCACAGAATCTGGTTTTGGTGATGGTGTCATTTTTTTCTATTTGAATTTTATTATTGTAAATGCCCCTGGTGTTTCAGCCAAAAATGGCATGGATCTTTCACAGACTAAATGGCACCTGTACTGGGGCATGATGGCAGCCCTGAGTACCAGCCTGAAGTCCCCCACTGGGCTCCTGTTCAAGCCAAACCTGCAGCATCTTGAATCTTACCTCTGCCCTAACTGAGTGTCTTTCATTCCTTTTTCTCTTTGGTATTTGTATAGCTAAAAATCCCAAACTCTGTTGCTATTTAATTTTCTTTTATTTGCATGGTGAATCTCCCTGGCTGAAAGAGATGACAGTTAGAAAACCCACCAATGTATCTCATGTATTTACTTAGTCTGCACATTGTACATTGCATTTGCAGTAACCATAATCGGAAACAGTGTCCAGGGAGAAAAAACAAGTGGTGTACATGCAAAGCAGGAGGCTTACTACTTGGCAGTTGTGTAAGGCAGATTTTATTCTTGCTTACTTTACAAAGCCCCTATTTCAAGGGATTGTAAATTGCCATGGCTGTTTATGAGATAGAACAAAGAAAACAGAGAAAAGCAGTTCCATATGCTGTGTTCATAGCAACTCTGGCTATGTGAAAAGGCTGCGGAAAGTTAAACTGCTCTAAGAGAGTGGCTCTGTCCCAAAACAGCAGAGTTGTAATTGTATTTAAAAATAAATTAAATTAATATTCAATGAGCTTCAAAATAACTATTAAAAGAATAGTTATTCTATTAAAAATAAGAAGACAATCTTATCAGCTTAGAAAATAAAGTTTACACCATGGCTGCAGTGAGCTCATATTACTATTTTAAATATTCTGGGGTGACTACATTTTTTTTTCCTTCTCATGACAGAGCACTTACAGATGCTGTTTATAAAAAGAAATTGGCTCCTGTTTGCCCTTTATGATCATGTAATGAAATCATTAGGCTATGTTAAAACTGACAGAAGACTTCTTTATATGCTGCATGATTATCCAGTGAAACTTGCTGATATAAGATCTCATAGAGGCAACAAGCTGGGTAGGAATCCAAAAGTGGCTGCAAAGCTCACATGAACATGAGCCTGAGAATATTTTCTGTGACTTCTGGGTCAGTCCCAGTGTGTCTTTGGTTAGAAATACTAAGCATGGATGTAGCAGGAACGTTGTAAAGTCACGGAGAATTGGGAGTGGAGTGAGGAAAAGGAGCTGAGGCCTGGGGTTATAGGGAGTACTGGGAGGAGACTTGAGGAGAGAAAGAGACATCAGCCTGGCTGGGGAGCGTGGAAGCAGAGGAGGTGGGAAGGGGAGCAGCTAGTGGCAGTGGTAACCTTGGGAAAAGGCTAGGAACCACTGTCTTAATTTACGGAAATTAGAGACATTTTCACCACTGATTATTATTCCCTTTATGGATTTCTTGATCAGAAACCTCTGGTGTCGGTCAACCTTGAACATAAGATGCCAACTCTGACTATGACGAGCATCAATCTAGGGGTTGCTGGGTTCACCTGTTCCATGGTAGAAATGTTCATAGATGTCAGGGCTTCCTGGTGAAAGCAGAAAAATCCCAAAGCCGGACAATGCACAAGATGACAAAGGTTTCAGATATACAGTGAGCTGGGAAAGATGTACATCCACTTCTTGAAGAATTTATAAATAAATATTATGCAAAGAATTATAATGATTGAAACAATTACTGATAGATTGTTATACTTGCTCATCACCGTTTGAAAGCCAACTTAACATAAGAACTGGGTGGTACAGTGGAAAATTACTCCAACAAGCAGTGGTTCCTATCTTTCAAGTGCTGTGAATAGACCTTTCAGCAGAAGCAGGAATGCCATTGAAATTCACTAGGTGTGGCATTTCCCTGCTAAGCAGCAATGAGGAGAATTGTATTGAATTTCCTTCCCTGAAACTGCTCCAGAAAGAAAATGTGATGTGTCAGATAGCTAATAAATGGGTTTCTGTGCTCCCAGTCTTACCATTTTCTGTACAACAGAAGCCAGTAACTTGAGCATCCTGGTAACTTCAGTTCTGTTCTCTTTTCTCTGGGAAGCGTTAGCCTGCAATTTTAAAGTGACATAACTATTTGGCCACCTCAGATTCAGAGTTTCTAATGTAAATCTAAGTGAGCATCATTTATTTTGAAAATCGGCTCTCCTTCAGGTGTCTTCCAAGTCAATGTCCTGTGATCCTACCTCCTATCAAGTGGAAGTCTGTCAGGCACTGGCACCAGTGGGCTGGAATGGCAGAGTTTCAGGGCAGGATCAGGGCACAGGGGGCAGCAGGAGGCTGCCTGATGACACAGGAGGGATGCTGAGGCAACGTGTTTCCCCCTCAGCTGGGCTGTCTTGGGCTCTTCTGGAGACCCCAGAATAAATCATCTCAGGAACCTGTTTCAGGCCTTAAAAAGCCCTGCATGGTGTAGTTTGGGATCAGGAGGGTGACTGAGGACACAGCTGAAGCTGATGTAGCTCTTGAAAAAAACATACTGTCAGACCACAGCTTGAGATGGTGATACCCTAATCCTCGAGCTCACAATGCCTGGTGGACTGCCAGCTACTAGAGAGGGCTGCCCCTCTTCTGTCCTCTCTACCATTACACGCTACCAAGCTTAGTGCCACTTGCAGTGATGATATACCACATGCTGGCTACAGGCTATTTCTCTACTCATTGTTATATTTCCAAAGTTTTATTTTTCCATTGCTTGTTTCCCTACTTCCTGAATTTGCATATAGCTTAAGGTGAAATATCAAACATAGCTGGGTGCACTTGTTGATTCGATAATCATTATCAGCTCGCAGCTAGTGCTGGGTCTCTCCTGCAATAGCTCCCTATAAATAGCACATTTCATTATGTAACACTGGAAAGATTTAGAAGGCTTTGCCTGAAGTCACAGATGTATCACCACGGTTCAGATTTTTCAATAATAATTTTATTTCACCACCTACTGCAACCAGATGCCTTATAAGCAGAGGAATTAATAAAATCCAAGCCAAAGGTTATGATCCTGAAAGCATAAGAGAGCCATGAATTACTGGTCAGTTCAATTTCAAAGTCTCTCTAGGCCTGATGTAGGGGATGAAACTGCCAGTCAGTTCAGTTGCCACATATGATTTTAGGCCACAGCTCTGCAGTCCCCTCGTACAGAAAGAGATATCACACAGATATTGGTACAAATTTGTCTGAAGCTACACAGGACAAAATTTGTAATAATTGTATTTTACTTTATGGTATATAACTAAAAAGAATCATCAGACCAAAAGAAACTAATTGAAAGGAAAGTGCCCTCTTTCCAACTTTTTATTGCACAGAAGAATAGAAAAGCTGTGCGGCCTGCACATACGCACAGTTATAATTTTGGAGCTCTGCAGTTGTGTAGAAAGGCAGAATTAGATTTTAACATTAAAAACCTGTCTTGAAAACAAAATTAAACCATTAAAGTACACACTAAATATGATAAGCAATGGTAATAAAGTGTTGGCAGAGTGAGAATTCCTTATATTCTTTTCACAGAGCGTAAAACTCAGCAAATAGTCTGACCATAAAATCGCGTATACAAGTAAGACAGACACCTACTGTTTGGAAGTTCATTTGTTTGTCAAGCTCTAATTTTTCACTGAACTTTATGACTTAATTAGGATACTTGAGGAGTCAGTTGCAAGGAAAGTGTGCTCTGGTTTACTGAGCTCATGTTTCTTGCTCTGGCTGTGCTTCCAAGAACTTCAGCAGGTAAAATTAGCAAGCAAACGCAATCACGGGGAAAATATATTCTCTGGAGCTTTGTTGTCAACAGCTAAAACCTGAAGGCTGCATTTTTGTATATGGCTGAAACCAAGGCTAGTTTTAGTAGCCTACGCAAAGAATGGGAGAAAATGATCAGCCCAGGATGTCGTCTGAGGATGAAGAACAGCCTGAGAGCCCTACTGGCTCCCCTTGGTCTTGGGTAAGATCTTATGTCCTAAGGCTACATAAATAACATTTTAAAGCTCTAGAAGAAAGTAACAGACTGTGCTCTATAAACCTAGGTAAAACTGAATATAATCAACTTTTTTACTCTTACAGAGAAGTTTGTGTTTCATTACTTATTAGATTTCCTATTCTATTTCTACCTGAGATATTAAAAAAAATAAATTAAATGGGGAAAACCTATTGCTCCTATTGTGTATGCCAAGTGCTGCAAGAAAACCTGTCTGATTCCATACTGTTTGCTGTCTTATTGGCTGTGTAAAGCAGCAATGTGGAGGGGTAGATTTTAGGTATAATGGAGGGAAAATGATGTAAAGAATTGTGTAAACACCTGCTTAAGAGGCATCTTTTAAGAAGAGAGCCAGTGAGACCTCTATTACAAATACAGAAAAGCTTTGCCATAATTTTTTAAGATAGAAATTGCCTTAATATAAGACATTCTGTACTAATAGTCTAGTAGCAGTGGCTACATAGGACTATGGTTTAAGGTCTGGGCTTGATGCTTTATGATGCTGGACAGGCTGTGTGTCAGTGAAGTTTTCTGCTGAGAAGATAAAGGATGCGTTCATTGCAATGGGGCTTTGAACTGAAACAGGAACAGCTCTACTGAATAATATGAGAACTCTGCAAGTGTCAGGAAAAGAGGGGGATATAAAAACAAGGGTTTCAATTACTTTTTAGAAAGCATGTTTACTACTGTAGTAGTTAAAAAAAAGTATTGAAATTAGTTTTTTTGTTTGTTTGTTTTCATTTCATAACCTTAAGTTTAATTTTCTTTGTACAAACGTATACATCTATGATTTTTCTGAAAAAATATCAATGTTTGATAACTTCCTGGGAACCCACATGAAATATCAGTTATATGCTTACAAGCATATTTGTGCCTGACCACAAATACTTAGAAACTATTTCAAAGTCATTTCTTTTTGAAAGTAAAAGTATAGAATAAACTGTTTTAGGTGATAATAGAATTGTGGATTTAAAATAGTTCATCACTGGAGGAACATGCAGGGAGGATGAAGAGGAGTACCAGTTGTTCTCACTATCAGTCCACAGGATTACTGACAAGTGACAGGACTGGTGTGTTGGTGAATGTCTATCTGGGTAGTAAGATAATTTATAGATGTTGATTTCTTAACTAAGAGTAAGTGAAAACTCTGTTTTCAGTGAAAATCCCCTGCAGACTGACCAGAATGGAGGCTGGGTAGATAGAGATACTGAATAGTTAGCAGGTGGTTAGATCTCTAAGGAACATCTAAACTATATTCAGTTTGGTTTACAAATAAGGCAGGGATTTTTTTCATTTTTATTTTTACTTCAAACTTCAGTAGATTTCTGGCTATGACTTTTATTAAAAAATTGACAATTGCATTTGTATGATTTGTACTTTAGTTTAAGTTTTCTTCTCTGAAATTCTTTCTCATATATGTCTTTTAAATTGTCATGGGAAATCATGGGTCCCACTGCTGTGTGGAACAATCCATTCTGCAACAAATATGAAAGTTTCATTGCAAGTTAAATAAGCAGTGTTATCTAGCATATAAAGCATATTGGATTTCTGATAGAAATAGATGTCCTAAAGATCATTTGAAACTGTTGCTGCTGGCCTTTAGGAGTTGCTGACTCTAGGTTTCTGCTAAGGACTTCAGAGAGGAAGACCATTTCTCTCCATAGATTTACTTGTGCTTCTGTGTGTCAGCATATGGTAATTAGAAAACTGTGGTCCCTGAAGATGAGGACTGAATACCTATATCTGAGAGTTTTAAGAGCTCATAATAAGAGTTCTTCAATAAAAAGTTTCCCTAGGTATGCAAAGATAAATATATGCGCCCTCAGATTAAACTTTGAAATGTAACATGCGATTAAAAAATTACATGCTTCTAGAAAGAAAAATGTTCTTTTATAAGCATATAGGCCTCAAAGCACTTCCTCTGATTTACCATGGCATTGTAAAAGGACGACACAAAAATGATTTCATACAGGCATTTCCTTTCCCTGAGGGTATTGAACGTGATTGTACACTTCTCTCCTTTCTATTAGAGGAATAAAGGAGAAGATATGTAAAACGTACCACAGGCAAAGAAATTATGCATCACTGAAAGAAGCCAATGTATCACGGTAGGGGTGGTGGTGCTGTAATTTAGACCTGAAATAGAAAGATAGTAATGAAGACAGCTTTATGGTAATTGCACAACAGATTAAGCAGAAGGAAAAAAGTTACCTTAAAAACCTGCATAACCAGTTCAATCTCCTTTTTTTTTTTTTTTTTGACCAGTGACTGGCAATGTGTCAGCACATGAAGTTTCAGTAGAAAATTTTGACTAACCTGTGTGGTTGGAAGTGGGATTCTTAGGAACAGGATGCTGCTGGAGCAGCACAACCTGTAGCCCAGGTTGCAGCTGGACTGCATCAGCTGTGTTATTCTTGTGTATCTGCCTTTCTAGACCTCCTGTGAAAGTAAGATAATTATATATTCTCTTTAATGTTGTAGCCCATTGCAACAGCTTTGTATTTATAAATGCAAATCCTTTAGCCTACATTTGCACCAGTTGAGCCATATCTAAATCGGAAGAGGCTTATACATGTTTCAGTGCTATGTGCTAGGAAGAGCTTCTTTCACAGGTCTGGTGAACTTCGGGAAGAGCAGACCTATAGTCCATCCCTGTCCCCTGCAAACACATATAGGCAATATCCCCAATATACCCTGCAAAAGTGGGAGCGAGTGGTACCTGGCAAGGTGAGAAGTCCATGAAGAACAGAAGGTAGCCAGTCTACCTCAGGAAAATGGCCTGGTGGGCATGGAGGAGTGAACCAAGACAGTGGTGTGCTGCCAGCCTTCTGACAAGGTGGGCCCTTTCCCAGTCCCCTCTTCCTGCTGGTGACAAACCCTCTGCAACCGATTAGTGGCCTGCGGACAGGGATAGTGTCTGCAGGCATCTGACAGGCTGTGCCGTGCATTACTGGTGAGGAACGCACCCCAACCTCAGCAGTAGCACAGGGCCTGCATCAGTCTGGAGACCTCAGCTGAACACAGAGAGTTCTGATTCAGCACCCAGGAGGGCTGCTATCATCAAGCACCTGCAGAGGCAGAAAGTGTATTTTCCTCAGACTAACACCAAAGGAAAGACACAGTTACTTTGCAAAGCTAGCTAACTACAGCTTTTCTGTAGGGCCTGTCTCTGATGTCACCTCCAAAACCTGCTGCTCTCATGTGTCCCAAAACATGAAGGAACAATAAAATCTCTGCAGGGTAGTGACATGGCCACCATGGGTGTGCGCTGCTTTCTGAGCCAGCACCTAGGTGCTGAGTGAGGGGAGATTGATCAACTTGGGAAAGCTCTTGATAGTCACAGGGGACCCTCAAGGGCCTTCCTGAGCAGCAGCTCAGGAAGCCTTCTGAGGTGTCACAGTGAGAGACTGGGTGGTGACGCTGAAGTAACAAGCGTGGTTTATGCCTACACAGCACCAAAACACAGAGACCAGGCTGTGCATAAGAACTGCGGTGCTGGGAAGTTGGGGTCAGGACGAGTGTGTGCTGGGCATGGAAACCTGACTGTCCAGGAAGCGCACGTGGGGAGCATGTGGCAGGAGCAGGGCAAGGCCCTTTATTCCTGTGATTAACTTGTTTGGATTCAACTTTTTTTTTTTTTTTTTCCTGTGGTTTCATCCATTCAGTCAGGGGTTTTTGAAAGATGTGCTTGAAATCTCAGTGTTCTGGGGCAGGCAGCTGTCTTGTGAAGTGGAGGACAGCATGAGGCTGTTTTTGGGAAACCAAGTCAGGTGTAGGGTTGCATGCTTTCCAGGGAGAGCCCATAGGGATGGTTTTGTACCTGGTAACTAATGAGATAGCGTGGCATATGTAGATTAGCTAACAGATGCTGTAACTGCTGTTCATGTTTAATTACAGAAGCATGTAGGAAGCACATTGAAAGTACTCACCTAACCTTCATTATCACCAAATTTTAGAGCAGAGCTGGGCCTGTCAAAGCACAGAGGACACAAGGATCTATGTGAGTTCTTGTATCAAACACAAACTTCCTCTACAGCCTTGGGCAATGTCATGTTTTATTTTGCAGAATTTCCATCTGTTGTAGGGATCTCTGTCGTGAAGTCCCAGCTTGAGACCTTCATGCTCAGAGGGACTTCGGCAAACTTTACCTGAGCTGCATGGGCTGAGCATCTGTGAAAACCTAATTTTTTAGGCTAATTTAACCTGAGGCTTATATTGTCTTTTGAGATCCTTCAGGAGAAGCCTTCTAGAAATGCAAAGCATTGCAGCAGTTGCCATCTGCTGCCAGTTGATGCAGCCTGGGCAGAGGGGCTGGTCGGCTCCTCAAGGGCAAGTTTCTGTGCCTCTCCAGCTAGTCTCGGATCAAACACTGAGTGAATGATAAAATACCCTAGTTTCTCCAAGGCTGTAGCCTTCTCCAAGGGAAGCTGAGCCCTGGAGCAGCACTGGCAGTCGGCTGGGGAAGATGCTGGGAGGCAGTGTCCCCAAAGCACTGGGGGCTTTGGAGCAAGGCTCAGATGCTGAGGGAGGTGGGCTTCATCAGTGAGAGGCAGCTACAGGAAAAGAGCTGCCTACAAGGAGAAAATTTATTTGCTTTTAAACATGATAATTCTGTTATTTACTCTGCTTTGGTGTTATAGGCAGATTACTGCATTCAAAGGCCCTAAAAAATCCAGTGGGTTTTCTGGGCCTGAGCAGAACCCAGGTCTTTCCAGCAACAGGAGCTTATTTTCATGCCATGCCAGGCACGTCTGTAGTGGCAGACCTGTTTGCAGACCCTTGCTCCCATTTCAGAGGATGAAGGATGTATTCTTGCAAGAGGAAATAAGGGTAAATAATGTTCTCTCTGTGGATCAAGCACATATGCTGCCTTCCCACCTACAGAAAAACAAACAGTAAATTGAATCCAGACTGTGCACTCTTCTCTGCAGTGCCTAGAGCACCTCTCTGGGAGCTGACTGAAGACTGGATCCTTCTGCACTTTGTTCAGAGCAGACTGATGGAGGTCAGCAGTCCCTCTGTATCTGGAGATCATGTCTCAGAGAGACAGCCCTGTCCTATTATAGATATGAAAGTTCAGCTCAATACATAAGGACCAAAGGATGTGAGGGCAGGAAAACAGTATGAAGGTTATCAGCTGCCTCGCCTTCCAGTTCCTGTCGCCTACACTGCTACAAGGCTTCTTTCTTTGCAGGATGAGTAATGCTTTAATAACACAAGTTGATCTTAGGTTGCCATAAATGCAAACAGAGTATTAACCTCCCTGTTTCCAGTTCTCCTTGGAGTGATCTGTGACAGGTGACTCTCACTTGCAGCAAAACTTCCCACCATTTAAAGGTGCAGCCCTGGCTGAATGGCTGAGGAAAACCTACACCAAGTTCTCTGCTGCAAGTGCAAAACACTTCTAAAGGTGGAGGAAATGAGAAAAACATAATTCAAACAGGATGAAAGCACAAAAATGTCTCCAAGAACCAGGGCTGCCTTAAAATATGTGATTTTTAAAGGCTATGGTACATATTTGTTTCTCGCTACCAACTTGGGAACAAACAGTCTTGTGGATGTCATCACTTTCACAGATCTGAAATAATTAAGAAATTGAGAGAGGAGCTGCATATGTGGAGGACTACAGACAGGTGTGGAGGTGAGAGTGGAAGCTTGCCCCTGCAGTAAGGCAGCTGCAAGAAGAGAAGGGAACATTTTACTGCAAAGGTCTGAACCTTTGGACTCATCTGCTTAGTGAGCAGAAAAGAAAACAGCAAAAATGCACGATGTGGCTGAAAAACTACAGAACTAAGCATTTCCAGGGAGCAAAGTTTATATGGCCTTCTCTTGTAAGTGCATCCTCTTAATTTGAGGAATTTCAGAGGCGGATGGGCTCCTTCTGTGAAACCCAGTTTTAACCTGCACAGTCAGGAAAACATCAGCTGCCAAGTCAGCTTTGGGGATGAGTTAAAGGCATAGATGCTCCTACTGCTCGATCATTTGTTTTGTGAAAAGGAGATATTAAAAGCTTGGATTCAGCAAAGGAATTTTGGTATCAGTAGCCACCCTAGCAGGAAAATCTACCACTGTTTTTCTGAGGAATTATACATGTGTGTGTGGACACAAAAAGCAATTCCTGAACCTGTATCTCAGGCACTCAACCTATGATCTGGATCGCTCAAGCTGAAGCCAGCACTGTCTATTGCACCTTCACCACTGTCCTCAAGCTCTCCATGCACTGTGTCCTGCAGGGCTCTAAACCTACCTCCCAGGCAGGAAGTCTGTGTGCATACATTAATTTAGGTTTTAGCAACTGAAGTAGAAAATATAGCAAATCAAAATTTTTGAAAATATGTATTTTTAATGAGGCCTCTGGGGAGATGAGGTTTCAGTGTCACGAAGAATCTGGCAGTGCTGCCAGGGCACTCAAGAACAGGGGGGGCTTGTTTCTCCCTCAAGAGCACCACTTAGAAGTTACAGCTCTGAATCTTCAACATGTGGCAAGCTCTGATTTTAATTTTTACAGTTTCCCAGTAAGTCTGTCATCCAAGCAACAGACAACAGCACAAAAGAGCAATCGTTTACTTAAACAGAGCAGGCTCTATATTACAGGCACTGTTAACAGGCAATAGAGACATGCCCCTTCATGACAAATTCTGCGTCCTCCCTTCTGAAAGGCCAAGAAGAAAACACTGGAAGGATAGATTTATTTAGTACCTATATTCTCTTGTCTCCTCAGCCTTTTTTTTTTTCTTTTTTCTTTTTTCTTTTTTTTTTTTTCTGAATTTTGTGAGAGTCTTTTTCTGATCTCAGAGCAATGATGATTTTGTGGCATCACAACTGAAATGTACTGCTCTAATGTACAACCAATTTTTCTTTTGCCCAACAAGCATGGGGAATAGAAGGGATGAGGGCAGGATATTGCTACCTTTCTTTTCTCTTTCTTTATTTCTTCAGTGGCAAATGCTTGAAACTTGGAGTTTTTGGGCTAAGTGGTAGATGTGCATGGTATTTGATTCATGAATCAGGTGAATAGTTTAAATATTTTCTTTGTTCTTGTAAAATTTTGAGCCAGTTTCATGAAAGTGCAGTAATCTGCATAGGTGCAAAGGAAGAAAATATATTCTTTTTGATTCTAACGCAACCCTATAGTTGTTTTAATTCATTTACTTAATAATATCATTGTTTTTCAGGCCAAAATATTCACATTGCAAAGCTCCACAGTATGGATTTTTTTTTTTTTTTTTTTTTTTTGTGAGAATCCGTGTTTCATGATAGTAATTTGCTAGTATCCTCTGAAGCCCTTCTGGTCTGCAACATATCCTAAAATGAAATTAATATTTTCTAATGAAATTTTATGAGCAAGTTTGCAAGCTCCAGCTGTGCTCCTTTCTTCTTTTGGGTATTCTTTGTTGCTGCCAAAGGCCTCGAAAGCTGAGGATTTCTGAACCAAAAGTGACCTCCAGTGGTCACACACATCATTCATGGCTGATGCCTAGCATTTATCTTTCCCTTGTTAGAAAAGAGACAATGACGTGGTAATAATTATCAGCCTGCAGCCTCTGCAGCACAGCCTCCTTGCCACCATGGTCAGTCAAACGATTCCTTACATCATCCTTACATTTAGGTGTTTTGTATACCAACAGACTTGCTAACTACTATGAAAGAGTTTTTTTTTTTTTTTGGTTACTTTTTCATCAGTGCTGTACATCTCAGGAGTATTTCTATCTGCATTATGCTTGGTCTTGGGTTTGCCTGGCTCATCCTCTTTGCTCACCCTCTGTATGCGCAGCTTTGATGTTAACATCCTCCATACAGCAATCTGGTTCCTTCTTAGGTATTATGGTAGCAATTTGGAGTTCTGCATACCTTTGCTAATATAATCACTATTTTTCCTTTTCAATCTGGAAATCTGATAGATTACCCTATCTTCTCCTACACATTTTATCACCCCGTGGACTTGCCTTTTCTTTGGCGTTTGAAGGTGGAAACACACAAGGCAGAGGTGTAAGCGGGACTTTGTGGGATGTCCATCTCAGTAAACACCTCTGAGAAATCCGTAGAGAATTCAGGGATCTCCTTTCAGCATAAATGTCTGAGCACCTCCAGCCTCCCAGCTTTTGCTTAGAGATTTTTATGAAAGACATCTTATGGGGGGCTTTTTCTGCAGGGGGGTGCTTAGGAAATTAAATAGAAATGCACTCTTTAATCAATAAATTGCTAAAAATATTTGTATGAAAAACTCTTTTGAAAAAACAACAGTTTCCTTAATTTGTATAAGCCTAATTTAAAATAAAACTAATTAAACTTGAAGAAGAGGAAACTAACTCTTCTGTTAGTATTTAAATGTCCTGCATCTTTACATCCTCAGTTAGATTCACTGGCCAAGCCACAGCATTTTTTTTGGAGGGTCGGTGGAAATGCAATAGTCATTGGAATTTGAGCTAATTTAAAGAAATACAGACATGGCCTTTGATAAAAACGTTTGGGTACTCATAAATCCCTTCCCTTGGAAATTTTATTTTGCATGTGCAACAGGGGCAATGACTTGAATATAAATCAAGTAAGACTTGACTCTCGTCTGAGACTGAGAAACAATCGGCAGCTCTTGGCCTAACCCGAGCAGTGCTGGCCTGACTCAGGGTGACAAAGCAATTCTCCCTGGTGCTGCTGGATGAGTGTCAACAAACCACTGCAACTTTCTCAGTTACTCCATCTGTTAAAGGGGGATTATGCTAATAACATCTTTGGTAACATGCTTTGAGATTCACGGAGGCTGTGCTGTATACAATTTAAGAGGGATTTAATAAACAGATGGCAAACACAATATTTTTTCCTCTCCTTTGTAAAAATTTACATAAGTGAAGAGAGTTAAAAGAATAGAAGGAGGAAGTTTGCTTTATTTTCATTTTATTGCTCCCTTCTGCTTCCCTCTGGCAGCTGTATTAGGTTTTGTAAAGTAGAAGCCTGTAAAGATGTCCACAGAGCATCTCTGCAGCGACACATTTGGATATAAACTGTGCCATAAAGCTTTTTTTTTTTTTCCTCAAAATTAATATTTTTCTCCCTCTCTCTCTTCTTTCCTCTTTCTCTTCTTCTCATCTCAGGGTGATAGGCTGTGTGTAACCAGGCCATCATGGTACAGCTGAAAACATGTACTAATCCTTATTTATGTGACGCACTAACCCTTATTTATACGATGAGCCCACTGATTTTGATATTCTCCCTCCTCTTATGAGTGCTGCACAAATCTCAGTAGTTTAGGGAATGGAGCAGGAAGGAAATCTGTGTCAGAGTCAGCCCTGGGGATCTGCAAGCACAGACAACGAATGGCAGAGGGAGAACAGCGTTTTATCTTGGCGTAACACCACGACAGACAAAAAGGTGGTTTATTAATAGGGGGTTGGCAGACATGCTATCCCAACACTTTAATGACTGCAAAAACAAGATTGAGGCAGGTGTCTAATTTCCTGCTGGCAGCTTGTGCCTAATGGGTGACAGGTTAATGCTGAGGGAGAGGCAATGGTCAAGTTTCCGACTCAGTTTTCTTGGCGGTTCTGGGCAGCAGGATGGGAGAGGAACATTTCTGTGACACATGAAAACATTATAAAGTAAGTACTAACCTGGCACTACAGCACCCAGATATTTACCTTTCAGAGGGGCTGGTCACTTTGCTTTCTTTCTCTACAAGGTACATGCAGTAGCTGAGCTGCTTCCAGCCCAGCAGCGCTCCCCCTTAACCTTTGGCAGAAGCTGAGGGAGCCTTCAGCCTCCATGGAAGAGGGCTGCCAAAGGCCAGAGGCATCAGCCTGCAGCCCTTCCTCACGTGGCGGCTGGGCTCTGGTTCCCCGTGACCTCCCTCCTGCTTTCCCATGGACTCTTTTCAACTCCACCCATGTCAGAGGGAGCCAAAGAGGCTGCTGCATGTTTTTTTTTTTTTATTGCATTTGGGTTTAGTGGAAAGAGAAGGGCATCCCCACCGATGGGTTTCCAAGAAAACAACCCCCTTGGAGTAAATAATTCCTTGAAATGTCTCTACCTCTCTGCTGCCTACAGAGGGAACTATCAGCTTACTTAGGCAACCTAACAGCCAGGGTTAGGGAAGATGCTGCTTGCTGGGAACGTGCACAACATTGCCACGCTGGACAGGCAGTTCCTTATTTTGTTCTCCACTGGCAGAGGCCACTGAAGGACTGACCAGATTTTGGAACACTGTTTTTGGAAATCCCTCACCTCCAGACAGTAGGGAGGATTGCACAAAAGGGAGATCTTGGCACAAACTATTTGTTTTGTCCCTGTACAATGTGGACCACAATTAAAGCACTGATGAATGCAAGAAAGCAATAGTAAAAATGAGCATAATAGTAGAAAAGTGCATGTTTTTCTCCTTTGTAAACCTTGGGACAATTTAATACTCATAGAAATGAAATGGTTTTGACTGCTGTACTGATTTTCAGAATGCATTTGCATCTGTTTTCATTTTTTCCATTACCCATGAGATCTTGCTGAAGAAATGTTGCCTTTGTCGCATGGAGCTGCAACCCCTGCTGGAAGCAGTAAGCTTTAGGCGAGGTACAAAGGCAGAAGTGTCTTGTAGGGACAAAGTGTGAAAAAAAGGTAAAGGAGAAAGAACAGCAGGCTGCTATGGAAAGGGCCTTCCCGTAACAGGCCAGAGGACCATTTACATGCCATTTTAAGGTAGGTCAGATGGATCATGCTCTAGCAATGCTACTTCTTCCTGTTGATTAGAACATGAATCCAGACGTAGCCATCTTCATTATGGATGTCCATGGTGAGAGGGGCAGCCCCAGGATCTGATCTCACTGAAGCAAGATGGCTTTGAAGTCAGGGGAATGGATCATTGTCTGTCCTTAAAGCCAGAAATGTGCATCTGGTCTGAATATAGGAGGGTCCAGAATATAGGATTGTCTACCATGGGCACTCCAAATCAAAGGTTACCTTATTTAAGGTAATTTTTGAAGAAACCAATCAAAAGGCAGGAAATCTTCATCCTGAATGCATGCCACATAATGAAGACTCTTAACTGGGTGAAACAGTCTCTGAAAAAGTATAGTCCTGTGTTGCTAACTGAAGTAAAACAAGAGCAGCTGGACCTCTGTGCTTGCTCTCTGCGGGAATCCCTTCATGTAGGAATAATTACATGATGGGAATTGCATAATGAAAAGAAAACCAGTAAATATGCCAGAGCCTGCTAGAGCAAACAGATTATTTCTTGTTGTTAGTATCGCACTTTTTTCTGACTTTAGAATCTGTGAAGTTAATTACAGAAATGGATCCTGCTAGCCTGGAGTATCTCTGATGTCCTTGGTCATGTCGCTGTATTTGGGAAGAGGTTTGTGACACAGGTCTTGAAACTCATCTTTCCATATCACTCTTAAGCTGCAAATCCAGAAAACAGAGCCCCAGAGCATTCCTGAGGGCAGGTGCTTGTCCTTTGATGCTTCGCTAGCATCAACAGCAGCAGAGAAAGGTGCAGAAGAGATACTTGCAATGAGTTTTCAGAGCTGTCGTGTTCTCCTAGGATCAGCCAGCCCCACATGGAGTATATGCTGGTGATGAAAGCTCTATGCTATACAGCAGGGGCATCTGTGAAGCTTCACCCATAGGACTGAAATGGATGGAGAAAAATGTTATCATGTAAAAAAAAAAAAAGTGATAGATGCCAGGCCACTGAGGCTGTGTTAGGCAAACTATTGAAGGAAGTAGGAGGAGAGGCAAGGAACTTGTAATAGTGTGATTTTGTTGCATGTTGGAACAATTTCAAAGCCAAACCAATTATTTTAGTATTAATTAAAGCCTGGTTAAGACCTAGGGATTACTAACATGTTTAAAAATAGATTTAAAAAAAGATTTTTAAATCTTTCTACATAAACAATACAATACTTGCAGCACGGAAGTAAAATGCTCCTGCCCTATTGCACTCTGCAAAGTTTCTGCCTGAGAATATGAGTCAAAAACTTCCTCTTGTCCCACACGTGTTTTTTTCTACTATTCAGCAAAGTTGTTGTGCATTTTGATTGGTTTTTATGAGCACCTCCTTTTTCCTAGAAATAGTCCTGAACAGCATGTAGCGTTAGTGAGAAAAACAAATCACATGCAACGAAGAGCACACTTAGGTTTCCCCTCCTCCTTATTTTCTGGCCTCCTGGACAAAATCCAGCATGGAACTGCTTCCAAAGTCTATTTATGAACTTGTATTTACTCTTAAATATACGTAGTCTTTACTACATACGAACCCTATGTTCTGACCCAAGGAACTTGGAACCTTTGTTAGCATTGAGAAACTCAGATTCATAGCAGGAGGCTGAGGTGGATGCTGTTTTCTCTATTTTACATCAAAACAAAACAAAAACAAAACATCATCAACAATAACAATAAAACAGAGGCAGAGAGAGGTTAGCCTGGTTGTTCAGTAAAGGACAGAAAGCCCGTGACAGTGCCAGCCACAATGGAAGTTTCCAAACTTCCTGGCCCTCCCCGAGATGCAGGATTGTTTTCCTTCTCTCATTGTTTCTCATCCAGAAACCTGATCTTGTGACACAAGTCCTGCCCTCTCCGTGTTACAAAGATAGACCTGTTCTACAAAATGACTGAAACTTATTCCCTAAAAAGCTGTGGCTAGCAAATCTGATTTAAAAACTGAAGATAACATAAAAGACAATTAATTACACTTTTCTCCCCTTCCCCCCCCCCCCCTCCCCCCCCCGCAGTTAGCAATGTACATCTGAGTCTGCAAAATTTGCCTGTATGGTTTGAAGGAATCATAAGAAATCTGTCTTTATTTATTTATTGATGGACAGAGAAAAGTGTGAAAACAATCAGATGATTTTTCATTCACTTGCACTTTAATACAGGGTTGTTATCACTCTTTCATGAAGTCATATCTTGAAACCTGATGGTCACGTTACTCTGTGGGTACACTTGCTGACTCTGGGCTGTAACTTACACATAAGTGCTTAGATATCAGCACTTGACTCTGTGCCACAAACTTCAGTCTGTGGCAAAATTTAATCTGCTCTGCATAAATTGCAATCTGACAGGAGGCTTGCCACAAATCAATGGGCAGCAATGGGTTGGGAAGCATCATCTGCAGTTTAAAATAGCTGTGATACCCAGGGGGAAGACCTCTGAGTAAAAGCCTACAAGCAAGCAAAGTGAGCAGCCAAAGCGAGCAACAAGCCCTCCTGAATTTCAAGGATCTGTCCCAAATGTGACCATTAATTCTGACCTGCTGCCACAAGCTTTATGCCATGCTCTGGAAGCAGCTATGATAGGCTAAAGGTTTGTCTCACAAAATGAAAGGTTTTTACAGCTTTTCAGTGTGTGATCTTTCTGATCCAAGGCACAATCCTAAACCTCATGCCCAGATTTACCTGAAGACTAAATGGAATCAGAGAAACACTCATTTTCTTACAGCCTTTCTGAGAGATCCCCCACAAGCTTCAGCAAGTTGTCTGTACATGGCCTATGGCAAAATTTACCAGCAAGTGAAAACACACACAGTCTGTGCCCACGTTATCTGACTGGCACACAGCAGTAGCTTTTATTCCTGCTTACTTCTAGGTGCTGTGGAGGCTGGGGTTCAGCATGTGTCACAGACCCAGTTCCTCAAGCCTGTAAACAAGACTTCTCCAGGTTGAGCTCTGCTGTTGTACCTGTTTGACCAGAATATGTCTGATTTAAGTCAATAGCTTAATTGCTCCTGCCTTTTTTCTCTCCTTGAGGATCCTATGTGTACAGGACTAAGCACGTACCAGGTGTCACAGCAGGAAAGCAAATGGGGCAGGTGTACATTTGGTCTGGTCTCTATTCATCTTGCATAAGCAAATGTTTCCAGACTCTTCGTGGGTGTAAACCCCATATTCTGCTGATCTTCAGATCTAGCTCTGAAGTCCTTGGCCTTGTACTTAACAGGGCCTGGACATCCCAAAGCTAGCCGCAAGGCTAAGTCCAACATGCAAGGGCATGTATGGTGTAGATGCCACCATTTTGAAGCTCTCTCGTCTGCCAGGTTTCTGCCCCTCACTGTGAGGACAAGGCAGTCAAGCTCTGCTTCTCATTGTAACCCTTCTCCAGTGAAAGGAATATATGGGCTTCCTGGGTCGTTTGGTGGTGAGCTGCACTTGGTAGCCCCCATTTGAGGTGCAATGGTGAGGCTGCCCTGTGGAGGAGAAGGCTGCGAGGTCACCGGGTCTGGAAAGAAGGGTGCCGTGAGTGAGGGTGTGATGATCGGGTGATGTGGAAACATCACCTCATGAAACACCTTTTGGTAGCCTGGGGTAGTGCCTAAGAGAAACATTCCCAGGTGCAGTGTTAACTACAGTGATTAAAATATCTGCCAAGAGCAAGCAGGAGGTGTGGTGGTGAGGCCACCACGCCAGCCAATGGAGGCAGTGTTCAAACACGCTCTTAGTGGCGTGGTAAAGATGAGGAAATGGTCTCTACCAGCTGCCTATAGATGTGTCATAAGATTTGAGATAAATAGCTGATCATTTTCTCTGCAAGTGACTAACGTAAGGTTACGAGATGGGAGGGAGCTCGGGAGAAAGAATTCAAAACCGACGCAAGGCAGGAAATTCGTACCAGACGGGTGCATTTGTGAGACTGGCACTGCAGCCTCATGCATTAACCCTGTGGTGGGGTGAATAATTTACTTGCTGTGTAGTATTACTCCTCCAGTCCTTATTTCTACCTTTACCTCAAAGTCACTTTCAAATGTGGTTTGAAAACCACCAAGCCTGGTGCCTGCTACAGATCAGAGCAATCAGGGGCTGTTTCTCTTCTCCCACAGCAAGGAGCCTGGAGCTCTAGGACAGGAATGTCATGGATATTCTTACTTTTTAATTTAATTATTATTATTATTTAATTTAGAGACTGGATTACTACAATGCATTCAGCATAGGTTAAAATCATTTAGGAATTTGAGGTAGTGCAAAATGCAGCTTTCTGTACTTCCAGAAGTGACATGGGCAGAGGAACCCTATGCTCACGCTGCAGGAGCTGCCCTAGCCACCACTGTGGGCTGGACAAGTATGAAGGCCTCAAGTCATTCGGGATCTTCCCACCCTATAACCGTGCCTCTAACTCGATGGGACCCTGGAGCTACTGGAATGCTTGAGGATAATGGCTCCTTTGACTGGAGAGAGATGACACAGGTGAGGCGAGAGAACAGAACAGGTTTCGTGTTGGGCCTCCTCAGCTTCATACAATGCAGCCTGACTATGATTTTCATGTTTCAAAGTATATAAATGGTGATGTGCTCATCTCCATGTGCTGTAGCCCCAGATGTGACCTCCCACAGACCAGCAGCTGTATTCTGTAGCCTTTTTGTAGAAGTTAAATGCAAACAGTAATTCTTTGAGCCTTGTGAGTTAAGAAGTCAGGCCTTTTGACTAGGAACTCACAGAGTTTCTGACAGCGCTCTCCATGGTTGTTTCTGACATTTCTGCACAGCAACCTATTCTGTGACATAGGTTTTTGATGACCCAAGCTTCACCTGACTCTAGCCACACCTCTCCAGCAAAACTTAATGTTGTCAGTCAAACCTCACTCTGCTAGATACTAGGAAATGGGTTTATTCCCATAGCAGTTGTCGTGGTTTAACCCGGCCGGCAGCTAAACACCACGCAGCCGTTCGCTCACCCTCCCCCCTCCCTCTCTGGGACGGGGGAGAGAAATGGAAAGTGAAGCCCGTGAGTTGAGATAAAGACAGTTTAATAAGACAGGAAAATAATAATAACAAAATAATAATAAAAATAATAACAATAATAATACAATGGTGATAATAGGAAAGTAATAATAGTATGTACAAACAAGTGATGCACAATGCAATTGCTCACCACTCGCTGACCGATGCCCAGCCTAACCCCGAGCAGTCCGGCCCCCTCCCCCCGGCTAGCCACCCCTATATATTGTTTAGCATGACGTCAGATGGTATGGAATACCCCTTTGGCTAGTTTGGGTCACCTGTCCTGGGTCTGTCCCCTCCCAGCTCTTACTGCACCCCCAGCCTGCCCGTTGGCAGGACAGAGCAAAAGGCTGAGATGTCCTTGGCTTAGTATAAGCACTGCTCTGCAACAATTAAAGCATCGGGGTGTTATCAGCACTCTTCTCATCCTAAGCCAAAACACAGCATTCCACCAGCTACTAGGAAGAAAATTAATTCTGTGCTAACTGAAACCAGGACAGCAGTAAACAGCCATTTAGAAAGGAATCCAGTCATGTGCTGAATTTAGGATCATCATCTTATCTGACAAGAAGGCCTTCCTTCCTCTTTGCTGTTTGAAAGAGACCCTGTGGTGGAGATAACATCACTTTATCAAAGGCACCAGCTCTGGGTATCTGTGAAAGAACAGATCTGCTGCTCTGCACTATGCAGAGAAAATGTAAGTCACCTCTGGGCATCTGAGGTGGGTCTTATAATTGTTTTTTAAAATAAGATGCCCCTCAGGGGAAGAAATAGGATGTTTCTGGCTGGTACTAGCAGGAAAGCAAAGAAGCACACATACACCATGCACTTAACTACATTAGGAGGTATTATTACTGCAGGAACCAGATTTAAATGAGGTGAGTAATTCACAAACGAGCAACTTTGTTTACAACAGCTGTTGCAATCAGTGTGATGAGTTAATCAATGGCCAGATGATGTCATGCAACTGAGTCACAAGTTTGAGACAGAAGAACCTTGTAGGTCACCTGTCCTGTCCTTTGGCTATTCTGCTATGGTTCCCTGCAGCTCATTTCTACACTGTTTTCTTAGTCAGGCTGAAAACACAGCTCATGTGATGGGGCTTTTGCCACAAGGTTCTGAATTTTTCCACTGTGAGATTTTGTTGCTAGGAAAGGGCTCCTAAAAATGCAGCCTCATCCTGCTGTGTCAGTTTATCACAGAATAGCAGAATACAAGGCTGGAAGAGACTCAGAGATCGTCCTGTTCATTTCTGTGCCTAAAGACAAATGCAACTAGAATTACAACGTTTCTGACAAACGTGTGTTTACCCTGCTCTGAAAGATTTCAAGTCTCTTCTGGCAATCCATTCCAGAGCTTGCCTACTCCTGATATTATAAAGTTTTCCTAATGCCTAAATGCTTCCTGTTGCATTTCATACTCACTGCATTTCCATATCTCTCCTGAAGAGACATGGATAACAGTTGTCACCTTTTCATTTTTCTTGCAATTTTTTATATTAGATGATTATTTTTTTTTCCACACTCTACTGAGGGGATAATATACAGACTAATTGTTTTGCAGTTGTCACGTCATAACATGTTATCTCTGAATCTTCTTTTGTGTTACTCCATCTTCTATCATGTATAACAAATTTTCATCCTGAGTCTCATTCACATTTAGCTGGGCAAAGTACAGCTTGGCTTAATGCTTCCAGACTGGCCAAAATAGTGTTATGAAGCCTCTCTTCAAAAGTTAAAAAGCAAATTTTGCTTTGTGTCATCAATAAATTTACTATAACAGCTGAGGAGGACATTATTCCTATTCAACAACAGAAGAACTGAGGTCAACAGCAGTGCTCATGGTACGTCCACATGCCTGGAAGAAGGCTCAAGTAGCTCCAGAGGAGATCTGAGCCCTTGGCTACACAGCTGCAAGTCAGCTAAGCAGTGTTAGGGCAATCCTCCGCCTTTGATGCTTCCTGGCACGACCTAGTCACCTCCTTGCTATCAAGCTCTTTCATCCCCCCAAACCGGTTGGCCCCATTGCGACTGCCTGCTGGGAATGCTCTGCTGTGCCAGGAGAGGCTGGAAGCTGCTCGCAGGCTGGGGCCAAGCACTGGTCCACCAGTGTTAGGGCAGAGATGAGGCTGCTCCAGCACCTCCGCCTGCGCCCTGCCTCTGTTTAGTTTTGCAGTACAGGAATAGCCTTGTGTCCTATTTCACTGGCTTAAGCACAAGGTCATCTTTTGCCTGTGTTAGCTTTGCTTCCTAAGGTCAGCAGAATGACTACAGATGCTGGCATAGTTAAAGGAAAGATTTGATGCATTGTGTCTGCTTTAAAATAATTTTCACTCAGGTCAATTTGCATTTCCAAGCCCACTAAGTAGGACAGCTGTTTTCTAGCAGTCACCTTGAAAAAGAGGGCACGCTAAACAATGTACAAAAAACCATTCAATAAATACTACTTTTTTTCCCATTAATTGCAGCACTGAATGAAAGCTCCTTAGGGTTGTTTTCCAAATGCAAGCAGGAACAGAGATTAGACAACTCTAAAGATCAAATACTTAACTGCAATGTTAACTGTACTTTTAAACTGCTGGCAGGGATCCTGGAGAGTCCCGTGGTTGTTACACCAGCACACAAAGAATGTTTTACGGGACTGTCTCTGATCAATGTTTTTCAGAGGAACTGAATGCAAAAGCAGCAGCACTATTGTACAATTACCAACTCTATTGCAACACACTGTTGACTTCTCTGCTAATGAAACGTACTGTTTTCTGTGTAGATTCCTATTATTGTGTTCCTATTTATTTAATCATGGGTGTGATTTATCAGGAACTTTGATTGCTATTAGGAAAGAAAGACAGATAGAAAGAAAAGGGGAGAAAAATAGGCAACAAAACAAAGGGAAAGAAAGAAAGGAAAGAAAGGAAAGAAAGGAAGAAAGGAAGAAAGGAAGGAAGGAAGAAACAAACAAAGAAAGAAAACACATAAACACTGTGACTTTGATCTTTCATGTTCTATATATTTAGTAATAACATTGAGCTGTCAACTGCTATGATATCTTCTAGTCACCACCTTGGTCACCAAAGCAACAAGAGGCATCTTGAACTCAACCCAGCACATGCAACAGGAATATGTAATTATCTTAAATCACCCATTTGCATAAAACAGGCACCTACATTTCAATTAATAATTTAGTCTTCAGGAATATTTATGTTCTTTTCCTTATTGGTGCAGCAATACCAGTACTTTTGTTCTGCTTCTGAGAGTGGAAAGGATACTCTTCTTGCTAAAATTATGGGCCATATGGAAAGAGATCTGTTTTTAATTCAGATGCTAGACTTCCTTGGTAACCCGGAGTAAGTCATTTAATCAGGGTGTATCTTAGTTTCTTCATTTGGAAAATGGAATTAATAATACTTCCTGGCCTATAAGGTTGTTGAGAGAGTTGGTAAATTGTGTTTGAGGAGCATGGTGTAATCTTTAATGGTAGGCTCCAGGTGCATGGTATTATCATGCAGAGAAGGGCTACGTGTCAGACCTCTACTGTCTTCTCCTAAAGGTGCCACCCCAAACTTTGTGTCATCCACACAAAATGTTATTCTAATTATATATATAACAGAGTGTGTGAGTGTAATGAACATTAATGGAACCCTTAAGAACTGCGCTTACCAGAATTGGGTGATTTTTTTTTTTTTCCTGATCCCTTCTTATTTGTTAGTATTTCATTAGCCATATTTAAATGAGAGATAGTTCAGGAAAGGGATAATTTCAAGCCTTTTCTGCATGCTCATTAAGATCCCTTGGAGTATTCTGGGTCTCATATAGCTTGAGAACAATGAAGAGCAAAATGACTTCTGTTTTTTCTGGCGAGCATTTGTGTTTGAAAATTTTTGATATTTGAATATAAAGGACCATGAATGTTTTCAGAACACACATTACCAGAAAACCTGGTTGTATTTGAATGTTAATTTTACTAAACACCAAAGGAAAATCTTTCATATATCATCTTATTTTGTGGGTCATGTAGAATTAGTCCTTTCAGTATAAAATTTCAGTATGAAATAAGAAATAGTATATAATGTAGAGTTTTTCTTAAGTAATTTTTCTTTCTAGTTTAATAGAAGGATGACTGAATCCCCTCATCTTCATCAAAACTGGGAGCTCACCCTTTTCATTAGATATTAATTCATTTCAATGTCTTACAATTGTGGCTTTTTAAAAAATGAACTCAGTATTCATTCCCAGAATGAATGCATATTCTACTCATTCAGAAAGAGGTCATCGTACTTGCTATGTGCCACCTCAGCTTTAGGGCTCTGACTGAAATACAGCCACTCTTGAGGATCCTGTGCTGTCTGCCAGTAAGGGACTACTCACAGGATAAAGTCCCGATTTTGCTGTGCAGCTCCTTAACTTCAGGTTTCTCCAAACGGGCTGAAATGGGCCCCTTCTGTCCTACAGACTGCCTTCTCTCATCCTGCTAGATATTACAGATCTTCCTGTACCATAGAGGCCAGGGATGCTGCTATATGAAAAGGTCTTCTCCCTAGCTAGCAGGGTAAGACTCCAGCTCTGCCTCAGTCCTTTGCATTGGGCATCCCCATCCTGCAAAAGAATAAACAGACACAGGGATCCCCTGCTTCTGAGCTCTCTCTAGCAGATGATATAGAGCTTACTAGCAGATGATTAATTCCTACTGTAAAGACAAAATAAACAAAACAAAACAACAAGAACAACAAAAACATGAAAACTGAGATGGTGGAAAAAGAGGGAATTGAGAACATCTCTCAGTAAAGATAAAAAGTGAGGATGTGGCTTACAAAGGAATTGCAGGGGAAGTATGTATTACAGCAGCTGAGTTTCAAAGACAGTAGTTGAGGCCTGGATACATTAACTACTTCTGTGCATGGTCAATTAACTGGATTCTCTCTCTCTTTTTTTTTTTTTTTTTTTTTTTTTTTTTTTTCCCCCAGATTCCACTGATGAAAGATCCTGGTTGGATTCGAAACGTCTGGACTCGCAATCTAAATGTAAGGAATTTTATTGTCTATTTACTTTCTAACTCCAGCACTGTATGGCAGGCCTAGCTTGAAGCTAGGCAGGTCCTTGGGAAAAGGGGATAAGGCAGAGATTAATGCTTGGCCACCGCCCAGTACCCAGCACAGCACGTCCAAGTGTCACTCTCTGGACATTGTGTGACCAGATGCCCAAGGGGGAACTGATATTGCTGTGAAAGGTTGGGAGACTGTGCAACTGTGGCCCTCACATGGGGCTGGTACTAGCAGGGTAAAGATGGAAACATCAAAAACAAACCAACAAACAAAGAAGGAAATTTGGCACTTAGCCTGGGCAATAAGAATAAAATAAGCAAAGCTGTGGCAAATGTGGGTTAAGGGACATTTGCAAAGCCAGGGAACATGTACCCAGGCAGCCTTGCTGCTGCTCTCCTGTAAGGCACATCCATGAGGTAGTGGCCTTGGGACACGCAACCACAAATTGGACAAATATACTCCCAGGAGCAATGATGAGAGAAAGGATGGCACTTCCATCCCAGTTAGAGATCTGCCACTGCTGAATGACTGGTGAGGGAGGGAAAAGGCAGAGTCAGAGAACAACCTGCTCCTTCCTAAGTGACTCTGAACTGTATTCCTCAGCAGTGACCTACTCTTACGGAGATGGTGGGGCAGAGGAATTAGAGGCTGACATGTTTTAAATCACATGTAGGACAATGGCATTTCTACCCAGCACCAAGCAGTGCCACACAGACACATCCTCTTAACTGAACTGTTGGAGTCCCTGTAGACCTCTGTGTGGGTTTCACGGAACATTAGCCTGGGTGGAGTATCACACATCACATTGCTATCTCATGTAGATCCTGCTCACATGTTTCACGCAACCTACACCGGTGCAGTGTAGAAGATATGCTATGACTTATGGAGGAACCTTCCTGATCTAGGAGGCTGTGGCTGACTCACAGGTAGCTAGCTCTAGGTGGTTGTAGAGCCTGGCAGCTTTTCAGTTTGGGTCTGACAGATGTAGGTGAAGATTTCCGTGGAGCTATGCCAACACAAATCGAGGATCTAATCTATATGATGAGTTTGATATTAGCGATGTCATGTAAAGTGGACAGGTGGATAAGTCAAACAGGCAGGCTGAAACGAGGGTGAGGTTGGCTGCTGTTGGGTCGGGTTGGGTTTGCATATCCATTTCAGTATCTGAGCTATGTAGACAGAAAGGTACCTGGGAATTCAAAATGCAAATAAAATGAACAGGGAAGCAGCTCCAATTAGCAAAGAACAGCACAAAATCTGAAAATTAAACACACCTAAAGCAACGGTATGGATGCGGTCTTTCCATTCCAGACTTGGGCAACATCTGGATCTGCATTCAGGTGAGATTCTGAACTTTACAGCATCTTCTGGGCAAGTGAAATGTGTCTTTTGAACTTGTTATGAAGTTTGAAAGACGTGAGGATAATGCATTATTGTAAGATTATGCTTTCAGAAGTATCACTTTGTGTTTTATTTGGACAAAATTCTGAATGAATTTTTATAGCTCATTATTATGCCATTTGTCCTAGACTACTCCTAATGCAGTATAAAAACACCTGAAGAAGATGAGGAGAAGCAATTTTGTAACATAGACGTGCAATATTTAAAACATTCTACGTGGAAGGGAAATCACAGGAAATTAATGAACCACTAAAATAACACAAAGGGTATTGCAGACAAGACATGCTAGCACTAGGTTGTACCTATGTCTGCACAGACACGGTAGCAGTCTTGCAGCCTGCAGTATGAAACAGAAAGTGAGAAAACCGCATCAAACAGAATCTGCCACAGGAAACAGAATTACACAGGATAAATAACATGACCTGGACAAGGTAGATGAGCAATAGTGATGATCCCATCCCCGGGCAAGCAACATGCAAAACATACAGGGTGAATGAACTGGGCTGCAGGGGAGGGGCATCTGATATCGCCGGGCTGACTACATAGGCAGGCTTTTTTGTCTGTGCCCAAATTGCACTGTGGGGGTGGACATGGGGAAAAACAGGGTGTCTGAAGAGGCCAGATCAGAAGCAGACATGTACCTTGACATGACTCTGAGCTACCTGTGGGTATGACTTTGTTTTTTTTTATTCTGTTAAATATATTTATTTTCTGTATTTTCTGACCAGGCCTTTGTCAGCTTCTTCTACTACTGCAGAGCTCAATGCAAAACACTATCTGCTTGCCTACTCATAGATTTGCTTTTTTTTTTTTTAATGTAAAAAAAATCACCTGTTTCAAACAATGAGCAAGACCCTTTGCTTGTGTAAATCTGCAGAGGTCACTGGTTTGAATGGGATTATCTTGCTGTGTATGGACAGAGCATGGGGCCTGAGTTCCCTTTGCGCGTGATCTGCCGAGCACAATGTCGCTAGCCTGCAATGGGAAAACCAGCTCACGTTGCTTTCACAGGCAGAAGCTGCTAGGTTTGAGGCTGTTCACGGTCTGTAGATTTTTCTGCAGTAGATAAACTGTAGGGTAAACTGTTGGTATCAGGACTGGGGCAAAGTCTCTGATGAATTCTCAGGTTTGCATAACAGAATATGTAAAGCATTCAGGCTGCCAGGACAAAGGCAGAATGTGCTAGACCTAATGAAATTATTTCACTAATTTCACTGAAGTAAATGATTGCCATGGACTTATGCAAAATGTTTGTATATAAGAAACACTGATACCAAATTTATGGTGCAGGGCGATATAAGTTTCACAATCTGCTAATTCCTGAATGCAGCCATTTTGTCAAACAAAACAAACAAACAAAAAAAAAAAAAACACAACAGAAAAATACTTTTTAAAAGTTCTGTATGTGCAAGTGCTGGAAAGCTTTTTTAAAGTTGTGAACAGAAATACTTGGACACAGAGTTACTTACCTTCATTGCCTTTTATGTAAAGGTAGAGTCTAGAGAATGGTAAGAAGAGCAGACAGAGTTCATTAGGGTTTCTTTGACAATATTTGAATACTGGACCAACCAAAATTGTTTCAGACTTCTCAGTTCAGCATTGAATTAGTTTTCCTTACAATTAACTATTGCTTCATGAGAGCCATTTGAATACATCAGACTGTTTGGTCAGATTACATATCCATAATAACCTTCCTTTCAGACAGGTGTTTCACTTGAAAAAAGCTTGTGTCTGCTTTATGCTTAGACTCATTTATGTTTCAAAGCCTTTGTTCAAATATTAAGATTTAAATACCTAAATTTCCCATTGAGATAAAATTACAATATCTGCTCGGTGTTCAATACAACAGCAAAAACAAAAACAAAACAAAACAGGAAAAAAAGAAAATATTTACTTAAAATCTGCAGGCTGTAGCTCCTCCATTAAATACATCATTTTCAAATTCCAGATTGGCTGATATATTCTTAGTCACGCCAACACAGTTTAGTTTCACAAATAATTTTAGACTGATGAAGATGAAGCGTATAACATTCATTAGCATGTTCAGAGATTGTTGTGCCATGACAGTTTTGGAGAGTCTACACGCATTTTGATGTCAATAATATTTGGAGGAAAGGATTTACTGCTGGGTTGTCATGGACACTTCTCCCATTCATAGAAATTTGAACATGAAACTGAAATAAAATATTTTCATCATTTTGCAAAGCCAATCACATCTGTTAACCATTTAATACTCCAGATGCAGAAATCATAAGAGTGAATCCAGTTCTTTACATAACATCCCATATGCACATCCTCACAGACATAAAGAAAGATATTAGGTACAAATTTGAAATCAATAACAATATTCCTGCTTTAAAATATCTGACTTAGTGGCACCAGTAAGAATTTTATGTATGTCCTGAGCCTAAACTAAGAGTGAACATGCTTAGATAAGGGAAAGACTGCAGTAAACAACCTTATGTACGGATTAATTGCCTGGATTTGATGCAAGTAATTACAGAGAATTTATTGTCCTGTCACTGCATCTGCATGGATTTAATTCTGTGCTTTAATTTGTGTCCAGGATTTCAGTACAATCTTGATTATTATCTTCATCAGTAACAATATATTTTTGAGAACAAATCATCTCTAAAGCAGTAAGATTGGTAGCTCTGACAGCAAGTAAGACTGAAAAGATCATTTTTAAAGCCATATATATTTTTAAACATTACAGTTTCCATACAAGTCAAATTTTGCCTGAAAAAAAATCTTATTACAAGCATTCAAAGGATGACTATACCTCAAATCCAGAACAAGCACAGGCCTTGTTATAAACTGTAATCACTAAAATCCCAATGGAAGAGAAGTGCAAGGAAAATGCCTTTCAAAGAGTTACCCCCAGCAGTACCTTATCTCTCCCCCTGAACCATCTGATGCTGAGTCAGAGGCTGGAGATCAGAGAGATATGAAACCTGTGGAGCCAGGTGCTGCTGCCCAGCTGAGGTCTCCTTGCAGCTCAGCACAAGGCAATGAACGGAAGGAAAATGTGCAAAGACCTGAGGGCCAAGGCTCGTACTTGTGCTCTCGTCTCACTGTAACAGAAAGCCCCACAGAAGTAAATCTGGCCCCCTTCAGCTGGGGGTGCAGGATGCAAACCTGTGGCACTGCTGAATTGGGGAAAAGCAGAAAAGTGCCTTTTCAAGAAATACACAGAGACATTTCTGACTTGAAAGCCAAGTATACCTGCTTCTTATAACTACAAACAAATGGGACAAAATGAAATCTTCCAGAAGCAAAGGTGCAGAATGACCACTCTCAGATAGACACTGGTCTGCACAGAAGGAAAGAGTTTATCTGTCACAGTGAAAAACACCAGATACCGTTACTTTTATCATAAAACCTACTTTATTCACGTTACTCTGCCAGTGGAGTTACAGGATGAGCTTTAATATGAGCTCTACTAGCACTTAATGCATTGCCTACCATAAGAAAAGCTGTATACAGCATATCTCTGTATCTTCCTTTACCTTAAGTTGGCTATAGCTGTTAAATTTTTGCTAGCTACAGGAAAGTGGGACTAGTTTGCATAGTAATGAACTAACAATACAGGGAATCAATGTGATGTGCTGCTTTGCAGACCCTAAGCAATAATTTTAAGAACCTGTTTAGGAGGATAATTCAATATTTGCAGGCAGTCTGATGCAGATACCGTAGACATTACTATGAAGAAAGCAACAATCTTCCCAACGGAAGGAATTGGTTTCTGAATATCTTTTCAGGATTAAGGTCACTATTTTAACATTACTGTTTTCATTTGCAAGAGGCACAGGGACAGCAAAGAAGAGATTACAACCTGGGATGTACAGCAGCTTTATTCGGAATTCTCAAAGCATGTTTTGTACTATTTTGTCCCAAACAAACAATACTGATCATCTTGCTTTTCATTTGCTGTGCTTTGAAAACAGTGTTTTGGGCTTTGTTAGCCATGCATGAAATCACTGGATTGAAGAAAAGGTAGCTTTGGGGCTGGAAAGCATTTCAGTCCAAAACAGGATGGAGGGTTTTTCTGTGGAGGTGTATATGATCTTTCATTTCTGGTGTGTGTGTACATTTAAACATCAATATGCCTTCTGTCTGAGCAGAGCACAGGCCCGTGTTTGAACATGCCTGCTCAGGAATTCTGGGCTTTGGCTGAGGAAAGAGCACGTTGATGATTTCACTCTTATATCCATAATCTCCTATATTGTGATTGATTTGACAGGACTCACGATTTTCTAAGCATCCTAAGATTATATTTAGAGAGCTCAAGCTACCGATTTGGGCTAAATTACTTCCTGATGAGACTGTGCTGGTACAAATGGACCTCCAACAGGGCTGGTATATTTAGCCTCCCTTGTTCGTCATTTGAATACTCCTACCCTCTTTTGCTTTGGCTGTGTTTGGATCATAGGAGTCAATGCATGCCTCTGTTTCTCAGTAGCCAAGTATTCTGTAGCAGAGAGCTGGGTTCTCACTGTGGAAAGAGTTGCTAGAATATAAAGGAAGCATTGAGGTTTTCATGGTTTTGCAAGGCTGGATGTGGATGTAAAAAAAAAAAAAGAAAAAAAAAGAAAAAAAAAAGGCTCTTTTAAGAACTTTTATTGTCAAGACATTACATTCTGACATTCTGAGAAGGAAAAAAAATATATATCTTCAGTAGTTCACTGACTACAGATCCCCCTTTTAGGACTATTTTTTTCAGAGAGGGACAGGTTAAGAACAGTGTATCTGTCACAAAATCAAGTCCAAAAGTACTTAGTTCAAAATCAAGTTTGGTTATGCAATACAAGCCTGATGGCATGAGAGCCGATATGCGTCATTAGGTGAACATTTCGGTACAAGATCAGTGCCTCTTGCCCTGCCTCTAATTCCCTTTGTAACAGTTCCTGGAAAATTACGATCCCACAATCCTGACAAAATAATACTTGGGTTCTCCTTTCACCTTCACTCCCCTTATTCACTGACTTAGAAGGACTTTGTAGTCCTTTTGAGGACATTACAGTCCTTCCGAGGATGATACCATCACCTCACCTCTTAGCATGAGGACAAAGGAGTAAGATAAGAAATGTCTAACAGGAAATGATGTCTAAGAAGTCATCCAACATGCATGTAACCGATGGGAGTCAGCAGACAATTACAGCACTGGGAACTGTGACCGTATGGAAAGCAAAATCCAAAAGCTGAAGTTGGCAAAGTGCAAGGAGCACAGGTGGGGTAGACTTTACAGCTGGTGCAGGCCAGAAGCATCTGCCTAACTGTGACAGGTGGAAGTGACTGACAAAAACAAGATTTTTTTTTTCCTATGGAATAAAGAATAAAATCTGTCCTGTTTAGCTTTATGTTGGACAAGGATGGCATTCTTCCTCTTTTTGAGGTTGTTTTCTCCTCAGATCTTGAAGAAGCTGACACTGATACAGTGGGAACAGTCCATCCCAGGAACAGAGACAAAGCAAAAGCAGCAGGATACACAAAACTGGCAACAAGTTGAAGTCAAAGGGACCAAATGTTTTATGAATCTCTGCAACTAAATAACTTCTGTTTGCACTTTTTCTTAAAAAGTTCTCAAAGAAGCCCAGCAGATTAAATGCCAGGATTTACACGCTGCAGTAACCAGCACTACTATGCCTTCAAATGAAGGACAAATTCAAATACTAGATAATTGTACTTGAAGGGAAAAGAAAAATAAATTGAAAAAATAATGTGAACAAGAGAGGGGATTCAATTATTCATTGAATGTACCATAGGTGCTATATTAAAATGTCTACTTGCTTACATTAGGAGAATTATAATTTTGTTAAGATGATAGAACATTTAATTAGATAATTACAGAATAAGAGTCCAACTATTTTCTAATGTTTATTCTGGAATAAAACTAGATCAACTCTTTATACTCCTTGAGCTACTGAGTTTAATACTGTGAAAATCAGCAGCAGATTCCAGAGCCCTCTTTGCTTACAAGCTCATTATAAATTAACTAAAAGCTGAACTTTTCTATTTTCTGAATCTTTTTTACATGCCCAGTCTGCATGCATTAACAATTGCAGTAATTCACAACCCAGGCATTACGTGCCTGAAGGAAAACTCCACTTTTAGTGGGGGGAAGGCCAGACATGACTGATAGTGCATTAAATAATTAACTTTTTGGTTTGAGTGGAAATTCTGGTCACTGGCCAACATACTTGCCAGGAAAATCTAGTGCCCCAAGACAGAACTGATTTTTTTTTTTTTTTCCTGCATAAACTTGCATACTACTTTCTAGTAATCTGTGCTTGAGTTTTATTAAACTTTCTGTGCTTTTCGATATATATTTTTTTAATCCAGTTTTATTAATTATCAAAAGACTACACAGGTCAACTCTTTTATTACTTGTCTTTTCATAGTAACTGTGAGCCCAGATCCTAGGCTAGACTTCCACTGTGCCAGAACTGTAAGCACACAAACTGAATAGACAAACTGTGAGCTTTTTGGGACAGGAATCAAGAGTTAGGTGAGTCATAACAGATGGATGCAAATCAGTGAAGGAACAGAAAGAAACTCACATCCACAACCATTGGAAAGCTTGTATGGTATAAAAGATTATGTACTAGTGCTTGGTTATCTAGACAGATGTAACTGTTGAGAACAGTTGTGAGCCAAAGTACTGCAAAAGTAAGGATTTCAGAATCAGCTGGCAGAGGTTGGTGCAGAAGTAATCTAAGGAACACTGTCCTGTCCTGTGGTCACACCAGCAGTAAGAACAGCAGCACTAAGATGATCTCCTGATGTTAACAGAAGCTTATAGTTGCTGTGAAAACATTTGGCATTCTTCACAGCATGTTATTTCTATCATGGCTATATTTTCACAGCAACGTAGGAAGAGAAAACATGACCCAGCACATAGAACCATTACAAATGTAGAGTATTATTTTGTGGGCTATTTTACGTCAAGCAGCAGATGGCTTGGTAAATAGCTGAACACAGTACAGTATTTTCCAATGGTGAGGCTCTTTACTGGATTTCTGAAAGCAGCAGAGAAGGGCGGGTGTTGCTGAGGCTGTGGAAAGACAGTGGTTTTGATTCAATATGTTATGATTATGTTTTTATTTAAATGTAGCAGGGAAAGACTGTAGTGGAACGGTATGTTAAAGCAGTCCTGGACTGTTACAGCTGGAGGACACCACCCACTCAGAGGGAACATGATACAGGATCGCATTCCACATGAATGCAGCAGACAGAGCTCTGGTCAGGATCCACAGGCAGCACAGGCACAGCATCTTGTACTTATGGCAGGGATGGGGCTATTCACCAGCAGGTCTCATCGCCTGCAATGACTGCTGACAAGGAATTGGATATGATATGCCTGGGAAATGAAAATGCAAGTGTTTCTGGGCTCAGTTGCATATTGTTTTGTCTTTGGGAATAAATGAACATCCGCGTTTGTTGTGCCCTGGCAGAAACTGCCTTTGCTGACTTTTTTTTCTTGTTCTAAAACATAGATGAAATTGTTAGTGTATTCCTGTAACTGGAAACAGAGAACAGCAAACAGGAGTTTGAGTTTCTGAGGGTACATCAGGCTACATCACCCAGCTGTTCTTGTGAACTGCCCAAAGATCAGCCCGCACTGAGCCAGAGTTAACAAAACTACATGTAACTGTGGAAGAAAAAGAAGTTTAAAGGATTACAATTGGGTGAACTGCATTAGGGGAGACTGCAGAGAGATTGTTTTACAGTATAACTGGAAAGTTAACAGAAAATGGAAGATTTAATTGCTAATTACTCAACAAGGAACTCTTCCCAGGCTTCGGCTGTGTGTACCTGGGACTAGAACATGTAGACACATGAAAAAGACCTCTGAAAAACTTGTTTTCAAGCCTAACATTGGTAGGCTCTTCTTCAACTAACATATGAGCTTTGATCTTTTTTTTCTGTGCATGTTTTCTGTCCTCTTTTTTTTTTTTTTTTTTTTTTTTTTCTGTTTCCTGCTCATTTGCTTTGCACTTTGCACCACCCACTTCTGCTTGCTGACTTGAAAAGCGTGGACCTATCTCCATCAGATCATTTTTATAACGGCCATCCACATCACAATTTCATTGCATAAGACACCCCGTGCAAAAGGATGTTACAATAGGGTTTTAATGGAAGGGAACCAGTATCTGAAAAACTTTTAATCACATTTATGTGCCATGATATTGAAAGAAATGCTTCTTACTGCCTCCAGCATTTGAATTTGGGAGCCCTGACTGTAATCCTTGCCTTTCCAGGACCTGCTCAGCATCTGGGCAGAACAATCCCCCCTTTCCACTCCCAGCTTTTCCCCAAGAGCAAACCTCAAGATGGGGGTGAAAAAAAACAGGGGTGTGTGTGTGTTATTTCCCTGCTTATTGTTTACAAGCGTGAAGGGATGGTTTAAGTAAACATTACCACTGCTGTCCCCACAAAAAGGGCCAGCTCTCCACACCCAGCTCCCGTTCTGGCAGCGGTCTCACAGACCTCGCCTGACAGACACCAGCACTGTCCCTGACAGACACCAGGCGCTTTACACCCGGGCCCTACAGGGACACGGAGGGTAGGCCCAGCAAACCCAGGCGCTCCCCCGTTAACTCTGCTCCCTGCAGCTGCCCCAGGGCCCTGCCTTCCCTTCAGCCACTCCACGACCCCGTGGAGCACCAGCGGCCGGGCCCGGCAGGAGGCGGGTCCCGGCCGGGCAGGGTCAGCCCCGTCCCGGGGCTCCCTTCACGCCCGCCCCGGTCCCTCCTCCGGGGCGGCCCCGGCGCTGTGGCTGCGGCGGGCGGAGCGGCCCCAGGCAGCCTGGGCCGAGGAGGAGGAGGAGGTGGGTGCCGGGGCTGTGCGGTGGGGAGGAAGGGATGGATGGGGAGAGCTGGACCCGCAGCTGCCTCCCCGGTGCGGGCTGGGCAGCCGCTTTGTGCCTTGGTGCTTTGTGGAGGGGGCGACGGTGCTAGGAGGGAAGGAGGCAGGCAGCCCTGGGGAGGCTCTGGGGATTGCAGAAGGGGCAAAACCGTGCGGGGTTTTTGTTATCGCCGTCAGGAAGAGGAATTGTGCAGAGGCCTGTGCCGATAAGGGTTGCTCAGCGCTGATGCTGCAGGGTAACCAGCAAATGATTTCTCCTTTCGCGTGTAAAGTCATCAGGCTCGGCAGGCCCATTAACCTCGGATTTGGTTCGGTCCGGAGCGGGTCTTGGTGTGCTTTGTTTGTTTTCTCGGTGGTTTTAACTGTGTCAGTGCTGTCTTAGGGAAAAAACATCGGCAGATGTTACGTGTCTAAGGTTTTGCTGCCATCAGTGTATCCAGTTAGAAGCCAGACGGATATGCTCCTGTTACAGTAAAATGAGCCTAATTCCATCAAAAAAAAAAAATGGAGAAAAGGTGGGAGACAGTGGATTCAGTAATGTTATGATTTTAGGCACCAAGCCATGAAAATATCTTCTCCTGGTTTTAGATACCTTCTGCTTTTCTGATAGCTCCATTTCAGAGTACAGACCACCTGATAACATCTACTTAAGGGAGTTGGGTAAGTTTCAGTCTTTGGCCCTTTTCCATACCAATGGATGTGCAGGTGTACATGTTTGTTTATCTATGAACACACAGACTAGAAAGTATTTGAAACATACTAAGAGTTCACTTTAAGCTGTGAAAACACTTGTATAGTTCAAACAATGGATTTACTTCCCAATCCCACTGGAAGAAATGACATTGAGTCACATGAGGTATCAGCATGGAGCGGAGCTGTTGCTGTGCTTCCACTCTGATTTATATTCCTCCTCTGACATCAGAACAATACAGTGGAGCAGCACAGGATGTGACTACAATATATTCACTCGTTACTTCAAAAGTTCTTGGTTTCAAGGATCAGTTTGTACTTTCAATTTGTTGTGAAGTTTGATCCTATTTGTGCAGTACCAAGCGGGTGTCAGTCTGTTTTGTATGGCTTTAGTGTGTTTGTTTTCAGTGCCTACACCAGGGAAAGACTGGGAGAGTTGTGAGGTTGGTGGGCAACCACAGTCATAGACTTAACCTAGTCATGAAGTAGTTCTCTTGGATATAGCCACCCTGACTGTAGGACTAGAGGCCAGTTCTCCCTCTGTTTGCATGTGGGATTTCATTACAGGCAGGTTTTGAGTCTTTAGCTTGAGTCTGTGACTTCAGCTGCTCTCAAGAGAATATTGTACCATTTATGGCAACTTTATAAAGTATTGGACCAAATAATGTTTCAGTTATTGTAGTGAAGGCAGCGGTGGAATTTTCAGCAATACCAGAACCGAGTCACCTGAAAGTCAAAGTCTGTTTCTGGGTGCGAGCCTGGGTGAGTGAGCAGGTTCTGGGAGAGACGAGCAGCTTGGAAGAGGTTTGACATTTGATCCATTTGACTCAGTGGCCATTACAAGAACTTGCAGTTTTTGGCACTGTCCATAGCTAACTTGGAATGGGAGTCAAATAGTTCCTAATAGAATTAAGCCCAGAATAATCCCAAGCCTAAAGTACTTCTGCTGGCAGGAAGCAAAATGCTCTTACTCTGGTGTTGAGCCAGCTGCACGCTGCTTTCTGTTTGGTCATGAGCAAGTGAATTGCACCTGTCCCTGGTTGATGAGAAGTATTGTCAAATCACCTGCAGGAATGTGGTCAGGCTCAGACTGCTGTGACTGTGATGAAGTCTGGACAAAAAAATGCACATAATCAGATTTGTGCTAGGGTCTGCTGTCCTATGGGCAAAACAACCAGGACCACACTAGGCCCAGCAGAGTGCTCTGGAGTTCTTCCCCCACAGCTCATCTGCATCAGGAATGTGGCTGCTTTTGGCTCCTTTACAGCTTGTGTGTCCAGGTTCCCTTTCCCAGGACAAAAATGTGCAAGGAGAGTGTTTGGCTCTGTCTTACTTGGATGAGCTTGGCGTGCTGCCACATGATATAGCCACACTGATAGACCTCGCTTGAAACCGATAGGGATTAACCATCCTCTAGATCTTAGCCTTAGTAATTTGGACAAGGTGATGGCTGAATCCTGTAGCAAAGGAGGGACCTAAACTGAGGCTTGCTTAAGTCCTGCACAGTGCCTTCACTGTTTCTGTAGAGAAGGTAAATCCAGGCTCTGGTTTTGGTCTGAGAGACAGGTGCAACTTTTGGGTTCTGCCAGGGAATTTATTCAAAAAAGTGGGATTGAGATTCATGGCAGTGAACATGGGTTGGATTGATGTTGGATGTAGAAGGTAGTAGAGAAAGAAGGCTTTCAAAAGTTACTAATGATTTTCCGTTTCCACCCAGAAATGTGTTAAAAATTTAGAAGGTTTTACTGTGATAGTCACACAGCGTTGGTGATTTCACAAGATGCTGACCATTCACTAATGAACAGAAATACCTCTTTTAAAAAAGTAGTGTTGGATTTTGTGACCTTTTGTAGTTAAGAAGTCATTGTTACTGTGCTTTCTATATAGACATGAAGGGTTTATCTTAATTTTGAAAAAAAAAATAAATCCCTGTACGGAATCTTCATCTAAAATATTTCCTTCTCTTTCTTATGTTTTTATCATAAATCTTTTTCGAATGTAAGCTCTGATAGGGTTTGTCACAGTAAAGAATACAGCAGTAGAAGAATTCCATCAACTGCTGTAGAGGGAGTTGGTGTTCAATACTGCGAACAGGCTGAGTTGCTTCGGAGTCAAGGAAAGAAATGTTTAGTGCATGATAAAACAGTAGCAGTAAGCACTTACCTAGGAGTCTCTTAAATGTTGCCAGTTACTTTGCGAGTGTAATAATTCACCAAAAGGGGCCAAAGTCTGATCCCCAAGTGCAGTCCAGTCTCTCTCAAGCTTTCCATCTTCAAAACAGAAACCAAGGGCAGACCAGGGGACCAGATGGACCAGGCTTGTAAAGCTGTCATCGTTCCGGCGTCAGAGGCAGAGCTGCAGTGATTTATTTTAACCGAACACTGGCTTGTTAGTTTTGGCTCCCTTTTACCATTTTGCAAGTTGTAAGGAAAAGTTCTCAGCAAAAGTCAATTTGTTTTGTACCTCAGTTGTGGACCAGGGTCTCATCATTACCTAAAGTATTAAAAGCATAACCAAAAGATATGTCCGTATCTGGTGTTTTTCCTTGAGTTTTGTAACATAAAACCCATTTGGTTTGTGTTACGTTTACCATAGCTGCAAATGTTCCTCTCATGTCCTGCAAAACCAGTGCACAGTCTGGACTGCAGAGCCCTGGCAAAAGGGTTGGAAGGGACCTAAACGTTACCTCCATGCTAATGATTGAAACAGTGCCAAGGGCTGTTCTTGGCGGCTGGACCAGCAAGCACACACTGTTCACATCTATTCTAGAAAGCTCTCTTAACCTTTAAAAGAAGGCGACTCTCAGCTGGTCTTGGGAGTGGTCTCCAGTGCACCTTAGCTACTGCTACTGCTGATGGACTAACTGCTAGGCCTGTGTGCCTGAGAACTGCTGTTGTGCCAAAAATGTACCAAAAGCAGGTTTTGTAGTTTAAATCGATTCATTGTTGATCACATGGTAATGGTTGTATCTGTCGTGTGATGCTGTTTGAACATGGGCACAGTGACAATCTCTGTCCCAAAGATGAGGGTTGCCTCTTTCTGAACCAGTCCCAGCAGAGGTTTGTCTGTCCTGCTTTCAAAATTTTCTGTACTGGAGTTTTCACATGCTCCAGAGGAAGTGTGTTCGAGTTTTTAGTTATCCTTTTGGCATGCTACCTAAATCACATTTCTTCAAAAGCTGTCTGGCTTTGGAGCATGTCGAATAGCACCCGTATCCCAAAATAATTCAGATGTGTTTTGGAGATCATTGTGTTGTGGCACCTGAGGAAACACTGGCTCTTGCAAAAGGTATCTTTGATTCCAATAACTTTCAGCATCCTATGGTATAAAATAAAGCAAAGAAAGTTGAAATGGTATGGGGAAGAGCTGGGCTGGAAAAAAAATAGGCCAGGAAGGGTATAATTTCCAGCTTTTCCAGTGGAATTTTGGCAGTCTGGGGTTACCTGTACGGAAGAAGCAGATGATCTAGATGGTGGTGCATTTGAACTAAATGTGGCATCCAGTAGAGCTGGGACTTGAAGAATTAACTTTGTTAGGTCAGTCTTTGCTAAGTTAATAAATTTGTAAAGTAATAAGTTACACCTTGCTATTTATCTTTTGCTTATTTTTCCACAAGATGATCAAATCTGAAAAATGACTGCTGTCTTTAATGTTCAAAAGGGTTGGAAATTTCCTGAGCCTCCTGGCAGGGGATGGTAGTTAATTTGACATAAAAAATGACACTAGAAAGTACTTCTAATTTCATAATAGATGCATAATGTGGGGCTGTGGAGAGTCTCCTGGCAAAAACCAGGAGACTCTGGGCATTTGATAATCGTGACAGAAGCTGTACAGACTGCTCTCTCTTGCTGTACGCTTAGATCAGAAAGATTCTGAATTTTCACAACACAGGAAAATATTTTATGCTTTGTCCACTAGCTTGCCTCGATGGTACGAGAACCAAGTTTTGCTAAATTCAGTCTAATTAAGAAGCAGGCAGTGGGGGTTAAAGCCATGACGTAAACCCGTGTTTACTGCTGGAGTTGCTGCTGCCTGGTTAGCAAAGTGAAAGACTTCTTGGAGCAGCCGGAGTGAAATGGTGCTCCAAAACCACACACAGTCTCGCCGGGGTTTGAGGAATGCTGGTTTCCTGGAGTACTGACATAGTATGGGCTGACTTTAGGTTCGGAGGATAAACTTGAAAACTCCAGACTCCAAACAATCCCAGCTTTGGTTGGCTTGTGTAAAAGTTAGGCCAAAGGGCCTCACAGTACGTCCCTCACAGTCCCGCTTCTGACCTATCCCCCATTAAAAATCCAGCATCTTTTGTTCCCTACACTAGAAATATAAAACAATTTCTGTGTGTTTTCCTCAGGAAACAGGGTTTATGTGATTTAACTGCAAGTCTGTTTTAATCCTGTGGTGATTTTAGTGCACAGGCCAGGTTGGGCCTGACAGGAGTGTCCGCCACCGGCTGGCCCTTTGGACGTGGCACTTTTTAAGGACTTCCCCTGTGAGGAGGCAGTGCTGTGCCAGCGGGCCTCAGAGGGTAGCGTCGAACTTTGAATTCACAGGTATAAAAATAATCTCTGTGTCCTGAGACAGGGCAGGCACTGTGGCTAAGATTTGTCATGAGCAAGAATAGTTGCAGAAGTTTCTGCTTAAGAGATCAGGAGACCTGCTGGTGTGACTTGTTGGGATGAACCGTGAGACTTTTTTTTTTTTTTTTTTTTTGTGTGTGTATCTATAACCCTCCTGAAAAGTGGGGTGTATGTGGTGTCCCAGCAGGTCCTTTCCCACCAGGAAAAAGGAAGTTGTGGCCGTGCTGCACCTAGAAATTTTGTTGTGTGTGCAGACCAAGCATTAACTGGCCTGACCTACACTGTGTAATTTTGAGTCTAAATGTAGCCATCTTTAAGTTTAATGTTAGCCCAGTAAGAAGTCTGTTTCTTATTGTGCTTTAGGTTAGAAAAATGACCTATAGAAACTGAAGTATTTTTCCAAAGCAAAGATGATTTAAAAAATTCGCTTACATCTGGTACTCTGGAGGCTCTTCTGAACTTAGGTCTGTGCGTGTGGTACCTGCTTTTTAAAGAGCTGAGATGAGGGCTACCAAAATAATTAGGGGGCTGGAGCTCCTGACTTATACAGAGAGGCAGGGAGAGCTAGTTTTGCTTGTCTTCAGGGTACTCAGGTACCTGTTGGGAGGTACTGAGGAAACAGAGCCAGCATCTTCTTCGAGGTGCACAGATACAGGACAAGAGGCAATAGACACAAGTTGCAACTTGGGAAATTCTGATATTAGGGAGAAAATTGTCACTGTGAGGACAATCAGACATGCGAACAAGTGCCTGGAGAAGATATGAAATGTCCACCCTGAAGACACTGAGAACCCAACGAGGCCAAAGTCCTGGGCAAGCTGGTGTATGCTGACCCTCCTTTGAGCACCCTTTTGGAGCAGGTGACCTCCCCAAGTCCCTTCCGACCTGTTGTTCTGTGAGTCTGTGACACAGCATAGGGTGTGTCATGGTTAAGGTTCTCTGGGAAACAGCTCACTGCTAGATTTGCATTCAGGAAAGTATGTTACTAACATATGAATTGTAGGAGCCTAGCAGTGCTACTGCTAGTTGAACGCTGGAGACCTGAACATGACGACTCTTCCTGCCATGAAGTTTTCCCATGCTGACTTTTCAGTAGGTGGCACTTTCTAGATGCCTGAGGATGGGCCATGAGAAAACGCTTCACCAAGCAGAATTTAGGGATCTATCTTTCAGCAGTTAGCAGCTTGTGTAATGCTAAATACTTTGAAAAAGTCAGTTCAGTTTCCAAAGTTAGTGCCTAGTTTTAATCTTAATCTTAATCTTTTTGAGATTCCATTTCCCAACTGTCAAATAGGGAGAGCATCATCACTTTCAGCAGCAGTGTAGTGACGACTACCTAAAACCCAAAGGAACATAAATAATTCTCCCATCAGAACATGGTTTGTGTCCTAGTGCTTATGTATTGCCATAGAAACACAGAAGAAAACAAAGCTTTGGTTCAACTGATGTGGAGGGGCTGCTGGAAAAAGAAGAAAACAAAACAGGTGATCATTAATTAGAACAGTTATGCATGAAAGGACCAGGTTAATTATCCAAATTCCTAACTTTTCAATTTTTCATGGTAGTACCTTCATTGTATTATTTTTGTTTGTTTGTTTCTAAATATAAATCCCTGTTAAAAATTGGAGCTATTTTTGCAGCATTTCACAGTTGCATCTTTTTGTTGTTTCTGAGGGAACAGAGCTGAAAGAGAGCTTGTGTTGCTGCAGATGCTGCTGCTTAACCCATGCCATGAACTCAGTGCAGGGACTGTCTCAGGCTCTGAGCTCAGCTCTGTTCTCATGCCCATCAGCAGGAGTTTTACCATTGCCTGCCCTGCGAGTGTCTCTTTTTTTTTTTTTTTGACTTCCAGGTGATGTGCAGCTCAGCAGAGAACTTGGATGTGAAGCATATGCGTTATACCGAGTGCATAAGGACTTCCCTGAAAGCAGTAGCTCATAATCTGCAAGAGGTGTTAGAAAAATAAGGGAGATAATAGAAGACATTAAAAGTCCCCAGTGTTCTGGAGGGTATCTGCTCAAATTCATTCATATTCTGAGAGACTTTTTGAATTTTTGAGTGCCTAAGTATGTGCCTGTCTTGTGTAGGGGACTGTGTGTATTAATGGAGCATAAACAGGATGTGCATTAACAGAGCAGAAGCGGGAAACTATGCTAAACAAATCCATGAGCAGGGGAAATAAAGCCAGCCAGCCAATCATTTCATCCATCAGCACATGCCTAATTTTTAATAAACCTACTGATACCAAAAAGCTGTTTTAAAAGAATGATAACGTTGCATTAGATGGCACTCTACTGTTTGGCAGTTCTGGAGTGAAGGTTGCCTGTCAAACCTTAACATGTATCCATTTTGTGTCTGATTTATGATAATCTTTTAACAGGAGAAATCCTGTAATATGGGAGAATAGTCTTTGCCTGTAATGTAGTGGAAAATTAGAAACCATTCACTTGCCCTGCCCTTAAAAGCCTGTAGAAATACGCAAGAAAAGCATATCCATTCTGAGAGCACAATAATTGATAGGAGGAGATGTTATTTTGGAAGTAATGCTTTTCTCTTCAGAGATAATTAGAAACTTTTATGAGTTGCAGAGTCTAGAAGTCTGACAGCGGTTTTGAATGCAACTAATTTTATGAACTTTTGAAAGCTGTATAATTCTCTGAGTTAAAAGGTCCCTTTTTACCTTTGCCTTTCAATAGCTTTCTACGCATGTCAGCTGAAAATAAATCAGGTGGGAAATCCTAATTTTATGTGCAGTTATTACTTTGTGAAACAAAAGAAAATCTCATTGCTGGGATCTGAAATATCTTGGTCTCAAGTGTCTCTAAAATATAAAGCAGGAAACAAAACCTTGTTTGTTTTATCTTTTGTTTTTCAGGTCCAAACCATGAATTACGTCGGACAGTTAGCAGGGCAAGTGTTTGTAACTGTGAAGGAGCTCTATAAGGGACTAAACCCAGCCACGTTGTCAGGATGTATAGATATAATCGTTGTACGTCAGCCGGATGGAAATCTTCAGTGTTCCCCTTTCCATGTACGCTTTGGGAAAATGGGAGTTCTACGTTCTAGGGAGAAAGTGGTAAGAAAATTCACACCATTGATATGTTCTGTCTGTGTGTTGACTAGAATGGCACGAAAGTTACTGAACATTTTGTGTAAGTCACGGTTTTCTTCAGACAGTCTTTACAATACGCTCAAATTGAGGCAAGCTTTGATTAAAATGCTTGTTGCATTTCGAAGTGTAATTTATAAGATGTCATAGACAATGTAAGACATAATAGACAAAAAACATTTGTAATAATAATAATATATAAAAAAAAAAGGCATTTATAGTATTTATTTTCAGCAGAGCAAAATTTTGATTGTGCTAATTTGGGCATGTACCCAATTTCATTATTGACTAGGTATTAAGACCCCTTTGTTTTACACGTGTATTGATAGTTACAAAAAGGGAATTGATATTGAAGTAATACTTTCAGATAACAGAATGTTAAAGTCAGTTGAAGCTAGAAAAAGCTGTGAGGACTTTAGATAAATATAATCAAGCTGAATGACCTGGCAACATGATATCAGATGAGAAGTTGCCAGTGACTAAAGCATGGCAGATTATTTTAGGAAATATTGTGTAACTACGTATAGTCTGAGTTCTAATGGTAGCTATAATTGTTCAGCAGAAAGATTCAAATGTCACCATGCACGTTGTTCAATTTTTACATGAATCAGAAAGGAATACAAATATTTAGGATGGATAAAAATTAAAATTGTTACTATGGCAAGAATATTCTGTGTCCTGAAATATAACAATAATGTAGGGTTGTCCAAGTGCCCCCCAGAATACTGTGAAAATTGATTTTGTGGCAAAAATAATTATAGGCAAAGAGAGAGATCCTCCTGGGAAGAAATGGAAATGGCTGGGGCTGTACAGCATTGAGGTAAACATGTGGAAAAAAAATCAATATGTGAATTGCGTAGAGAATATAAATCAGTTTTTATTTGTGCTTCTCATAGTGTCTGTCTAATGAATTTGAAAGGCAGGATATTAAGAATTTCCAAGTGGAAGTACTTTTTGAATGATGCAAAATTAGGCTATGAATTAAAAAGGAGAAAAGATTTATGTGATGAATGAAACATACAGAATTACATTTAGAAAGATTCAGGACTTTATGTAATGGATATATACCTTCCTGAGTAGAGGAGCAAGACACTGGTAAGCTCAACAAATTAGGACAACATACTGACAATTGATGGCCTTGTTAAGGAGTGGGGAGAGAAACAGGAGTTTTTGTTTATTACAAGGTTTCCTATGCTTCTCTGAGAAGCATTTGTCCTGTGACAATAGTAGGATAGCCGAACAGAAACTGTATACCAAAAATAACTTTATTTTCAGTTAAACAAAATGTTATTTTCTTCCAGGTTGACATAGAAATTAATGGAGAGGCTGTAGATTTACACATGAAACTAGGAGACAATGGAGAGGCCTTTTTTGTTCAGGAGATGGATAACGATAAGGTAAGAGTCACAATTTTAGTTTGTTAAAATTCAATGCTTACTTATCAAGATCAGTTTTGATTTTAGGAATTTTGTTGAAGAACATATCTTTATCCATTCTATAATTTTGAAAGTTTCTGGACATTTTTCTGCTATGGAAATTCAATACCATACAGCTTTTATAGATAAATATTTATTTATTTATTTATTTTTTGAATTGCTGAGGTTGGAACAATCTGAAGAATGTAGTCACATAGCTAAAAATATCTGAGTTTATATGCATGTCTGTGTATGAACACAATAACTTGTGCACAGTTCATACGGTCCAAATATATGTGCAACAGAGGATGATATTCCCATGGATCTGTTTTTGTAGAAATACTTGCTTTGAACGCATATACTCAACAGACTGCCAGTATAATGTGCACATGCCTTTTAAACTTCTGTGCACAGAGTAATTCTAGTAATTCTGGTATTCACCAAAGATGTGGTCTTACAACTACTATTCATGTGGAATTATATTTAAAGGAGAATGCTACTGTCAAGCTGTGTGATTAAGTACTAGTCTTTGTAAGTTATGGTCATTCTAGTTTTGAGTAGTTCACATGTAATGTAATCTAACATAGAAAAAGCCCCTTAAAGGTGGGATGAATGTTCAAATTTTTCTACTGGGTACACTACTAGTTACAGGTGGGATTTCTGCCCATGAGGTGTTTTCATCTTTATATCTTTATATCTTTATAAAGTCTTCTATGTGCTAACAGTTACTTGGTGACTGAAAATGGCTAGAAATGCTTTCATTTGTGTCTAGAGTTGTGTACATATGAGAACATATGTACATATGTGTGCATATGAGACTGTTCATGTGACCTAGTTATAAACTGTTGACCGACCTTGACTAGTATCTTTGAGTTGTGAAGGAAAATTGGATTTTACAAACTGTTCACGTTAAAAAGTAGGATTTTGTTTCTGCTCTGCATCTGGCATCAGGTGAATAGAGACTCATGCCATTAACTGGCTAATGTTAGATCCTCTTTGTTAAGAGTATTGTTCCTGGCTTGTTTAGGGAGATGCATCTATGGAACAGTTGCCATGTGCTACGGGATCATGCTGAGCATCCAGATGCTAAATCTTAGTTACTTTTCTGAAGAGTAAATGACTTTCAGTGATTGTGCATAGAATTTGAGACTAGATTTATGTCTAGCAGAGGAACTAATACGTTACATGCTTTGGATTTTTGCTTTCTCAGGAGGTAATTCCTTACCATCTCTCTACATCCCCTATTATATCTGAGGGAACTGCTTTAATGGAAGCTCAGCTGAAGAGGAACTCCATTGACAGGATAAGAAACCTGGACAACAGTGCATCCTCACAAGTATCGCCCCAAGCTCATGGATCCCAGACTGGTACTGAAACATCTCCAGTTTGTAGCTCTGTGAAAAAAAGGAGGAAAAAGAGGAGGAAATCTACTCATAAAATAGACAGTTTAAAAAGAGAAGACAATGGAGACACGTCAGAAGATGAAGACATGTTTCCTATAGAGATTAGCTCTGAGGAAGAAAAGGAACCATTGGACAATTCAAGGTATTAGAGCAGAATTGAGATATATAATAGAAACGTAATGTTAGGTTTATGTTCCATTCTGTACCTTCTGACAGTAATTTCTGTATATGTCAGTACACATGGCTGATGAACATGTTTTTCTAAGAAAAAGCTTTAGGCTAGAAAGCCATCAGGAATGTCACTAACAAAAATAATGAAAATAACACTGAAAACAAAAACAATGTTCAATCACGCTGTGCACTAGAAGGTGTGAATCAGATAACATTTATCTCTTTATCTCTTTTTAGTTCACGTTAGACTAATTCTTCTCTGCACTATTTTTTTCCCCTGTTATCTGGAGTATGTATCAGTTGAGTAATCAAGTATGTTTTTAAATGTCATGTACCTTTCCCTGTACCTAGGATCCCTGTTCCGGATGTGTTTGTTGATGAAGTATCTGACATAACGGCTCCTGTAGTTTCTACATATTCTCAGTCTTCATCTTATCCTCATTCAGATGGAGAATGGTCTCCTCTTCAAAGGTAATTTTTGTGATAGTGTAGTTCTAGATTACTGTCCTCTTTCCATTAATTTCTTTTATGCTACTGCTGTATGAAGTCTTACAAAAAATTGTTGCCAACCATGGTCACTGTCAGCTGCTAGATGAAATCAGTGTACAATAACTTCAAATTAACTCTGTCGTTGATTCAACAAATGCTGGTACCAAATACAAGTGCTGGTCCAGAAATTGTAAACAATATTTATATCTGTTGATTACACTGCTTGCATATAAATACTTTATAGAGAGGATGATCATTTTATGAACGCTGAATCTTTGCCTGAAGCACGTACCTTTTAAGGACTTCAGTGAGTGCAGACATAAATATTCGGTACTTTGTGTATACTCCTTGCAAAATCAGAGCCGATGTATAAAAATACTGCTTTTTAGTGACCATGAGTATGAGCTTCTTGTGTCCATTTTTAAAGCTAATCTAATGAATTGCAATGGTAGATAGAAAATATTTATTATGTGAAAGAACACATACAGTAACTTGCTTACTTTTTCCTGTATGTTTGTGTGCATGTGTATACCTTTGGGTTGGAAGGGACCGTAAAGATCATCTAATGTCAAAGCAGATCAGTTTGGATCTCCTTTCTTGTGTCTATGGAACACTGTGAAAAATGGATAGTTCTTCACTTGATTTCAGTTACATTGCATTATAGTCTAAATAAAGTGTGTCTGTTTATGTGGCTGTGTACACGTGCCCTCCATCTTCATGGAGACTGTTGGAGTGGGGAGGTATTTATAAGACTTTATTGTTAGTCTTATCTTAATACACTGCCTCTGTGGGTGAGGAATGGAAGAAATGAGAGCAAGCAGATGATTTCAGAGCAATGGCTTAATTTAGGTGTTTTGAATTGCATTCTAGAAGAAGCTTTCTCTGTAAAGCTTAATGAGATTAGCTTTGTTAGTCTGGTGATAACATGTATCAATACCCTGCCCCTTCTGTGGCTCTTTGAACTGTATGTTCTGTTTGTTTTTGAATTGCGATATTCTGGATTTTGAAAACTCTAGATTCACGCATTCATGTAGCTAATACACAAAGAGCTTGTGTTAATTAGCACTTGTGAATAATGACACCCTGTTTTTTTTCCTACCAACATGTTGTGCTGTCCAGTAAGCCTATAGATTGCGCAGGGCAATCCTCTCTTCTCACTGTTCCAGCAGATGGAGGCCTATCTAACTCTTGTCCTCATCAATCTTCTCACTTTTCTCCTCCAGACAGGTAGAACAGTTGTTCTCCCTCTTTTCTGTGCTGCTTTTTAATCCTTTGAACACATTAATAAACTCTTGACACATTAATTGCACATGGACTTTGCTGAACTTATAACTGCACTTATTGCTAACCCAGACACTTTTAGAAAAAGTGACATTGAAAACTATGTCCTCTGCTTACTTCTTTGTGGGCACTGATGGAAGGTAAGTTGCCTTGATGAATCATACGATGAAAGAGGGTGGCTAATGTAAAATCAGGACAGAGCAAACCAGGGTTAAAACTGAAGTTGATATAAAAAAAAAAAAAAAAAAAAGAACATAGAGTGAAAACTTGCATTCCTTTGAAGATTGATATTTACATGTGTCTTTTTGCAGTTAATGTATATTTTAATGTCATTTTTATCTCATGTTTTTCCTGAGAAGTTTGGTTTTGCATAGGATGTAAAAGTAAAAGCTGAACAAAGGCCTCAGAGATTAAGGGAAAAATAAGGAGAGCAAACCTTGTCATGGGAGGAGCCAAGTACCAAAACAGAACCTCTTTTCTCTTGATACCTGTTTTGGGGAGGGAAAGGATTGCAGTAGGAGAATATTTTAGGGAGGAAAGATGGCGCAACAGGTTGCTTAAAGTTGCTTATTCTTGCTTAAAGTTAAGGAGATCCACAGTTAAGCCCTCACTGTAGTGTAGGCTTCCTTTGGCTGTGGACTCTCTCTTACAGAGCTGAAAGTGGGTATGGACATTTTTAATAATCTCTTAATTCAAGGTCTCTCAAGGTTCTGCAGCCAGGCCCTTTCTCTCCATTAAGTCAGTGTAGACGTTACAGCAAGTAAGTTAAGCTGTCTAAAGTATGTGTCTGAATATGACCTCTACAGTTCTCCTTTAGTGCTCAGGAAGCTTTGAGTAATAAATTGAGCTAAATTGCTCATTACTTATCTCAACGTTGATGCCATACTAGGTGCTGTATCAAAACTGATAATCTTGAGGGTTTCCCAGTTTGTAGATCTGCTCTCTTTAGGCTGACCATGTAGCAGCACCAAGCTGAGGTGAGACCCTGGGGTAATCAAGAATGTTCTCCTCAGTGTTTGTAGTGGGATGGTAGGGCAGGCGCACAAGTGCAGGCCTGGAGCAGTGACGTCTCCTGTTTGGCTCTGTGAACTTTGCTTGGGAGTCCTGCAGTGTAGACATACAGCAAAAGTGCTGTAGAAACTTGTCTGTGTCTGCAACTGTTTTCCTCTGTGAAGTAAGAAACCCTGCGATGGCCACCCCAAATGAAGTTCAGAGGCTCTCAGCTACTGTTGTGATATGTACATGAGGTAAACCTCTTTCCTTCTGACAACTTTCCCAGTTTATTTGACTTTAGTCAAGGCAGGATTCTTCTTCAGGTCACACTGAGCTGAGGTTGCTCTTCTTCCTCATGTAGCGTTGACAAGGCTGGTGGCTGTAGTTTGATGTGCAGTATCTATAGCAATCTGTGGAAGGTGAGAGAATTTCAGCTGGGCCAGTGCCTAACTTAACGACAGAAGAATTGCATGAAAGTCAAGGCGTAGTTCAGCCTGAGATACAAATGTCTCAGTGATGTAAGAAAACCCCTTCTGAGTCTTTGATCCCGTGAAGTATAGGTTGCCATCACTGGATTACAACTCCTGCACCAACTTGGTATTCAGCTTTATCGACACCTAGTGCAAGTGTCACATTAATCCCAGATTTAATTTGAACTAATGGAGCAAAGAAAATTGAAGGGATGTGATTGTGAGCTTTATTAGTCTTCAGTGTGATTTTACTTTGGTGGCAATAGTATGAGGGAAATAGCAGCTAAAATAGTCCCGGAGCAGATAAAGGAGACATCTGGCATCACATATGGAAGCAGAACTATACAAACAGGAAGTAAACAAGCAAGACTGTAGTAGGCATAATTGCCATCTGCATGTATAAACTGTTGCTGTTCCAGAAGGGTATTAGGTGGAGAGAGTAGCTATTGAGTGTTAAACAACAATATGGCATGTGAAAGAAAAGCAAAGGTATTTATTTCTCTGTAATGGTAGAACAGCTCACAGTGGGAGGCCACCAACCCCATGCTAATGGGTGGCATACAAAATTCCAGCTTGTCTTCCAGAAGACACAAAGATACTAAAGAATGCTTTAGTATCCTTTTATACGAGCACGAACATAATTTACCCCATTTGCCTAGTGGATGCATGTTTGCAGTCTGATTTAATGTTGGACCTTTTAAATTAAGATGCTGTTACAGTGATAATTATGGTCTACCCTGAGGTTGCATTAGTATTTGTACAGTAAGCTCCAAGGAGGAATCAGCTGAAAACAATTCTGAAGATCCAACGTGCTGCTACTCCTCAAATCTTGTATTTTATTGTAGAAGAGTATTTATAGAATGTGAATTGTGCTCGAGTTGAAAGTTCAGTAGATAGCATGTACTCCGGTGTATACGCTGTTTTGGGAGAGAGGGTGATGTGGGGTTAGATGTTCACCCCGTTCCTGATTTACCATGGTTACACTTGAGCTGTATCTTCTGTGAACCGAGAACCTAGACTGGTGCTGGGATCATGAGGCAACCTTTTGCAGCAGGAGCCATCGCAGAGCAGAGCTCTATCTGTGTTAATGTACACTATTTCTGGCACTTATGTGTGTGTGGCTGGGAACACATATCATGGTTCTTGGTGCTGAGTAACACCAGCTTCTTCCCCACTTAGTTCTGCATACAAGGAAATTTGTATTTTCAGATAAAACTCTGGAAAAGGCAGAGTTCCTCCCTGCCCCACTCTGTGGTCTGTGTTCTCACTGCAAACTACAGAGTTTCTAGCCCAGGCTGAAGTAGTGCCTCTATTCTCTCATGTTATCCAGCTGGATAAGCGAACTTGGGATGAATATACTCCACAGCCTAAACTGGAGATTTTTCAAAGTAAACAGTAGGCATTTTGAAGGTTAAAATGTATGTAGTGCACAGATTAATTTGTGTGGTGACAACACTTCCCAAAAGTTAGATTTTGGGGGCTTAAAGTTGCAGTAGAAGCATTTTTGCTGGCTGAGATTTTCTGAATTTCCCAGGTTCCTGTATTCAAAACTTTCAGTGGGCCCTAGATGCGTGGAAGATATTGCAAATCCTACAGATTTGTCAGTGGGATATGTAAAAGGTGTTAATCTCAATAGGCGTATCTTGAATCCTAAGAGCTAGAAAAAACTTTTACAACTTATTGCATCAATTCTTTTGTCTGTCAAATGGTAGGTTATATCCTAAGGACTAATAAATATTTGAAATTCTTGGGCACCGCTGTGGAAGATCTTTTTTGGTCCTGTTACAAACGTAACAGTTTAGTTAGATAAATTACTTATTTGTAGCTGAAGAGTTTTTGTGTTTGCCCATATTCAAGGTATATGTTACTGCAACAAAGCTAAAAAACAGTAATAATGTAGATAATTAGTTGCTAACATTCAGATGTGAAATTCACAGGTTTCTAAAAGCTGCTTTATGTTAGTGTAAAGTAATTATTTTCCTATGACGAATGAATGCCTGAGCAAGCTCTACAAAACTGCCTTATGTTAAAAGAACAAAACTTGTTGGGCTATTCAGTTGATCTAAAAGAAGGTATAAATCAAACATGAAGAATTTAGACTAAACGTAGAAAGCCTTTTAACAGTGAAGGTAGCTCAGCTTTGGACCTTTGATCCAGAAATGTTGCGGATTGTTTTTTAACTTGTAGTTTATAAATCAAGATCGTATTAGTATACCAAAGTCTGGCTCACACAGCCACAAATGTTTGGCTCAAACAAAAATAATGGTCTTTCTTCAGGAGTTTCCAGGAGAAATTCTAGGACTTGCATTACGCAGAAAGGCAGAATAAATAATTAGGATTTTTCATTTTGCCCTTGAAACTAGTGAATTATTATTTATTAACAGCTAACTTGACATCACGTTATTGACTTCATCCCATTAAAAATGTGCTATAAACTGATAATTTACTAATAAATGATTAAATACTTCATATTCCAGTAGGCAGCAAAACAAGCAGTTAAATATTTTTGCACTGGGAAGGCTCACATTCTTTGTGCACTGCTCTTGCTGGTTTCCCTAAAAACATGTGTATGAAGATAGAACTGAACAAGTCAGTAAAAGGAAGTAATCAACTGGATTCCTTAGACTAATTTATTATTTAGTCAGGGTAAAGTGGCTTGTTGATGTGAATGAATCATTTCTGCACTTCATTATAACAATACTAACATCTCTTCATCTGCTGCTGCTGGTGCTATCCCCATTTCACATTCTATTCTTCTGCACAAAAAAAAAAATAATAAAAAAATCTTCACGAAATGTTCACATCCAGCGCCTCTCTTTCTGCTTCTCAAAGCCTACCTCTGTGATGGCATTCACTAAAAAATGACAGATGAGACCTCTGAGTGCCAGTCTAAGAAGATCCTGAACTGTTTGGAATGTTTCTCCATGCTTTCACACTGTCATATGGCTGATAATAAATACAAAATACTCAATGCTTTGGGCTGGTGGATGTCAGTTTGGAAAGTGCTTAGTGCATTGTGGTTATTTTTATTTTTGCAGTATTTTTGTAATAAGCATTGTTTATTTTTGTTTGTTTGCTTTTCTTCAGCCCGTCAGGTTCACGCCCTTCTACTCCTAAAAGTGATTCAGAATTAGTCAGTAAACCCATGGACAGGAGCGGACTGAAGAATAATCCACACATGCACTGGGCCTGGGGAGAGCTACCCCAAGCTACAAAGGTATCCAGTGTAATTGGTTTACTTCCTGATAGCATCTATTGTGCTTTAATAGGGCTTATTTTATTGCAGACTCCTGAATAGGGAATGGATCCTGTTTGTACATGAAATTGTAATATTTTATGTAAGAAAATTGCATTTTGCAATTAGGAGATACAGAGAAATGCTGTGTGCCATTTCACAGCACAGATGATGTGTGGTAGAAAACGGAGAAGTCTTATAAAACTTAGAAACTTAAATAACGTATAAAATAGAACCCAGCACCCTTTGGTAAATCACTGAAATTCATAAAGGGCCTTAGATGGAAATGAGGTGCTTCGTGCTAGCAGTTTGATTCACAAAAAATAACATTGGCTGCTTGAATGCGTAAGTCCAGCAGCACCTGTGCTTCTGTATCTCTACATGCCCAGATGTGCAGCTCTCTTGGTTGAGCCCACTGGCTTGGTGCCTTTCTCCAGCCTGAGGCCTTTTGGCTTTTCTGAGGGCCCTGCTAGCTGGCAGGATCTGTAGCATGCCAGCAGCGTTGCCTTCCATGCTGCACAGAAGCCATGTGCATCTCCAGGTCAGGTGTGGCTGGCTCCTTACCATAGCTGTTGAGCCAGAGTGTTCATAGAGGAAAGGGGAGGTTGAGGGGTTACACCTGCCTCACGGAGAGAGGAGTGAAAATCATCTCGAGAATCTGATATCCTTGAATTGAACAGAACAGGTACAACTCTGGCTGTTGCATTTTTTAAGAGCTTTTCTTTACAGCAGTCTGTTTATTTTCCCTCACAGACCAGTTCCCTGATCAAAGCTAAGGAACCCAGCATGGTAGATGTAAATCCTTCTGAAAGCACTCACTTTCGGGTCATCCAGAGTGCTCCTGTGGAGGAGTTTAACACCGTGTCTCCTCTACCTGCCCTTGGACAAGCAGATGCAGCAACTGCTGATGAAACTGAGCCCTTGCCAGCTGAGGCAAATAAGCCAGAGACAGAGTCTGCAGGAGCAGCTGTAGCACCGTTGCCTGCCAATGAAGAAATAAAACAAGCTGCAGCTTGCTCAGCCCAAGCAGTTGACAAGACAGATTCCCCTACCAGAAAGAAAGGTAAAGCTGTTGATTCTGCACTTTTATATGTATGATTTTTGTCTTTAGATTTCATGGTGATAAAGCACCCCATTGTCATATAAATTAATCTGTGCCTTTAGGGCACTTTGAGATCTGGAAAGGAATAAACTTTAAAAGAACCATCAAAACCTAGCAGTGCAGCAGGCAGCTCACAGGAATGAAGTAGTAAGGCACAAGTTCTCCTTCACTGGGGATTTTTCCATATTTGATGAATTCAGAGATCACATTTTGGTAGAAGCCCATTCTACATATGCTGAATTACTTGCTTTGACCACTTTTGGAGTTGTTCTGCATGACGAATAGTTGTTGAACTTCTCTATTCATGTACAAAGTAGTAATATATATTTTGCACGAACAACAGGTTTGCTGTAAATTAAGGTAGTTTTGTTTTACATAAGCCATTTCAGGAGTTATGTTTAGTTGGTACACATCTTATTTTGAATTTGCGAGGTACAATTCTGTCTGCTTTTCTGCTTCCAAATTCTTGGTATCTATAACCATGTTGTTTTATTCCAAATGTTAAAATCTTCACATGAAATTTACTTACAAATGTTGTTTTAGAGCTCTAATTATTCTATAATTATGAAAGCTCTATAAAAGCCTGATTTGTGCAGATGTTTTTTATCAGTAAATATACAAGTTTTTAGCCACTTCCCCATGCTTTTCAGAGTCTCTGAAAACAACAAAAAAATCTGATTGCTTTTGTGATGTTTCACGTTGGAAATTGTGACAGCAAGAAGCTGGGGGTTTTAGAATGAATTCCAAATAAAATTTGGCCTTATACTGGTTATCTGTCTAGACTTAGCAGCAACAGCAGAATAGAGGTGGCACTGCATGTTGGTACTAGTGTAAGACAAGATCTGGGTTCAGGTCTATGCTGTCTTGTCTTCTGCAGTGGTGCATGTGTGCAACACATCAGTTGTATGTTTGAAAGAGTGAATTGTCTCCACCAGCATGCCAGGTATAGTCTGGTAGTGACTGTAGTGATGATAGTCTGTTGCATTGTTTCTGTTCTGCAGGGCAATATTGAATATTAATTATGTGGAGATTAAATGCTTTGATTGATAGGCCTGTGGAAATGCTTACGAAAGTGTTCCTCTTTCTGTTATCCTGTAGTGACCTCTGACTTCTAATTCCCAGTGGTTTTGTCTGGAACAGTGGGGCTGCAGCATGTCTCAAATTATGTCCTATGCTGTCACGTTTGTGTGTTTGAAGTGTGAATAGTGTATGCAAACAACTTGGTTTGAAACTTTTGGCTGTACCACTCAATGCAGCTGTAGTACACAAAGTGTTACAACCTGTCTTCTTTTTCAGTCCTAAAATGAATAGCTAAATTGCAATAACAATTCTGTCTTGTTACTCAGAAAATATTTGTTAATAGGCTTATTTATGCCATCCCTTACAGACAAACGAAGCCGGCATCTTGGTGCTGATGGTGTCTATTTAGATGACCTCACTGACATGGATCCCGAAATTGCTGCACTTTATTTCCCCAAAAAGTATAAGTCCTTTGTTTATATTTCTACTATTTAAATAGCTCTCTTTTCCTTTGAAATTTAAACTGTTCATGTGAACTGGATGAGATCTCCTTTTTAAAGTACAAAATTTTGTTTTCCTTCTGTTTTCACCTCAGCTTGGAGTATTAGAGCTTCCGGATAGCTTGGCATTAAGGCCTAAAAAGTGTGCTTAAAATTGATTTTCCATTTTGGTCAACTAAGCATCATATATTGATTGTGGATTGTTATGTAATGTACACTGATGTTTGTGAGTGTTACTCACATGCCCTGGGAGAGCAGTTGGCTGTGGGATATATATATCCCCATGTCCTTGCTTATTACTGTGAAGAACACAGCTTACTGCTAACAGCATAAAATTATTGCTCTTACATTGTTCTACTGTGGGTGATCGCCTATAAATATGAATGTTGTGCATCATTCAAAAATGAGTTCCTGACAGATTTATGTATGAAAATATTTTATACCAAACATACAACTTCCAATTTGTTTCAATCTTTATCAGAATCTCTTTTAAAATTTCTAGTCTTCTTTCCATATCTCTCTAGTCATTTGAGTAAAGTCATTGAGCAACAATTAAGGCAGCTTGCATATTTTATTTTTCTTTCTTGCTTAAACTCAGCTGTTGTAATATTAGCATTTCAATAAAACAGAGAAAGATTAGTAATATAGAGGAAAAGGCTGGATTGCAAATTCCTTTCTCAAATGCATTCATATAAATTTGGAATGGAAAGCAGAACTTGAAGAGCCTGCACTTTGTAATAATGATCTCATCTATACACAGATTTTAAGTGAATATAATTATGTGCTATTTCTTAAATTTTTAAAGATTTTAATAGCTTATATGTAAATTATTTTATTTATATACACATTTGACATAAATATACAAACATATACTTCCTTCATTTTGGAGTTAGATATCAGTTTATATAATTGATACAAATTCAAGAATAAGCTATATTTATTCTTCTTCCAATGTGAGAACAGTTCTACTAGTATAAACTCTGCTTATAGTAGTATTATTTTGTCTAATAAGCTTTTACAGTTTATTGTCTTATTCTTCCTCTCTCATGTAAATGAGCTATACATGACTGGTTTAGGCAAGTAAGTAGAAACAACCTAATTTGGAAGGTTATGTGAGGCCTATGCTACTTTGTTTAAATTTTATGGCTAAAACAAGCAAATTTCTTTTTCTGTATTTTTAAGTATGCATCAGATGTAAGCAGTGCATGTTGAAGGGAGAGAATTTGGGAATGGATACGTGAAGACTGAATGTCTGATTTTTCTTTTTCAGTGGGGACAATGTACAAAGCAAGAACACAAATGACACAGGGCCGTGGTCTGCCAGTCAGTCTCCGCAGTCTTTTGGGAGTTCAGGTGTTGACAGTGGTGTTGAAAGCACCTCAGATGGAATCAGAGATTTGCCCTCCATTGCCATTTCTCTTTGTGGAGGCCTTACTGACAACAAAGAAATAACCAAAGGTATTAAATGACCTTCTGAATTAGAGGCGTGTGATGTCAGACGAGTTTTAACATCCTTGACCGAGGAAACAGTGCCCTCCTGCGGCTGTATCTAGGAATGTGTTGAGAAAAGATTGTCCCTGAAATGACAAGTTTCATAAAATTTCTCACGTTTAAAACAGTAAACTGATAAAGGACTTATAATTTAAAATGTTTTAATAATCTGCTGTATGCTAGGAAAACATATGGAAGTACTCGACTGTCTATGTCAGGAATGAAAAAGATCTGTAAATGGGGACATCAGCTCTGTCACCAGTTTCTTGTTTGATTCTTTACATAAATCATTTAGAGTACTCTGTGCTTGAAACTTCTAGCTGCATACTGTGAAGATAAACGGTTTAAAGCATGCATATTCTGCAGTAATGTGGAGGCATAAACCCACCTGATCCTGATGCTACATTAATTTCTGTTCAAAAGATGGTTATTAAAGCATTTTGAATATGTTGTGATCTACGTTCGTTGTTCAAATCACCTGTAAACTATGGGGATTTTGTGGAAGGAGTAACAACTTGTGGAAAGGGTGTTTGTTCACAGATATGTTCCTTTTGCAGTGAGCCTTAGAAGTGATTATTAAGTTTTTGCCCATGGGTTTACGTATATGTAAGCCCACCTGTTCCTGGTTTGGACAGAGGATCAGTGGAAGTGATGACAAAGTACTGCTGTACTTTGCTTAGAAGCCTGAGTTTCCTCCTCACAGTTACATCCCTAAGCTTTTACTTAGCTTGTCTTATGAAGGAGGAAGACACCCAACAGCTCACAAAGAAACCCTCAGCATCTTCTGAAATTTAGAGTTTCTGAACCTCTTGCTTCTATATTACTGCTGATCTCGTACCCTAGTAGTCAAGGACAGACTCTGAGTGGGAAAGCTATATGTCTGAGTTAATGCTAAATTTTTTAGGTTGTTTTGCCCCAGGAATCTATAAATGTATGATTTACATATGCTTTTTTTTTTTTTTTTCCCCCAACAGAAGAGTTCTTAGAACATGCAGTAACATATCAGCAGTTTGTGGACAATCCTGCTATCATTGATGACCCTAACCTTGTGGTTAAGATTGGAAATAAGTAAGTATCTTTCAGGAGAAATGATTCTTACTGTTGCAAATAAAACATTGCTTGTGCTACTTCAGTGTGTTAGATCAATTTGACCATAGCTGAAAAATGGGTTTTGCACATTCATAGCATAGATTCATCTAGAAGGAGTCATCTCTCTAGTGAATTCAGGTTCTTCTTCTTCCACGTACCTTTCCTCCTTTAAACTGAAAGAGCAGCTTCAGATGACCTGTCACAGCTAACTTAACAGAACTTGAATTTCAAGAAGCTAGTATTAAATGCTAATGGTGTTCACATGCAATTGATAGAGTAAAAATGAAATAGGTTGTGAACTTGCTAAGCCTTGCCTTGAGTAAATTTGAATAATGAATATTTACAGGGATGTGGCAGTCTGCTTGCAGACCTTCCGTACCCAGCAGGTTGTCTCTATAAGCTGAATATTTTTGCTTATGTGCCTCTGTGGAGGCATTGCTTTTCAAGACTTGTCAGACTTCACCCACTCAATATGAGACTTCTGTTTCTGGAAGGCTGAGACATTATTTCATATGTTTATATTCCTGGGCAGTGCAGCACTATGGCCTATGCTAGATGCAGCTCTATGAAGGGTATTTTAACTTGACAGCCTCTTGCAGCTGACTTACTGTGTTTAGCGTAGAGAAGACATAATGACATTGTGCTGCAGTTAGGAGTTAGGCTACCCTTAGTTATAGACATTGCTTATAAAAATCTGACGTGTCCAGTACATCCTCATTCAATACTCTTTAATCACAAATGTGTTGGGTATATGATGACCTTGTCTCCTTCATCAGACAAGGATAACTTGAGAGGTGTATAGCTGACCCTCTCTGCAGTCTGAGGTCAGTCACTTACTGCTTCCCTGCCTTAGTCCTCTGATATTTGAAGGTAGTGTTCATGTGCCTGCTGATGTGTTGAGAAGAGAGGAGCACTCAGTGAGGATCTTAACTGTCATGTTCTCTAGACAGATGATTGATACCACTGTATTAATCCTACTGTCTGCAATGTAAGCTGAGCTGTGCTCAGCACATCATAGCAAAACGATAACATCTTACAGACTCCAGTCCCTAACCTTTGTATAGAGCCTTGATGCAGGAACAGTGAAACCTGCTTGTAAAAAATGTAGCTTGTGTTGCAATAATGAAGTACAGTAAGGAATGGATGACAAATACCATTTCTACTTAAGGACCTAGCTTCTCTTGTGTTTCTCAAAAAGTAACACATACGTATGAATATACTGTGGAATAAGGTGAGACTGCTGTTGCTGGTCCAGGCCAGAGTTGGACCTGAGCTAAAGGAGCTTCATGGGTTTAACGTACCAGATGATAAATACTAGATTGTGCACTGGAACCTTGAGATTACAAAATGCAGCAATTGTCTCTCTTGAATGCCTAGGTACTACAACTGGACAACAGCTGGTCCCCTTCTGCTGGCAATGCAAGCATTCCAGAAACCTTTGCCAAAGGTGAGATTGAATATGAAGGTTGGTCAGAGTGGGAGCTATGACATTCTACTGTTTATTAAGTTGCATCATTCACTAAGGTTGAGAAAATGGGTGGTTTTACAAACGCATCTGCATATCTGTTATATCTATTCACACATTACTGTTCACTGTTATATCTGTTCACTCAAAACCATTAAATTTGGTCTGTGAATAGTTTTTATTTCCTAGTCTAAGATCATTACAACAGTGGCAGTGACTAATAGCTATGACCCTGTAACAGCTGTATGCTGGCTTACACATTGAACAGTCCAATTACATTTTGTTGCCTCAGGACAGAAGTACATGCTACTGTGAAAGTTTATAAAGGAGCAAGTATCAATATTGGCACTAACGTGTGATATTTAGCCATGAATTTAACATATTTTTGGATCCTACGCTTTCCCTCTGCCGCTTGCAACCCAGCACGTGTTTTGTGTTTTACCTATGTGAATTCAAATTTTATCTCTATTGCCATAAATTTAGAGTATTATGGGTTTTGGAGAAATCAGAATCAGAAAGAACAGCACCATGTTCTTTCTGATTTAGTGCTACATTACCTATATATGCAAATAGGTGTAGCTGCACTGTAGTATCCCAATATAAAGTAAAATGATCCTAGAAATCCCAAACATCTGGCAAACCTGGTTTTAACTTCAGGATGTTGCAGAGACTGATTTGTTTTGTGTTTTACTGCACATATTCTAGTAATCATCAAAGGTGGGGTTCATCCCACCAAACTTGAGTGCCTACAGGAAGGACTACACTTGTATTTGCTGATCACTTCCACAGAGTGATTCAGACCTTGTTAGGTGCATATTGTTCTTCACTGGGATCCAGATCTCTTGGCTTTTGCCTAGGAAGGAAAAATAGAAACAAGTAGTATGAAATATTTTTCCTGTTGAGGGAAATAGCAATTCCTTCAACCCTACTGTTTTTCTTAACCAGTTGTTTATTAAAGTTTTTGGTTTATGTTAATAATGGAACTAAGGAGTTAGAATATTAAGAGACTTTAATCAAAACAGGCTTTGTGAAGTGATTGAAAACTGGAGCTATTGCAAGAATCACCCATGTTCAGCAAAACACGCTTTAAACACATGCCTAACTGTAAGCATGTGCATGTAGCCTCACCACTGTGTCTAGTTTTGGACAGCACAGTATAAAAGGATATAAAACTATTACAGAGCATCCAAATGAGGGCTACAAAGATGGTTAAGGGTCTAGAGAGCAAGATGTATGAGGAGCAGCTGAGGTCCCTGGTTTTGTTCAGCCCAGAGCAGGGCAAGCTGAGGGGAGGCCTCATGGCGGCCTGCAGCTCCCTCAGGAGGGGAGCGGAGGGGCAGGCACTGAGCTCTGCTCTCTGGGGACAGCAACAGGACCCGAGGGAATGGCATGGAGCTGGGACAGGGGAGGGTCAGGCTGGTGTTAGGGAAAGGTTCTTCACCGAAAGGGTGGTCAGGCACTGGGACAGGTTCCCCAGGGCAGTGGCCATGTCACTGAGCCTGATGGATTTTAAGAGGCATTTAGACAGTGCTTTGAGACATAGGGTCTGATTTTGGAGTGACTCCGTTTTTGGAGTGTGGAGCCAGGAGTTGGACTCTGATCATTGTGTGTCTCTTCCAACTCTGGGTATTCTATGATTCTGTGGTCTCATTAAAAGTCAATAGAACATCTGCTTGAAGTTGTCCAGATGTTTGAGAACCTCCTTAAACTGTAGCCGTTGTTCTCAATGTTATGTTCTCTGTAGCTCCATCTGCACTTTTTTTTTTAATACGTTTAAAAAGTTCTCAATTTACTTGCTCAGCTTCATTCACTTCTTTCTTTTCTAATATACTTTAGATAGCATATGGAAGGAGAGCCTGTGGAAAAACAGAAAAGGGAGGCATTGTATTGTCTTGTACATGGGCAGTGCTCGATCTTCTCTTTTAACTGCAAACGTTTCTTAGAATAGTCTTTTTTTCTTTATATCACTATCAACATTGCATTTTTATTTTGATGACTTGGTTTACAGTAGAGACTGTCATTTAATCAGAAAACCAGTAGCTAAGCAATTCTAGGGCATACCAAATGCTGTGGCCACTTCTATTGTAATATTTCCCCTTTTGTATTTTGCTTGCTCTCTGGTAGAAATAATTCAACTCTCGTTGTTAAGCTGCATAAGGTCCAGTCATTATGGTTACTGAAAGAAACTTTTCTCTACTGGGATCCAATTACATATAACCAATAGAAAGTAGCCAGGGTTTAAAAAAGTAACAAAAAACATTTCTAACACTGTCATTTAAGTTCATAGCATCATGCTAAACTCATAAAAGCTAGTTAGTTTTTTGCCTTTTTCTTAGTTTGTGATTAAATTTGAGCCTTATAGTTATTTTTAATGAGAATGACCGTCTTGCATGCTGGTTTGTTACTGTTTTCCATGAAAGCTTTTTACGGAAGTGATCTTTTTATTTATTTATTTATTTAAATTATTAACTAAGTAACTTTAACTTAAAAACATTGGTTCTTCATTCCAGACATTAAACTAATACCTATTTATGCTTTATTTTTCTTCTTTGATTTCTGTCTCTTTTTCATTTTTCTTTTAAAAATTTCATAAGTATTCATGCTTAAGTTACTTCAAAGCAGTGCTGGATACCATTAGATTTTGCTTTAGTGGAATTTATGGTTCACAGACAGTATGTTTACTTTTATTCTATTTATTATCAGTTACAATTGTACATTTGGCACTTTTTCATTTACATATATCAGGTTGTCCTTTGTTTCGGTTTCTTTTTATTTTACCACCCATTTATCACAGGCCACTGTGGAATCTATCATGAGGGACAAGATGCCCAAAAAAGGTGGAAGGTGGTGGTTTTCCTGGCGAGGGAGAAACAGCACTATTAAAGAGGTAAGTTTGAGAAGCAAGCAGTTTCCTTCTGGGTGCAGTGGGAAGGGTGGATACCATCATATTCATCCCTCAGAACCTTGCTTCTAGTCCTAACTCAGCACTCAATTTGAATCAATTTGAACACACTAAAAGACATTTGAACAGGATCTGAAGTCTGACTTCAGAAAGCCTTGGATCAGATCCTACCTGGAATGTTTACTTGCAGTGTTTTGGTTCTGCATTACTTTTCCTTATACAGATGTGAGACAATGTTATCTAATGGATTAAATTTGACTGGAAACTTAGAGTTGAAGAGCTGTGCCACCAATTTTACGTTTTTATATATTTTATTTACCTTCACGCAGTTTTCATTGACAGCTGAAGAAAAGAGATTTCTGACTAGAGTACACTGTAAAATTCAGCAAAATCTAAGATGGAAAACTGAATATATATTAGTTTTAAATCCTTTTTGAATTTCTTTCCTGAGCATTAGAATTTTGTGGTAATGGCCTTAAAGCTGTGAATGAACATTAAAGAACGTTATGGTGAAAAAAGCAAAACTTTGTATGAAATATTGATCTTCTGTCTAGACATATTTAATCTTTAAAGTTCGCTAATAAAACTGCTTCATATTCATTTATACTATTGAAGCTTTAGTACTTGAGGAGAGAAAATGACTTCTAATACAGTTTTATGGTTGTACCTCAATAGATGAACTTTTTAGCTTTGCGTGAAATAACCACTGTACTGATCTGTGGATATGGGCTTCAGAGCATGAGATTTTAGTTTCTACAGTTAACTTGAAGTTTTTAGAATTTCTTTCTGAGTGGAATTTGCTTATCTATAGAGCTGTGTATAGAGCAGGTATAAATTGACAATGGGAAGCGTTATTCTTTGTTTCTTTCAAAAACATTCACTTTTTAAAGGCCTTTCACTTTTGGGAAGAAATCGGTATAGGTTAGCACCTCCTCAGGGTAAAAATAATTTGGAAAGTTTTATTGGAGTAATGATTTTGATGATTCAAATATCTTGAAAGGTAGTTTCTGTTATTTTTCCGGTGTGATATTTTGCCCTTTTAAGTGAAATCTAGCTATTTGTGGTGAATTAACTGGATAGTTATGAGGTTGATCCTAGAACTTCAACAGTGCTAGCCACCTGAAATCCGATAGTTCTGTACTTCTATGCAAGACCGAAATGTAATTCTTCTGAGTTTTATATTTGCATTTTTTTAGTCCTTTAGGCCTTTATTCTTTAAGACATCCCTAAAATTGTACTTTGCCTGCAAGTAAAGGGGTCTATGTGTGTGTGTAAAAACCTTACTTGCTTTTTGCATAAAAGTTTTTTTTTTGTTTTTTAATAGTCTATACAAGACAGAATGGGTTTTTCAGATATTCTGCCCAACTTCTCATACTTGTATTTTTGCAGGAAACAAAGGCAGAGCAAGGTATGAGTGGGAGCAGACTTACAGGAGAAGAATCTTCACAGATGAGCATGGCAAACAGGTACCCAAGAAGTTATCTGTACCTGAAATGAGCTTGAGTTACAGTTGAACTGTGAAAGGAAGCTACCTCATATATTTTAAGAAAGAAATGCTGCATCAATGAAATATTTCGTACAATGAAATAAAAATGAATTTAAGTGCAGATAGGAAGGCATGGCACGGTTGCAGACCTTGCAAGTGTGCTTTTTCTAGTATACGGTTTGGCTGGTAATTCTGTCATACATCTTACAGCCCTTTGACAGCAAACAATAATTGGAGCAGTTCTCTAAAACTAGCTCTCTGGAGTTCTCAAGGAAAGATCATAGATGACCCCAGGTTGTTGTCAGTTCTGACTTGCTTTATGAATATTTATGGCCTGACAGTTTAATTTCTTCCTTCGTATCTTAGGAGGTTCAAGGGTCTAACACTTTCCAGGCTTCTTTTCACAGGCTATTGATAGGAAAACGGCATGTTTTTCTATTACTTTTTTTTTCCAGAGATTTCAGAAATCTATTCCTTTGTGCTCCAAAGTAATTATACCATATGACCAGATTCTCTGCCTCAGTAGGGCTTTGTAAGATGAGTCTTAACTTGCCCCCAAAACTTTCTAGCCAGGGACAGCTCTCCTCCCATACCTCTTTGCTGACTGACTGTAAATCAGATCTGACTGTAAAGACAGCTCACGTGTGCTGCACGTAGAACTGAAGAAGGCCATAGCATTCAGATTTAAATATGTTTTATTCTTATTAAGTTAAGCCCTGGGGTCACCTGAAACAAGAAGGCTGTTGTTGACATTCTTTCTGGAGATCAGTAGTTACACTCCAGGAGAGTGGGCTGGAAAAGGGATTCCCTGCACTGTAGGAGACTAGCTGTTGTCTTACTTGGCTCTGTTTTCTGAGTTTGTGAGATACACAGAAGGAATTGGAAAGGCTGATCTCCCTTTTCTGGATAATAAGTGACATTAAGGTCTGTTTCTATTACACATTTGTTGGAAGATAGGCTTTAAAGTGGGATTAAGATTTCAAGCAGACTAGGTGCTGTAATTGGTGCTTGTTGTTTATTTTAACTGATCTTACAAATCTGTTGATAAGAATTTGTTGCTTGCAAGCAGAACAGTGCAAGTGGAATATTGAGTAAAGCTTTTGAGATCTGATGTTAAAAAGGATAATGATTTTTTCTTTAATATTGGTAGTCATGACATATGGTACCTTGATACTGGGTCAAGACTTCCTGTCATCAAAGAGCATCCAGGTGTGATGGAAATAAAAGCCCAATAGCTGATTGTTTTGAAGATGATATTTGAAGGATCTGAAAGGATATTTTACCTTCTCTGGGTGATAGATCTGTGTAATATAGGAAAACTTTCCCTCTGAAGAAAACTGACCCTAAAAAGAAAAAAATCAGAAAAAAACAGTAGCAGAAAAATAAACATTTTTCTGCTGATGTGTATTTGAATAGAATTCTCTAAAGGAGTTCAGTGGGGTGGCTTTTTTTTAAATGTTTTCATCATCGTATCCTGAATGGGGTAATCCTGCAAATCCTGGAAAAGAACAATCCAATGATCTAAAATTGCTCATTGAAAAAGGAAGAGGAGGGTTTTTTTTTTTTTTTTTTTTTTTGCTAATAAAACTTTCATCGCCTGGATTCTTTGATTAATTGCTAAATTTCTTAAAAACAAACAAACAAAAGAAAACCAAATAAACCCTAGCATAACAACTCCCGTTTTATTCCTCTAGAACTGAGAGGTTTTTATAGTTTGTGTTTTATATATATTTACCACCATGTGTTATGCTGACTCAAAAATCTCATTAATTTACATCTGTTAAATTTAAGTGGTAAAAACTAGCATATAGACAAGTGAATGACTAGACGAATCCAACTATGAATAATGGGGAACAAGCATGAATGAAAATTCCATTCTCCATTGATATATTTAAACCCATGATATGAATGACCTCCTGTAAGACGTTAGAAGCAGAGAATCAATAACTTATTTGGTGACTCACTGTTAATGCATTTTTAATGGTTACTGAGATGCATTTACTGACATGATAGTATCATTTTCTGTGTGTGCAATGTTCCAGAGTAAAAGATGAATCTTCTTCAAGCGATGAAGACCCTAGAGCTGCCAAACAAAACCTTGGGTCATTACAAACCAACTCGAGTCATCTCTCATTATTGTCTGGAATCAGTTACAAAAAAACCCTTCGACTCACTTCTGACCAGCTTGTGAGTTAGTTTTACATCCTTGTCCTGAAATGTCATTTCTAATACAACAAGAACAAAACTGTTATTCAGGCTTGTAAGGTTTAATTAGTTTTTACTTCTTGCATTGAATCCCATTTCTTACTATAATTTCAAAACAATTTTTTCCTTTCTCTTTTCAGTGTTACACATGAATGTTGTTCCTTTCAGTCCGTGTGTGTGAGAACCCACAGGTCTCTTCCCTCCCCTGCCCCTCCTTTCCTTTCCCTTCCACTCATTCATAGACAGACAGGCACAGTTTTACATAAATACAGTTCTTGGTTAGTAACTTCTGAAAGAGCTGCTTGTGAACCTACTATGAGGCCAGGCTATTAATTTCTCCTGAGCCAATTCTCTTCCTTTGTGGCAGAGGCATTTTGACTAATGGTGACAAAACTGTTACTGTTCTGTGTTCTGCACATTCCAATTTGATTTGGAAAAATGGGCTACTTTAGAGAAATGCTTTTTGTCGTCTTTCTTATCTACAGCCAATTAATTTTCAGAAGGAAACCTATACGAGTAGTACAGCATTATGCAGCCTATTGCTCACTGCCTGAATAGTTTGCAAGAAATGTAGATTTTTTCCCACGAGACAGATGGAATGTGTTTGTACTTTCCTGTATCAGACAGAAAGTAAGCATTATACAAACACACTGATACTTGTCTTGCAGAAATTAGCAGAACCCAGTACTACTCTTAAGTTGAGTGGGTGAGACTCATCGGTTGCCTATCAGTTCTTCTGTATTCACACCTCCCTTTCACTTTTTAACTCATTGAACAATTGCAATGAAATATAACTAAGAACACTTAAAGTATGAAACTCCTGCAGATTTCGTGACAGTGAATGAGCCCACAAAAAGAATCAAATCAGTTGTCTTACACCCAGTGAGTCCCTAAGTGGACAGGAAGGGCAGCAGGGTGGGAAAGTTAAGGAAATTTGGTGGAGACTGAATAGCTCATATGGTAAGAAAGGTGGGTTATTATAGGCTAGAGATGTAGTGCCTTGGAACACAAATCCTCATGTAAGCACTCTGTCATTTTCACTGTTCATGGCACTTCTTGTTACTCACACTTCTCCCTCCATATATTTCTTCACCACAGTATGGAAAAAAAATCCCTGTAGATTTGTATGAGAACCTTTCAGGATATTTTTTTCATATCCCTTACTGTGAAACAATTTATTTTTTGTTTCATTCTACTCTCTAAATCAGTGCCTCATGTACATCACACAAAGCAAACCTCTGCTAACATTACCTAGAAAATAGCTTTGCTGAAAGCAATAAGGTTCAGTGTGACCAAGGCAATGATCATCTGTGGCTCTGTTTGCACTGTGTCCATTTCACATGCTCAGTTTGTTGATTATCTTGGTGATAATGTCTTGCAGAAAAGCTTGAAGCTCAAGAATGGCCCCAATGATGTGACCTTTAGTGTTACAACACAATATCAAGGCACTTGCCGCTGTGAAGGCACCATTTACCTATGGAATTGGGATGATAAAGTTATTATTTCTGACATTGATGGAACAATTACACGGTGAGTTCAGGGAGAGACTTTTATCTGCTTCTGTCCTTTGGACTAAAGCTAAAAGAGTAATTAACGGGAAATTTCAAGGCAACAAATTGTTACATTCTAGTGTTTTGTGGAGTCTGTGTGTGTGTTTTTAACCTTGCTTTAAAATACTGCAAGAATCATTGGCTAGATTCACTATTTCATAAAGAGGTATGCTACATGTGCTCATTATTTGTTACTTACTATTGTTTTATGATAGTATTTACTGTAGTATTGCAGGACCTTTCACTTTTTGCTGTGTCACATTTGTGAAGTACTATAGATTCAGTTAAAAAGAAGAAACACCTGCATTCTGTTTTAAAAGGCATTACTGGGGCATTACAGTGAGGGGCATTTTTATCTAGTAGACAAGACCGTAGATTTCTTTCAAAGCAAACTTACCTATGTATAATTAGTCTTGGATTATTGTTATTATTTTTTTTTAATCTGGGATGAATTAAAATACTTGATTTGAACTGAAATATCTTTTTTTTTTCCTTGTGATTAATCAGTTGTAGGACAAAATGCTTTTTTGGTGCCAACACACATTAGTATCCCTTCCTTTCTGTTTTCTTAAGTGTCAATGAACTGAATGGGATCTACTTTTGTCTCTGTTATTGAGCTAACTGGACAGTAATTGAATCTCTTCACCATACAATACTATTGCAAATCCATCCTAAGCCACTGCCCAGTCTTTCTCTCTTAAGATTGCAATTTCCCAACACTACCTTATAGGTCGATTTGGTTTATTTAGAAAACATGCAATGTAAACCTCAAAAAGTATGCTTAATATCTTCTTGGCTACTCGGTAGGTCTGACTGGTAGCCTATGTTCTGTAACTTCCATGCAAGTTCATTAGCTTGTCCACACATCCTGGGGCACAAGACTGATTAAAACAACATAGACATATCAATCTGTCTTGAAAGAAAAGGGAATAAAATCATCCTCTTCTAATTGCAGTTGGTACCTTGCAAAAAGCCAAATTAATTAGGGGGGACTTTTATTAGCCATATCTGTTATTATTTAAAAACAGTAAGCTTTTGTTGTTGGTGATGTTGTTTTTTGTTTTGTTTTATTTTTTTTTCCATTTCAATTACATTATTTTTTTTCTTTATTCAGGTCAGATACTTTAGGTCATATTTTGCCTACTCTTGGCAAAGACTGGACACACCAAGGGATTGCAAAGTTGTACCATAAAGTGAGCCAGTGAGTATTCAGTAAATCTGTTCATACATCTGTGGCTTGCATGTGTTTATGCATTTGATTCATTTGCATCTAAAAATTAAAATCTCTCTAGACTGTTAACCTTGGAGTTTAAGAGAAATCTCATCTGAAGCAATGAGATACTACGATGCTTACACAGTATAAACATCTGCTATGCAATATCACAAAGCAGGCTTTTCTCTGGGTATCAAGAGCAAAAGCCCCCTGCCAATGAGTAGTGATTGCTCTCTTAACCGTTCCAAACAGATAACATTGCAGTTCCAAAAACTTGAGTCATTTGAATGAGTTGTATAGCTGCACTAAGTGGAACTTCTTGCAAATTGGGAGTTGAAACACCATTAGCTTATAAGATATTCATATACCTTCCCATCTCTCCGTGTTGACAAGATTGCAAAATGCATAAGGACTGTGTGACAGAGGGTGGTCACTGTAGGTGGAGATCCTATTGCCAAACGTGACCTGCCTGGTAGTGTAGTTATGTGTCTAACCTAAACTAATTGTGTGTGTTTTTTGAAGTGGTGAGTAGAGAGACATAGGTGTGTCTTCATCTGTCATGCAGAGAAGAAACCTAAAACATACAGGATGAGTCAGTTTAGTGGAGTTTCTTCTCCTTCCGGTGAGCAGAAAGGGAATTAAAGAAACAATGTAGACTTGAGCTGTCTACACATTAGACTTTTAGTCAGTCAAGGGAAATATCAGCCTTAAAGCACGGCACAACATCTCGAGTGGATGTAGTCCCTTTTCAGATACTCATTGCTTTATATATATATATATATATATATATGTATATGAATAGTTTAAATAATGATGAGCTTTAAAGATGGTGATGGTAGTCTTTGTGCCTGGTTATATAATTTTTAATTTTTATTTCCTATGTATATATTTGCTCTTAATCCATTATTAAGTTGCACATTTAACAGGAAGGAACAGTCTTAAAATATTTTTGTGTCATTAGTTAATTTTGATTGTAGGTCATAAGTAGACATTGCTTAAAGTGTAATTTAAAGGCATTGAAAGTCAACGAGACCTGCTGTGAAGAGTCTGAGGAACTGGCTCTTAACCTGGCAACATGTTTGAGCTGCAATAGCACAGCTCAGTAGCTAAAATACACTTGTGCATGTTGGTCCACAGGAATAAATGTCTTCTCTGCTACTGTTACTGCTACTGATGGAAGGACCTGAACTCATCATAATCTCTTGTTGCTTGTACGCTCAGATACCTGAGATGTAACGATGTTTTGAAATACCTGTTTTTCTTTATTGACTGTTGAAGAGATGTTGGGTAATAGCAGATCAGTGGAACTTTATCTCAGTTAACGTCATTAACATGGTGAAAATCCTAGTATGACCAGTTTTGTCAATAGCAATTGAGAAAAAAGGAAGTTAAGAGTAAAATTAATTGATATCTAAATGGGATCAGATGAAATACCTGTTATATTTTGATAACTGTTCATATATATGTTCATGAATTCAGATTTTTAGCTTCAACAAAAAGGTCTAATGATTGTTGTCTGTTCAAGTTGACATTTCTACTTTATGCAGGAAAAAAAATCTTGTATAAAATTCAGTTGTTCTTATATATTCAACCTACCACAATTGTTTGGAGAGCCTCTGGTACACATGACCACTGTCCTCATAGTTAATATGATTTGTTCTGTGCACTGGGGTTATAGTAAGGCTTGTTTATTGCTTCTTATTTTACATGGGTAATGAATTATAAATTATGGATGATGGAATCTAAATTATGCCAGAGACATTGGTCAATGCTTTTATTCTGTATAGGCATACAAAATTACAGAAAAGACAGGGCAGCCTGTGAATTCATGTGCTGAACAGTATTTGGTTTCTGTGTATAACTTCAGCATTACCTTTGGTGAAAACGTTAATTTTTTATTTTTTATTTTAATTGCGCTTGTTATTTCTATGCCTGCCAGCACTGTCTATTGTTAGGGCTTTGGTGATCAAAAGCATTAGGGAAAAATGGATTCGAGTCATGTTGCTTTTCAAATTACCGAGTTAATTATGTAGCAGCTACATTTTACAGCTGAACACTACAGAAATGTTCAATAGTTAGATTTAATGACCATGCATGCACTGAATACAGTATTTATTTCAAAAATAGTTTCTTTGTAGGACTTGCAAAAGAAAATGCTATTAGGTTGAACTATGCCTGTTAAGTTGCACTAATGTCATTGGACTCTGTTCCATCATGACAGAACCAAGGATAGTTAGTGACTTCGTCTGAAACTTTTATTCCAGTATCAAGACAAGAAAGTGTCAAGATTGCTTCTCACACTATGGTTTGCAGTTTTAATTTGCTCAGAGTTGAAACTGCATGTTGCTGCTGCACACATGCATGCAGACCAATCTTTTCTTCCCCTATCATCTTCACCCCTCTCCAAAGGGGCCCAAAAGGCAGGAGTGTAGCATTGTTAATTTAGCAAAGGTTAATATGCTGTTGTCTGCTTTATGCCAAGTGTTTTCCTCTTGGCAGATATCATTTCAGTTAATTCTAAGGTCTATGGTTTTAGTGTGCAGGGGTGGATAACAAACTGTATGAAGTCATGAAAAGACCAGGAATAAACGAACCCTCTCTAGGTGTAAATCATAAACTGTAGTAGAGCCAGACAGAATTTAGTTATCCAGCATTCTGAAATAAACATTTTTATTCATTTTAAATAAGTGTAGGTTAAACATGTCTGTTTTAACCATTATGATTGATTTGTGCAAAAACAAACTCATAGAATTATTAATGTCAAAACACCTGCTTTATTTTTTTTTACAGTAATTTCTCCTTTCATTTCTGTTCACAGAAATGGATATAAATTTTTGTATTGTTCAGCACGCGCTATTGGGATGGCGGGCATGACCAGAGGATACTTGCACTGGGTCAATGAACGGGGAACTGTGCTGCCTCAAGGGCCAGTGCTGCTGAGTCCGAGCAGCTTATTCTCAGCTTTGCACAGGTACTGCAATATCACCTTTATGCTGAAAGAAACTTGGAGGCTGAACTCTCAGCTTTTTTTTTTTTTCCTATTCTATGGGAGCACTTTAAATCATTCGTAACGATTTTTCTTGAACGTGAAAATGAAACGAATATTTTATAGTCCAACTGCATTGTGATACTCTGTGGGGATAATGTTGTCCTTTCTAGGTGTTGATTTGTAACAAGTGAATCCTAATAGCACAGATCATGAATATTGTACCTTCTTCCTAATTCAGTGAGGCATGTCAAGTGATTACTGAAAATATTTTAAGATGTTAAAAGCTGCTGTGACAGAATTTCATTAGAATTTTTAATGGTAGGTTGTTCAGATGCTCTTCTGATTGAGTGACATGCAGGCTGTCTTACCAGTCATGTTCTAAATATAAGAGAACGTAGAGGCTTACAGTGTTCTTCTCAGACTGATTAAATAATAGATGGAGTGAAAGGGTAGCTACTGTCATCTTACGTTTTCCACATCTAGCGATATATTAGAAGTGATACTCTTTTTGATATGTTTTTTAGACTAAAGAACGCCCGTTCTTCAGTATCCAATGTCTTAACTTCTGTTTTCTGTAGGCAAGAAATGACTTCATTGTTATCCATGGATTTATTAGTTGTGGCTTTAAGGGCTCTGAGATCAGGTGTATATGGAACTGGGGGAAAATGGTTGTCTTCTTCTTTTGCACATCCTCAAACTTTAATTTATATGTGGAGTTGCTATTCTGAAGGGCCGTATTATACTGCTTTGAAGCCTCTGTGCTACTTGCATCTTCCTTGGCATATGTGTTGGTGCTAGGATGTGGGATTCTGAGCTTCTTCAGTGCTTTTGTGTCATGCTGGTGTCTTCCTCTGTTATGGGAACTCCAGACTTTGCCACCTGTTCAGCATCCTTGCCAAGAGAAGCTGTTGTGAAAGGGCTCTTGCCCAGAGATGAGACAACTCCACTATTCATTAATGAATTCTGTATTCAGTAGGGAGCAACTGAAGAGAAATGGAAGATTTCTTTATTCCTTAACTTCTGCTAATTAGCAGTGATGGATGACCCTGACTGTAGAAGGATCTTAACAGGCTGAGGTCCTTTCAGCACATATGTTAATTGTAATCCTTTAATTTAAAAGGAGAAAAAAAAAAAGGTGGAAAAAAAAAACACCATACACAGTGAGAGCTAATATAATCTATGAATCATTCTGCAGTTCTCAGGAAGTGGTTTACTTAATAACAATTTATGTCTTAAGATTTTATTTAGCCACTGCTCCCTGTAATCAACCATCTTTGCTTAGTAACCATCTTTATCACTTAGGCTTCAATAGAAGTCCCCTTGTTTCAGAGGATTTATTTATTGTGCCCATTATGTAAGCTTGGGAATGTTATTTCGTCTTCATGGGCCTTCTGATTTCCAAATGAAGATTTATTGGAAAAAGGTGGGGGCCTGATAGGAATATCCAGCTAGGTAAAAGTGTTGAATAAAGAAAGTAAATAGGTTTATGCTATATTTCTTGTGTACTTATTCAGGTTCTGTGTCCTCTCACCTTTTTATTTTATTTTATTTTTATATCATTTCAGGGAAGTGATAGAAAAGAAGCCAGAAAAATTCAAAGTTCAGTGTCTTACAGACATAAAAAATTTGTTTTATCCTAACACAGAACCCTTTTATGCTGCTTTTGGAAACAGACCTGCTGTAAGTAATCGCTGAAATTTATGTCTTTTACAGAGAACAGAAAGGTTGCTGTTATTTCATGATTCTGTTACATTAGAACCTAGAAGCTTTAAATAGGACTTAAGAATATTTGATTAGGCCTCATACAAAGGATAATATAAAGATTCTTCCAGAAAGATCTCACCATGTAGGATGCAGAGGTAGAAGAGAAACAAAGTAACTACATTACATCTGCATAAGTTAGCATAATAAGAAATACTGATTGAAATCCTAACTACATAAAAGATCTTTAAACTTGTGTGAAAACACTGATCCCATTTTAGTGATCCTGTTTTATCCCATACTGATACAGCGCCGATGAGTTACTTCTGGACAGACACAAAATCCTTCAGATGAGTATCAGTGGGACTTCAAATCCTAAGTACATCCAGAAGGATTTGGATGTCCCACTAAAATTGAACATTTAACTTTGAAGTCCTTGATACTGAGAGGAAAAGTGAGGTCTCTCTCACCCATTTGAAGACTACAGAATTGGGCTATAGGCTTTTCTTACTCTCTTTTAGTCCCAAAGGACATATACTTGTATGCATCCACAAAAGGCAACAGTCTCAGACATGCTGAGACCTGAGGAGCATGGAATAGATCCCAGCTGTAGCTGCTTGGAACTGTAAGACCTTAGACATGTCCACTGGCAAAAACATTGATAGCCTGAGGAAATCACCAGTATAAATATGGACACTAGCTATTGCCAGTGTGAAAGTGAACATTTGGAGACTGAGCATATTTAGATGCCTAAATGTTGGACAGAAGTGCCTGGCAAGATATTTTGGCTCTGAAACTGTGGATGTTGTAGCTACATTTGGGAGAAATCAGCATGTCTTTCTGTTGGAATTTGTTTCTACAATTATCTCACATTTTTCTTAGAGTTGTTGATATTTATGAGCAGTGACAACTCTTTCAGCTTCATCTTTTAGCAAGTTACATAATTTAAAACCATTATTAGTGAGGACAGGAGGACCTCACTGTCCAATTGCTTTATCTGGTTGTTATGTCATACACAGATTAATTTTGACTATCAAGATACCTTTAGACATATGATTTTAAAACATCTTTGTAGCTACTTCTGTGATTTTGTATTACGGATAAAGCCTACCTCTAGTTTCATTTTTGTTGTTGTTGAATGTCAGGGAAATAAAACCATTATTTTCATACTCCTTTGATTGCTATTGGAGTGCAGTCTTCAGATGTAAAATATGCTACTGGCCTTGTGAACATCAGGATGATAGCTTTCTCAATTTTATGTGCTGCTTTTTTTTGTTTTGCTTTTGCTTTTTGTTTTCTCCCCTCAAAATTAAGTGAAATTTCAATACTTACGCACCTGTACAACATAAAAATTGAAATAATTTTCATATGTTCATTAACCTTTCAGTCTTTTACCACTTGAATTTTTAAAACTATACCCAATGATTTACATTAGTAAAATGGAAGCTTGGTCTCATCTTTTGGGGGTTATTTTTATCTTTGCTTTTGTCAAATGTTTTTTGTCAAACACTTTTTTTCAGACCGGAACAAAACTTGTTCGTTGCTTGCGTTAACAGTTTGAATTTCTTAAAAGGTATTCTCAACCATTACTTCTAGGTGAATGCCATAAAATAATTCCTAGAGTTGTAGCTGCATTACTACCTGGGGCTCACTGCTGCACTTACAGTGTTTATACCTTACTTTCCTCTCTCTTTCCCTTTCATCAATACATAGTCAATATATGGACATTGCACAAATCCAAACTCAGCAGCTAAGAGATTTTTCCAGGGGTTTTAATGTAAGCAGAATTGTTACAGCTTTTCGTAATCTTGTTCTTACAAACTAATCACTATTTTCTAGCAGTTATGTTTTAACCCCAGTACGTTGTTGCAAGATATTCAGTACAATACACTCAGGAAATGAAATATTATCTGAAGAATGAAAGCGCAAATACTTTTACTCCCAAATAACATTACTTTTTTATATTTAATTTTATTTTTTGTGTCAAGGGAAGTAACTGGAGAAAAAAAGCAAAACAAAACATGATTTTGATCAATAGTTTAATTTACAGTGACAAACTCCACACCTGCAAATGATCTGTTTCACGAGCCTTTCATTAGTCTCAGTTCAAGTTTTCAACATATTTCAGGTTGAGAAATTCATAGAATTTCAGGTGCACAATAACTAGGTAAATTTAGTACCAATACTGTGTAAGTATGTTTTTCTGTGTAGTAGATTTCAGCAAGAAGAGACATGACTGTGCAAAGGCAGAATCATAATTCTTTTTTTTTTTTTTTCTTTTTTTCTTTTCTATTTAGGATGTTTATTCATACAAGCAAGTGGGGGTTTCTTTAAACCGCATATTTACAGTTAACCCCAAAGGAGAACTTATACAAGAACATGCAAAGACAAACATCTCATCGTAAGTAATCTTATCCCTAAAACCTTACAGGCTAAATAATTTCCTTTTATAACTTATAACTTGTGTCCAAATATAGGTTTCATTTTACTAATGAAAGATTCCTTAGAATATTCCACACAAAATATAAAACATGTAAAATACAATACAGACTTTCTACTTTCCTTCAGTTAAACTGATAAAGACATTATTTAGTATTTAGTTCAATATACTCCATTTACTTTAATCATGTAAAAGAATTATAAGTGTGCAATTGAGTCTGTATAGAAATGAGATTAACTGGTTTCCTGAAGCCATCTGCCTTTTCAAAATTTCTATTTCCTGGAGCTGCCATCTAGAAGAGCCAGGAACAAATTTGAAGACAGGGCTGAGGGCTTCCATCAAGATTCTTAGGCACTGTAGCACCACATAATGAAGGGAGACAGCCTTTAGTGATGTTAAGACTGCACTTAATGGAAAGGGTGCCAAGGGGAGTGTATAAAATATGAATTATCAGTTGAGCAGGGAGCTGCTCGAACCAAACTGAACAGCAATGGAGAAACAAAATTTGGGGCTTGAATATTTTAACAGGTGATTTGGGAAGAAAATGGCATCTGTTTCTTTCTAGGTAGTCCGTTTGCTTAGAATGAACAGATTTCTTATCTGAACTGTGAATGCTACCTGGAAGCTAGGCACCAAAATCGAGTTGAATTTTTACAATTTCAAGGATGATAACTTGTTCATGTAAGAGTAGCCATGCCTTGGTGACTGGAGACTTATTTAAAAAAAAAAATCAAAGTAAGAAGATCTTTTTATTTATTTTTCAGTTATGTCAGACTATGTGAAGTGGTAGATCACATTTTCCCTTTGCTGAAAAGAAGCCATTCTTCAGACTTTCCTTGTTCTGATACCTACAGTCAGTTCACCTACTGGAGAGAACCTCTACCACCTTTTGAAACTCAGGATGTACATCCAGCCTCATCTTAACTGCATCTCCGAACTGTCAGCCTCGGATCAAAGAATGAGTTAGCTTGTATTACAAGGACTTCACTTGGCTTTTGCTGTTGGCAGTTCAGCTGGAATCTGTGATGTGAGCATTGTATTCCTTTGCTGTGAGCAAACTTAGAAATGCTTCTTCATACTTAGTCACGTTTCCAGATGACAAGAGTGAGTCGTACTAGGAATGGGAATTACATTCCTAATGTTCCTTCATCCAGCAACTCAAATCGTGCCATGCAGTTTCATTGCTTAAAGACAAATAAAAGTGCAGTGATGACAGAGTTGCAGTTAAACACATCATAAGGTCATGAAGTGGTTCTGTATCTTTCTTGTATTACTGAAGTTGTCTTTCATCTCAGAAACCCCTGCAAGTTAGGGAGCTGAAGGTGCTCACCATTCCTGACATCATTTTGTGATACACGTTGCAGCTCATATGTCAAAATTCCATCCTCTGAAAGAGCGAATGATTGAGTAGGGTGGTTGGACCAGATGACCTCCAGTGGTGCCTTCCAACCTTAACCATTCTCTGATTCCTCTTTCCTCCTTGCTTGACCATCTGATGTTTGTTTCACAGTTCATTACTGGTCTAGGTCCTCAGCTGTTGTAAATTGGTGTAGCCATTGAAGACGATGGAGTGTGTTGATTTATTTCAACCTGTTGTTTTGACTTTCTAATGCTTTTTTTTGTGTTTGGAAATAAATGATGTGCAATGTAAATGGAAGTAAATTAAATTAGATGGCCAGATTCTGCCAGTCTTCTTCAAGTTGAGGAGTACCATGTTTCAGAACAGTTATTTGGGTTAAGATACGTGTGAAAGTGGAAGATACAGGCTGCTGTGTGTAGTGCCCATCTTACTGAAGTCAATGGTTTGACTGGTGATTTTTCAGTAAAAACATCTTATGAAGCAGATATGCTGAGTTTCAATATCATTGCTGAGCCAAGAAAACTGAAGATTTTGTCGAAATTGAATAGTTTTATTTAAAATGTTATTTTTGGCTTAAGTGCGAACTTTGCTGGTGAGTGATGCATCTCAGGTTTTTACTGAATGGATTTTTTTTGTTTGTATTTTTTTTGTATCATAAAGTACAGATGCTTTTAGTGCGATTTACTGTGCTCCAAGAAAACAAAATCTTTCATCTTTTTTTCCCTCTCATTTGTTCAGACACAAGCTGTAGATACTGTTTTTGCTACTTGCTCTCAAATGCCTTAAGATTTAACTGTGCATCATAGAAGCAATACTGCAGATCAGTTGATGATACTTTCCAAATGATCTGCCTTTACACAATGTGGTACTTTTAAGTGTATGCATCAGATGGCCAAATAATCCTCAATGAGCTGGTAGCTAAGAAGGTGATTTTTTTCCCCTCATTTTAAAATGCATTTAAAAGTTGAATTATTCTCTGAAACATTGAAAACGGCATCATGGGATTCCATGTATATAGTATTTCAGTATGGTTAAAACAGTGGTTCATAAGCTGTGATCTCTGCCAACTTGTGATCTGTGAGGCTATGATGCATGTTTTGCATCTGCTTCACAGTGTTTTCTGTTTAATAATAGGAAGGCAGAGTGGTCCAGGAGAAATTTTAAGATGTGATTGTGGTGGATTAGCACCCAAAGGTTTGGGAACAGCTGCTCTGCATCACATTTGTTCTGTTTCAACAAATTCTGGTTTTGCATCTCAAAAGAGTGGTAACAACATAGGTGGGATGGTAATTCTATAATAGGGATTTTTAACTTCTTGTGCTGCAGACTTTATCTGAGATGTCAGGGGGCCAATTTATGATTTCCCTGTGCCTTCAATAGTAATTAATAAGTGCAATCCTTTATACAACTGCAGTGTGCATAGCTGCAATGTGCAGTGGTGAGCCCTTCCTAAGTCTTCCTTTTCATATGAACATTGCGGGTTCAGGCAAGGTGCACATCCATTTCAGAGATACTGGAATTAGTAGACAAACAAAAAGAGGATGCAATGTGTATCCAATGCCCCAGACTGATGATGCTGTCTTCAAAGTTTAAAGAAGCTGCAAATATCTTTTTACTGTCAGAAAATACGTACCACATTTCTTAAATCTGTCAGACAATCAGTGAGGATCTCAGGTTGCCAAACCGAGATGGTTGCATCTCTAAATATAGCCACACTTTAAGTATCCATTTATACTTGTAGCTAATGATTGAATTAATGGATGAATGTACCAACTGAATTCTGTGTTATTCAGTTTTTGTAAAGGTCTGCTTCAGTCCATTATGCAAATTAAAACCAAATCAGCCCTTCTCTTCAGTTAGAGGCCATCAGGTTTTTTATTCTTCACAGTAATTGAGAGTGGCTTTCCTAAGGTACCGCATGCAGTAGCTTTCACCAGGAAAAGAAAGGTCCCAGAGACTTCTCCACAATTGAAGTCTAAAGCCTGTGTGTATTTGTTTATGACTTAATAAATAGCCTGTCCAGGGCTGTTACTGCCATTAGTATTTCAACCCAAATGATAGTGTGAATGAGTGGTCCTTTTAATTCCATCAGATTTGTAAGAGCAGTGCCACACTGGTGCAGGCAACCCTGAGCTGCTGTGGAATCCCCATCCTGGAGTTTTCCAAGACTTGGTTAAACAGAGCTCTGGCTGACTTGGCTCTCATGTTGTCTGCTATCTTCTGCAAGCATGAAGTTGGACTAGCTGACCTCCAGGGGTCCCTTCTGACCAACATTGCTATGATTGTGAAGTTAACGCCGTGCTTCTGACGTACGGTATAACTAACCCTTTGTGTCTGAAAGTTTAAATATAGCTGGAAAGTGAGACAAATGTGTGTTTATATAACTCATGTTTATCAAACCTGCTCACAGAAAAGACGGTTAAGAAAATCCAATGCTAGAAACATTGCCATACTTTTAAAGGGAGTTTAAGATACTTTGTTGTGGTAGCTGAGCAATTTTATGCATAATGCTTACACTGCTGTGTTAATTCCTAACGAAGAAAAAAAGGACGGTTTAACAAATTCCTACTCTTTCTGTGAAAGAAAAAAACAAACTTTCTCAACTTTCCTTTCAGTGTAATGCTGGTTTCTGTTACAGAAAGAATATTTGGCTAGCATAAATATGCAGAGACATTAAATCACTGTATATTCTATTTATATCGTACACATAAACTAGAATATGCAGCAGCGAGGAGTGACTGATGTTTATTTTCATGAAGCTGATGACCATACCCCTCCAGCTGTGTTGTGTGAGGGACAGAATACCATGATTGTTGCATTAGTTGTGTTACAGATAAAATGTTACTGCTGTAATATAGGGAGGGAGGAGAAAGAGTATTGGGTATTTTTATTTGTAGATATGGATTATTATTTCAAAGACTATTTATATACAGTATTTACTCTGTATATGTATGTGCTACTGGAATGATGAAAATCATTTTAACACCTCATTTTGATCTGCTGAATGCAACGACGATAGAACTATATATTGTAATAAAGGCAAATGTAAATTTCTTCTGACTTTTCTATTTTTGTGTATGCTTTGATTTCGGCAGAGTGCTTTTTCAGAACTGTTGGAGCTCTGAAGTGTGGAATTTGTACATATCCTCTCAGTTGCTTATCTCTTACTGGGGCTATCCAGTGTAACTTCCAGCACTTGCAAATTTTTTGCTGTATTGGAGTGTTTGATCCAGAGCCTTTTCACGTGCAAGGAGTCAGGGAGTCAGGGTCAGGTTTTGGGCTCTCACTGTGCTGGGGTTTGAGGACAGCACCTGGGAGCCAAGAGTAACCAGATGGGAATTGGAGCAGCAGGACCAGTCAGGAATCTTACCATACCCCAGATTTTTTCCCGTTTTCCCTTTGTCTAATTCTTGGAGTGATCTGGAAAAGTAGCTATCTGATTTGAATGGGATTGTTGTTATTCACAGTAACGAGACCAGATATTCTCTCTCATAGTTTCCCTTCCAACTGTTCCCCCTCCTTAACCCCCCCCCCGCAACCCCACACACTTTTTTTTCCTTCTTTGACATTGGCCATTCAGCTGGCAAGAAGCAAATAACATTTCCTCATGTCTGTGAGAATACAGAACTGCTTTTTGCTCCCTCTGCCAGGTTTGCTAAGCAAACTAACTGCAGCCGTAGCGATACTGCCGGGCTGGTGTTGGTATGAAAACAAAGATGTTTGGGGTTGATAAGGCTCTACAGCAGCTAAAGGTCTGTGTTAAAAATACAAGAGCAGCCGTATTTGGGCAGCCTACAGTCACTGCTTCTTCAATCTTCCCTATTTTCTGTATGTCTCTGGCTTGTATAAACATTTACACTAGAGCTCTGGAGACAGGCTTTGAAATGAAGGTGCTTTTTTAATTAAAAGTCAGAGAAATGATGCTTTTGCCTCTGCAAACCAAACTTTATAAGGACATATTCATTGCTCCTGGAACATCTCATTAACACAGAAAAGTCAGGGGAACAAACCTCCTGAGGAGTGAAGACTGTTATTTTTTGATGCTGTGGAGAAGGTAGGGAACGCTACCCAGAATACCGCGTTAATTGTTTCCTTTCAAATAAATAGTCTTCATTTGCATTGCAGATGCCATCAAGTACATCAGAACAGATTATTGCAGGAGGCAGAAGACTGTTAGTGCCAAGAACCTGAAAAATGTAACTTTCAACTCATCTCTGAATATGCAAAAAAAGTGAAGCCCGGGGGTAATTTTATTTATTTCATTTTATTGCATAAATACTTGTGAAGGGAGTACACTCGCAGTGCCATCACCAAAGGTGGTCCTAACCCTTCTGCTTGGAGTAAAATCCAGCAACTCATTTCTTTCTGTAGCATGACTGAGCGATGCAAGGAGAGGAGTAGTTGTAAATGAGAGACAAGAGGCTGGCTGTAGTGAAAACCCAGCCGTGGTACAAAGAGATTAGGTGCTGGATGTTTTTAGGAGGGAGGTCCTAATCAAGACCTTTCTAGCCACTGGAATGTGAGGGTGAGAAATAAAGACGAAATGAGAAACAAGTTTTCTTCTAGGAGGCACTAGAGAAAGGGAACAAAACCAGGGTAAGTGGCCAAAAAGCAGCTTCTTAACTCCATGCCCATGTTGAACCTAGGTGTCAAGTGTTGAGCTCCCTGCCTCTTGACCAAAATCCAAGTGATAAGATGAGTGGAAATGGCCTCAAGTTGCACCAGGGGAGATTTAGGTTGATTATTAGAAATTTCTTTACTGAGAGGGTTGTGTGGCACTGGGACAGGCTGCTCAGGGAAGTGGTTGAGTCACCATTCCTGGAGGTCTTCAAGAAATGTGTAGATGTAGAACTTAATAGCATGGTTTAGTGGTAGGCTTTAGGATAGAGGTTGGACTAGATGATCTTAGAGGTCTTTTCCAACCTGAAAGATTATGTGATTCTATTAAAATCCTATGTCTCTACATTGAACAGAAGGGGTGAAGGCCATTTTGGCTTCATTTGCCAAGCAGGAGAGAATAACATTCATCAAAAGGAAATCCCTGTTTAAGCACCTGAGGGCTACCACTAACAGCAAAAGAAAGCTGCAGTTACAGCTCTATTTTAAGCTTTGATAAGGACTAGGGCTGCTTTATATTTTCATGAAACTGGGGAACAAAGCTTTCACCTGCAGTATACATAGCATGCATCCTTTTTAATAAAGCTCACTTTGGAAAATCGACGCAGCCCATTTAAGCGTGTGCTTTAGTTGCAACTCCCTGCAATCAAATTTGTGCATATTCTTATCACTTTACTGGATTAAGTCAACTAATGCCAAGAAATCAAACTGGGTACTGGGGAGATACGGTTTCCAAGCTGAAGAATTGATCTCTCTTCTAATGGCTACTCTTGGACTGTTTTTTACCCTCTAGCACTGTCAGGTGTTCTGCCTGCTGCCAGCAATCTATTTATTGATACAGGAAATCCATTTTGCCTTGCCTTGCTTTTAATGAGTTTTGCAAGCAAGTGGCCCCTTCCTGTGACTCATTCTGTGTTTTCTGAGCGGGAGATTGTGGTTTTAAGTTTCACATTGGAAAGTAACCGCTGTGTCTGCTTTCCTTGTCTGCTGGAATCTCAACAAGAGGAATACATTTTGGAACAAAGAAATGTAAATGGAGCAGAAGAGTTCACATTTCTTTGTGAAATTGTATAAACATCCTTCTTTCCAGGGCAGTTAAAAAGACTAGTGCAAAATGAAAATAGGACATGTTTAAAAATAACAGCTTTATCTTAGAACATTGTTAATAACATAGACAAAAAAAAAAAAAAAAACACCCACATTTTCACTGATTTCTCCATATTTGCTGGCCCTCTGATTTATAATCAATAAATACCCAAATTTACCAGTGGAAGCCTCCCTCTGTTCTTACTGACACAGGAGCAGCTCCGTGAGCATCTGGATTTACGTACAATTCCTGTCATTCCTTTTGGATACTGGAGGCCAAGAGGTAGAAGTGGATCTATTTGTTTCTTTTTTCTTTTTCTTTTTTAAACAAAAGTAGAGGAAGGACAGAATCCCCTGCAAGCTTGGACCGTTAGCACTGAAAACTTAGATTTACGTTAAAAGCAGCCATAAATACATCAAAACCAATGACCAGGATGGTTTCCATTCCCCATTACCAGATATGACTATTTATATTTCAGGCTCAGTGGCTATGTCTGTACAAATAAATAGCTGGCCAACAAAAGGGCAGGCACTATTCTTTGGCCTCCTGGCCAACTGGTACACTTTGGTGAGTGTCCAAATAGCTGCCTGCCAAGTAGCACTGGCCCACAATGACCCTCGAAACGTGTCTAGGCATTGCTTGAAAGAGCACTGTGTGGGTGATGGAGCCCTAGCACAGGCCCCCCAGAGAGGTGGTGGAGTCTCCTCCTTGAAGGTCTTCAGAAGCTTGGAAAGGTGCTTCAGTTTTTCTGTAGCCTAGTTTGATCTCACTGTCTGGCCCTGAATTGCTTCTGCCTCTGTCTAAGGCAAGCCCCTGCAATATTAAAGCATGACATGAAAGCTGAGACTATCTCAGCATTTCTGCAAAATGCCAGTAAAATCTAAAAGCTTTGCTAACATAGGCTTCTTAGAGACAAAGTGTATATGGGGAGGTAAAGGAAAATCATAATTGGGAGCCAATAAACACATTGGGAAATGTGAATCCCTGTGAGCAAGAAACTGAGCAAAGGAGGTAGGGGAGATCTGTGTGGTTGAACAAGGAACTCATGACAGAACTTAAACACAAGCTGAAGGTGTACAGGAGGTGGAAGCAGGAACAGGCCACTTGGGATGAACACAGGGTATTCAGAAATGCAACGAGGAAGGCTAAGGCCCATTTGGAATTAAATCTGGCTTGGTATGTCAAGTACAAGAAGGGCTTCTTCAAATATATCAGTAACAAAAGGAAAAACTAGTGAAAACGTGGGCCTGCTACTGAACTAGGCAGGGACCCTAGTGACTGAAGGATGCAGGAAAGAGAGATACTGAATGCTTTCTTAGCTTCAGTCTGCACCTGAGAAGAAATAACCCCAAGCACCAGGCTGGGGGCTGAGCTATTGGAAAGCAGCTCTGAGGAGAAGGACCAGGGGTCCTGTTAGACAACAAGTTAACCATGAACCATCAGTGTGCCCTTGTGGCCAAGAAGGCCAATGGGATGCATTAGGAAGAGTGTTGCCAGCAGGTCAAGGGAGGTGATCCTGTCCCTGTAATCAGCCCTGGTGAGGCCGCACCTGGAGTCTTGTGGCCAGTTCTGGGCTCCCCAGTACAAGAGGGACATGGAGCTACTGGAGTGAGACCAACGGAGGGCTACTAAGATGATGAAGGGGCTGGAGCATTTCTTATATGAGGAAAAGATGAGGGAGCTAAGCATGTTCAGCCTGGAAAAGAGAAGGCTTGCGGGAAGATCTGATCAATGTGTGTAAGTATCTGAAGGGAGGATGTCAAAGCGATAGGTCAGACTCTTCTCGGTGCCCAGCAATAGGATGAAAGGCAATGGGCACAAAATGCAACAGAGCAAGTTCTGTCTGAATAACAGGAAACACTTCTTTACTGTGAGAGTGACTGAGCATTGGAACAGGTTTCCCAGAGATGTTGTGGAGTCTCCTTCCCTGGAGATATTAAAAAACTGTCTGGATGCCATCCTGGGTAATGTGCTTTTGGGGACTTGATAGAGGGGTTAGATGAGATGATCTCTAGAGGTCCCTTCCAACCTCAGCCATTCTGTAATTCTGTGAAAGCAGGAATTCAACAGGTCATGTTAAAAATGTGACCTCTCAGTTACCCAACTCAGCTGTCAAGTTCAAGGTGGAAGGGACAACAATTAAAAGAAAAAAGATAATGCTCAGAAACTAAAAAAGCTTTAATTAGGAAAGTACTGAGAGGAAAGATACAGGGAGACACAATATTATCAGAGTCACTTTCCTGTAAGGATCCAGATATCACATAAAAATGCAGTGCCCTGTACTGTGGACTTAATTTCTGATCCATGTACTGTGTGAAAGAAATAATATGAAAATTGTCCTTAATTCCCAAAGTAACGCGGGGTAGGGTTTTTGTTTGCTTGCTTTGTGTCAGCACCAGCTTTCACTTACTGCAGTGACTGGTGCAGTGACTTAGGAAGCAGCTCAGGCACACACCTACATTTTCTAATGCACTCTGTGCAATGTGGGAGTCAGCACAAGCATTGCATCTCTCTGCAAGGCTCATATTTTCTCTCTCTCTGGGCTGCTCCTCTGCATGTATTATTGGCAGGGAATCACTTCCATTTTCTTTTGACCTAGTGAATTCTTTTAAACCAAGGCTGTGGTTTCATGGGCGGTTGATCTGATCTACTGGTTTGTTACTGCCTAAAGGAAAAAAAAATAATCATTATGTTCCCTGTCTCCTTTCTTTCTCCTCCTGATTCTCCACCCTACCAACAGGCTGTACTCCTGGGACAGTTTTGTTCTGCATTAGCAGAATTAAACAGGCTCAGGGAGTGATACAGTGCATGCCACACAGCATAAGTGGGTGAGTGCATGGATAAGAGAAAGAGGGGAACAAAGACCTTATGCTTTTGTCAAAGTATGTCTCATGAAGCTGCAACCTAAGTTTTCCTGTGTTGGACTCCATGCTACACCTGACCTCTTAATTCTTATAGTAATCCTGTAATTGAGGGCAGACCTTATAAAGTGACACGTCTAGCGCCTATTAGTGAACTTGAAAGCAAGGACGTAAGCATATCCAGATGAGCCCAAGAGTGGTGATATACCACAAGTAAAGAAATCCCAGGATCAAACCCACCTACCCAAGACAGGCCTGTTGGGGAAGCAAAAAGTTGGTTCCATGCCAGGAACAAGATCCATGCCCTGAGAGATGTCCTGTTTTGGCTGGGGTGAATCCTTCACTGTGCATTGTGCCTTAGATCTCCATGTGCAAGATGGGGCTGAAGGTAGTTGCCTCTGTCCCAGGCATATTCTGAAGACTAGACATTAATGCCAATGAGATACTGAGATAGGAAACTCGGGGGAGGGGAAGGGAGGGGTGGGGGCAGGGATACAAGAAGTATATTTGAACCACCATCAGTGGCTCAGCTTCTGAGTACCTGACTGTCACATAAAGTATTGTCCTCACTGGCTTTTGGGAGGGGGAAGAAATACCGTCTCCACTTAATAACAGGAAACAAAAGGTCTTGGTAGCCTGAGTAACTTTAGCCACAATTTCCTGAGTCCAATGCCAGGGTCACAGGTACCGTGTCTTTGGTGTGCTCAGTACAAGGACTGAGAGGAAGTGGGGAGCTCAGGGCATACCCCAGTTTGTTAAGAAAAAGTTTCTGGTCTTCAAGCTCATGAAATGGCACTGCTTTGCTAATGGTCACTGATATGGTGGCAGTCTCTAGGGTGTATCATCATGAACCCTGGACCTGGAGAGAAACAACTACCAGAAAGCCCCAGAACATTAAAATTGCATAAGGCTATTTGGATGTGCTGGAAATGGGCAGAGAGTCTGCATGACGCATAGAAACACCAAATGAACATATGTCATCGTGACAGAGCATGGCATATACCAGGGCAGCCTGGCTTTTGTGGGCTAAGTCCAATTGACTAGCAGATTTGCTCTGGGGTCACCACATGATGTTTGTTTGCTTGCTGGTTATGTCCCAGCTAATTTTGCAATGTGAGTCTAAATCCTTCAACCACACATCCAATTCGTAATTTAAGCCTGCATAATTTTATCTCTGCTTGCTTACACCCACTGTCTCCTGGTTTACACAAGCCATTGCTGGTTTCTGTAAGAATTGCTGCATTGATTGATATGTGAAACAGGAAGGTAGGATGTTTTAATGTGGAACGGTATTTAGAGAGATGCAGCATCTGTGCCTAAAGTGAGAGATAGTTACAGGGTTAGACAAGTAGGCCATCAATTACAGCAGACTGAGGTTAGGACCATCTGGCTGTTTGAAACAACACCAGGTGTTTGCAGAAGCAAATTTCCTGTGTTGCAACATAGGAGGAGAGTGGCAAGCAAGAAGCAGCCCTCCAGAGTGAATCTCAGCCATGAAGGAAGCCACTTCTCATTTCCTTTTTTAGTGCTATCTTGTGGGAAAAAAAAGCCACTCGAAGAGAGTGACACACCTCTGTTGCCTGCTCGGTGCCACCAGTGGGGTTCTCAGGGAAGCATTGCAGACCCTCTCCTAGAGAGCTGAGTAGGACTTGTGCCCTTTCCTCGTGGGGCCTGTCCTGATGGGCCCTATCCTGGTGGGCCATGTCCTGTTGGGCCACATTCTGGTGGTCCCCATCCTGGTGAGTCCTGTCCTGGTGGGCCATGTCCTGGTGGGCCGTGTCTCCTTCACCCACGTTTTCCTTCCACTCTACACCAGTATCATGTTTGGTTCCTGGGAGGGCAGCGACACTGAGCTCACCAGCACCTGTCCCCATATATATAGACCATAGGCTGGCCTCTCTGCAGGGCCTGTGGTTGTGCCACCCATCCCACAGACAGGGAGTGTCTGCTCCATCAAACTGGGCAACTTCATGTGCATGCTCTCCATGCTGGCAGCTTAGCATGGTTCTTGGGACTTTGCTGCTGATGGCCACTGCTCTTCTGGTCTTTTCCTCAGGGCAGCAGAACCCAATACAAGGTTCACCATGGCTTTCTGGTTCCCAGCCTCCGTGTGCCTTGCCCATGCAGTTGTAGCCAGCTCTTGGACCCTTGCTGATGGACTTAAGCATTAATGTCTTGGTTTGAGTATCCAGCATCCATAGTCCTCTGGAGGCTGTCCTTGCTGCCTACCCCAATGTACAAGGTGTCTTCAGCCATATGCAGCCCTGCCTCAGTTTCCCTTCCCACCCCCAATTGTCCCCTTCAGCCAAGGGAGTAGCAGCCAGAGCTGGACTGGTTGCTGGCAGAGAGGGTCAGGAAGTGTACCGAGATCACTGTCACCCTTAATCTGCTCAGCATAGGACTGTGCTCTGATAGACATTGTCAACCATTCAGGCCTACTGGGACGTATTCTGTAAAAATCAAGGATTGGTGCATGTGGAAAATATTGTTGAATTACCTATTTGTGCATTGTTAAATTCAAATGTCTCCTGTGCATTTATGCTAGTTCAAACCTTCTCATTTATACTTCATAATATTTAATTGTTATGATTTACATTAAAAAGAGGAGTAAGCCTTAATGCTGAAATTGATCCCGCCTAAACTGGTGTACATAAATTAGGAAACAATCACATCTCCCACTAAAATTGTTCTGACTCTGCTAAACTCCAGCTAGGACTTTACAGAGCCTCTGGCAAGAGGTGATATCCGAGACGTTCCAGGCGAGCCCCAGCTCAGCAGCAGCCTTTTACAACGAGCAGACAAGAGGTTAAAAATTAGGTAAACGCAATCTCAGTAACTGGCAGCAAGACCTTAGATCAGTTTTTCCTAGTTTCTATTTCTATCAGTGAGAAATAGCCCTCACGGGTTTATTTTAAATTTTAATTATTGTACTTTAATTATCTGGTGACAGAGGGAAAAGACTTTGGTTTGGTTATAAATTCCCAACTTAGATGAATTCCTCTATAAAACACTTCATTTAGGAAATACAGCAAAGGTTGCTAAGTGACAACAATGCAGTTATGTGTCAGAGCCCTTCCAAACCCCGACCGCCAAGAAGAAAATGAATAGCTGCGGGCAGCAGCACGTAAGCAGGGTGGGGAGACGAAAGGGCCATGGCTCATGAGCAAGCCTGTGCCAATGTGTTCCCAGCCCCCCTGTTAGGTGCAGGTTAATTTACAGAAGCTCTGAGCACTTCTGGCACCCACTGAATACTGAAAACCTGTGAGGTGTCCAGAGCACTGCTGTCGACATAGTTTTGTGCAAGGGGATAACATGGTATAACCTCAGCCTGGATTTGAAACCATTAGCCAATATACAAATTGGAAGGGCTCACACTGTTTATTAAAATTCAGCTACATGAGTGCTGCCCCATGGATGACATTCTGAAAATGGACTGGTGACATACACGGAGGTAGAGTTTTGGCTAATCTGGATTTCTATAAACTCCCTTTGAAAATAAAACATTTGATGTGGATTACTGCAGATAATACCATCAGCCATTCCTGAAAATAATGCAGTGATTGCAATTTTTACTAAAAATTGACTCTGAGATGGGGTTTCATTAGGCCTGACTCTGTCTGTATGCTCACCCACTTCTCTTTTGTCAGCAGGCTAGGCTGTAGGGTTGTGGTAGGAACAAAATGATTGTGGCACCAATGCTTCCTGCAAAGATTTCACAACAACCTTATTTATTCTTTAAAGCTGCAGGCTTTGCCACACCTAAATCAACCTTCAGCCTAGTAGAGCAACCAGTTTTAGCTAGCAGCAACAATGGAAGGGGGTTGTGCAGAAAAAAAAAAAAAGAAGTATAGTATCACTTATAAAAATGCTGCAAATGACCTTTGCAAGGTCCTCATCTAGGCGCCAGATGAGTGGCTCCATGTGCAGCTCTAGGCTGGCTTTGCGCATATTTTCAGTCCCATGTAAGAGCATTCTTGCTTGTCCCCAGACAACAAAAATTTTGTGGTGAGACAAGTGGAGCTCAGCTCAGCGTAGGCTTAATTTGGGGCTTATCTAAGCTGCAGGCTGATGGCTCTGGCACAGGCCTGCTGCACTACATGAAACATGGACCTTCTCAAGCAATCAGCAGAGCTTTGGTTTTCTGCTTCAAAGCTGAGCACTGGTGCTTGCTGGCTATTCAAGGCTGAAACTTTTGAATCTGAAAAATCCAGCCCTATCTGCCAAATGGCTCCTCTACTTGATCAGGTCTGTGCATGCGTGCAGTAGGTTGGCTGACAGGGGTTAGCTCCATGTTAAAACAGGCCTGGCCAGCTGGAATACAATGCTGGCATAATACAAAACTGCAGAATCATAGCACGGCCAAGGTGGACAGGGACCTGAGGAGGCCCCTGGCCCACTCCCAGCTCCAGTAGGGCCACCCAGAGCAAGGTGCCCAGCACCACATCCAGGTGGCTGGTACCCCAGAATGGTTAAGTACCCCAAGACGAGAGGAGTGGTGTTGGGGATAATTTTGACCCACTGATTGTTGAGTCGATTGTTGTGGCTTTTGGGCCAGGTGACTGGTGCAGGTACAGCCATGGGCAGATGCCTAAGCAGCAGCTCTGCAAGCAATCCTAGGGGACACCGTGCAAACACATGCTTACTCCTGGCTTTTTGCTCTGAAGAACAGGACAGAAAACCTGATGCTGGGATTTGCAGTACCACTGCCTTGCCTTAGGCTTGGCAGGAGAAACCAAAAGGAACAAGAAAGGAAAAACAACACAACTGACTTTGATCTGACTGAGAAATACACTCTGAAAAATAATATGTGAGAAAGGCATCCAAATTTTTCCCTGCTTAAAATTTCCCATTGTCTTTTAAGGAGCAAATATTTTAGTATATATTTTGTTTAGCTGGATTCTTTTGCTATGATGCTCTGTCTATGCTAACTAAATTCTTGTAGTAACGGCTCCACGATGCTGCATTTAAAGATTATAATTCACTTATAGCCCACTGATTAAAAAAAAAAAATGTATAAAAAACAGGTATTAGCTATTATTAAATAAAAATAATTTACAGCTTACTATGGCCACAATGAATGAGACTGACTCACTCATGGGCTTTGGGACATTTTTTCTAGTTTTTGTTTTACGAGACTGTACATGAAGGATGTTAGCTCAGTTGGAGATTTTCTCTTTTACTCTATGCCAAGGTTTTCAGAAGTGACTAATGACTTTGGGTGCCTAACTGGAAACATTGTAATAAGGCCTGAATTTCAGAATGGCAGAGCACCCATCATCTGAAATTTAAGTCCATTTATGGTCTTTTAAATTCAGCTCTCAGGACTGAGATCCTCTAATTCATCAGTACTTCTTGAAAAGCTTGGAAGTTCTGGAAATGTATTAAAATCTAAGATGCAATTTCCTTCTTAAAAACCTCTCCATGCCCAGTTTTCCATGTTCCAATGTGTAGACTCAGAAAAAAAAAAAGTAACTAGCAATTACTGAATGCAATGTGCTTGGATTTTATGATAAAGAATACCTTGTGCTCATTTCCTTACTATGGTGGTGTTTCCCTGCTTTCTGATAAATTGTAATGTCCATAATCTTGTTTTTAAAGAGTGTTTTGTCAGTTTTCTACATCTTCAGTATAAATCAATGAAGTGTTTGGTGCTGTACAAGCTGGCAATTCAGCCTTTGCTTTGGAAAGGTAGAGACAAGTCGGTTGTCTTTATACAGGGAGGAATGATTCACGGGATGTAGCAAGCACAAAAGGTTTGGGATACCTAGGGATGAAAGTCCCTGTAATACTCTTTATTTAATAGACTTCCTGGCGCTATGCTGCCACAACCCACAATTATGTAGTGGACAGGTATTACATTTCACTATCGTTGCCTTTGCAGTTACCGAGTCACATCTTTCTTTGATATCTACTGGTGCAAACTGCCACCAGCTAAATTATGCCATTTGACATCAGGTGGGCTTAGCATTTCAGTGCTCACTGGGAGGTAAAGTCTTCCCCTAGATAACTGGAGAGTTCTGTCTGATTATCTCATAAAATCGGCTATTGCATCAAGAGCAGAATAGGAGGAAGTTAGTCTCTTAAACGGATTGTAACTGGAAGCTTTTACTCTGTCTAGCTGGGCTGTTACCCACAGCTTAGATTAGATCTGATCTTTTTATGCTTCCCTACAGGTTTGCTTTGATTGTCTCCCCATTTTCCAATAAACACTTGAAGATACCACTGGGCAATTATTGAGGCAGTCCCTGGGAACTGTTCCCAGCCGGTCTGATAGGAGGCACGCCGGGTGCAAGGCACTTGCCCTGGATTGATCCCAGATGCACAGGGCACCTAGATAGCCATTCCCAGAAGAGGCTGCAAAGAAACAAGCTAACAAGGGGCATGGGAACAGCCTTGTGACCTCAGTGGAAGGCAGCAATGGGAGACCGAGTGTTCCAACTGGACTGAGAAATGGAGTATGTGTGATTTTGTGAGAGGTGAAGTGTGAAAACAAAGCACTTGCCTAAAGCTAGCAGGGCATCACCGAGCACCCAGTTTTACAGTGAGTGTCACACACAAATGCTGGGAATCCTTTCTCTCTTCCCGATTGACCACTTCACCATCTGGATGGTGAAGTCACCCTTGCTCCAGGCAAGGACAGAAGAGTTCATCTTTGGCATCTTCTACTCTCTTTTTATTAAAGAGTTGTAGTGTATGTTATTTCCTCTGACTGCTGCACCATGTACCACCTTTCTGAACCTAGAGAGCAATCCTACATTCATGCCTGTATCAGCTCCTTACCTTCCCAGCCTCTGTCTTCATGTCACCCAAGTGTGTCCTCTCCTTGGCTGTGGCCAGGTGACCCACCAGCTTTTTGGAGGACACAGTGGAACCAGCAGCCCCTTGCACCTTTTATTGTACCTGCTTATTTTATTTCTTATTCTTCACATGAGCCTGTTCCAAGCTGCAGTGTTAAAAGCCAGCCATACACATGGGAATCCATGAGTGTGCAACCCCAGACATGGTCAGGATCTCCAGGAGATCAATACCCACATCCATCCCTCCTGTTGAGCAGGCCCTCTCCCCCTGAGTGGGCTGTGGAGCCCCAGGGCCACTCAAGAAGAAATCCTCTGAATTGCCAGCCTGGCAGCAGAAGTCATCAGCAAGGTACCCAGGGCAGAATAATGCCCTCTCCCTTTACACAGTGTGTTGAGCTGGAAGGGTTTCAGGAAAGGCAATAGAGGAAGAGGGTGAGGAAACCTGTCTGTTCTGAGCTTCTGCTGCTGCTGAGCAGCAATGTGGCCAGCTGGAGATGTGCCCAAGTGCCCAGAAACTTCTGTTTAGAGTACCTATGGCATTGCTCTTCAGATAAACTGTGTGACTTCTGTTTTTCAATGAGCAGAATAGCAAGACGTATCTCAGACATCAAAGGGCTTGGGACTTGTGAGTTTGCAGGTATAAAATGGAACAGAGTCCAAGAGTTTGGACAACAACATTGCACAGGACAGGGTGAAATCCACACTACTTATACCTGGGCATATGCACTGAGCTAGTGCCTGGAGTGGGTAGGAGAGAGAGGACAAAGAGGGTCTGAGAGACAGCACTGGAGGCAAAACCAAACCCACAGTCTGTTGCCTGGCTCATCACCAAGGAATAAAGTTTACCTAGCTTATAGGGAAATGAAAAGGATATGACCTCTAAACTGGATATTACCCAGAAGCAGGGCTTGCCCTGGCAGTGCAGTGTTTGTAAACTTCTTGCTGTTACAGACACACTGGCAAACCCCAGGGCAGCAAAGTTCCCGAGCTGAGGTGCAGCTGAAGGGAACATGCCTGCCACTGCAATCATGTCCCCTCCTGCAACACTTTTGCTGGCAGAGTGTTTTTGATAACATTTCTGAGTTGTTTCTTGCAGACAGCTCTGGGGGCTGACCTTCATGACACAAACTAAGACTCGCAGATGTTCTCATGTTTACTTGGCTACCAGTTTTAGAGGAATGTCTACATGCCTCCACATGTTGTACAGTGCTGATTGTGTTTTCATGGCATAGGGCCATGTTGGGGGTCACCCTCAGTGCTTTCCTACAATAAAAACTTGTGGAAATGTCAGTCACCCAATCTGTGCCTTCCCTCTGCTTTCAGCAGTCTTCCCTGGCGGGTGGCCATGAGCAGGGTGCAGGTTTGTGGGATGTTCCCGGGAGGTGCCTCAGCTGTGCAGACACAGCACTGCACAGCTCTAGGAGCAGAAATAAAATGTGGAATATCCAAAGCAGCCTAAAGAGGTTAATGATCACATCAATGGGAAACAGTGTCCTCATGCCTCTGATTTCTTTAGTAAATTTCAGTGTAAGTCATAAAATGCATGGATGCCTGCATCCAATATATAAACCACGTTTCTTTCTCATAAAATACACCTAAAGTTAAAATGTATTTTACTCTGAAATTACCTAGGAAAATGTAACTGATATCAAGTCCTGGCAACATAACGAGATACCAGTTTACTGCTGTCAGCACCAGCCAGTCTGGTGAGATACCAGTTTACCAGCAAATCTGGAGGTGGTGGTTCAAATCGATCTCCTTTTGGACCAGAAAATTCAAAAATATTTCTTAGTCTCTGGAAAATACAGTATAATCAAACAGAAATCAGAAATGTACTTTGTTCTCTTTGTAATGCCTGCTGTTTTCTCCTTCTGTGCCTGGAGATTGCTGAAGGTCCGTTTTGCCTCAGTTTCTACCAGCAAGACTGGCCTTCAGGAATCCTAGGTCCCAGAGACTAGGCTGAAAGTCTGGAGCAAGGAAGATGTACCTTTGGTGGGAGAGCATCAGGTCAGGGAATACTTGAGCAACCTGGACATTTGCAAGTCCAAGGACCCTGGTGGGACACACCCAGAGGGCAGTGGTCAGTGGCACAAAGTCTAGTTAGAGGCCAGTAGCAAGTGAAGCACCCCAGGGGTCAATGCTGGGTCCAGTCCTGTTTAACATCTTCATTAATGAGCTGGATGATGGGTAGAGTGCACCCTCGGTAAATTCGTGGATGATATTAAACTGAGTGGTTGATTCACCAGAGGGCTGTGCAGCCATCCAGAGGGACAGTGAGAGCCCAGAGAGGTGGGATGACCAGAATCTCAAAAAGTTCAATGAGGAAAAGTGTGAAGTCCTGCACTTGGGGAGGAGAAACCCCAGGGACCAGGACATGCTGGGGACACCCAGCTGGAAAGCAGCTCTGGAGAAAAGACCTAGGAGTCCTGGTTGCCCAGAGAGGTTTTAGAGTCTCCCTCTTTGGAAATCTTCAAAAGCCACCTGGACGTGGTCCAGGGCAACCTGCTCTAGGTGTCCCTGTTTGAGCAGGGGTTGGACCAGATGACCTTCAAAGGTCATGCCCAACCTGAGCCATTCTGTGATTCTTTGATTCTGTGGTTATATCATTCTGTCATACTGTCATTTTGTCACTCTGTCTGTCCAGCCATGGCTGTTCCTATGAGCAGCACAATGGTATCTGCTAGTCAACCCTGCAGATTTGATGTTCTTGAAATATCTCCCCGAGCTCCATCCTGCCCCAGTGCAGCACCACCTCCTTCAGACACCCCTCTCTGCCATTCAGGCCCCTGTGTCTAATTGAGGCAGCACCCGGTTTTAATAGGAAGTCTGAACAGTATTTTTTTTTTTAGATCCTAAATTGTTTTCAAAGGGCTGGTGCATCATTCTCACCCCCCTCCAGCCCATCCAGTGCTGCTCAAGAAGCAACTGGGACAGTCTTTGCAGCCTCCAGAAGATGGTGCCCTGCTGTTAGGAAACAATGCTGCAAGCAGCAGTCATTCCAGTTCACTGGCACAATGTCACACAAAACGGTTTGTGTCTGTCAGCACATTCCTGGAAGGTCACAGTGAATGATGAATGCTCCTGTGTAGGAGCTGTAGAGTTTTTTTTTTTTTTTTTCCTTTTTTCTTTCTTTCCTTTTTTTTTTTTTTCCATGAATTGCATCACTTGGCGGCCTCTTGGCTTCATTCATTTGACTCCTGTGGTTACAAACCTTTCCCAATTGTTGTGAGCCTGCTTCCTCCACAACCCCTCTGTGGCCAAAGCAGGATATTCATGACTGACTGGCCTGGGGAAGCTGGATAACTTCCAGCTACTTTCCACAGCAGAGTTGCTCACTTCCCTCCCCCCGAGGTCTGAAATATCCTGTGGTTCTGGTTAGCTTTCTCTCCGGATGCACATCAGCTAAAGCATATGCATCATCATGTGATACCCAAGGTTGTTTCGGTGCAGCTAATTGTCACAGAGGCTTTATTTAGATGCCATGTATAAAAAGATGAGTAAAGCACTCCAGTGCGAAGCCAGGAGGATATTAGATTTGATCCTGAATGAAAAGCTGATTTTCACTGGCATGTAGCACTGGAGTTCTCCACTGAGCTTTGCACATATGTCTAAGATGTTTAAATAATTCCAATAAACTATGATGTCATCTTTGCAGCTCCGCTGCCATTTCCTATGATTTGGTTCATGATTTTTTTCCCCCTCTGAGTTATTAATTGCTCATGAAGCTCGTGCAACTGAATGGGGCTCTTCTATTTTTTCACACTCCCCCCTCCCCCCCCATCATTCACAAAACACAGACCTTCTAGTTTTAATTGGGGAAAAACACCTACAGCCAAATTCAGCATTACTTCTCAATGGGAATTTAGCAGCACCTAAGTAGCAGTAGTCACTCAGCACAATCTAACCAGCCACACTGAATGGTATTTTGTTGATGTGGGGAGTGTCTGGATATGGAGGAAGGGTCAGCAAAACCCCTGGCAGAGTAAAATCAAAAGAGGAACACCCACATGTGCAAACAATGTTCATGGGCTTGTTCATGTGGGCAGACATGTCCTTCAGAAGCAGGCAGACACGTTCAGTGGTCAGGGCTGATTAACAAGTACGTGCCTTTTTTTCTTTTTTTATTCCTCCTCCCTTCCCTCCCCCCCCCCCCCCTTTTTTTTATTATTACTATTATTTATTTCTGCTTTTGGTTGCACAAATGCAGCAGGGAAGAGGTTCTGGGAGAGGAGTGCTGGGAGCCCAGCAGTATGTCTGCCCTGAATGGTGCCAGGTCTTGTTCTCTGCCTGAAACCATCTGGCAATGTCCATGCTGTTAAAATCTCTTTGCCTTCAAGACATGGCAGCTGCATCAAATCTGGCTAGCAAGTAGTTCCTGGTCTAGTCTAGCCCTTGCACTATGCAACCTCTCTAGAAGTGCCCAGGAACTGATGGGAGGTTGCTGGCTGTGACACTGGATAGGTTCGGAAATGTTCCTGGCACTGCTGTAAGTATTTATCAGTTCAGATGATGGGGGTCTGTGACTGTGTCCTGGCTCTGCTCAGTCTGCTACTATGGATAGGGCTGGACAGACTCCTGTAGGCTATGCAGGATTCATCTGTAGGCCTGTTCATCTTTATTTTGGATAAAAGAAAACCATTCCTGGGGAGGAGAAACTGGACTGGGACCTGGTGGGAGAGAGAAGATGTAAGGTAGATCCTCGTTGACAAAGATAAAAATGTCTGGAATTTGGTAGGAGCATAAATAAAGCCAGAGAGAAATAAATTCAGAGGCCAGATGACTCCTTAGGAGGCAAAGCTTGTGAACTTAACAAAGTAGGAGATATTTTCCAGAAAGATGCAAGGATCCACATGCTGCCAGATTATTGATACATAGGGAGAAACAGTTGAAACTTCAAGATTTAGTTTTTTTTTTTTTTTTTTTTTTTTTTTTTTTTTTTTCCTCAGCAGCAGCAAATAAGGACATTTTGCAAAAGCTTTGGTGAAGACAAGCAAATTGCAAACTGCTATCTGATAATGGCTACATGTTGCAAGGAGTGAGATGAAAGGAAAAGATCTGTGAAATTTGAGGACATTTCATGCTTTATACATTTCCAGAGATTTCATCAGATCTTTCAAGTTGTCAAAGAAATGTCAGGAAATGAAGAACCAGAGGTTTTATGCAACTTGTGGGGATTTTTTTTTTTTTAAGTTACTTGATTCGGAGAAAGTAATTGGAACTCGTTTGGTTTTACTTCGATTTCATGAAATCCCTTGGTGTAATTATTTCTCGTAGACCAAGGCCTGCATTTACAGGCTTAGATTTATTTGACACTTACCTTTATACAATCCAAGGGCTGTTCCATCTACAGGCACGCAACCAACGTCAAAACCTCCTTTGAGCAAAGGTCATTTCAGATCAAGTGAGCTCTTTGTCAGCATCACTAATAGCTTGATAACAATATGTGGAAGCAGGTTTGCCAAGAGACCTAACAGGATAGAAGTCACTTTTTTCTCTTTCCACTGTAACATTGCTTGGTGCTGCTAAATGGAGTTGCTAGGAGCAACCTTATCCTGTGTGTTTTTGTATCCAGACATGGTGGATTGCCCTGTGTGGGACTTATGAACAGCACAAAGAAATAAGGATGTCTGCAGGGTTTTGGATGGCCTACAATGTGTTGTAGAGGTGTGATGGGGATCCATGCAGTTGTGCCGTAACCAGCTGGAACAGCTCAGTTGTGCCCATACAAGCTTTGCCACATGCCCACACATGGATGCTGGGTTTGTAGTTGGTGTCTGCAATTCCCATGCTTTTCACAAGTTATCTGTGGCTCTGTTCTGCCCATCTGAGGACAGGAGATCCTCAGATCTTGCCATACAGACATGATACTCTCAATACCCTCGGGAGGAGGAGATGCCACTTGGCAAAGAGCAGTAAGAAGGGCAATGGTGCTGTCTGCATGTCGTCTCTTTTGGGTGGTTCCTGTCTCCAGCGGCTCTAACAGAACTATCTGTATGCTTAGAGATAAGGACTACGGCTCATGTGACTGCACAGGAGAGGAAAGCTCCTCAAACATTCATTTTGTGCCTGTTAAAGAGCAAACCTCAGAGTGCCCTTATGCAGCCAGAGGAGCCTGTAGCAGAGAAGATAAGGAAAAGCAGCCTCCTGTCTTTCTCAGTGCAACACAGCCTGAGTACTTCCAAGTCATAGTGTGCTCTCAGCCCTGACTCATGGAAAATGCCTGCTGACATCTCACAGGAACTCGGGATAAGTTACTAAGGACTCTGAGGATCTTTTCTCTAGATATATTATGACATGCACACTGCATCTTTTGAGCATGAAGGACAACAAAACTTACCCAGCATCGGTTGAGTGATGTCAATATGCACTCAGCATTAGGATGGAGGGAAGGAAGGGGTTTAGCACATGCACCCACACATATGAGTAACAAATTAAAACTCCTGAAATTCTACAAAGATGTTGATTTGTTGCGAACTCTGGGAATCGATCCATGCAAATAAAAGCTCACAGTTTTTTCTTTTGATTCTCAGCAAAAGACACTTACACACCAAGGTGCTGAGCACTTGGAGTTATTAAAGACAGGGACTTCAGCTCCTACAGACAGTGCAACTGGAGTTTCACTGGCTGTCACACTCAACAGGGACAGCACAGCTACTGCAGGATGATAGGATGGTTTCCTCTGCCATGGACCATAAGTATCACTGGCAGAGGAAGACAGACTGCGGCTGTGTCTTCAACTGTATTCCCAGACAAAAACCCATGCTTTGTTTTAGTTTTGTTCTTCTGAGACCCCTGAGAGGGAAAGACCAGGACACTGTGGGATGTATGAGAAAACTATCAAACACAATTCTCAGTAACCAGTAAGTCTACACAAATTCAGCATTGAAGTCAATAGGAGTCTTTTTAATGGCTTCAGTTGGGTTCAGATTTTTACTCTAATTGTGTGCCTACGCAGGGTTTGAAGATTGAGATTCATCCACCTAAATATAGGCATCTGATTAAGGTGTCCAGGGTAGATCAGTACAAAGAGACAGATGCAGGCAGATTGTGGGTCAGACTATCCCATCCCACACAGTTAACTGTTAAGAGTCATTAGCAAGATTAATCTTCTAATTTGGTTCCTTGAATAGTGCCTAAAGTTAGTGGGCAGAACAGGTTGAAGCACCTAAGCACCCAACTGAAACAATGGGAATATTATTGCATAATTTTCTTGTGTTAGCGTTCACTAAGATTAGGGTGGAAATGTGCACATGTTGCTGGATCTGTTGGAGAGGTGAAGAAAGAAGATGATGAATTAGAAAAATCAAAATTAAAATAAACTTTTATTTTTATGCTTTATACTAATGTATCTAGAATGTTAAGAATTTATCACCTGAGATAAAAGACTTAATCATTACTAAACCCTTTGGCAATTGTTTTAATAACATTAATCAAGATGAGCTCATTTAGTGCTAATGGGGGTGTTTTAACTACTTTTATAGGATTTTCACTGAAATTCAGAATTAAATAATTGGGCCATTATTCTAAAGTGTTTTCATCATCCCTTAGGGAAGTCCCCAGTTTCTTGGCTTTCATCTGCTTGGTTTTATTTCCTGTCAAGCATTAATTCTGATTGCCCTTGACAGTTTGGGAGCACCCCCTCCCAGTTATTAATCTGACCCTCTTCTGGGCAGTCTGAGGTTGGTTGCCCCTGATAATCTATTTTGTAAATGCAGTCATGGGCAGGAAAGATTTAAAAAGGCACTAAATGAGTGTGGTGATGGATGATGAGACAGGGAGGATGGAGACTGCCGTTGGCTAAAGGCTCCAGTGAGTTGAGTTTTCCCAACATCCAGACTGGATGTGCAGTTGGTTAATTAATTGTCCATTTCTGCATACAATATTACCTTAAGCATGCTTAGCTCTTATTAGAGGCTGGGGTCGTTGCAATCTGGAATGCAGGGGCACATGCTGAAGGCTTTATGGAAGGAAGGGAAGGAGTTACGGACTCTAATTCAGTTGTCTGAATTTATCCTCTTAGTGACAGATGATATGCCAAAACATGTCTAAAACATCCCTTAACAATCAGAATTGTAATGCAGAATGTACAGTAGACCCTTACTTTCCTTGAAAAGTGGTTAGATGTCTTGGTTGTCTGAAACAACACTAAATGTTTAGGCAGCTGTGTTGAGCCCTAGGCTTAGGAATCCATTTGAGATTAGGACACTCCATGTGCCCACGTATACCCATCTACACGCAAGCTAGGTATCTAGACTCACATTAGAGTTAGTGGAGATCTAGTTAATGCACTCATCGAAATCTAGTGAGCAACTTGGCTGCTTAGCCACTAGCTGTCTATCGTAAGGCAACTTGAATCACCCTCCAGACTCTGGTGACTGTACCGAGTAGATCTCTGCTAAATACAGCGAGAACTTGGACGCCTCAGGCTCAGTTCAGCTGACTAACTATTGATGCCTAGTGCCATGGTAGCTGCTTTACAGTTTCCTGGCTGGCCTCCAGCTTTATCTTCAGAAGAGGCAGGTCATATCTGCCAGCCTGATGTGGTTGTCTCAGACATCCAATGACACCTGAAAAAATCGCAAGAAGGTTATATGTGGGCACCAAAGCACTGCCTTTTGTCATGCATAATAGGGTACAATACATGAAATCACTTCAATACAAAAGCTAAATTTCTCTGAATCATCCATATAATGATATGTTCATTTAGATGACAGCTGTATTAAAAGGTTTTATTTAACCTGGTAGGAAAGCCTGCATCAATCATTCCTAGTGTTGATAATCACAGGAGACATTGCCATTTCAAACTCACCCTGCTGAATTGTCAGGTCATATTCTACCAGCTTGTTTGGTACTTCACATGTCTATGCCCAAGGACTAACAGCAAAAGGTAACTGTAACACATTTAAACATGACATAATACATTATTTTTTTTTCATATTCAACTAACTTTATGCACTGCTATTTTCTATTTTTCTCACAGAAAAACTGAAAGTTTCTTGTCTCTTATTCCATTATGGTGATTGAAAATAGCACAGGGTGGTAGATGGATAAGTATGAGGCAAAAAAAGAGAAAGAAAAATTTTCCATTGTATATCTTATCTTGAAAATAATCTCTGAAAACTTCTTTGTTTTAAAAGATTGTTCTCAGTGTAAAGATCTTACTCAAACCATGGTATCAAGAGCAATAAACAACCTACATTACATACAGCAGAATTTCACTTCTGTAAGTCCCATTTTCCAAGGAATTATGTGATAATGCAGATCACATTTTGTAACCACAGTTTTTATCTCTTGCAGCTTGTACATTTTTTATGATTTTAACTGTTGGCAAATTACTTAACATTTCAGATAAATTTAAAAATTCCTGTTTTTTATTCACAAAAAGAAGTCAAACAATTACACTGAGGAACTAATGACTGAGAAGAGTTATTTTCAGGATAGCTTAATCATTGGGTAGGGTTGTTAAGATGTCATCTTTTAACTGTGCCATGGAGGCATCTCTATTTTTGTCCACTTCATGTTCCCACAGATGGGTCTCAGGTTTTGCAACATGCATTGGGCATGGCTTATGGCCATGCCAAATATATAATGAGTGTGGGACCCAGGTAAAAATATATGCCATGTATCCTGTTTACTCTTACACAATTATAATAATTCAATCCTCTCCACAGGAATGATGCAACAGGGTTTCCATTCTAGGACATTAAGCTCTGCCCACGTGTGATATATGCCCTTTGTTATTATTCAGGGTCTCACTGTTGCAGGCTGCATCTGGCAGACATTTCCATGTCTGCACTTCAGCTGGATGCTACAAGTCTAACAACGCTTACTGCATCCAGTCCTTGCTGGGGACACTTATTCATGTCTTCTTCGGGTCTAACATGATTCAAGCTTCATCTCTGCCAGAACTGAATAAGGATTTCAGGATTTCAGTTATGGAAGATAACCAGTGTGAAAAATGAAACTGAAAGATTGACACTTCTGGTGTTGTTAATTCATGGCACTATTGCACCAAACACCAGTCAAAATGGCCATAAAGAATCGTGTCTTAAGAGGCCAATTTTTCATGACTAACCCTGTGGGTTAGAGCAGAGGAAAAGCAGCTTGATTAATTGTAACATTTGTTTTCATTTAATAGATTCATAGGTTTCCAGGCCAAAAGGGAGCACTCTGATTATCTAGTCTGACCTCATGCAGAAGAGAGGCCGCTGAGTTCCACCCAGCGATTCCTGCACAGGCTGTGCAGTTCTTCCATGGTCCATAAGGAAACCCTCCAGCCAGCTATAGAGGTAAGCATTACCTCATGCAGTATACTGGGCCGTATCCTGAGCTCATTTTACCAGCTTGTAAATCCTGAGGAGTCTCCTTTGCCAGCTCAGGGCTTACATGGGTGGAAGTGAAATCAGAATTTGGCTCATTACTCCTCGCAGTGTGGTAGATGGTGAAGAAATTTCTTTAGTACACTGAATAAAAAAAAAAAAAAAAAAAGTGTAAGATTTGTATTTATGACACCTATTGAACTGTACTTTTTTGACTGAATACAGGTTCAGTAGAGGTAATGGCCCCTTTGGTCCTATAATGAATTTTGGATCTGTTTAGCTGACAACGAAGAAACCTGAATACTTGTATTGCAGTTTATAAGTGTCTCTGACCTTCTGCCTTGTAGACATCAGATTCACCCCTAATCCTGCACCGAATCCAGCACTTCTAATGGTATCAGAGCAAATAATCCAAGAGATTTCATTTAAGAACCCAGCACATCCTTAAGCAGTTCTTTTAAAGCACTTTTAGAAGCTATGTGCCTACCTCTAGAGAAGAAAATGTGAAAAGAATGACATTATACACTGAAAATCCCTGAGAGTAGACAAATTGCATATTTATCTTTACTGTTAAAAGCAAACCCAGCATATTTTAAACACAGCTCAATCTAATGTGACAAGAAATGAAACAATTCAAGTACAGTCACCCTTCAAGGTAGTATTCTGCTGCTCAGAAATACTCTGCATCTGTGCATCTACTTACAGCTAAATAGCAGACAAATATTGTTACACTGTAGTCACTGGAGAAAAAAGGGGCCAGGACAGCCATGCTTGTCAATCAGGCTATTGGTAGCTAAATCTGGGTTTCTGCCAGCCAAACTTTCCAAAGCCTCTATTTGTCTGAGACCATCCAGTTTCTTTGATATGCACAATTTTCTGTCCCTATATTCTGTATGTTGTGCATTATACCACAGTCTTTTTCAGAAGAAAAGGACACAGTGCCTTTAAGCACTAAGACTAAAGTGAATATATGGAAATCATTGCATTAACAATACTTCCCAAGTGATACTCTCTAATATCAGAAAAAATTGTTGCCATGGTGACTGGCCTGACCTGAAACAGTTCAGCTGACGCTGAGCTTCCTTTTCCTTCCCCCCAGAAGGTACCAAACATAATATTTCAGAAAGAAAATTCTTTTCATTAGGTAATAGCAATCTCTTACAGCCTGTTGTTGGTACCTCCTTGGCTTATTAACACTATCAGTTAGAAAAAGGACAGTTTAACAAAAAGTACATTGAAAATTGGGTTCCAATTTTAACTGAAAATTATCTTTATAATAGGAAGTTTTGGTCACCCATCTCAGGACACCATCTAATCTAACATTGATGAATGGAAGTGGAGAGTTCAAATGTTCACTAAAAATGCAGTAATTCCAGTAATGGATGAGTTTAGCATTACCTGCCCACAGATAAGCTGGACAGTGGCATGTTAAAGCTTTCTTTGATCCTTAAAAACTTGGTTAATTGGTCTCATCATTAACAGGCATTTTACTTTAATCCTCTACTGGATTAAAAGGTGATCTTCTCATGATCCTGAAGTGATAACAATTTTGTTGAAAATTTTCTTTTCTTTGAAAGGGATGCTGAGAAGAAGGAAATGTCAAAGAGTGACATCCCTCATGCTGCTTCAGCTGCCTGCTGGAGCATGTTGCATTAATGGCTAAACAAGGGCTGAAATCCACAAAAGGTCACAGGTTCCTAAGCAAATGTTTAAAGGCCAAGAATGAAAATCACAAGGCCCACACTCAGCATGAACTATGCTTTCACTGGTTAAGTCTTCTAGGCGTTTAGGGAAAGACTCCAACTATTTTATGTGATCCAGCTGCCTAAGGTGCGTGCCTGAGTTTCCTAAAGGCTGTAAATTGAAGAAGCTTAGGTATGTAACCTGCAGGTGAGGGCAACCTATATGGAAAAAGTCAGCCACACTTCTTCCCAGGTACTCAGACTTACCATAAGGATTCATCTATTTTGGACCTAGGTGTTAAGCTCTGCATCTCTGAAAAGGGAAAGGAGGGACTGCATGTGGCATAGTGGGCTTCACTTCAGCGACATGTTCCCATGCCTTTTTGTGGCACATTTTTGGTTATACTGGTGATAAGAGGGGATTCATTAGGAGCTGCTCAAAATACTTCCATTGAAACAATGCAAAATTAGGTTCTTGGCTAGTTGAGCAAAGAAACTGATGAAGAACTTCTGCATTCTTTTTTATTTTAGCCTTTTTTGGTTGAAAAAAATAAAATAAAATTGGCTTTCAACCATGTTTATCTTACAATACCTTTGCTTTGCTAGATAATTTATATATATATATATATATATTTTTTTTTTTTTTTTTTCTTGGAAAATGTCATTCTGAGCAGCAATATTTATATAAGACATTTCAGAAACTAGCAGCAAAAGATGATCTTGAAGTGCAACAAGCAGTAGTGTTATAACTTGGGACACCAGAGAGACAAGAGCTGTAGGGAAAGTAGTGTCTTTCAGTATATCAACTACATAATTCAGAAAAAAAAAAAAAAAGAAAAAAAAAGGAAAAAAAAAAACAACCTTCCTCAGATCTCACTAACTTACAGAAAGGTCCTCGCTTGTAGTAAAGGACAAACAAGTATGTCTTCAACTTTTCCAGAATTGCTCTCCAGAGTCTGTAATTGCTCTCTTTCACACACACATACATACACAAACAAGTTTAAAAACCACTTATCTTGCACCAGTCTGCATCTGCCAAATACCATGTTCTCTGAAAGGTTACAAAGAAACATGGGATTCCTCTTACTTCAACAAGCTAACTGACTTTGACAGCTAAATTTCCCCCTAAATATGTTTAGAACTTCCTTTATATAGAAGTGTGAGTCATTCTGACAGCCTTAATTTGTACTGAAAAATGAATGTGTTAAACTTATTAGCCATTCAGGTTAGAAAGACTGTAAACAGTAGATTGATGACATTTGTACTTCATGTACTATACACTATGTGCCTACAAAGTGAGAATACAAGAGACAGTGAAAGGCACGCTGAAGATCTGCTAGAAATCATGTCCTAATCCCCTTCTTCTCTTGACTTAATGTTTCCTTGCTCTTTCATTTTCTATAATGAGGAGAATATGTATGAAAAGATGGACCTATTTTAACTGCATCATATTCATGGCAAGCATATGCATATTTCTAGCAGAACTAAACAACTAAGAATAAATATAGCAGTTCAGTAGAATTAATAAAACACTGCATGATATACAAAAAAAAAAAAAAAAAAAGACTTCCCCCGCATACCCTCAAAAAAAACCCAAACACAGCAACAATGGAGTCTGAAGACCCATCAATTGATTCTAAGGAGATGTTGAAGTTCAAGCCTTTGTTCAGCAACCTTGAGGATATCTGGGTATGAACTCTCTGGCTTGGTTTCTGTGTTAAAATATGCCTGACTTGTAAATAAGACAGACGATGAAAGAGAAGGGACAATCACCATGTCAAGAGTGATTTAGTTGGGAAATATCCCAACTTCTCTCTTCTCAGAGTTAAAAAAAAAAAAAAAAAAAAAAAAAAGCAGCTTTCTAGAAGGTGATTCAGAGGTGAAGCCTGACTCAGTTGCTCATAAGCCTCCTGTGTATTGTCAGATGAGCTCTGGGTGTGAGCTGACACCTGAGCCCAACCTGCACACACCTGTGTGATGACCTGTTTGGGGAGACAGAGCAGTTTCCCCAGGCAGGGAAAGTCAGGCAGGAGAGTTCATACACTGTCTCTTGGCTTTGAGACTATTGGCCATATATGTGCATATATGGTCTCAACCATAGCTACCAAGGGTGGTGCAGGTATCATCTCAGAAAATGAAAGTAATTTTTTAGCTTTGAATAGTCTTCTAAATGAATAGATCTCCTTCAGAGTTTACTACTGGGAACATGTAAAACTGGCAAGTTAATTTAGATGTTGAAAGTATGAATAATGGTAGGAATTACTACTCTCATAATCGAACGGTGGATAAAGTCATGCAGTTTGAGAAGACTCGCTTACTGCACTATGATCTTGGCTCTCTTTATGAACAGATTGATGGAGCTTTGGGTCCAAAGCATCCCCTTGTCAGGCTGGGCTTAAGTTGTGAGGCAGTAGCTAAAGTTGCAGCTGGTCTTGTCAGTATGGTCCTTTCCCTGTCTACAATTCTTTAGCAAGTAGCTCTTCAAGGAGTGTCAAGAAGCCTAGCCAAATCATGTAAGGCACAATATTTCAGTGTCATTGTTTATTATACAGAGAATTTTCTATAGCCATATACTTAAAGATTCAATGGTAGTGTGGGGAGGTAGTCTTTATTTTAATGACATTTTAAGGATTTGCTTAGAAATCATAACCTTGTCATTGGTACTTGAAAAATCTTTGTAGCTCATCAAATCCAGTGAGTACATCTGTAGTCAGGAAGAAAATGTCTACAGCGGTTGTTTTCTATTGCTATCTGTTTGGAGTGTATTGTGAGTGTGGAAGAGAGCATAATGAGAATGCAGAATCCTCAACCAAATAATAGCCCACGAGAAAAAAAGCGTATTAGAGGTGTATGAATCTAAACGTTCATCTGATCTGAACATGCCAGTTCTATGAACTCATGCATGACTGACAGCATTGGTGTGATGTCCTTTGCAGAGAACATGGTTTTGCTTCCTTTGCAGAGAATTTTTCTGCTGGGAATCTATTGCATTATTATCTTCCACGGCAAATGCTGGCAGCCCAGTGGAATAGATAATGAATGTGTGACTCATCTGGGGCAGTGTAACCTGTGTGTGTGTGTGGATGCTTTGCATAACAAACCTAGCCTGAATTAAACATACATAGTGTTAGATCTGTTCCATGGACTGTGCATCACATTTGCAACAGGTTCAGACTGCAGATCTCCAAAGTCCTCAAAGATAAGGGCTCCTGTAAAAGCACACATCAGAAAAGAATATGATTGCATGTACACAGTCAGTACAAGCGGAGTGAGTACATATAAAAGTATGAATTCAGGATAACATATGTCTTTTGCGTGTTTTTTTTTGTATAGGACCACAGTAAGTCTGGGGTTTCACATTTTTGACTACAGTGAATCAGAAAAGAGAAACCCAAGTATATCTCTTCATGCTCTTGTTGCTCTGGGATTATAAAGCAGATTATATGTGTTAGTCAAAGCTAGACTGTACCAGAAAACAAAACAAAGAAATCCACCCAACAGCCAATGATTTAAAAACAGAACAAAACAAATTTTCTACATTTGCAGAGGCAAAGATTTAAAAATTAACAAAATACCAGAATTATTGTTGTCTGTGATTTTTCATTCAGTTCCTTAGGTTCCAGTCTTGAATTAAATAATCACACATGATTTTTTCCACTCTGCCAGGGGTATGAATCAGAATTGTGCTGTGAAGGCATCTGTTGTCTGTTAAGTCCCCTGACTCATTTGTTACACAAGTTGGAAGATGTGAAATGAATGAGGCAGGGGACAGAAGGGAGAAAGCTGGTTGTCTTGTGGCTGAGGTAGATGAATGTCGCTCAGGAGAGCTGGATTTCATTCCTGTCTCTGACACAGATCACATGAGAAGCTGTGCAAATCATTTAAACCAGGGTTATTTCCAGCTATGAACAAGTGGAAATTATACCCTGTGCTTGGATATTGATTTCAACTCCTTCATGGACTTCTTCATTACAACCAAACACTTTCTGGCCCTCTTGTTTTGTCCTTCTTCTGGTGAGCCCATGGGAGAGCTGAGTCCCCCTTGTCCCAGAGGAACCATGTAATTACCTTGCCTTGGTAAGGAACCTTGGTAATTACCTGCCAGGCTCTGTGGCTCCTCCAAAGCTCTTGAATGGAGGCTGGGACAAGAAGATAATTCAGGAAAGGGAGGAAAAGTATCCTAGGAGAGGTGGTCACGTGGAGTGTACAATACAACAAGTCTAGCACCATCTGTCCCTCTATCTTCATGATGTTTTTCCCTTGCCAGTTATGAGAACCAAACAATACAAGGTTTTGTTCATATTAAATTGTTTGGAGCTGACCTTCTCCTCTTAGCAATTCCCATGTGCTGTCCCACACAGATATTGTACTGCTCAAAAGCAGCACTGCAGCTGGCAGAGCTTGGCTGCTTGACCTAATGGAGGTGCTGCAGACCTCACACAGGTACACAAGTAGGACATTAGCACAGGCAAAGAACTGAGCTGAAAGATTTTAGGCTAAGTTCCCAGTTCTAAGGAGGGTTGTGTTCCACTTTTCTGCCCCTTATGCATAACTGTTGGGCTGTCTGTATGTTCTTGTTCCAGTCCCATTCTAGTCTCATCCCAGTGCTATGCTTAGCCCATCATTAACCATCACAGAAATGTCCCATTTAGTGATTCTCACCCCACTGTCATTCTTTTCCTTTCCCCAAACTCCTTTTCCCTTACCAAATCTTGTCAGTCTTGATCACCCCCCCCCTTTTTTTTTTTTTTTTTTTTTTTTTCCCTGTTAGTTTTATTCCTCTCCACCAGTCTATGCCCATGAGAACCTCATCCTATTCCTTGAGCACAGTTTCTTTGCATGCACACAGTCCTTCGTCTTCCCTCAGCACGGCCATGCCCACTGCTTGCATCTGTACTGCACCTTGCCATTCCCAAGCTTTACCTCTTATCTCTCTTTGAGGTTTCCCAAACTGCAGTGTCCCTGTACTATTGCAGTCCAGGTTTCTATTCATTGATAGCATCTGGACCTAGTCTTCTCCTTCAGAAAGTCCACATATTTCTACATCCTTTTCCTCACAGCCTTTGATCTACCTCCTGTCCCTGAAGGACATAGGCAGCTCCCTCCTCTGCCATGTTTGTATTTAGCAGTGGGTGGACTGGAGATGCAAGAGAGCCACATCCAGTGTGCAGGATGCCCAGGGCATGCAGGGACAGCCATTACAGAGGAAAACAGATTTATTTCCTATAGCTTTATGCTGCAGAATACTTTTGTTGTTGTTATTATTTTATTTTTCCGGTGGCTGTGAAGCATGTACAGTTCAGCCACATACAGAGTTTGTAAGGAGCAGGGACATGCTCAGTGAAGAGAGACTGCCTGGGGATTTCAGCTATTAAACTCTGGCAAGCCTTTACGAGATTTGTGTAAACTACTACTTGTCAGACACTTGTGCATTTTTAGGATGTGGATGTATTTCACAGGGAATAAAAAAGAATAAACAAGGTTTATCCTTAACAAAAGCTCAAACTCTTCCTTCACAAAAGGTTTTTGCAAAACAAAGAGCCTCTAAGCTTTGCAACTACTTTTTTATTTTATTTTATTTATTTTTATTATTATTATTATTTTTTATTTATTTTATTCCACTCTTTGTTTCTGAAAAGGTCTGGGATAATTTTTAAAAATTAGGTAAGACAAATGTGAAACCTCAGTCTCCAATACTGAAACTTTTTCCAAGCTGCAAATGGAAACATGGCTACACAATAAGAGATGTCAGACAACCTTAGCTGGGATGAAAGGGTAGACTCCAAAGTACAAAAGGACCGACCTCCTGTGTACATGTATGTCCATATCCACATTTTATTTAGTCTAATGTTTTGTTAGGTGTCAATTAGATTATCTGTATCTATTATCTATTATATCTATATCTAGCCTTTGTATTTGAGGACTAAGACTAGGACCATACAGGCATGTAGATACAAAGCAAATACCTTTCCTCATTCTTCATTGTCTTTGTTAGGAGCCAGATCCAGACTCCCTTTATCACTGAGCAGTAACTACATTAGAAGAAATGGAGAAAGTGAATATCAGAGAATCACAAAATCATAGAATCATAGAATGGTTTGGGTTGGAAAAGACCCTTATAGATCATCTAGTCCAGCTGCCCGCCATCAAGTTGCCCAAATCCCCATCCAGGCTGGCTTTGAACACCTCCAGGGATGGGGCATCCAGAGCTTCTCTGGGCAGCCTGTGCCAGTGACTCACCATCCCCTGAGTGAAGAATTTCTGCCTTATATCCAATATATTGAAACCTGCTGGGTTCACCGGACTGTGGCAGGGAGCAGAGGTTTCACAGACTCTGGAAAGCAGTGCCTGGCCTTGTGCATCCCTGCCGAGGAGTGGGGCTGCCTCCCTGGCACGTGCAACTGAGTGCTGGGAAGCCACAAACGGGGCCATTTGTGTCCACTTTGGCTGTGAAGCTCGTCTGCAGGGAGGGGTGTGGGAGATCTCACAGCTCTACCGCTGAGTAATTTTTGTTATGGAAACATATTTTTAATATGTTCCATATGAATCTTGGGAAAATGAACCACTTGAGCAGTTTATCATAATTCTGGTCTAGATAAACAGCTCAATAAAGAATGGAAAATATGCATTTTGTCAGAAGGCACCACTAAAAAATGTTCACATATGGCAATGATTTCCTCAGTATTCAACAAAGGATTGGCCCAGGAGTCTTCTCCTGTAGATAGGGATCAGATTTATCACTGTGGTAATATCACCTGACTTGTACAATGTTTAAGTTGTGAGTCAGCAGAGCAGAGGGATGGAGTTCTCCAGCATGTACAGTATTTATCCCGTCCTTTTCCACTCCCTGGCTCTGATTTTGTTTTTAACATTATTGAGGAGTGATTCCTCCTAGTTAAGGTTACAGATGAGTTTGTCTGAAAAGTTTGTGTTGGCCTCTCTCTATGAACTGCCCTGCCTTGCCTCTGCAGCAGGACATCAGAGCTTGGTAATCCAAGCTGAGAACAAGACAATGCGTCTTTTCTGAATGTGAAGCAAGCAGAAGGAAGGTTTGCTGTATTATGGTGATCAGAGAATAAAAATGCTTCCATGTCAGAAAAATGAATCCTCTCTGTTTTGCTTCTTTGTTGACTGCCTTCTAGAAATTAGCAGAGAAATGCTTTATTTTTCTATGGGATGTTCTAGATATTTCCCCATCATCCTGGAAAGATGGCTTCTGGTTTACTCATCACAATTTAAGGAGACAGACAGTGGTCAGAATAAGAAAAAAAAAAAAAAACAAACCACCAAACAAACAAGAAATTATGTGCATGTCAGTGTTAGCTCTTTGTGATGAGTTCAACAGGCTGTGGACTTGAGTGCTTGACATCTGCAGGACAGTGATGTAGATTTAGATGCAGAATTTTTAAGATCTAAATGAAGATTATGTGCCTAAAAATGTGATTTAACTGAATAAAACAGGTAAACCTGGGGCCACTGAAGCTGCGTACACCTCTGTTATGCTGGTGTGCCCCTGCGTGTGTTGTGCTCCCCTGGGCTTATCACGATCCCTGCTCAAATCAGCTGAGAGCTGGGGGGAGGGCGGAAATCAGCACCCAAACCCCACAAGGAAAAGCTGTTTCTGCCTGAGGCTTTGAGGTGCCTCTGTGCTGAGGGAGGTCTGGAGTTTAAAACTGTTTCAACCTCTCTTCCTTGTTTTGTTTTGTATCTCTTTTCATTTCTTGTGCATCAGGTCACGGAGGAGCAGGGCTGAAAGGATCTCAGAAAATCATATGTTCCATCTCTTAGCCCAATGTAGATCAGTGATGTCTGTTTGACTTCTGTTAGGGTAACCTGTTCCTACGATGCCTTGCAGTGTTCCCAGGTGACCTGTTACACCAGGCTCACCATGTCTTCCTTGCTTCATCCTTGTACTGTCATTTAAGCTCATTATGCTTTTTTCTTATCTGCTCCCAGACATGGAGAACAGAATAATTTTTGTCTTTGCAGCTGCCTTTTTTTTTTTTTTTTTTTTTTTGTGTGTGTGTGTCTGAACATTTCTCTGAGGCTCCTCACTCTTCTTTCTAGCCTATACTTTTCTTTCTTTCTTTGCTGGTAAGCCATGTAGACTGGGTCTGGCACATCCAGACTTCTGATGGTGGCAGGTCTGAAGTACATCTGGTGAAAGGCTTTGGATTCTGGTTAGAAAGAAAACAACATGGCAATGTGATTGTGATGGGATCAGCTGGACTTCACTGAACCAGAAAAATTCATTTTTTTTGTGTGCAGTTGGCAGAATCGTTCCAGGTGCAGAGTTGGAAAGTAACAGAGGATTTTAAGTACTCAGATCTTAGCTGGAAAGCAAAATGCAACGTGGTGTAAATCTTAGATATTTAACAGTTTGCTGACTGAATGTAAACTGGTTACCTCTACTTTGTTTTGTCAAAAGAGAAAAACTAGTCTACTGTACAGATATTTTGAGGTACTTGTTTTAGAAACCTGTCTTTTGGTGAGATGAATTGTCCTTTGGAGATGTTCCTTTCCTTTGACAACAAAAACAATTTAGGCTGACCATTTTAGATTGGACTGGTGAATTGGCTTTAAATGGGGCAGCACAAATTTTTAACACAGAAAAATCGCACCATATGGGGGTTCCCTTTACAGCTATGGGCAGTGGATATTTACATCAACAACAAAGCTGAAACCATACCATGAGACGTGCTATCTGAAGGCATGTGACAGGCTTAAAATAGTGAACGTTAGAAAAGAGGAAACATTATTAACTATTTTTACTTGTCTTTGGTTTATAGGCCTGTAGGGGTAACATAACATTTCCAAGTTTTCTCCTGGAAGCCTCTGTGAAAGACTAAAAACTGAGATACTTGGCTAATCACTTGGCTCTAGAAATAGAGGCTTTGGGAGAACACCAAATGTTGTAATTACATTACTAGAATAGGTGTCATAACATTTTGCTTCTTTTTGTGTGGAAAATGAGAGAACTGCAGTTGTTGACGAGTTCTTGGATAAGAAAAAGGTGATTCACACAGGAGCCCATGCAGCCATTTCTCTAACATCAAGCTTGATTCATCCCTGCTCTTCACTGTGAAAGATTTCAGAGTGTTGTGACAATTGTTTGACATGAAGAGATTTCAGATAGGGTCACATTGCAACTCCCAGTGCCATATATAGCCGGCCCAGGGGCACCTTAAAGATTTGTCTGGACATCATCTCAGCAGAATCCGACCTTAGCTGACAGGTCACATGAAAACGAACCATCTGAGGTATGTTTAGGTTTATCATTTGCTTTTACCAACTTCACTGTGAGATGTAGGAACCATCAATATTTAACATGCAAAACATCAGATAACGCTTAGAGAGAGTTTGTGGGCATATACACTGACATATCAGATTGCCGTAGCACTAACTCTAAGAGATGTTTTGCCTTCTATTGATTAGAATTTAGAGGAGGAAGAAATATTTAAACTCAAGATAGAGCTACAATTATGTGTGATGGATCTCAAAGCAGTTCAAATATTTACTTAATACATGATAATTTAAATGAATTAGACATTAGTTTACAATTGCAATCAAAATGTGTTTTCCCTAAGACTTTAGCTGTTCTAATGATTCTTTAAGTGTAAAGAAAAGCCTGCTGCTTGATTGAAACATGTCCAAAAGGCATCACAGCTGACAGGAACTTGAATTGGTCTTCTGCATTCATTTCTGATAGCAGCGGCAACATAATCTGACAGCAGATGTTAAGCAGGCAACATTTCTCTTTTGCTCCTAAGAGCAGCTGACAAGGATCTGTAGCCTAACTTCAAACAAACAAACAAACAAAACTGCCAGCAACAAAGTTGTTCAATTAAAACCGGGTTACCTCCTTGGACAGAAACACCATTTACATAACAACAGATTAATTAACAGGTCCTGACTATTTTTAGAAGGGAGGTGTTCGTGGATTTTGCATCGTTTGACTGATTTTAATGTTTCTGATCTTTCTGATTTTCTTGCTGACCATTCTGTTTTACTGTGGCAGACTGATCTACGTTTCCTGAAACTAAGGAACCCTGACAATGTTTTTACTTGTTAGGCAGGAATATATGATCCTTATTTACTTCCAGAACCACCTTATCATTTCTTTGAGCTTGAATATAAATCTCTTATTCGTCTCTCAGTAGTCCAATGATTTCTAATTTAGGCTTTGTAAGATGTATATATGTTCTGGAGGAGCAGCAGCAGTGGCAGGAGACCATGTAGATAGCAGTGCATGCCTCTGGGCAAATTAGTTGAACGTGGAAGAAGAGATCTATTGACTAGGTCTCTTTGCATTTTGAGACATCCTTTGCCATTTGAGGAATTTTTGGGGATCACAGATGTGGTGAAGTACTTGTGGGAGACTTACATCCTTCTGGAGTAGCAGCCATGGCTTTGAGATACTCTCAGACTTCTAACATGTCACTAGATGTTCAGGAAATGGATTCCTAGCTTGAGAGCTGCTGAGTCCCAGTGTAATCCCCACATGGAGAAGAGAGAACTGTTGCCAAGCACCCCAGATCCAAGGTGAATGTAGTTGTGGCAGAATTAGTCAGTAAAAGGATGTTGGCTGAAGTCCTCCTCTTTATTTGGCTTCGTTTATTAACATAGAGGTAGGATAAGTATTTTCCTAATTGCCATAAACCCAGAGCATCGAACCTCAGCCCTAGGAAGAAGATCTTACACATCCTTCTCAACCTGTCCTACAGAAATATTTGAGGTGGCTTCTGTTCAGAGAGAGCTTTTTGTAAAGCCTTTTCTTAACATCTCTCTTCATCAGCTGTGTAGAGCACAGAGGAGCCTGAACACTGGGCCTCCCATAATGAGGGTAATGAAAAGTAAGGTATTGTTTATTTATTCATTGCTTTGGAAGTAGCTTGATCTTTCTGGTGTCCCGAACACAGCACAGAATCTGCTCTAACATAGGAGATCCTGCATAGGAAATAGCTCTCAGCAGAGAACCCCACTGTTAACTGTTATGGATTGAAGCAAACATAGGAGTTGAGCCATGATGAGCTTGTATATGAAATGAAGCATACTTCCAGGAATAGAAAAGAATTCAGAACTGGTTTCTGAGTCTGTATCACCAGTGATGCTGATTTCATCTAAAGTAGATTAACCATCTTACTCTGGTTAATGTTTCATTATTATAAAGACCTGCTCATGGGACCCTGGGTGTCTTTTGATCTTTTGCAGAGACTTCATTAGCAATTAGTTCATTAGTCAAGTCTAGGTTAAGTAACAGTGGTTACAGGGAACAGGAAGCTTTCTTTATACCTCTTTCAATTGTGAAGGCATGGGAAGAGCCTTTGCCTCTGCACCTCTGCCTTTGTCCTGTAGTTCTTGGGCCTGATTTAACACTTTTAGAACATGAGTTTCCTCTTGCAGCTAAAATCATTCTTTTTCTCACCTAAAAGTATTTGAAAAGCTTATTATTATCATATTATTATTATTATTATTATTATGGATTGTAATTGAAACAAATATTTTTATTTAGGAAAAATCAAACATTGTAAGTCATTCAAAACAGATTTCTAACAGATTTTCAGTTCACTTTAAATGAAAACAAAACAAAACAAAGCCACAAACAAACTAGTATATGTTCTAAAATCTTGAAATCCATTATTTTCTTCCTCCAGTTCCTAAGGAAAAGAAAAATTATGCTCTGTCCTAGCTCTTCCTACAACTTTTCAAGATGTCTGCACTTTCTTGTCCCTTCTGCTGCTATAAATGACTGCCTGAGTCTCTGAGCAGTACTGAACCATAGATAGGGTCCTTAACGACTCTGCCTGTGCTAGAAATCTTCCTTTGTGCATTAGATGCAATAATGACAGAGCACAGAGTAGCCAGGGGGAGTACATGCTGCAGTCTGCAAAATCCTTCAGTTATGGGTTTGTGCTTCTGTCCTCAGTGATGCCTTTAGGCTTAGCTCCTGTATGGGTTCATGTTGGAGCACTAGACCATTACATTTCCTCTTAGCCAAGCCTGTGCCTTAAAGCCACAATTTACAGTCCATAATGCCTGCACTTTGGTAATGGAATGACCCAGACGTGTTAAACATTATCATTATTACTGTAGAGTACATGACCATATGAAAGAACTCAAAAAACACCCTCTTCATTTTATAGTGACACATCACACATTTTTTGGTGATTTCTATATCTTAAAATAATTGTCTATATAAAATTTTCGATGTCCATGGTGATCAATAGCCATCCAGTGTGCTGTTCATTAAAATGCCTTGCTTCATTACTCCATTACATCTTCAAGAAACTCCACTTAAAACAAACAAACAAGCCCCCAAACAAGGGTTGCACCCAAACCAGCAAAAGTGGTTTAAAATCTATGGCTTGGAGTACATCCTCAGTGCAATTTCTGGATGGTATTCATGCTTCATTTAGTTCTACATTTTGTTTTCCAGCAGCTTTTAATGAACACATTCAGGATTTAACAATTTCTTTTCCAAAAGAGAACAATTTCAAGATACGACAATGCTATTCACAGACGCATGTACACACAAAAACAAACAGTCCCACAGGCTGGCCTTCTTTTTTAAGAAGAAAGTGTCATACTACTTTCTTGATAATATTACTATTCTTGAAGTAAAGAAATCAATCTGTAGTAGACTGTAATATGGAAAAAAATCTTTCCCAGATCTGTTTGGTGCTAATATATGAGCACTTGCTATCACAATTTCAAGTCATACTTATAAAATTCTTATTAGGACTCTGGTGTGAAAAAAAAGGGATATTCCATTGTTCTACATCCCTTTCTTTGTCTGTAGAGCCAGAACTGACCAATGGTTTATTTCATTAAGCCTGTTGAAGGCATTATTAGAAATGACAAAGTTGCAAACGTTTTAGTTTAGCACACTCCGCACATACAAAAAATAAAATATCTTCCACTACCTATGATAACCAACATCACTCATCAAATGAGCAGTGAGTGTTGTCAGCCCTCATTCACTTGGCAAGCCTGCACAAAACAGACAGGAATTTATCTATTTTGAGGGTGAATTACCTTGGTCAAATAAATGTGCATGCATATATGTAAATTAGTAATCCTCTCCTTTTGATATTAACAATCTAAAGAAAGAGTTTAGTATCATCAACAAAATGAAATTCAAATCTGTTTTAGGGCATATCAGACCACTCTAAGGGTACATGAGAGTTGTGGAAAAAAAAAAGAAAAACAAACAAAAACACAAAACAAATAAAAAAAAAAGCCAACAAAACCAAAACCCAAATCCAACAAAACAACACAGGAATTAAAGCCTGATTTAAACAGTATTCTTAAATAAAATGTCAATAGTAATAATCCTGAGTCTAAGGTTACACATATTTTCATGCATCTGGTTGAAACAGAACTTTGAGTTTATATTTATAGGACTGAACTTTTTCCCTCCATAAGTTTCTGTACTGAGGTAAATAGCGGCTCAAATTGATATTCTCTGCAATCTCCCTACGAATGCCAAAATATGCTTCTTGCAGACTACAGAGCACTCAGGGATATTAAGAAGTCACCCAACTCCTAAATGATATACAAACCAAATGTCAGTGAAACTTCTAGTGGTCAGGCACCTAATTGCATTTGTTGTTATGGTACATGCAATCTGCCTTTGTGGCATATCACTTGCATGCATGGTTTTCTAAGAACTACTCCCTGTGTAGCCAAATGAGATGACCATCTGATACTAATTATTGTTTAGCTTAGGTAAGTGGATCTTACATGCTCAGATTCCATCGCTGTGCAAGCACAGAAGATAATACTCAAAAACAGTGCAGACAGTGACAGAGAATAATTTTCAGAATGCTCTCCTTTGGCAAGGCAAATGCATTTTTTGTTTTATTTTTATTATTTTCACATCTATCATCTCAGTAAAGATGATGCAGCCAAAGAAATTCCTACCCATTTGACTTCTGACCATGACTCCTTGGCTAATCCCTACAGCAAGGGATTCCCAGCTAGTCTCTCAAGGAAGAACAAAATTATTTAGTTGCTATGATGAGACAAGAAAAAGTGCATTCAGTCTGACATAGGCATAGGCAAAATAATATGAAAAGCAAGAGAATAACTAAGATTTGGAAACTTAAAAACTACACTAGCACTTGGACAGTCAAAACATTCAGGATTCCATGATTTAGCACATTTAAAATCATGCTCAGGTTTTCTTGTTACTGCAGAACACTTTTTCTAATGTAAATTTTACTTGAATACGTTTCTAACCTAAAGCAGCAATAGATAATCTATTAGATTAAACATGCTCATGGTTTTCTCACTGGTTCAATCATTTGGGCTTTTTCCACTCTGGAAAATCCCACCTGCAGGAAATCACTGACTTCATTTGAATTTCATGTCATTTCCCACCTCCAATTCTCCAGCTGGACTGATTTGTCATCGCTATACATGGTAGATAGAATGGGCTTATCTCCTAGTTCCAAGTCCACATTACTAGTGACCAATGCCTCACAAAATGGGATGGCTAGCTGAGATCTCAGAAATGGATGGATATTCAAGCGTATGTTATTCCTTGCTGGTATTGGGGAGCCAAGCCATACAGCCTTAATTATCTAGGATACCAAGAGTCAGGAGAGACTGAGATCATCAGGGTATCCCTGTCTCTTCCTTTGATAAGTTAATTCCTTGGATAAAACTGTGTGATGCAGTAAAACAGCTACTGGTTCAAAATGTCACACTCTACAAAAATTACAGGCATGTTCTTTACATACAAAAGAGCTTGGTTTGATGACTGACTGCAGGGATGTTCCTCCAAGCCCTTTCTGGGACAGAGACAGCCTGTTCGGCCAGAGGCTTGCAGCCTCCCAGGCCACCTACAACCTAGTCTCCTTGGTCTGTACAACTCAGCTTCTCCAGAAATCCAGTTTTCTGCAGTGGCTCCCTCTTTGAAGTGAGAGGGAAATGACAAAAATAAATAAATAAATAAATCATAACATAATTTTAACCCTGCTTATTTGATCCATCCTCCTGTCCATAGAAATTTTAAGAACAACAGCTCAACAGGAACAAACCAATAAAAACAGAAAGGGGGCTGAAAGGAGGAAAGGATAGGGAAGAGGAGATACTGACAGTTAAAGAGACATTCTCCATGCAATTATTTTCTAAAGCTCTGATATACTCTGTGAAATGATGGGCATCATCCCACACTTTAGAGAAAGAAACATGAAGACAGTATAGTAGATGATCAGAAGTATGGTATAGAAGAGAGATGATGAGGAGAAATGTACTGATCATGATGCATCTTTCCTGTTGATGGAAGCTGGCTATTCATACCAAACAGACATATGTCTGAATAAATGGTTAGCACCAGCACATTTCACTAGTATTAAATTGACATATCATTATATGGAGTTCTTTTTATATTTCTGTCTCTGCTATTATGGATAGGTCTTCTTGGAAAGAATTTCTGTTTTTCTTAGTGCTACTTTTAAAAGTAGGGGAAAGACAAGTCATTTGGCACCTTAACCTTTTCCAAATACGTGAACAGCTCAGCCTTCCCATTCAACCAGGGAGATAGAGGAGGAGCAGGAGAAGGGAAAGTTATAAGGCAGAAAGTGGAAAGCTGGCAAGGGGTGGAAAAAATGACAGCTTAGCTGATGTGGTAGGAAAGAGAAAGAGAAGAATTTCTCTAAAAAAGGGGAGAAGCAAAAGGTTTTAAATAATCTGATGTTAGAATTTTCTATTATAATTTTTGTAAGGTATTCAGATACCATGGTGATGAGCACAGCTGAAATATCTGAGCACTCTGGGATGAAATATATTCAAACAAAAAGGATAATTAAAATAGTGCTTATTTAGATGAGGGATAATGTCTCAGTTCCTATGCAAATGAGCTTAGTTAAAGGATCACTTGCCTTTTTATGAAAATGAATACTGAAAGTTTGATGAGAAACTCGTGAGAGAAACATTCTGGAAGTCAAAGCAAATGCAATCTCTATATGCAAATGAAATCAATTAATTTTAGCAGCCATGTATGAGTGTAAATGAGAAAATCAATGATTTTCAAAATCTAGTAATTTGATAGCCATTAGTCTCATTAGATTTTCTTTTTAAAGCTTAATTATTCAAAAATACAACCCTATTGAAGTGTGGTTTAGAGAGGACACATTCTGAAATTAATTACAGTAGTGATAGAATGAAGATACAGTACCAGTACAAGGCTTTGTAGATAGAAATACGATGTTGTTCTGGAACTGGGACTTTATTTTGATACAGAGCCCACCAAACCTCTGCAGCTCACCTAAATGCTGACATAGAAACATGAGTAGTCCCATGGAAGCCCATGGAGGACATATTGTTTGGACCTCATATGGATCCAGCCCTTGACTTTTAGGAATAGGCATAGATTGCAATCAAGACTACCCCCTCAGCCTCTTCTGTAATTCATGCCTGACTGAAGATTCCAAGGTGAGCAGAGAGGGGGACCATGAGCAGAGAACCAGCCAAACAGCAAGCCAACCCCAGGGCTGTGATGCCTCACTTGCAGAGGGCTCACCCTTCCTCAGCTGTCCCTGTGGGAAGAATTTCTTCAAAATAGCCTCCTGGCTGCAGCACTTATCCAGGAAATGGTATTTGATTTTTTTTTTTTTTTTTTTTTTTGTCAGTCTGAAGGATATTTAAATGTGTTATGAATACAAGTGGATTTTTTTTTTTTTTTCTTTTCTGAGAGCTGTCTGCAAGCTCAGTGATCTATAAAGATATCCCTTGTCCTGAAAAGCACAGTGTCCCTTCAAGACGGGACACACTGGCATCATAACTTACATCTATAAACAGAATGGCACCAGGTCCTCTTTTCTGACCATGACGTCCTTGTGTGGCTTAGCAGAGCTCATGCTAGTGAACTCAGTAACCATCTGAAACAGGTGGTTTTCATCCAGACTGCCTGCTGGGAAAGGGTCCTGGCCTTTGCTAACACCAAAACTGCCAGTTCCCAACTGGGAATTGTTCAGAAGAATCCTCCCCAGCTCAGGCCAAAACTGTGCCAGAAGCCATTCTCAAAATGTTTCAGTACAGACAGCTAAGTTCATATCCTTGAGATACACCATGGCACAGTTTCATTTACTAGTATTAATGATCTTTATGACAAGGTTGATTCCAAAGCATTTTTCATCCCTTTCTGGCAGGAAGAGGTGTGGTTACCTGGATTCTTGGTTGCATTTCTTTCCTGTCTGAGGATCTGCCTTACAGTCTCTAAGGAAAACCTTGACATAGCTCACTCCACTTGTCTACTGCCACTCCTCCTTCCTCCTTTTCCACTCCTTGCAGCTCTGCCCCTCACTTCTCTCCTTCTCTCCTCCCCTCTCACCTCCTATTCAAAATAATCAAGATGTAAAGGAGATGTACTTTCAGAGGGCCAATTAAGCTCAGCAGGGCACCAGCTGAGATGCGGAGCTGCCGTGAGTGAATTTAAATCAAGCTGCAGTTTCTGAGAGGTGATCTCTGTGCCGTCATTGGAATATCTATTTACAGTGGCAAGGGCTTCAGGCAGACCTGCACATCACCAGGGAAAGGTAAACCTTAGTCTGCAGCATCACGTGACCCAGAAATTTAGGAGAGAAAAAAAAGTTAAATAATTAACATTAAATATGGCTGCAAACATTTATACCAAGCCCTCCCAGATGACAGGCAAATGAGGAGCAAAAGAGAAAGAGGCACAGTCAAGTAAATGACAATATTAGCATACATTTATATAACACGTGATTGTAATGGCTGAGGATTGCAGAGGATTTTGAAAAGGATTCTTCTTTATTTAAGGAGGCTACTTTTCTGCAGTGACATTACCACTAAATCACTGTATTCTCTGCTTGGCAGAGAGGTCTCTCAGACATGGCTCCACAGAAGGAGAACCACTTAAAAAAGGGAGGAATCAGCACAACCCAATGGATTTTTGACTGACCACAGCTTCAAAGACACCCCAAAACTTAAGCCCATGCTGTGGAGCATCTCCCCTCGCCCCACCTTGCCATTCTTCCCCTGCCAAGTCATTGGTCCCCCATGGCTCAGGCCAGCCCCTGCCCTCAGCAGACAGCAAGCTGAATGGTCCTGCATGCCCTGTGCTGCTGTCACGGCGCCCAATCCCCCACTGCCCCTGTGGCCCCTGGCCAAAGATCCTGCTCTAATCTGCCCATGGCATTCAGGGTGGAGGCAGCAGCTGTGCAGCAGTGCTCTTGGATGGCTCAGGATAGGAAGTAAATGATTTGCCCAGCTGTCCCTGCAGCATGAATCTAGGAAAAAAATTGTCTTGTTTTTCTGAATAGTTAGAGGTTAGGTTGCCAGGTCAGTCAGAAAACCGTTGAAAACCTTCAAGGGCTTTCATGATTGCCATTGAGAGCAGTGGGAATTTTGCTTTTGTCTTCTGTGTAAGTCAGCTGAGAGAGGACAGGGATAGGGTGCTCTGAGTTAGCACCTAAATTTATGCTTTGTTTGACTCTGTCTCATCATTGTCAAATGTCTGCTTTAAATTACATGTCCTGGACTGCCCATATAGAGAAAAACTTGCTCCATGCTGCAGCTGAGACATTGGCTTCCTTGGGCAAACAAGAGAAAACAAAACTGGAATGAAATCTCGTTTCCAATCTTCTGTGATGCTTGAAGGGATAACATCACAGGAATATACTTCTGGAGTGTGGAATGACCCAGAGCTCCATGTGTAGATGCCATGAAAAGGTTCTGCTGAAGCAGGAGAGGAGCCACAGCAGATGGCAAGACAACGCATGGCAGTGCCCTACCTAGCAGCACCAGCAGGGAGAGTTCAGTGCTCAGCCTCTTTCCACAGCTCTGTCCTTAATAAATGTTTAAACTCTTGCTTAGTGGTAAGTGCCAGTGGAATTTAAATGGGTTCCAGTCCTCAAACTTGACTTCTCTTCTGCTTTTTGGAAGCAGAGCTTTAGAGAGGCTAATAAATCCTGAAGAAAAGCAACTGTGACTAATTCTTAGCCACAGTTATGGGGATGAGAGAGGGAAGGCATAAGGGGCAAAAAGGGTTTTCTTAAACATTCAGGCTGGCCCAGCTTCTGTCTGCCAAGTCTGTTGAGACTAGACAAGGTGACTGCATGGCCCATTCAGACCAGGTCTATGGAGAACCCCAGGTACGTGGCCTGATAGCTATATAAACTAATAATATAAATCATAAAATTAAATAGGATGATTTCATTCTGCAAATGATTTGGGGACATAGTTTACAGGAAAGACACAACACAAAGGAAAATTGTACTGCATGGTATAATTCTTTATGACTTTTTTGTACTTTAATATGATATAAAATTCATATTAATAGGTGCCATTTTTATGGAGAAATTTATAGCCAAAATATGGCAACTTTTTAGCTGCAAGAGTTACATGGAAAAAAATAAATTTGACCATTGCTCTCTCTCTTTTTTTTTTTTTTTTTGTTTTTGTAAAGAGATTTTGGTGTGAAGCGGTGAATTGTTTAAACTTGAGAACTTTTATATTATATGCTTTTTATTAGCCACTTTGTTCATGATCAGCTTTTCTGTGGCATCAGTAAAAAAAATATGGGAGCTGTCCATGGGCCAAAATGACATCTGTACTTTTTCATTTCCATCACTTGAAGAATGTGTAGCCTAGAGACACAATTAATGCTAGGCTGGCCTCTTCCCCAAATTAGTGGTCTCCTATGCATAGGTTTATGTGCCATATGTGAAGGGCCAAATTAGTCCCACTTGGGTCACGCTTTCCTTGATCACTTCAAGAACTAACTCCACAACAGTGGCTGTTTGTATAGATGTAATTTTCCATGGCTGAACTGGTATTTACCTGCAGAGGGATTTTTCCATTAACATTCTGTAAGAGATGTTGGGCCATAAAACACGCTGAGATATATTTATTAATGAAATTCTATCAAGATTAAATGCCTTTACTGAGACAAAAAAAAAAATAAAAATCTTTGTGTAAAGGCTATTTTTCCTTCTTTGGCTGATGCTGTAAAAAAATCCCCACACTATATCTGCATACAGATGGGGGCAGTCACCTGCTTGCCTCACTGTGTCTTCAACATGGTTTCTCAAGGACAAAAGCACAGGTCCATTACCCAGCCTAAAGGGCCAGTCCCAGGACATAACCAAATGCATGAGAAATTAAATATGCAAAGATTGTTGGGAATGTGGTGAATACTGATGACTGGCTGGCTAAGGGCTGATTTCCATTCCTGGCACTGCTACCCTTGGCAGCCCTGCTAAGGGACTGAGAATTGGAAAGTAGGGGAATGTGCTGGGCCATTAGATAAAGCTTGAAACATGCGGGCATGTTGCTATACATCCACAAAAGAGAATTTGATAGGACATAGAGGCAAATGGGAGTTAGGAGTTTCCTGACTTGTGCAATGAAACTTAATTTGTTCTCTCTTCTGCTTCCACTTAGTCTCTGAGCCAGAACTCATGGCTGCCTGTGATTTGCTGTTGTTATAAGACAACAGGTAGCAGTGGAAGGAACTGATACTTGCGTTTGGGCTGTGTGCTTTGCATATGAGTTAGGAGGCACAGACTTTACTGCTATTCACATAAGAATGCCAATACAATGCTTTGATGAAACACGTACACTATTTAGATTTCATATTTTCAAAGATAATTCAGGAAATACTTAGAAATAAATACAAATGAGACAAGAAATGTTACCATATTAATTTCTGTCTTTAAAAGCAACTAACCTAGATTACGTATTAGCATTTAAAGCTATACTGGAGAACATTTTTTTTAATGAATCTATCTTTGAAATGGTTTAATGAATACATCTTAAAAGTCATTGTTTATAATTACTTTCTTGTTTATTACAGGGTACAGCTGGATAGTGTTGCACCTGTTTAGTGCCTATACTAAACAATTCTATCCCTTAAAGACTACATTTTTTTTTTTCCCAGAAGAACATTATTTCTTCACTGCTCAACATAGAGATAATTGCAACATATATCAAACACTTTTTATTCTAAGTGACTGACAAATATACAATCTTAAGGTAGTTTTTTGCTTGACAATATCTCTGTGTGTTTATGTAGTCATTTATGACACATTTCTTCAGCTTGTCATTCAAATGTTATTACAAAGGAACAATAATTTTAAGACCTCTGTCATGTGTCAAAACCCCATAATTTTCTTAAGCTCTTTTAAGCACTGCACACTAGTGGAGCACTACCATGTTTGGAACATTAACTGATAACCTCACAATATGCAACTAAGATGCTAGAAGTAAAACCAGGAGGATGGTACAAAACAAGAAAGAGTGAGAGAAAGAGCAAGGATATAGAAGTGAAGGTTATTCCTGTAAGGTTTCTCATCTAGAACAGATCTCTTGATGTTAGAGAGAAAACAGAAAAAGCCTCTCTCCAAAATTCATAGGAAGAAATATGAACGTTTTTGTCATTGTGTAACATCCATGTCCTTAGCCATTAAAATTAAATGACTTTGTCTCGAGGGGGAGAAAGGTAGTTATATGATCAAATCACTGCCTTATGCTCTTGTTTTTTTCCATGATCAGTTCAATCATGTATTTATTCACCAAACTCATTAGAATTGCAATGGTAATCAGAAAAAGGAAATGGTCTACATCTATCATCCTGCTTCTAACAAGAAGAGGTAACAGACCATTTTAGTTACAGTGCATTAATGCTCATTACTGCCCTAATGAAGATTTGTGTTGCTTTTCCAAGAACCTTCAAGCTAATCTCCAATTTCCTCCTTTCAAAGAAACACCAGTTCTCACATGACTTCAGCCCATTGGAGCAAACAAAGAGATATTAATCTCACCATTACGAAACATAGTTTCATAAATAAAGGAAATTAATATAAAAAACACAAAGTAACATCTAGTTATTTAATTACTGTGGCCTAATGCTTTGAGTTGGGTAAACACTGATTGGCTCAATCTCTGTGCCCAGACTCTAGCATTCTAGCACTCTAGTGCTTCACATGTGGCTAGTATTAAACTACTACCTATTAGTCTATTATCTGATCTAGATTTCTGCATAACTGGATCAGTATCTTTTCAAGCACATACATTTTTACAATGAAGTGTTCAGGCTGTAATGGGAAACCCAAAATATTCTTGCCTGATGACTTTTCTTGATGTGTCACATGCCATTACACAAACCCAAACCAAACAGCTCGTAGTGAATACTGCTTGGGAACCAGCTTTCTGCTGGGAGGTGTTTGCTGTGTTTATCATGTCCTTCTGGGATTAACTTCCAAAAGAGAGTCATGTGCATGCAGGGACTATTGCAGGTCACAAAAATAAAGGCATGTTGCAAGACCTGCTTTTCTGGTACTCCATGGGTGCTGTCTCTGGGCTTGACACATTTTGCAAACAGATATGAGACTGTACTTTCGCTTACTAATTGGGCATTAGCACATGTGTCCTCTCTAAACCTCTGGCTCCAGGTTTCCACTATTTTTGCATCCAATGGAACTGGTGTTTGCTCAAACTGAGCACCTGTTTAAATATCTTGCTGTATCAGCCCTCAAATGTCTGAGGCACCTAAAACACGAGGAGTTACTTTCCTGAGCTTTGTATTAAGGATCTGTTGGAACATGTTCATCCTTAGTAATTGACATTTGGACACAAAGAATTTGAAAGAAAGGAAGTACCTTACTGGGCTTAGGAACATTTAAATGTATTCTAAGGAAAGACCAACTTGAGTGTTGTTTGAAGAGTTTTAATTTCATTGGCAGGGCTACTGGGAACTAAGACAGCCCTTTAGACTTGGAAACAAGCTTGCCAAACCATTTCCTTTGCGTATCTTGTTCTGCAGCAGTAACAGAATATTCCATTCCTGCATATTTTAATAATGCCAAGGGAAAAGGTGTATGTAAAGTCAAGGAAAGCAGCTTTCTGACCAGGCTGTTGCTGTCTGTTCCCATGGTTTATGCGTAATAGTGGTGACACACAGTTCCTTCTTCCTGTGGAAAAGAGATCTGTCACAAAGAGAAGTTCTGCTGCTCTCTGAAGGATTGACCTTTTTGTGGGTAACAGCTTGGCAGGTGTTTGTTTTAGTTTTTAGATATGCGACTTGCAAAAATTAAAATGGGCTCTAGGGATGTGACTATCATTCTGTTTTACATCTGCTTTCATCAGCACAGATCCATTGCCTTGATTCATGTTGGTGCAAACGAGAGGAAAATTAGGCTCTGAGTTTCCATTTTTTACTATGCAGGAAAACTAACATTATTATAAAGAGAAGCAGTTTAAGGATACTGTGGAGTATGTCTATATGGAGATATAGATCACTGACTTGGATTATATATAGCAGTCATTTCTGTGCCCAGTAGTAGGTATTTGAAGAATAAAGACCTTAATTGTGAACAGCTGTTTCCACATACTTAATAAAGTGTGCATGGCCAGTTCAAGCTCTATAAATTGTTAAACATAGTTTTATAAAACACACACTGGGGCTATGCACATTTTTCAAAGAGTGCATCAGCCATTCTGACTGTTAAGTCCTGTCTATCCTATTTTGGAGACAGATCCCTAAAAATAATTTTTCCCGGGAAAATTATTTGTAAAAATAAATAAATAAATAAATAAATAAATAATCAACAATGACAAAACAACAAAAACAAAACATGGCAACTCTTAGGCAAAAGGAGAACTAAGTTCAGAACTATCTGAGCTGTCTTTATACCTCAGCTCACCTGTTTGGTGATTTTAAAAATTTGGTGATTTTAAAATGAGGAAAGGACAGTGGCTTTTAGGATGGTTAAATTCCTGTTTGGCTTTTTGGCTTTAGATCTATCAGGAATGTCAGTGTTCCAGGAGAGGTGTTAGGGATCAAAAGTGAACAGTACCTATTTAATCTGCAATGTTTGAGTGGGAACTCAGAGCCTGGATATGACCAATAACTGTTATTCATCCAGTCTCCAGTGAAGGTCAGCTCTGGGCCTGCAGCACGGACACATAGGCTTCTTGCTTTCCATATGGGTGCCACCAATGCAATAGATCAAAACTGCAAACTGATACACAGTTTTGTATCACTTTTTGACTCCCAGTTGGTTCCAAGGAGCAGGAATTATCCTCACGTCTGAGTTTATGCAGATTCTGGGAAGAAGTGGAGGAACTCCACAATGGGTTAAGCAATTGTGGTAAGGCAGCTGTGTGAGAGTAGGCAGTTTCAACAAACAGGTTGTGCGACAAGTTTTAAAGGTGTTTTGAGAATTGCTGTGATTTAGCAGAGGTCTGACTGTATTAAACTAAACCAAAACTCAGCAATAAGTCTAATACCAGGAATTTGCACCTGTTGGAATATACCCTGTGTAGCGAGGACCTTCCTTAAAGTTTCCACATTACTACCCGAAATGCATAAACATTAGTTTGAAAGTACGCATTTCTGTACTGGACATGAATGTACAGTATTCTGCAAATTAGCACCGAGCCTGTGCAAGTAAAACTAAATCCAAATACAAAATCATCCAAATATCATGGCCAAAATGAAGATCAAAGGAGTATAAAACAGTCTATAAATCTCTTCCACTGCCCAGTTTCCATGCTCCTGTTGCTTCAGTTGGCCATTAAATCCTGAAGGAGAATAAGCTTGCACATCCAATATAAATAAATGTATAAACAAAGTGAGAAAGTTTTTTGTTTGTTTGTTTTAGTTGGAGCCTCTCTCTCACTCACGTCTCATTCAATGTCTGTGAAAAAAAAAAAAAAAAAAAAGCTAAATGAACATCAGTAATCCCAGGTACAGTCTGATAAAGTACACGACGTTCACAGTAGTGAATTACATTTACCTGCTGACATTTTCTTAAATAGTCAAGTGCATGGCTCTTTGCATTCCTCTATATCTACTTTAATATTTTTGATGAAATTTATTGTGTTCATTTTTAATGATGAGGGAAAAAGATCTCCGAGTTTCCTCCTCTTGATCCTTTTATGCAGGTTATGAAGAAACCTTGGCTTTTCAGACCTCTTTACTAGTGTGGTCAAAGGACTTGTAGGTGCCAGGCATCTCCTGAGAGAACCTGGCACTAGGGGGCGATGGAGACATGCACTTTTGCTACTGTGTCTCAACAATTATTTTAGGAAAATCAGAGGAATAAGACATAAATTAGCAAGTTCTTGAAAGAAGGGTGTGCTACGACTCTAACATTCCCATTTCCTCCTGCTCTCATATGTTCTATTAAACTGGGGACCCCTAACTCCTATGGTAGTTTTCTACATATTGCCTTCACTTTATTACCACCTTCTGCCCTTCAGAATTGATACTTTACCTTTTTTCATGGGATCTGAAACCTGTCTCCAACTCCAGACCAAATATGTCCTTCTCAGTAGCTGTCTTCCTCTTTACCACATCTTTGCTTCTGCCTCTGGCCTTTCTCTGGTCCTATTCGTTTTCCAACCATCATTCTGTCCATTTGGCCCCTTCCTCAGGGAATCTTTCCCATCCCATATCCTGTCTGTGGCCTACACTCAAAAATCCCAAAGTTGTGGGGATAGAAAAATGAGAGGTAAGAAGATGTTTCATCATCTGTGCTAGTGGTTAGGGCACTAGAAAAAGAGAGATAGGTCATGCTCTTTGTGCATAAATTTTCCATCAATTTAATGTTACAAAAATAATTGTAGTAATCTGACCTAGTCACCACTAGCTAGGCTTTCTTGTAATCTGGTTAAGAGTTGCTGTCACTAAATTTCAGTGCAGTGTAGCACAGCCTTATCAAGAGGAGCAAAGAGTATCTTCAACTAGTTCAGTGGTGGTCTAAGGGGCAGGCAAAAGCATCTTGACATTTTTCTAAGAGAATGGTTGAAACCTGGAACTTTCCCTGCCTAGCTGAGGGCTCCAGGTTGGTGTATGAAATTGGATGAGGTTCCAGGACATTGCAGACACTGTCACCTCCTGGACTGGCAATGAGCTCCAGAGAAGATATCAGGATGCCCTGTGTGGGCCTTCCCCATCCCTTAGCTCAAAGCTGGCCTGTTTTCACCTGGACAGCAGCATTCACTGTTGTATGCCAGGGCAGACAGTGCAGATTGTCTCCACTACTGTGTGCAGATAGCTGCGGTAGCTGCGGGAAGTGTGTTTGTCAGGTTTGTGTCTGTGACTGGGGTGGGAAGGTGCACCCCTGGCTCTGCTGGACGTGCTCTGCTGCTCGCAGGCTTCTCCCTTCCAAGCTGTCAGCTTTCCTCCTTTTGTAAGCACAACATCCCTTCAGAAATGTCGAGAACCCTGCGGGTTACCAGATTAGGGTGTGCGCAAGCAGAGTTAAACTGCTCTCAAGGAAAATATTTTCCTGGAGCTCTCATGACACACATCTAGGGAGAACAATAGCTGTCATTCAGAGTTGCCAGTTCCAATCCATGCTGCTTTTATTGTCCCCTCATTGCTTCTCAAACCTAGGACTTGAAAGTCTTGGGAATATTTCCTGGAGCTGTTGATCATCTTTTTCTTTTTACATCAGACTCAGCATTATTCCAAGGAACAGGCAGTCTGTCCATAGATCTGTCATCCCACATACAATATTCGTTTTTTAGTAGCAAATACACCATACATCCCCTAGAGCTGACTCCAGGCCATACATTGTCTTTATGCTCAAAGCTTCACAAAGCCGCTTGAAAGAATGTATGAGGGAAAAATAGACTAACAAGAGGAAGAGTTGTCTCCAAGCTGCCATCATTTTTCTAGAAGAGTATACTCAAAATTGGAGTGATGGCCAGCACTGGGTCCTACAAATAGGTGATTCATCTTCTATTTTTTTTTCAATATCTGTATATCTGCAGTGTCATTTCACTTCCTCATGTTGTGCTCATGTTGTGTCTCCCTTCACGAGCCTGGTGGGCACATTCTCAGTTGCTATGAAGATGAAAGTCACCAAGCAAATGGCACAAGCTCAATGAAACTTTGACACAGACAGCTCTCGAAAGCATCAATTTTTAAGTTATTAAGGTGACAAATATTCCCTCCCCCTCCAGAAAAAAAAAAAAAAAAGCAATCTCTCGCTTCATCACTGCAAGATGTGATTTGAACTGTATTTCCCTGGAAATGACATGATGACAAGAGGTTATGTGATTGAGAATGAGAAAGTATTATACAGACTCACATTCAAATTTATTATCAGGCAGTGAGACTGATGACTCAGAGCTAGAAAAAAATAAATGAAACAACCAAAGATTGTGTCTCAGTCAGTGCTCATAACAAACTTGAATTCCCATTTGCACAGCTCATATACATGGGAATTACATCGCATGCTTCAAATCAATTTGCATATGCTGTTTCTACTCAGTCACACAACAAATAATGTATTAGGGGTGCATTTTAACACACTGTTATCGTACAGCTTGAAATGCTGTCTTCTGTCAATGTACTTTTCAAGAGTGTGTGCATGTATGTGTTCTTGTTCCCATTTACTCTTTCCCTCACCGTTGTTGTTAGAGCAAGGAGGTCTTCTACCTGAGGGGCCAGATTAGAAACAAGTCCACTTGAGAATCTAGGACTCTGGTAAAATTACCAGATAGATAGACATATTTTAAACTGAATGTTTAAATTCCTTCTTTGGCGCTGGTGAATTATCTAATATGCAAGCAGATTACAGAATCTGGGCCAGAGTCCCTGCCAAGGCAGTCTCACGTGGTCTCCATCTGGCCTCAGCATCCAAAGAGATCAGACCCTTCATTAACTGCAGAACTATGATCTCAGAGTCGATCAGCCTGAGTGGACTTGCTTTGACAATGTAGTGCTTTTGCTGTGATGATTCACTAGTTCTGTAGCTTGCTAAGTACCCAAGAATCCCAGAATGTGCTGCATCATTAGCTGTTTTTTTTTTTTTTTTTTTTTTTTTTTTAATCACTGATAGCAAAAGCAAAACATTCCAAAAATATCTTCACCTCATTTTCAGTGACCTTAAAAGTAAAGTTCCCCCATCTTCCTGCCCCCAACCCAGTAACTAAAAATCAAGTCATCAGATTAAAACAAACAAAACTGCATTTTTAATTCCAGCCTTTGTCTGTTTGGTGGGAAACCTGGGTGTCATGGAGGGGGATAAGAGTGAGTCCTTGCTTCTCACCTGTTTTTAATAGCTATTTTAATTCTTTTCTGCAGCATGCTCAGAATAAATATTGGCTGATGTGTCTGAAGAGAGGTTGTGTGAGTTCAGGCTTTTTGAGCTGTGAGCAGCCGAGTAAGTAATGGTGGTCTCTCTAACCAACTTGCTGTTCAAATTCTCCTGGTGCTAGTCCTTCAGGGATGGTGTCCCCAGCACTGTGTTGCTGTCTTATTCTCTTCCTTCTCCTTCACCCCCCCAGGATGGAGGGTGAATGTACACAGACACACACATGCATGTCTTATGCTCTCTTCTCTTCTTGCTCTGTATCAAGCTTTCCAGGTTGCTCAGAGGTAAATTTAAGTAAACTGATTTTCAGGTATTTAAACAAAACAATACCAGGACCTGCTTTTTAGCTTGTAGTCCAACCATAATTACTATTATTATTACTATTATTATTATTATTATTTTGCCACATCCATGTCATTTACATGTCTTAATGTATGAAACAAGATGTGCCGTATGCTCCGTCCACTGAGAATGGTGCCTGGTCTGTGCTAACTCCTGAAATGAACCTGGCTGATCTGAGCCAAAATCACACTGGGGAATGTATTTTTGGGCAGTTAAGTGCTCTCTGATATTCTTTAAATTTAGACATTTAAACGTAGACTGAGGATCAATTTTTGATTTACTCAGTACTACTTTCTTTATGGTTTTCTCTAGCATCTTTAGATTATGAAGAGCAAAACGATAGCCACTACTGGTCTGCTGATTCTGCTCTCCACACATGCAGTCTGTACGTCTCAGCTAAACCCATGTTTCAGTCTCCTTGCTTTTGGTCATGATGGCATTCAATTTGGCCACTTCAGAACTCAATTACATGTTCCACCACAGTGTCTGTTAAATAACATTAGGGTACGTATGGATCCTGAGATTTATTCCACCATCCATGTGTTACTAATGATCAGAACTGACGTGCTAAAAGAAATGATGGTTTTCATTAAGATTGTACTATATTAGTGTTTACAACACAGAAACTTTAGATCATTGTCTCTCTTAATGGCTTTGCATGAATGTTTTTGAAGTCTTTTAATTGTTTTTAGATATTTAATGAATGCTTGAAAAATGCAAAGGGGGCCACACCAAGGAAGAAGAGAAAAACTTGGGTATTCTGAAGATACCAGTGAATATTGATATTTTTGAAAAGCTAGTAGGCACTTTAAAAAAGTGGCAGTGTCCATTTTTTTTTTGACAGTGCAATACCACTTTATTTTACCTTCTACAATCTTTAAATCAAAAGCAGACTTTGAAAACCAACAACAACAACAAACACAAAGAAACAAATAAACAAAAAAACAACTACCATGTGTTTTTACTGAGAATGTGGATGTCACAGCTTAAATTTCCAAATGCTCTTTTCCATGTTATTTTTATAATTTATTTAGTTTGGGTAGTTCCAAGACATACAGGGAAAGGTAACTGTTGGACACACTGGAATTGCAACTTCACTGTAATATCTGCCTGCAGCCAAGGTCATGCCCTGAAAGATAACAGAGAGTCCTGAGCTTAAGGGCATCACTCCTTAAAATAGTACCCATGGAAACAACAGTCAGGGGTTAATTTTAATTCACCATTAGCTTTCTTGAACAGAGTACTGTTTACTTATTGGGTATGTCAACCAGCTCCCTACTGTAGTGTACTCTCACTGCTTATGTCCTTTTCATAGGGAAGGTGCTAGGTTATCAGTGCATTACATGGTGCATGGTTCTAGAACAAGAGGACTTAACCTTAAACATCATCCCAGGGTAAAGAATTAAATTATGTCATCTCCTACTTGGTGGCACTAAATTCCACAATATACAACAGCAAAATAACCTTCAGAAAGAGGACATGAAAACATTACACGTTAAATCAGATGACACACACTGACTGTAGAGTCCATGTACTTCTCTTTTCCACTTGTGTACTGGTTGCTCTTTCAGTGGAATTTTCATATCATAGTGGCACATACTACCCCTGAATTTTAGAGCTGAAATTTTATTTAAACATGGTTGCTGGATTTTCTTGAACACATCAAGAATGATGAATATTAAATCTCACTGGAAAATCCATTTTAATGCATTAAAGACAAACTTACATGAGAAATAACCTGTTGATTGCATATATAATATTTTTTTTCCCACAGACCGAAGCATATGGGGTTTAACAGCTACACTAGGAACAACACATCCATACTGCACATATGGCACAATGATGTGAGCAACACAGAGCTAGGACACCATCAAGGAAGATGAAGAGCGGTTTAATTTAATCATGAACACATAGAGACATGAACAGCAGGGCTGAAATATAAGATGTTTGTATAGAAACTTCTGTGGGAAGGCAGTGTCTTTGCTGGTCCTTACTGCATTAAATAGAGGATGAGGAGAAAGGACACTGGTGGGATTTCAGTGGATGCTGACGAAGACAGCTCTCATTTTTGAATTACTGGAGAAAAAACTCCAAAAGCGTATGCAAAGCAAAGCTCACTCTGAATATTGTTGCAATTACTACTTTACTAAGATGCTGAATTTAGGCCTGCAATTCCGGCAATAGTGGTATGGGCAATTTGTTCTCCCACAATAACATATGCAAAAAAGGTTTGCTGGCCTTGGGAAGGGAAGGGAAGGGAAGGGAAGGGAAGGGAAGGGAAGGGAAGGGAAGGGAAGGGAAGGGAAGGGAAGGGAAGGGAAGGGAAGGGAAGGGAAGGGAAGGGAAGGGAAGGGAAGGGAAGGGAAGGGAAGGGAAAGGAAATCCATCTGTTTTCACACTTAAAACAAAACACACACACAAGACAGTCCAACCAAAACCCTTTTGACTTTTCCTTTAAATAATGAAATAAAACAAGACACTTCCCCCATCCCCCCAAACAAAAACAAAAACAAATTGTGCCAATATCTCCTTTGATGGAATGTAATATGTGGAATATTCTTAAATAGTGTTAATTTAAGTATCTAAGGGTCACATGAAATGTATTTGAATTTATTTATTTATTTTCTTGCCCAGGCATGCATGTGCAAAGGAAAATAATTTGATTTATTTAAAGTAGCCCAGAAGAGTTCTTGGAAGACTGATAACTTTTAACAGGAAACTCAAGATTTCTCAGGTTTTCTCTCACATAACTGGAGATTGTCAGTATAAAGGTGCTTAAGGCCAATTCTTAATGACCATGCTGATTCATCATCAAATGTTTGTTTACCTACCCATAGAAGAAAAAGACTATGTCATCCGTTTTAGGCAAGTCTTTTCACTTTAACACAGGTTTTACTTTCCTTCTCCAAATTTGCCACACTTTTAATGAGATATTAATCAGAAATCAGTGGACTAGTATAAGACTGTGGAAGATGAGATGAAGATCTGTGGAGACACTTTTCATCCTATTTTATTTCTTTTATGGGGCCTCAGCTTCTTTTATAACAGTGCACTATTTAATAGCCACTGTTACTTTAGCCTCTGAGTTCAAAAAAACTATAAATTGCTTGACACAGCTTATCTGTCATGAAGCAGGAATGCTACAATAAAATATGATAATAAATTAATGATCAATAACAGCTGACAAGGTTCCTCCATGATCTCCCCTGTGAGATGGCCTTAGCAGTTGGGCCATGCGAGGGTTTGTGTTTCATGTCAGGGGACTGCGAGGAGGAACTGAAGTTTCTGGGATGTCTCCTATACTGTTACTGAAAAGACATTTTTCATGGCACAAACTGTTATTTCACAGCTGTAACTTCTCTGTAGCCAGACTCAAATGAAAATACCTAAGAAGGTGAGAACTCTCTCTATCTCTTTATATATATATATATATATATATTTTTTTTTTTTTTAATTGGGCTGTTAATTTTGGAACTTGGTTACAACTGCTTGAACACCAAAACTCTTCATGGCTGCCACTATTATTATTTTAATTGACATGACTCTTAGCCAATCTTCAGCCAATTATTTGTTTTTTTTGAGTGATGGGGTATTTTTCCTCAGGAGGAAATGAAAAGACATCTCAGCACATTCTCTTTTAATCTCCCCTAGATGTGTGTAGGTTAGTGATTTCTGGTTATCCTCCAGCTTGCAGGTACGTTCCATTTTGTGTATAGACATAAGTGATGTCCACTCCTGACCATGGTGGGCACTCAGATATGAATGATTTTCTCTTTGAATTTCTGTTCTTAGAGACTTAGTGGTGTGCTGGATATTCCATTGCAAGGTACCTTGGAGCCTTCTCTTAAGTGGAAGAATGATAGATGTGGGAGCTCAAGCCACTAGGGAAGAGATTGTAAATAATCTGAGATTTAAAGACTGGATCCACAGAAGGGTTTGTTGCAGTGACGCACGGCATTTTCAGGTTTATCTACTAGGCAGCTGGATTGTAGAGTGGAATTTGTAACCATGGATTAGGCAGTATTAGGGAGAGATTTGGCTCCCAGCTGCCAGTCTTCAATGGGTAAGAAGAATGAATGAAAAATGAAGTGTGGGCAAGATTTTTTTTAGATACCTACATCTTAAGTGCTCATCTTGACTTAATTTATAGTTAATGGGGAGAAGCTGGGACCTCACTTTGTCCTACAGAAGATGTGTAAAATAGGTAAGAAGATCCTTAGAAATGCCTATTACTTGACAAAAGCAGCTAAGTTTTGGACATCCACCTGCTATGGAGACATCTAAAGATGGACAAGATGCATTGTACTTTGCATGTCTGGATTCATGGCTGCCTGACTGGTATGCTGCATGTGAACTTGGAAACCACAGCCTACTGCCCTGTTCTTCCAACAGTGTCCCTCTAGATACAGACAAGTCTCATGTTTTTTTATTTAAAGTAATGAAGGGTGGGTGTTACCCACTTTTCACATATTATGGATAAGAAGTTAAAATTCACAAAGCACGGGGCTTTGTTTGTATTCTTTCAGGCTGTTACATTTTAAACTCATATCTCCCAAAGCCTTTGAGAGGGAGAACTCTTCACAGCTGATGTTGAAGCTTAGCAGCAATGAAGAAATGAATGACAGACTTTGGAGATTAGAGAGATCACAAGTAAGTGAAGAAATCATTGAAGTAATTGAAGAGTTAATTTAAAACAAACAAACAAAAAAACCCACCACCACAACAAAAAAAAAAAACAACAAATAAACAAACAAAAAGAAACAAAGAAGAAAGAAAAAAAGAAGAAAGAAAAAAGAAAACAGAAGATGTTCATTCAGGGTGGGGAGCATTCTGTTAGGCTCAGCTGACTACAGTCCAGGGGAACTTGTAAATATCATTGGTAAAAGATGAATTGTCTATGTTTCCTCAGAAACTAGACAGGACTGTGCATTATGCTGAATTACCCTGAACTGATTTCTACCACTGAGCTTTTGTTTCAGACTTTAAGGTGCTGGAAGGCATTGGACCCTTTCCTTTTATTTGTTTTTAGATTTATGAAGCTGTATACAATGAGAGTTTCACTGAATCACTCCAATGCCTGTTGGAAGGAACCCTTCATTCCTAGGAAAGGATAACACCATGCACACTTGATCTGCCTCAACAAATCCCTGGAGTTCCTTTTTGCTTTACTTTGAAAGAATCTACATGAACGGTGATGACAAAGCTAGAAAATTTCTGGTCTCCACATTCAAAGAATGAGAATGAGTAATACTTGTTAGTGGAAATATTGCTTTAGTGTGTCTTGATTACTAAAAATACCTAGTAAGATTCAGCATGACTCTTCTTCCCCAGTAACAATGCACAATCTTTCCTCCTTGCCCTCATACCCCATACAAGTTATGTAGTATTGTTGTGTAGTTCTGTAGTATTGTTATGTAGTATTGCCTCTCACTCTCTCACAGACCCTCAGAGCTGCAGATCTGGGTGAGTTGGAGAGGACCAGTCCTGTCTGCAAAGCTATCTCCGTCTTCCCTGAACCCTAGAAGACACAGCCTGCCAGGGCTGCCACTACCCTGTCTCTGAATTCCCATTCATACTGTTGTTTTCCAGCAGATGTAGTGGCTGCACTTTGGGTCTTCAGGGGTGGGACAAGGAATTATGAAAGCTAGCTATCAGTTTTTGGGACCCTCTCTGCCTCTTTCAGGCTCCCACAGTTGCCGTATACCAAAAGAGGAACAGTGGTTGATTTCACTTTTCCTTGTCTAGATGTTGTATTTCATGAAGTCTGAGTGATTTCCTAAGTTAAATTCAAGCGCATCACTGGAAGAACTGGAAAACAGAATGGGTCTGTGGAAAACTTTTGCTGCAAGGTTTGAAATAACTTATTTACTGCCTTACAAACAGGGATTAGCAACACCAATCTTTAATGAAAATATCTGAATGACAAAGCAGGCACTGAGTGGTGTCTTCTGGCTATTTCCTTCAGGTTCCAGGACAATCAGTGAAAGGTTCCTGTCTAGATGGATCCTATATTGGTCTGCACATGGAGAGCAGCACCTCCCAGTCTATTGGTCTAACAAAAAGGACTGCTGTTGCTGGAGGAGGTGACCTAAGCCACATGAATGTGGTTGTTTCTGCTCATAAGTAGGGGCTACAAGCCTGTCAAAAGTGATAGCCCTGGTTATGAGTTGGATTAAAGCTGAGACAAGCTTGGAGATATGTCTGGTGCCAAGAGAAGTTCGTGGTGGTTGGTAAAACACAATGATAAAGTAAAAAACAAACTGCTGTTTGCATTTGCTCTTCCTATATTAAAACCAGAACTTCTTAAATCTTGAGAAATTCTTTTGAAAAGTTGAGAGCAGAGTACAAGAATATGTTAGAAGCAAGTGACTCTGAAGATTCAAGCAATGATAAGGTCATGAGTCCCTAAATTTAACTACTGCTCTGCCCTTGGATTACTTATTCAATTAAAATGTTAGCCTACATGATACAGTTTGTTCAAGCCATTTGTTCTGAGTTAAGAAAATCTTCAGCTTTATTATAATAATTAATTCAAATAAAAGACTCATTATTGTGTTGAACATGTTCTTCTGCACTGGGAATACTTAATAAGTCATTAATTAATATCACTGCTATTAAGAACTCATTGATATTATCAAATTGCCGTACATTGGTTTCTGATGGAAACTTTCTGTGCTCACAGAGAAGTGGAGGGAACTGCAGATACTATGGGGTGCTCCTCAGCTTTAGGAAATCAAGGTGTGCACCTCGCTGCCTAATCCAAATGAGTGTTCAGTGAAATACTTGAACTCCAAACTGAATACTGCAGGTTCTTGCATGGAGAGAGCTGGATACTTCAAACTCTTCCAGAGAGAGTGAGAATCTCTGTGCTTGTTAAGGCACCTAAGACGAGACACAAGCTAATGAAGTGAGCAGAGCCTGGGCTTGTTCTCCAGCTCTACAGCCATAGGAGCCAAATTAACAACGGCCACATCACTACAGTTTCTCATGCCTTTTCTTCTCCCTTCTGAAAGAACAGACTGGCTATTCTAACCTATGGAAGGGTCCCTGGTCCATGTCAGCTCTTGGGTGCTTGGAAGACCACTAACCAGCCTTGTCTGAAAACATGCCAGAGTCATGCCAATAGAAAAACAATGTGGATGGCTGGATTCCAGCATTCATGTCCATGCCCTAGCACTACGTTTTTTACTCTGTTTAGCACTCCACAGCTTGACTTAGGAAGAGTAAATCCTATCTGAGAGCAACAAAATGCATCTCACCTCTGCAAAGTCAACGTACCTGTACAATACATTGCAAGTCTCAGAGTGTTACGGTCAATTGTTTTGACTCCCAGAAAATTAAAACAATGCTTGCATGTACTGGAGCTGTACTGGTAGCTGAATACAATAACCACAAGTAAGTGATGGTTTTAGAACGTTACTGCTCCTACAGGGCAGGAAGAGCTCACTCCTACACTTTCTTTGGCTATTTTTCCCACAAGTGACTCTGAGACTTACCATACGTTGACTTCTTTGTTTGGTTTAAACTCTACTGTGAATTATGAAGCATTATGAAGCTTCATTCTACTCATTTTAATTTCACCTGATGCATTTTTTTTCTTCCAGGTCACCTTCCAAAAAAAAAGTCCCAAGAAAACTCCTGATGTTTTTTAAAAAAGGAAACAAATAAAATGTTCTTGCTTATTTATGACTGTTCAATCTCTGTGTTGGTCCATTGCCATTCCTTGCTGGGTTGTGTGTGAATTAAACAGTACACTCTTCAAGACCACTATATTTAGACGGCTACTCACCCCGTGTAGAACTCGCAGCTGCAATGTTAGAGTCTGGGTTGAAGCCACGCAGAGAATTTGGCCCTTAACACTGTTTTAGAGTGAAAGATGTTGTTTGGAGAGCAACACTGGGACATTAGACTCCCTTCTATATATCCAAAACCCAGTTTTACAAACTACAGAAACTTTTATTATTTGAAATTACTCCAGCCAAGAGCTACATTATTGATGACATAACTTCAACACAGACAGTGGCTTGAACATTCGCAGCTGGAACTCCTACTCCCAGCAGTCAGACGTGAAGCTTATGTAAAGATGATAATCACCTCCTGACTGCCTACTTTCCCTGCCCACTTAGTAAAGTATGTCCCTGCAGGGTCCGAGCTAAAAGCTATGTGAAGTTTATGGGACACTAAATGCACCAATGACTGTGAATGTTACATCACTTCAGATTATTATTATTATTTTTTTTTATCCCAGGAAATCTTAAAGCACATTTTATAACTAATCATCAAGAGCTTTTACCTACAGCTACAGCTGGGATGAGAGAAGAAGTCAAATAACCACAATTACATACTTTGTACCACTGACTACAAGTACTGTTTTGGCCATAGGTCATGACTCATTTGAGTCATGTGAAACCTGCCACAGTGTGTAAAGCTTACCACAAGTAAGAGTACCTCAGGTTTTTAACTTTTTGGCTAGCAGGCTGTGGCTGCTCCCACAGTGAGTTCCACAGTGTCCAGTGGAACTTTGGAAATCTCAGCATCCAAGTCAGCTCTTCCAGGAATCAAACAAATTGTTCCAGATAGTATAAGTATTTGACCATGAAACCAGTCCCACTCTTCACTTAACTGAGGCTAGACGTTCAGATTGTTTGTACCTTTTGACTGTGTTCCACATAATAATCCATAATAAGCAGCCAGCTTACTGCTTTGAAAAAATTTCCTTCTGAAGTCTGACTGTGTTCTGAGATGCTCTTTATGCAGTCCCTTTATGACAAAGCAATAACACAGGAGAACACAACCCTGCAAAATATAAGTCAAATGAATTACATCCAGATTGCCTAATGCCTTTGAGAAGTCACTATAGAGGAAATAATGTATTTATGGCTAGTGAAAGAGATCATAAAGGAAAACATATTTCTCATGTTTTACATGCTGTCTATCATATTGCATGACAATCTTTAATTTAGGAACAAATACGAAAATTTTCCTTCTGTCACAGTAGCCTTCATTCGTCCTGCTTAACTTCCAGCAGCCAGCTGAAGTACACAAGAAAGTGTCCTAATCATGGCACACTTGTTTATATAACATGGTATTAGACATCGTGTGTATAATGGCATATCTGTTTTAGGGTGAAATTGTATATCAGTACTGGACAACTGCTCCATAAAAGGATGAATAGATAAATATCTCAAACAGCATACTACTTGACTGAAATGAACACATTGCTTTCGTTTTGATTGTTGCATAGCAGTACATACTGTATACAGTACTCTTCACCTTACCTCTTCATTCAGTGTTTTTGAGATGTGTTTTCTGTTAGGTTTTGTTTGTATAACAGTGTTATAAGGCCAGTTCTAAGTAAGACCGAGAAATTCTTTCACAGTCATTTTAGTTTAAGACACGATTTTGAACCAGCAATCCTTGGGTTCATCTGGAATTGTGGGACCAAAGTTCTTGTCCTCAGTAGAACATCTGCAGTCATGGGCCAGCTATGAATGTTTCAGTCATATTGGATGGATTCATCTCACCTATGCTAGGGCCATGTTGAAATTATAAGTACATCATCTAAGCTAGTTATATAAGCTACATCTATTCCAGTAAATAAAATCAGACATGGTCCATTCTTTTGTCATTGTTGGGAAGAGTCCCTGGCCAGTGCTAGCTCCTGAAATATGTCCAGACTGTTTTGGAGAGTGCTAGGTGACCAAGGCCAAAACTACACCAGGGAGCATGCTAACACTTAAATCATACATACAATTGTATACCAGAGGCTGAACGTTTATATGCTTTAATTACTTCATTAACTGAAACATAGCCATAGCCTTTGGAGAGAGTTAACTTCCAGAATTTAATGCATTGCACCCACTGATAACCATGTACAACAGATGCGATGAATCTATTATTGGAGGTACCTGCCTTGACTATGGTGAGACCCTATGGATACATTTAAGGAGCTTAAATTTCAGGTTTAACATAAAAACCTAGATCTTTGTCCATTGTTTCCCATGCACAGATGGAGTATTTAATGCTGTTTGAGATGTGCCCAAGACATCTGCTCAAGTTAGACAAATATAGAACTTGATCAGCAGAGCTCCACACCATTCTGCAACAGCATCTGCCAGTCAAGCAATCGATCTCCAATGGCTCTAGATACCTATTTTGGATAAGGGACTAATGTTTCTCATATAAACAGCAGTTACTTCGTGAGATGAGGCCTGCACTTGGTAGCAGCCCTACAATAAACATATGCGCTACACACAGGTTGATGAAGAGCAGAAAAGGAACTGCTATAAAGAGAACAAGAAGCATTGGTTAGATTAGGCTTCCAATCTGATATCATAATATGCTAACAGAAAAATTGCAGAATTTATCTGAAATGATGGAGACTGGGGTAGCATGACTCCATAGAATGTGTGCAAAAATTTATTTTCTTAGTGTAAATGTGCTTTATTTCACTTTTGGTGAATTGCATGTGGGTATCTGCATTGTATAATTTACTCATGTGTTTTGCATTCCTCAATGATATCAAGTAAATTCTTTGGTCAACTCCTATAAACAGTGCTTAAATCATAAATGAATCAGACATCTCAGATGGCCATTAAGCTTGTGCCTGTGGAAATATGAACGTTTTATATTTGCTGGCATGTGGAAAAGGTCATTATTTATTCTTCCTAGCCAGCTAGATGTATGAAATTTTACTTGCTGGAATGATTCCTTGGCATTTCCTAACATCATGGAACATGCTAAGTATTTCTTTTTTTAACAGAAGACAAAAAGGGAATATGACTGTGTTGCAAATGTTAGTTGGAAACAATTTGAAATAGAGAACTAAATGTCCATGTTTATCCAGGAAAGGTAGATGGAAACTTGGAGCCACAAAGGTATTTTCAACTCAGGAGGTCTGCATGAACCATTAAGTACTGCTGCATTATTCTCTCAAAAGTCTGGGGCCTCATCTTCTTCCTCTGGAAGTTAATGGCAAAACTCCTACTAACTTCAGTGGGAATAGAATCAGGTTGTAAGTCCAAAACTCTTATCCTTCTCAGGTATCTAAGAAGATCTAAATGGCCAAAGATCTGTTTCTAATCCTTCCAAAACTGATTTTAATGTAAGTAGGAGGTTAGAGAGCTGTTTTACATGAGGTTGACTTCAGTGGGCAGATCTGTTGATATACTTTTAAAAACTGAGATGCATTTTGTTTGTGGCTGTCCAGGGAATAAAGGTTTCATTGGGAGTCATATTTTAAATGAAGTATTTTGGAATTTGGTGCTTTCTGCTTGTGAGTGGGTGAATATAATGATAAACAGCCTCAAAAACACTGGAAACCTCAAGAGCCATAACATCCGTTGCTGAATCTTTCACTCGATATTGTTAGGGATGGTCTTGGTGAAGCACAAGACTTATTTTTCCAGAAGAAGAGGCTCTGTGGTAGTAGATTTTAACGTAGTTGAAGGGTCTTGGGAATCGATTTGGATTTTAGCTGGGTTTAGCTCTGTAAAAGCTTTTTATTTCCCATCGAGGAGGCAAGGATCCTGTAAAGATGATGAGTCTTAATTTAGGTGCTCGTTAAGAGTTCAAACTTTGGTGGAATAAATGACTGTATTGATGTCATCTGAGAAATTAAAAAACAAAAATGTGATGAATTATAATTTATTGGATTAACTATAACATGATTTCTTCATCCATTTTATGCATTGATCTTCAGACCCTTCTGTTTCCCAGCCCCTTGCTGGTTGTTTCTGCATGCCTGAGGCTCTGGTAGAGTGGAGCAATCCAGGTACAAGCATGACAGCCTGCTTGCTAGGATATATCACAGGCCAAGTGCATGCCCAGCATGGGAAAGATAGCTGTGCTGTACTGTGACTGAGGTGTATACCAGCAGTTCTAGCTCCTTTCAAGGTGGAGTTATATATTAATTTCACTGAGCAGCAGTTCCTGGTGCATTAGGTAGGCTGTTTAGGCAGGAAGAAGGCCACAGCATTATACCACAGCCTAGCAGGACATAATTTATATGTGGCTTAGCTTAAAAAAAAAAAAAAAATATATATATATATATACTTTTTCTAGTAATCATGGAGGATGTCAGGCTGGGATTTATAAAGTTTAAGGATAGAAAGAATTACTAGGAATTTGTCTCTTGGCTTCCCTAATAGTGCAGCTTGGAGGACCACACAGCAATTTCTTCATCCGTCTCATACTTTTAAGAAGGTATATCTAATCTTAATTAAATGCAGAAACTGTGGATCATTTTGATAGGGCAATTCTATTCACTGAGTAATGTGTCTTAAGAGGTAAAAACAAAGGCACAAACAAAAGATTTGTGATCTTGTTTTTGAATTGGCATAACTTCTTCCTTTGTACTTATAAATCTGGCTGTGAACTTAGATATTTCTAAGACAAAATCTCGGTGTTAGTTGTAACACTGCTACAGCCACACTGCACAACAGCTCAGGTAAATAGGAACTCTGATGTTCAAATAATGAGGAGAGTAAAATTAATTAGCCTGTTCATAAACTCAATTTAAACTTGCAAAGATTTGAGAGTACTATTGAAGTACTTAGGAGAATACTATTTTAAAAGTTAAGTAGTGGAAAAATATGCATTTCATTTTGAAATGGTGAGAGAATTAATCACATGCAAAAATACATTGCTCTTTGTGTGTGTTTAGTCAAAGGATAACCACAAGTACTCCTCTGAGACTTTTTTGTTATGTTCCTGTGTCTGATTTACCTATTATTTTTCAACATCTGATATGAACATTAAGTTATATAACTTTTACATGCTTTTACTGTATATAACCCAAGTTACATAAATTCCAGGCCTTCTGACTGTTTGCAATCTTTAAAATGTAATGAGCTGAAAGATTAGCTTTGAGCCCTGGGGCCGGATTGATGTTTTGCTTAACCATTCAGCTGAGAACAGCTTTTAGAGGGATAACTTGTGCTGCATCACATCAATAATAAAACTAAAGACTTAGATCCAAGCAGCTATGAATGGGAATTTAGTCTCTCAGAATGTTATAAACTTAAATGAAACAAGTCTTAAACAGAAGGCAGCTGCAGGCACTGGATCTAAACTGCATTAAGATGACATAATATTCTTTTGGAAACAATAAGGCTTCCATTGACGTGTTCTATAAGACAATCCCTCAATGGAAATGAATAACTAAATTAACATACTGTGATGAAATATGACTCATACTGAAATACAAGTCTCAGTGGGGTTTCAGCATCTGAGAAACAGATTCGTAAGTAAGACTGTCAAACTGAATGCTCAGTTTCAGGGATATTCTCTGATTAGCTACCATTCAGAGAAATACAGAGGAAAGAGTAAGATTTTCCACTGGTGGTGGTAGAAGTAGGACAGGGAGAACAGAAGGCTGATAATGTTAATATTGAAAATGGTACTGTTGTATTTGTGTTTGCACGTCCAGAACTGATAATACTGGTCTTCAGTTCTACCAGGACAAAATCTTACAACTCTGGTAAGACTCTTGGTGTGATAATTCCTTCCAGCACTGCAGCATGAGATGTCATTAACATGTGTCAACTGCCATTCCTGCTGCCTTGGTTTTGCCCTTAACATGCATCACTCTGTGTCAGTGTTGTGATATTTTTTTACATGTTGAAGGAGCAGCTGTTTTGAGCAAGAAAAACCTTGAAGGCAGAGATCTGTTTGTGTGGGACCAGCTTTGTCTGGATGCATTTACAGCATGCCTATGAAATATTTAAAGATGATAGGAGATTTTTTTGTTTCTAGAATCCATTTTGGACCTGAGATCCTGAGATCACATGACAATAGAGGCATCATGATCCAGAGATGTGCCAAAACAAAGGCATTTCCTGGCCTGTGCTGAAGAGGAGTGCTATGTGCCTGGGTAACTTCTGTGTTAAAAGATAAGGTGAATAGAACTGACACCTTCCCAGCTGGGCAACAACAGAGAAAACAGTTTTTTTTTTTTTTTCTTCTTTTAAAAGGAAATCTGACTGAAGAGAGTACATAATGTTTCATTCTTTATCATGCCCAGTACAGAGTATTTGCAACTAGTGCATTTGGAAAGGCTATAAATTCCAAGTATGCCAGGGTCCTGGTGACCACAGGGAATGGTATATGGATGTAGCAGCAGGGATCAAAAGTCAAATAGTGGAACTCTTGTTGTCCAGAATGAACCATATATTATTATGACTACTATCATCTAGTACTACTGTTGCCAGTGTGTTGGCAGAAACAAATTGGGCATACACCAGTCCACAGAGCAAGAGTGCTGGAGAAGCTGGTTTGACATCATTGTAAGGCTGTTCTCTGTCATTCTGAGAAGACTGTGATGATTGGAAGAGGCTGATGACAACTGGAAAAAGCCACTAGTTCACTGAAATGATGAATTTTACCCTAGGTTCCTGTGGAAAATATGTCTCCAATTATTATCTCTGCATTACATTCAGGGTATGAAAGAAGGTATTTCTGCATTCCGATCACCAGTGTACCAGGGAGATTAGCCAACACCCTTGGATAAGGATTACTGTCTGTGGTCTGGTTTGCAAAAGAAATTGGAGTTATTAATGCTAAAATGTGAAGAGAGACAGTAACAAGAGTTTCATTTTATATTCACACAATACACTGCTGCATAGGACCATAGGACTTAAACATTTATTTTTTTTTTAAATTCTTACTGGAAATAGTGTGAAAACTGCAGCTGGCACAAAAAGTCTCTTGAACAAACACCATGAGAATATTTTCAGTAGGAGAACAATGAGGTGTCAAGTACAGCTGTACTTTATATTCAGGTCTGCATAAAACTGAACCAAATTTACTTTCTTTCAATATCCTTGTAAGTGAATATAAGGGAAAATTCAGATGCCATCCTGAATGCAAATCAGATTTGAATGCATGTAACATATGAAAGGCAGAGAAGTAGCTCTTTCTTTGCAGATCTGTGGCCTTTTGATCTGGAGAATATCACTGCTGTGAGACCCAGCAATTCTCCTTTTGAACTATGGGAAGTACTATAAGGATTTCCTAAGAAGTTTATTACTGCAATCACATCAACTTCCACTTCAATTTACAATGGATGCCATATAGAAAGCCACCATTAACAACAGTTTTGATCATTTGGTTAATAGCTTTTGCAGTCATTTATCAAATATTTTAGTCTGTGAAACAATCAGCCAACAACAACAACAACAAAAAATAAATAAATAATAATAAAAAACAAAACAAAACAACAAAAAAAAAACAAACATAAAATTCTGATTTGGGAATGCTTCAAAACACACAAAGCAGACTTGATTGTACTAAAAATGCTCCAACTGCAACAACATTTCTTGTAATTCTTTCATAGATTTTTCTTCTGTCTCTAGATTTTAACATCAACAAATTTTGTGAAGACAAAATGTAGCATTTTGTATGATGACAAAACTCTGCAGCTGCTGAAAAAAAAGATAAAATCACTGTTGATCTTTGCATGCAAATGTCTGCATTCCCAGTTCACCCTAACCATTTGTTTGGTTAGCGTTTCATAAGTAGCAAACTGTCAAAGATTTTACTTTGACTGGAATTAAAGGTACAACAGATAATTGCTTATTATAAAACTGAAGTATGCTAAGTTGCATCTTTCAACTGTATTTTGGCATATGACAGTTTGCTGTATGGTAGAAAACAATTTAATCCGTCATTACTCTTCAGCTCTAGGTCACTGGCTCAAATATGACCTAATCAGTAAAGACTGTGAGTCATTTCCATCTGATGAATGTTTACTGGCTTTTTATAAAATGCACTGGTAGACATAGTGCAGTTTATTGGGTAAAGGTGCCCACATCAAAAAATCCAATAGCACAAGTCAGCAGGTCTGCTTCTACACTCAGAAGAAAGAACGGAATTGGGCCAGAGGCAATTGTGTATTTATCAGATAGAAAATTTACCAGATTAACATGATGTAAGATGGATGAACATTTCTTCTTGAGACTGAGGCATTGATAGGGATTTAGGATGTGCAAATCTGATTAGTTTCCAACATGGACCTACTGCATGATGAAGAACCAGTCATTTCTATGATGCCTTCCATCTAACCTTAAATATACAACTGATCTACAAAAAAGATCTTCAAGGCAGACAATTTGATTTGCATATGTTCTTACAATCAGATACAGTGTAATATTTAAAACATGAGAACATTAACTATGAGAACACTAATGATAGAAGATAAACTAATATTGATATTTTATGTGGCAAGAAAAATAACTATACACTTCAATTCCTTGCTCTGAATCTTGTAATTTCCATGCCTCCCTTACTGATAGGATTTTCTTATAAATAAACAAATATCAGATTTTCTAGCAACGTATACTATTAAAATCTTGGCATTTATCATCTTCTGCAGCTGAATTTGCAATGGTACTTTCATGATTTTGAATATTCTCTACTACCTGGAGGTATGATGAAAATTATTTTAGCTATAGTGGGGAGATATTCAGCCATTAGGTTTGCTTTCTTTAAATTCCTTGATTGAGAAATTGCCTTCTCCTGTGTTTTACACGAATGTGCTATTTTTTCATGATGTATCTTTTTAGCACCAAATACCTTGGCTCTGCACAGACTCCAAACTGAATAATATTGTGGTCAGATCATTGCTCCCAAAGCAATCACACTGAAGTATGATCTTCATCTCTTCCTCTGCACAAAAGCATCAAAATGAGAACAGTTTTCAATTTCTTCTCAAATATATTAATTTAAAAGCACTTTCTCAATAAGAAAGACTTGAATCACCAAATACCTTGGTATCACATGGGAGACATAGTAATTGAACATAATATTGAACCAATCTTAGGTTTCTTCAGAGCATAGACAAAATTGAATTTTGTCATCTTGATGGATAACGCTTCTGCAGTGGGTTGGCCTTGGCTTGTAGCCAAACACCCACACTGCCACTCACACACTCTGCACCCAGAGGGACAGGCTGGATAATACAGGAAAGAAGAGAGAGAAGAGTTGTGGACTGAAGTAAACACTAGGACATCGCTGTCACAAACAGAACCAACTTTGCAGAATTTAACTTAATTTATTGCCAATCAATATACATATTTGAGTGCTGATTGTGAAAGAAGGAGTATTGGGAAAGAAAGACAAAAAGAAACAAACTTTTATACATTTAAGGATTCTCTCTTTTGTCTACATTCCACTGCAGTATGGGACCAGAGCTCCTCCGTTTCTCTTCCAAACCTTGCAGGTTGGTTGATTTAGAGGCAAACAGTGTGGAGACAGGAAAAGGTGTTCAGGCCATTTCAATTCATTGACTTTCAAAGGAAGTAACTAAATTTGTCAAAGCCCAGAGATACCCTACTATCGTATCTTTCAGTTTGAGCAATTTCAGAAGTTAGCTTATGACAGCTTATGACAGTCAAATCATTCTTTGATATTAAGTTAAACAGAAACCTATCTGTGTTATGTTGCTTATCTGTTCCCTCTCCATATATATTTTAGAAAGTAATCAGTATAAGGCACAGCACTATGCACCCTTGCTCTGAGCAAAAGATAAAGATTTCAGAAATAAATTGCTATTTATCCACCAGTGTTGTCTTGCTAAAGACTTATAAACCACTGGACTCGATCTGACTTAATTATATTCCATCATCCATCTCTTTATACAAAGTCTGTCCAAGAAGACGGAGTAGATCCATTTTTTTTTTACATCTTGATGGGACTTTCCCTCCATCTGTTTTATTCATTTTTTCTTCCTGTTTAATTCCAGATATTTTAACACTCTTGACCATTCAGCTTTTGTTTTTCTGCTGCACTTATCAGGACTTTTACTCTAGGCCCATTGAAATCAGTACTAAAGTTCTTGCAAGCCTCAGTTGGGAAGAGGGCATACTTCTTTCCTCTTTTTTTGTTAGTTTCATTCTATTTGCTTCAAGAAAAGAGAGCTATCGCTCCTGTTCATAGCTCCATGGATTCATTGTATGTTGACTGGGACACTTCATTGGGAACAGGAATGACCAAGCAGTACACAACAGTCTTGACTCACCAAAACAAAAGAGCACATGCTGAACTCACATCATTCCATTCCTATTTGAAAACATTATTAAAAAGAGCCTCTTCTGTGACTCACTAGCCAATGTCCTTTTGGTGTTAATGGAGCTTACATCTGTTAAGCAAAACTCCTAGGCCTGGTTGCACTCTAAGCAAGTGTTTAAGTTTTGCTGGAGAAATGAATCTACCTGCTTTATAGAATGAGAGCAATGTAGAGCTTGTGTATATTTTATGAGAGAAGTGTATTTTGATAGGTACTTCATTTGAAATTAACCCAATATATGCCATATATAATTATTCTTCTGTCTACTAGGATAACTAACAAAATTTCTTTCATAGTGGCAGAAGAAGATTAAAATATAACCAATTAGAACCATCAGAAAAATAAAGAGTTGAAGGGAAAGTGGCAGCTAATTTGAGAAAGTGAAAAAAAAAGTTCATCTACCTTGTAAGATTAATGGATGCCACAGAGAAAAAGGTTTTAAGCCATGTTACTCTGTCCTGTGTCAGTCAGTTACCGTGACACTTTACATGTAAAACAAACAAGAAATCTTACATCATAATATTTTTAAAGACAAATTAATATTTTTTTCAGACAATGTCTCAACAAAATATTACTCCTTTTATTGATTAAAGTGATGTATAGTGGTAATTAATGAGCTTCCATTTAGCTGTGTAGTTTATTTTGGGTACCACATGTGCCTATATGCCTCAAGGCTTTGTGCTTGCCATGCTAGATGGCACTTCCCATGGGGCAGCACAGCTTCCCTTCTCACTGTTTTGCTTCAGTACACTATGGGAAGTGAAGCCCAGCTGGGCAGCCTGATTTAGAGGGAAGAATGATGTAGATGCCCATATGGCATCTGTGATCAGCATCACTGTGATTTCTGCCCCAGACTTGTTTGGATTATCTCTGTAGTGGCCACTCAGGTTGTAACTATTTTAGTGTATTAAACAGTGCAGGTATCTAACAGCAAGCACTGAAATTTGATAATATCTTAACTTGTTAGAAGAGTATTTGATTTACTCTCTGCAGGGGTCATGTGAGAGTCTCCCAAATGGTTCTCAGTTGTGGTCTGGGAGTTAGCATGGTCAAAACCCAAATCCTGAATGAAAGATTGGAATTTGTTAACTTATTTTGGATTTTGAATACACAGACAAGGTGAAACTGTACTGGATGTTCTCCAATGGGCCAGAGAATTCACCCTAATACCATTTAATTTTGTTCATATAAATGTAGCCTTACCTTGCTATGCCTCAGCCATGATAATCCTACAGCATGTATTTTTGCAATGATCTTTTTTGAATTCACATCCTTATGTAAAAGAGAAAGAAAGGAATGGCTGAGGGAGATTGAGGGGGATTTACTTCTTTTAATAACAGCTCTGGGCCCTTGTATGTTAGCAGCACGTGCTTTATTTCTTGCTATCTACTTCATAACAGGATGCCTTTCAGGGATGGTACAGAAGCTCAGACAGGCTAAAAATATGCTCCTTAAGGGTTTCTGTGACATAAAACTGATGATGTCTGTACTCTAGGGGCCAGCTAAAATTCTTCTCTTCCTAGAATTTGGTCTGTAACTAAATGCTGAACAAAAGAGCCCTTGAATTATATTGGATATTTTGACATTGCTGCATATTGAAACCCTGAAAATTTGGGGTTGAAGAGACAAAGCTTTCAGCTAAACTAGTTCCCATAAAACATAGAACTCGAAGTGCCATCCTCAGCTGAGAGGCATTGCTGCTGACCTCATTTAAATTCCCAGTAGATCTTGTTGAACCTTACAGCAGGATGAGGGTGGGGAAAATAATGGCAGTAGAGAAGAAGCCAGGAAAGGAAGCCATTTCCTGACTCTTTGTAGTTCCCTCCAAACCTACATACAACTACATTTAAGTAGACTCACTCAAAATACATGGATGTCTCCTACAGGAAGAGTTCATCTGTGAAATGGATTCACTTGAGATCTGAAGAGGTGATCAGGTGTCTGCATATGGGCAGGGTATGAAGTTGCCTAGAAGACTGTGAAAAGCAACAAAAACCTCTGTCTTTTCTTCCTGGTTTGTGGGTACCCAAGCCCTGAGAAGCCAGGCTTGATGTTGCTTCTGTTTCTAATGACATATGATGGTGTGGCTCAAGGCCAGGCTCTACCAGAAGAAGCACTCCCTGTGTTCCCCTTTCTTTTCCAAACCCAGATTTTTCACAGCAGCAGGGTACCTTGCTCTCAAGTCATTCTGTTTGATCTTTGCACCACTCTTGTCCCTTTCTACTCCTTTACTCCATCTCAAGGTAGGATCAGTGCTGTTCCAGAAGGCTTTTTCCATCTTCCTTATGTTGACATAATTTTTTTTTTTTTTTTTTTTTTTTTTAATAAATTGATTTATTTTTAAGGGCTGAAAGTCCTTAATATGGGTCTGCTGAAACATTTGTTTTCTCTGAGCCTTGGCAACACTTCCCTGACAATGGACAGAGCTAGTGGTTTTCTTAGCTTTATAATGCAGTGTTCCTAGGTTAATGTTGTAGACTGAGCAATGGGTCCATTCTGTGTATTTTTCAGTTATGCTATTTTCCTCTATCCTTAGCTCATGTCATTTGTGATCTCAAAAGAATAAACAATTGCTATCCTGATACAGATGTGGTTTAATCTGTTCAGCTATTCAGGGGCCATCTCAGTCAAACAATGGAAGCATAATTTCAAAGGCATAATTAATTCCTCTTCTGTACAAGAATAAGAGTGTAGTGGCACAGCTGGCCTGAGCATTCAGGAAATCCACATATTTGGGATAGGAGATGAAGTGCTTTACCTACAACATTGTAATTAAGAGGGCATACCTTCTCTGAGTAAACAGATCCTTAAACTGTGCTGTGTTTAATCTCTAATTTTTAGTCTGCTTTTCCTTTCTGAGGCTCTTTTAATTTGGTCATAAAATTTTTGTTCCCACAAAAATAGTATACCAGTTCTATGACTAAAAATTAGAACCTTTGATTCCTTTGTGCTATATGGAAAGACATACAAAGACATGCAAAGAAGAAACCCAAAAGATCCTGGCTGAGTGTGGAGCATGATGCTGAGACAGAAAGAATGATATAAGATATATAGTATTTTCTGGAAGAGAAAAAGCAAGAAGGCAACCTTATCAATCCATATGTGACAGAAAACAGACTTCCCAACCATGTGAATTTGGGGAGCAATTATATGGTTAAAAGACAGGGTAGTACTTGGAATTATATCAGATCCATTTGTGCCAAGGATTTTAAAATAGATTGTGCAAGAGACAGTTGTAAAACAAGTGATCAGGAATGAAGGACTGAGGAAATGGAGAATAATATCTGGTTATAGTCAGTGTAACAAACGAGTTCCAAACATAGCAGGGATTCTCAAATACACCTCTCCAGTAAAATCCACCAGCATGATCATGGCTTTAAAAACAACATGTGGTATATCAACATTGCCTATCAGGAATACTTCCTTGAGACAATTTCTGCTCTGTTCAACCTCATTTCTGTCCCCTTGAATATAATCTGTTTGTATTAGGAAGAGAGCCCACTGTCTGGTGAATGTTTTTTAAGCTGCAAACAAGTGCCTTGTTCCAGATCCCTCCATGCAAGCAGATGTAGCTTTTGGGTCTCTGGTCTTGACTTTCTTTAGGTCCTCCTTTTGCTACCCTCAAAGAAACCTGTCCCATGCAAGTTCTTTAATCTGTCTCAGTCAAAATGAGGTTAGCCTGACTAGGCTTTTGATAAGTTATTTTATCTGGACTGCAGCAGGTACAGTAGTTTCCCCTTCAGCAGCTCTGCTGTAGGATTGGATAACCTTTACAATGAGGGCATGATAAGCAGTTGGTGGCAGGCTGAGGATGGTAACTTATTCCACCAACACAGGGCTTTTTCTGCATAAGCCCCATCTGCTTATATCTCTATTTGTTTCCTACGGTTACCATTTACAGCCGGCACTTATGGTATGAGTTCTGTTCAGTATTCTGGGAACAAATATGAAAGTATGTGGCAAATACAAGCCATGACAATGAATGATTTCATGAAACAGTCAGGGATTCATTGCAATAACTTAGTTTACACTTTTGTTTTGTGGCAATGGGAGGTTTAATTTTTCCATTATTATCTTTATCATTTATTTAATAATTTAAGTGAGACACTTAGCTCACTGTTGATGTAGACCCAGGAGATGTGTTCTTATTCATACGAGGAGATTTTCAGTGTTGTTTTAGGAAGCTCAACTGCAGGTTTCTACAGTAGACTATTTTTTTCCTCTTTGTGGTAAGAGAGATATGTATAAAATCTTTAGGTGATGTTGAAAATCTCATTAGCTGAAATCTTTTTAATTTGGTTCATCTACATAAACAGGCCTTGTAAGCAAGGGTGTTTGGAAATTATTTCCATGGAACAAGACTCACATTCTTCTGCTTAAAAATTCAAAAGAAAATATTTCTATTGCATTCAGAATGAGCCTTCTCAGAAAACCTCCTAGAGATAACAAAAGAAAAAACAGAAATCTGAAATATTTGGAAATATAATTATATAAATCTTCAGGAGAGTACTCAAAGCATTTCACTATCATTTCAGTATCTAATATGCCATTTCCTTACCCCGTTCTTAATGGCGCCAGCAAAATTTTACAGTGATGTATCTCTGTGTTGTAAATTTGCTTTGTTTCCATACATTTTCATCTGCCTTTTGAATTTCCATGCTTACGGTCTGTTTATTTATGGAAACAAAGGGTTGGGTGAACCACAGAAGGTTTAGGTTTGGCTCTGAATTTAGGAATGATCCCATGTGTATTTATATCCCAAACTTCAGTATTCAAAAGAAAAAAACCTATCATTCTTCTATCTCTTGAAAATCAGCTTTAGTTTGGTTTGGAGTGTTTGAATTGCCTGTGGGAAGAGTGTACATTTTCCAGTATTATTCATCAAAATCTCTAAGTCTCCTCTGTTCAACACTATTTATTTAGCCTGAAATGTAGTCTTAGAACAATATACAGAGATAAAGAAAAACAAATTGAGTCGGTTTGACAGAAAATTATTCAGAAAATAGAATCAAATTTCAGTTAATTTTCATTTACAACTTTAAAATAATCTGTAATTTAACTGCTCGTTTACAGGGGCCTGAGTGGGTAGCACAGTGTTTCTAAGAAAAAGAAAGCATCTTTCTGGTCTGTGAGGCTGAGTAGTCAGAAAGAAAAATACAAGCAAAAAAATCAAGGACACTAAAAGCAGCTTAGTGCTTGGAGGAGCTTTGCCTGACCTGTTTTTTCTAAGCACTGGTTAGCATTTTTTCTAAAATCACAAGCCAGTCCTGCTTTTTCCACAGTACTCTTAAAAATGGTTCCTTTCTAATAAAATATACTTATCTTTTGATTTGTTTAAAAAATTATCTTAAGTCATGATTGGAAACCACACACAGTTCTCTAGATGACTTTATCCTTAGCAGTTAGAGTAATTCTCTGTTTTCATTGTGCTAGGGAGAGTGAAAATGCCTTTTTCTAGGGCTGTTTGTCACTAATCAGCTTCTAAGCTCCCAAAGGAACTGTATTTCTTTGCATTCAAGATGCTGTGCTCCAGATGTGGACCTTTCAAATTCCTGCACTCTAAGCATGGGGTATTCATTCAAGTCTGGTGGGAGTCCACGATGCCTAATCTGTTGCTACATGAGATGCAGGTGGTGTGGAGGGGAGCAAGAGTGGCAGACTGGGCTCCACAGAGCCACTCCCCTGCTGGCAAACTAGTGGACTTGCTAGATGTCTAGTTGAACTACAGTTGGACGCTTTAATTAGAACTGAATTTATTGTGACCCAAAGTGAAGTAAAGGAACATGTTGTTCCAGAGGTAACAGATGACTGACATCTGTAAGTAGTTTAGTCCACTGGTTTCCAAAGTGAAAATGTAATGAAAGAAAGCTTAACAGTAATATATATATATATATATATATTTTCTTATGTAGATAGCAAAAGTTGAGAAACCAAAGCTTGGTATTCCATAATTTATCCAGTCCTTATGCCTTACAGGCACTTTGCACAGATGTTTATGGTTTGGGGGTAAGAGATTTTAGGAACAAAAAGATGTATCTCCAAAGGATGTGTCTGAACCAAACACTCAGTTGCCAAAGTCCACTTTTCAGCAGTACAGGAAAAATATGGGCAAGGGTAAGCCGTTATCAAGGAGTGTGAATGGCACAACTAATTTTACATTGATTTTCATTTTCCTTTCTGCATAGAAAACAAATAAAGAGCAAGTTGCATAAAATCTCTCTCCTGTTTAACTGCCCAGGGCATGAATAGAGTCTAAGAGTTTTGTTGTGTACAGGGTTTTTGATGTTATTACTGGTTCTTGCCTTGTATTAGATATATCTGACCACAGATTAGTCAGTAAGTGGTACAGTAGGTAGCCACAGGTACCACCTATTGGAAATGTTTGCCAGCCCAGGTAAAAAACCCTTTCTAAGTTATGATGATAGGAGATAGGAAGTTCCTTTCACCATTCAAAGCATACAATTTGAAACTTATGAGAGCCAAACTTATGAAATGTTTTGTGTTGAGCAATTTTCTAACACGGGAATGGTCAAAGAACTTCTGGATGGGAGAATGAGAAGTAAATAAATGCAGAAATATGTAAGAGGTTCTTACAGAGCTTATAAGGTTTCTTGCATAGCTTTAGGCTAAAATTCCTAACTTTGAGTGGCCAAAGACAATTGCCTTAAGTGAGATTCATATAAAAGTTTGCATAAGACTAAATACCAAAGCTGTTTACATAGAAAGAGAGCTGTTCTCAGAGAGCTGATGGAAAGCACATTCGCTCTCAGGTTTCCATTATCATTCACTTTATCTGCAACCTTGGTGCAGACCTTATGTCTCTGACCTCTTTCTCAGATTTCACATTTGAGCTACCACCTAGAGAAAGAACTGCATTTATGCAGATGTTAAATTGTCTGGAGTTCTGTGACTTAGAAAAGGAAGCCACTCATATATAAGCCAAGTTAATGAGACTCATAGGAAGGTGAAAATAAAATGGGGAAGAAGAACTAGAAATCTCTTTCCCCAATTTTCTTCAGCACCTCTGTGAGCCAAACAGGGATGTGCTTAGGAGAAGCCAAGGACCAAAGCCCTTGAAATAGGTGGCCTTGCCCTGTTTTATGCAGCAAAACTAAAAGACCAGCTTTTAAGCACCTGGTAAGCTGTAACTCATTCAACAGGGATGAGCACTGATCCTGTGCATCAGAGTGCCTTTGAAGCCCGTTGGCTGCCCCAATTTGGGTGTCAAGGACAGGCATCATCCACTAAACACCACTGTGCCTACAAGCAGGAAGGAGCCCTTTCAGAAGAATTGACCTGGAAGTTGTGAGGGAGAACTTGGTGTTACTTAAAGCATTTGAGAGCCCAAATTCTTTGGCAAAATAAGCAGCATATTAATGTATACTAGTCCCAGAGTGTACAATCAGCTCCTTGGATTAACAAATGCAAGAAAATTCACTCTGTGGATGTTTTTTCCAAAAGCTCTTCTTCAAAAATGGTCTTTCTAAAATTTATTTAGGACTAAATGGAGTATTCATTCATGTAAATGGATGTGAATATAGGGTTCTTGAGCCTCACAAAAATATCTGAAGGGCTAAACTTTCCCATCTCCACTCTCTCTGTGCAGTAATTCACTTTTTGAGTATTTCCACTGAAACCAATGGAACAACTTTCAGATTAAGTGTGAGTAAAATTCTGACCCCAAATGACTTGCCAAGATCACACAGGGAGTCTGTGGCACCCAGCCCAGGTTCGTCAGAGGATAACAGGGTAAACTGGATGAGAAGTGAAGGGCTTTCAAGATGACAAAGAATCAAGAAAAACTACAAGGGGACTCATTGTTGCAACATATCAAGCTTACAAATCTGCAAACACACACCATTTTTAGGAAAGCTGGTTGTGTCAATTAAACTAGCCCTTGGGCAGGTCTATGTTTCAAGGCCAGCACTTGTGTGCTTGGTAACATGAGCTGACACTGACTTGGGTAGCACTGCAGGGATAACATTTGGGTAAGAATGTATGATTCATGAATGGCTCCTTTAATCTAACATGCACATGCATGCTTCTTTCTAACAGCCAGACTAGCTCCTCTCTCTTTGCTAAATAAACATCTTTATTCTGATCATTGAAAGGAAATTTCCATTCCATTTCTGTGTTTCAAGAGCTCTTCCATGTCACTGAAAAGGCAAATGATAATTAGCAGAAGCAAGAGCTTTCCCAGCTCAGAATGCTTTCAGGGGAGAGGAATGGATGATGCTAATCTTTGGATTTTATTTGTACCATGAATAGAATTAGAAGTTGAGCTAGTTCCTATATCTTCATGGGGATAGCATTTGCAATCTGAAAATACCTTAAATTACTCTCTGTTATGATGCTGTATCCACTCCTAAGTATAAAACACAATCAAGTTGGAATGGGAAATTGCTTTTGAGGCACTCTGTGAGGTGACAAATAATGGTAAAAGGCTCAAGGCTCTGAAGAGCATATCTCCATAGCCCGACTTTGAATTTTTCTGTGGATACATGCTGACCTGAACTTTATATTCACACAAAAAGTAAAAGACTTCTGAGTTGTCCAGACTGTGAATTGGGATGTGTGAAAGTGACTGGGCATTGGGAAAAAACAAATGTTACAATTCGCTGCTCGTAAAAGCCTGATGCACAGTAGCAGTTCCAATTAGTGATGTGAGAAAAACAACATCTCCGTTTTATGAAGGAATTTGTGATAAGAATGATGATATTTCCAAGTAAAGTGAGCATAAGCTTTAGAAGGGTGATATCTGATGTGCTAACCCAGAGTGACCAGCCATGGGGTTGATAACATACAATGAGCTGGATTTGTAAATGATGGTGGCCTGGGAGCTCAGACTGATAAGAAGCAATGAGAGTGGAAGCCAGATGCTTGTCCTTTTGTTAATTAGGAACCTGGAAGCAGCACGACCTCTACAACGTAGCCCAAAAGAGAAGCTGTGGAGCAACTGAGAGCTGAGATGAAATCCAGGATTCCCACTGCCTCAATTTTGTACCAATGCCTTGTGTGCATTGCTAAGAGAGTAGGTGAGCTAGCCAGAACCTGCTCAGGTTGAAATCCTGCCTGATAGGCTGGCTCCCAAGGGAACTGGGGTTTCATGATGTATTGAAAGTCCTCCAAATAACATTTTAAATTTCTATGAAACAATATTTGCTGGCATAAACATATTTTGCTGGAAAATTCCTAACCAGCACAGGTCATATTGTCTTATTTAAATTCTTTTGAACTGATGTAATTTATATGTCTCTCATTTTCCATGGCTAGATCTAAAGTCACAATCTAATTATAACACTTTTTTAAATTAGGAGCAATTTCGATGAAGTCAATAGAATTGCATTAATGGGAACCTGTTATGGTAAGACTCAAACTCTATGATTTCAAAACTGCTGCAAATTATGACCTCAAACTGAATTTCAGGGGGACTGCATACCATTATGTAGAAGACAAAGAGAACTATCAAAATCCCAGAGTGCCATTGAATAGTGCAATTCCTACTCAAAACTCCAGACTGCAATATAATTTCAAGTAGTATATAGTGATGTACTCGTGTACTGATGAAAATCTATTGTTTAAATAAATGAAAATATACTTCTAAGAAACTTTGGAAGGCTTATTTCTAACACTTTATCAAAACTAAATGGCATCAAGAATAGAAGACTTAAAGGATATGGTGATAATTAGAAATTAAAAAATGACTTATTAATACAAACTGAAAATATGTTAACTACAGTTTGTAGTAATTAACCAAATTGCTGAGCTTGATAGTAATGAATGCAAATAATTATAATTATTTATAGATGGACAGAAGTCTAATCATTAAACATGCCATGGATATTGGACACTGAAGAGTAATTTAACTGGATCCATCCTACTTTATACTTACTCTTCATTATATTTATTAGTCATTAGAACAGCGTTTAATATTATTTATGAAAACATTTTAGTCATATAATTAGGATTAATATGGAAAGTCACAATAGCTGCTCAAGCAAAGTAGGAATAAGAGTGCTATGCTACTGTACATGCAGAACTCAACTAAACAGCAACCTTAGCTGTTGCTTTGCCAATGTAAAACATCACAATTAGCACTTCAAGCATAATGATTTTTTTTTTTAATTTCTTTTTTTTCCTTTAGCTGCCAAAGTGGAGGTGAGGACAGGCAATTCTGGCTGCAGGATCCAAATGTAAATCTGTCTGGGATTCTCACCTAAGCCCCCTCAACATATTGCATTTGCTTTGCCACACAGCACTATATTCAAGTTGAAACTAAATGTTTCATTTACTTGCAAGAAATGCAGAGGAAATGAAGGATACACTTTCAAAGCTGCTAGAAATTGCTACTGCTTTTTACAGTTCCCTCCTATTTACTGCTTTGGCAGCTGGGACGAAGGAATTCCAGCAGCAGGATTGTAGGTTACACCAGAGTACAGGTATGGAGGGAAGGGCTGGGATGAATTTTGCTGATAACTGCTCCTCTGCTTGATAGCAAAAGAGATCTGCTGAAGCAGGATGGAAAGAGTTTTTCAAAGTACTGTCAGGCTGCTGAGTGTATAAATAATCTGAGAGGTACACTCACTAATAAATTTTCTGCCTGAATTTGGGAAGGGAACTGAATTCAAGTGACTGTTCTAATAACTAGGCAATAGCAACTTCTGCTTGAAAGTGGCATACTCCAGTTCTGAGAAAGAGAAAAAAATATCTCTACATTAACAATGAGGCCACTTGCCAGGCAAGTGGATAATCTGGAAACCTGTTACAATGGTCATGAATGTTTAACAATTACAATGTAAAGCAAACTCAAACTAAGATTTTGTGAGCATCTCTTGCTCACCCTCTGCAGTCAGGGATATGCAGGTGATACGGGAATACAAGAAAAGGAAAATACACACTCCCATCAACCTCCATTAGCCCTTTGCTATATGATAGTGGGGACAATAACTTGACAGTTGTCAGTTAGGTGACTCCGGCCTTGTGAAAAAAAATATTTACAGTTGCAATGGTTAATACTTAATGAACCCAAATCTAAACTAATTTTGAGATAGCCTGACTGTATTTATAGTGAAGGCAATATTTATCAGAAATAAATACACTGTCCATATGCAGCTGAAACATCTGTGGGCTTATATACATAACAATCATTAATCTAACATCACAAAATAAAATCATTTCCACAGACACAGAATTGTGAGGAAATGCTTGCTTGTTATTTTAAAGAAGTCCTATTCTTCTTTTCTTTTACCTTTTTAAAATTCATATTTTATATATTATGTGAGTTGCATATATGAATTTCTTAGTGTCCACAGACTTTTTTGTCCCGTTTACACTGAATAATTTTCTTATGTGTTTGTAAAATCTTGCTGAAGTTAACAGGAGTCCACCTGCATGGTATTGTCTACAAAATCAGCATCTTTAGTCCAGATTGTGCTTTGTCTTACTTGATCATAAAGAGCTTTTTTTTTTTTTTTTTTTTTTGGAACAGGACAGGATGTTTTTTATTTTTTTATTTTTATTTTTAATGTGGTTGAGCTGTTCTCTATATAGTTTCATTATTTTTTTCCCATGTGAAATGTATACATTTTTAAACTGCAATTTTAACTACCACAGTGAATTTGAGTTATAACAAATAGATGAAGTGAGATGATAAAACATTATCACAAGAGAAATTGAATCACATTCTTTCACTTTAATGGTTAATTCCTCTTTTCTCTGAGCTCCTACATGTTTAAGTAGTAAGTAGTTTAGGCAGTAAAGGCAGAGTGATAGAGATGGCTGTGTCCTCAAAAAAAGAAACAGGCAAATTTATAAGCTGTGGTCTTTTGGCAAGTTGCTGCTGATGCTTCCTTTCCTTGCAGAGCTGCAGAGACCTTTCTGTGTGATTCACATTGAAAGTGATGAATGTTAGCCATGCTCTGATCTCCACAGCTTGTGCCCTTTTTTTTTTTTTTTTTTTTCGATGTAGATGGCTATATCTCTCACTGTTCACTTTCTGACTTTTGCTTCTGTAGTATGGGGATGATTTTCAATCTCATGTTGTTAGACACAATATTTCAGCTTCAGTTGAGGTGTGTCAGCTACTAGTCACTTCAAATCTCCCCATCAGGAAGCCATCTAAGACAAGGCCTAGTGCCTCCTCTGTGAACTTATACAAGGTGGCAGCTGGTGGCCTGGACCTCAGCATCTGGATCTTGCCGTGATGTAGGCAGTAAATACAACTGACAATGTCCAGCTTCAAAAGGCAGGTCATCACAATATAGCTTTGCTGGGCTAATCACTTGATTGCAAAGGGAAAGGGACAGTGACATGAGGTAAGTGCCGGCAATCCTCATCATCCTAAGCATGCTGTCCTTCTCCAGCATATAGCTCCCCTGCTTTGCATTGTCAGCATGTTAAATAACCATATATTTTGCACAAATGCATTTAAGGCCTAATCTTGGACCATCCCCCTTTTCCCATGGAAAAGCTCTCCAGAAAGAGAGGCAAATACTGCTAATAGCACTTTACACTTCAGTTACTATTGAGTTGGCACAGGCATTTTTTCCCCTTTTCCTATTTAACTTGGGTATCACTCATGAATGTTTATGCTGCGACTCATGTTGTAGGTGTGGTTTACATTCAGACATTAATACTTCAAAGAAACTTGAATCTATTTTCACTTCTCATTTACATCGTGGAAAGTGCAACGTACCCCATGGGGGATTTTCTGCTCCTCACCATGTGTACACTTTTTTTTTTTTTTTTCTTTTTCTTTTTGGAAAAACCACCACACAACAGAGGATGTGGAAATGGTTCTGTAAAAGGAAACCAACAAAAAAAGCAGTTCCTTCTACTTCATTGCTGCAATTATAGACTGTGCATGTAGACCTTCCTACATTTACAGAGTAAGTGAAAATAGAAGTTAGTATAAAATGTAAAGCTTGTTTTTTATACAAGTTCAATGTTACTTTTCCATCATCAGCAAAGCATCTGAAGAAGCTGATCTCAAACCCTGCCTTAAAAAAAATTCCAAGTGAAATGCCTTGATTCAGAATCTTTTATGCATTCCACATGTTATGTTGGATATTTCTGAATATATTTCTGGAGTTTCTGAATATATCTGATATCCACAGATAGCATCAGATTCAGGGTGGTTATATCTGGCTTTTATTTGCAGGACACCGTTCCACCAAGACATGCTAACAACTGATATGAAATATATCTGAAATTCTAACAACACAAAGTCTAAAAACAGTCCAGTGCCAGATATTAAGTAAAGAGAGTATTTCTTCAAGGTTGGGCTTATAAGCAGGAAAGAAAAAGCAGAAAGTCTCAGATCAGAGGCCAGTGCGTTCCAGAGAGCAGCAAAAATAAAGGCAACACCTGTTGTGCCTAAACCCCTCCAGCATGGCCTCCTCCCTGGCTGTGGGGTTGGACCCCCAGAGAGATATGTGGGCCCTAATCCAGGAAGCTCAGAGATGTAGCACAAGTAAAATAGCTGGTCAAACATTTGTGATTGCAATAACTTTCCTAAAGCTTTTCCTGGCTTCCTTAAACTTATTTTTATTTGCTAAGTAGATATATTGTACAGTGCTAACCCAAGTAAAGTAAATATTGATTCCAGTCACTGAAATATTCATCAGAACTTCCTATTGTGGACTGCTCCTTCCCCACATAATTCACTTTCTAATTAATTCCAACCTAATATTGACATTTCTTAGTTATACCTAAATTAACACCTTTGAAAATTAACATTCCTTCTATGTCCATAAGGCACTAAGATTTTTTTTTTGTCTGGTACCAGAAGCTTGAAATGCATTCTTTTTGGCATAAAATCAAAAAAAAAAAAAAATCCAAACAGGATATCACATCTCATAAAGAAACTATGCATATTACACAAGGCTTCAAATGTAGAAACAGATACTTACAGACCTTGTGTCTCAAAATGTAACAGAAGCATTTCAAAACAGTAGCAGCTGCATGCACACAATTTGAGTTTCCTCAACATCATCCAGAGGCAGATTTCTACAGAACTGGATGTAGGATTTGCAAAAAAAATGTGTGTGCATTGTGTGCCTGTAATTTGCTCCTAGTTAGGGTACATTCCTGTTAGATAATGAAAAGCTATATAATTGGTATTTAACTCAAAAGATGAGACCTTCACACAACCTTCAGGTGCTATAGTGATAATTTTTACATGCCCAGTTCATTCAAACAAAATCTGCTACAGTGCTGGAAGTCACCAGATGGTGCTGTTAAAGATAGCCAGGCAAGTTCTGCTCTGAGGAATAAGTAGTCAGTCATGCCTTGGAAGAAATACTACATTAGGTATGGTGAAAGTTTTTAATCACTGTTGCCCAACAGTTGACCTAACTCCCGATTTCTCTCTGACTGTAGTCCACATCCCAGGTATACAACAGCAGTAGCAACATGCTGTACTATCAAAATGCATTGAAGAATGCATTTGCAGAAGTGTTTGGAGGGTAGGAATATTTGGTGGCCCATGCATTTGCTGGGGCATCCCAGAGAGGGCTCTGCTTATTTGGACCCAGTGCAGATGGACCACTTCAGGAAGGAAGCCGACTCAACGCTCATTCCTTGATGTTCAGTCTTACTGCTAGCACTGCAAACAAAGGGGTTAAATTCCAGTAGCTCTGGCACTACTACCTTTTTGTGGTGCGAAACTAGCAATGACCACAAGACCATTTTATACAGACCACTGTACTGGCTCTGATAGCAAGGACTTTTAGACCATATGACTGGCTCATATTTAAACTGTTGGCCTACAGTAGAAATACCTCACAGTTCACCACCGGTTCTTTGAGCTCTCCATTCCTTAAACCACTTTAAAAAAAAAAAAAAAAAAAAAAAAAACCAGTTATAAAAGGCAGTTCACAGTTTATTCCTGCTGGGGAACGCTTATATCAACCTCTGAACTTCCTTATTTCTGGACTGAGAAAAATGGGTGCACTGTTTCTTCTCATAAACAAGTTGTTCCCATGTTCTGTGGGAATGTTTATATCTAAGAACGCTCCATGTGCAGGTGGTGATCTGCAAGAGTAAAATACTTCCCACTGCATCAGAACTGACCTTTCACATGTTAGCTACACCCAGCTTCAAACTGGGATTTTTATTTATTTTTATGTATTTACTTATTTATTTTTTGTTGAATGATATTTCTAGTAGTCCAGTAATTTCTGAGTGATTTCTGAGTGATACTCAGCATCTGAAACAAGGTTTTTGTCTGCTCCAACACTGGCAGAAGTGACATTTACAGACCTACTTTTGTTCTGAATTGGCTTGTTTATAGTAGATATGGCCTGAAGTCCTGGGGTCTTATGGCAAAAGTACTATGCAATTTCTATCACTCTTATCTAATAAATTCAAATTGTTTAATAAAAATAATAGCAGAATTATTATATCTTATAAAATAAATTTTCATTTTAGTCTTCAATTTAGCAGTGTGTAAAGTGAGGACATGCCATGTTAAGAATTATTTAGAGAAATGAGAAATCCCAATAACCTGAAGTCTTGATTATCAAAATTTTTTTCTAACCAATACCTATTACTGGAATCAGCTTCCATATAGAATTTTGATTGCTGCAGGAAAGCAATTTATTTTTAGCAGAAAGCAAGCCATTAGTTTTTTTTCCTTATCCCATTTGTTGTAAGAAATGGTAAATAGACTTTACATCTTTGTTAATGAATTTTTCTAAGTGTTTTGCAAATGATTGGACACGAAGTGGGATGTGGAACACACAGAACCAAGAACAACTCCCATATTCCCACAAGTGAAAGTTTAAAAAGATTAAGCTTTTTACTCTGTATATGTCAGAGAAAAATGAGTCAAGTCCTATTTCAACATGATAAAGAATCTAGATGGGCTTTTAAGATCTGGTACTGTACCTGGAAAGAACATTGTTATATCAATATAAAATTGAATTGAATAGTCCGTGTCAAAGAGAAGGAAATTGAGCTTCAGTTGTTGTTGGTAGGGAGGATATCTGGAGGATATCTGGAGGATATCATGGTTACACCAGAATGCAGGTGTTATGTATTAAATTGATCATAGTAGATTAAGTTAATTTGCAGAAAAGGTAGTATGTTATGTATCCTTGAAAGACAGCAGGCATTTAGGAAATTATGAACAGTTTAAGAGTTGTTCTATACCAACTGATCCTTTATGTAACACCTAATAGTCAGATTTCTTTGGAAAATTGATAATTTTTATTTACTTTTTTTTTTTTTTTTTTTTTTTTTTTCTGGATATTTTTTTCCTCCAATAAATAGATAGAGGTATGCAGAGTATCCATTTAAAAATACTTAATGCTCTACTGATTCATGGCTCGAAAAATGCTAATAGAAGCAATGATTCATCCATGGTTAATTTATGTTTTATTTATTTATTTATTTTCCTCCCGATATTTGTACAACTATAGTTTAAAAATGCTATTTATGTGAATTATGGTAACAGCTAAATATTACTCTGAGGATCTAAGTGCTGCTGTGGTATCCATTGTGTCAGATGTAGCTCTTTCAACCTACTGTAGTGCGAAAGGATAGGACAGTTTGAATCATGAACCAGCTATGCTGTGTCTATATAATAATGAATTAGGGATGGAACAGGTTGACCAGAGAAGTTATGTATGCCCCATTCCTGGAAGTGTTTTAGGCAAGGTTGGATGGGGCTTTGGTCTAGTGGAAGGCCAATGGCAGAGTATTGGAATTAGATGATCTTTAAGGTCTCTTCCAATCCAAACCATTCCACAGTTCTATGACTTGCATCCACTTAAACCCTCTTTCCCACCAAAACCAGAATCATCCATACTGCGGATAGTCCCTGGCTCATGTTCAACCCTGACCTCAATCTGACTGTTGTATGGGAGAAAACCATTTGGCCTTAGGAGAAAACCACATGTGGGAATGTGCCAGCCATGTAACAGCATTGATCAGGTGCCAGTGCTTAAACCTAGTCTGGACTAAGTTTAGTTTGTTAGTACAGCTATAGCCAAATAGGCCAGTTCTGTAATGATAGGCAGCTAAGTCATTGAGTGATGAAAAGTTATGAGCTCCTTCCCAGTTTGTGGGGCTCAGGTGGAATAGCAAGGACATTAAGTACTTGCTGCATAGGAAGTTTGCATAAAGTTGTTTCTTTCTTCAAGAAATGAAAATATCCTTCCCAAGACTTGTTTTTGCACAGTGTCTTCCCTTTCTTTCCCTTGAGAAAATCTTTAATCTTGGTCACTTAGAGGAGGTTGATTTGTTTGCAGGGTTGCCTATGAACTTGGCTATGGTTCTGAGATTTCTGAAGACACATCAGTCCACTTGAGTTTTGGTATTTCTGTGCCAGAAGTAGTAAAACAAATTGCATTCAGGGTGTACCTTGAGTACTAAAGATTTTTTCCCCACTGGAAATCAGAGGTGTAAGATCTTCCACATCAAGTGTTCTCACTTGAGAAATGAGTAGTGTTGGTATCAGAAGTAACAGTAGTATCCAAAGGCAGGGTAATATTTCATTGCCATAGTCTGCTCTAAATGTAGATATATAACCTTTTAACATTTGTGGGAACACTATATGCAGGATGCTGTGAGAATGTATTCTCTGAAGCTGTGCAGAGCGAAAGGAGAACATATATTTCCTTTTTGCTGACAGAGAGATTTCATCCGGCTGCTTAACATTCAAAAAGCTAAAGAGGTTTTTCAGAGTTGAGTCTTAAGACTAAAGATGTCCTGAAGCCAAAATAAGAATGCAGTCATGAATTAGCCACTACATTGACCATTACTAAAATCACTGCAAGACATTTAACAAACTGCAGAGCAAAGTCACTTTTACACCAAGGAACTTGGAACAGCTCTGACAACGTAGTGTCAAGCTCATTTTTCAGTGCCTGAAAAGGGATTGCTGTAATCAGTTCCAGGAACATGATTGTGGCTGTCAATACTCATCTTGCGAATTTATATAGAAATAACAATGTCAATGGCTGTTTCCGTCAAGCCCAAAATTTAGGTTCCAGGTTATTAGCAGATACTCTATACCCTTTTCAAACTAAAGGTAAGATACATGACAGAGAGAAATGCCATTCTGCTCTCCTGCTTCTTTGGTGGCATGGTGAGGAAAGGTGACTGGTGCCTTTCACAGGGCTGTATGAACATGCAGTAAGCAATGTTTGTTAGACAGAATGAGTTTATTCATGTGTGATAACAGAAGAGTGGCCATGGCATTGTACAGGTGCCCTGCTGTGCCCAAGCTTTCTACAAATATAGTACTTACCTTTCATAAATCACATCCACACAGCTGTGTGCTCTAGATCTGCATACAAAACATTCATACCAGGATTTTTACTTTCAAGTATTTCTTCACAAGTGTAATTTCTGCATATATTTCTTAATTCATATATGCACAGGAAGACATGCATGAAATATGATGTTTCTTGAAATTACTATTTATTTATTTATTTTTCTTTCTGTATCAATCTGGTCATTTAGATTATTGATTCACAGGGACAGGGACTGTATATTGCTATATGACTTTATAATACTAAGGAGAAAGAAGCTCAGTCTCAGCTAAGCTCTTTGGACAAGAATAGAATACATATTTAAACAACTAAGAAGCTATCCCAAGCTTACCACTTCAGAGAATGCTATATTGTAATGTGTCCAAAGGGCACAGCCATGGAGAAGGACCTGTAGAGATACTTTAAAATGTGGGTGCTGCTTCCAAAAGTTCAGAGATTATAAAAAGGAAAAATATCACTGTCAGGCTTTCCTTGTTTCCCTTATATAAGGAAAATGCATCTTTGGTGTAAGGGCTGGGCTGATCATTGACTGATCCATGGTGGGGATAGAGAGTGCTAGTCTTGTGCGACAGTGAGAGTATGCAATGATTCAACTTTATTTTCTGCCTTGTGTAACAGAAAGCTGTGCCCTAACTAGGTCAAGCACAGTCAGCCCTGCATACTGGTTCACAATATTGGCTTAAAGGGACAACATCCTATGACATTCAGCAGGATTATTTGAAGGGTAAAATTTAAAGGTACATTAAATCAATAACAAATCACTGGAAGAGATTTGAAGTTCAGAACCCTCAAAAAAAAAAAAAAAAAAAAAAAAAAAAAAGAGTTGAAAGTCCAGAAGATGAAAACAGGGCTAGCTAAATGGAGATAAGCTCACTTTCACATTTTTTTTCTACCTGTGAACTATGTTTGACCTGGAGGATTTGTGACATAAGACTAAAATCTCCTTTAAGCAATGATTTACACCTTGCATACCAATAACTTGCTCACAGTTTATAGTGTTGACATGCAATATGTTCTGTCCTTATCCCTGGCATCTGATGATGTGCTGAAATGTGACGTGCAGGCTCCAAAAGTTAGCTGGAAGCTATGATTCCATCAAGCAGAGAGGTTAAAGGAGGAAACCAGATGGAAGTTCTTCAGGTTAACCATGGGCATAAATAAACTAAGACCCTAAGCAGCAGTGATGGTCCATTTTGGTTCTGTGCTTTTTGCAAAACAAGAACAACAAGAGTAAGACTGCCGCTTGCACTCATGTAACTGCACTTTAATACTACTTCTGTTGGGATTTAAATGGCACTAGCAATGGGACAGTCATTCTTTTCAACCATGTGACACAGATGTGAACTCTGCCTGAAGAAGCTCAATATCTGAGAACATGTTAATACAGTTTTTCCACAGACGAGGGAGAAATAAGAGCGCTACGTTGCCATTTTTTAGACGCCAGGGCAGTTTTACCTCCTCTTGTAGAGCAAACTTCTAGATCATCTCCCTGAGCACTCATGGTCAAATTTAATGGATATTTGCTATATTTGACTATCCTTGAATATTACTGGAGAAACCGCACATGGTTTCAAGATTTCCTGAAATTACCATACAGTTTGACAATGGCTTTATATGCATACATTTGCATTTTTGTGTGCACTGTTCAGCAGCCTCAGTACCCCAAAGCCACAGATTTAAGTGCAAAATTAAAACAGAGAAAGCATCCTGCCTGAATCTATATTTATTGAAGTACAAGGGTGGAAACTGATTTGTGCTCTTGGGTTTTTAAGAGAGTAAAAACACAAAAAATGTTCTGTAAATACATACTCAAAGGTAGTTGCAATATTTCTACAATTGCTAACTCCAAACAACTGGAGAAAGAGAGCCTCTTTAGCATTCTGGCTGGTGCTGTGAATTTGGTGCTGATGGACATACAGGGTACATGCTCAAAACAGTTCCCTGCAACACATTTAAAAGAACCTTAGGCTACCTCAAAAGAGGGCATTCTCCTTTAGCAACTATATTTATACCTCTTTCCCCTCAGGCATAGCTTTGGCTTCAGAAGGTACAAAAAGAAAATGAGAAAATGACCGTAATGTAATGATACCATAGCTTACTATGCTTGCCTGAATCACTGTAGTCATATCTGTAATGTTTAGGGAAGGTGAAGGATCCTTTTGAGTTCCCTTTTGCTGGATTCCTAAAGTCTGCAAAAGTACTTGATTACAGGTAAGGCATATATTCAAAATAATCTCAGCACTAGAAGCTTATGGTGACTCATTTGACATAATTTCCATGTGGCTGAATTTTCCTCTGGAGGCATTTCTCGCAATCCACTGATTATGGAAATGACTTTGCTCCTGTGGTAAATGGTAGAGATGAGGTTTGAAGCTCTTCTGAAAGCTACAGAGATCTTGGTGAACTCTCCTCAATGTTAATACATGCCTTTCATTGATATAGTGCCTTTCGGTTTCTTAGATGGGTTCTTTCTGTAATATTCCTTTGTGATGTGCTCCCTTAAGAGGCTGCCAGCTCCAAAAGAAATGCACTTACTATGCTTTTGCTTTGCTAATAGTTTGATGCTTTCTCTAGGAAGCAGAACATATTAGCTATTAGCAAGTATTGAATTCCTTACAGGTTTCTGTTGTTGTTCTGCAGTGGAAGTCTGATTTAATTGATTTATGATGTTCCAGTGGGTCTCCATTTAGTTCAACTGTCACACAAGATGGAGTAACAATTAGATTTGCAGTTAAGAGCTTCTGTGTGGTTTCTTTTTTAGCCTTGTTTTCTTGCATAAAATCAACTTTAAAAATCACTTTTAAAACAGCAATATCCTCTTGAAGGGCTTGTTAGAACAATATCCTGAACTTGATTTTGTGCAAATAAAATTAGCTATTCACTTACTGCACGTGAGAAATCCTGTTGATTTAAACTCCTCAATTGTATTTATTCCCTGAAGAATTCAATCCAAAAAAATCCAGACTCAGGTTGACAGAGACTCTGACAGAGACAGTAGCTTTCCTGAACAACTCCACCAGTAACTGAAATACTTCAGTCAAGACTTATTGTCAATTAGAAACAATGCATTTTCATTGGAGAATCACTGGAGAATATTTTTTTTTTTTTTTTTTTTGTGCAAACTAAAATGGTACTTCTTTAGATTGTCAAATAAGTTTTAGTCAATTTGACTTTTGGAAAGACAAAATCACTTTTCAACTATAAGAGGGAAAAAAAGGAGAAAAATTAATTAATTTCAAACTTTTCAAATGTATAGCCGAATCACTATAAAAGTCACAGTCCTGGGTGTGGAAGAGAAAGAGGTCTCCAGTTTTTATATGTTTATTGTGTGTTTCTTATGGAAGTTGAGAGATCTGGGTGAGGACATGGGAACTTTGATCAGGTGGAGCCTTAAAAAGAAGTGTCCAGAATTTGAGGCAGAGCTGAAGCAAGAGGTTTGAAACAGGCTCTCCAGATTCTGCAGAGCACAGAAGGAAAACTAATATGAGGAGTATCTTATCACAGAATGGGTAAGGTTAGAACAGACCTCTGGAGGCCATTTGGCCCAAATCCCATGCTCAAGCAGGGACACAAAGTGCTAAGGGCCACATTCAGACAGCTTTTGAATATCTTCAGGGAGGGAGCCTCCACAGCCTGTTTCTTTCCTTGGACACACATACTGCAAAAAGGTGCTTCTTGATGTTCAGACAGAACCTCTTGTCTTCCAGTGTGTGCCCATTGCTTCTTGTTCTGTCTTGGGACAGGAATCACAGAATCACAGAATCATATAGGTTGGAAGAGACCTTCAAGATCATTGAGGCCAACCTCTAACCTAACACTAACAGCCTTGCTCTGTCCTCTTTGCACCCTCCCATAAGGCACTGATATAAATTGATAAGATCCCTCAAGCCTTCTCTTCTCTGGGCTAATGAACCTTTCATGAATTCGTCATGTAGCAATGTCAGAAAAGTCCATTTTGAATGGAAAATACCAGCCAGTTCTTACAATGCACTTACTCTGTCTCACAGATAGGGACTCATAGCAAGGCAACAACAACAACAACAACAACAACAACAACAACAACAACAACAACAACAACAACAACAACAACAACAAAAACAACAAAAACAACAAAACATTTGCATCAAGAGGTAGCTATTTAGATTTAGTTTTGTTTGTAACAGACTTATGGCCTGTTTTGCAAATTCTTTTATTGTCAAACCTACTTTTCTGCCTATGCCTGAGAGTTTTTAGCGATTGCACAGTGATCATGCAAATGGTTTTAACATGTAGAGTTGCAAAATGAGTTACAGAAACAAAGGCAATACACAACCTCAAAAGATCAGAAGAGGATTGTTGCTGTGTCCATCTTTCTGGTTTTAGTAAATATCTCAATGCAGAAGTGAAAGAGAATGATCTGATCAAAGACAGAAAGAGAATGTGACAGAAATATAACTGCCCTGACCACAAAGCAGTTGCTCTGTAGCAGTTTAACCAGGTTCATGCAAGTGAAGTCCATACAAGAGTTTGCAAGTTTTCTAGGAGATATGCTTTAAATGAATAAAGAACAGAAATAGAATGCTTCCAACACACTTAAACAAAAAATCAGGAGAAAAACACCCCAAAATAATGGAATTCATTTTGCACAGTGCATTATGCTGCAGCTCAGAAACAACATATGCTCTTAACTGCTGTGTCCTAAAGGTAGTGTACTGGGTAGTGAAGTTATGTACTAATATATATATATATATATATATAAAAGTAAAAATGTGTCTTTGGTGTTTCTAGGTCTGAATTTGGTGACCCAAAATATGACAAAAAAGCCAATATGTTTTCCAGAATGGCAGATAGGGAACCAACTTTTATCTTCCCTTCCCTTCCCTTCCCTTCCCTTCCCTTCCCTTCCCTTCCCTTCCCTTCCCTTCCCTTCCCTTCCCTTCCCTTCCCTTCCCTTCCCTTCCCTTCCCTTCCCTTCCCTTCCCTTCCCTTCCCTTCCCTTCCCTTCCCTTCCCTTCCCTTCCCTTCCCTTCCCTTCCCTTTTTTTCTTTCTTTTTTCTTTTTCTTTTTCTTTTTTTTTCTTTTTCTTTTTCTTTTTTTTTCTTTTTCTTTTTCTTTTTCTTTTTCTTTTTCTTTTTCTTTTTCTTTTTCTTTTTCTTTTTCTTTTTCTTTTTTTTTCTTTTTCTTTTTCTTTTTTTTTCTTTTTCTTTTTCTTTTTCTTTTTCTTTTTCTTTTTCTTTTTCTTTTTCTTTTTCTTTTTCTTTTTCTTTTTCTTTTTCTTTTTCTTTTTCTTTTTCTTTTTCTTTTTCTTTTTCTTTTTCTTTTTCTTTTTCTTTTTCTTTTTCTTTTTCTTTTTCTTTTTCTTTTTCTTTTTCTTTTTCTTTTTCTTTTTCTTTTTCTTTTTCTTTTTCTTTTTCTTTTTCTTTTTCTTTTTCTTTTTCTTTTTCTTTTTCTTTTTCTTTTTCTTTTTCTTTTTCTTTTTCTTTTTCTTTTTCTTTTTCTTTTTCTTTTTTTTCTTCCAGGGAGGGAGGGAGTGGTGTGTGTGACATGGACAGATGAATCAGATAAATTGTATCATTTTTGTATTTTTAAAGCATCTGATTAAACACTTTGCAAATATATATTAAAGAATTAAAAGAGGGATAGAGTCTGTCTCACATGTTGACAAGTGTAGCCTTCAATATATGAGGAGAGAATTGGACTGAAGATTGAGCAGGACAATTAGTACTCCAAAAAGCAACCAGTCCAGGCCCAAAGAGAAGGTAAAGTTTGCTGAGAGTGAAAGCTGGAACTGTTTTTTTCAGCATCAAAAGAGGTCTTTGTGCTAACAGTCTCATTATCCTTTGCCTGGACTTTCGTGACATCTTCAGTCAAAATAATGAGTAATAGAAGTAATTTAGATGTTGATCTATTAAAAAATTCTTTATGTATTTTACCTTTTTTATTATTATTACTTATTTAATCTTTTTGAGAAAAATTCTAGATATTGCAGACTTTTTCCTAAGGGTACTTTTGTGTAGCTGTACTAAAGCATTGAACATTCAAGGCTGATTTCTATATAACTCTTGAGTGGGCGAGCAATGATGTTTGCTAGAATTGTCCATCTCTTTTCAAGTGTAAACCTAATCTAGATGTATTTGCAGTGTCTTTGCTCCCTTCACACATCCAGATCTGTCAAGTCTGCTGGTCTGTGAATGAGACTTGCTTGGTTGCTTCACTTTTATTATCAATATTTTTCATTATCATGTATGTGAGGTATTACAGGAAGGATCTTTCTTGGTCCTACATCAGATAATACATGTTTTGACTTCTGGGGTCACAGAAGTGAAGGAGATGTCATGCATGCTGCCTAGAGTCCCAGCTCAATGGAACACTTGTGAGAAATGCACATTCCCAGCTGTAGATTATGTTTGTGGCACATTTCTGGTTCCATACCCCTAAGACCTAATTGATCCTGCACCAAAATCCCCCATAGCAGTATCTCATGTGAGACGGAGGTCCATGAAAAGTCTGTGAACCTGTAGAGCCCTTTGGAGTTACTGGTCTGAAGAGAGACCTCATGCTGTGGTATTCTTTGCAGGGGTTACAGCAGACTAGCTTCACTTTTGCTCAAAAAAGCACCTTGCATTCACTAACTGACATTCTTAAGCTTCCTTTTGTCAATATGTGTCTGTATGGATAGATGTATCTTGATGCTACAGCCTCCCTTTTGATGTATAGACGACTCTAGATCTATGTATACAAATGTCTAGTGTATACAAGAGCATGGTGAGCAGATAAGAAGTGACAGGATTCTGATGTGCTTGACCTGGGTACACATCAGTCCAATTCATTAAACCACCACACAATCCAGCATGAGGACATTTCCAGTGTGGAAAAGGTGGAAAATCAGAAAAATGTGAATGTTGGAGTAATGAGGTGTCATGGAAATCTGAACTGAAAAACTGTAGACTAGTCTGTTATCAGTAATTTTAACTTGTGCTGTCAATTTATTAATTTGATGGCAACTCAGAGTTACCCCAAACTTAAAAAGAAAACGGAATCTTTGCTCGATGAGTCAGAACTCTTTTCTGTTTTTCCTGACCACCACCTATGTGGGTTAGACCACACAGCTCATGAACAACTTTGAATAGAAACAGTAGATGTATTTCCACCCATCAGTGAGCCAATAAATAACTGTAATTCCAGGAACAGTACATATAATCAGTTAGTGTTTTGTATCATTTAGTTTATATACTGTGTATTTTTACACTTTTTACATTTTTAAAAAAACGCTCTTTAATGAGATATACATATGAATATGTGTGTATAAATCTGTGCATTGATGTACAGAACATGATAATACAAAAACACACATACAGGTAAAAATATATAGTCACAAAGAGTTCCCTCTAACTGAAAAAAAAAAACAAAAAAAAACAAAAAAACAAAAACAGAAAAACAACACATGAAAATTTCAGAACAAGAACTTTCATGTTGGATTTGACTGGAAACTCTCCAATCCAATGCTTTGCTTCAGCAGAGGACAAAAGTGAGAGTCTGAATGCCCATAGAACTACTATGCAACAAAAGCTAAAATGGTGTAATAATCTGTTAGTTTGGTCCCCATAACTTCATGTAGTGCTCATGATACTCCATCAGAAGATGTGACACCATCCTTAACTTTTTACTGGTGTCTGTGGCTTCACACAGAATCATAGAATCATCAAGGTTGGGAAAGACTTCCTAGATCATCTGGTCCAATCATCCCCCTACCACCAATGTCATCCACTAAACCATGTCCCTAAGCATCATGTCCAGCATTTCCTTAAACAACACCAGGGATGGTGAGTCTACCACCTCCCTGGGCAAACCATTCCAATGCCTAACTACTCTTTCTGAGAAGAAATGTTTCCTCATTTCCAACCTGAACCTCCCCTGGTGCAACTTGAGGGCATTCTCTCTGGTCTTATCACTAGTTACCTGTGAGAAGAGACCAAACCCAAGCTACTCACAACTCCCTTTCAGCTAGTTGTAGAGAGCAATTAGGTCTCCCCTAAGCCTCCTCTTCTCCAGACTAAACAACCCCAGTTCCCTCAGCTGCTTCTCGTAGGACTTGTGTTCCAGGTCCTTCACCAGCTTCGTAGCCCTTCTCTGGACACACTCCAGGGCCTTGATGTCCTTCTTGTACAGAGAGATCCAAGACTGAACAGAGTACTTGAGGTGTGGCCTCACCAGCGTATAATTCTCTTTCATCATATGGCCAACAGATAAGAAAAAATATGACTATTTTAAACATGCAGTCTGTGTCATGAACTTGGCTCAGCCAAATGTGAAGCGATGTTTGATAAATTGTTAACCATTCTCCAGGCTGATTAAAGAATACCAAAGATGACTGGTAGAACAAGCTATAGTGAATGATACAAGTAATAATAGAATTCCCTACATCTCTCAAGATTATTTGAGATGGTTAACTATAGAATATGGATACTAACAGTTGCCACAAATCTGAGCTTACGGTGGTTTGTGATTGCCTAAATCCAATTTCAGATGTGAGGCATCTTCTCCTATTCTTGCAAGTATTTGTTGCTGAGTCTTACTTATAGTACCATTCTTTTTAATTAGGTATGGCACAGCTTTTCCTAACAATAGACCATTGGAAATGGTTTGTTCTAATTCATACTCCTAAACTTTGCACAACTAAGCACTGAAGATTGCTGAATGAGTGAAAGGTTGCAGATTTGCTCATCTCTGTGAGATAATGAAACCTCAAAATAGTGCTTGTAAAATAACAGCTCACTGGCTGTTTATGAGATACATAAATTACCACTCACAGTTCATTCTGCAGATTAGCACATGTTATTCGTTTTATTTTTTGCTAGGAGGCCTGTAAGAATTTGGTGCTTTAGAAAAACAAATAATACATTTACTGCATCTCTAAACCTGTGGTTCTGTTTTCAAAACTTCCCTACAGTGCAAAGGTCAAATTTTGAGGAAGTACTGAAACTGAAGCAGTGAGAATTTGACTTTCAGTACTCCTATGTGTGATGAAATGTAACTGTACAATCCCTTGAAAAGATTTTAGTGCCAATCATTGATCACCGAGTCTGAGCTTTCCTGACTGTCCTGAGGATGATCTCCCTGGGAACATCACAACAGGCAGACAGGGTGCTATTAACAGTAGATGTGAGTCTGCTGTCTCTATTACCATTTTGTACAGTCTGCAAGAAAGTGAAATCCACTCTATTAAGGAGTCCATCTTGTTTCCAACATTCCAACATAAATGTCTGGACTTAGAATCATCTAAAGCAACTCACCAGATCTCCAGCTAGTTTCTTTTATATATATACACATTTATTTATTTATTTACTTCGCCAAAAGAAAATCAGTAATTAGCAAAACAGACAGCTGTGTCCAAATGACTAGTTAGGACACCTCAGCTCAGAGACAGAAAAGTTACAAGGAATGATGAAGGTTTTTTTCATGATAGTGAAGGTTCAATTCAGCTTCCCAAGGAGATGACTAGACTGAATTGAGAGGCCCTGAAGAATCTTAGACAACCAGCTAAGGCAGAGATAGGATAAAGCATGTTCCCTCTTGGAATACCAGCTGAAGTGTAGATGGGATAACACAGAGAGTTTTAAAAGACTGTAGAGGAAGGACTATGTTTAGGCAATGTGGCTGCCTGATGTTGACCCTGGACCCTCTATTACCTCGTTTCTCTGCCTATCTAAGGTCAGGAGCTTGTAGGGTAATAGCATTCAGACAGGACACAATGACCCAAGGCCCATGTTTAACACTAAGCAGACAATATTGTGATTGCAGGATATGGAACACCCCTGAAAAAGCATGGGAATAAATAATTGAAGATGCACCAAATTAGTGAATTCTCTACGTGAATTCTCTAATTGCCTAGTTTTAGAACACTTTAGCAATTAAATGAAATTTGGACACCAGTGTGTTCTGAAAATAGTACCCTAATTGCTAAGTGTCAATATGCTGAATGTTAATCCTGAAATCTTTGATTCCCATTTCTGTATTCAGAGTGATGGACAGTAATTCTTAGATAACTTTAACACTTCATCTGAACTACTATAAGACATGCGTAAAACACCAGCAGAAATATTAATTTCTGTACTCAATGATAATATTTTTTTTTCTGTTACTACATGGGTGATGATCTTCTTTTCTGTTTCCAGCTTTTTTTTTTTTCTTTTATTTTTCCCCTATAAGATCTAATTGATAGATAATAGCTACTTTCTTCTCCACAGACATGATGGCTTGTAAGTGGTTTTATTTTTGAGAAACTCTCTTACCTGTTCCAGCCCTAGAAATCTGCAAGCTTCTAAATCCCAACTGCTTCTCTCTACACTATGCTAAAAACAAGAAGTAAAAAAGATAATTTTGATGATAATGTATTCACTTCACTTATTGTTTCTTTCATCTGGACTGAGATCAAGAATGAAGCACAGGGAGAAGTTAGCAGGACATAAATGATGATATTTTTATTGCTTTGTCAAATGTGAGCCAGATTTTCAATGGGCTTGTTTTACTAGAATTTGGCTATCTCACTTGCAGTAGCACAAGTAAATTACTGTTTGCATCTGTTGAATATTTTCAATCATAGTTGCACATAAAATGTTCAGCTACTTCAGCTTTATCAATAGCATGAGCCTTTTGGAAGGTATGCACAAAGAAAACTAAATCAGAAGATTTCAAACAGAAACATCTTGGACTGTCACAGGGGCTGTGGTCCTAAGTGCTAGGCCAATCAGTAGCCAGTGTGGCTTATGTCCACTCTGCAGTTGTGCTGGTCTGTTACCTAAACTAGCTGGAGGCAGCTCTGCTTTTGCTTTCAGGGCCTCAAGGGCACTTCCAATCCTGACTCTCCCTGACCAGCCCACCCAGGGCTCCCCTCACTCTGCCCATGGCCCAGGACCCCATTTCAGACCCCAGAGCTGCCCACCTCTGCCCCAGAGATGCTACAGCAAGGATAGCCTCCAGCACTCCAAAGCCCTGCCCTGCCCAGTCATGGGTGAAGCTGGGCCCACTTACAGGCCTATGTCCCCTTCCTGGCCTTGGACTGTCCCTTTCCCTGTCCCCAGTGAAATGGCCACTGCTCTGCCTGCCCTGCTCCTGGCTGGGGTGTTGAGAAGGACCCAGGTACTGGCTGTAAGGATCTGACAAAGCCTCATGTCAGCCAGGAGCATGATAAGAAAGAACATCCCTAACTCACAGGGTTATTTCTTCCCCCTGGTTTATTGGTTTGTTAAAAGGTTTTGTGAGAGGAGTGGGAAAATAGCTGTAGCACAATACTCTGAAATCAGAGAAATATCTAAAGACAATAAAGGCACAACTGTGCAGTGATCTTGTACAGTGAGCCTAGTTTATAAATGCTGCAGACTTCGAAATCACCATTTGTCTACCCCAGAGTATGCGTGCCAGAACTGGGGATGCAGTTCTGTGTTTATGATTAGATGACACCAACAGGAAGCTAGTGGCTATCTCATCTCTCCTGATACCACAGTGAGAGCTTGTGTTCCCTTTAAACCAATTTTCTGAGAAAATGTTGTGACTGGCTGAAGTTTTTACGTACGTAGCGTGCTATGAGGCAAAACATCTAGCAGTCTTTGGACATGCACGGCTAGGTTTGTAGCCCAGCAGCTTGGGGAGATGCATGCTCTTCTGTAGGATTGCTTTTAACCCTGATGTCTGGAAGACTGTTGTGAGCAACATATCCTGCCAAATGTATTTCCCTGCCAGAAAAAAAAAAAAAAAAAAAAGTTCCTTTTGGACTGTAGTTCACAGTTCCTGATTCTGATGTGCATTCTCCTCCCTGTTAGAATGCTACTACTCCTCATGCCACAGGGGGGTTGGTCATTTCTGTAAGACAGAGGGGCTCCTTCTGCTGTCCTATGAGCCTGTCCTGTGCCTCAGTATCCTGAAAAAATGTTCCTAACTGTGCCAAGGCTTCCCCCTTCCCTTCCCTTCCCTTCCCTTCCCTTCCCTTCCCTTCCCTTCCCTTCCCTTCCCTTCCCTTCCCTTCCCTTCCCTTCCCTTCCCTTCCCTTCCCTTCCCTTCCCTTCCCTTCCCTTCCCTTCCCTTCCCTTCCCTTCCCTTCCCTTCCCTTCCCTTCCCTTCCCTTCCCTTCCCTTCCCTTCCCTTCCCTTCCCTTCCCTTCCCTTCCCTTCCCTTCCCTTCCCTTCCCTTCCCTTCCCTTCCCTTCCCTTCCCTTCCCTTCCCTTCCCTTCCCCCCCCTTTTTTTCCCCTCTTTTTCCTTTTTTTTTTTTTTTTCCCCCTTTCCTTTCCTTACCATTTTTTGAAGACTGGTCCATGTTGTACTACATTCATGGGCAATATAAAATTACATGCAATCTGAATTCACTCAGTTCATGTCTGTTTCACTGTAATGAGAAAAAAAAATGCATCACACTGTAATATGGCAATGATTCTATTACACCTTGGATCCCTTGGTACACCAGGACACCCTGTAGCTTGGATATTAGGACATACATCTAGGTGTAAGACTCTGGTTCTCATGGCCTTGGTGTAAAGGCTGTATGTAGATCTTTTGTATCATTGGATATTTCGATGTCTCACTCTTTCTTGGATCAATTATTGACAGATTCTTGCTGGCAAATAGGCTACAGCCTATTTGTGGTCTTTCTTTGATGCATGTTAAAAATGGTTAATCATTGTAACCCTTTTCAGACAAGTGAAGGATGCTTCCTCAATTCCCCTGTTCTGAAAAATACTATAATTCTATCAGAACCTTTCTAGGATTAATGGCTTAGTTGCAGGCATTTTAATTTGCAAAACAAATAACATCTCATCAATGAAAATGAGCAAAGCACAAAAAGGACTGGGTAAAAAAATCCCAAACAAACAGATCCCTAGGAGCTGATATTAATAGGAACAAAGAGAGAGAGGTAATGAATAATTCATATAATCGTTTTGGAAAGTATTTTTAAAAAGAAACTTGATATGTGAGGAAAAGTTTTATTTCTCAGTCTTTTTCTTGTTGACTGCTTAAAGGCAGAAGTATAGGGAAGAGAAGTGAGGAAATGAAAAACTCATAAATGTGCATGTGCATGTCTGCGGGGAATCCTTTCAAAACTACTGTAACATCTATCTAGCCAAACTGCAACATATCATTCATCTCTGTCATGTTTGAAACCCTCACATTTATTACAGTCTTTCTGAGTCAGAAAACAATTAGCAGATGGAAATGCTCTGATGTAGGATCCAACCTTTTAGTGCAAGACTAACCTTTCTCACATGCTAAAAAAATTGGGAGAAAACATGGCAAGCTACTAACTCCATGGCTCTCCTATGAGCAGTGCTTGGCTCAGGCTGAGGTTGTGGCATTACATCTCATTTTGGAAATTTGCTTTCAGTGAGTCAATGACCACATTATTATTTTTTTTTTAAGTTTCTTCTAAGAACACCATCCTGTTATGACTGGTTTGTATGGATTTTGTCTTTCCTGATGTACTGAAACAATGAGAACAATGAGAGAGGCAAAAAGGGATAAGTTTTTTCATCTAACAAATTTTAGGCATCTGAAAGTTGTGCACTTCATCTAAGTACCTGTAAAGTCTTTGAAGATAGATGAGCACTTTCAGAGAGACATTCACCCCATGCTTTTTATGCGTAATCTGTAGATGGATTGATTTCTTTGCTTCTCTCTCTACTAACCACACATCAAATTTAGATGACCATCTAATATTAGATGCATAAAATTGAATAAGATGAATCCAGGACTTTGCTAATACCAGTTTGGAAGTTAGAAATTGTGTTCCACCATGTGAGGAGATTTCTTAGTGTCATTTAAAATCTATTTGATTTTTAGTTGAATTAAAATACCTAGAGAAATTTATTCTGTCCTTGCAGGATCCACATTAATTAATTGTTCCAATAAAATGAGTTTGCTGTTCTATGATTTAAAACTTGGGATTGCTCAGATTCATATTTCTGAAAGGATTCCCCTACAGTCTGTGGCCAGAAGGTTAGTTAATAATGTTTTCTGCATCACTAATGTGTGCTCAGGCTTTTAGTCAAATACTGCAAGATCAGAAATTGGCTCTACATTTCTAATGGTGCGTGCAGAACAGGAGATGTTAATTGCTGTGCTGGAGGTAAGACAAAACCACAGGATATAGATTCCTTTAGCTCTGACATAAATATCGGTCAACAGTTTTTTAATTTTGCAGTATTGCATAGGATATGATTTGTCATATTAAATCATACTGTAAATCTGTCAAGTCATGTACTCTGAATCTTTCAGTAGTCAGATGTTTTGAAGAAAGCTTCAAGATAAAGGCAAACACTTACAGGCAACTGGGGGATTGGAGGGAATTGCTCAGGCTGCAAGAAGAAAGAGGCAAGGAGGTATCAGGAAGTCTGTCACACATGGCTGGGTGCTTCAAAGCTTGCTCATAATTAAGAACCACCGAACTTCTGAAACACAGAGTTCTTTCATATTACTGGTCAGCACATAATAAATTAACAGTCTGTGTTTGAAAGAATCCTTCATAAAAATTGGTCTTCAAAGCCATTCTGCCAATAAAGTTAACCACAGCATTTAAAGCCATGCTTTGAAGCCAACATTGAGAGAGTCTTCCTTTAGAAAATATGTCTGCAAAAATCTGCATGGTCATCTCAAAGCAAGGTGGCTCCAAAGTAGCATGTGCAGCTAAATAAACAGTTGTTTTATGTAAAATTTTTGCAGGCATTTGACATTTGGGTGAGTAACCACAACATCCAGCTTCTGAAAGGTAACCTACATGGGTATTTCCGCTACTTAATCGCCACAGGCTTTCTGGGTAGTCAGTAGAGGGAGATAAATTCTCCCAAGTGCCACCTGGAATTCCTAACTTTGTCTCCTGTCTTCAGCTGGACTCTGAAGAATCTTCTCCTTTGTCTATAGAAAAGCTGGAGAAACTAGCCATAACATCAAGATAACTTCAGCACTTGATAATATCTATGAATGATCTTTCAAATTCATTTCAGATAAAGGCTTCATATTGTGCTCATATTCACACATATTTCTCCGTTCCTTTTGTTTTCCTATGTGGCCCGAACTAGAACTAGAAGCTACATAGACCAAGAGTGTGTGATTACTGTTATAGTTGTCTTTACATTCCATTTTCAGACTCTTTATGATATCCATTTGCACAACTGGTTTGTTATTATTTAATAAGTTTATTGTACTTTAAAATATGCTATATTACCTCTAGAATTCACATATTAATCAGGCATGTCCTTACTTTTAATGATCCCTATATTACAATATTCTTTATAACAGCTAGCTGCGACATTGCTTGTTAACAATTCATTACTAATATATTTTGTAAAATACGTTCTCAAATAAGTTATTAATGAATTTAGCTGTACGTAGTAATTATTTCATAAATATTTAAAAAGTGCATGCACACACACATGCACTCACAAGCTTGATAAAAAACAATTTTGTGTAGCTAATGATCCCTTATATGCTCTCATCAGTTAAATTTATGGTTATTATGTTTTCATGTTTGGTGAGAATATAAAACAAAAACTATTTTAGAATATTGTCATTCACTAAAAGTGGCATAGAAATCCACCCAGTTTTCTTCCATAAATTGAAACAAATAGTTCTTGATTCATAGCAAAAATCTCTCTAATCTACTTCACAAAGTGAAAAGGACCAAATAACAGAAAACTCATGCTACAGAATAATTAAAAAGAAACAGCACCAATATTTCTTCACTTGTGAGGAGAACCCTTTCATTAATTGGTAAGGCAGTTTAGCTTCCGATCTTGTACCTCCTCTGCATGGCCTGTAGAATTTGTGACAGAAATACCACTAGTTCACAAAGTGACTATTAGTTATTTGCACTATGGTGTAAACAAAATTCAATAGTGTCACCTTGAGAGTCACCTAGACTTTCAGCCAACAGCATGATGATATCAAGTGGAGCACACAGTAGCCTCTTCCCTGCTCATTTGGCTGGCTTGCCTCCTAATGAGAACCACAGCAAGCTGAAACTGGGGGTAAGAGAGGGAAAAGTGCCAGTCCATACTTTATCCAGGGGCTGGCTGTGGTGTAGATGTAGACTTTGTCATGTAAATAGACTGAATATGTAAAAGTAAGAGAGGAAACAACTGCATGAAAAAAACTAAAATGATTTATCCAATGCTGCAGCAACAGACACTAATATGTGTGGCAGTGCTATCCTGAACCTGAGTCCTAGACTTGTGGCTCCTCTGAGCCATTCAGAATAACTGCCATTTCACTACTATACTATGTAGGACAAATCTTAATTTCGTAGGAGTATATAGTCAAGGATTGAATGATGGGTGATTCACAAGTAAGGATATTTTCTGTCAAATTCAAAAGTAGGCTGACTGGCATTTTCTAGAGTGATTCTAGAGTATAGCACTTTCCAGATTCTCTACAACCACAAAGAGACAGAGGAAAACAATGGAAAATGAATGCATAAAGGAATAATTCATGCTTTAATTTTGAATACTGGGAGCAGTTCCCCAAATTCTTCTCAGCCAGAAAGCTGTGCAGATTTTAGTTCCATAGATTAACGAATGGATAAGAGGCAGAAGTTGCTCTGTATATTGTATGATGGGAAGTGAAGTCAGACTCAAGGAAATTAATATTGAGCTATTGTTCTCCTGTTTTTAATGTGATAAAATTTTAGCACTCCGGTCATGCAGAGCAATTTTAATCATTTAATGTCTTGTATTTTTTTCTTTTTGACAATGAACCATTCTACTACACTTCACATTGCCTGTATCAGTAATATTGTGAAAGAACAAGGCATCTACTATCAGATCATGGAAAAAAAAAAAAAAAAAAAAAAGACCAAGCAAAGAGAATTAAACATGTCATAAAAATTATTAATGGCATTATTAATAGCCAGGTCCTTGTCAAAACACATTATAACATTTCCTTTGGAGACATTAAAATGTATCATGGGAAATGGACAAGATGACCTAATAGATCTTTTCTATCTCTTTTCTCACAAAATCACGTCAATCAGCACTAGAGAGTCATAGTAATTTATACCTCCCATCGCTTCCAAACTAAATTGTAATCCAGTTCTGTTACATAGATCTAAAATCTCCTACTACAGCATCACTGTATTTGTTTCACCTGGAGGCACTGTCAGCAGAGCTGCTATAAATGTAGGGACTGTTTTTGCCTAATATTGATGGCATAAATGGTTGATCTAACCTTGAACTAAGGGTTCAGGGACAGACTCTCCTTGACACAGACACCTGTTTTTAGTATAACTGGCCACTTTTCAAAGCTGTGCAGGATACAGAATCTTACACAATGGATATTGTCCACATGTTATCATTCAGCTTTCCTGGTCTGATCATCTTTCCTGGTTGGAAATAATATACAAACACGTTAAATAAATATATATACATCTTAAGGGTTATAATTTGGAAATCCTATCTTTTTTAGTAAATATAATATTGAAACATATACCTCTGTTGATTCCAGTGTATAAACTGTTCATTTCAAGCTTCAATTTTCTGTTTAAATGCTACCTATCCTTGGTTGCAGTATGTTTCAGTCCAATTTTATATAAAAAATAAGAATAAAAATCATAATGATATTTACTCATACAATTGAAATGAATTTGAAGATAATTTTTAACAGGAATAGTATTATTTAGAATCCTGCAGTCTTTCCAAGGTGTTTTTTTTTTTTTTTTTTTTTCTTGTTTGTCATAGATATGGAATTTGTTCTTTCAATCCCGTTTTTTAATTAATAAAGGACATAACATTTCTTTGAGTTTTAAAGGTTTGGAAAAACTACGACCAAGAGAGAGACTAGGTTTTTCCTGAGTACAAGAGTTTTTAATCTTTTGCAGTGCACTCACTGGATCTTTTGCTAAATATCATTTTTTTATGCAGACAAATCACATAAAGCTATTTGAAAATTTTCAACATTTTACAGATGCCGATAATTTCCTAAAATGTCAACATTTTGTAGAGAAAGCAAATGAGTCAGGTTGGAGTAATTTTATTAGCTAAAATAAACAGCAAACAAAATGTGAAGTCAGGTGTTGGAGGGCATTTGAAGGTAAACTGATGATACATGGAGAAATTTCTACTCCCATGATTCCAACATTGACAAAACAAATCTCTCACCATTCTAAAACTTTCTTTACAAGAGATAAAATGTCTGAAAATCTATTATGCAAATTGAAAGAGTTAATGATGATTTATCTATAGAGCACTTTCTTACAGTAAGCAATATTTGTCCTAATGCAGTAGCTGGAGGCAAATATTCTAATTTTCAATTAGTCTGTGGACAGAATTGTATCTTCCAATGTTGCCATTAGCAGCTGCAAATGATGATACACTGTTAAAATTCAAACTATTTAATTACAGAATACATTCAAATATTCCTAATAGAGTTTCATTATGCAGGCAACATCTATGTCATCTTACAGCTTTGTAGTATCACAAAAAAATGGTCAGGAAAATATTCTTATTGCTATAGTTTGAGCATCTACGATCATAGAGAAAACTGTGCCCTTTCCGAAACGAATTACATGTTTTCTGAGTTAGAAAAGGAGAAAATATCTTGTTCACAGTAAACAGCTTTTCTTCTACAAAACTGGATCATTTCAGTCATGTGTGAGTTCTGACAATGTTGTTCAATTTCCTGTCAGCATCAAGTGATATGACTGAATATGGATTGTAATAGGGTACAATTTTGTTAGTTCTTCACAATTATTTTGTCACTTCTACTATTTTCACATTTTTAGTGAGAAAAAAAAAAAAAAAGATTTTTGTTCTTAGAAGGTCTACTATAATCTATATGGCCTGTTTTTCCTGCATGCTGTCTTACTTGAGAGAAGATACGAAGAAACACTACAAAATATCTTTTATATAACAGTGGCTATTATGGAGATTGTTTTCTTGGTCTGTGTAGGAGTGGGCCTTGGATAATTGAAAGTACAGAAATCCTGCTTTGGCTGTATCTTAGAGCAAGGTCACTCTGTCCTTTCTTAATGGGTGCAGATGGAGGTAGGGATGTTAAAGGACAACAGAGGCACAATGACACACAGCCATATGGAAATTTAAGCCAGAAATTGGGAGATTTCTGAATATTACAAACAAAAACTTGATGCATTACAGCCAGACCCTACGTCTGGCTGTAAAGGCTTAACATGGCATTTCACTGAAAAGCAGGTGCCCAAGAACAAAGAATTGAAGCTCAGTGAGAATTCAGAAGGGCAGCTTGATTCAGCCCTGGGAAGTTCTGCACTCAGAAATGCCCTGAGCACATGTAAGGCAGTGATTAGCTGTGTAAAACATGGCATCCAGAGGAAGAGCCTTGCAGTTATCATAGGAAGAAGTGAGAAATGACATATTTGTCATATATTGGAGCTTTCAGTTGGGGGTGACTGAAATCTAGATCTCCTCTCCTTGATCCTGTGACTAGCTTGACAGGGCATGGTCACCCTGCAATGCACAAATTGTAGTAAAGGCTCATGATTCTGGTTGGAGCATGCTGCTGGAAAGAGAGAGGACTGGGTGCCAGTCCCTCTTTTCTGGACTGTTCATATAGTTTGTAATAAGGAATATTGTATGGCAGGAATTAACCCATTCACAAATTTCTAATCCCACTGTTACATAACCCGTGTCTAGTATTCAACTGTGCCCAGAATATTTCTCTGGCACCACAAACAATTCGAAAGAGAGGTTTGCGTCCATGGTATTTTCCTTATACAATAGGGTGGCTGTGTCTAAAATACCTAATGGGAATAGTCCATGGTTGGAACCCAAACTAAGCTCAGAAGCTGTGTAGGAAAGCAGTGCCATGGCATGCATGGGACAGGCTGAACAACTGGTATATATATATATATATATATATATATATATCCATGGAGCCAGCTTTGATAGTTACAAAAATGTGTACCTTGTCCATGGGTGAAGCAAGCAGCCATGGTCAAGTAGTGAGTACTGTTTGCAATCAACAAAGAAGCTTTTTTTTTTTTTTTTTTTGTATTTATTTTAAGCAACAAACCTGAATATTTCTATGATTATTCTTATTTCTGACTTGTTTATTTATAGACACATGTATAATAGATTACTTGAATATACAATGGCCTTTATGAAATTATCAGCTTATGATGTTTTATAAAATAGTTAAAATTTACATATAACCAAAAATGGGTGGGTTTCTACCTCTATTTGTTCAGATTTTAACGGTCTTTAGGTGAAAAGAAGAACCAGACAAGAACCCATGAGATTTTCAGAGGGTTCTTGATGCTTAACTGTATTTTGTTTCACACCTGATAAAGATCCAATGAGGCATTTTTTTAATGTTTAGATCTAAATACTTTTGCAAATCTGATCCCTTAACACTTCCACATGTATTGTTTAATGTCTTTTATCACTTAAAAGCACCCATATCTTTTGCATTCGGGTCTTACCTGACATCTTTCATTCAACAAGGAATCAACCCTGAAATATGATGACTGTTAAAATGAAAACTTATTCATTTAATGTCATCTGTTTATTGAAAACACTGGTCATCATTCATTAATACTAAGGTTTTTTTCAGATTCTTATTTCCCGTCTGTTTCTGTTGAATGTCTCATGCAGTGTCTATTTACTTGTATCCTTGAAAAAAGTTTAATACCCTCTGTATTAAATTAGCTATACTAATGCTTGGATAAATATAATATTTGAAAAACATTTAAAGCTATGTTTTAATAATCTAGAGGAAATTAATTTTTCAGCCTTCCATCTACTAACACTGACACTTCTAAGTCAAATTTCTGTACTGCTTTGTTGCGTTTAGGCAATTCCTCACTTGCCCAGTTTAGTATCAGGCATGGAAGGCTGTATTGAGTCACTGCTCATTTGAGTGTTAAAATTCAATTTACAGTTGCACAGATGTTCTGAGATCCTTTGAATTTAATGAGGATGACTCACACAGATGAGTAAAGAGGATGGACTTTGAGTCCTCTAATGCTTTCTGAGATCAATGCATTCCAGATGAAAATCATTCAGCTCAGTCCATGCTATCATCCTGCACTGCCCATTATCTTCTTTGTCCTCTTTGCTTGTCTTGCTGCTTAAAATAGGTGTATTTTGAAATGCACAGGTTTTAGTGACCATTACCTGACTTGCAATAATGACATGACATTTCCTACCTTATTTCTACATTCTCCTACTAATGACCTGTATCGGTCCTTCAGTCCTTGAGAAATGGTGTTTTTTTTTTTTTTTTTTTAATATGAAGTTATTCTTTACATGGAGGTGGCAATGTAATATCCCTGTAATGTTACTTTGTTAGCAAAATTAGATTATTTTCAAATTTTTCTTTTCTTTTCAAATTTAGCATTATTTTTTTTTTATTATTTTTTTTTCTATGAACAATTGAAATAACTTGTCTCAGGATAATTTTAAGGCCAAGAATTTTACAAGTGGTGAAGAGGAACCACGAATCTAACAAGAATTTTTAGAGTAATAAAACTTAGTGCTACAAAGTTTTGGAAAAGAAAATTATCCTTAAGGGTATCATCCAAATTTCAGCTATCATGCTGTGAAAGAGATGTGGAGGGATTAGGATATGTTTTCATTATCCCATGTTAATCTAGTATTAATATCTAAATACCTAAATATCTAAATATCTGGTGCTTGTTATTGCCAGAGACAGGATCTTGGACTAGATAGACATTCATGTTTGAAAAAGAATAGCAAATCCAATGCCCAATTTCATAATAGCCATTTCTGGATACTGTAAACAGTCTTTGAGCACATCTTTCGTTCCTCATCCCTCCCCATGGGGAAAATTTTGCATTTCTCTGGAGGTATGGAGTTACCTTGACAGCAAAGCTGCATAGCTGCACTGCCAGGAGAGGCAGGAAGATATACCTAAGGAAATTTACAGCAACCCCCAGGGCGAACTGAAGCATATAAGTAGGAAAGGGAAGAGCCAGAAGAGTAGGACCAGATGGATCTCTTTTTCTGTCTCTTCTCTTCAGTCAAGAAATCTTATTTCAAACATAAGTGTGTGTGTGAGTAGAAGGGGAGAGGGCTTGTACTTTGTGACTGGATATAACCTTGGGAAACAGTTTTATTATAATCATAGTCTCAAAAAGCAGTTTACATTCCATTTCCATTTTGGCAGGGGTATCATTTATTCCCTAGAAGTATTTGTTGTCTGGCATATTTAAAGTGATATAAAGTGAGCTGAAATCAATCCAGACTAAGACCAAATAAGGCAATACCAATAACCTGAATGAGGATGATTCTATTTATTAAAGTCTTCTCAGAAAGGGAAGGGACACCTTCACTAGCATATGGATTAAGGTCCCCTTTTCCTAGCTACAGCTTTGCATTACCAGCACTTATTGCAGTGTCTTATTCTTGCCTGTTTCATTCTGGCTGGTGTCCAAGGTAGTCTAAAAATAAATTTTAGCTGGCTGTATTTCAGCCTCAGGTTGATGAAGGATTTATTGATATTCCAGCTTGTGCCACAACTTATTGTCACTGTGATGTGATGTGTATCTGTGTGAGAGAGTGACAGAGAAAAAGAGAGAGAGAGGTGTGTGTTTTTTTGCCATCTTACACATCCTGAGGTAACCTTGCTTCTTTTTCTTCTGTCTCAGAGTCCCTTATGACCTGGCTTTCTCATTATGGCTTCACTGCAAGCGAGTAGGTTAGAGAGTCATTTCTGCCAGCCAGCTGAATTTGCACTCAGATTTTGAGAAGAATTCTGTGTCAAAAGAGTAAGACACCTTTGATGAGTGCAAGAATGTTCAGAATGTGCCCATAAAGGGTGTGGTAAGGTTTGATCATTTCAAGCCATTTTATAGTTGTACCCCAGACTGAACTGAGGAAAAATTGGCTCACCCGTGGGTCAAAGCTGTTGTGAAAGATATTTGCATTGGTAGAAGGCTCTTTGGAAGGATCTGTTTGCTGTCCAGGAGCCCAGAATCCTCATTGCTCTCTGATGTGTCAGAGCACACACTTCCCAGCAGTGCTCCTCTTCTTCCCCATGTAGCAAGCAAGCAGAATAGTGCACATCAGTATGCTCTGTGCTGCTTCTGTGAGCATCCTCTTATTCTCCATGAGATTCTTGCTGCTCTCATACCAAAGCACAGCCACTTGCTTGGCCAAAACAGGGTTTATATTCTACCTTCTGGGTGTATTAACCATATGCACTAGAATAATGAATGCTGAGCCTTCTTAAAATATTAATGTTAATTATGCTTGTCTTATAATGACCATGGGGTTGAACAGAAACCTGAGTTGTTGTGCTGTTTAGTTTGGGATGTCTTAGGATACAGAAACAAAATGACATCCATGAAATAAGCAGTTATGCTATTCTGAGAAGGTTGGTAAGTTTTAACTGTAGTCCAAAAATTAGTTTGAGAATTTCATATACAGTCTGAGGGAAAATGAATGGCTGGTCTAATAATGATTTTATTAATACTAATATGTATACTATTAGGCTGCTACTCAAAAAAAAAAAAATATATATATATATATATTCTTTATTAAACAAGAGAAAATAAACTTTTTAATTTTTATTTTATTTTATTTTATTTTATTTTATTTTATTTTATTTTATTTTATTTTATTTTATTTTATTTATTTTATTTTATCACAGTATTTTTATGGTGTAAGCAATCTCCTTTAGTTCTCTCATTGGGACCAAATGTAATAGTGTTCTTAGTTCAGGTTGTTGTTATATTCTCCTGTGTTTTCTTTTTTCCTAGGGCTTTGATAACATGAGTCATTCTTGGCTCATGCAGTCTGAGTATTTCAAGTCTGAAAGGCACTACCTGTCTCTTAAGAGTTCAAAAGAACAGAAGATTCACTCAGCACATTTCAGAGAGAACAGAGTTCACCTCAGCATTGGCACCAGTGGTTTATCATTTATCATTTATTATTTTGGTTCTGGATTTCACTGTTTTTGTGACAATTAATGTAAACATTTATTTATTTATTTATAGTGTTTACTATATAGAAGCTCTTCAATAGCTGCTCTTCAAAGAGTCTAGGTGCTTTATAACATTTCTCACTGAAGTACCAATGCTAGCAGCTTAATTCTGAGGCCCAGGCCCTGTCTGTATACTCATAGCATGTTTCCCAGCACAATTTTGGCCTGGGCCTACTAGTGTTCTTCCAAACAATTCCCATAGGCCAGCACAGGGTGGGGACAGTTTCCAGCAGGCTGTCTGGAGGCAGCTGCCCTCTTTGGAAGCATAGCGTGGGCATGTCTGGGCCATGCTGCTGGGTTCAGAGCCAGAGAAAGGGTCTTGACACTGTTAAATTTAGCAGTCTAGATGTAGTGTCTGTAACCGAGGGTATGGAATCCACATGCCCCAATAATCCTAACCTCATAAAATCACTTGGGATGGTTCCAGGTGCAGCACATGCACAGTTTGCTTCAGATTGAAAAAGTAATAATTGCATAAGATTGGATAAATTTGCCTCCTCTCCTTTATGTACCTGACCTACTAGCCTGTGAGGGAAGGTTATCTCTTGGCTGCTCTCTGTCTGTCCCCATGACTACAGTATTTGAATTTCAGCAGTGTGCGCTTAGTGCCTTGCAGAGATGCTAGCTGGGGTCCTGGAAAGAGGAGAGCTGCATCAGCAGGGCATGGTGCCCAGTCTGATTAGTTCTGCCATGTTGCTGCAGCTATGCCGCTTCCTGTTCCACAATGAGGAGGACATTTAGAGACATCTGAGATACCGTTGCATTGCATAGACATAAGGACAAACAGGCTGCTCCTCAAAAATGCAAATCTGCACAGCATGGAAAACAAAGTCATACATATCCTAGTTTTACATTTACACACGTTGTGCTCATGTTTTGGGGTACAAAAGGAGTGTCAGAAATGGCTGTTGCACACAGTGCCACTTGGCTAAATCACTGAAATTCACTTCAAAGCAATATATTTTTATCTACAATAATCTGGCTATTTGCTTTATCTGTCAGAGTTTCTCACACTACACAATAATAAGACGCTTGTTAGTGTTCACCTTCCCACCTGTATTACAGGTCCTAACAAAACAAAGGCTTTAGACTCTATTTCCAAAGAAGGCATCTTATTCTGCAGTCCATTAAGGTACCCATAATGTCCTGATGCTACGATTCCAGTTGAAATTTGTCTCCCTGACAACATTGACCCATTAAGCCAGGAGGTAAGAACCAGTCTATCTGTCCTAGCAGCAGATGAAGGCAGCTGTTTATGACAATTTAGTGTGTCAGTTTGTTGCAGCTGTGTTAGAGATGATGGTTCTTTAATCCCAGCTCCTGGCCGTGCTGTGGGATCATTCCTTGCAATACTGAGTCCTGTGCTTTCTGGCTTGGTCCTTTCGGTAGCTTTTAATTGTACCTTATCTGGTTTTGGTTATTTAAGATGATGAGCAGGTCATTTTTATGGTCATTTTAATTGTGGTTTGAAAGGTTTCTGTAGAATTTGACAGCTTGTTTCTGCCCTCTTTATTTAGAATTCAGATACAAAACAAATTCTCAGTCATTTATCACACGTAAGGGGACTGAAACCATATGCAGCGGATGTGGAGGAAGAAGGGGTAGAAGAAGGAGGGCATCAGATGCTGATATTGTAGAAAATTCCTTTGCTGGCAGTAGGTCCATGCTAGAAGAATTTCTGCTTCTCTAGACACTTATTCTCACCTTCACAGTATATTTCTTGCCAAACCAGATGCTATTCTAATTATAGAAAATTTTTACTGTATTTTTTTCCCCACAAAAAATGATTACTAGATGTATTTCTTAGGAAAAATTAGCAACCTTATTTCAACTTTTGCCTTCCTAAACTATGCTGTTTTCTTTCTTTCCAGTCCATTTTTAGCCACAGGTTTAGCCTGTCTGTATGCTTCCAAATCATGCCCATTCTCATGAATCCTTCAGATTCTAACAGACTCAGATAGCCCAGTGTGAGTGCTCCACCTGCATGCTTGAGGAAACTTTTGACTTGCCCAACTTTCCCAAAGCTGTGTAGTATTGCAGTGGCTGAACTGGGGACAGAAGAAGCTCTCCCTTTTGTTCTGAACCTGTCTTGCTTTTCTCCTTTTCTATTTTCTAAAATAAACTCAGAACCATAAGACCATGCAGTGACTCAGATTTATGATACATGATGAGTTCCATTTAACTCAGGTAGCTGAGCACAGCTGGAGCAATGCAATGGGACTGGACATGTTTGTAAGTGTTCTCAGAAGGAGAATTGTTTTAAAAATGAAGGAAGAAGCTATATTATATTGCATATGGCTTGTCAGGATTCATTTTTAGAGTATCTGTCAAAAGCTCCACATTATTTCATAGAAACCAGGGAAATAGTAAGAGTGGGAGAGGAAGGGGAGTAAAAAGAAATCAAATTGGCTATTCCACACAGTATTGCAGATCCAGCATAAAGTTATATTGTTGTCTCACGGCCTGAGACTTCAGATAATTCCATTAACCTCCAAACTGTTTTGTCTCTGGAATTTTCATTTGAGATAACCTGCACTGAGATTTTACAGTTCACTGATTATTAGAAGTCAAAGCTGTTACGGTATTATATTTGAGTGAGATAACTTGATTTGCAGCATATGTGAGGTGTACCCCCAAAGGACCATCTTGATGCTAGTAGCAAGATTAAGGTACTAAGGGCTAGTGAAACTTTTATTAAAGGAACAGTGTTGGAAATAGATCCATCATTTTGCTGTATGTAGGCAAAATTCAGCTATTAAAAAAAATAAAAAAAATCTAAAACAACAGAGAGAGTAAAATTATCATTTTAATTAAAATAGAGTAAATCTAAACCAGCTTCAGCACACAAATAAACTGTCTGATTTTACATTTCTATTAACTGATATGAGAATTGGCTTAGCATATGAGTTTACTTCAACATTTGAACTAAGTTTACACTTTGCTGTTGTTTGTCTTTTTTTTTCAGGACAAGAATGTACTTTCTTGTGAATCACTGGCCATGAGACCTCACTCCTTAGAGACATCTGCCCATAGAGATTTCACTTTACTGTTGCAATGACTAAGTGAGAAACAGGAACCCCAAGGTGAGCACACTGAACATGTGTTTCCCCCAGGGAAATCATCAGAATGTAATCACCAGAATGGCTAAAATCATCTGCTCAACAGAAAAATAATTTTCTTAAAAATCTTTTCCCATTCTCTCACAAATATTTTTTCCTGTTGTAGTTAGAGGGCACTGTTTTACTTCAAAGCTTTTAGGCTGCTAGTAGATTACGTTATAAAGGTAATGTGACTATGCTGCACAGTAGAATGGGATTGATTGGCATGAAACATAAACCTATCAAAAGAGAAAATCAAGCAGGCTGATAGCTCTGCTGTAAGGGCAGATTTATCTTTCTTTGCAGCCTTGGCAGTCCCACTGCATGGGATTAAAAAGCTAAAATCCTGTTGTGATCGTTGCAATGATCTTGAGTCACTGTGAAAATTTTGCATTAAAAGTTACTTTGAATAACAGCTGAATTTTTGAAAACACATAACTTTCATTCATTCTCTTTGAAAATGTTGGAGATTTTCATAAAAAGTGATATTTGTTTCTTTTCCCTGTGCCCAATAAATTCCCTCCAGTGTTTCCCAAACATCACTATCAGCATTGCTACGTATTTCATACATGATTGTTAAATCTCTTTATTCACTTTTCACACTACTGTAGTAACAATGATTGTACACTCTCCTCTTGACTTATGCCCCACAACGAAATAGGAACTGTACTTTTGTCCTTAAAAAACATTCCCTGTGGCTTCTATCTTTCATTGATAAGCTCTAGGATTTTAAGTTTTTTTTTAGTATGTCTTTCAGGTTGAGGTGTCTTTTCCTCTTTTACCCATTTTGTACAGGTACCCTACCTACAGACTCTAGGGTAGACATACTGTTTTTCTTCAGCATATTAGGATGTTCTACAGCAATTGGACCAAGTTCTGTATATATGGATTGCTTAAGCTCCTTTCAAGCTTTCAGAAATGCTATAAAATGATTAACGTCCATTAATAGCTTGCCTAAAACCGAAATGACAACACTGAGCCACCATTCAAGACCAAAGTTGTGGCTATCCACCTAGCCCTGTTGTAATGCGAAAATGTGCCATGTCCCTGAATTAAGTTCAGAATCAAAAGTCTGAATCAAAAATCTTTAGGGAAATGTCTTTCCAATCTGGCCAATCTTCTGCGTAACTCCCAATATCTCTTCCAGAGGGAAAAAAGTGGGGGCCTAGAATCAAACCAGCCAAAGACAGGGTATGCATATGGGAGTGTGTGCTCCAGATGCGTACACTCCACTGGAGATTCCTGATGTCCTTCTCCTATTTAATAATTAATTTATTAATGTGGGCAGTAGACTTTCTCCTTGTATGAAGATGTAGTGGGGACATTGGGGCAGGGGAAAAGCAGTTTAAATTACAGATCATAGAATCCTGAAAAAAAAAAAAAAAAAAAAAAAAAGTAGCTCAGCAAATAGCTACTATTGTTCCATTGTTCTTAAGCAATAGTATTGAGATGCTAAAGAATAATGTTTTGTTTCTCCCCATATTTCCTCAGCCTGAGTCCAGCTCAGGGCAGGAGGTTAGACTTCAACCTCTAAACTGAAAATAACAATTTCACATCAACAACTTAATATTTCCCAAAAGATTTTTTACTAAATAATTTTTAAACAATATTTTTTTTTCCTTAAGTGCCTATTATTTTAAAATATTCTGTATATATTTAGAATCACAGAATCATAGAATATCCTGAGTTGGATGGGACCCATAAGGATCATTGAGTCCAACTCTTGGCACCACACAGGTCTACCCAAAATTTTAGACCATGTGACAAAGTGCACAGTCCAAATGCTTCTTAAATTCAGACGGTCTTCGTGCAGCGACTACTTTAGTCTCCTTTACTGCTAAGATCATCAGGAAGACATGCTGGTAATCCATTGTGGTGGCAGAGATGGAGGTAACTGAGTTCTTAGCAGTAAAATACTGACTAGTATCTAGGCAGGCATAATGTACAGTAATGAAATGTGTAATGAACTGCAAAATGTGGGTCAAGTATTTTGTACTTTAACCCCATACTGGGACAAAACTTAAAATGTTTTGAAAGTATACGTATGTAGACCTAGTTACTAACATGCAAAGCACAATGTAATTTGATTGGCTATGGCAATGAGATAGGAAATGCTGAATTTTGGATTGACGTCATGCCTTTTATTTCATGCTTGCTCTATTTCAAAATTGAAAAAAAATCTTGAAGTTAAGGAAAGGGAAAACAATAGATTTTTGAAAAAAAAATAAAGGGAGACAAAAAGTCATACTTTATCATCCTTCAGCAACTCTGAGATGTAGCAAGGAAAATCAAACAGACAGGTCTAGTGAATACAGAAAAGAGTGGTTCGGGAGCTGTAGATGGGGTTTTCACTTGAATTTGTCAAATATCAATTTTTGACTTTTCAGAGTCTCATTTTTAAAGCCAAAGATCTCATCTGCTTCTTAACAACAGCAAGATTTTAACTATTTTAATTGCCTTCTGAACCTAAACGAAAGCTTGAGTTTGAGATAAGTCCTAGAAATAAACAATGGATAACAGTTCTGAGCAGTTTTTCTAAACTGTTCTGGCATCTGTATATTTGTTAGATGTCATTAGGAACCTAGTTAGGTGAGAGATATACTATTCCCCTGCAGCATCTGCTATCCGCTTTAATAAATCTGTGGTTAGATATGACCAATGTGTCAGAGTCTCAGCTGGTATATGTACAATGATGTATATGCATGAACAATGATGAAACTGAAATATTTTATACCAACTGAGAATCTGAACATAACATTGTGTGGCTTTATATATCTTTGCATATCTTGCTTTAGGTTTGGTCATTTACAATAAAGTACACCCTGCTAAAGTTCCACAAAACTTACTGCCTTTGCTACTTCTGCCTATACATATCTTCATTTTATTTTTATTATTATACCTGTAATGTATTTTGCATGTACACTTTGGTCTAAGAATTTCTCAAAATAATGGAAGAAAGCAATTTTAAAACCACATGTTCCTACAGCCCACTGTTGGTAACAATGTAGAAGAAGACAGATAGAAATGTCAGAAAAGAAATGCTGAAGGCCAAGGACAATGCTCAAAACTCTAACTTTTGCTATGTAGCTATATGCCCTCTATCATTATTGTGTAGGAAAACATATCTCCATTTAAAAACAACTTGGTTGGGGTCCTCCTTTCTGTGGTTAGAATAGATTCTTCTATATTGCCCTTTTCTATGTCTTCACCCCTGGAAGCAATTCAAAGTTGTGCTGACCTGTTTTCCATCTCGACAGATTTGTTAAAACTGACCTTTCCTTTCCTTTCTATTATTCTTCAGAATTCTTTGTAGCTTTTTTTTTTTCCCTTCCTTCCTTCCTTCCTTCCTTCCTTCCTTCCTTCCTTCCTTCCTTCCTTCCTTCCTTCCTTCCTTCCTTCCTTCCTTCCTTCCTTCCTTCCTTCCTTCCTTCCTTCCTTCCTTCCTTCCTTCCTTTTTTTTTCCCCTTTTTTTCCTGATCTCAGTCCTGACTGTATGAATGGCTACTCAGAGCACTCAAAGCAAGGCAGTCAATCACATGTTTAAATAATACACCTGCTTCTTCTAGAGAAGTACCTGGGACCAGTAAGATAGCCTTGGGAACAGTTACAGTTCTACAGCTGTGATTACTCTGTGTTACAATACATGCAACAATTTTCCTGTGCTGGTAAGAGACATTATCAAGAACAGGTCCTGAATTATACATGTGAGCTGGGTTTTGGGAAGCACTGCTGGTAGAATCTTTGCCCTCTGAAAATACCAGTCACAAAAGCCTTAGATTTTTCCTTGACTTTTAAATTATAGCTACTGAAACAGATGCTATATATGCAATATTGTAATACAATTCTTTCTTAGTAGCAGAGACAGTCTTCTCTAGTGATCTCTAGTCAATATATCCATTAAGTAGTTGAGGGCAGCTCTGTTTAAAATTAAGAGGCAATGCATTTTTCATGGAACATTCAAGCCTCTCCAACACTGCTGAGTTCTTATTTATAGGGAATCGCTGTTGAATGAGTACTTACAGGTTTTACAGTAACTGCACAGCAATAGAGGTGCAGAATATTTTAGTGTTTTACTTCAGAAGTTGATATACTGAGCTGTTACTAATGTTGTATAAGAAGTTAACCAATGTTTTTGTACCTGGTTATACAGTTCTTAATTCTCTTGCTCTTTCTGAGTTCTGCTGTAAATTCTGATTTCATTTTCTCATTCAGGATGTAATTTTGCAATAATATGATCCCTCTGATATGATATAGTGGAGCACCTCAATACCTGATTAGCTTAGGTATGTAAGGAACTCATTAAAATACATGGAATACTCACCTGTTTAAACTGAAAAGGAAAATCTAGTTAACCAGCTTGGGAGGTGGACCATCTGCCACAACTGGGAGGGTATCACCAAGAATGTCCCAGGATTAAAAAATATGATGTCCAAAGAAGTGGCAAAATGTCTACTCAGACAGAAGAAGTTGTAAGAGAGACTTTAAAAATGGCTGCTACAAAGAATAAGACAATAAACTGTTCTGCTTTCCTATATTGGTTATGTTATGGATTAAAGTTGCAGAAAGACTTATGTCAAGCTAAGGAAAAAGCTTAGGAAAGCTTTCTATATAGGGTATAGTGATGCAGTGGAATTGTCAGCAGACTGTGGAATTTTAATTAAAGGAGTTTTTTGAGAAACGGGTTAAAGAAATATCATGTATCAGTGGCAGAGGCATGAATGATGCTGACCTGGGACAGCAGCACAGTTTAAGTAACCTCAGATCTCCTTAGGTCCTGTTGTGTATATTTTTCTATGTGACAGATTAGAGAAGCAGACTTTAGATACCTGCATTCTTTAATTCATCTGCCTTTGTTCTCCCTCTTTAAAGGAGAATGTAAGCATTTGACCAACCACTAAGGCATTCTGTGAGGGTAAATGCAATACAGATTGTTAACCAGTCGGATGCAGTGTCACTAAGTAGAGAACTGGAAACAACAGATAGCACAGGCTGAAAAACAGTAGATTTGGCCAGAGTGCTTGGACTGAAACTCTGTTATTGGCACCCCTGGGCCTGCCAAGCTTTCAGTGGCAGCAGAATTTAAATACTCATTTCATTGACTGCTGACTCAGTTCTATGTGAATTGAACAGGCAGTTCCTAGACCAAGAAACAAAATGTAAAAGGTCCCCATCCTGCTATTACTTACACATGAAGCTTAATCTACTAGAGTAAAACTATTACATGTAGCTATTCTGATGGATAAAGACAATGATGAATGTAACTGTTTGCAGTCCAGAAGCCTCTACAAGTAGTATCCAAAGCATCCTGCAATTAAGTGGTAGTTTTTGATCCTCAAAACTGGCTTATTTATCTTTTTAATAAAATAAATAATAAAAAAATGCATACTACGTGGAGCATGCTGATAGACTTCTGGTGTATGTTACAGCACCTTCACAGATCCAGCAAGGCTAGAAATAGCTTTATATCATGATGTCTATTAAAGCTCGATATTCTTGTATGTTTTGGTACTTGGCATGTAAAACCAAGACACCTCTTCCTTAACTATCGATATTAACTTGTGTGTTAAAATACCTGTAGATGATAAACTGTGTAGACTTTGTGTTGTTTGATAATGGGCTAATTTGGTCAGCCAAGAAAAGTACCATTTGAATACATCTATTTGCATTAAAGAGATGAACTGTAGAATTTATTTGTCCTTTGTGAGACATCTGAAAGTTAGATAGCTATGTTTGAATGAGTCACTCATAGGCAAGGGAGAAAAATGAGGGAGGTCAATGAACTGTTCAGCTAATTCTAAGACAGGTCAAGTTAAATCTCCTGTCTTATTAAAAAGATCATATTGGATTTTCAAGCAAGTACAACCACAGAATTGTGTATCTGTTTTGCAAGCTATAATCAACTGAGATTAAAAAAAAAAAAAAAAAAAAGTATATTTTTGCCAGATTTTAACTTTTTCCTTTGAAAATTTTGAAGAAGGGAATGTCTTGTTAATATATTTGTGTTTGACTGAGAGAGCTGACCTCTCTGCAGTGTTTGAATATAGAAGTTAACATAGACATTTCTGAAAATGCACATCAGGTATGTAAGTGTGCACATCTGGCAGTTGTATGTAATAGTGAGATGAGCTTTTGTGTAAGAAGTTGCACATGAATGTTTTTGAACTTAGACATTTAAGGTTAATGACTGTGGAAGATTTTGCACACAGATGGTTTGAAATAAAAATCCCAGGTAATTGTTAATGGGCAGATTTAAGGACAAGTCCATTTTTGTCCCAGTGTCTACTGAAAGTTGTTAGTGTATGAAGGATTTGAAACAAGAGAATTTGGCTTTAATAAGGAAAATATCAACTACCTTTCTGCTTTCTGATTCTGAAAGTCCTAAATATTATTCTTCTTTCCCTTCCTGGCACATCACATTATACTGCCTATAGGCTGTAATCTTGCAAGTTCCAATTTCAGGCAGTGATTAGAATTTATGAGTGCTGAAGAAAGAGAATTTCTAAATTGAAAGGTTTTTGGACTACCATTTTGTTATAGACCGTATGGGACTTTGATTTATTTATTTATTTTTTTTAATGAAAAAAAACCACAAAGTACTCCCACAACATTTTACAAAACAGAACAGTGAAAACCAAGCTGGCTACTTCAAACAAGGCTGAAGAAATAAGGATACATGCTTTCAAATTGAGTTTCATAAATTTGTAATATGGAGGATATCAACAAAGTTGACCTCTGGATCTCAATTTTATGCTTTGCTTAACATTTACAGTGCACTGACACTTAATCTATAATGTAATTTATTATTTCTGTACAATAAAAATCTGTTATATTTTGTAGTCTGGTTTGCTAGATGAAGTGAAAAAGAATTGCTGATTTTTGAAATTTTTGAAAAATTAGGCTAGTCACTAAGTGAATAAATATAATCTAAATGAGAGACCAAATTAGAGAACCCATTTTAGAAATTTAGTGCACACCATATTTACTGCTCTTGGCTTTTCAGATTATCTGCATTAGGTACTGAAGTCTGGAGTTCTTATGTGAGAAATTCAATCCTATACTTAAAGCATTTTAATTATGGAATTTATTATAGGCACACGTTGTAACTAAGTATATAATTTTAAAGTCATTACAGTATATAATTACAATATAGTTAGTGTATCCGAGTCTAAAAATGCACATTCTTGGTATGAGATTGATATTAAGTAATTACACAGGAAATTAATGTACAGTCTATATTAATTAGTGATATTTACTTGTATAAAACATGAAGTAGTTTCATTAAATTGTAATTTCAGTATAAAACTATAATATTTGTACCTGAATTATCATCATTATAATTTTTAATAATAAGTAGTTTGAATCTATTCTACTTTGGTCATGCTCATTGTGCCACAGACATAGTGTTCAGCATCTCTATACTTTTTCTTTCTTCTCTCCAGTGTAATGACTTCAGTCTGAGTCCACTGGCTAGTCCAGTTTTAGCATCTTTTAAAGGATTTCAACAACTATGTACAAAATCCCATCTATAGTTCTTCTAATTGAATTTCAGTTCTTTTCTACTACCAGAAATGTTGAAGGTTCTTTTGCTCCTTATAAGGAATAAAGCTGTAGGCACTGTCTATACTAACATGTATTTCCTAATAATACAAAGAGCATTTGCTGCCACAGGAATCCTTTTCTGCCAATGCTAATGTCAAAAGCCTCTAGAATGGGATATAGTTAACATACAACAATTTCTAGTTGCTCAACCTTCACCTAGTTAGGGTATCACTGGGTTTTGAACCCAACTTCACATTTTTATTTATTTTTTTTACCCTTTTTTTAGGGATCTCTGAATCAAATGGAAGTTTCATACAAAAAATATGACAGCAGATATGCTGTGAGTGCAGCGCAGTCTCCATGTGTGTCATAAGGATGTGGTACTGGTTGTGAGGTCTGCAGAAAAGGCATGATTCCAGGCTCCAGCACATCATTTAGGTCTAGTGAGGGGAGAACATCAAGAATTTCATCCAAATATACAGTGGTCGTTTGCCTCAGTAAGTCAGATGTCCAGAAATCTCAGAAAAAAATATGCTACACCTACGGTTAAGTGATGGAAGAGGCTAAAATCTCCTTATCATTCCTGACTTTCCCCTTCTTGATAAATGTCTGGCAGATGCTTACCCTACAAATAACAATATTTGCAAAGTGAACTGATGTTTCTGCTGTGCTTAGTTATAATTATGCATCTGTGTAACTGTATTCCAGAATTTCAGCTGTCATCTGAAAAATATTGATATTCACATTTTTGTGGTTAGGCATAAGGTTCAAAATATGAAGTGAATGTTACCCACCTCATGACAGCTGCTAACAACTTTTGACAATTTCAAGAAGTAGTATGAGGGGAAGAAGAATAGTTTCATATGATATTAACTGTTAAGACCAATGATATCTAAAATGGTAACATGGACAATGGTCATTTCATACCTCATTGTAAGCAAAATATCAAAACATGTTTGGGCATAAGGGAGGGGAATTCTGATTGCTACAAATGGTGGTTGGATTGAGGATAAAAAAAAGTTTAATCTTTCTTTCTTCCCCCATTTTTTAAACCATGCCTTTTCCTGAGTAGTAAACAGGGCCAGGTGTAGCAGAAATAGAGTCAATGAAATAATTCACTTTGATTTCAACCAATGTTGGACTGATGCCCAAAAGAGAGAGGGAATACATTTTCTCTCTAGAATCAATAGTCTCATCTGCTTTTAGTACCAAAATTTCTTATATCCCCATTTTGTGGGGAAAACACCAACCTACCAACCAAACAACCAACCACCACCACCAACAACACAGAAAACACACCAAAAATCTTCCTTTCCTTGTTCATTAGTTTTCTAAATGTCTCTGCATGCTTTTGTTTAAAAATATTCAGCTTCCACAAAAAAAAAAATGGGGTAAAACCCAAGAGTAACTTAAAAATCAATGACATAGGAATACTCTGTTGACTATAGTAGACAAGCCCAGGGAAAGGGCATGGATCCAGCATTACTGCTGCAACCTTATTGCAAAGCCCTGGCACATCTCTTGGAGCTAATGTTTGACAAATGACATGCAGCTTTGTCCATTTACTGCCACTTGCAGTACAGATACATGTTGGATTTTATATTTAATGTGAGTGGGAAACATGTAGCTACCATAACTTAGCAGCTGGCATGTGACTGAATTTCCCTTCTCATAAGAAACATCAGTGTTTGCAGTATGCAATGAATTATGGTCAGCAGTTAAGAGAACTTTTCTTCTGAAATCACTAGGCAAAGATCTAGGTGACTGCAGTTTGATTTGTATCACTCTTTTCCATCTTTTTCCTTGCTAGCATCGCATAGAAAACCAACTCCTATCAGCTTGTCCTGTTTCAAATCTAAGTCCTGAGGTACAGTTTTTAATTTTGATAACACTGAGAAATCTTGAGTCTTAGCATCAAATAATGAATACAAAATGCTTTGGGATATTGATAAGTCAGGTCCTATATATATGTAGTGTATATATATAAATAATTTGCTTCATGAACTTTTGCTTTGAAGTCCTCTTTTGTTTGCATTTAAGAAATCCTTTCTGGGAGCAAGTACAAAGTAGGATCCAGCCTTCAGCCTTCCTTACCAGGGTCTTTCACTAAGCGTGTAATTAGCTGCAGATGAAACAGCAGCTATTTAAGTGTTTAAGCACCTGATTGCTCCTGGAAATCAGAGACTCACATGTCTAAATTACAATAATTTTACCTACTCTCTGCAGGTTCAGTCTCTGGCCAGAAAGTCATTTGGACTACTCCTACAGCAAAAGCAGTATGAGATTCCTATTCATTGTATTTTTCATAGTAGAATAGGGGTGGTACACAACTTTTTATTTTTTTTTTCTTTGTAACTCTGTAGAGTTATCACTTTAATGGCATAATATTACTTAATATTTGTATACTATCAAAGCCTAGAGGAGACAAGACATTTTCCAAGCATGTCACTGGACTTACTGTAGCAGCAAGGGATCCAAGATAGAGGAGGGAATCTACGCTAAGGCTGATAGTATTACTTTTGTCAGGAAAAGAAATAAAAGTCAGCTGGATTCATTCTTCCTTTCAGAGGGTATCAAGTGTGAAAAACAGATCTCCCCTAAGAGCATTTGAAAGACTGGGAAGTGAGGAAATAGCAAGGTGCTTGCTGCTGTTCAGGGATTCAGAGATGTAGAAATCCAGGTGTTATTAAAATAAAATGAACTGCTGGCATAGCTGCAAAATCACTAGCTAATAAGAATGGATTCAGCATTGCCTGGGGGGGCTGACAGAAGCTCAAAGGAGCGCCTCACCAACACACTACATTTATCTTATATAAAGGCTGGATTTTTGATTCACTGCAGCTGAATTCGGATGCTCTGTTTCCATTATCACACACTCTACTAACACAGCCCATTGATTTTACTGCCACCTCTGTTCTCCCTTGTCCTTCTGTATTTGTTTTCCAGGAAACCAATGCTACAGCCACCAACTCCTCAGAGCTGCTGGCCAGCCCCAACCTGTGCTCCCTTTGCACAGCCTTGCACCTAAGCAGCATTCAGGTCTCAGGACCATGCTGTTACAGCCAAAGCTCTTATCATCCTGTCAGGACACTGAGTTTTTACACTGTCCAGCTGCTCTTGAGCTTTGGCTGGCTGACTTAATGCAATCAGTTATTACTGATACTTTGAATATGCATGCTAACCAAAATGTGTTACAGCCTGTCAAAAAGCTGAGTGAAATATTTTTCTCTCACATGGTCTATCCCTAATATAAGCTGAATGCCTTCCATAATATATATGCATTGCATATGTTCATAGCATACACATACAACATACGTATATATTTATATCTCTCAGATTCTTATTCAGAAAGAAAAAAAACACAACTCCAAATATGGATTCAGGCAACATGGAGTGCCCAAGTAATCACCTCCACGTTTGCTCTTCAGTAAGAACAGCCTCTAAATTAAGTGTATATAGACCTCCCTCCCTGTTGTGCTTACACATATATTACAGAGGTACATATATATTTATCAATATAAAAGTTAGTATTATTTTCACTGTATGAATAACCCAATGAAACTAGATGGCGCAAAATATAACTGAATTGTTGAAAAGTCCCGGTTAGGTGGTAATTCACAATACCCTGATTCTATAAGACAATAAATATAAAACCTCCTTCTCAAGTAGAAGGCAGCAACCTGCCTCTGTAATAGGAATATCCTTGTAGTGCAGCCTGTCTGCCCCAGCAAAACCACAGGGTTGTGATCTATCTCCCTCTTCTGTGACCAGACTTGAAACAGAAAAGTTACAGTGTTAGACCAGATAAAGCCTCTGCTGACATTCCCAGTTCCACTGACTAAAAAAAAAAAAAAAAGTTCTTTACAGTTATATTCCAGGCAGTTTGTGTGTAAGTGTACACAGAAAGGCCATATTTGAACTTCTAGCCACTATACATAGGTCAGCAATCCTATGTGAGGAGCTGCTTCATGCTGAGCATTTAACTCCTGTCCCCCACCCCCAGCTTTAGGGTTTTCCTGAAAGAACCTGAGGATCTGGTTAACCTCTGACTGAAAAATCTAGACTCTCTTGAAGTCCTTAAAGATACTGCAGAGAAAGCATTAGACCAAGAAGCAAATGAGCCTAAGGCAAGCCAATAGTCTACCAGCCTCTCTTGGCTAGTCTTCATTATTTTTCCCCAAACTCTAAATTAGCCCAGGCGGTTTAGTCTGCAGATTGATTTAGCCTCAGCTGAAAGTGATGAGGATTTTTCCATTCATTTTAGAGATTGTTGGATCAGACTTAACTCAGTTTGTTCCTGAACCAAACCTTAATGATGTCAATAAAGTGCCTTTTATGCACTTTAATGGGCTTGTAGTCATTCCAGTAGTTCCCTATTAAAGAAAATAATTACTTATTTCCTTAGTCTTCTTCCAACCAATGTGGTTTTGGCTTCGTTTTCTTCATTGCTGCCCCTCCCAGTTGGTTCAAATTAGCTTGCTCATAGAAAATGTCAGCACTGAGACAAAGACTCAAATAAATACAGAGACACAGTTATGCTCTGAGAGCTGGTCCTCTCATGATACACGAGAGGGAAGATAGCAGAGAAAGCGTGTTCTGTTTCATAGCTACATGAAAGACAACATTCCCTAAGGTTGTTTCTGCACTTCACTCAGCCAGCATGATGTCGGCAGCATGGTGTAGGCAGCCTGAGTGTCCTTACAGGGAAGCTGCAGGGTTACCAGCTTTGGTGTAGGCTGGGTGAGGCCACCTGAGATGCTGGGTGTCTGATTGTCTATGCAAGCACCATGACTTCATTGCCATTAATGCTGAGCTAGCTAAATTATAGCTAGGCTGATAAGCCTATGTGTGCTGCTCTAACACTCCCATTACAGGCTATGTGCAGCTTTCAGCTCTGGTTTTGTACTTTTCAGGCTTTGACTTACAGGGCATTGAAGTTAACTGAGAGATTCCAATTGCAGACACCTTCCTATGCCTAACTTACAGCTCATCAGCCTGTTCAAATGCTTCCCTCCCTTAAAGCACCTTACCATTATGAGTAAAGTGGAAAGGGATTGCTTATGCAGTCTAAGATTTGCTTTGGCAGAACAGCCTTAACAATCTTTAAATTTAGATAAAATATCAATTTTTAAGATAAACCTAATACATGTGTTGCCTGAAGCAAAGAATTAGTTACCTGCTCCAAAGTAGCATCTAAATACGTGAAAAAACGTAGTGAGTTGTGACAAGTTCATTATCACAGCCATAATGGTTTCTCCTTTGCTGTATTAAATAGATTTCAGAAATTTTGCACAACAAAAGATTTTATAAACACCACTTAAAATATGCAGCTGAGTACTCAGGAAAAAAAAAAAAAAGTATTTTTTTCCTTTTTTTTTTTTTTTTTTTTCCTGAAAGCAACAAACTAGATTTTGCTCTTAAGTTACTATCAGAGACTGCACTGATCTCCAAGTGAGACAGAGAGCTCAATACGTCCCCCTGGAAGAATTAATTTTTTCCCTAGGTAGTGAATTATGCAGCAAAATTGGTATGTATTTTATCACTAATACTTACAGAGAAGAAATGTTCCTTAGAAATAATAGATTTTCTGATGTTCAACATTCTTTAAATTATTTCAGGATAAAATCACCATTTTGTATTTCCTGCTCTGGTTTATTTGTCTGTTTTGAATTGTCATGGGCTGTATTTTAAGGCAAGGCTTTAATAAATGTGACCACTGGTTTCCAGCAGAAAGGATTTCATCTGAGGAGCATGTTATCGATGGCTATTCTCATTTGCAGCACTTGCACTCTCCATGGCTCTCTGCAGCTGACTGCACTGACGTCATCACTAGCACTATCGACACATTCTTTTGTGTGGTGTGAATGAAAAAGTAAATTGATCCCAGTGGGGACTGTGCTCACAATGAACAGAAAAAAACTGCCACTCTGTCAGCTATAGATGGCATTAGATGTCTGTTAATACAATCCTTGCCTGGCACTCAAATTAGACAGGGGTGTTTCAATGCCCTCCACAAAATATTATTATTATATATATTTTTTTTTTTCAGGGGAGGGGGGAGTTAGGCTTGACACGTGCAAACTGATAGTGATTTAAATGGCAAAGGATGTAAGCAAGAGCATCTTGTATCCTGGAGGTAATTTCAGGAAAGACAAATATTATTATGCCAAATTTATGGGTAAGGGAAGCATAAACTCCTTAGGGTCATGGAACAAAGGCAGGGAAAAAAAAGGGAATAAAAACTAGTCATCAAATCTTTGACTTTATGCAAAAACATCAGTGTTAGAGAGTTGAAATTATCTGCAATAAATAAATTATGTCTACTAAGCATCTGGACTTACATAAAGTGAGTTATTGTCCTAAACTCTAAGTATTTGTTACAAGAGTAATCTTTATTTTGTGCAAAGGCAGAATTTAACATTTTACACAAATTTTACCCAAAAAAATAAAGATGCATTTTGTAATCTGTTTCCCATTTTGTATACCTATTACAGTGTGTATTTGCCTTCCCCTCCATCAGTACGAACTAAGTCTAAGATAAATGTCTAACTTTGTTTTTGTTTTTCCAAAATCCCTGTGGGGTGGGTCAGCACCTTCATTTAGCAGTGGTGTGTGCATGGATATAAGGGAAGCATTATAGGAACAAATGGTGGCTTGACTCAAGTTCCATAACCCATGGCACGACAGTAGAAAGAAAAAGCACAAGCTGAAGTGGCATCCCAGAAGTGAACTATCCTGTGCCCCCTCCTACCGCACAATCAATACTTATTGTCTGTATTCTCTTTATGCCAAAATTAACTATGATCTAAGCTATAATACAGTTATACACAATCAGGTGTACAACTGTTGACTTTTGGCCATTTGATTCTCAGATAATTTCCTGTTTCTCATCAGTTTTCTTCATTCAACAGCTTCTGGTGATGGGCAAATGGTGTGAATGACTTGTCCTGGCAGCCTTGGTGCATCTTGTTGTAAGGTAGATCTATCAACACCTTTCCTTTTCTCTATAGCAATGACAAAATGGGTTATCTGGTTTCTGGAATACTAGCATTGCCTTTTCAGCATTGACATTCATGTTCTTGGGTCAGATAAACCAGTATGATATGTCATCATACTGGTAACTATAGCCAGACATGTTCTAGCAGAAAGCTGGCTTCTTGTGTAGAAACATACCACAAATTTTGTTTCAGTCTAACTCCCCATGGAGCTACATATTCTGCTCAGGTCCCATTTTATAGAGAGCATTGCAGAAAGATAACTTTCTAACAATTTTCCAGACAAAGTAATCTATACAGGAAGATATACTGTAGGTAACGTCAAATAAATTCCCATATCCTGACCTACCTGTGGATGAACCTCATCATTCTCCTTATATAAAAGCAGGATAGTTAGCTGGATAACTCAGGCTTTTGCTAACTAGATTTCCATCAGGAGGACACTCAATTTCTTTGTGGGGCAGCGTTGCACATGCAGTTGCTCTGTGCACGTCTGGATCCACATAGAAGAATTTGACTCTTCCAAAGTGAAAAAGAAGTTTCAGTGTAATGTTAGCTTAAAAAAAATGGAACCTTTTATCCTGAAGTAAAAGATAACTGCAGCGTAGGACCTATGGGCAGCAAAGTTACCAGTTCAGAATGAGGATGCTGCTTTATACCATGGAGCTCGACTCAGTGGAGCTGGTTAAACACTGACTTCAATGCTCACGTCTGAGACTGTTTCCGTCCTCTGAATCACAGACTCCAGACTCCAGAGGAGTAGAAGAGTGTCATTTTTATTGTCTTATTTTAGTATTTGAAGGATCATTTTTATTATCCTAGTTTAGTATTTGAAGTAGTATAAAAATAAGTTGATGCCATGGGTAGATTATCATAATTGCTGTTCTGCTACTTTCCCCCCACCCTCCTTTTTTTTTTTTTTTTTTAATTTACTTTGAATATCTATTCATATGCATTGCAGGTATGGGATCTTTCATTGCCCAATAGAGATGCTACCTGCATAAAAATTAGAGATAAATAAAGTTACCTTAGAACCCCAATAAGATTTTTTTTTTCTCTTTTCCTTACTCCATTGAGTTTTGTTATAAAACTTTCTCAGTATAAAATTAGGAATTAATTTCTGTTTGAAATTTCTTCTAAGATGTTTCTTTTTAACTGCCAGGTTACAAGAAACTGCTTTAGGGGCCAAAGAAAAACTATCCTGTTTTGACATACCTGGAAGTGGATATTTATTATGTTTAATATGAAATGTTTCTTGAAAATCAAATTATTTTTTCCTCTAAAACATTGTTAATATTAAAAACAAAACAAACAAACAAACAAACAAAAAAAAACCAGAAAACCAAGTGAAATGTCATCTTTTTTTTTTTTTTAGTCAAAACACTTAAAGTGATGTAAGTGTCTTTTAAATTGCTTTATTTTTTCCCTTAGTTTTTGCTTTTGTTCTTTTTGATGGGAGAAAAATAATAATAATAAAAAAGGAAATAATTCTATTTCCCATGAAATAGAAAATCTGGTGTCTGCCCTGCTTTACTCCCGTGGGAAGAGCATAGCAGATGTACAAAAAGGATTAATGTTATATAACAGAAAAGTTTAACCACCACTAGACTACTAAGTTGTTCAGTAACTACCCTCATCTTAACCATCCCATGCCATACAGCAGAGAGATGAGCCTGATATACAAGCTGCTGAAGCATGGTCTGGAAGTGCTATGTCTCTGCCAATAGATTCATACTGGGAAACTGGACAGCAATTGAGCTGTTATGTGCTGATGCGTGAAAGTATGATTTTGTGCCGGAAAATCAGATGTTGGAGAAGATTGCCTTCATGTCCTTATCAATTAATGCCTAAAACAACAACAAAAAAAACACATGAAAAGACTGAAGCCATGCAAATTCAATTGATTTATTTTTTCATAGAAATAAAGCAGTAAATTGTTCAATGCAATGCACTCTGACTCCATCATACTAATAATGTTTAGCTCCTGCATTGCCATTGAGCAGCTGGATCTGGGGATGTGCTTACTTTCAGCTTGGTAAGGAGAGAAAAGAAAAAAAAAATAAAAAAAAAATAAGATGGATTTAGGTATTTTTTCCATCCTTCATTACTTGAATTAATGTTGCCCTGGAGTTGGATGGTGGGAGAGGATTGACTAAGATTTCAGAGATAAAGAAGTGAGTGCACTTGGCAGTGTAGAGTAGAGCAGGGGAATTTTTCAGTACAAATTCTATTCCTTTCTTCCACCTTCTTGCAGGTCTACTGTTTTTATCTGCAGGAGGAAGTGTGCCTCCTCTGCTCTCACAGGCTGGATATCCTTAAGCCCCGGTCAGACCGGAGAATAAATGATTCTTTTGGTCTAGAGTTTCACAAGAGCAGCCAGGAGGTCTTTCAGGGTGAGGGGGAATGAAGTTCTTAAATCTGCTGCTGGTCACAAGTGCATTATTGACTTATCTGACTAATGCAATTCACCCTTTATTGTGTGAATAGGAACAGTGTGAATATTGTAGAATTCCCCCCTTTGACCTTGACATTAGATTGTGCAAGATTGTTTTGTCTCTTCACCCAGTTAACTTTCTGTTTTCTTGGTGAGATGAGAAAGCTGCCCGTTAGCACCAAATGTGTTTGTTTTTATGAACTTAGGGACTCAAGTAACTCTGTAAGTAAAGTCCAGTACAGTTCACCAGCAAGACACAATTTCATAAATGTCCTCTTTTATCCCCCTACTGTATTCAAAACAGCTGTATCATGAAAAGCTTTGTTACCTATTACCAGTGACCAGATCCATCTTCTTTCTCTGGATATGGCTGTAAGGTGTACCTGGAAGAAATACAATCAGTAAAACTCTGTATCTTCCAGAGCAAGTCCATTTTCCTTGGAAGCAGGTTTCTAGTTTGTAAATAAAACTTCCTTCCCTAAAGGATGCATGTCTTTTCAGCCTTGGCTTGGAAGTGAATAGTCTCTTATAAATACAAAAGACAGATTCTTTCCTTATGTATCACTGGTAAATTTATCATTAAGTTCCTGTAGATGAAGCTAGTTTGAATCTCCAAGCTGCTTCCTGTAAAGCAAGAGGTAGGTTCGGTCACTGCCTGAAGTCTGTCATGGGAATTGAAGCTGAGCCAACAAGCAACCTTCACAGTGTTCTTGTCCTGGGAAAGTAAAACATGTCAGCGGAGGAGTTTAACAGATTTGTTGTCACAAGTATCATTTTGAAACAGAAGGCGAGCTTGTCTCATAGTGTAATTTCGGAGCCCCACGATTAATACTACTGTTCAGCCAGCATGGGTGCTTAACCTCGTGTACTACAGCATCTGATTGCTGGGCTGACACCAGCGGCCCTTGGTTAAAAGAGCAGTGTGCCTGGTCTTGGATAGGGTTTGTGCAGTGCCTGCCACACGCACACTGTTTAAGCTGCAGTAACTCTTACCTCTGGAAAAGACCAAAAGCAAGAATCTCCTGTCCTCAGGTAGTACTCTGCAGCTCTCTTCAGCCTCCTCTGCAACATGAAGCATCTTCATACACTTTCATTGTGTCCTTTTCTGCAGCAATTTCTCCCACTCCTGCACTGACTTCTCTCTGTCTGCTTCCCATGGCCTTTTTTGTTTTCTTTGCTCTGCCATAGGGGATTTCTATCTGGTTTGAATTTTCAGTAAGAACAGTTGGCTGTGGTGATTCTGGCTGCAAGTTCATTCATTCGTTTCTTTCTTTCTTTCTTTCTTTCTTTTTTTCTTTCTTTCTTTCTTTCTTTCTTTCTTTCTTTCTTTCTTTCTTTCTTTCTTTCTTTCTTTCTTTCTTTCTTTCTTTCTTTCTTTCTTTCTTTCTTTCTTTCTTTCTTTCTTTCTTTCTTTCTTTCTAAAATGTAAGGGAAATCTTTGGGCCTTGTATACAGTGATGTGAGATCAAAAGGCTGAGAAGAAAATTAAGTGATATGACATTAACACAGAGTAAGCAAAATTTACTTACATCAAGGTTGGAAAAGAAGGAAAGAAAGGAAAGAAGGAAGGGAGGGAAGAAGGAAGGAAGAAAGAAAAAAAAGGAAAAAAGGAAAAAAGGAAAAAAAAAGAAAGAACTGCTAACAAAAGAGGAAATATAGAGTGTAGGAGGAAACCTCTTTATCTTGCCTTACATTTACCATTTGGTAGAGAAGCTCTTTGGAAGAGATGCCCAGTTCACTAATTTCCTGCTCAGCATGTGATGGTTATATCATGGAGTTCTTGTCTCATTGTTTTTTCAATATTTGCTCTGTTCTTTAAGTCCACCAGAGCTATTGCTTCACATGTGAAATTAATATATTAATTCTTGAGAGCTTAATGACAAAAATGGTGAAAAGTACAAGGAGATGTCTCACTCTCATGAAGAAGACTTATTCTTTGCAGAATCCTTTCATCACTTTCACTTATTTTCAATTCACTGGGCAAATAATACTCATCATCCTCATTATTCTTGCAAAAGATAATCACTATATTGTTAAGTATAATTATGGTTGTGTCATAAAAAAGACAGCATGAGGGAGGCATATAGAAAATGCTCAAATCATAGTTAGTAATAGCAATAAACACATGAAAAAATGGCAGCATTATTTCAAATTTAGGAGAGCTAGTACCCCCATTAAAAAGAGTCAGTCAAACATAAAGCATTAGTAACCTGTATATTAGAGGTATGCCATTTTTGTTTATCATATATATGTTCTTTTCCTAATGCCTTATTAAGAAACCAAATTCTAAAGTCCTTTACTTATTTTTTATTCACTTATCGTTCAGACAAAACTCTAATCAACTTCAGTCAAGACCTTTCCCCAGCATGGTAGATGATCTGTGTCATGTTTTACTGCCATCAGATGATAATAAAAAGTTACCACTATAAAATATAATGAGGTAAAGGACATTTTATGCTCAATGATTTAATAACACTTTGAGCTTATATTGTGCCAGCCAGGAAAGGCTTCCAAAGTGCTTTACAAATGCTAGTGAATGCATTTGAAGAATGAGGTCTGTGGTGAAGTAAATGAAAGGTTATTGTAGCTTTCCTGATAAACAGGCACTGTCAGGTTTGATAGACAAAACACGAGTCTCTGTGTATGAGCAAGGTACACAAGGCCCAGGCATTCCTAGGTGTGGATCTGTTTCAATATGGGCACATGATTACAGGCTTTGCACAGATTTCCAAATGCCCAGTCCTCTTCTACATTGATTGAGAAGCTATTATGTCTTAGAATGGTCTCTTATGCAGAATTTTCCTCTGTCTCCCACATTCCTTCAAAGGTCACATTCAAACTGTCTTTCTTGGTTTATTCATTCATTCTTATCGCTGATACACAGGGAGCAAAAACCCATTTCCAGCAATACAGGATGAGCATCCACTTAGTTTGAGGTAATGTTAGTCTCTTTTTCAGAACTACCAAATTATTTCTACTGTTTTTCATCAAATTAAATCCAAGCAAAAATTAAAACATAAGGAAATATAGCACAGGTATTGAGTTATTTCAACCCAAACTTGTTGATTTATTCTTATTATTTTTTATTGCTCTTTAAACAGAAGATAAAAATATCTGAGTCAGGAGCCTTCTGCTCACTGTGGAAATGTTCAAAATGTAATCATAAAATTCTATTACACTGTCATTGCCTTTTCAGACCTTCTAGTCAGAGTAGCTTGCTTACCGTCAGAGATCAGAGATCACAGCCTGCTACAGCCACAGACTTACAATGAATGAAAGAACACATTAGTATTTGTTGAAGGCTAAAGCCAAGACTTTTCTTTATTATGTATTACAGCAAGGTGCTTTAGGTGCACAGCTGCAATAGTAATAAGAAACTATCAGAGATGTGGTATCAGTTCTGAGTAATACAGAGATACCAAGCCCTACACAGTATGTTTGAGATGGAAAAGATCTACTATTTCAGAGAATCTGTATCCATGCTGTGGTGAGATAATATATTTTTTCTGCCTAATCTTTTGTGGTGTCAAGTTCCATTAAGGTGATTGTTAATCTCTTCGACTCCTACTCATTCACTCTCATGGCTTCCTGTGACCTCTAGTCCCATCCAGCACAGATTGATCCCTTAAATTCCAAAAACCTTTACCAAGAAAGACCTACATACAATGCTCACTTTTGTCTTATAATCAAAGCATAGCCTAATATATCACACCAGATTTCATCAGATGCCTGTTTGTCTTTTCTGTGACCTCTAGGCAATAGATGCCTGTGACTTCATTGTGTTGTTTTCCCTTTAGTCCTCTCTTTTGTTTCACCTCCAGGTCTTCCAGAATTAATGTGTCACACCTCTTCTCTCCAGTGCCTGCCCTTTACTGAATTTCTTGCAGCAGTTGGTCTTTCCTGCTTACCCCTGGATCTGCCACACTCAGAACTTTGTTTCCTCTGTTATCTGATTCTGAGCATCTCCAGAGAAAATGTATTCAATCTGTATTCTGTCAGTGTCACTGTCTTTTTCACAAAGCATTTTAACTTCTTCCTCACTGATTTCCAAGTTCACAGCCTGTGGCATCCACTTGTCTCTACATTTTGATTAGAAGAGCTATGCTAAAAATCATGTTAATGTATGTATAAATTATATAAATAAATGTGCAGAAGCCCAAAGCTGTTCTGCTTGCTGTAAAAGACAATATTTCAGTGAGACATAAATGATAAAATTCACAATAGGTCTAAACTAAATTAAGACTGTCAGTGAAATGAAATTGTACAAGCAAAATCTAAAATCACAGCTCTTATTTTTCTAGAAATTCTGTAACAGTTTGGTCAAAAGCTTACTAGTTTACTGTTTCATTGTTGTATTTTTGTTATGTTTGTTTTTTTGTGTGTATGTACTGTTAATATTTTATAGTGATATTTCATTTATTTTATGTAAAATATATAAATTTTAAATTCCTTTTAGCAGTTGAGAGTACTTTACTGTGAGGCAGGAACTGATACACTCTCTGTTTCCTGAAAGGAACCTTCCAGTCCCAGAGTGACCCTTTGGTAGCTATTCTCAGCATTGGTGAGTCATTCATTAGAGCTTTTGAGTCATAGATGGTATCAGTTTCACATAGGCATCAGAATCACAACTGTACTTGCTATGTAAGAAATGAAAGTAGCAGTGGGAGATAAATTACTTCAGCAAAACTTCTCCATTTTCTTGCTTTTCCACATCCTAATTTCATATCATCTTGAAGCCTTTGGACATTCATTATTGAAATGTATTTTGTCACCTGCAAACTTTATTTTGATCAGCTTGATAGGAAAAAATCAAATTTATTGGGCTTGGTTATTCTGTAGCTGGAACAGATTTCTCCAGGCAAAGGATATTTTACCATGACATTGAATGAGACCCTATTCTTTTGAGAGATTTTAGTGAATAGTCAAAGGATAAGTGAAGTGCTCTTTTTGGTAGAACTGATTCTTGGACAAAGTTCTATTCGCGAGAGGCATAAAAGAGGTTAAGGTAAATCTGTTTGTTAGGTGAATCTTAAGCAATGAATGAATGACATTTTTATTCATTTCACTTCATTTATAGATTTGCCTGCAAGTGGTAACCTTTTCTACTTTTATATAATGAAATGCACAGAAAAGATTCAGTATAAGGGAAATGAAATGTACAAATCCTCCTTTGGAGGCAAATTTTGCTGTTCTTCAGTGCCCACTGCATTTCATGTCCAGAGTCCTGGACACCTGTAAAGGTGTCACCTTTTGCTATTTTAGAATGAAAAACTCTGTTTTTTGTTTTTTTTTTTTTTTTTTTTTTTCTTTTTTTTGTAAGAAACATCTCCTGGTTTCTGCAATGAACATAATTAATAGTACCTACATTGAAGAAGAAATCTCCTTTTTTTTTTTTTTTTTTTTTTTTTTTAAGAGATTTCATCTGTAGTCTCCTCAAACAGAAAAAACAGAAATTCTGGTTTTAGTAAGCATAATTTTCATTTTAAAAGGATAGCCTATTAGGCTGTTGGGGGGATAAAAAAGGATTAAGTACATGATTGTTGCAGATCTGCAACAGTGAAACATAACGGCTGATGGACAGGTGCTTGCTTTTATGGTTTTTGGTACAGTGTCTGTACTTGGGTTCACTCTGCTAGGTTTGCAGGTGGCTGTGGTTTCAGAGGGGTTGTGGGAACAGGACTGAAATAGTAAAGCACTCTTTTAGTGGGTGTTGCTCTCTGTAGACTGCTTACAGCAAGAAATTTGCCATTGTGTCCAGGTCTCAACAATACCTGGAACTTTCCAGAGAATATTTTTTCCAAGAAAATGCAGTTTCTACAAAAATTAGCATATTCTAGAAAATGTTGTATATATATATATATATATATATTTTTTGTGTGTGTGTGTGTGTGTTTTCTTTCTTTCTTTCTTTCTTTCTTTTTTTTTTTTTTTTTTTTCCCCCCACCAGAGAAAATTGTGTTAAATATTAAATTGTGTTAAATATTAAATATTGTGTTTGGTTTGGCTTGTCAAAAGTGAACCAGAATTCACAATTTCTTGATTTTCTTTTTTTGATTGGATACTGTTTTTCCAATAATATCAATAGTTGCACAAGTAGGTGAACAAATAAAAATAGTTAAAATGCTTAATATGATGTTTGCTTAGGTGACAAAATTTTGGGGTTACAAATTTATGTCTTCATTTTGGTTCCCTTTTGACATTATTTACAAAATCAAAACAAAGTCCATAGAGTCAGGAGCTTTATAACCCTGTTTTCTCTGAGAATCTCCTTAGCTTGCTGAACACCTCTGCAGTAGTCCATGAAACTTGAGAGATTTCAAAAATATTTACAAGCTGGGAATGATATTCCTATTTTTCAGAGAAAAAAAATGCTAGGATTGTGAGGAAAATATGGAGAAAGACTAGCTGCTGCTGAAAATTTATGTCTGCAGCTTTACCTTTACTCTACTGCCTTTATTTATACAGTAGCAGTAACACTGCTTAGAAAATAAAGCAGCCATCTAAGATATGTCCATCTTTAACTTCTACACTGCTGTTAGAAGCATCTGCTTTGCTGTAGTGTGAATGAAGATGAATCATTATTTTAAATGGACCTTTAGACTCAATATTTCTTATTGGCTCCTCAGAATATTTTTCCTCAGCCTAAAGCTTGCCTTCAGAAAACAAAAGCAGCCTCTCTTTGCAAATTCCACACTGGAACATTGCATTGGTTGGATCAAGGTTAGGCTGAAGAAAAACAAATGTTTAACTGAGCACCTGATAGAGACTATTCTTTGAAAAGCAGCTCACAATGGGGAAAAATAGGGAGCTGTAGGTTGTTTGTATGCCAGATGTAGTCTCTTTATAGACTTCAGTAGGAGCTACACAAAGTTGTGTTTAAGCAAAGTTGAAGGGAGCTGTTCAGAGGGGATTTAATTCTGCTTCTTGAAAACTGGAAAGTGAAGAAAGTGCAGGGTTTACCAAACAAGGGACAAATTCTGCATTAACCAGCTCACATACAACCCTGTTGAGGTTTAACAGCCACTCGTTCAAACTATTTCATCAAAACTAATGCAGATCTATTCTGTCTGAAAGCAAACTTATTAACATTTATCATTCAAACGCATATTTTATACTTGATTCACAAACCTTTGTAGTGAATGAGAACTTTTCCACTGATTATGAAGGATTATTTTTTTTCAGGCTCTAAATGTTAATTTCAGCCCAACAAATGATGGCTCCAGCTTTCTGTCCCATGCAGAGAGGATCAAGAAGGTCAATTTTGTTTTCTCTCTGAAAAAGAATTTTAATTAATTAACTGGAGTTTTAAAATATGGGAATGCTGTATAAAGTTCTGATTCAGAAGGCTTGTTCAGATTTATCATGATGAAAAAAGCAACAACTAATGACACTAACAGGAGCTAGAGGTAGGCAAGTTGAAACAAAGAGAATGTAAAATTAGTGTTAAGCAAGATTCACTTAGCTGTGATGAGAACATAATTCATATCTATGAATATTCCTTAATAAGCGAAGAAGCAGAGATATTTTGAGAGCTGAAAAAGGCAAAAAGACCTGAGGTCCAGCTTTTCTAAAACACACACAGAAAGTCACACAGTGTCAATCCATCTCTTCAGAAACAGAAAGGAGATCTAAAACCTATTCTGCAAACTGAGCTACTTTCTGCCAATTTATTATTACTAAAATTGTTCCGTATCCAATCCATCTGTCTTAACTTCTTGACAGAGAATAAAATAATCCTGAAGTTTAGAATCATTAAGTAGTCTATAATCACTCTACCTTTTGAACTTCCACGTTTAAATCCTACCAGGATTTATATAAATATATAATCACATTCAACAAACAATAGAACTTGCTTCATGACACAATGAGTATAGCTTTCATTTAAGAAAACAAATTTTGTAGCCTACTAGATTCATCGTTATCAACACAATTAATGATTCAGAAACACATTAAAATCTTAGCCTGTATTGCCTTAATTGTACATAATTTAGTCTAAACTGTACTTGCTTTATGGAAGGTCAAACATACTCTGAAATAAAAAGTAAACTTTCAAAATTTCTGTATTTACTAAGAGAAAGAAGAAAAAATATTAAAAGAAAATGTTAAATAATTAAAAAAATGTTACTCTTTGTTAACAGATAAAACAGATAAAAATAATGCAGTCAAAATGAACTTATCCTAAAGCATATCATCTTCATTTCACCTGTCCTGATGGGGGTGATTCTGTCTATAGTAAACAAAATAATCCACTCTCTGTTGTTTGACTTTTCTTGGACTGGATGTACCATATGATGGAGATACCTGAGATACCACAGGTAAAGTTATGGAAGATGTTTTCAGTTAAACAGGTGTTATAAATCTACTTTTTGTTAAAATAAACAAATGAAAGAACAACACAGAAACAAAACCATAGGACTTAACAGTTTAATAATATTTGCTTTCTCTCCTGTTTTGCAAAATGGCAGGTTAATACAGTAAAATAATCCGTCTTCTCCTCCCAAGCTGTTGTAATTGCATGCAATACATTGCATTTTTCTGCTAACTTGTAGCTACAATTTTGGATGCCTAATGAAGAAATTTTTGTAAGGGAAATCCCTGAATTACTTATATATGCAAGGAAGACTGTTTAAAAACAAGCAAAATGAATCTGTTTCCTGAGCTATTTTTCTTTATTAAATGTAAAAAAAAAAAAAAAAAGTAGGCTTCTATTTGAAGAGAACTATTTCATCTATTTCATTAGACATTTAAGAAGAAGTGAACAAGTTAAGGTACTTAAAAGTGACAGATTAGATTTTTATTATTTTATTTTATATCACTATCTTGGAAGACAAATTCTGGACTCTTCACCTTGTCCATATCCTCTTCACCTGTTCTTCAAGACTCAGACATCTATCACTTTTATATAGTCAAAGCTTGTCTATATTATGGCTTGGCATTTTTTTCCAGAAGGAAAAGAAAGAGTGTAGGACAGAAAAACAATTCTGCCTTCTTCAGGGTGAGGGGACTCCCTCTTTATTTAAATGTGCTATGAGACTTGAGAGGACCAAGCCACATAGGAAAGCGAAAGCTCTTGAATGAGTGATACCTCCTGAGGGTAGCAGACACCGAACTGCTTTTAGATGGCTTTTTTGCTTGGTTGATTTGGGCTAGGCACTATGTGAGTGTGTTGGGCTGTCACCAGAGCAATACAATTTTTATTAGGGAATCCTAACTCTCTGCAGCAGGAAAGAAGAAAGGCAGTACTACCTACTCCCTTCTTCATGAGGAGAAAACTCCTTAAGCTACAAAAAAGGAGACTAATTTATATTAGTCAGATCTACAGACTTTGTCTTTTATTTTCATGCACTTGGCCACTTATACTAAATAAATCCATGCTTGCCTTCTTAGCTAGGAACATTCAAGTATGAACTGCTATCATATTTTATAAATAAGTTAAAGGAAAGGTCATGGATTGCCTCAGGAACAGAACCCAAGACCTCATGCAATAAGTTATATTCTTAACAAATCATCCATATGGCCTCAGATTGAATATGCTTTTCACAATAAATCTCTAGCTACTAATCCACACTTTTATTCTGCAGTCAAGGATAACTACCAAGACTCCTGATCTCTAGAATGACAATTAGGCAGGAGTTACATGATCTAGGTTGAATTGGTATTGAGATCTCTTCTCACAACTGAGGGTGATAAAATAAAAGGTCTTCAAATACCTTGTGAATAAGAACATCATAATTGCATGGAAGTGTTTTCTTTTTTTCTTTTCTTGTTTTTCTTTTTATTTTATTCTACTACATTTTATTTACTTTTGGTCACTTCATGAGAAATTATGCCAGAATACATAGTTCTGATACAAGAAATAGTGTCCAAAAATTACCAAAAAGTTAGTATTAAGGTACTTAATCTCCCTTCCTTGACCTGATGGTTTACTCACTGGTGTTTACTAAATTCATAAAGAAGAGAAAAAAAAAATCACTAACAAAAATATTTAGTCACACTAAAAGATGCACAAGACACATCCTATAAACTCAGAACCCGAGAAATCAGATGTTGAAAAAGAAGTTTCCTGAACTCCTTGTCACTTTTTCACTGCCTGAAATGCTGTCAGCAACATTCCCTGAAAACACATGAACTTTCTGCTTTCATCTACAACAAACATAAAAAGAAACTTATTCCAGCTCACAGACTGGTTTATACAGTTCCTCAGGGTCTCAGGCTTGCTAAGGCATGATGCTTCCCAAGTGCATAGAATAAGTGTGAGTCAGATAGACCCATCTGTTGATAAAAAGAGCATCTGAGGTCAGCCTTAAAACTTTGGAGTGTGTGTTTGATCAAGTTTTTGTTTATGTTACCAGAAGCTTTCTGGTAAATGATACAAATACCATATCTAGACCATTTGCCAGCACATATTTGCTTATTGAAATATACCTTCTGGAGAAATATTCATTTTAAAATAATCTGAATCTATTTTTTTTTCCTTTTCCCAAATCTACTAATTCATTTTTAAATATGACAGGTGCCACATGAAGTGATAGAGGTAGATGAGATAGTTGATGTTCCTGACAAAATTGGCTACATACAAGACTTTTGTAGAATAATGATGTAAAAAGTGATGATTTGGCTAAATAAACAAACAACAAAAAAATAGACCAGAGATTCTGTGTGCATTTTAAACAAGTTAAATATTAGCATAAACATCTGTTGCTGTTCCTGTATTTATGCCTAAACACCTAAACAAAACTGGCTGAAGCAATGCAGTTTCAGAAAATATTGAAATGCCATGAGTGTGAGAAGAATTATTATCTCAAGCTATAAAACTGTCAGACAATTCTGGCAATGTAAGAAACTTAAAAAGATAGCCATTGGTTAAATCCTCAGTAAGGTACAACTGCATCAACATGAAATATGAAGAAATAGATTTTATTTTATGTTATGTCATATAGAGTTCCTGAGGATTCAGTCTTGGAGTCAGTAAATGCTTTGGCTGAAGACAAGCATAGTCATGTAAAGCTTTTGTGTTGTGTTATGTAAAAATAGGACCAAAAATGTAAGTATTAGCTGTTTTTGCAAAACAAAACAAAACAAAAACAAACCTATCAATAATACAGAACTATAGTATTAATAAAAAAAGAACAGGAAGGCAAAGAGGTTGATAGAGATGGAGAATTCTTTCCATGTGTAAGGAGACTGAACTGAATGCACCTCTTCTGTTTGGAAAGGGTAACTTAAAGGAATGTGAGATTTCATAAGTTTATGAATATTATGGGGAACTGGGAAGACCTATAGGATTCCTTTCAGTACAGAAGCTCAGAACAACACACACACAATAAAGTTATCAGGTAACAACTTTAAAATAAACAACAGAAGGAAATGCTTTTCCATATTGTTGCATAACCACACTGTGAGGTCATTTCCACTAGATGCTGTGGATGCCAAAAATATAAATGGATTTAAACAGGGTTTAGAGAAATTCATGGGAATGAATCTATAAGTAACCCAGATGCAATGTCTGGCTCAGGAAATATTGAAACTGATCACTGCTGGAGCTGAGGATAGATGGAGAGTTGGGCAGTTTATAAGACTTGTTTTTTTCCACTTTTTTCTGTGTATTCACTGTTGGCCAGAGCCTCTCTAAAATTCATTTCACCCTAGGAGGGGGAAGTGGCATGACTAAAAAGTTAAAGATATTGTCATGTGACTGGAGATATCTGAAGCGGACTTTGGATGTTTATATTCACAGAGTCTATAGAAAATATAGTTTGCATGTAAAGTAGAACTTACAAGCTTTTCCCTCTTATCTAGATAAATAGAAAAGCTGTTTTTTCTCCCAGATCTGGTTCATATTTTTCCCCTGTCAGTACCATAGTGGCAGTCTTTCTTGCTTTCATACTCTGATTACTAAGATGCTCAGGGTCACTGCAGGTATGGGCACAATAATGCTCAGTGTTCTCCAGTGGGTACTGCTACAGGACAATTCCAGTATCCTATGAAAGGGAATGTGAGCAAAGGCCATATAAGGAAGAATGGCATTTCATGAAAAGAAACTATAGTATCAATTACTAAGATTAGCCAATGAAACTTATGTGGCTAGTCCAACACTTAATTATAACCTACAGAAAATAACCATTTAGGCTCTTTCTGTAGCTGACAAAGAGACAAATGTGTTAAGGTTAGATAGAGTGGTTTGGTTCTTTTTCTGTGTTGATTATAGAAGGATCATAAATAATTAGTTTACAACTGGTTCACAGCATTTTATATAGCTAAAGTTAGACAGGATAAATGCAATCTATAATGTCTAATTTCTCAGGCAAACTCTCTTGTGAATGCAAAGGAATTTTCATCTTTGAATTCTGTGACAAATCCCAGGGGTGAATCTCCCTAAACATTTTGAATTCTTTTTTTTTTTTTTTTCTTCCTAAATGTGATTTTCTTTCTGAAGTGAATTAAGCTTTAGTCAAAGATGGTGGATTTCCAGCCCTACTAAACCTTTTATTAATTCATGAACTAGATATAAAATAAACAGTAGCAATTTAATTCTTATCCGCTTATTGCTTTTTCAGGGTCTCTTTGTGTACACGCCATCATCATCCTAATAGTTGTTCGGTCAATGTGATGCATCCTTGCATTTGCATAAATGCTGAGGCTGACAATAAAGTTTCCAGTTAGTGCCAAGTGAGTTGGTGTTCTTGTAATGTTAAACACTTCTCCAGTGATCTGAGACCACGCATTTCATTTCATGTGGGATATTGAACAATTAACATCTTTCAGTTGTTTAACCACCAGGACTGAGTATGAAATGACAACTTAGAGTCCCTTCATGAGCGAGTCATGATCTACTCAGCCCCCCAGTATATGCATTTTTAACATAACTGAATGTAATTATAACTGAGGATTTTGCATAAGAAGAAACTGTTTAGTGTTCTTCAACATGCCTTAGTTTTAAATCTGATACTGAGTAGCGTATTTCACTCTTGAAACTCTACCTTACTCCCTATATGTATTTATATATATATATATAATATATACAGTAAATATACAACATTTTAAATGGAGAATTTAAGACAATAAATTGGAAGGACTACTGAAATTTGAAAAAGTTACTGAAAATTATTGTTTTTTATGAGAAGAGATTGTAGGTCAAATCTCTGTTTATAAACTATTCAATATAGGAAGTTATCACATAAATTCATTCAACAAAGGAAGGAGAATATATTGTCAGTGCTTTCAGTCTCCATCCATATGTTTTCCCTATAAAGGTATTCAGATAAGCCTTTCAGACTTTCTAGAAATCTGGAGATAGTGTTACAAAAATCTGAAATAATACCTGTTGCCATTTTTTGAATTCTAGAAAGTAAACAAAATTCTCTCTATATATGAAAAATCTAGAAGGACTATTATCTACACCATCCTTTGAAAAATCTGTCCCCTTTTGTTACTTTATCACCTCCTCTCATTGCAAGATATTTATTTTTATTTAGTTATGTATTTTTAATTACCTCTTGATTTTGGTCACATGGCAGGAAAGGAGGTAGAAAGGGAAGATTATCTGTTGAGAGTATGTCTCTTGCAGGCACAAATACAGCATATCCTGAAGAAATCTTGCTGTCTTCCTCTGTTATTGTACTTAATAACATATACATGTAGAGAATAATGTAGCTGAGTCACTAACAGAATACTATATATTTATGTATATTGTATAATTCTTTTATGTAATTGTTTTTGTTAGCTTTCAGAATAATCTATAATGGAGAAACTGAGGCACTTTTTGGAGATGTGACTTTCCCAAGGTCCCCCAGTAGCTCTTTGCCTAAACCAAAGTTGGAATTCCTCCTCAGAGCCAACCCTGTCTTCTCTCAACTGATGACTTCTTACTTCTTGTCTTCAAAATATTGTTTCTTATTCTAACACATATATGTAAAGCATGCTTATTTGTTCTTCGTATTTTGAATCCTGATTTAGAGTTGTTTCACAAAGGAGGTGCTGGTAATTTTCCTTGTTATTTCACAGGCAAGGAAATACAAGACCCTATTTTCTTCTCTTGTTGGCTGAAGCTTCACAATCAAACATTACTTCCTTCAGCTTTTGAAGGAAAATTAAAAGAAGCTCTTGCCCTGCAGTTATTGGCAGCTGCAGCAGTGGTTAATTACCCATGTTTCAGGCTCAGATTTACTGTAGAGCTTAATCAGCATTTCTCCAGACTTACGTAATCTAGGAATGGTTTTATGAAGAATGGCAGAAGTGTACATACAGGGTCACACAAAACCACTGTGTGGATGAATGTGACTTTAATGTCACTGTCACCATTCTAAAGCTCTGAGTGGAAACAGAGATCCCCATTGTCCACTGTGGCAAAGACACAGATTCTTTCAACTTTTTGTTATAATTTAGCCTGGAACTGCACTGAGTGAGCTGTGCCAAGGTGAGTACTGGAAAACTATTTGTCTCTCCTTTTGCTCCTAGGTAGAGGTTTGGGCTATGAAGACCCTCGTTGTGCATGAGTTCACTTTGATTCTCTTTGTGCAGTGAATGGAATATTAGCTCTATGATGAAACATGCATGTGGTTTCAGCAATGTTTTTGTCCATAGCTTGCTTCTGATGGGTAGCCCAAACCACCTAAACACCAGGTTTGCTCCTTCAAACACTTTCACCCCTCCAGCACATCAGTATTCCTTCAGGACCACAACATATCTGTGGCCAACTTCACACATTCTTTAACCCCATCCCAGGATTTTATCACAGTATACAAAACCCACTCTGGTTAGTTGTGACACAGCCCTCACATTGTTGTAGGCATTTTGAAATTAAATGTAAGAAAACAAATTAGTAGTTCTGTCTCAGGGCTACAGATTTAATTTTGTGCTAGTAAAGTCAATAACAGAGATATCATCCACATATCCAGATGTAATCTACACTGTTAAAGTAGCAGAATTAGTAAACTTCACAATTTCATTTAGGCCAGGTAGTGCTATTCAGGCTCAATTCCCAGTACCTAGTCTGGATGATCTCACAGTGTTTTATAGCAGAAAAGCTTTGAAAATGAGAGATTTGGTCATCCCTTGGGGTCAAGGAATGGACTTTGGGACTGTCTAGGTTACTGAACTGTATCCAGAGGTGCAACTTGAGATGCACAGAAGACCTTGGCCAAAGGTCTGTTCTGATCCAGAGAAGCCATGTGCACACAAGACACCCTGAGCCAACAGGAATGGACACTAGGCATCACTGTGTGGAGCAAATGACTTCAGCACTGTACGTTCAACAGTTGTCCAGGGTGCTTAGGACTATCTTCAGAACAGTCTGGATGAGATTTTCAAGGGGAAGTCTTGGACATGTCCTTTACATTATAGTGAATTAGGTGCTCCAAAGACAGGCTTTGGCGGTTTGTGCAGTCTGTTTATCCTGCCTGAGCTTTACAGGACTCTCAGGTGTGTGCCAGAGGGAGATGTGGATCTTGCCTGCAGCAGGGGAAACAGAGGTCTGCAGGAGGCCTGAAAAACAGGGTGTGGTGACTTACTACAGTGCTGAGGTGTGTATCATTAACTACAGCCTGGAGATTTAAACAGGTCTCTTATTGTTGTGGGTCTGGAGAAAAAGATTCTCTTTGTAGGGGTGTTAACAGCTCCACATCCCTGGATTAAATGACATGGGACAGCATCCTGTGGAGGCAAAACACCTACTAAACATATCAGGGCAAGCAAGAAAGCCTTGCTTGCATGGGTGCTGTACTCATGAGGCAGCTTTCTCTGTGCATTTAATCTGTATGTGAAAAATATCAACTGAAAACTGTGGCAATAGGAATGTGCAGTGTATATTTTCACCCAAGCAAAGTTGGGAGACTACAGATCAGGTTATATAGGGTATTGAAAGTATTGAAACATTGTACATGAATTTGTAATTAAATATGTAATTAGGTTTTCTTTTTAAAAAATGCCACATTGTTGATGTTTCCTAGAAAGGAGGAAATAATTTTTGTTCAATCACTAATACAGTTTTATTTCATTTTGTCAAAATGTTGTGTTTTCATAATTTAATCTCATTTCCATGTACTGTGCTTTGTTTTAATTATAATGCAGCTGGCTGACTTTAATAGTTAGCTATGATATGTAATTCACAATGGAAAGCAAAAAAAATGATAAATTCAAATTAAATACAAATTATTTTAATCAATTTTTACAAAAGTTGGACGTTGTTATTCAAATTTGTGATTCTGATAAAACTGTAGCTTGATAGTAAATTGTTCTATTATTTTTTCCCATTCTTATCACAAATATAATGGATTTGAAATGAACTAGTAAGAATCTATAGCATATAAAACATTCTTTACAATATCTCAACCAATTTGTTCTTTTTTAGATCTGTGAAGAGGAACTATTTCATCCATAATTCTGAATAGACATTTGGAGGTAAAACAACTTACCATAAAGTAGCGTAGAACCATAGAACTGGAAGAAGACAGTAGCAATGACAGATACTTTCCCTCCTGCTTGTTTAACTCGGAGCTCAAGAGCAGGTACACGATGTTCTGAGGTATTGCAAAAACTCATTAGTTCTCTATAAGGAAAGTTTGCCCTGGAGTTCACAGTTATTATCCTTGAAGCTAACGATGTGAGTTGAAATTCTATGCAGCTTCAGTGCAGCATGTCTCTACATTTACTGTGTCACCTCAGCTGAACCCTTTTGGCTCTGAGAGCCTTGCTGTAGCCCGTCAGCAAAATTACAGGTTGTGGTGAGCAAATGCTTCAAGTTCTTGGGTAATTTCTGGATTAATCAATGGAAATTTTTACAGCTCTAGTATTCCTGATGAAAGGATCATCATTTTTCCTATTTTGCTTGAACAAATGGATAACACAGACTCCAAGACCAGAGTGCAAACACACTTATATTTCTATAGCTCAAAATTTTATTCAGTCACATGAATGAGTGCTGTCCATTGAATTCCCCAATCTCTTACCAAAATTGCAATTACTACTGGCATTAGACAGCAGGTAATATGCTCTTTGCTTGCAGGTGCAATATGCTGATTGCCATTTATAACACTTTTCCCCACAAGAATCATTTATTTGGACGGTAATGCCATCATCTTGTTCCAGTTACCCATTTGTGCTAGAAATCTGTGAAACCTAGATGTATATAATGTAATTATTGATAAAAGAGGCAGATGCATATGCAATGGACCACATTTTGTGAGGCTCATTCTTGTCTGTGAAGCAGATGAGAGATATTAAAAGGCTTCCATTTGATGTTGCTGGCTAGTGCTAAAGTGCTAATTCACTGCAAAACACTAGAAGTGCATGATAGAGATAGCTTAGATTAATCTCTTTGACTAGTCCCGTAAGACAGAGCAGCTCCCTGAAGAAATGATCTTCCTGAGAGGCACATGATCCCTTCACCATTCATTCAGGAGTAGCACCGTTTCTTGTTGCCCCAAGCATAAGACTGATCCCATTGAGACCAATATGACTCCTATCTAAGTAGCCATGTACACTTCACATTAGGAAGCCAGATACAAACACCCAGTTAAAACACTTCCATACAAAAATCCACTCTTATCATTACAAAATTCAGAGCTGGACTGAGATTTAAAATGTCCCTATAGGAATTATATTAATTGCTCTCAACTTCCCTACATGAGAGAACAATCCAGATAAAAAATTCAGACTCAGATCCTTCACCATGCTGTAAATCAACATTTTGGTTATAAATCAAATCTCTCAATAATTTAGCATCTTTGTATTAAGTGCTACTCCTATTCTGCTGAATGGGCGACTCAAAACTGGGAAATAGTCAGATGATATTGTATACCAGAATAAAATCAAAACCTTATAGGATACATTTGATCAAAATCTAAGATTTCTAAACCTTGTTATAAACTTAATCAAGGTCAACTGTATGTATACTACCTGCAATTTCAAATTGAAATTTAATTCAGAACAGAAGTTGTCATTTTATATTAGGAAGTAGGCTAATTATGTTATTTTGTATGTAAAAATACTAATGGAAATAACCCAAATTTATGGCTTGAGATAGGAATATAGTATATGGATTTATGAGGGTAATGTCGGGGGAACATCCTGGGCTCAGTGGTAATTTCTGAGCAATGTAACAGACTCTAAAGTGATCTGCAGTCCACACCGCAAGCTCTTGCCTGAAAGCATTCTTGCTACTTGAATCCAATTTTCATACTTCTAAATTATACAAAATATAGTGAATATTCAGACAAAGTGCAATGCATTTAGCAATGACAGATAGACAGTTAAATAGGCTCATATGAATTGCAGAGGACCTTACTTCATCTTTCCCATTCCTGAAATGGCCTTGAAAGCATGAATAACTAAATCTAAAACCATGTATTTCCTTCAGATTCTCATTGAAATGTAGGAACAGGTTGGAGGGCTGTGGAAATGCAGGGACTTTACATGAATTTAGGAAATTAAGGGCAAGGCTACTGCTTGTGGTGTGCTTCAGATTTGTCACTGTAAAGGGCTGAGGAACTGGGCCCAACTTTGTATGTAAGTAATGCTGGGGAGCCATGTCAGATGTAGTTTTTTTAGCTACAGAAACAGAAGAAGACAGGTGGAAGAGGGGGAAGAGTATTAGCTGAATTTCACAGAACGTCCATTGCAGCAGCCTCATGTTCTGTCTGAAAGTGCTTATCTTCCCCAGTGGGTTTAGTGTCCTGAAGACTGTATGAATGGAAATTCCCACTAACTTCCTCTTCTAGCACATCTCTGTACCCAGTGTTTCCTATCCTTAGGCTCTACACAATTCCTTAGTACACAGAGCAGAGATCCTGGCTAACTTCAGAGAAGCTTAGATTCACTGTGCAGTCCAAAGCCTAACATTCTCTGCATTGCTCAGGAGGGCTTCGTTTTCTGCACTGATTACACAGGGAGTTTAGATCACTCATCTCAGCTTTTTCTTTTGTCGTGCCGGAGCTAAGCACCTATCTGGTGAAGTTACATACCTAAAGCATTCAGGCTGCTTATGGCCTTGGTTTCTGCACTGCTTTGAATAAATCTCTTTTTCGTTATAAATAATACATTAAACTTTGAAAAATTTAGGCTAGAGCTACTTGAAGCATCATTTCCTTTACCTCAGAGAAAAAGACATTTTTGTATGCTTTGAGGAAGAGCCAATCTCAGATATGGGAGAGGAGAGGTGCTACTGAATGATTGCACTGTTCCAGGTGTAAAGCTAAGCTCTAGGTTACTGAACACTCACTTGTATCACACCCCCATATCAACTTTTATGAGTCCCAGAGGAATGTACAAGAACACACAGATGATCTACACAATTCCCAAGTTACAGAATAAAAACATACATATTTTTGTCATCCTAAAAAGCATGTCAGACAGAACTACTCCAAGGAAGATAACTACGTGGGGTGAAGATGTGCAGCAGCACTGCAACAGACTCCTGTTCTCTGTTGGCAGATAAAGGTTGCTTCATGAAATCTTCCCTTTTTGGCATGATCCAGTAAAATGGGCTCTTTCTTTTACCTGTGGGCAGTAAGCATTCCACTTCTTTAAGAAGTGTGTTTACTGAAGTAGCAGACTGGTGCAGTGTCTCAGGAACATGGACAATAAATCAAGAGGACTGCAAGCATTGCCAGTTTAGGAAATTATCAAAAGGAAGTATCAGAAGCTAATGTCATTGGTTATAATCCTTTTGTCATGGTCAACACATAAATCTCACAGTAGAGGTCATAACTATTGTTAAGTACACTGTCAAAGAAGGAACACAGTGGGAGAGAGTTTGTGAATTTATCCAACTGCCACCTGCTGAGGAGATAAATCCCAAAGTGTGGGAGCCTAATGTGAAGACTGAATGTCAGCTATAACAAATTTTGACTGAGTTATTATAATGAGCTGTCTTATTGATAGACCAAGTCTGTCACTGTAATCTTGCCATGTCACCTAAGGTGTTGAAGCCTACAACCACTGTATGTATTGTTTTTTCTTGGTCAACATTGTTTGCAGTTCCTTTGTTTCCACCCTTGTAAACTTCTACCAAAAGAGCTGTAAAATTGGAACCAGACTGAAGTAGAGGGTCTTCTCAAGTACCAGTGTATGCTGATCTTATTTTGATCCTTAAGATTAGACTACTGTTGAGGACAACCAGCAAGATGTTAAACCTTCCAGTGTCGGGCTTCTTATTGGTGTCTGTGTTTCATGGATATGCAGCAAAATTGTTCTTACAGTGACCTGACTGATCCACAACTTTGTTTCATGTCATATTGTCTCCAGGGAAACTAAAGGGAATGAAGCATTGTGGCAAAAGCTTCTAAGCAAATAAACATATTTCTTTAGCATCCTTCAGCACTGGCTCTGAAATTAAGCAGATATTGGGTAATTTTCCTCCACAGAAGTAAAAACTGAGGTATTTCCTGTAATTTAGTTTTGGAAGCTGTTGGATATCTGTGATGAAGGCACTAATTTGGTCCAGATCAACAATTTGACAGGTGTATGCTGTTTCCCATGTAATAACAAGAGCCACTAGCTGTAGTTGTCCATCTGACAGAGCCAGTGAAGCAACTCAGTTATGTATTCAAAGTGTGAAAGCAGACTGGTGTTAACTCAACTGTTGAACTGGCAGCTGCCTCATGACTTTTATGTATTAGTCTCTGATGATAGGAAGCAGTGATAATGATTGGCCACAGACCTGATGACCTCCCTGGAAAGGAGAAAACTGTACTGTACATTCATCATTAAAAAGGACAAAGTTTTCTGTTCCATGATAGAGTTCCTCTAACTTTACAACAAAATAAGATGACACATCAGTTTCCTTTCAATAATGCAAAGCAGACAAAACCTCAGCTCACTGGCTTCTCTAGATAAATGGAGAAAGTCCAGCATGGTGCATATATAGAATTTGGTTCACACTTTTCATTTTTTGTGCCATCAGTGTTGTGAGATAACCATATATCCAGCTTCTGTTATTGTTATTGCCTCATCAGTCAATGCTTTAGTTGCTTATGTTATTCCAGTAACTTCACCAGAACTTTGATTACATTTAAATTACTTGGCAGTGTATATCATGCATATGCAAAATTTTCCGATTGCTCATAGACAAACTAAAATGAGCTGGCACCACGGAAAGTGACAGCTTTAGGGACCATATTTCACAAAAGATTTTATATATCAAACAAAAAAAAAAAAAAAAGGCAAAGGCTGTCTAATTAAATAGTTTAAGTTGAATAAATCATTTAAACATAGTAATAGGGAATCAGATTAAGTTTCTATGAATTTGCAGATTCATAACCATTTCCATATTAGGGGAGTCATGTAGAAAATATGATGGAAAAGATAATGTTATTTTTTGTATTTTAATCTTGTCAAAATTTCATATAAAATTAAAACAAAAGGAGTTTACACTTTGTGAAATTAGATGGCAATGGTGTTCAGTAACTCATTAAAACAGCAAGACCAGCCATGTGGGTACAAACTACAATATACAGCTATTCCTGATCAAGTTTTTAAAATGAATTTAAATTTCTTGTAATGTACAGACAACAATTGAATTACATGATGGAGATTTTTCTTGCTTTGAACTACAAAAGCTCTTTTTAGTTGTGTGCATATTCAGTTGGGGGTGGTGGAAGATGAGTGAAAAACATTGTAGAAACACAGAAAACAATATGTAATTTTGCATTTTCCCATAAGAATTGGGGATCCTCAAAGCAGACCCATGGGCATTCCAAAGACATTCCAAATGCCACACACTAGGGCAGTGGCATAGGAGGAGTCATAGTTTGATCCTTAGCCAATGTCATTCTGATCTGGCTCTGTTAGCTCTTTAATTGAGGCATTGTCTCAGGTTAAAACACGTTCTAAAAGCTATACCCAAATGCTATAGGATTGTCAAAATTAAAAGGGTGGGTACTATTTCCCTCTCAGCTTCCTCATGCATCCGTAAAACATGCTTTCTAAGACTACTATTTCATTAAAGAGCATGCAACTGTATCAGTAGCAGGAAAAGGATAGAGATCCAGCCACTAACAGGGGATACCTTAACTAAGTAAAGACTACACAGGGTTTATTTTTATAATGAACACCTGTTTTACATTCACTTGTTGTTTTTGCCCAGCCCCAATATAATCAGACTTCTGCAAATGGGACAATAAGGGATTTATTTTAATAATTTTAATTTTAATTTTAATTTTTGATATTATTATTATTATTTTTTTTCAACCATGGTCTTTTCTCAGACAGCCTCAGAAAGTGATAAAGGGCAGTCTCAGTAGCTATCACATTAACTCGGGATACTTCTTGACCTTTTTAGCTGAGATGATCTGTAGTCTGTGTTTAGAAAGAATGTGTTCAAATAAAAGTCCATTTCTGCTTCTCTCTTGCTTCTTCCCCACCATTAAAAATTAAAATAAATAAAATTAAATAATAAAATAGCATAACCTGTGGATAATCCATGTGGTGGAGTATTTTGTGCTTATGCAGTATATAAGGACCTGTTCAGAATGGGATTAAGCTTTTAACTGATTTATATTCCACTATACATTTCTTCATCACAAGGTGATGCCAAAATAGCTCAAGTACCTGAAGAAATGTGGGCATCTGATTATGTACAGTAACCTCTTTGCCTGTGGTCACTTCTATATGACCCACTAATGCAGTGAAAGCACAGTTACTTTCTGTAAAGCAAAGAAAAGCTTATGTCTTCTGTATGTTTATACTATTTTTTATTTTGTTGCTTATTCATGACAGTGGCTCAGAAATTATGCAGTATTCTAATTATCACAATTGTGTCCAAAAGAAGCATTTCTATTACCAGTACCTCAGTCTCAGTATTTGGACCACAGGATACCATTTAACTGCAGCTGTTGAAATTGGCTGAATTTTTACAATACCAACTGCTGAAGCTATAGTATGACTATGTTAATCCTACCATTTATATTAGCACAAAAGTAATTGAATACTAAAGCTGCTCAATTTGCATTACAAAATCATTTCAGTAAAATAATAGCAAGTATGAATCTGTATTCTTATGGCATCAAATAAAACTGGCCTTTTGTGCATAAGATTTATTTCAAAATAGAATTAACCATGAAGAGTTCTACAGGGAATTCCTGCCCTTTTTCATATGAGTTTTAAGCAGCATTTTCCGAGGCAGGAATCAATATGGATAATATTACAGTTCAGATGGGCAAAATAAACAAGTATAATTTCCTTTAATCACCTATGAATATGCATAAACCAAATATCTCCTCTGTGGTTTAGATATCAGAGGCTTATTGCTCATGTAAGAAAGCTTAAAAAAACACACACACACATAAATAAAACATACACAAACACACACACACACACACAATTGAGGGAAAGACAGTGGGTTGAGAATAGACAAATCCTTCATTCCAAGTATATTAAATGACAAGAAAATTTAGGTACCATGTAAATATTCCATAAAGCCTACAAGATTTGTTAATTTTTTTTTCAACATCAGTCAAGACAGCATCCTGGATAACTGTTACAGTAGTCCAGAACAAACAAGGAAACACAGAGAATGGCATGTTTATTTTCCAATATTTATAGAGTGACTTGGATAACTTTGGCCAAGGAAGAACAAATCCATCTCAATAGCTATTACACAGCAAATAAAACTGCACGAGCAACTCCTTGGTGTAAAGCACTTACAGGCTAATTGCAGGCACTGTTCTACAAGGAAAAGGAAACAAGCCACCTCAAAAGCAGTAGAATAAGAAAGGCTCACTATAATGCTTAGGTCATATAGTTAGCAAATAATAACAGATGCATCTATTATTAAGAAGAGTCTGATTCTCAGCTGGACATTGGTTTCCTTATTCTACCAGAGTAACAAGAGAAGCTTGAAATTAGATTGAGCTCCTGAATGGTATAAATTACTTACATGGGCAAATTGCCATCTCAAGAACAGGCAGCTCAACTAAGCTGCAGTACCTGCCTACATGTGCTCATCAAAACCAAATTCACCCGACTTAACCAAGGACAGATGTGAAGGCTGAAATATGACAATGTTACCCCCATTTGCTGAGCAAATGCATAAATCCTGTTGTGAGTATTCAGTCAACAAGACATAACTCATAAATGGTGCCCAATGACAGAACAAGAGGCAATGGGCATAAACTGGGACACGGGAGGTTTTGTCTGAACACCAGAAAGCACTTTCTTTACTGTAAAGGTGATGGAGCACTAACACAGGTTGCTCAGAGAAGTTGCAAAGATTCCACCCTTGGAGATCTTCAAAATCTGCCTGGACATGGTCCTGAGCACTCTGAGTTGCCCTGCTTGAGCACGGGGCTGGACCAGGTGACTTCCAGAGGTCCTTTCCAATCTTAACTATTCTGTGATTCTGTAAAGGAAAAATATATATATATTGAACTCATGTGTGAATCTTAAGATAATCTTGTAGGGAATGTACAGGAAAAGAAGCAAAGTTAATAAAAAAAAGTAAAGTTCAAAATATAATAAAAAATAAATATAAATATGAATTATAATAAATTATAATAAATAAAATAAAACAATATAAAACAAAATAAAATATAATGCAATACATAAAGATAAAATAATGAAATAAAAAAGTAAAGTTAATAAAAAGGGTTTCAAAAAGAAAAATTAGGAAGATATTCTGTGCGTCAGGGAGAAGGCTCCTATATCCAAGGAAAATGGTTTTATTGCTGAAGCAGAGGTTTCCCATAATAAATGCTAAGGTGTTTAGCAGACATGAACATGTTATTCATGGTAACTTCTCACTTAGGACAGGGAGAGGCAACAAAAGAATTAAGAGAGCATAATGCTGTTTATTTGTCACTGGTCTACATTGACTTTTTGGAAGTCATGAAGCAGTCAGCAGTTACACAAAACCAATATAAATTATTGTCCAAAAATCATAATAATGCATTTATATATAGTTTTATACTAATATCTATTACTATCCAAGAATAAAGTTATGTGGAATCAGGCTTAAAATTCATAAATGGCAATCTTCAGAAGAAAGGGAATGTAAAATTACACACATTTGGTAGTAAAAATCATTTATGATGCTTCATCTTTTTCCTTCTCCCTAGTGTTACCATGGGTAGGATAAAATTGGAGATAAAATGCTAGTCCATGCCCTCTTCCATTTTTAAATGCAACCTATCCCTGTTATCTGTTTTCATCTAGACTTCACATATGAGATGAGGAACAATAATTTTATTTGGCATGTGTGATATTGTCCAGCTATTTTTACAAGAATGCTGAACACAGCTGTAAGTTTCAGACTCATAATGCACTTCTTGCTTGGTTACACGATACAGTTATTTCATATTCAGTGCTGTTAAAAGCAGCTAGGGTCACTTGTTTCCCATCTAACATTTCTGGCTCATGGAATTTTTCAAATTGACAAATAGGTTCAGTGTGGGTTCAGCACTGTTTTGAAGTCTTGATTTTTGCTGATACTTCTTAAAATTCCAGCTCCTTCTCCCTCATTCTCCCCAGGCACTGCAGATTAGACGTAAATAGGCAGCATTCTTATTCATGTCAGTAGTGGTTATGATTGCCTTATGACTCCTGAACTGCTGGGAAAGTATACATTTTCCATAAAGTTTTGCCTTCAGTATTTACCTGCCTGTCAATTTAGCTTTCATTTTTCTGATGCCAAGACATATAATTCTATTGAGATTCCAGCTTGTATTTTTCTTCCAGTGGTTCAGAAAAAAAGTAAAAGGAAACTTAACAGAAATATGCATTTTTATGGAATTTTATTTTTCTGTTTATAGGATTCTGATTTTCTCCCCAGTGTGAAACCTTCATCAGGTGCAAATGACTAAGACCTTGTTTAGCTGAATATAAGATTGTTGAGCAAATGACAGCCCCAAGGTTAGATTACAATATTTTTTTAGCAGTTTTTTTCTCTAATGTAGTTCTGACTGTTTCATTAGTTTATTAGGTTCCACTGTAAAGAATATAAGTATTTGATTTACAATAGGACAGGATGACTCATATTACATATTTTTATTTATGTCTAATGTAGCATACCTGAATGGGTAAAGAGAAACCCGATAGTAATTACCTCTGGCCTGCTAAGTAACAGATGCAACACAGATAGTTGAAATATTCTAATCAAAATCTACAATTTAATGAAATGTAATTCTATACTTGTAGTCACATTATAATGATTATTATGATTATTATTACCATTTATTATTTTTATTATTTTTAGATAGAAGTATTTATTAATAATTTGTAGTTACTACTAATATTTTTCTACAATCTTTCTTTACCTTACTTTCTATATCTCTTGCACAAAAAGCAATGGTACAGATCACCTTTGACTGATCATTTTTGTGTATAGCATTCTTTATTTCATTGTGATGTTTTGCTTCTTTTGAATGTAGCCTCTTTAAGCTGTCTTTCTGAAGATATTCTCCCAGATCTAAGGGCAAAATCAGATCAGTCACACTGTTCTGAGATTGTTTTATCTTGATTGTTTTTACAAAGATACTGCACGTCTTGATTTAATCTTACATATCTGGATCTGTTAAAATGTGCAAGCTGAACTTACCCCATTAAAGAGGATGCATTGTGTTCACATTTGGCTTTGATTCATGATGTACCAGTACCTATTAACTGTTCTGGTAGATGATATTATACAAAACTTTACTGCGTGAAGAGTGGTTTGGTGTTCCTTAATATTCTGAAAACTCATTATGGAGCAGAAACTATGTATCAGATTGAATATTTTTAGCCTTCCCACCTAAAACAGCTCTACCCTTTCTGAAAATGCCTTGTCTTGCTCATCTAAAGATTATCCTTATGGCTGCTTCAAGGTGAAGCTCTACTGTCTTAATGTGTATTTAGATAGGAACTTGGAATCTTTCTTGGCGGAGAAAGGACATGACCAACCCAATTTCAGAAAATTGTTTTCTGCCATGTTTTTAAAATTGCTTAAACATGGCCAGCTGGTTAGACAGGGGGTTCAGAAAATTGGAGTTCACAAACTTTAAGGATTGAAGGCCAAAAATATGCTAGTTTATTTCCTTGAGGAATTTTTTGTCATTGTTGCCAAAGACAGGCACAGTAAGGGAGATTAGAAGTCATGTTTTGGGAGAGAAGAGAGTTTGGAGAAGGCACAGAAGAGTGCTACAGGAGTGACAAAGATGGAGGAAGGGATATTAGCAAGGGAATTGATGAAAAGTATGACGGAAGCAGAATGAACAAGGTTATCACTGCTAGGATAAATGTCTTCCACAACCCAGAATGGTACTTCACATTCTTTTATTGTCTAGCAAATGTCTGTAATATGTACAGGAAATGGAGGGTTATTTTCCCTGTGGAGACTGGGAAACATAAAAAGAACAGATGTCTGATCATCCTATGTGATTTTTTTTTTTCCCCATAGGACTTCTATTCAATCTGAAGGTCATATTAAAGCACTGACCAGATACCTACTGCAATTTTGTTTTTTTATCCTCATACCTGAGTTCATATTGGTCCCCACATAATTAATACAAATATTGTCTGGATTCAGAGAAGTGAAGATTTCTTTCCCTATTACACTGCAATATCCAAGTTCTTTCAATGCTGTGGAAAAAGAAAACAATTACTTCTCTTTCCATCATCTCCCCCCAGTTTGAAATTTTGACTTACTCCAGAATAGCCTGGAGAGTATAATTTAGGGTAATCACCCACAATGTGAGACATCATATTTCTAGTCCTGCTTTAAACCAAGATGAGCAGGACTTGAATGTCTTCTGTATTGTTGGTGAGTTCATCTTCATCAGTGTTATATAAAAAAAAATCCTCACAAATACTGAGCAGTAAAAGTTTCACTGAAACTTATATTCTTCTGGGGAGGTGTTTCAATGTCACTGAACACAAAAAAGCCATTATACCTAGAAATTGACCCTAAGTCCTACTTTGGAAAACCACTAGAAATGACAATGGAAGGAAGAAGAGACCATAGAATGTTAATAATATGACAAAAAATAAATCAGCACAGAAGATAACTTCAAATAAGTCTGTTTCTCTCTCATATTAACCTTAACATTCTCTTAATTATTATCTTTTCGTTTTATTTTAGAACACAGAAACCTCATTGTGCAAGCAAAAGGTCATAAACAATGACCTAAAGAAAGTACATTCTAAGTTGAGACAAGACAATTAAATACAAGTTGCAATCAAGGGAGCAAACTGAAGTTGTAAGTATAAGGTTATTGAGTCACACAGGCAAGAAAATATGGTTCCATATTTGAGTGAACAGCTCAGCTAAAGGCCTTCAATTAACTACATCCACTAGCATTAGTGGACTTCTGTGTTTAGCTGTTGCAGAATTTTCTGTATAAAACTCAAATAGATTCAATATCATGAAACAAGAAGTTCATTTCCTTGCATGCTTATTTCCGTCTACAGTTAATGTCTTTCTACGTATTCATATTGACTCTGCAGAATAGTGAAGTGTCTTATATAGTTTGTTGTTGTTGTTGTTGTTCATTTTGCTCCATTGATGTTAGCTGGAGAACATATACATCAGTTATGAAGCATTGACTTTGACAGGACAAATTATCTGCAATTTTACTTAAAAAAGAGAAAACATGGAAAAACAAGCACTAAGATTGTTGGGAAAGGTGTATTTGTCAAAAAATTAAAAAAAAAAAAAAAAGAAAGAGCAAGGAGAGGGAAGTATAGTGTTCTTTTTCCATTTATTGAAAGTAATTAGTGTTGCAGAATTTGCAGAATTTTTAATGATATTATATTCATTTTTCAATTATTAAATAGATCTTCAACTATTATTGAGTAAAATCCTAGGATTTTAACTTTGTTTTACAAGGCACACCCTTGCTCTGGAAGGCAAGCAAATATATGGAGGAAAAAAAGCAGTCTAGTTTATACTATGCTATTGACCTAACATAAATTTAATGTGTTTTATTCATGGGAGAATGGTGCTCCAGATTTTGCCCCCTCCTTATATCTGTGTAAATGAGGAAGCTAGATCAACATGTACTCTAGGATTCTTTCACATGCTAACAATGTATAGATACGTTATGTAATACCATAATTCACTGGAAAGAGAGAGGGGATTTTTTTTGTTTTGTTTTGTTTTGTTTTAATGCATTTGCCAGTGAACAAAATGAGGAAATAAAACTAAGCACCTGATATTCTTTTTTGTCATAAAGCATATTTTCTACAACATACCATATGGTCTTCCTGCCACTGATGCAACTCTATAATATACAGCAGAGGTATATCTGCAGTAAAACTGGGTTAGAATAAAAATAATCTATCCCCCACATTTCTGAAGGGAAGAATGGGAGTTATTTCACCTGCACAGAAGCATTTCCCTGCTCTTTTGTCTTTTCGAGTTACTCTGAGTTATTCAACCAGATATGTTTCTCATCTTAAAATATAGTCATGTCTGCTTTGCAGCAGAGAGAATCATTAAACACATTTATATTTCTAACAACAGAATTAATTCATAGTTATTCCCCTAGATTTCTGACAGAAGAGAGAACAATTTCATCCAAAATCAACACCTGAATTTCCAAACTAGATACTTGGATTTATAAATTGCTTTGCTATGATGGTGCATTATACACACAGAAGTTAATTCACATGTAAGTAAAGTGTGATTATAAAAGCATTGTTGCTCACCCTTCTTCTCACTGTGAAAAACAAATGAAACTGAACAGAATTAGAGGCTTTTACCCTATTTAAATAGCTGTAGTGTTACTAAAGAAGAGCTATTCTAGAATAACTATCCTTGCATAACACACTATGTAGAAAAAAACCCAAAACTTCTTTTGTCACATGTCACCAGCTAACACTGAAAATCTTCATAAGAACCATGTTTCTTTCATACTGCAAAAATGAAAAACAAAACTAAACAAAAACACACATTGTATTTCAGATACCACTGAATGAACAAGGACTAGCATTTTGAAGATGACAACCAAGTGTGAACTCAGAATGATGCTGACATTGACCTTGGATTTTTGTTCCATTCTAATAATTATTTTAAAATAAATACGCCTCATTTTTTGAGTGTGTAACAGGCAACAAATAATCTTGAAGATGTTTCTCAGTATTCATCATTATAAAAACACCTTTCTTTTCATAGCTTTATTTCAGCATGGAGATGTGCTTTCCCTTTGAATTACTAGCAAGCTTTCATAATTGCAATTTGTAGGAGAAAATAAAAGAAAACAAACAAGCAAACAAAGGAAAAAAGGAAAACTCTATAAGCAGTTTTCAGCTGTGATCTTACGCTGCTGAAGACCTAAGAATTTACTGTTGGATATACAGTAGCAAATGTTTTTGCCATTATTTTATTACATTTCATAGCAAAGGAAAGGAATAGTGCATCCATGCTTTATGTTTTCTTTAAGGAAAAACTAACCTGGGTCACAGAAGACCAATGGGAATATGTGCTATAGGATTCATATTTATTCTGTTTGCAAGAGCCAAGTGATTGAACATCTGCGAACCCATATTTAAAGAAAAACTTTCCCAGACTTTTTGATAGTTTTTACATCTGTAGCAATGTACTTTGGATCATATTAATAACTCTGCCCAAGTTAGACAAAAAGCATTTCTGTTAGTATTTCTTTCCTGGGCTAACCCTTATAAGAAATATGTTCAGAATTTCCAAAATAATAATTATAATTCTAAATTTATGATTTCTTTTATTTTTGTGCTTCTACAAAACAATTCTAGATTTGCATGTAAGATACTGCTTCAAGGTTTTGGATCATTCAGAGGCCTCTTAAGTTAGGAACGCATAACATATTTGTTGGATTTTCATTTTTGTATAAGAACATATTTCTCTATTTATTAATATCTGTGCAACTCTGTGCAGGAATGTGGTAGATTTTTTTGACTGGATTCTTTTGTACTGCAAGTGAAGAGTAAAGCAATTAAGCTTTATTTGGCTATGTTCCACATTTTGCATATTCCTTCCTGCATTCTTTGTGTTACAATTTTAGACAGACTCCAGTGGGAGTTTGGAACACACTGGGTGCTTTTGTAAGGTACAGAAATGATTAGAACACTACTTCCAATATTAGGCAGTAACACTTTCATTTGAAAGTGTTACCTCTCAATTTCACTTTCATCACAAAAAATATTGTTTTAGCTTGAATAATTAAAATGTTTTCCTTGATGCACATAGTTGCTTACTAAAATACCAGAATCTGTCTTCTTCATTTTTTTTTCCTGGGAAAAATATAGTAACACCTATATCTTTTTTTGTCCTACAAAGGCACGTATTTCTTTCCTGCTTCTAATTTTCATTTGACCAAAAAAAAGGAAAAAAGTGAGAATAAAAATGTAAATAATGGACTCCCTCTTGGTGGCTATATCCTGTACACCTGTGCAAGGGTACAGAATCCTGAAGAAATTATTATATTTGCAAGGCTTTGTCAACATGAAGGTCTACTTGAGCCACACCAGGCACTAAGTATCAGTGGGAAGAACAGGAAAGCTCTTTTGTTTTGTTTTTAAGCTCTGTATTCCACATCTGCTTATCCTTGACACACAGGACAGCTTTTGCAGTGTCTGGACTACTTATTTTGCAGGTCGTAAAGCTTTATACATGAATTTCATCATCAAACTCAATGATCTGTGAAGGAGCTCTAACTTACTGACTCAGCCAAGCTTGATTTCAAGACTAAAAACTGCTGCTGCCTCGATCTTGATAAGGATCTTTTCACTTCAGTTTCCATTCATGTTTTTCAAAAAAATATGTTATTAATGACAGTTTTTATTTCTCTCTCTCTCTCTCTTTTTTTTTTTTTTCCTTAAATGGCAACAACAAAAAGGTGTATTACATTCAGTTAAAGAATGAAGAGTGTGGAAGTAGAATGTTTTCACTGATTAGTCTTCAATGGGTTTACAAAAGTATTTTTCTTGGAGACAAAAAAAGAAAAAGGATGAATATAACAAAGAACATTTTCCATATGGACCTCTCTCTTAAACATGCTTGTTGGAACCACTATCACTCCCGTCAAAGACAAATTATATTCTCCAAATTCTCCCTCTCCTCTGCTCCCTAATAAACCTGGAAGTATAAAATAAAGCAATCCAAACATCCATTTTTTCTAGAAAGTATTATTTCTATTAAGGTTGATGTGTTTGAGCTAATATATATAGTGTTCTCACTGATGACTTGAATATTTTCTATCTATTTTTTCCAATGTATTATTGGACATGTAATCTATTATTTAAATTAGATGTACTATCCATAATTTTCTCAGTGTAACTCAGTCATTCTTGTATTCCTATGCAGGTAACATAGATATGCAACTAAAACACAGAAAGTCCCCAATCTGTTTCCATTGGCTGTAGTCTCTGTACACTTTGATCAGCTTAGGCACCTTGGCACTCAGGCACTTTGATTAAATGTTTAAAATCAAGTATGAGGAACCCTTGCTGTATTGACAGAAAAAAATGTGAGTCTAGATGCTATGGTTTTATTCCAGCTGGATAAAAATTAATCATGTTCATTGACTGCCTTGAAGGCCCACTATATTTTCCATATATTAGCAGATACAAAGGCCACTTTCCCTGAATTTTATGAAAGTAGAATGCATGTGCTTTTTTCTATTGCTTTGATGTAGAAATTGAGAAGAAAGTTAAGGATGATGTAATTGTGAATTGAAACAAGCAATTACAGTAAAGCCCCTTGAAGTCAGAATAATATTTAAATAGAATTAATTTATAATTCAGTTGTTAGAAATCTCTTTGAGGATTTAACTTTTTAAAAAATTACCAAAATAAAATGCAAATTACTAGTTGTTATAAAACAAGCATTAATCAATTGATATTGTCCAGTAAGTGGTACTGTCTCCTTCAACACAGCAAAAATACCAAGATCTCTTTTTACTAGCAAACATTATTAGCAAGAGAGCTGCTTTTTTCTTCATACACACATAGTTTCTACTGAGTTAATATTTCCTATAATATTGGTAAAAATAAGATGCTATATTTTATAGAGCCAACAAAACCCACTTTTTAATTATCTGAAAATGAAACAAAGGACGCATTCTATTGTTTTAAAAGAGTTTTATTTTATTTATTTACATTTTTATTAATGTTTATGGCAAAATAAATCATTTTTTTTTAATTTTTATTTTTAAAGTCAAACTATTATGTGTCACAATTATTATTATTTTTTTTCCAAATATTTTTAGACATTTAAGTAGATTGATCCAAGGATTCCTCACCTTTTTCTGATTCTCTGTTTAGGGTCATTGAGAACAAAGCTTATTTGTTTTTATTTGTAATTTTTAGTGGAAAAGAGCTCTCTTCATGTCATACAACAACCATAAGAAATTGACATGAATCAGCAGGCTTCTCCTTTCAGGCAATCCTAGGTCAGTAGGTCAAAGTAATAAGCATACCTTTCAAATTTATTGAAAGCTCTGGGAAATAATGGAAAATTGTGTTTGCTTAGTTACAAAACAATATGTCCTCTGAAGATTGCCTGAAACAATTGAATGAACTTTTAAGACTTGAGAGTGTCATTCTGCCAGTAGGCTAGGTGTTTTACATATCCATCCCAAAGCACAATATGTCATTGTCATTATCAGTGCCATTGGCTCTCTTGTGTGACATCTGTAGTATTTATAGAAAAATATAAAGTCAAATCTCCTCTCTCAATTAAATAGACCACACACTTAGGAAAAACATTAAAGGGGAATAGAATTTACCCATATCCATTCTAGTATGTCGATATGGCAGATGCTGCAATGCTTTGGTTGAACCCAAACTTACTAACTTCACAAAATATTTACCACATTACATTACCAAAGTTGCTCTTAGAGAGCTGCTCGTGGAGAAATTTCCTGGAACTGGAAAAAAGCTACCAGTACAACCTACCTCACTCAGAACCAGGAGACCCAGAGTCTTCATAAAGTTGTTATTGTCAGTTTATTTACTTCTAAGGTCACTGCACATATTCTGCCTGGATCCTAGGTGGTTATCTCTTCCAACAGTCAGCATTAAAGAGAAGAATCATCTTGCATTCACTCCATTCAAATGTATTTCCAGTAAGTAAAGATCACTAGTGGCCTCACTGGATATAATTTTCTGCAAGTGTAAGAAACTAGGCTAAAATTTACATCTCACGGTCTATCTCAAATAAGATTTAATTATCACACCATTCTTGGTAAAAGTCCATGTACAATACAATTAAATATACTGGAAATAAAGTTAGCTTTTTCACAGCATTTTATCTAAAATCCTGGATCACCAACTACTATGCATTGAAATCATATCACAGTTCAAACAGGTTATAAATTATATTTTTATTGTGGGCCTTATATCTAAAAGCTACCCACTGCTGTCTTACTTCATGACTACAGTGAACGGTGCTGGATTCCAGTACTTAAGATGCATGGCTATGTTATTTCTCCTTCCTTCCTTTGGTATTTTCAAATCACTAGCTCCAGCCATGTTTTCAAGTGGATGTTGTTATATACAAGAAATTTCTTGATAACTTTAATGCCACTGGTGGACAAAAAGGATTAGATATGAAACTGGGTCAGAAGCAGTCAGATTTCCTGGGATAGTCACTTTTCTGGAAAGAATCAGAGTCAAGAAATCTTTCTGGTAAGAAATGAGGTACTTACTGTTTTTCAGATGACTATCAGAACATATGTGTGTTTTGAGAGTCAAACAGGGAGACTTAGACCCCTAAATATCTACCAGAGTTTTGCATTAGTTTTTTAAAACTTTCTATCAGCTTCAGCCCTAGTGCCTTGAATATTTATAGAGCTATAGCAAAATCAGCAGATCACATCAAACAATCTGGACAGTGCTATCTGCAGCTAATATCTACTTGTTTTTGCAGAAAGCTATTTTCAGTATTATTCGTCTGTATTATCAGTGATGGAATATTATTTGAAACTAATAATTCACTTCATTTTGGACTGTCAAATATAGCAAAATATAGGAAAACTTGATGCAAAAGAAATGAACTATCAGCATCAAATTATATTAAAGGTCTCAAGATTTCCATCAGAAAATAGAAAATTAGATCCTAGATTTTTGCTTGACTGATACATATTAATGAAATATATGTATATAGTGAATAGTGATAAAAATGCAGGAAGGCTGCATGAAGAGACTCTTTTGCGTCTTTGGTTTTCCTCACTTAGATTTGGTGTAGGGTTCTACTTAGATGTTAAACAGTAGCAGATGTTCGGGAATGCAAACCAAATCTGGGTCAAGCTATTTGGAAAGCTCCAAAACCTACTTCCCACTCATGTGTTAGCTCCTTTGTATCCATGGGAGGGTAAATCCGTCTCATTTGCTCTTTTGGTCTCACAGTTTTGCAACTTCAAAAGTCTCTCTAGTGTTGCTAGTGTTGTGAAGAACAAAATGGCAAACTTGCTGATTTCACAGAATTACAAAAGCACAGAATGATTTGGTTTAGAAGGGACCTTAAAGGTCACCTCATCATCCTCCCTCCCCCAAACGGGCAGAGACACTTGCCACCAAACCAGGTTGCCCAAATCCTCATTCAACCTGGCCTTGAACACTTAAACACTTACAGGGATGGGGCATCCACAACATCTCTGGGCAACCTGTTCCTGTTCCAGTGCCTCACCACCTTCAGAGTAAAAAATTTCTTCCACATATCAAATTTAAAGCTTCCCTCTTTCAGTTTAAGACTTTTAGATCATTAGTTCAGGACTTAAGACCATTGTTCCTTGTCCTATCAGTACACTACCTGACAAAGAGTCCCTCCCCAGCTTTCTTGTAGGTCCTCTTTAGGTACTGGAAGGCCTCTACAATGTCTCCCCAGAGCCTTCTCTTCTCCAGGCTGAACAACCCCAAATCATAGGATTTGTGACTACTACCATACAATGGGGCAATATATCTACCATTTTAAATCTAAAGTATATCAGAGAGAGAATTTTTAGAAGGAGGACTTTGCTGAATCACCTGTTCTAGACAGAAGAATGGAAATGACACTATCCCATTTCCATGTTAATCTATTTGTTCAGAACAGGTTCACAGCAACTCCACAGACTATATTGCAGACCAGGCACTGGGGAAACAAAGCGATTCTGTGATGTGAATAGGTATTTCCCACATATAGCACAGGAAACTTGTTTTTTTAGCCTGCATGAAATCTCATGGAACATAAGTTTGGGGAGAAAAAGGTGTTCTTGGGAAGAAGCAAGATGCTCATTCATAGATTTTGTTACTGGAAGGGACAATTCTGATCATCTTGCCATAACTGCATAAAGAAAGCTACTCGTTTTCTAAACAATGAAGCAACATATTAAATGTGGAACTAGCATCTTGACCATGTAAAGACATACCACAGAGAGAGATGAAAGAGCTACATTTGAAAAAACCTGCCAGTAGGAGAAAGCTATTAGACTGGCATATAAAAAGATTAAATGAATTTTTAAATAAAGATTTTTTTCTGCTTGCAAATTACAGTGCTTTTTTTTTTTTTGTTTGTTTCAATTTAATGATTTTTATTGTAATAAAATGAAATACTTATATGTATGAATACAATAACAATGTGTTAAAACTGACATGTATGGGTCTACCTCAACTCAGAGTCGATAAGGCAGAGTGAGGTGTGACTGAAAATGTGACTACACAGAACAGCTCTACTCTTTTAAGGTAAAGAGCTGAAATATTTTATTTTTATTATCAAATATTTACCTGTTTTTTAACAATACCCTTACCTGCTTACTTATGTTCCTGCAGAAAGTTTTATTCTGATAAAACAGGAATTGCTCTGCCTTTTGCTTGATTAACACCAAAATTTTTGGTGCTTTTGTCCTCCCTAGGCACCTACTTCAATAAAAGTATCTAAACTTTCTAACAACATATGGAGAAATGTATCTATCTATCCATATATGTATGAACCTCTTTTCAGTCAAATAAGTTGTTTAAATTTAAAGGGAGTCATTCAAAAGTGGCCTATGATGAGTAGAAGTTTGATCTGGAGTAAAAATACATCTATAGTAAATTCAATTTTCTTTTACTTGAAGCATCACTGGAACACAATTTAATTTTAACACTACATGCACCCTTCATAGGAGTCCTTTTTGAATGGAATGCTATTACTCAGTGTAATCATGTCCAATCTCCCTAAGTAGGTCTGCTATGTTGATATCTTTACTAACATATATGAATAAGATTATACTTTTCTGATATCATTGCTTGAATTTATACCTGAAGAAGATGCAAGGACCGGGACATCATAAATTTTGCTTTACTGGTATAAGGTGCTATTAGTTACATTTTTTGGGGGTGTTGTTATTTCATTTTGATAAGGTTAGATTATCTCCCAGTTTCCAAACTGTTCATAATGCACTAGTTAGTGTATAACTAGTAAGTGAGCTTAGTTTAAACATTAGAAGTGGAACATGTGCCATTAAATTCAATTTTAAATTTTAGAGATTCTTCATAAAAAAAAAAATAAGATAATGCAAAATGGTAACAAACAAAGCAGCAATGCAAAGGGGAGAAAGAAAAATGTCAGAATACTGGAAATGACAGCTTCTATCTCTAAGTGGTATTTCCTGTTCTAGAAGACCAGGAGCATAGCATGCAATGTAATTGCCATTATTAGACCCAGACTTTACTCCTTTGCCTCTGGAAAACATCCGTCTACATTCTGATGCTTTCCTCTGCGATGAATACAACCCTGATAGGGGTTCTAGTCAGAGGCCCTGGAAACCTTCCCCTGAAATCAAGTGTCTCAAACAGCATTATCACTTTTTAAAACTCTGGTGAGTTGAGTTTTGCCCTAGAAAAAAGGTGAGAGTTTTGCCCTAGAAAAGAGGCATCTTCTGTCCTCTAGATGAAAAGAAGACAAAAGAATCAAAATGGAGATGGAACAGTATTGTTACATGGAGAAGGGATAGAAGCAACATAGTCACATCTTAAATTTTAGGTTGGTTTTGCTGACTGCTTTTCTTGGAATGAGCTTTTGGATCATTCTGGAGTTTGAATTAAAAAATAAAATAGAAATGAGGGTAGGAAATCAATCAGAAATCTTCCTATCTCTTTAGTCATTCAAACAGCTATTTTAAACTTTAAAAGATTTTTGTTGTTGTTGTTATTTTTTTTTTTTTTTGAGCAAAACGATATGCTTTGTTTTATGATCAAGGATTAAACTTCTTGTAAATAGATTTACATGGGCAGTGTTTACAAGATCAAAGAGTAGATGACATATTGCTTACATTGTAGGGTTATGGTATTCACCCAGGAGAAAAAGCCCTGGTTATCCTCTAATTCAGGCAATGGGATTTGACCTGGATTTCAGGCTTTGTCAGTAACTTCTCTATTTCACTGCTTTAAGGATTTTTTTAAAACTCAAGTTCTCATTCTTCTATCTAAAGCTTTCTGTTTAGCCTAAATGTTTATTTAGAACTAAATCTTAAGGTAGTCTTTGTTTCTCCTTCACCAAATGACATGACCACTACTTGATAACATAACTTAAAGTGCTCTTTCTCTATTCTGATGAATACTGAATTAAGAAGGGAGAAGAGTCCAATTCCCACATAGTCTATAGTACTGACCATATGGCATTTAGCTGAAAAAGAGATGGAAGCTTCAAATTAAAAACCATGATCTAAATCAGGAGGCATCTAACTGAGGGAATTCTTTCACATCACTAAAAAGTGTCATATCCCATGTAATTACTTCAACCTGTTTTTCTTAAATTTAAGTTTCATTTAGGTAGTCTGGAAAAAAAAAAAAAAAAAAAAAAGTACTTTCAGGAACATTGTAATGATTGTAATGAACTTTCTGACTTTTTTTTATATTTATGTTGATCTTCTGTGTGTTTGTGACAGTATCACCATCAGCTTTCACCAAAGTCACTGGGTTTTCCAATGTTTTGCATACTTCAAATCAGATTTTCTTTTTGCATATATTTGCTCAACATTTTTTTTTTTTTTTGGTGAACCTCAAGTGGTTAATATTTCCCAAAGGGAGTGTCCTGAGGTGCTCACACCAAGAATGTTCTACAGAATATGAAGCTGCTGACATTCTTCATGAGTCCCAGTATTTTACCTATGAATGAATAACTGTGTATAAATATGTATAATAAATATGTGCTGGTGGGAGACCACCCACAGGCAAAAAAAAAGGAGGATGTGCAGGAGGAAGTGCAAGTAGGTATACAGTTATTACAAGATAAAAAATAATAATAATAAACACAAACAAACAAACAAATGAACAACAACAACAACAACAAAAAACAGGAAAGAAAACAAAAACAAAAAACACACCAAGCCCATACAAAAGTAACAGATGGACTACATTGAGCTTTCTTGTGGAAAATATTTCCATGGTGAAATAATAACATGGTGAAAAACTAGCTTCTCTTCTTTGGGGCATTAATAATAATAATAATAATAATAAAAAGAAGAAGAAGATGAAGAAGAAGAAGAAGAAGAAGAAGAAGAAGAAGAAGAAGAAGAAGAAGAAGAAGAAGAAAAAGAAGAAGAAGAAGAAGAAGAAGAAGAAGAAGAAGAAGAAGAAGAAAAAGAAGAAGAAGAAGAAGAAGAAGTCATGTTTCTATTGCCTGTTAATAAGGTAGATGCTTTACTCTTGCAGCATATTATCATTATTAAATTTGTGAATATATCTACTTTACAATCTAATACATTACAAAATTTCTTTTGGTTATTTGTATTACTAGCATAGACTTCCTGAGAGTATATTATGCACATTTAGATATTACACACCAACTGAAATTTATGTGTTTTGATGAAACCACAAATTAGGGGAGTAGCAGATTTAGATATTTCCTATCAATCAATCAATGTCATTATATACCAAATTATAGTACATCTAGTATATAATAAAATAGAAACTATCAAATATCACAGAGGTCAGTCCTTCAATAAATTCTGTACCAGTGTGGGCATGTAACCCTCTGCGTGATGAATCAGACCAAAATGACATAGACGTACTTCCACAATAAACTTCTTCCATGATCAACATCCATGTGAGGACAAACGTCATTCTCTTCTCTTTCCTTCTTGTAAATGCATACAACTTTCTGTGGCTTTCAACAAATCAAAGATAAAGGACTCACACAGAAGTTTTTACTGCTTTACTATTTGTATGCATCAGATTACATTATAATTTCATGCTGATAAATTTAGAGAAATCTGTTAATTTGGATGTAGTCCTTTCAGGTAGTGGACATCCAACCAGATTTTCTGAAAGTAATTAGTGAATCAAATAAAATGGTAATGGAAACAGGTAATTACTTGAGAGCCCCCGGGTAATAGCAGGAGGTAATTATTTCAATATCTGCATTCTCTACTCAAATTGCAGATGGATTGCCACAGCCTTGCTCTAGGAAAGCCTGTAGTTTCACTATGTCATTTTTACTATGTCATTTTTAAAAGGATGGGAAAGAATTGTTTCTTGAGTGAGGGTGTATTTCATACCATAAAAGGAAATCCAGTCACATAAACACTTTAATTTGATAAGATAATCTGTAATTTTGACAGGCCAAAGTAGTGCAGTGTAAAGAAAATGTAGAGCTTCATAAAAGCAGATTTTTACTCTGTACAAAGTTGATTAGAAAAATAAGATTCATTAAAACATGGATGGAAAACATCTGGTTATATGGCAGATGGCAATTCAGCTATCAACACATCCAACTGTTAAATGAATGGACTGATTTAATACAAAAAGTATGGCTTTCCCTCCTCTATGGCTCATTCATTTGCAGATTGTTGAAATATTTTTTTCATATTAAAGTTAGCTCTTCAACAATTCAAAATGTTTCGAGTCCTCCTTCTCCTCCTTGCCTCTGGCATACACCTTCTCTATTCTTTGTTTTAGCTTTGCTGCTAAAACAAAGAAAAATGATTCATCCTTAATGCAGAAAAGTGGAAAATCTGTGTGTCTTTTCCAGGCATTATAACACCCTGGACCAAATTTTTGGCTGCTGTGATATTGATTTCTAGGGAGTCGAACTGACTTTATCTGTTTTCCCCTATATAGTGGAGCAGGATGTCATGATGCTTCCTGAATTCCTAAAATAATTTTATAACCAGAAGTATTGCAATAAAGATCCCTTTAGATGATGTTGTCAGAAACAGTGTTTCCTAAAATGATTGCAGTGAATCCCACCCTTATAATCACAACAGTTATAAAGATCTTCACACAGTGCCTTTGGTGAATGTGGAGGCTAGCAAAAACTGTCATTACACATGGATCAGAAGGCACTTCTTGGCTCTTGATTATTCACTGCAGAAGACTGTGTTCTGCCTTGCATTATACTTGTGCAACATCATTGCAGTCAAAAGGGTTGCGAAACTGAGACCTGCAGATAGAATTTCAGATGTGTTTGCCCTGCATTTATATTGCTCAATTGTTGTTAATCGATTTCCCTGTTTTGTTCTTCAATGTCAATATGTGCAGCAAAGGTCCTTTTAAGTACTTAGGATTGGGCACTTTTTATTCTTTAATGAATGCAGCCATTTTTGCGTTTGATTCTGCAATTCTTAGGAAGTAAAACTTCCAGCCTTGGGAGGACTTCCAGGGAGAACTTCAAAGGGATACTGCCACTGAGTGAATGCATGACAAGTAGCTGTGTCTTGGCCAAAAAAACTAAGATTCTTGGTAAAGGTATTAATTTAAGCATAGATTCTTTTACTAGAGGGAAGGCATAAGGACCTCAAAAAAGGTCCATCTGTTAGAGAGTAACTAACAGTTACTCTGTTAGTCATCTAATCCTAGATGTATTTCAAATAGAATACTAGCTTCAGCTATTATTTATTATTATTAAATTTATGACACTTGTAGAATATAATGAATTCATTGACTGCGCTGTTAACCTGGATTAATGAACATCATAAATATACCTGGAACAAACTAAGAGTCTAACGGAGTAGAAACAGAGAATGATCAACAACAAATCTGTATCATGGAGTTGAGAAAGTAATAGAAAATGATACAAATGATAAAAGTCAGCTCATTTATACCTCACATTAGAAATTAAAATATACAATAAATTAGAAATGTAGAAATACAAACAAAGCATAAGTATTATAAAAATATATATGCACAGAAAAAAAAAAAAGTGTTTTTTTGTTCATACTGACAAAATGAGGAAAAACAAAACAACAAACAAACAAACAACGACAAGGAAGGTAAAGCTACTCTGCAGATAAAAATCCTATCTTCAAAAAAAACTGCTCACTGGAACAGGTTGCCCAGAGAAGCTGTGGATGCCTCAGCCATGGAGGTGTTCAAGACCAGGTTGGATGAGGCCCTAGGCAACCTGATCGTCTGGGTGGCATTCCTGCCCATGGCAGGGGGTTTGGAACTAGATGATCTTTACAGTCTGTTTCAACCTGAGTTATCTATAATTATATGAAAATGAAATATAGGGGAGTATGGGATTAAAGAAAATCTTTAGTTCTTTTCTAAGGAAGAGTGATTTTCAGCGCAGCTGATGATCTTTGTTAGGACACAGAATGCTCTTTGAAAGTTTAGCAGCTTCTTTAGCAGCACTAAGCAAGCGCTGTTCTGACTTTGGATCTGAGTCCAGGAAGCTTCCCACCAATACCAGTAATATCTCAGCAACTGACCCTTGGACTTTCTCTCTGGATTGCTTGATGTTTTATATGTAGCACTTTTGAGTAATACGTATCATCCTCAATTATACTTTCTGATGGCTTGAAAATTCTTGAAATTAAATAGCCAAATGTATAATCACAATAAACCATATCAGAGAAATGAGAATATCTTCTCTTGAAGTTACATGGCTCATCTAGTGTAAAAGTATATTGGAATGAATGTATTGCTATTTGAATATGGTTCATTTGTCTTCTGCTAGCATAGCAATATCATTACATCTAACAAAAATTTTTCAAGGTTTAAAAAATTTCTACTGTGGGACTGTGCACCAAAAGAACTTAGCAAAATCATCTCCATCCGTAAGATATCTCCACAAGAAGTGTTTCATTATCTATTCAAACTTTGAAGTCTATGGAAAACAGGCTTATCAATGAAGAAGACCTCTGTCCAGCTGAGAGGAAAAAACATTCTGATTTGCAATGTATTCCCAAACTGTGTCAAGAATTTAACATATTAAATGTTTGACTGTATTTATGGAATTACCTGTTGTAAATGTGTAGAATTCATGTACATATAGGCCTCCTGAAGCAGTATCCAGAACAGCCAGGCTGGGTCTGTAAGTTGTTGAATGACAGGTTTCTACGATCTCTCATCCTAGTTTAGGAATAGTTCCCCATTTCTGCATGGATTTGAGCACAACCATTGCTTTTAGGATGTGTTCCTCCCCAGGAAAAAAAGCAAGGTCTAAATTGGCTTGCAATAATAGCACTGGACAAACTTTCTTGATTCATTCCCCAAAGCAATTCAAAAAATGTTTTTCAAAACAGTGTTAGGTAGGTGGAACTTTGTAACAAACTGCTACAGTTGGTATAACTGTGCATAAACCAATGAACCTTTCAGGTAGAAAAGTTTCATTCCTATTCCGAAGTTGATCACGTTTGGGGTACTCCTTCGGAACATGGTGCTTGAAAATAATTTCCCTTGAAGTGAATAAGTGACTCGTCAAAAGAAATGTTTTGACCAGGAATTTATATTTTTTGGCATGTTTCAGAGCTGGGATCAATGACTGGGCACAGCTTGAAAAGCCAATCAGCCCTTAGATAGAGAAGAGCCTGAAAAAATTGCTACCGTGTTGCTGCAATTGTAGAACAGTAGGAATCTGTTTCCACTTATAGTAAGAAGGGGGACAGACTGTTCAGCAGATCATTATGAAATCAATTGGTTCTGTGGTTGTTTTTTTTTGTGTTTTTTTTTTTTTTTTTTTTTTTTTTTTTTTTTTCATATGTATATGTATATTTATCATGGTTTCATCCATTTTTACAGTTAAATGTTTTGGTTTTCTGTTTCTTTCAAGATATTCCCTTATTTACATCTTTTACAAATTGCCACAGAAGTTTTGTGTAAATATTTTTAAGTCTACTCATGCAAGTAAAAAAAAAAATAAATAAATAAATAAAAGAAAAAGTATTTTATAATATATTTTCTGTTTTCAAAAGTATTTCTAAGAATTTTTGTTACTAATGCAGCTAGACTTACTAATAATAGAACAAAACTAGAAAAGGACATTCTGAGGCAGGGGTAAATCACAAGTGAAGAATGCAAAAAGAAGAGAGATGTAAGCAATGGTAAAACTTAAAAGGGCACAGTGATATAAAGAGTCTTGATTAACTCTATCAACTGAACTAACGATAAAATGGTAGCATTGAACTCATGTTGAACTTCATGTGTCTGTGGTATAGACATCTGACCTGGGGATCTGGATCTCCTTTGCAGAGAGTGAAGAGAAAGAAGAATTTCTGGCATGCTGTTGATCTAATCTGTAAAATACCTTTACTATACATGAGATGAGATGGGATGAGATGGGATGAGATGAGATGAGATGAGATGAGATGAGATGAGATGAGATGAGATGAGATGAGATGAACTTCACAAATTCCAGTTCTCATCATTGGCCATACAGATAGGATAAGTACTTGTCTTATATGTGGATAACTGGATAACTCCACCGTACAGTCTACATTTTATCAAATTATGTATATTGCTTTTCTTTTATTTATTTTTTTCCAACACAAAAAAAAAGAAGAAAATATTGTTGACAAACATTTCTGTTTGGTGGAAAAACACAGCCTATTCCAGTTTAGTGTTTGGTGGAAAAATTTAAGGTTAATATTTGATCTTTCTTCCACCCACCAAAGTAGCTCAGATGTGACTCCAGAATATTGAATAGATCTTGACTTATTAGTCAGATAAGATTATAGTGTAGCTTTAAGCATTAGGAAAATATCATGTTCATTCAAGTTTGGATGTTCATTAAGTTCATTACATCTGGAATTTATTCATGTTTTGTTGTTCTAGTTTGTTTGTTTGTTTTAACTGACTATTCAAAATTATGCAAAATTAATTTGTTCAACTTGGAGTGAATAACCTAATCAACTATTTTATTTTTCACATTTTGGTCTCAATTGAACTACATCCACTTCATTATTGTTTTGTAACATGGTTTTAAAATCACTCACTTTGGAAACCCTCAGCCAGCACCCAATTAGTCTCTTCTGAATAAACCTCACCTTACAATGCAAAGCCTGTTTAAACCAGACCTCAAAGTCCATTTTGTCCACTGAGTCGAATGGGTACACATGAAAGAAGCACACTTCTTTTCACAATCAATGTTATAAATTTTCAAAAGCTTATGATATTACATTGAAGCCAATCATGCACTCAGGAGAAATCACATATCTCTACACTGTTCCAAGCAGATTCATATTTCAAGCCAATTCTATTCCACTTTAAAATTATTCAGAAATATGTCTATAGATGAGATTTTTCCACCTTTTCTTTTGTTCAAAATTAGCTTTTTCTAAGCTCTAAAAATCGTAATTTCCTAGCAGTTGGCAAAGAGGAAATTTAACCTTTTGAAGCTAATTATTCAAAGACATAGGCAAGTGTAAAAACAGTTTACATATACAAATGAATAAAAATTAATTTACAAAAATAGATATGATATAAAATGATTGTTGTATAATATTACAGTGAATATACATGAGAACAACAGCTATAAAATATGGTCAAATCATTGGGCAGACGAAATGAAACTAGGAGAAACTTGTCCAGATAGTCAAGACTGCAACTTGCCAGTTTCTGGCTGAGCAAAGTGCTGAAGGAAGCATGTAGTTTTTACATCCACAGCCTCGTGTCCTAAATGTCCACAAAGGAAATCAAGAGAATGTTGGTGTGAACATCCAGCATGTGGTGGAATAAATTAAGGAAAAAAATGATAACAATACAAAAGAAACTAGGAACACCAACTTATGTCAGGAACATTTTTTTTGGAGCTATTATTATTTTATCATTTTCTCTTGAATGCAGAAGTAGAAAGTAATGTAATTAATTTTTCAGATTTTTAAAGAATATCTCACATCTCAGAACATTTGTTATACAAAAAATAAACATACATGAAATTTCATGCATGGATATATTTCTTGTGTTGTTGTGTCTTCCCACCACACCTCCCCCATCCTATGACATCTGAAATCAGCAGCATAATCCAACCTCTTGGGAAGAGGTTTGAGAATAGAGATGGTTTTCACTCTGCATTCAGTGTTTAGCAGTGTGACACCTATCACTTCAACTTGTTTCTGCAGGCAGAGTGCAGATAGGGAAGGATGAAACATAACAGTGCTTTGTCCCATGGGGAGATCTCTCTCACAAAAGCTGAAATTTATTTCAACACACAATCTATTTCTTCTGTCATCCATTTGCCCATGGGGATGGAAAGGGAAACAAAGAAACAGTTTGGGTGAATATGTAAAAGATTCATACCACAATTAACTAATAAAAAAGAGAAAGAGAGAAAAGGGCTTTCTGTCAAAACCTGTATATAGACTAGAATTATAGGTTAAAGAAAAACAATAGATTTAAAGGAAAAAATAACTTGACTACACTTTCTTGTCAACCAGCTCTATTTTGCAGGACATCTTAAACAATACAGGGAAACAAAATAATTAAATACTCTGGATGGAAAACAGCCAGCAAGATTCTCCTGATTCTGCTAGATAGTGATTTTTCATGTCTAATGTACCAAAACTTGGTCATCACAGAAACCAGAAGGTAAGAACTGTAGCTGTCCTGAGAAGGATAAACTTGAAGGCCCAGGAGCAAGAAAAATTCAACTGAAGATGATCAGCATGGACCTAAGAACAGGTAGTTTGGGAAACAAAGAGACAGAACAAGGTGTAGCCGCTTGGAACGTCCTACATGTAGAGCAGGACATGATTGCCCAGAAGGTGAAAGCAAGAGCTTACTTTGTTTTCAGGTTTCTTCCTTTGGTCAAAGGGGTAAGAACTGATATGGGTCCACCATGGGGTGATGAGAAAAGCAAAAACAATATTTTATTTTGTGAAGACAATGAAAAAGAGCAGCTGTGTGACAGTCAAATGATCAAAATGATGTTTGTTTGGCAAAATTAGTTTATCTGGTTTAAAGATAGAGTAGACTCAAAAGGTTGTGACTAGAAACTAGTCAACCAAGAATCTGTGTTGGGACTATTAACTGTACAGTTGTCTCAAAAATAAGGAGTCTTACAAGAAACATTTCATACTAATACTTTTTAGCCTTAATATTTGCACTTTGGATAGTTAAAGATCAAAATCTAGTTTTTCATTATTCAGATGATAAGCTTAAAAGAGATATAGAAGGGGACTTTAGTACTTGGTGTATCTGCTTAAATATAATGTCCGAAATCTTCCTCTCCTAAAGGTCTTGCCTAGTAGGAAGGTGCTGTTCAACACCTTCAGAGGGATACACAAACCACCTGCAGCTTCTGTCCCATATAATTTTCAGGATACATCTTCTGCCACAACAATAACTCTTACTTGGCTCAATAAACAACACATTCAAAACTATGGCTACCAAGTTTGGTATTCATAGAACAATTAAATCTCATCAGCCCTGAGGTACTGAGCAGAGGTAGTGAGAGACAAAGAAAAAAATTAGATCTGCTGAAAGCTAAAACACTTTTGAGTCATATTATTTCTCCCACTGTAAATGTTATTAGTAGGCATTGATTCATTTCACCAGTAACTATGCAGCAAATCAAAGGCTTTAAAGCATTCTACTTGGGTGGGAGGTTTGATGCCACAGTGTAGTGGCAGTAAATGGGCCTGAGTCTTTGTTTTAGTACAATTAAGCTAAATTGTCATAGAAATGAAATATTCTGGCAAAAATAGATATATTTTCTAGTATGAACGACATAAAAACATGGGTTTCTATGGGGAATAGCAAGTATGCATAGCATTACTGAATATTAATCCATATTTAAATTTTATTTTTATAGCACTCAAAAGAAGAGAAAGATTTTTGGAGATCACAGCATGACTACCTCAGTGTAGCAGCCCTTTCAAAACTCAGCTGGACATAGTGAGCTGAAATATTGCAGGAGCAAAGAAGTATAACTGAAAGGAATACAAGTCAGCCAATGTCAACTTAGGCCTATTCTCTGCTCTAGTCATTTACATTATGCCATATGTTCATAGTAAATGCAATGCATGGATTTGTTTTATACTGTAACAGGAATGCCACTATATGCAATGCACAAGCACATAATGAGGAAGGTGGGAATCCCCTGGGTGGCTGTGGTGCTCTGGCACAGTATTCACCTGATGGAAGGATGTGGTCTGCTGCCTTTCATCTTCTCTACTGAGCTGGTTCATCAGGGACTTGGGGCAGCGAGGGTGGTTTGAGAAGGACATGGAAGGATTTATGCAAGAGTAAGACATGGCAAGAGTAAGTATATTGCAGATAGCCAAAGCACGCTTTTGTTTCCGGTCACTTGTAGGGAAAATATGTATTAAATAGCTTTGGAAATGTGAAGTTTGTTCTCAGACCAAATAGCTCAGATACAACGTGGATGCAACCGGAGAGACAAACAGCCAAAGCTGCTTCAAATTCTACCATGCCTATAACTTTTTCTGTACTGACAGAGTCAGAGGAATTCAAATGTTTCAAAGTTTATATTAAGTAGGGATTTTTCCATCTAGAATCCGAAGGAAGCCTAATTCAGCTTTTTGTCACTACTTTGGCAAATCCTGCCTGAGGACCACCCCAGTTCTGGCCAGATCTTGGCAGATGGTGGCTGCTAAATGGAGCGATGAAGCTGCAATTAATGTAGAGGATTTGGCCTACTTTGTTACTGGCAACTATTTTTGCAGCTTCTCAGAGAAGGCTGCCTAAAAGTAGAGGCTTGGGACTAACTGTCATAAAAATTAGGCATGAAAATTAAGAGAGAAACCATCGTTTACTGCAGGGCTGCTAAATTGGACTGTGTAAGGATGCATAACACTGTCTTGTATTTATGCTGACAAGTTAACAAAAGCCTGCATTTCAACTCAATCAAGTTGGATTATAGATAACCTTGTAAATCAAGTTGGATTATAGTTAACCGATTCAAAAGATCTCTGGACACTCAGTCCAGCTCCAAACATTACGAGGGTGTGTATGGCAAACACATTCTTGGATACTGATTTGCATGTGTAAAATATATGAATATTATTCATTACCCATTGACAAACTTCAAAGGTAAATTGTACATGCTCTTTCTACAAGGGCAGATCTGTATAGGATATTTTGGATTTAAGTTGTTGGTAAGACAGATCCTATTATTGTACAGCTAGTAATACATTAATAATGGGCTGCCTGTATACAGAAATTGATCCAGAATCACATGGAGTTCATGGTCAGAGATGGCCAAAGCTACTGCTGTTTGAAGTGGCAGACTGACAAAGAAAACATACACAAAGGTACTCTTCATTTATGTATGTTTAGATCTTATAGCAAATAAAACAGTAAAATTATTTCCCCTCTTAGTTATGCACATAACTAAAAACACTTTCTTACCCAGAATCATAGAAGTACAAGCTTTATCTGAAATCATTTCAAACTATTCTGCTTTTGGTATAAATCAGAATGTTTTAAGTGTGTTTCTTTGTGTTTGTGGTCCAAAAGGATCTCAGAAAAAAATCCCACTTGAAATAAATGTATCCTGTGGGATTTTTTTCTTTTCTGTTCTCTTTTATCCACCTATTATTTTCTTCAACATTTATTTTATTTTGTCAGTGTCTGCAACTTGCCCTTACATCTAACTTTCCACTGCTGTGAAGAATGCTTTGGTTTTTTCCAAAAAAAAAAAGGATTTTTTTATTATTATTTTCTGACATAAGGACTAGGAAAAAATGCCTGATGGAGCTATTACCTTCAAGTACTTTGCCAATCTAATGATAATGAAAGTTATTTCCTCCTGTAGTTAAAAATATGCTTTTCAAAGTAATCATTTCACTCCTCCAGCCACTTCTGATGACTCATTGCCCCAAGGCAGGGATCCACAGTATTGTTTGTGAAGTTAGCAACTAAAAGAATATTAAAAATATACCATTCTGTAAATCAATGTTTCCCTGTGTGTGAAAAATGATTAAATCCAGATGGAGATGTGAATCTGAAACTCTGAAACAAATTATATACAAAGACCCACATGCTAAATAACAGATTCAGCCACTTGATTTTTGAATTTTGGAGGTGTTTAAAAACTACCTGGCATGGCAAATAAAGTAAAGGAAGGGAAATTCAGTGTTCTGAGAAACACCTGGATGCCTAACTTAGGCTGATAACAGTTTTGCAACTGCCGCATATTCCAGTCTAGATATCTAGGTTCTTAAAATCTCTATATAGTTTAGGTGTTAGAATATTTCCACTATGCTTTATGGACTTTGGCTCATGGACTTTTGGACTTGTGGATCCTGCACTTTTGGTTAATCATCCCAAGTTCTTTTAAAGCATTTAGTGGGTCTCAAAAGAGTTATAGCTAATGAATTAAGACTGATGCTCTGTAAGAACACAAGCTCAATAGAGTTCTGAAAGACTTCTGACCAGTCATCCCACTGCTGCAGAAACAAATTTATCAGTTTCCCAAGAATAAGCAACCCTAACGTTAAAGCAAAGGCAGTGCAGGTTGACATATGCCTGGAAACTTGACTGCTTTACACACACAGGTGAAAGACTATGGAAAGATGGTCTGAAGCAGGATATGTGGATGTTTAAAGGCAAAATAAAAAGACATAACATAAACCTTCATGCAGCAGCATCATCCCCATGTGCTGAAACTTCCATCAGAATCCCTCAGCATAACTGAAGTTCTACTCTATTACACAGAAAACTTCTGAAACAGCATTTCTAGTTGCAACATACCATACATTGTGTAGGAGGAGGTGCAACTTTTATTATAACTGTGGTTTATTTACCTTCTGCTAAGGAAATCTCTGAAGAAGTCATGTATTGTAGGGAAGAGAACAAGAATCTCTGTAAAGTTTGTTCTACCACCAAACAGTGATGCATATGCAAGCCCTGTTCATTGCTGTTCCTTCACACTTTTAATCACTGAAACAGGCTGCTGTGATTGTGGAGGTGGTATGTTGGGTCTGCATGAAACAAATCAGCCAGCACATGTGTAGGCAGTCGCCTTATTGTAGTTGATGGAGGTTTGTCAGCAAGCTGTAGGATGGGTGGTTGGAAGAGGGGCAGAAGCAGCTTGCGGCTGTGTGGGAACAGCACTGGCAGCCCTGCATGTGCTCTGCCTGCAGGTGAGAGAAACAGTGCAATTCCAGTAAAACATAAAAGTTAAAAATAACAGGCTGGCTTTTGGGCTGTGGTAAATCAGCAGGGATGAGTTCAATCACTGGATACTTCACCTGGGAATTTCATCCTGTACATCTCTCCCTTCTCTTGCACTGCTCTGCCAGCCTTCAGAGGATGATTGGAGCATTTAACTTAACCAAATCCAGCACAAGGCTGGGCAGAAGGAGAATTTGCTATCATAAGAATTTTTACTGTCAACTCTTATGCATGCAGTACACTTCATATTTATATTTCATTCTAAGTGAATAGTTGCTATAGAATGAAGTTTTCATGTATGAGAAAGGATTGCTCTTATTTTTTTCTTTTTTATTTTTTCCCCTACTATAGCATAATGGTTTAAAAAATAGCAGCATAATTGAAATCAAGAGAAACAGTTCAGGCAAAACAAAACCAAACCAAAACTAGTACACTGGTGCAATCTGGTCTGAGAAACCTCGAACCTCTAAAACAACCAGTTACTGGAACCTGCAAAGCTAGTATGGACAACTTCCATGTATTTCAGTAAACATGTCAGTTTGCATGGAGGAAATTTTTGTTCTGCTGAAATCACTGTCTAGCCCAAGAAAAAAATAGGAATATTTCACCTGGAAGAAGAGCATGTTCCTGGTTTGAAGTTAATTTAAATAAATGAGAAATTTCCATCCACTGCTGAGATTAATCAATTGTCAAGGCCTTCTCGCATCAGAGTTTTGTGTTTGTTTGTTTTCTTGAGGAGAGAGTAAGAGAATTATACCTTCCTCTGGAAACTTTGAAAGAAAAACAAGTTTCAAACCCACAAAAAATAAACTCCTTGTCTGTAACCCAGTTGCACAAATTAAAAACACATTTTGGTTGAAATCAGTGAGCTTTATTTGGATTGACTTTAAGCACCTAGAATCTAATAAGCTCATTCCTATGTTTACAGTATAAAAGTAACATGTCTGTCTGCAGGACTGGGGCTTCTGTGTGTCACAAAGATTTTTTTTTTTTTTTTTTGTTTGTTTGTGTGTGTGTGTGTGAGATGGGTTTGCAACCTCTTGGCTGTTCTGTGTGAATTCCATGAAAGATTGGGGTGTGATCATCCCAATGGATTAACATAGGCAGGCAGGATTGCATTGTACCGCCTTGTCCAAGCTCTCCTAACAAATTGCACCATATAATCTTATCTTGCTATATTTGTGATCTTATCATTTACAAGTAGTTAGTCTTTTGCTGTTCCCAAGGAATTTGTGGGTGAATTGTTCCTCTCTGGAACAAGCTGTTCTAGATCATTCCCCTTAGCACTAGAAAATTTCAGTAATAAGCCCGAGTTTAATATCACTTTACATGGCAATAAAGACCAGTTCCCTATACTTAAAACCTTATCATAATGTTTCTAAGAATCATACCAACCTGACATTTCTCGTCTGAGCTTGTTCCAGTTCCAGTTCATCTCCTCTGTTTCTTATTGCCATTCATACTGTTGTTTAAAATAGCAGTCTCCATCAATTTTATTTCCCTGTCATCAATTATTCCTCCCAGCCTTGAGCCATATTAAACCAAAGCTTTCATACTTTCCATCCATTGTCATCTGTCTCATGCTCTTATTTGTGCTTACAGAGCTCTTAGCGAGAAAAAAAGTCAGTGCTATGTGATCAAAATGTGGTTATGAGCCTATTCTTTATTCTGTTACTTTAATACTAAAATATAAGCATTAGAGGTAACCGAATAATTTGTAAATAAGAGAAAATTGTTAGTGACTGTCGTGGTTTATCTGCAAAAGTTAGCAAATTTATTATATATGGAATATGCCATAAAGTAGTACAATATGAGCTGTTACGATTAAAGAATCCATGCATATTAAATAAAGTCAAAATATAACGTGATATTAGGTTATCAACTTGTCAGTGTACTTTATAACCCTGAGCTGTTTATAAATAGGTATCAGCACTGGAAGATTCATCATTTTAGATTTCTAAATAGGTATGTGATCTTTCTCCTTACATGAATAACACATTTTCAGTGTTTCATGTTACAGCTTGAAAATCATGTCATAGTCGTTATTGTACATTAAGCCACATGTCTTTTTTATTATTATTATTATTTTCTGAGTTAATTAGTGACCAAAAATAAATACTAAGCACTTAACATACCATAGTACTTTAGAGATGGTAAAAAAACAAAGAGGCAAGGAAATAGAGAAAACTCATTTTCAGTACTGCATTGAGTTCCATGTAATAAGCACATGCACGAGTATATTCATATAGTTTTTACCGTTAATTTGGCCGTAACAGAACATTGTCCAAGGTCATTTTTAGGCAGTGACTTTTAATTGACTTGTGAGTATATTCACTTCACTTACAGTGTATTCAGATCTTACACAAAGTCCTGTTTTGTAAGGTCCCTGGGTTGCACCAAAAGACTTTTTTCTTGCCTCCCAGTGGAAGATCTTCACCCTTGGAACCATCATTTGTCCTGACAGACCCCTGTACTCATTAGAACACACAGGGCTGTGTTGGATGTCTGGCCATCCTTTTCAGACCACCTGAATGTACTGAGTGAATGAAAGTGGATTTAGACCTTAGTATCCTGTTGTATGGTAATACTGATGAATGTATGCAGCACGGTATAAAAGGGCTCAGTTCTTCTGGAAGGCCATAAAAAGTCACAACCTGGTACTCTGTCATTAAAATAAATGAAAGACATTGCCCAGAGACATCTAGTTGCAAACATAAAACAGGAGATTACAGGAACCTGAGTGAAAGAAAAGAACAGAGAGAAATGGATCTTTCTTTCTAATACTCTGTAAAACTATTATATTAATATCTTCAGATTTCTGAGCAATTCAGCATATTAGGGACTGCATTTTCTCTTATGGAAGCAAACACAAAGCAACATCTCAGCTGGCTTGCTTGAGTTTTCTCTATGGGTATCACAGCTCCTTGGTGTTTGGAGGTTGTGGTTTTACTTTGAAAATAGGGTACATGCTGGCTGAGGATCCAACTGTGACTTTCTTGCTTGAACAGGGATGTGAAATGATTGCAGTGAGTCAGGCTATGCTTTATACAAGGGCGTTTTCCCACTGAGGCTGATTTGCTTTAATGGTTATTGATTCGACAAACTTTTACTTGGAAGAAAGAAGGAGCAATGAATGGAGCAGGGCTGGAGGAATTAAATTACCCGAATGCAACTTCTAATGGACCTACCAGGAGTGTCCACTCCTTCAAGAAGGCCCCACAACTGCTCTGTCTCTATTTTCAGCCATTATCACAGGCAGTTGCATTGTTAATGCTATGTATTGATGAAAGGATAAATTCTATTTTTGCTCTTGGTGTCAGGAGGGCTGGGTATCAAGTTAAAGGCACAGATCACTGAAGTTCTGTCCTTGAAATAGTCATAGCTTTCAATTTCTTTCTCAGCATGTGTTTAAGTATTCCCAAGAGCACCAAACTGCCTCCAGTTGCTTCCTGTTTAAATAAAAGATGATTCCTCTTTTTATTCTGTGGAATCCATTCAAAGGAAAAGGTCATGCCCAAAGGGAAAAAGCAATTTCCTTATTCTTCATTTCAGACCTCTAGAGAGTTGTAATTTCAGTTTCCCAGAACAGTCCCTATTTTTTAATTGATATTCTTTGTTAATTTTTGGGGGAGGAGAGTCATGTTTGTCTAGTCCCAAAGCAAAACCTTATATTGTTTATAGTTGTTAAACCAGTGGCAGCTTGGAAATGCAGCATGCCTGAGATATCCTCAGATTAAATAAAAATATAATCAAAATAACTTTTTATCATGATTATTTTTAACTTTCTTTGTTTCATTTTATACCTGACACCAGTGATTCTAAATTTACTTTTCTTTCTCGCTTAATAAGCAGAGGCCATGAAGTATTTCACAGGAAGAGATTCTTGTTTAATAATAAGCATTTACTCGGTGATGACTATAGGGCTCTGCTTTTTCAGAAGGTTTCACAACGTTTTTGTATGAAAAATGAGGTGACCAGACTGATGGAGGACAATTATTCCACCAGTCTCCAGTGATGCTTGAAAACAGATTTGTTTTCCAGATGATGTAATAAAAAATACTGATTTGAAAAATTCTATTTGTCTCTTTGTGTGTTTTTTTTTTTTTTTCCTAATTTTAATATTTTGTTTCTTACATCAATTAAACTAGACTAATAAATTATAGAAATAGGACAAAATCTTCAGGGCTAAGACTTTGTGGACATTATAAACACCAATTTATATGAGTCTAAGTCTATTGGTTTCTGTAGAAGTCTAATGTTGGGAATCAATAATAACATCTCAAACCTATTAGATATAGTTGCTAGGAATAAATAAATTATATATATATATATATATATATACATATATATATACATATACATATATATGAGAATGAATGTTGAATAGATCTGCTCTTGTATGAAGCAGACTGCCAGAATAAAATATGGTAAATAAATATATATTTAAATGTTTAATCTGATATTCAGAACTGTTTGACTGTCTTAAAAATCAGTCAGGAAATATTTGTCTTTGGCTGGGATCTGAATTCTTAGTTTACTTGCATTTTCTCTGCTTGTTAGTTAGGAAGGAGAAGCTATTTTCTAAATTGCTGAACTCTGCCAAACCAACAAGTATGCAGAATATCTTCTATTCTTTTAGACTTTAACTTTCTTTATAGCATCTTTTTCCTCCTTCCTTCCTTCTTACACAAAATTTGTTTAGGTAGATGTCTGGAAATGTGCTGTTCATTCAGATGAGAAGTGTCATTTGGGCTCCCTTTCACCTACTTGACTGAAATCACTTGGCTTTGAGCTTTGTTTAACTTTCCTTTCACTCATAGAATGGTTGAAGTTGGAACGGGCTGCTGAAGGCTACCTGGTCCAATCACCCTTCCCAAGCAGGGACACTCAGAGTATGTTGCCAAGGACTATGTCCAGGCAGCTTTTGAGTATTTCCAAGGTGGGAGACTTGACAACATCTCTGGGTAGGTCTCATTTTTCCCTGACCTACCCTTTCCATATATGCTTCCTACCCTGATCTTCCCATCACTTTCTGGACCTAAAATAAGAGCAAGACAAGAGAAAGGGAGGCAAAGTATGGAAAAGACACTTCCCAGTTGAAGCAGAAAAGTTGCCTAAAGAAGTACGAGATGAGAGTTTGTATTTAATTACAGGCACTTAAGCTCATCATTGCATGTCTTGTGGTGGCCCACAGAACAGTTTGCAGTTTGGCTGGTCTCTAAAGGGATTAACTTTTACTGACTATCCAATGTTGCAAAGGTTTATCTTTGTTAGGCACAGAGAATTGTAAATGCAGAAGTAAATCTCACATGATGATGGGAGGAACTGCAAGGCAAACTGATCAAACTGTTTCAAAACAACAGTCATTAAAAGCTGGGGTTTCAAGCTTACACAAGTGAGCAAGCTTAGTGAATATTTACACACAAAAAATTCTTTTAGAACTCTCTAGATAAGCTCATGTGTAATTCAGTAATCAAATATGAGAACTAAAGGCCTGCAATCTACTTTCCTTAGTGTAACATTAAGGGTATACATTTTTATATGTAGGATATCGCCTATTCCCATCACATACAAGGCCAGACTGATTTCCTCCTACTTGTGCATTTATTATTCATAAGTATATGAAAACTATAGATTAATCATTTTAAGGACATGGTTCATATGTGAACTTTCTGCCTAGCTTTCTACTTTTTTGTTTGTTTTTGTTTGTTTTGTGATGATAATTCTGTGAGTGGATAACTGAGACACTGCAACTGTAAAGCTAATAATAGAGCATGACGCTGTGATATGACTTTCCTTATAAGTAATAATGGGGGCCAAACATCATGAATGTTAAAAACTCTACAGCTTTTTGGCATAACAAATACATTATGTACTTGAGAGTGTTCATGTATAGTGAATAATGTGAGCACACAACCATAGCAAACCAAATTGATAGTCTCTATTCATGAAGATGCGACAGGTCAGACTTTGACTATGTGACTGATTCTGACTGAAGAAATGGATAAGAAATTATTCTATTAAGCTGAATGAAATTTCACAGAGGTGCCATCATAGCGATGTAATATTCTTAATCTGACTGATTACTGCTGCTTGGCTTGAATGGATAAGGTCTGGGCACAGTATGTGTGTGTGTGTGTACAAGAAATATAACAGGAAGGATGGCAAGTGACAAAATTTTTTAGAGAGAAAAAAAAGAACTGTTGCTGTTCCATCCAAAGTACTGGAAGCAATCACTCCAGCAAATGAAAGAAACTGAGGTTTCACCTACTTTTTCTAAATTTGCTTTTAATGAATCCAAAATTGTGTTCAATTACACCTAGAAGAGTAATCAAAAGAATATGAAAAAATCTTCACATGCACATTTAGAGTTTGGTTTACAAACCTGAATTAAACGTCACCATGTGAAGTAACCTCTTTCCAGCACTGACTCAACAAGTATATTCAGAAATGAAACTACACGTCTGGCCCATAAACCTAGGTGCAACTTTACAGTAAACTACCAGCCTCAAACCCATCCGGACAGGATTACTGGAAATCTTTATCAAGGATACACTTCCCTTCCCTGTTTCTACCTTCTCTAATGAACAAATTGTTCAATGATACAAACCAAGCTGTTGTAAAACTTCAGACTAAAGAACGTGCAGCAGGTGGCAACATATGTGTCCAGTTAGTTCCAGCCAAAACAGTCTAATTTGCAGAAAAGGGTACAGAATTTCACTATGACTCATCTGAGGGGGCGATCCAACGAAAAAGTAGGCTCTAGCTCAAGTGCTAGTCCTCCTGAAAATAATAGTTATAATAGTTCATTTAATGGTATTTCTTGACTATCCTGGCCTATTGGGTGTAGAGAAATTAATTTCATACTGCAAATGTTGTCTACCTACTTGGGACTCACAGTTCCACAGTTTCTTTTGGGATCTGGTCTTCTGTTGCACCCTTTCTGGAAAAACTTTAATTAATTAATTAATTAATTAAAATTAACACTATTCCTATAGGTTAGGGCTTAGGAAAAAAGCAAACAAACAAACAATGAATTCTCTGACCTTCTAGTGGTTTCTGATAAACAGAATTGAATGTTTTATTATTTTGTAATATGTTCAGTCACCCTCTAGTGGTGATTTAGTCACTGCCCGAGCCAGTCAGCACCTTTCCTAGTCTGCAATGTGATCGTCTTGTCTGAATTAGCAATTTTGATGGGAGTATATCAAAGGCAGTTGTTCTGACTAATGATTAGTTGCACTCAAATGCTAAATTAAAAAAAAATATGATTGATACAGAGCATCATCCTCATGAAGGCATCAGTCAAAAAATAACAAAAAACTTACAGAAGTCCACCAAAACTAGTATATTAAGACCCAACAGTGTTTTAGCTAATGTAGATAGGCCTGATTATTGAAATCACATTATTCAAGCATGTTATTAATTTTCATTAGGTGAAATATAACTGGAAGTTAAGCATGTACTTAATGCTGAAAAAGGGTATTTTCCTATATCAGATCATCAGTGATTCAGGAAATTGTATTTTCTTCTGAATTTTCACAGAATTTACATTTTGAAAGACAATTTTGAGTAGACATGTACATTCAAAGAGCTTTTCATTCTGACACTTGACATCACAGGTACTTTGGCTGGCTGTAATAATAATGGATAGCTCTTATATAAGCACTTCAAATCACTAGATTCTGAAGAACTTTATGAAAGTGATCAAAATAATTAATTTTGATGTTCATCTGGGATGCTACAAAGCAATGAGAAGCAATTTACTAACAGGTCTCCTAGCCGACTAGGAACAAAATCCAGGATTATTAACAGACAAACTTTTTGTGTGTTTGTGTCCGTCCATCCTTCCTTCCTTCCTTCCTTCCTTCCTTCCTTCCTTCCTTCCTTCCTTCCTTCCTTCCTTCCTTCCTTCCTTCCTTCCTTTCTCCCTCTCTCTCTCTTTCTCACTCTCTCTCTCTTGGAAGATAATCTTTAAGAAGGACAGGCTTCAGTTTGCATCTTTTTAATTGTTTCTTAGAAAAGAAATTGAGGGGAAGAGATGTAAGACATTCTATTTCACCCCAATGTGTATATTTTAGCTTGGTAGATTGTGTTTTCAGACTGAATATTTAAACAATTAATATATATATATATATATATATATATATATAATGGCTTCTTAATAAATAAATAAATAAATAAATCATTGACGTCTTAATAAATTAAAATTCAGTGTTAAAAAATAAAAAAGTAGCATCATTACCTAAGTAATATGAAACCATTGATTCAAAATATGAGACAGTTAAGAACTGGAAAAAGCTTTAAACTTTGTATCATACATTTACCAGCTTTTTCACACTCATCCAATCACCTTTTTCTTTTGAAATAAGTAATGTGTTGCCCAAAACAGTCTGGGACCCTGGCCCTCAATGTAGCAGCAAGGTGCCTTGCGTACTTGTTAAGACTACAAAGTAAGCAAGTAAATGTTAGGCACTGTACATCCTGCTGCCATTCTTCATATTGAGCAAGTAACAACTACTACACTTTCTGAGAGCCCCTATCATGGAAAATGTAATGGTTAAGCTAGCATTATTATCCTTTTTGAATACTGAAAATAGTGCAAAGGGAAGAAAAATAGTTTCTTCAAAAGTATGAAGAAACAAATCCAGTCTAAGAAGGGACATATAAAACATGTCTTCCCTGACTGACCTTTCATCCCATTCTAATCATGTTTTTCCCTTTTCCTCCCTACTTCTTTGTGCTGAACACTGATAAAAGAGAATTCAACCCAGAGCTAATATGTCATTTTTAAGATAATGATTTTGAGTATCAAATGTTTGGCCTGCACTTTGGGAATAGCAGACACATTAGATCACTCATTTTGTGATGCCCTTGTTTGTTGGAAAGCAACTAGTATTTTATCTTCTCAGCCACAATCATTTATAATGTTTTGGGTAGCAGAATCTAGTTTTGATTATTAAATTATATATTTAGAACTGCATTCTTATTGAATTTCCAGGTTAACTTTTTTGTTGTGACTGCCTATTTTAGTTATGACTGTAGTAGGTAACTGAATGTATCTGTCCTGAAATATCATGTGTAAATAGGGAAATTAAGAAGGAACTCCTTTTGCACAAAATAATAATTTTACCCTAGCATGCTGTATTTTGAAAAGACTATGATATTATCAAAGCAGAATCTGAAGCTTAGCTACTAGCAATGCATCATTCATTCCTGCCCAAGACGTTTTTTTCCTGAGAAAATCCTACTATCAGTCTTTTTGCATAATGGAACATCAAAAATAAAGCAACATATTGCAACTCAATGGTCAATCTTTGCAGATTCACTGAGAAGTAACATTATCAAGCATCTGACAGTTTGCAGTGGTGGTTGTTGAAAAAGCATAAACTGGAATGCAGTGAAGAAGTATGGAGACATAACATTAAGAAACACTTCAAAATAAGTGTATAAATTCTGTATGACTCAACAGCTGTACAGGTAGAGAAAGCCCAGCATGACATTGGCTGATTTGAGAAAACTTGAAGGCAGAATTAATCATTGATGTGGCTATTTCTGGAAATGAAAGAGATTTTGAAAGGGAGGAAAATGTGAAAACCATACAGATTGAGTGACTGTACCATAAAATAAGATTTCTCTTGGTAATTTAGCAGTAAAAATAAAATGTGGCCAGCTCTAACATCTAACAAGAATGTGTTGGACACAGAAATTGTCTGGATTTACATATGATGTTTGCCAAGTCTACCATTCTTGGAAATCCCTCCTGCATTCCTGTTTCTCTAAAGGGAATTCATGGTTCATTTGTTTGCCTCCAAGAGTGAATATGAACAAAAATCATATCCTTATGGGAGGATGCACACTGTAGACCAAATTTCTCTAACCTATCAATGCAAGTGACTTCTGGTACCTTTCCTCACAATGTCAAAGAGTAGAGAATGTCATGTTCAAACATGATATGGAATATCAGCAAGAGGATCTTCAGGGATTACAGTGATATAAAAAATGAAATAAGTTAAGAAGAAATTATGAATAAATTATAAATAGATAAGGCAAATCAATTAATAGAAAAGAATAAGAGAAGGAAAAATTGACAGTATGTGTGGTGATTTGGATGGGAACTACCCAGGAGCATGAAATGTGGGGTACAGAGGTAAAGGAAGCCTCCCACCAAAAGGCAGAGACAAAGTTTTGAAATACTGGACTCAGGGAAATTAATGAAATGCCATTTTTGTTGCTAAAATATCTGCAAGAAAGAGGTTTGCCTATACCTTTTTATAGGCGAAGCAGATTTTATAGAGGTTTTATGAGAAAAAACCTGGACTGAGTTTCCAGGCTGTTTGATGAAGATATAGCAGATAACCTGTCTGCTAGGCTGAGAAGGCCTTCTTTAATGACTTGAAGAAGCACACAACTACCAACTCCTAATAACTTGCATAGATCCTACAAAATACCAGGAGGACCTGATTCTGGTCACAGTCTGCCCATATTGTACAGCCAGGAATTTCTGCTGCCTTTGCAAATGTTATGGACCTCTGCAAACAAGTCTCTTTTCAGCACTGCCCTCTCAAACTAAGCTGCTAGTCCTGCTGGTGGTAGCACTGTGTATTATGAAAGCTGGAGGGAGAGCACCACTTCATGAAGTATGTTGAGAAACAGGTTTTAAATTCATAGAAAGCTGAGAGCTTAATCTGCTACTTTTCTACCTTTCTCTGTACTTACAAGTTGAGCAGGTTTAACATTGATCAGAGGTATCTAAGGAGATACCTGCGTGAAGTTAAATACACACACACAAGACCAAACGCTCAAACGACCCTTCTCCCTCCCTAGCTCTTTGGCAGGTTGCTGTGTTTTTCCTGAACCAATGTCCCTGCATACGAACAGGCTGCTGCTGAAGCCATCTTTTTCAGAGTGTGAAATGGAGTGCCATTAAGTTCTGGCTGCTGTGACTCATCTTTGTTTGTCCTCATACAGCTCAGATTTCCTGCTGGCATCCTAGAGTGCAAGAACATATGCATGGCACATACATGGAGCAATGCCTGCTTCCTCAGACAAAGAACTGAACATTGTGTGATGGCAAGCCCACCCCTCTGGAGATTGGAGAGTGCAAATCTGTTCTGATGACGAAATTCATGGATGATTTCATGGGAGAGAACGATGAAGGGAAACATTTTAGAAATCCCACAGTAAAGCACTGTAGCACTCTTTCTAGAACAGAGTCTGTGAATGAAAAATGAATATGTATGTAAGCAATTTCTGACAATGCATATTCAGGTCACAGCTACAGATGCTGACCTTTTTGTAATGTTTCACAATAGACATATATTTTTATCTTCAAATTTTTGTTAATGAAAAGTTACAGAAAAATGCTACAAAAGAATACTTTTTAAAAGCCTTTTGAAGACTTTCTATGTAAAAGCAATTCTTGTAAAAGCAATTCTTTTTGGCCTATTGCTCTGAAAGTGTCGACACAAGTTTGTTTTCTTCGTCAAATTGTTCTCTCAATAAAACTACCACTTCTCACAGCATGCAGGGCTCCATGTCTTCTTTCCTGTACTGCCCACACATCACCCTGACCACTGCAGATCACTGTTGTACAATATAAACTGCATTTCCTTGCCATGCATTTGAGAAATCTGCCACTTCAACATCATTTACACATGTATGAGAAAAAATGCAAATATGGATCAGCTGAAACCACGAACATAATCCAAAAATATATCCTGGTCTTTGTCATTTAAACCTCGTCAGTCACACTGGCAGATCTGGATTGAAGAAACTGAGCAGACAACAGAAATGTGCACCACTGATTTGTGATTTGCAATACCCAGCCTTTCTTTCTGCTGGGATCAGGAGAGCAGAATTGCTGGTTTCTGCTGGCTCAAAATACTAAAAATGATTAAGAAAGGAATGGAAGGATTAATCTTTTTTATAATACTAAATTTATATAGTCATAGAATTGTTGCCTTGCACAAGGCTGAAAAGAATTCTTCTTTCTGCTTGCAACAGCAGGTTTCCAGTCCCATATACTGCTAAATCCAGATCTCACTGGGATCTGGAAGTCCCCAACATGAGGACTGGTTAGCTAAAGTGTTGCTTTTTGATTGCTGTATGAGGCAGATGTCTTTTTTTTTTTCTTTTTTTCCCTTTTTTTTTTTTTTTTTTCCCCTACTAAGTTTGTCACCCAGAGATACGATATTCTAATTTTCTCTATAGAACTGATGTCCTGCTTCTGTGCAAGACAATAACTCCCATAATAACAGGAACCAGATGATAGTGTAGCTATTGATTAAAATGCAGTTATACTTTGTTTTTCAAATTATATATAAAAAAATAGTAATTACCGGTATAATTTTGTTGATACACACAATCTGTCCAATCACCATGTAGACAGTTTTTGTTATTGTTTTTGTTTTGTTTTCTTTTTCTGAAAAAGTTTAGAACTAAAACTTTAAAATGGCAACTGTATTCTGGAAAGAGTTAGGAACTTATTTATATTTGAATCTTTTACCAGTCTCTTAAATGTAGTTGAAACTGGCTAGTGGGTTCAATTTTTTTATTTTTTATTTTTTTTAAATGAGGAGTGAGAGCAGACAGCAGACTGGCAGCTCAATAGGCAGACAGTATGATCACATAAACACTGGTTTTTTAGGAAACAGAACTATCCTGGAGCACCAGGAGACTAGTTGTCTGAGATCTCTCATCTATGACTCTAGGATAAAAGTAATGTTAACTAGTTGTTTTTAAAGGTCTATTTTTAATAAAACTTTGATTAGTAACCTCCCTGATCACTACTGGAACACCAGAGTATTTCAACATCTTCTGAGACAATCTAGTATGCTCTGAAAACTGCATTTCTGAATAGTTATTAACTATATTACAATTTCCATTTCACCAACTACCCTGTAATACTATGACAAAAATACAGCGGGCTCTTGGCCAAATTCTTCTTTCTTGACTGTGGAGCAGTGGCTTTTTGGCTTCTAATAATCTCTTCAAGTTCTCTCAGTTTTTATTTGCTTTTCCCTCCCACTCACTATTACTCATACTTACCCTCAGCTTCGGGAAATTAGTTGTTTAGAAGAACCATGTATGCAACTGATTAGGACTGTCCTCTGTTTAATTGCCAATTGAATATAACCAGATAATGGTCACTGCTTTATAGGCAATCACCTACTTGTTATTACAGAAAATAATTTATTCAGCTTAATGTTTGTTAATGTTAGTTGAACTTTGTTCAACTTAATGGCAAATAAAATAAACCACTATTGGGTATCAGACATTTTGTATAAGAAATCATAGTCTATAGCTTCTAGAAATTGTGATGCCTGTGCCCTATAGCCAACACTTCCCCTCATCCAAGGGGAAAAAAAAAAAAAAAAAAAAAAGTTTTCTATACATGACAAGATATGGTTAACTTAATTTTCTGCTTTAGTTCTTCAACCTGCCATACACTTCCCATGATCACCATCATGCATTCAAAGTCACATAGAATTGAGTTCTGGATATGCACAAATTGTCTATATCTTCATGCTTTCTCCCACTGTATCGTCAGTTCTTACAGCCAAAGATTTAAAAATTCCAGTCACATAAAACATGCTTGCTATAACCTGCTTTGCCAAGTACACCACACTTTCCAAGAATTTTTTGTTGTTACTTGTCATCTAGAATTTTAGTGTAAATACTTGAATAACAAAGTAATTTCTTCACCTTATCTCTCCTCTAGTTCAATAAATTTGCAACCTGAGTCTATAATGCACACAGTTCTATCAACCCTGTTGGTAAAACTACTGTTATCATCATCAATGTTAACAAAGTCTTCTAGACTACTTCAATTTACCATTGACAAGGAAGACTAGTCTTTATCCCTTACTTACAAGCCTCTGCTAATGTGAAAAAAAAAAAAAGTATTTATTTATTTATTTATTTTCCACAGAACTGTTGCAGCAAACTCCCCAAAACACTAATCCTTGATTTCATACCATTTACAGTCCACTCAGCAGTCCTCTGCTTGGTTGCTCATGAAGTGAACACATCTCCAAATATGTCAGTTCAATCCTGCTTTTCTTTAACAATCTGAGAACCATAATTTACATAATTCTATGTGGTAACTCCTTATAGAAGAACGACAGAATTACTGTATGAGCTTCACAACTTATTGTTACACATTTATTTTTACTCCAGTGAAACAGTGCAGAATCCTACTGTCCATGTGACTTCTGCCCTAAAAGCCTGAGGTAATAAAGGCTTCAATGGTTACCAAGCAATGTTCACTGTTAACACTAAAAATGATCAAACTTCACTGCCAAATACAAAAGACTGATGTCCTTTCACTAACTCTATTGAGAAACTATTTCAGAAAATTACTCCTCAGACAGTTACAGTCTAATTTTCAGCTGTATTCTTGGTGAGTTTACAGCATTTGTTATTTTCCATTCTTCCCAGTATGTAGTGACGAATGACATTTTCTTTTTCTCTCTCTTTCTTAAGGAGGCTGAAACACCTTTCTTGGATGCTGCTTGCTTTGTTCCATCAGGATTATTATCACGTACAGACTTTGTAGCTTTTTGTTCCTTCAGGGGCTTGTTGTTTGGTATCTGACTCACAGAGTGCTGGTAGTGCTGCTGCACTTAAAATAAAACTGAATGCTTCCTAATTTTCATTCTCTTTTGGTCACCAGGTCTTTTACCCAGTCTCTTAGCATGTCCCCATCTGGTGTTTTTCCCCACAAAACCTCTGTTTTTGTGGATGTGAAATGGTATTAAATAACCGTTCTTAGATCATACATTTTTTCCTATGATATGTTGGTCAGATTATGTTGACTGCACTGATAAGAAAAATACATGAAATGGTGTATCTCTGTAGTTACACAGAAAGAAAGAGATTCACACACATTTATTTAAGTTTGCCTAGTTATACACCTGCAAGAACACCCAGTTAAAGTTGTTTTCTCAAGTGCAGTCAAGGATTTACCACAATAGATGAAACTGATATTACTTGACTTTAGCCTTCTAAACTTTGGGCTTTTATTCTTGTTAATTGCCTATGTCCCTTACATAAAATGGAATGGAAAGAGAGCTTTCCACCTATCATAAGTAATTTTCTTTTTTTCTTTAGCATAGAACAATCAACTTTCTCAAAGTGTTTTTTCCAGTTTACTACTCAACGAGCCTACACAACCAGCTTTCATTAAGTGCCAAAATGTTAAATGTTTCTTAGTTAAATCTCTCCTTAAAAGACTCTAGGTGCTGCCATAAAATTTGACTTCTTAGTTGCCATAGCTGATATTTCACACTTGTATTTTCTGGGAAGAAAAAAAAACAAACACCACTCACACAGAAAACATGCAAGTCCCATGTGGTCTGTGAACTGGTTTTGCGCTAAAGGGTTTTGCAAGGGAGAGGACCCAGATTGCCAACAAAGACTGAGCTGAAAGCAAGAGGGCAAAAATCTTAATTGAGAGAACAAAGCTGTTTCTTCTCAACAAGACATATTAAGTAGCATATTACCTATGGTTTCTAGATCTGGAATTGCTTCCTTGGTCTTGACAGTTACTTGAAATTAAAAAGCCTTATATACATTTAAAGAAACAGACGTTGGTACTCACTATTCATCTAAGGTACCACTGATTTCCTTGGATTTACTTGTGTCAGGAGAGTACGGACTATGTAGTGTGAATAATGTTCCCGAAATCATTGTGAATTTTCTAAATTCCCTCAATTCTGTGTCACTAAGTTTTTCCTTAGGAAAAATCTGACACAACACAGCCTCACAATCTACTTTTCTTCAGCAATGGGGCAATGACAAATATAGAACAATCAGTGCAAGACTAATTTAAAAACAAACAAAAAACAAAAACAAAAACAAACAAACAAAAAACAACAACAACAAAAAAAACATTATTCAAAGAAACAGCATTTTTCTTAAACTTGCAAAAATATTAGCACTAGCATTTGTGACTAGTTAAAATCCCATTCTGTGTATGACCTTAAGCAGTTGATCTCTCTAATGCTCAGATACTCCATTTATAAAAGGGGGACAATAATATTTCCTTTGTAATATGCTTCAAGCCATACAGATGAAAAACATTAGATAAGCAGCAGCTATTATCTTCACTGTTATTAAAACCTTGCTGACAAGACACAGATAATATTGTAATTCCTGTAAGACCTGAAGACACAGTTTTTTGCGTTTTACAGACATGATTCTGTACTTGATGTCCTAACTCACTCAGCATAAAAAATAAACATTATAATATAATTGCTCTCTGCTTTACCTGGTCTGACTTTTAATAACAAGACAGCTCCTAGGGACAACAGCTTGCTGTATTCTAATAAAAATTTGGAACAGCTGCACGTACTTCATTCCAAGCTCTCCGCCTTGTATAGTTTATCTTCAAAACCACCTTAGAGCAAACCCCACTTGTTTACTTCAGTGGAAGTTTTTCCACTAGGCATGTAAACTCATCCAACCTATCTCTCCCTTGTGTTTATATATAAAAATACCTAATATATCTCTGCCAGAAATTTCAAGGAAGAGAGTAAGTATAGGCTATCCAAGGCTAAGCAAACAAAAGTCATCAAGGTTTTGGAAAAACTTGTGAGTTCATTTTCTTCAGAAGAACAAGTTATTTGGTAGTGAGTGAAATTTGCTTCTCTAGATTTGTGTCCCTTCTTCTCTAAGCACACCTCTGTCTCCAGCTAAACACCTCTTTATTGCAATAACTTCTCCCCTTAAATCTGAATGGGAAAGAGGCTACAGTGCTGGGGCTATTCTGGATCCAGGGCAAGGAAATATTTGGGTTTCAGGAGGGCAGTGAACTGACAGACAAAACAATAGTTGAATATTTTTGTTTCCAGAGAAAATCAAGCTAAAAACAGCAACAGATCCTCACTAAATCACATCAGGCAGAGCCCCAAAGGCCAGGCTCTTCAGGAAAACAAAGATTTAGATTCAATATCTATGTGTTTTAATAGTGGACGTCTGTTCAATCTCCTGCATGGCCTTGAAAGCCTCAATACAAAGACAAGTCTTTGCCACCTAGAGCCCATGATCCCTATTGATCACAAAACTATTGTATATTTGTGCAATGTTCAGGGAAAGGATTAAGTTGCTTTTTTTTTTTTTTTTTTCCCCCTCAATTCCTCTGTCTCCAAACTAAAATGTACCCAGACCCAGCCTACTTAACAAAACTGTACTACTAGAAACATACTGATAAGAAGTACTATGTAATAATAGTGTAGCTGCTGGTAGAATGCTGTTAAGGAAAAATGATGTTGATATAAAATATTTATCTTCTCATCCAAAATAATAACTTTTACTAACGTATGTATATATATAAAGAATCAGTCTTTTATCTGTATTACATAGGCTGCAAACTTTTAACACTCATATAAAGTGGTTCAGCTTCAATGCTTAGATGTTAACATGTTCGATTGAAGTGCACCTGGTTTTACAGCTAGTCAGCCTGACTGCTGCTTCCCCGAAGGGAAAGAAGTGACACGGGATCCCCAGAGTATAGCTGAAATATTAGTCAAAGGCTGACAAGTATCTGAACAATTTGCTGATGCATGTTGAGACGGCCTCCTCTCAGGGGAGTAGTTGTGACCTCAGCCCTTGCACTGTATCTGCATTAGTACAAATTAGGAATATTCAAGAAAATTAAAAGACTTCAAGCTTCCTGAGTATAATGAATGAGTAAATCCAGCCCAGTCAAGGAACAGGCTTCAAAAATAATCATCTTGTGCACAACCTCCTATGACAGACAGGCTAAACAAGTGATTAGATTGGAGTTGTTACTGATTATTGAAGCCTACTGTCAATATCACACCCCTTACTGTTAGATTTTAAATCAGACATTTTAGCCACATTCAGACTTCAGGGTATGCCTGTCACAAGCTGTACTGTTGGCTATTACACAACACTGTTTGCCTCAGGGTTTTTACAAAGATCTGTGGGAAAAAAAAATAAACAAAACCAACTGCATTGCTCCAGTTTTTTCTTTCAGGATGTTTCTGGAGTGTTGTGACAGGTGATGTTTCTGGTGAAGTTTCTTGCAACTCTCCAGAATATTGTTTGCTTATATTAATGAATGAGTGGTCACAAACAGAAGGAAAAAGAAGACTCTGAATTAAAAATAGTAAGGGAAGATACTGAACTGAATGCTTTCAGTCATTGCAATCCCTCAAAATTTGGTAATACAGACTTTGGCTTAGGTTCATCCTCACAACATACTATGTATAACTGAAGACATGTGAATGAACAAACTGTTCTCAGAAGGTACACCCTGAGTGTAAGAGAGGTTGGAAACTAAAGATTTCTGTCTTCTGAATCAGTAATGACATCCAGCAAAGATCCATTTTGGTTCATGGTTTCTCACACATGGAGCAATAAAATTCCCCAGCTATCAGTCTAATATTGACTGATATCAATATCTTACCATACTCAGCTCTGGGAGCACAGGTCTGAAGAGACATCATGAGTGATGACATACAAGGCCTTATATAACAAGTACCCATGCAATATAATAAAATCATAAGTCTTCAACTTCAAATAAGAAATTAAGCAGCATCCTTTCAGAATCTCACTTCTTTGCTGGTTAGGAAGTAATTTTAATTTTTTAATGCTTTTGGGGTTTAACATAAGGTTTTTTTTATTTTATTTTTTTTATTATTATTCAATAAGAAAAATAAGTTGTATGGTTAATAATATTTCTCTTTATCATATTTTTGTCTTGTGGTATAGACTGAAGGCCTCCAGTGGAAACAGATGCCTAGGAAAGATCTTCTGGTTATATTCTTATTCTTGGAACTGTTTGCAGGATTTGATACTACTAATTTCTGGAGAGTTGTCTGTGCTGGTACATGGAGTCTGTTCCTCTGGTGTTCAAGGCTCCATGTCTTATTGTCCCATGCATCAAAGCACTGAATTTTGTCTGAAAAGCAGCTAAAGTTTCTGCTTCTATTTTGTCTGGAAGGCTGTTTTAAAACATTATTGTTCCAACTGTTTTAATTTCCAGAACAATTTATTTATGAACAGCTTATATTAGGCTTTTGTAATGCCAGCATTGTTCTTTAGCTTAAAATAGCTCTTCTGAATCTTTGCTTGCCCCTATATAGCAAGTACATTCCCTCTCTACTTTTCTTTTCTTACACTAAACAAGCCAAACTCTTGAGCGTCCTGTCAGACAGACCCTCTACTCCCTTACTTATCCTGGCAGTCCTTCTGTAAGTCTGCTCCAGGCCAAGTTCATCTTTCTTGAACACATGATCAGAATTGTCTCCTCAGTGACTTGAACGGCATTAACAATTTCTACTGTCTTTTAATGCTGGATTTCTCAATACTTCCTAGGAGCATATTATTTAGAGGTAGCTGCATTGCACTGGATCAAAACCATTATCTTTCCAAACTCAAGAACTCTAAAGACTTAGAGCTGTTTTGTTGTTGGTGGTGGTATGGGTGGCTTTTCATTTGATTGTTTTTGTAGATGAACAGCCATCTACATGTCTATTCAACATGTAGTTTATTTTATTTGGATGTTTCTTTAAAATGGCATCATTTGGTAGTAAAGAAAAAGAGCTTCAAATAGAAAGGTAGTGTTCCCGAGTGTCTAAGAGAATGTCTTACTTGTCTTAGTATCTTTTGTGATCTAATAGCTAGGCATCTTAGTGAATTCTCTAGGCTCTTTTTATCATCAGTGGAGAGCGACAAGCACTTCTAGAGTGTGATTTAGCTCATCTTAAAATAGATATCTAAAACAAGAGGGAGGCATTGCTCTTTGGAAATTGCCTGTCTCACCCTATAGATGATAAGAGGAAACTAGACAACTGTCTCAGATGTTTTATTTGACTTGTGTGTGGCTAAAGTAAGGAGTTATGAATCTTACCCCAGGTAATTCAGGACAGTGAAATTCTGTTTCAAAAGAGATTCAGGTTTGCTAGTGTCTATATTTTACTGAAAGGCAATAAAATTTAGATTTTTAATGTAATGGGAAACATTGGTCATATTTATCTATTAACTGTAATAAGATTATGTACATACAGAACAATTGTAGTTATTTAAGAAGTCCCCTCTTTAGAAAAGCACCTGACTATGTCAAAGGTTTTTATGCTCACTGGGTTGCACTGACAACCCTGGAGATCCACAGATTCACCAGACAGCTATGAATTCTGACCTAGATCCTACAACTATAAATATGGTTATTTATCTGGAAAAGACTGCTCACTCATAAAGAGTTTCTGGTGAATGCAAACACTTGCTGGACCTGGGAAAATTCACGACACTGTTACAAATATATTGTGCAGTTCTACAATCATATCCTTCCTACTAGTACATGATATGCCAGATAAGATCCAAATATTTTACCACAGGTCTCTATATTATCTTTTTTTTTTTTTTCTTTTTTTTTTTTTTCTTCTTGTGAGTAAGGTTGTTTTACATACATACTATCATTCTAAAAGGAGTGAGGAGGAGGTCAAAGGATTTATCTAAAACATATTAGAGTTTGATCTCATCATCTTTAGACATCTTTCGGTAAGAGGAACACTGTCTGGTAAAAAGTGCCCTACTATATTTATTTTTAGTAGGTAATGAAGAAACATGTTTCACATTTTGTTCCTTAAATGTGAAGAGGTACTTCAAAATGACACCCCTTTTTGTCATTTTAAAATGAGACACACTTTCCATTTACCTACCCTAAACATGAAAAAAAAAAAAAAGAAAAAAGAAACCACAACAACAATGAAGCCCAGTGAACAATTCAGTTGTTTAAACCTGAAATCACCTTTTATCCTTCACTGAAAGGCACCCTAATCCTTCCACAAATAAGTGTAAAAATAAAATTGAGGGAGCGACTTCCACCTTTCTGTCACAGGAAATCTTGCTGAGACTAATCTGCGTTTTAGAAGGTTTACTTTTAAATAGGATTTCCTTTTGCTGCATGTACACACACTGAGTCAGGAAGCTCCAGTCTGAGTCAATGCTAAATGCATTTGGTTTTCAACTTGAGTCGGCTTGCAAATGATGGAACCAATGATTCATAATTTCCATCCTGACCTTGTTTGCTTTATAGTCACACTGTGGCAGGTGAATTGTCATGTTCAAGATCATCAAATTATTTAGGAGGAAACTGATGCCATCCATTAGCCTGCCAAATGAAAGACACATTTGCATGTATCACAACAAGTTATAGGACGGTGAAATGTCGCTCAGATATTTTGAAAGGTTCTCACCTTTTGTCTAGCATAATTTGCATATTCTAGTAATGCTGAACATGTTAATTGTCATCTATGCTTGTTATGGGCTTATTATTTCTTATTCATTCACTTTTTTTTCCTTTTCTTTTCTTTTCTCTCCCCCCCCGCCCCTCCCCCAGGGTAAGTCTGTCTGAGAATTGATCCACTATGTGGTATACTATTCCCATGATACTGGAAGTCTAGTTTTAAACGTATTTATGTAATGTTGTATTGCAGTCCATTTTGCTGACATATAAAATATGTGAATGACATTTACATATCTCTTTACCTGTTCTTCTAATATCAAATAGGAAAAACAAAGCAGAATTAAGAATCTGATATTTAATTATGTTATGGGCCAAATCTTCTGAAGTACTGATTTCCTGCCACTGTGATCTGTCCCTAAGAACTTATCAGCACAGATTTCTTCATTCATTTTTATTTATCACTGTAATTTTAAGAACTGTGTAAGAACACTAGAGAAAGGTACTTGTAAATTATCCATTTTAAGTAGAAAAAAAACACAGTTTGAAGAGTCTGTCACATGTAACTTTTTTCTAAAAACATAAGACCTATAGGCCAAATTTTGACCAGATTGCAGTGAGCATTTTTAATCACTTAACAAATCTTAACAAAGCAACCAATGCATACTTTTTGGGTCACAATATTTCTGAGGTCTATTGTCCTGAATGGGTAGTCTATGGGGAACAATGGGGCTGTACAAATGTTAACCTTTCTCTTGCAGAGTGCCATTTTCCAGCCAGGAGAGAAAGCAAATGGACAAAAGAGTGCTTGGCTTACTGATGAAGGACACTTTTCTGTTATTTTTGAGCAACAGTTACAGGGTTATGACATAAGATCTGTGTTTAAACCTGCTCAAGCTGAAAAAGAACTTAGAGCTCTCATTTCCTTTTGTGAAGCTGCTTCAAAAGAAGGTTTAGAAATGTAGATCTGGGCAGCAGCATCTAGATTTTCACAGTGGCTAGCTCAAGGCAGCTCCTTGATCAATATGCACTGAGCCAGTCTACAAAAGCATTTAAGGCCTACGATTAATGGAGGCAGGAAAACACACTTAGCATAATGAATCATTCTTCAGAGGTGTTGATTTTTCACAGTATGCCTATATATACATCTATATATAGGATGACTAGCTTCCTCATTCCTATATTAAGGCTATCTGACTCATTATGTTAAGGGCAGGTGCTTATTTTGTATGCATTGGCCTAAAAAACTAGATAGTCTTGATGCAAACACCACAAGTGAGATCTATTTTACTTCACACATCTGTCAATCAACTGCTTAAGCCTAAACTATTCACCTTGTCTCCCTGTGTGGTCAATGGACAGAGACAGGTACTTCTTTAAAGTTATTATTCCTAGTAATTTACAGACACAAGTTTTAGGATGAGACATATTGCCATCCAGTGCTTCTTGTTTCTCATCAACTACTTAAAATTAGATACCTGACCATTAAAAGTAGGATGAATCCACCTTAGGTATTTTAAGACTTATTAAGACAGATTTCACAAAGTCTTGGTCAGACACATTTAACCTAGTTGGAATGAGTGACCGGCTGTAAGGTCACAGTACTTAATGCTGTGAAATACTAAGTAAGATACAAAAAGGAAGTCACAATAAGACAAAAAGAAATGACTGGAAGAAGTTGTGTCTAAGGAGGGTTAATGACAACAACATAATTTAGAAAGTCTCTAGGAGACTGCTGAATGATTATTTTCCATGTTGTGTCCCTCAGTTTGGCCATCCTTGACAGTCCCTAGCATGAACACAGCACTTTCCATCAGGCGTACTCTCCCACTCAATGTGTGAGAAGAAAATGTGACTCACCAGAGCTTGATAACACTTGTTTAGCAGGGGGTTTTTACTTGTGGCTGTCACACATTGTAGGCATAATAAAACAAGAAAAAATCAGTAACCCAGATCTCTAGATAAGCAGCTAAGAAACTTCCTCTTACTTTCCCAAGTCGAGCATGACAATGTTCCTTCACCTTTTACTGAATGAAACTGCAGTCACAGAAAAGGGCTTTGCAAGAAATCCATGGATCATGGCCAAGTGAAGGCCAAAGGATATCCCATTGCCAGAGCTTTGTGATTTCAGCAGAATTTTTGTTCAGGTATAACAGAATTATGTATGCTGTGTTATAAGATGAAGTACTGGAAGGACTTGTACCTCTACCCACATCAGCTCTCAGCTATGCCACTGAAGAACAAACTAAATCTAGGTAATTGCATTATAAGAGGAACACTATAAAGTCTGCAATGTTCTCAAGCTGCCCAGAGATGCTGTGGATGTCCCATCCCTGGAGATGTTCAAGGCCAGGTTGAACAGGGCTTTGAGCAACATGGTCTACTGGAAGGTGTCCCTGCCCATGGCAGGGGGCTTGGAATCAGATGATCTTTAAAATCCCTTTCAACTCAAACCATTCTATGATTCTATGTATATTTGCACAACTCTATTATCAAATGCAGAGAGGAGAGCACTCTATACACAGAATTTCTGTAAAGATGAGAGATTACATTCCTTGTGTTTTGTTGAGAAAATGAAGCCTAATACTACTAGAACTATTAAGGAGTAAACATAACAATGCAGTTTGGAAAACTGGCAAAGGTAAAGGTCCAAACCACAAAGAACAGTACTATTAATAAAGAGAAAGTTTATTTTGAGGAATTATGATGCCCTTTGAGATCACAAGAAAAAATTTTTTTGCAGAACTCTGTCCTTTAAAGTCTTTTCTATTTTCTGTGAGCTTAATACATTGGATTTCATTTTCTGTTTCCAATTCAGTCCCATTAAATTGCTCACCCTCGTATTACTTGCATTATAATTCAAAAGGGAAAATTCCAATTACAGTTTCCCATGAGAGATATCTTTCTTGGATTATATCCCTCACCTATAGGATCTTATAAAATTTTTGAGACGTACCTGGGCAATATCCCACCTGCTTTCAGATAAACAACAGCAGGATGAGCATATCTTGGCCTTGAGTTACTGCGCAATCATTTTCTTGCTGAAGGTATTATAGTACTGGGAATGTATTTATTCATCTGTTAGAAGAAAACAAGCAGCTGGAAATTAGTTCCCTTGCCGACTGCAAGAGAGCTACTGGGAACTTGTTTATTTACTATTAAAATATATGCACTTGGCAGGGCATCTGATCACACATTATTTTGTCAAGAGGAGTAGGTATCTTGGAGACAAGGTAGCCTGAGTAACCTGAGGACTATTTAAGGTACACAACAATTGTGGATTAATGTCCAAATATTTTCAGATCTTGTACCATTTTTGTTTGAATATTTTAGCATTATATATCCTTCTTTTCAAGAAGTTTTTGAAGCACAAGCTACCAAAACCAGATAGTTTGTAAGAGGAATTTTCTTTGATTTGATTTACCTCTAGAGTATTAATATATTTTAAAAAGAATTTGAGCTCAATCTTTATATCCAAGTGATGAACCCACACTGTTCACAAATCTATGCTAACACTACTAATGAAATAAACAGATATAAATAGTCAACATAACTGAAAATAACTTGCTACCTTTTTGGTGTAAAATAAGGAGATTTTTTACAAACAAAGTCTTCAAACCTTTAGAACTCTGAAAATGGAACTGACCCCATTTTTTTTCCCCTGTAACTAAATAAGCACAGGAATGCAACTGCTTTATCTGAGTCCCTATTAACTAAATTCTAAAAATACTTTGAATGCATGTCACAGGCACAGCATTTGTGTGCACCTAATGCTTGGTGCAACTGCCTGCTGAGAATCTGAGGGGTGGAGGGGAGCTTGCAGTCGCTAGCACTGGCACTGAGGAAAAGGGAAAAAAAGAAGATGGATATGCTGTCCTACCTTTGATAAAGGATAAATATGTGGAGGAAGAGGCAGCTTTTTGGAAATGGAGAGAGATGAAAATAGGAGATGAGTTTGTATTTCACTATATCTAAAAATGTATACGCAGATGAGACTATAGTTTATCAGGAAAGGAAATTTAAATCCTGTAAAACTAAGATAAACTAGATTGATTGATTACTTATTTATTTATTTATAAACAGAGAGGAGAATGGTCATTATTTCCCACCCTAGGCTGGTACAGATCTGAGAGCCCTCCTGCTGAACAGGCAGTGCTACCAGGCTCTTGGCTCCCTGTCAGCTAGCCACATGGATGACGTACAGCAAGGAAGGTGAGCTGGCAGGAAATGAGGTAGATTTTGAAACTTCCTGATTTCTCTTGGCCTGAAAAAGACTCCCAAGTTCTTTTGTAAAATGCCTGACCAGCTTTAGTTTTCGGGAAAAAAAAAAAAAAAAATAAAAAATATCTTTTCTTCCTCACTTCTGCAGAGAATCTTCCTGAAGACAATCATAGGAACAACACCTATGTGCTTTGAAAACTTTTTATCTTGCACAAGGAAACATGATGTCAGCTGCTTTCTAAACCAAACAGCCTTGGAATGTCCCATGCCTTCTTTTGGGATTTCTAACCCATGGGACAAAGCAAAGAAAAGAGAAAGAGTGAGAAATGAAAACATTACACATCCAAACTGTGAAGGAAATTATTCACTGTGCATGTGATGAAGGGCTGGAATACCCAGTGGCAAGTGCAGAGCCACTGTGAGGGAAGGCATCACCTTCAGAAAAGAATGGATGCAGTGGGTGAGTGATTTGCTTGAGTGTATGGGGTCCAAAGAATAGGATATAACTTTATTTTAGCTTGGACACCCAGCCACAGACAATTTTCCAGATGCTCTACGGTATACATTTCTATACCATGAAGCTCAGCCTAAACTACAGCTGGTCTACACTGCCCTCTCTTCTTTCTCTCCTTCTTTTTCACCCTCCACTTACTGCTCTAAAGAAGGGAGTATGATTATAGTCCCCCTCTTCGGTCCTTGCTATGCAAGACAGAAGGACATTGCTGGATGGGAACTTTGATAACAATTGGCAAGTCAGAGGCTATTCACCATTTGTAAGGAAAACAAAACAAAACAAAACAACAAACAAACAAACAAACAACAACAACAATAAAAACCTTTAAACTCAGATTTTATGCAATAGTATGTGTTTTAACAGATGACTTGGCATTTCACACATATAAAGGCTGTTATAGCCAGAAGCCCTTGTTTCATTATTACACAGGAATAGCAAGACTCTTCATTCCCAGACCTCCTCCATCACATGAAAGAAGGTTGGCTTCAACTTCTTTGGTAACTTTGAGCTTGTACTTTGAGCAGTACATAGATGTACTGCTTTGAGCAGTACATCTATGGTTAGACTGAGACAAAAATACCAGCAGTGATCTGTGATTTTGTATTCCAACCTGGGTCACCTCAAAGGAGATCCATTTTAAGGACCTGGGTAACAACAGTTTTTAAAATCAAGTGCTTTTGAAATATCTGAAGAATCCTTTAACAAATTCTGAATTTACATCATTTATTAGGCTGAAAATGGTAGCACCATAGGGAATGAACATACCCAAGAAAAAGCATTCAATTTGAGAAGTCATAGACAACATAACACAGTTATTTTTTAAAGATCATATTACATAATCAATGACTGTGGAATAAAGGACATTTCACAGCAACATTTCTGTGGTAGAAATGTACTCTGCAAGGTTTGTTCCATGGGAGAGAAAACCTGGAGTTAGAGATCACAAAGGCACATTTCATCTGTATTATGTAGCACAGCAATTGTTCCAATGCTACAGATGGCCAGGAAACAACTGAGAAGCCACATTCTTAGCTTACAGTATGACATTTCTGGATTATTCACAGTAACACACATTAATATTTTACTCTGGCGACATTTATGCATGGAAAGCATTACAACTATTATGGCTGGATTCTATGACTGACACACAGAACCTACACTGTGTGCCCTAGTTTGCTCTATGGCTTGGGAAATATGTTAGGAGAAGATATGAACAGTTTTCACCACATCTACAGTCCATGGCAGAGAGTGGCAAGTCTTCACATCCTGTCTTTCTTCCATTAGACCAACCAGGAAGAGCTGAATGCAAGCTGCTTCTCTGTGTTCAGAGGACAGGGAGAGGAAAGTAAAACAGTCACTTATTGGGACTGCCTACAACCCACATATACAGGGTGTGTGACCTGCTATAAGGCTTAGGCATGCATTTGCTTCACTAATGGCTGTAACAAGGTTTTTTCCCACTGTAGACCACTTCTGGCTGTACGTGTAGGTTGCAGTGTCTGAACAAACTTCAGAAGCATTACATTTGCTGTAAAAACTGGTAGCATAAACTACAGGTCACAAAACCCTAGCTTAAACTAATTTTTTTTTTTTTTTTTTTTTTTTTTTTTTTTACTGAAATGTTTGATGAAGGTTCATACTTCGTTTCTCCTGCCAGAGTCAATGAGGTGTTATTCTCTGGTTGATGGGAACGAAAATATAATATCAAACTGCTCCAGCTGCTTACTTCAGTGAGCAAGCATCTAAGCCATAATTGAACAAGACCTGAAATACCCATGAGACCGGAAAAATAATTTTGTGGTCAAGAGAAAAGATGACCTTGTGGTTAAGTTAGGAAACCAGGGTAAGTTGCTTAGAGCCTAGGATAAGAAATTCTGCCTTGTGCAAAGAGTAAATCATGTACTACTTAACAGTTCAAATGGTCTTAAAATATCTGTGCATACAGTGCTAAACCTTTGCATATTGCAAACCACTTATGAATATCATATGGTTAACAGGGTATGTTAGGTTATCAAGACAGACAGCTCGAGCCTAATATTTCTGTTGACCTAAAAGCTCCTGTTCGTGACCTTCACAGTGGCTATTATTCATAATCTGCCCACAACTTTTCAGGATGATATCTATCAAACTTTCAGAGGAATTCCTGTTTACATTTTAAATCAGAATCAATAGTTCACGTGTTCCAATAGCATGACTTCATTTCACTTTGAGATCTGCCCTGCATTTCTCTTTCTAGGAAAATAACTTTCCACATACTTTTTAATCCTTTCTTTTTGCATGTCAAGATGATCTTTTACATTATACCACACAGTACAATGTATTACCCTGGTACATTCAACCCTATCTTGCATTATTTTCAATTTCTTTTCTACCCTGGGCTCAGCTGTTGAATGAATTGCTCCAGAGTCTGTAACTATCATCTTGTAAACACCCTGTTGAGAACTACCGGACTTTCAGAAAGTATTTTCAAAAATTAAATTTTCTTTTTCATGTAGTTATGGCAGGGACTAGTTATTTGTAAACTGTTATAAATGTTATAAATTTGCTGCAACTCTCTTCTTCCACCAAGAATACTGTTATTAGTTTGAAAATAAGGCTTATAAACAAGTCAGTAGAGTCCCTAGTCTGATGGTGTTGCTGATAACCAGCACCTGGGGGTGCTGGTTGACAGCAGGTTGAACATGAGCCAGCAGTGTGCCCAGGTGTCCAACAAGGCCAAAGGCATCCTGGCCTGCATCAGAAATAGTATGTCCAGCTGGACTAGAGATGTGATTGTCCCCTTGTATATGGCACTGGTGAGAACTCATACCAAGACCTGTGTTCAGTTTTGGTCTCCTCATTACAAGAAGGTTACTGAATTGCTTGACTATATGCAGAGAATAGCAACAAACCAGGTGAAAGGACTAGAAAACAGGTGTTATGAGAAACAGCTGAGGGAATTGGGGTTGTTTAGTCTACAAAGAGGAGACTGAGAGAAGACCTCACTACTCTCTAAAAATACTTGAAAGGAAGTTGTAACAAGGTGGGTATTGGTCTCTTTTCTCAAGTGACAGTACAGGAGAAAACGGTTTCACATTGTTCCAGGGAAGTTTTATGTAGGTTTGTATTGGACAATAGGAAGAATTTATTCAAGGAGAGTGTTGTCAAGCATTGGAATGGGCTGCCAAAGGAAGTGGTGGAGTCCCCATCCCTGGAGGCATTTATGAGATGTGTGGATGTGGTGCGAAGGGACATTGTTTAGAGATGGCACTTGTTAGGTCAGGTTGATGGTTGGCTTAGTGATTATGGCTTTACAATATTTGATGTGTACCTGGTATGATTCTGATAAAGCATTAATACTCAGGGAATGACTATGAATAAAAATAAAACTTTCAGTAAATATTAGATTGAAAATGAAAACTTTCTCAAATCTAGAGCAGTCTAGAACTAGGAGGGAGAGCAGAAGAGGAAGAGTGGGAGAAGCCAGACAAATAGGGCACTTCTGTAGGAGACCAGTATCTAAATCTGCTGGATAACCACATCCCCTATGAACCTATTAATAATACATTAACTGATTTTTAAAATGTTTCTTCCAAATTTTCTATCTTAATAAATTCTCTTTTTATTCTTAAGCCTCTGGTGGAAAAACACTTCTAATCCTAATTCTTTTTTTTTTTTTTTTTTTTTTTTCTAAAGGAATTTCTATCTGTTTTGCCTTAAGCAAAAACTCCTATTGATTGCTATAGAAAGTAGATCCTCATATATAAGTGAGAGACATTTTATTGTAATTAAATTGCCTTGATAAAACTGACTTTGTAGCTTCGTTATAAATACCATTTGATAATCTGAATTTGCATCTTCTTCATTGCTTTTAGGGGGGAAAAAAGCAATGAAACAAAAATAAGTTTTCCTCTTTTAAGGTAAAAAACATTGAGGGAAAATAAAATAAAATGGAGAATACTACGTGCTATTTTTCTTCCATATGCTTCAAAGATAAGGTAGAATTTCTTGGAATATCTTCCTTTCTCTAGTGGAATGCGAACAAGCTTCCATTCCAAAACCCCTAGAACCCAGGAGGTATAAAACCAGGTATTGCCAAGCAAAACCAAAAGCATTTCTGATTCAGAGCTTTCAGCAATCACATTTGCTCTGCAGTATGACCATGACCACAGTCCAATTACTATGATGACGCAGGAGGAAAAGTCTATTGTAAGCTTCACTGCCTATTCATTAGGCCATGTCAAGAGAATTGTTTTCAGAAGAGCCCACTCATGTCTCAAGTGGCTCTGCTTTTACTGGGGGACTTGTCTGATGAAAATACTACAAAAGATGAGAAGTTCTTATCAAAGTTCAAGCCGGTTCAGAGCTTATGAAGACACTTCCAGGACAGGCTCAGGAAAAGAGCAATGGGAAGAAACATAAATATATATATATAAAGTCTCAAAACCAGAACAACTCTTCTATGCTTTTCTTTTGGCTTTCCTAATTTCTTTGCCTTTATTCTTCACAATACACAAATGAACTGTCTAGAAAATTTCCAAGTCAAAAGAACAGAAACATCTAGGAAGGATCAAGGTAAGGAGCTCTTTGTGTTCACTCAGTATAAAGCAAATAAATTTAGACCCAGCTTTGACATAACTGTAATATCTGCAATCCCAACAAATTGTACCTGCTGCCAGGAATCATAGCAATAATTCTGCCATTTTAACGTTGCTTTTAATCCAAGAAATAACCACTTATAATTCCTTTAGAGAAGCACTGCCACTGTGTGTTGCAGAAGGGTTCAAGTGCCAGCCTGGTTATATGGTTATATAGATCTTTTCCTGCATTAAAAATAATTTGAATAAAGGAAATTTAAAAAAAAAAAAAAAAATTACTTTTGAAAAGTATTTCAGAGCAATTCTCATTGGAAAGCCAGAAGTCATCTCCCACACACCTCAGAGATAAATGATTAGAGCTATATAAGAGTAATTTATCTGAATGCTTATTACAGAGAAAGGATATTTAGCTTAGGAAATAGAAAATTCTTCATGTCTGCAGTTTGAGAGACGAGGGCATGCAATTTAAAGTTATTTTCTAGTACATCATTCTTAGGAGTCTTCTAGCCAAGTGGGACAGTCTCTATTATAACAATTATATTTAATAATTACATATAATGATTTAAGTAGTTCAGTGGATATTGCAGAAATCAGATCTGTCTCAGTACAATATCTCAACACCTCAACTTAATATATTTGTTTTAATAAATACATAATTGAAATTTACCAAAAGATATTATTGACATTATTGATGTCAGTGACAAAAAGTCACTGACAGCAAATGAGTTATGTTTCATTTTGAATCCTAAATGAAGACCAGATCTAACACAAACTTGGGTTACTCCAACATAGTACAAAGTTATTGTCCTGCCCCTCTATACAACACAAAACCTTGATAATAAGCTGTGAAAGTGATTGAAAGTAAGGAAGGATTTTTACTACGTAATTTTCTTCTGTTGTCAGTTGCATAAAGAATGGAATCAAGCACATTTCTGCATACATTTATGATCTTTATGTCCCTTTAATTGTGCCTTTGTGATAGGTGGCACATGAAATACTGAAATGAAAATAAAGGGAAATTCTAGAAATTGGATTTATTTATTTTGTCAGAGGCATTTTGCTTTCAGAGGTAAATTGAAGATGTAAGGTTCAGTTTTCAAATGTATTCAATTGCCTAGAATTGTAGTCAGATGCTGACATTACTTTCAAGTGTATCTCAGAAAGTTAGGTAATAATTCATCTTTAATTCAATGCTTGAACGTAATAATGGGAATCTAACTCTGTTTTGATGCATTGAAGTACCTTTGAAAATCTGTCTATTTACTTTGAGTTAAATCTAAATAAATCTAAAGTCTATATTGTAAAAAGCTTTTAGGCACCTAAGGCAATATATGAAATTTACCTGATAAAAAACAGATGCATTACAGACATCTATTTAGGAGCTAATAATTTAAATTCCCCTTATAGTTATTGGAAGCAATTGCCATTTTTAGTTTGTAATTCATTTCATCCTAAAGTATACATCTAATGCAAGATACATGCTGATATGGAAGCCAGATGAATAACACCAAAATAAATCCCCATTTCTCTAATAGTTATTTCTCCTAATTGACTGCCAAAGGGAGTGTGTAGGACCTGGCCAAGAAGAAGTGGTTGACATCTATGGATAGCTCAAGGTTGCCATCCTTCATTATCTAGCTCATCTTAATCCTCTTCCTAGAGTCATCCAGGTGTAAGCTAGATGCTGTGATGTTGATCCACAAGCCTATATAATCTAAAACTTTTAAGAGTCATTCTATTTAAGAATGACCAGAAACCTATTTAACCTATGGATAAATTACAGATATGTTCAATTACACAAACAAGAGAATTACACAGTCCTCCAAATGAACTCCCACCACCAAAAAATAAAAATAATAAAATCTAACAACCCCTAAAACTAAATATTTCTGCTTCTGGGGGAATTCTTATACTGGGTCTGAATCTTGAATCTCAAACTCAGAGAGTTTTCTTAGATATTTTCATTGTTGTTAATAAAATTTTTAATTATTTTCTCAGACTGATGAAATTGATAAGCAGAGGAGAATCAGGACACAGGGGCATTAAAGTGAGAGACAGCCATGTAGTAACAATAAAAAGTCATTACTAAGTCTAAATCCTTTGGAAGATGGTTCTTACATCATATTCAAAACACTGGATGGTTAAACACATTGTTATTGTGGGTATCAATTAAAACAAAAATTCTACTAGTAAAAGTTAGTCCAAACCATTTAAATCTTTAATTTCTGTCTAATAAGCACATATCAAAAATCAAGCACCTGCACATGTATCTGAGGAGCTTTTAAATCTGATTGTTACAGATAAGCCATTTGTTCTGGTTGTTAAAGGTCAGTCAGTACTTCCATTAACACCTTACATTTCAAGGTGTTAAACGCTGCCTGTAAAAATTCATTTTAGATGGAGAAATTAACCAACTTTTTTTTTTTTTTTTCAGGCAAGAATAAAAGATTCTTTCTTATAAGCAAATACAATCTAAAAGATATCTTAATTTTGAAATACAGAATGTCAAATAGAAATACCCATTCACTTGAATCAATTAATTTTTTTGTGTTATACCTACATTACTTTAGTCAGGGAAGAATAACTTTTTTTCTGTTCAGGAAGTTGACATATTTTTGTAGGGCAGAGGAGGAATAATTCCTAGCAAGAAATCCATATATTACCTTCATATAACAATACTGGAGAGTGGAGAGGCATCCTCTTTGGAAATATGTTCCACTATCTTTATTTGTCATAAAGATTAAAGGTTCATCCATCATAAAATCCCTTCTGCACCAAGCAAGATTGTCTTTTGACATGGGTATACTTCATCAGTCCTCATAGGGATCTTTCTGCACCAACTTGACTTTCAATTCAAGGACATCAGAGACCTAAAGTTTAGTCCTGGTTAGACCACTGGTCTACTGATCTCAGACATATCAAATCAAAGCTGATTTTCAACAGTGTTGTGGATGTTAATTAATTGCAGGAACTGGTTGAAGTGCTGGAGGGCTGGGCTGCTATTCGGAGGGCCCATGCAACTTTGGAGAGGAGAACAGACAGGACTCCATGAAATTCATCATAGGCATGTGTCAAGTCCTGCACCTGGAGAGGAATAACCTTGTGCACCAGTACAAACTGGGAGAAGACTTTCTGGAAAGTAGTTCTGAAGCGTAAGGCCTGTGGATCCCTGTCATCAAGTCTGAGCCTGGATCAGCAGTGAGGCCTTGAAACATGGGTGGCCCAACCTATCCTGCATTGGCAAGAATGTAGTCTGCGGTTTCAGGGAAGTGATACTTCTCTTCTGTTTGGCATCCGTGATACCACTTCTGAATACAGTGTCCAGTCTGGATCCATTGTGGTTTAACCTTGGTAGGCAGTTCAGCATCATGCAGATGCTCAGTAACTCCCTGTCACTGGTAAGATGGGGGAGAGAATCAGAAAGGTAAAAGTGCAAGGATTCAGGGGTTGAGATAAAGACGGTTTACTAGGTAAAGCAAAAGCTGTGTGTACAAGCAAAGCAGAACAAGGAATTCACTCACTTCTTCCTATCAGCAAGCAGATGTTTGTCCTTTGCCAGGAAAGCAGGGCTCGTCACACATAACAGTTTCTTGGGAAGGAAAACACCGTTATTCTGAATATTCTCTTCTCTTCCCTCTTCTGTCCCAGCTTTTATTGTTGAGCATGATGCCTTATGGTATAAGTCAACCCTTTGGTCAGTCTGAATCACCTGTCATGGCCACATCCCCTCCCAGCTCCTCATGTACCACCAGCCTCCTTACCGTCAGGGCAGCATGACAAGTGGAAGAGTCCTTGGCTCTGTGTGAGAACTCCTCTGCATCAACTAAAACATCGGTGTGTTATCAGCATTATTCTCATCCTCCATCCCAAACACAACACCATACCATCTACTAGGAAGAAAACTTTATTACATCTAAAACCAGGACAATATTCTTTGTCAACCAGCATTGCATTACTTATTATTATTATTTTAAACTATGAAGGGACGTACAAACATTTTTTATTATGCTATGTACAACTGTATTTAGTGGTGCAGAGTTTTGATATTCTGCTGCTGGGAGCTTGTGTTACTTGCAACATGTGAAACACCATTGGAAAATAAGAATACCTTCACTGTGCCAGCTCTGGCCCTTTTTTTTTTTTTTTTTCTTCTTAAACTGATCTTCTGTACTGGAGTAAATTTTTAGAAACAGTGCTCTGATGCAAATAAAAGTATTTGAAGAACATAGAAAGAGCCAAATGTTTGCATACATTAATTTATTTGGCTACAGAATCTATTTGAAACGCAATAAACAATGAAACTGTAGATATTAAAATGTGCCCTTTCAGACAGTATATATCAAATTCTACTTTCAATTCCCCTGGGGCAGCCCAACTGCATGTAGAAGGAAGGATATAGATGTATATAATTTAAGTTGCTCTTCAGAAAAGAATGCTCTGCTTTTGATATATCAGAATATGCCAAAATAACAAAACAAACAAACAAAGTAAAATATAAACCAAGATTCAATACAAGTCATATTTGAATTCTGGGACATTACTAGCTTTCCATCTGTCTAGAAAACAATACAATGCATTCATGTGACCATCCACGGAAACGAGTTTCAAAAATCATCAAGCCCTCTGCTCTCTCAGTATGCAGGTGGTGTGCAATGCCAGATGCAAAATAATTGATGTAGTTTCAAAGTTCCCTGGATCATGTCACAATTCATACATTTTAAAGTACATAGGAACTCACAATCTGTATGACACTATCTGCGTCTATTTTTTTTTTTTTTTTTAATTTACTTTGAAACCATTTTGGTAATCAAAAGCTATTTTAAAATTCAAATGCTAATTCACATTCTGTAAAGTTATAAATACTTATTCCTGTACATAACTACTGGAATGTTAGAGAAATAATTAGAATAAATTTAAAAATAATTTACAAATTTGTTGGAAGGTAAAGAATTCTAACATCAGGATTTCAAGGACATCAAACAGAGGCATGGCAGTAATACAAAAGACGTAACTTTCAAGAAACAGAGTTTATTAGCAGGCTTTCCAGAGACATGTTCTTAATCCATGTATATGGTAATTGCAGTTTATTTATAGCACAGAAAAAAATTAAAATGTTTCACCAATGTTATTCAGTCATTTAAAAGGGATCTGGAGTGGCTAGTACTATTAACACATCCAACTGTTGGGGTCATATGAAAACGGGGGATACACCTGCTGGGTTTGATTTACAGACACCTACTGAGAGGAAATAAAGAACACAGACATTCCCCAATTTATAGCTATCTGGAGTGAGATAGTTTATAGCTGCAGGAGTGAGAAGCAGCAGCAAACTTGTCAGAGGCTTATGGAATAATGCTCTTCTATGAACTGCCGCGTAAGGCTACTTGTGAAACTGGGGCAGAGATGGCATCACCTTCCAGAGTTGCAGCACTCATTTTCTGGTCCCACCATTTAATTAAACTATTGAAGTAAAGCTGATGAACAAAAATACTATATTGAGAGGGATATTGAGGGAGAGGGAATGTGTTACCTTGCGGGCAATACTTTTCTGCTTGTGTACAACTGTTGTTACCAGTTGCCTGGTTCTCTGAGATGTTGACAAAGAAGAAATAAACTAAAAAGCTAAAAAGCTATGCATATATCATGTTTGAAACCTTTTTTTTTTTTTTCCTTCCCAGAAATTTAGATGCTTGTTCTTTTGGAATGATTCAGATTTTAACAATAGTAGTCTAGATTAGAGAAGACTCTTTAGAAGTTAAAAATCATGGAATTTTTCTCAAAAAGTCTTATATCTGGTAATCAGAAAGAAGAGGGGAAGAGGATGTTACGGATATGACACCACTGGGTAGGAAAGATCAAGGAAGGAAGAAAAGCACTCATGCTGTACTTCAGCAAATCAATGACAGTGATGACAAGTGTTTTCCTTTTTGCTAACATTAGACTGCACACATTTCAGCAGAGACCTGGCTATGCACCTGCAGTGAGATGCTGCTTTTTACATTGGCCATGGCAACTTAAACACCGAGATCTCATTCTTGCCTTTGCCAAGGAAGCAAAAATCTCACTAATTTAAGTGAAATATGGTGTATGGAGAAGACAGCTCTATCCCAGTATTTCCAATACAGGCTACTGAGTAACATGTACAACATGCCCTGGAATATTTGGATTCAAAACATTCACCTGTGAGTTCTTACCAGCCTTAGAGATTTTTCTTCCTCCCTCACCAACTACTTCTGGTATGCATTCATATATAACGTTATAATAAAGAATTGTAATTAAGAGTTTTAATTTAGAGTTATCACTACTCATCAGATAAGAACTTTACAGTCACAGCTGCATCATTGACAAGAACATCTTGTGAATTCTCCAGTTTTACTCTAAAAGGTTTAAATCCACCACAGTTGCATTACTATCAATCCACTCTAAGTTTCAAAACAATCACAATGGTACCTGGACACACATCATCCTGCAAAATACTGTATTGTCTTCTAAAATTCAAATATCTATGACTGTGAACAACTTCAGCCTTATATCCTTATTTTCCCCTGAAATAGAGTGTAAGCCATGCTCTGCAGAAGTTGAAGCTTCTGGTGTTTCAGTGTGAGAAGATTTGAAGATCTGACGATCTTTTGTTTCACAGCTGGGAGGAAGAAGGTCTAATCCAGGAAGCTTGTTGGAAGGGACTTTGCAAGTAACATGTGGGCTGGAAAGAGCAATATGCCTATTATCCCAACCTGATAAATGAATTTATGCTAAAACTTTATGTTATTACTTTATAGTTGAACTTGGCCATTGTTATGTTACATTACTACAACTATGACAACGTTTAAACAGATTAACTCCTACTGAAAGTGACAGAGCTAAACTAACTATGAAGGCACAATGTTGGAACAAGCTTGTACAGTCAAAAAGCAGGAATGACTGATGCAAAGATAAAAATGTAGAGAAGATTAAAAAAGGAGGAAAAGACAAAGAAAACAAAACCCAAAAAAAAAAGTGCCCTGCAAACTTAGTAATACGTTTCATGTCCAAACATGAAATCTATCCATCTGCAAAGAAAAAATGTCATGTATCATAAACAACAGAAAGAATAATTTTGAATTGAATAAGCTGTTTTTGGATGTAGGCTTGAATTAGATTAGTTTCATCCCTCTGTGAATTTATGGACTACAAATAAGGCAAGCAAATGAAGAAAGAAGATAGAGGTGGAGAGGATTGTGAGAAAGTGAGTCCCTGAGGACAAAAATGGAGTGAGGGAAGATTAGGATGTGAATGGAAAGCCAGTGAATGAATTATAAGATATGAATGTGGAATGACAGAAAGGAAACAGAAAATTTATCAGAAAACAAAAGAGTAGAAATGGATATGCATTGCATTACATGCAAAAATGACCATGTTAATTGTCCATTTTAAAGAAACCTACTCTAGGTTGTGACCCAGAACTGCTGCTTTAATGTTATTATTTCCCTTTCCAGTAACCCCAAAGACTATCACAGACCAGAGGCTCACCTGTGCATCCATTAAGCTGCTGGAGCGGGTTGAGCTGGATGTAGCAGTCAGTTCCTCCTGCTGCACTTCTTCGTTGGGGTTCTTCTGGCTCCATTACCAGGGAGGTGATTTGGACCACAGTGAGCAAGTATGCAGTTTCCTTAGGGAGAAGGAGGGACTCCTCTATTCATCTGCTTGTTTTCTTTCTAGAATAACCTAATCTTTGTAAAATAGCTGAACAGTAGCAAAGATAATTGCTAAAATGTAACTACCTTTCCGTGAATGGGAGGCAGAAGCTAAATATCAATAATAAATAAAACTAAGAATGTAATAATTTTCATGTCAGAAAAAAAAAAAAAGACAAAAAATGGGAGAAAAAAAAAAAAAAAAAAAGAACAGGTAGGCTGCAGTTGTACCCAGAGACAAAGCTGGCCCAAATGATAAATAAATTTCTTTTTTTTTTTTTTTCAAAAACAAAAAATCACACACTCTATTAAATAACTCAGTTGTTTTTAAACATGTGTACTGTGAGGTAAATATAATTTTGGAAATGATATTTAGCGTGTAACTGATTCTGCCAAAATTTTCAATCAGCTGACTAATCTGGGCAGACTCCATATAAATACACCACAGCATTGATTTTATGTACTTGTTCAGCTGTTCCCAAATGCTTGACAGGCCTGACAACGTGATCGATCAGTGATCCCATTCACCCAGACCTGCAGGTGCCTTTTATGCTCTCCCTGCTGGAAGATGACAATCAGACTCATTAAAGGCAACACAAAGCATTACCAATGACATGTTTCTTGTCAGATGAACACAGCCAATGCCTATTATGATTTTATCTCAGAGAAATTGATTTAATCAGCAGTCTAAGATTTAACCTATTGTTAATAATGCAATTTAAAGCTTTTCTCTCATTGCTATCAACCTAACTAGAATTTAAATGGGTAAGAAGCGACATGAACAAGCTCATAAGGGGGCAGAGTTTATCTCTTCTGTCTGTGCCAGCCTCTTTGATATTTGATGCAAAGAACTAATCTTCGTGATTCCAGAAACCACATCGTGAACAAGAAACATTTTACCAAAGCTATTATGTCACATACTGCTATCTTAATTTTGGTTTTACACAAGTTTTATATTCTTTGAGTTTTCTTTGAGTTTTATGCATACGGAAGACATATTTAAAAAGCTGTCAAGTTGTATAAAGCTAATGTTACATGTATTTGTTGTATTAATGATCTAATCATTCAAAGCTTGCTTTTAGTGTTGTTTTTCTTTTTGCTTTGCTTTTCATCCACACTATTCACTTCATTACATACTACTTTAGCTTGTCATTTGTGAAAAAAATAGTTTTCAAAGTGATTATTTTTTAAATTTAATCTACTGAAGTTACAAGAGAAAACAGAAAAATGAGACTGTAAAAGTGCTTTAAAAAACATATTGACTTCTTGTAACACACTTATTCTACTCTGTCGTCAGTTTGTAGTACAAATGTACTCTTAATGAAAGATCTGAACCAATCACCATAAATTTCAGTAATTACTTTCAAATATTGCTATCATTTAACATATCCTCTCTACAACTACCTGAAAGGATGTTGTGGGGAGATGGGGGTCAGCCTCTTCTTGCAGATAACTATCAATAGCACAAAATGGTATGGCCACAAGTTGTCCCAGGGGAGGTTCAGTTTGGAGAAGAGGAGAAATTTCTTCTCATAAAGAGTAGTCAGGCATTGGAAAGGGTTGCCCAGGGAGGTGGAGGAGTCACTGTCCCCGGGGGTGTTCAAGGAAAAGTTGGATGTGGTGCTTAGGGATGTGGTTTAGTTGATGATATTGGTGGTAGGAGGATTTTTGGGCCAGATGATCTGAGAGGTCTTTTCCTGCCCTAATGATTCTATGATTATTGAAATGCGGTTCAAATATTAAAGCTGTTTATATAGTAAAACTTTCTTACTCAACACATCAGGTCCTCTTCAGTTGATAGAACATACATCTGCCTCCTTCATACCTAAACAGTATCTGATGGGTAATTTTTCTTCAAATGTCATTTTATAAGACTGTTGCATATTTTTTCTATCTGTTATTTAAAAAAAAATAAAAAATAAAAATGGAGATAGCAGCACATTGTGTTCCAGTTAAAACATCGTTAGGTTGAAGGGAATGTACAGTGTGGTGTGCTCTGAGAAGAGGCAAAAAGGTGGATTCACAGATCTGTTAGGGAGGACTTGCCATGCCCACAGGACAGCATGGCCAACCAAACTAAGGAGACACTTAGAGACTTAAATTCACAAATTGGGGACCATTAAGAGTTTTACAGTGAGCTTGAAATTTCTTTGTGAAATCAGAGTTTGTGTGGTGAACATATTAATTAATATAGCTAACTGACTTTGGGAACTGAGGTAATCTGAATGACTTGAGAAGTGAGGATAAAATAATCACTGTAACCAAGACTGCAGGAGACAAAAATCTTGGGAACAAACAATTTCTGATTGCTTGACAGAAATTTGTGGTTTTGCTCCCAAGCAGCTGGGAAGTGTATTTCATTTTCCCATTACTCTATGCTTTTTCTCTGAGGGATGGGTTCTCTGTCTAAACAAATCAAGATTCCAGATTGGAAAGGTAGGCTTTTCATTTATCAGCAGAAGAATGGAAGGTAAAAATGTGCCATGGGTTGATTTTCTTCAGGGAGGCTATACAGGAAATGCATTATGTAACAAAGAGAGAACTATATGGACTCACTAAAGGAGAAATCAGAGAGATAAGAATAAGGAGAGAAGACAGTAGAGATTTGTGAAAACTATGAGAGAAAACAGCTTTGTGAGAGCATTACCATCAGTGACGTTGTCAAAACAAGGCTGAATTTCTTCAAGACAACTGAAGCTCACCAAAAAAGAGCAGAATGGCGGTTTCACTACAGTGGAAGTCAAAACGGGAAAGGTTTAGCAAGCAGTGAAAGAACGGAAATGGTTCTTAATCTCTAGATGAATTTAAAGGTGAAAAGAAACAAGAAAAAAAAACTAGTGGTGAATTGGGGGTATCAGCAGTGAGCTCTGAGGAATGAACTAAGTGATAGCTGCCGTTTAAAGGGAACTGAAGACCATACATAGAAAAGTACTGAAGAATATAAGGAAAATGTCTATTGACTTGCAAAATAGAATTTCTCTCTCATATATATATATATATATTTAATATCTAATTAGGGTTATACTTTAAAAATGTTTTTTTTTTTTTTTTTTTTTTTTTTTTGCTCACAATGGAGTGAAGAGTAGATATCTATTTTCACTATGCTTTCAGTAATGCTTAGATACAAACATTTTCAGCAAATCATTTTAAAGTCACTGTTTAGACAAGCACAAAGTACCACTGAAAAACCAGTCAACCTGCATTACCTGAGCTGTGGGAATAGTCCCAGGGTCACATATAACAGCAAATGCAAAATCATATGAGTTAGTACAGTGCTTGTTTGTCACAGGCTAATTTAACTCGATTTGCCTTGTGTACACTATAAATTTGAAGACACCTAAATGGATAGTTACCCTCTTGTAATGTGTTTGAAGTTGGGAGCTTTCAGTGAGAAATCATACAAGTAGATTAGAATTACTTTTAATTCAGTGTCACCTTTAATACTGTTGTCAATGTCACAGTGATCAGTTAAATGGTGGTGAAAATTAAGACTTCTTACCTCTGCTACTACTGGTTTTAATGAATTCTCCTTATACTTTTTGTGAAGTAGTGACCCATTTTTTATTATCATATTACTTCTATCCTACATTGAATCTTAAAATAGTTTCTGCTTCCTCTTGAAAAATCTGGAAAACTTATTCCCTAATTCAGTTAGAAATTCCCAATGATTTGTGCATATTAAATCCAAACAAACCACCTGGTTTTGATTGTTTCTTAATCCTTCTTAAAATCAGAAGCCCATTATCAGTGGCCTCTGCAAGAGAACTCTGCAATTAGAAATCCACACAAGCTTCCCTCTTTGTCATCAAGCTGTGTATGTCTGCTCACAGAAAATTGCTACAGCTGTCAGCTTAAGTGCAATGACAAATATGTTTCTCTGCATATTTGGTTTCAGCTAGTTTTGCTCAATTCTGTATGACTTCACTGGCATGACAAGTTACACAAGTGTTGCCAGAGAGTAAGAAAGACAAGCTGCAAGGTATTTACCTTAGGTTAACCCTGTGTGGTGTTACAATCTGTGCCTGTGCTTAGCCGTGTGGTTACTAGAAAACATTAGCCTTTCCACCATCAGTGGCAGGTTGATGTGTAGCATGTTCCCATTTCTCTCTGTCTCTGTCTCTCTCTTTTTTTTTTTTTTTTTTTTAAGCAAGGTTATATAAAATAAGATAGTGTGTGATTTGAGATAACATTGATCTCCCTTTTTGTTTATCAGAGCTGAAGAATTTTTCCCAAACTACCTGTGTAAGGTTCCCTCAACAACTATTTCCCCTGTAAATTGCAAACCCTCAAGATTAAAAGCACCAGAGAAAGAAGTCTCTGAAGTGATTTAGTAACTTCAGCAAAAACAATTCTGAGAACGGAGGGGGACTGACATTCCCAGCTATCACAGCTTCTCCTCCAAGAAATCTGAGGGAGATGGGCCAACTGTTATTAAGTCGGCTGTGAGCTGATTGCTGACTTCAATTGAAAAGTTCAATCTATGGCAACTATAATGACAGATTTTGGCATTTTCAGTGGTGTTTAGCATCCTCAGAAAAAAAAAAAAAAAAAAAAGTTAATAAAATAAAAAATCAAATAATGGAAACTTCAAAGTGCCAAGGATATACAAAAAGGGGATGGAAGAGACTGGGCTTGTCAGCCAAAGGGCTGGGGGATGTTATTAAAACTGATAATTTGCAGAACAGAAGTTTCCTCTGCGCTTAGAGCTGTTACTCATCTCTGATAAAGGCACATCCAACTAAACAATACTGAATATTACTGCCATTACATATCAGGACAAATCATATTTAGAACCTTATGGAATTCAGTGCATCACATATGCCTTAACCATGACTTCCTAATTGATCCTGAAAAGGAAAGTCTGTGTCTGCATCACTCATTAAACTTAGTTTGATTGTTCCTTTAGCAATGGATATGTAGAACCTTGTTCTGACATCTTGTCGTGGTTTAACCCGGCTGGCAGCTAAACACTACACAGCCGTTCGCTCACCCTCCCCCCTCCCTCTTTGCGACGGGGGAGAGAAATGGAAAGTGAAGCCTGTGAGTTGAGATAAAGACAGGTTAATAAGACAGGAAAATAATAATAATAATAATAATAATAATAATAATAATAATAATAATAATAATAATAATAATACAATATTGATAATAGTACTACTACTAATAATATGTACAAACAAGTGATGCACAATGCAATTGCTCACCACCCGCTGACCGATGCCCAGCCTAACCCCGAGCAGTCTGGCCCACCCCCCCGGCTAGCCACCCCTATATATTGTTTAGCATGACGTCAGATGGTATGGAATACCGCTTTGGCTAGTTTGGGTCACCTGTCCTGGGTCTGTCCCCTCCCAGCTCTTGCTGCACCCCCAGCCTGCCCATTGGCAGGACAGAGCAAAAGGCTGAGACGTCCTTGGCTTAGTATAAGCACTGCTCTTCAGCAATTAAAACATCGGGGTGTTATCAGCACTCTTCTCATCCTAAGCCAAAACATAGCATTCTACCAACTACTAGGAAGAAAATTAACTCTGTTCTAACTGAAACCAGGACACATCTCCAATCCATCATATCCATATTATAATGATAATCTCTTGTCTTTTAATCAGTGATACTTGGGAGAAGGAGGGGAAACCTGTGAAAGTGTGAATGTATGGATGAATCAGCATCTGATTAGCTCACAGAATCTATTTTGTGTGTTTATTCAGAGAATATGAAATTCAAAACTTTGAGTGATAATGATTATTGGTGTATATATATGGTGTATATGTATATATATGGTGTACATGTATATATATATATATGCATATATAATTTATATATATATATTTTTCCTAAGAGAAACACTCATTTATTTTTTTTTTTATTTATTCTACAGTTCTATGGGTTAATCCAGCAAAGACACAGATGAAGGCAAACAACAGTTTAGGAACCCAGTTTGTAAGATGTTGCACCAGCTGCAAAATGGAAATGTAAGTTGCTGTCCACATGGTTCTGTGTCTGTTGAACATCCACAAAACAAAGAATAAATAATGTAGGAAAAAAAAAAAAAAGTTACTATTTCTTCAGAAGCTCTCGTTACTGTTGCCTACCTCCTTTTTTCTTTTTTTACATGCCTTTCATTAACCACTTTGTTGTTTGGACCTGGTTAAACCTTCGCAGACTGCAGCATCTTGTTTACAACTTACTTCTATCCCAAGGTAGCTTCTAATATTTTTGGAGTCAATATCATGTTGTTTTTTTATGACTTCCTGCCTCTACTTTTGCCTTTTCCTTTCATTTGCCATCTGCCTATGGGACTGCCTGCTTTCCTGTCTGGTCTTCTGCTCCCACATTCCTTAATGTCCGCATGTCACTGTGAGCACTGCAACTCCCTTTAAGAGTTCTTCCTCTTGACTATCTGACAGGAGTTACTAGCTTGAGCTCATCACCACATCGCTTTAAGTGGTTCCTCCAAGAGGGGGATATGCTACCAGTTATGAGCTAATCTTAAAAAAAAAAAAAAAAAAAAAAGAAAAAAGACATATTCAAAAAAGACATATTCTCCCTAAGCACTCAATAGGCTCCCTGAATGGCTGAATGGAGAGCTCTGGTGGGTGACAGTTTGGGTTCAGCTGTTTGGGGTATATATGCTGTTGATCTCCTAGGAAGGATGGCTACTAGTCAGCCAGCCCATTACACCTTGCTGTTATTACTACCTTCAATTATTTAAGCAGTTACAGCTCTGTTTACCCCTATCTTATTACCAGTCTTTCTTTGATGTTTCAAAGGAAGGAGAGGACATCTGTCATTTGTGAGCACAAATTAGATGCAGTTACACACACACACACATATGCACACACACAAGTAAATTATGGAAATACTGGTTGGAACAAATAATCTCAAAGTCTTCTGAGTGTTAGAATCCCACCATGCCACATCAGTCTCTCCCTGGATACAAAATCTTAGTGTATGAAAATTGATAGCCTGGCTGTCACCCAGCATTGTGTATTCCAGAGGAAATCCTCTATATCACCTTGTTTTTTTCCCATTCTACACTAACATCTGGTTACTCATACGACAGAACTTGATCAGATAGAGCTGAGTAATGATGAATGTGATCAACTCATTATATGAAGTGTTTGTAACACATTTATATATACATATGTACACATTTGAATGTATATATTCATAAACTAATTTCTATCAGCCCGCTGCACTTGGCAGTCACTCTCTCAGCTGTTTTTTCCCTCTGATACCATCAACTCCAGCAAGGCAAGCTGTTCTTTCCATCAATAAGTCCCTGTTAAACAGTTCAAGAAAAAAATATAACTTGACGGAGCACATTATTTTTCTACCTTCACTACTCTTCCTGCATGAATCCGTATGGATACCAAGGTGTTGTGTACACAGAAAATCCCTCCCCATTTCTCTGGAGGTGCAGGTGGGAGTATGTTTGATCACTGAAGAGACGTTCATTTGTCTTACTGATCCTTCCTTTTGAATGCTGTCAGTCTTCCTCTACAAAACTGACAGTGGTGACCCTGTCTCACATGACACTACATGAAGACACAAGGATGCAGGTGACATTTGCTGGTCACGTCTGCCTTGTTGTCACGCTCGTCACCATGATTTTAGTGACGTGGAAGCCTGCTGACAGATGAAGCTTTTAACCAAATAAAGAAAAAGCCTTGTGCTGACACACTTGTTATTTTCACTCGGTATATAATTGTACTCTTTCTCACTGCCATAGTCAATAATTATACAGCCATGAATACAAATACTGATCTAGTCTGAGGAATGTACATGAATATACACTGAAGGAGAGATGAGAATATGAAAATATCAACTACTAGTTCAGCAACTCAAAACTTGTATAGTACATATCTGCAGCTGCTAAACTAGTGCAGTCTGATGTTTCTTATTTTACTTTAACCTCACCAGAAGAAAAATATTTTGGCAAGATTTGTTTTAGAAAACAAAGTAAAAGAATATCATTTATAATAATATGATGTAATATTTTCTGTTGCTGTGGACACAGAACAATGAAAGCATACATCAGTTTTTAGGGAAACTGTCTAAATTACCAAAAGCTTTAATAAACAAGCTAACAATTTATGTTTGAGGGCAAATGGCCTTGAAAATAAAAATAATGAACCCATATTCAAATCTGTGCACTAAATTGCAGGTTCAAATGTTTTAGCTTCTAGACCTCCGACTGCTTGTTTTGTTGACTACCTTCAACATATTATCATTTGTGTCTGTAATAAATTGTGCCCCCAAAACTGTAGTGTCTCCTTTTCTTTCTAATTTTTTAAAGCAAACATTAAATGTAATTACATGTGCTGAATTGCAGTATCACATCAGTACCTAGCAGTTTTTGAACTCACGGATGTGAAAAGCCATTTTCATTTCTTTATCTTCGTATTAAATTATTGCATATTCTTTGCTCAATCAATGTACCAAATAATCATTTTGTTCAATACTAACTCTCAATTCAGTGGCCACACTTCTTTAATTTTCTATTTTATTATGCACATAAAACTGTAGGCTGGATTAATTAAAATCCCAAACTACTAATACTTCTATTTAATAAGAACAGCTGCACATACCGTCACTAGTCAACTTTATTTCTCAATGGCTAAGCAAATGGAAAGCAAAACTTGAAAAATAAAGCTGGATGAAAATTTTGGAGTTGTGTTGGTGTTAGAAATTAGTGAGTGGCTGGGTCATGGCTGACATACTCATGCAAGCTCAGTGACGAATCAATTCTTTATCAGTTTTTCTGTTATAAAATGCAGACAGAAAGTGAAGCCAGAAGCGATAACCTGAATGAAGTTTAATCTTCAAACAATTGCTTCTATTCCTACAGATTTGGAGAGGTTCCCTCTATAAGTCTTCCTTCCCTAAATGAATAAGATGGTATGATCCTTTACCTCTCTAGATTTCAGCAAGCATAGAAGGGAAACAGTGAAAAGAATTACGGATAAAATCCGTGGGAAAGTCCATGTTAGTTGACTTACTACAAAAAGATAAATCTGAAGGGGATGGATGAGGGTAATGAGTACTGTCTGTGCTCAGCTGTCTTTGAAGACCTCTAACATGAAAGTATGAGCAAATACTTCGTTCAAAAAAGCAACAGAAAGTAACAGTGTGTCAAGCCTTACGAACAGATGTATGAGATGTATGTACAGTTTCTGACTTGAAAGTAAATTATTTAATACAATAAGAAACATACCCAGGTTTTGCTATTACTGAATAAGAACAAAAGAAGAAACTATAGCCTTGGCACACCTGATTAAACCATCATACTGTAAGACCAGACATGGTCATACAGTTACCTGTATCTCATCTACCCTACAGATTCTGCCCAATGGAAGATAATTGTTTTTATTTCATGTGGTTTAGAGTAGTTCCCAGTAGAAATGTTCATTTGAGATTCCAACATTACAAGACTTAACTATCAGGTTATCTGTGCATGCATTTACTCTCACTTGTCCCTTTCCTACCAACACAGGTGGAGACCATTTAATCCACAGTATGTGTAGATTAATTTTAAACTATGCAGGAAGCTGATTTTAAGGGTTATCATTAAATATAACCTATTGAAATGATGAACTGAAATTTCAGGTGCATAAATCTGCAAAGCTTCATCAGTTATACTGGCTAACACCAGCTGAGGACCTAATTTATCTTAACTGGAAGGAGAAATTGAGTTAATAAAAACCTGAGAAAAAAAAAAATAGAATTTCTAATGGCACTTGGAAACTGGAATGATTATTTTAACACCGTATCTGTTAATAAGAAAATATTACACAAACTAGATAATGCTTGCTGAATTAACTGTATTATAAGAAAATACAGACCATGCATACAATAAATATTACAAAATGAGCAATACGGAATATGAACAGATAGTGAATAAACTATTGGAAGAGATTAAAAATATCCATTAGATTGATGTATACCTGTCCTGAATCACTCTTCTTAGAAGTATCCTTCTTCTTACAAATACAGAGGCCTGTGCACTTTTTATTCTTAAGTATTATAGCTGCATAAATATATTTTAAAGTTAGAAGTGCTTTGGTGAGTGCAGTGCTGTACAGAGGAAAAAAAAAAAAAAGAAAAAGAAGGGAAAAATGACAAGCATTCATTGCTTCGAACTTTACTCACTTAAAAAGTTGGGAAGTATAATGTATAATGAAAAACTTAAAAATCGGGTCCTAATTTGTAATAGAATCTAATCAATAATCTTGTATTGTGCAATAAAACTAGTTTACAGAAAAATAGCAAGAAAAAATGTGCCATACTGTAACATAGACTTTATTATTATTATTATTATTATTATTATTATTATTATTATTATTATTATTATTATTATTATTGCATGTATTATCAAGCATATTTTCTCAAAAAGCATTAATCAGCTATTTTAACAGAAACTAATATTCTCCTATGCTCCAGAAACTGTGGCTTTAGAAATAAAATTAAGGAATAATACACAAGATGTATGTTAAATGTCAAAAGAATGATTGTATTAAAAAAAAAAAAAAAGGCACAAGACAGGTGGATATTCTGAGCAGCTATGATATAGAGGTCTTCAGGTCTCTTCATATCATCTTATACTTAAAATCATCATGGAGTTGCATGTCCAAATTACTAATTTTAGGTCAAAGAACATCATCAACTAATTACAGAATTAAGCCCTTAAACTTAAATTTCCCCCATCACACGTACTTAAGACTATACTTAAGCTATTTTCAGGTTTTTGGATGGCAGAGAAATTGCTGTACAGTAAGGTCATTTATCACCTGAATTTGCCTAATTGCAGATTCCAGCTATTTAGCCATACCTTTTTTGTTGATGGTTAAAGAGCTGTCTGTTATCAGAAATCTTCTGCAATAAATAATGTAAGCTACTATTAAGTTGATTTCAGTCTCTATTTCAACATGTTAAAGAACCACGAGATTTTTTTTTTTCTACTGTGAACAAAACTGGTAACACAGTAGTGTCACCAACTGTTGTGTCTTCTTAAAATGCTCTTATTTAGATAATGGTTTAGATATTTTTTCTGTTCTCCAGAAGCAAGTTTCTAGGAATGAGGGAAGGAGAGAGGGAGGAAGAAGGAAGGAAGGAAGGAAGAAGGAAGGAAGGAAGGAAGGAAGGAAGGAAGGAAGGAAGGAAGGAAGGAAGGAAGGAAGGAAGGAAGGAAGGAAGGAAGGAAGGAAAGAAGGAAGGAAGGGAGGGAGGGAGGGAGGGAGGGAGGAAGGGAGGAAGGAAGGAAGGAAGGAAGGGAGGGAGGGAGGGAGGGAGGGAGGGAGGGAGGAAGCAATCTTAAAAAATAATAAAATTCTCATGATCTGATGGCTGAGCTAAACCTTAAGCATTCTCAGGACCTTAATCATGATTTTGGCAATACCAAGACAGCTTTCCAATTCTTCTATCATCAGTGTCTTTGGGTATGGAGCATTGCATTTTGTTCTGGACAAGTAGAAGAACTGATTTTCCTCCATATTCAGAAAGGCTTTCCAAAACTCTGTATCCCCTTGCAAGAGAACACTATGGGATCTTGCTGTAGCTTTCCTGAGGCATCCGATCACTGCTGAGACATGTTTAATCCTGTTCTTAACTACCTATTGAAGGGGATTCTCAGACCTTAGAAAGTTTTATGTAGTAATTATGTAACCTAAAAAAAACAAAAACAACAACAACAACAACAAAAACTAAAGATGCTTCTCTGTTATTTCATTTCATTAGTTTCAGGAACATCAAAAATTGAGCATAATTCAGACTCATTGATTTCTACAGGAACTAGATTGATTCTCTTAGGCCAAAACCCTGAAAGAGTGAATGCAGCTATTTCAACAAAGTATTTGTTCTGGCAAAGAGGCCTTCAGCCTTCAGATAAGCAGAAATATATAATCTGTCTCACAAAGTAAAATGCACTATGAAGCTGCTGGAAAGAGGTCTCTGTTCTTGTAGGCTTGTGTTCCCTGTATAGATATGTGCTGTTCAGAATTCAGAATCAGTTTCCCATGAAACTTTAGATTTAAATTAGATTTACTGTTTCTGTTACCTTGTTTCCTAGAATATTCATAAAAAGAGGACAAAACCCATAATAAACACAAAGGAAATCTATTCATTTATTTTCTTTCTGTCCCAACAGAATTTTCTGCAGTAGTTTCTCAGTTCAGGAAAACAGCATAATTCAAATCCTTTCTCTTCAACCTACAATTGCAGAATGTCAATCTAAGAATTTTTAGGCTATTTTAAATGAATGCTATTGAAGTGACTATTCAGTAGATGAAGAATAGACAGTTTAATTTCACTTTTAGTAGGAGTTGAGCATAAACAAGGGTTGCTTTCAGTATTTTCCAACAATATTCTTTTAATCTGTATTGCATTAATATTGTGTGAGCTAGTAGTCTAGACTAGGCGGCAGTATATAAAAGAGACTAAATTGTGCTGTGGCTACAATCAAACCTGATTAAGTAATGCTTCTGCATAGCATAATTTCACCACAGTTGGAAGGAATAGCTAAAAATATGGCTGTTCAGAGAAACTTCCTATTGTAACTCTTTAGATGATTTGACATTTAGTACTGGCTGCTCCAGTTTCCAAAGATAACTTTTGTTCCTCATAGGAGAGTCTCCAGCAGATCAGTGGTGAAACTGTCCCTTCCTAATATCCAGACTGTACATTGGGACAGAAAAACAAAGTGTCCAGGTGCCAAGTATTCTGTCATCACCAGGCAGTATGTCCTTTGGAGACCACTCCACTGATTCAAATTAAATCTCAGATACTCTGCCACTTTGGCAACATGGAGCAAGAACATTGAATCAGAAACCTGTATGACCTCCTCAGCAGCTCCAGCCTGTAGGCTGTTTCCAGCAAACACTGTGTGGAATAATCTCCTGCACAAAACAAAAACATCTGTAGAGATCAGTTTCCATCATCTCCCCCACGCCTGAACCACAAAGGATATGATCCTACTACTATACCAGTGAAAGAGCCTACAGTTTTGAGCTCAAGCCATAGAAGCTTATTCTTCTCTTTTGGGAGATACTCAGTTCAAACTCAATATATCAACTGAAATTACACAGACATTGAGTGAATCTGGAATAAATGTACATTTCTTATCCACATAATTTATAATTTATCTGGCATTTTTTACTTTCTATATTTTCTTGCCATGTTCCATTAAATCTCTTCCACCACCCACTTTGAAAACGTCTGACTTTCAGAAATGTACGAAAACAAAATCCATAAAGTACATATGCCCAAGATTTCTTCTCGGGATGGCCATAAAAGCTCATTGAAAATCAAACAAGATATCAATTAGAGAAATGTTTGGAGAGCAAGAATTGTTCTTTCTTTGAGATATACTTAAAAGGAATTGTTCCTGTCTTGGTATTTGGCCTGCAGCACTTAATCAGCATTTAAACAATTCTGCATTCCAACAGAATTAAATGCATATTTAACCATTAATTATAGTAACAGTGATTGATTCTATGCCTCTACTGCCTGTGGGAATACTCCTAGGTAATTTTACAGGATGTTGGACTAGTGCTCATGTCCACTGTTCAGCTAAATGACCAGATCCAGAGTCATGATTAGTCAATTCCAGTAATTTCAGTATGTATCACTGAAATTAAGGTAAGTTCCAACTGCCTATGAAAAAGGGCAGGATGAAAAAACTGTGCTTGTGTACCTCACAGAACAACAACAAAAAAACATATTAAACATATGTAACCATTCCTACGCATTTCTATGCATTCCTATGCACCAGAAAGGGCGAGCTCTGGCTTTGATAAATGCAGTTTCACAGCTGCAAATAAAACAAGGCCAATTTAGAGGTTGTTAAAGCCTCCTTGGAAAATGCATTTCATAACAATGCTTCAGTCCCTGAGGCCAAATTTTGTTGCCCTTCTTAATGAACAGTAATTTTCCATGAGCAGCAACCATGGGACAACAAAGTAAGACACCACGGTATGTTATAACCAAGGGTAAACACAGACATCCTCTTCCAATCTGGGCTCTGTAGCAAGACAGGTAAGCTTGTTTTGCAGATACATTTACCTCTTCTATTATTCACCATAGTACCACTATTCATAACAGAATTGCAGTTTGGCCTTTTGTGCTGACAGCTTTTACAAAACAAAACAAAACAAAATTCAGCAGACATTTAATGGAGAATTATAAGAGAATATTGATGTCAAGTAAATTATTTGAAAATCAATCAGAAAACAAACAGAATGAATTATTCATTGTTATAACTTTGCTTTTCAGGCAAAAGCTACATTTAAAAAAATGTATTAATAATTGACATATTAAGATGGTGTTAGAAAAAATATATTTCTGTGGTATAATAGTGATATGTACTAAAATATTTTCTTATAATTCTCTAAACTTCAGTAGCTCAATGAGCAAGAAACCTAAAAATTGACAGCTCTCTAAATCTATCAATTTACTGTTCTGAATTTTTCATAATGTTCAGTCCACCATAATAATAACCCGAGTCCGCTTCCATTCTTAAATATTTCAACCAAGACATTACACAATGTGTTTTCTGTGAAATTTTAATTATTGTATTTGTTACAGGCATTCAGAAGCCTAAACAAACAAGATGGTCTTTAGTAGGATTTTTGAAAGCACTTAGATTTGAAAAACACATATGTTTAAAAAGGAAGCTAGATGTTTCTATTAGACAATTAAGTAGACATTGACCTCTTTATGCTTTGGATAAGTATTACCTTGTACTTGGTACTGTGAGTTTAAGTGGAAATTAAATTCTCAATAGGAGGCCTTAACCGTTACTGCAGGGTATTAATTTTAACACAAAGAAATGATATCTTTTGATAAATATCTAGGTTATACCTAAGTCATCAACATTCTATTTCACGCTCTTTTTCTGTGTACAACAGACTTACTTCAATATGGAAACTACTGACTGCTTCCAAAGAACAGCAGGGAAATCCCATGAAAACTGCAATTATAATAACTATAAAGAATTAAAATAGCTCTTGGGCACTTCTTATTATTTTTGTTTTCAGTTGTCAAGAGGAAAAAATGAACAAAGAAAAAGAAAGATGTGCTCCCAGCACTAGGAAAGCATTTTAAAGGATCTTGTAAACAAGCTGGCAACAATTCATTCATGGTTATCAGGGAAAAACAATAACAAAAAAAGGAATAATAGTTAAAAAAAAATAAAAATGAAACAATGCAATAAGAGGCCTCCAATAGAGAGCATCCTGTAGGGACTGCGAAGTGACTTGTAGCAGTAAAACTGTGCTATGATTAACTAACAGCAGCTGGAAAGAGACAGAGGTGGTAGAAAAGTAGGTACTCTCCTATTAATAGCCACAAAGACACCTAAAGAGAGAATATGTTTTTCTTGTCTTTCCACAGACTCTGCCAATTGCTTCTTATTCCACTGAAAATTACTAGAAGCAGTGAGACCAACAATTAAAGACCTGTTGTGGCTCCTTTATCTGGCCAGTAATCTCCAACAAATCCTGAGGCTATTTAGTCATTTTACAGAAACCACTAATAGTCATTGGTCATTGCTATACTGAGACAGGTTTAGACAGTCCTGAGAGGTTAAAGGTTCCCTGTCAGTCCTGTCAGATATGCAATCTCCTCTCTAGACCCATAATGAAAAGAAATAACTTAAAATGGTCTGTTTTGAAAAGACTGATCAGCAAAGAATTCTTACACTGCATGTGAGACAGGCCTTAGATAGGATAGAGAAGGGTCTGCTTTCTCTATCGAAATATGTGTTGCTACAGTTGTCACTGAATACTGTATTTGCTTTGTATTTGCTTTGATATCGTTGAACAGCAACTGGAAAGCTGAACTTCTGGGGACCACTCAGAGGAACTTTCACCACAGAGACATTTTTCCCTCCAAGGTGATTGTCCTGAGCTGGAACTGTGTTTCTCCTTTGCCAAGTCAGGTGGGGAGAGCAGGATGAGTTCAGTTTAGACCCAAATGAAAACAAACAGTATGATTCTTTCCCTCAAAATCATTACTGGACCAGAAACACTCCCTAAGGATATACTTGTATTTTCCATTACATAATACACACTCCTCATCAGGTTATTTCCCTTTCCAGGCTCTCTTCTGGCTGATGGGCTGGGGGGTCCCACTACCACCATCACCTGCTGTCAGGCCAGTAGGTCCCCTGGATGAGCACCTGTCCCTCAGGCTTCACAGCTAAGTGATTTTGCCATGTGACCAACTTCCAACAATGTTTCTTTCAACTTCTGCCTTGCACTCATTCCAGCTAATGCTTGCAAAACCTTTTTCAAACCTTGTGCTTCACCTCAGGCTCCTTGAAAACTTGTAATGTAGCCACCTTCTCAGCTAGTGTTTGTCTGCCAGATACTTCATCCTTCCACACAGCGCTCTAGAGGGAGTTTCACCACAATTCTGAAAATAGTTTTATCTAACCCAGGTCAATGTGTATTGATTTGGGGCTAGATTTATATTGCTTAGATTCATGCCAAGACAGGATTCAGGTATGCCTGAGCCTTTGTATCCAGATTTCTGTAAAGGGCAGGAGCAGAAAGCGTAATGCGATGCTCTTCAGAAAGATTTTTTTGTCCAGATGGTGGGGTAATCAGGGCTATGCATTGCTGTGGTGCTGTGTACTTAAGTGCACGGTGAAATCAAACACACTTTGACTATGAACAGGGAATATGTTTCACAATGAGAGTGGTTAAGGGTTGGAACAGGTAGCCAAGAAAGGTTATGAAGTTTCTGTCCTTGGAGATCTTTAAAACCTAACAGTACAATGCCCGGAGCATTTTGATCAACTTTAAAGTTAATTATGCTCTAAGAGGTTGTCCCTTGTGAACTTTAGAAAGTCACATCCATTTTTTTTTCAGTCTGAATTATTTCCACGACTCTACAACTTTACAGATGATTCCCATTTCTCCAATGAACTAATGTTCCCAGCTAGTGCTGGGTGTAATTCCCAGAATTACTATTCCTGGCAGATCTGTCCTTTAGTAAAACAGAAGTAGAGAAAAGTCATGTGAAATAAAAAGTAAAGAATATGACTTGTCATCACTACTGGAATCACTGGCAAAATGAAGGCACACAAAGAGTTGCCTTTGTTTTTAGTAAGATATTACTAATAATACTTCACAAAAATGTTAGAATTATGAAATAAACAGAGAGTGGAAATATTAAATTATCCTTTTACTCAGACTAAAGGTGCTGCCTTACTTTTAAAGTTTTGATAGGGGCAGATTTGACTGGATGGAAAGTGACTGTAAAAGTAGTCTTTTATTATGGTTACACAGTGACACTGCTACTACTTTAGTACAGACCGCTGGGAAGCAGAAAAAGATGTCTTTCTCTTCCTAAATGCCAGATCTACCAGCTCTTATTATATCCCAGGTGTCTTTCCAGTATAATGTTACAAATAGTAAAGATTCTGGCTGAGGATTTCAATGCAATGTGGTGTTTCCATTTAACTCTCCCTGATTCCACCAGATAACAACCTTCATAGGAGAGAAGTGTTTTTACCTGCTTTAACTCATTTAACTGTTTCTTTCATACCACATCAGGCAAAATTGAATCCATCTGTCTAACAGAGGCAGTAGCTTTGTGGTACCACATGAAACACAAACCTATTTTTTGCCAGTAGTCAGCATGCTTTTATCAGTATGCATTTAATCAGCAACAACAATATCATCCTTTATCATCTTCTCTATTTCTCTATTCTCTGTTGTTGAAATCTGGCACTGTCTTGATTTTCAAAGACCAAACTAAAAGACATATTAAAGATTTAACCCAACACATCCAGGAATATTAAAATTGATATGCTTACATACATTTTTGACTACCTTACAGTTAGAATTAATTCAATGTCATTCAGCATAAAGACAAGGAGCAAATAAATTGAGAAATTATCACATTTTTCCATGTAATCTTTATGAGAACTGCATTTAAACTAACAGTTGAATCACTTTATGATCAATCCCCTAATTCTTCAGTAATTCAGGGATTCACTTGGCACAAGAAACCAAGAGACACACAATTAAGTTTGAGTGATGGCACCTTCTTACATCAACATAGCTCATTATTTAATACTATCAAAACACCAGGCTTAATTACATCTGAGTATCTAAAAATAAATGTCATAGATTTTTTTGTCTTCCAATTATGTCTGTTAAGGGCTTATTCTTTTTCAAGCACATACATGCATTGGCTGAACAATGCAGTTTCTCTGACTGTGCCTAAAACCTCATTGAGATACATTTATGCTTTATATCAACTAGGGGAAAAAAAAGAAAAATAGTAAACCTAGTTATGAAATTGTACATGTGAATATTGGAATTATCTGAATGGTTAGCAAACTTCCTTGTACACAGCTGCCAATGTTATTTGAATGGGACAGAGAAAGTATACGCTTGCCAAGGCAAGGTTTTTGCTGTTTATTTAGTGTAAGTAGCAGAAGGTAGAGACGTCCTACACTATGGGATGCAATAATTATATATAGTTTTAATTGGCAGATCTCTTTTCTGCTGGACAGCTCAGTTCTCACTAACAAACTCTATGGTGTATTTGAGGTAGCTTTAATCATCTAAAGTTGTCTGGACCAAGACAGGAATCTAGTTTTCATCTACAAAGTAGGAAAGAAAAATCAGCCATCTCCAAGGGAAAATTCAGATTATTGTAGTGTGACTGACTGAGAAACGTGGAATGATTATGGCATTGTGGATAGTAGTTGGAGGAGCCTACCTCGCTTTAGCAACTGTAGAAGGAGCTACAGAACCACAGTTGATTGGACCCGTATCTTCTACTTAACTCAGAGTAAGAGAGAAAATCTTGTTCTTAGAATATAGCTGGTGCATGCATAAGCAAGGCAAGATTTCTTTTTCAGGACGGTGCTCTTCCTCCTCTGCTATCCAACTTGGAAAAAGAAAAAGGAAGTGCACACTTTTCATACTGTCACTGGTCACCTCAGCTCAATTATTTTGGACTACAAATAATGAATAGTTAGAGGCAAGGGACTTCCTCTCACTAATTACTATTTTCTTGTACCTCATTCAGTCAAATGGGATTGAACAGAGGGTCTCATTCTTCTCTATTCCCTATGAAGACTGAAATAGGGTGAGAACACTCCAAAATTAGAAGTCTCAATACCATTCCTGCCCTGTAAGATATTAATCATCTCTTTCAAGAGTCTATTAGCTTCCACAGAATAGCACAATCTCCAAGATTTACTGTATAGACCTATCCCTCAGGAGGAAACCTCAGGAGGAAACTAGCTACCCTAAATGTTTGAGAAAAAAAGCGGAAGAAGGAAAAAAAAAAAAAAAAAAAAAGCCTGAGTTCCTGTATTCTGTCTTAAACTGCAAAAGAGTGGTGACAATTTGTGACAAGGGGCAGTACTCTTTGTAAGTTCCTATAGTCTATATTAAAAACTGTTACATTATCACCATAATTCTACAGAGTCTAGAGAATTATGTTAAACTAAATCTCCAGTGTTTAAACAATTAAAGTTAAGTGAGATAAATCTCATGCTAGAAACAGACTTACACTAATGAGAGGTTCTCACCATTTTTGATACAAATTGTCACTTTCCATACTGAATTCTAGTTGCCATGTACAAGCAGCTTGTCAGATGTCGAAGGGCATGCAGGTGAACAAGAAATTATTATGGTTCTTCTCAAAAATTTATATAAGTGTACAAGAAATGTGCTGGTGACAGTGTAGCTGAGAATACTGTTTAATTTATCCTCAAACATTTTTGTATGGTGGAATATAAATGAGCCCCTGCCAGACAAATATTTGCAAAAAAAATATTCATATTGCTTCATTGTCAGCCAAAAGAGGGATTACTAAGTTGTTGAAATCAGGAAAAACTCCCACTCATAACTCTTGGCTGAAAAATATGTATAGATTTGCTCCACTGAAAAAGACTTGCTGTCAAATCAGCAGATGAACACAAGATCTCAGTGAGATATGGCACACACCTTTCTGTAGCTTTTTCTAGTGATATACTGACAGTATTATCAATAAGCCTGATATTCCCTTCATTGCAATTAATCTCTGAACTTGTTACATTCCTGATTAAATTGGTAAATTCTCCATCAAGGGTTAGGCTCAGGCTCTGGAATTCCACTTCAGTGAGCAGACAGCAGCAAAATGAATAAAAACAACCTAACGTGTCCCCAGCAATCCTCAGATTGCAAGAAATTAATATCTGGTGATTTACAGAAAAAAAAAAATCTGCCATCTAGACTCTGCTATCAACCAATATAAGGTGAGCAATGACATCTTCTTTCCTAACCTGGTGTGCAGGAAAAAATGGTGACTTAGAACAGGACATACACATTTGTCTTTTGCTGTCTCTGAGAAGTGTTACCCAAATGTCTGCTCCAAGTAATAGTTAGTAACAAATACAAATGAAACTTTTACTTCTCCCTCTTTGTTGCCCTTTACACATCACACATAGCTTGTTATTTTAGAAATTATCACATAAGAAAGAATGAAGTACGTCATGTGTTATGTGTTCGGTGCTTTTGAGACAATAAAAGGGTTCTGTTTGCTTTGGCAACTGCAGCTCAAGTAATTTGTCTGAACAGGAGATGGAAATCTAGCAGCATATGGCTGCAGATATAAATACAGATCTAGAATTATATACAGACATACTATACATTAAAATGAAAAGCATTTCATCAGCAGTTGGCCACAGTGATAATTCCAAAATGCAGGATTTAGTTACCATTCTCAAGCATTTATCCCTTGCTATACATAGCATCTTGTACTCTCAATCCTTATTGTAATCTAAATTTAGTTAGACAGCAGATGACCAGATTTACCCCAAACCACTAAAAGACATGCCATCGGATGCATCTTAATACATAGAGCAGAATGAGCCAAAATCATTTGGTATGTTTCAAGTATATGTATGATTTGAAGACAATTATTTAAAGTTCTTCATAATCTGAGTCCTTGCTTCCAAAAAAGCAGATCTTTTTTTCGTATACACTGTTACTGTTTAATCAGCAAGACCAATGGAGGTGCTTCAGTTTAAAAATTCTGGAGTCAGAACGTTTTTGATGAAGGATGATATTGTGAGGAATAATTCTGAGGCTGCTACATATTAAATATATGTATTAAATAAAATTAAATATTTCTAATTTAGCTCTTCTCATCTAAATTAATATTTATAAGAAACAAATTTGTCCTGACTATTTTCCAACCTTTGAAATGGATGGTAACTTTCTACAATCCTTCAGTTTTGCAGATTGCTTATCTATGAGGTTAGTTCTGTTTGTCAGGCTACTGCTGCATTACCACATGATTATGTGGATTAATGTACACAATGGCAAATGTGGCTTAAAAAAAAATAAATAAATAAAAGCCAACATAGCAAAACAAAAATGACTGTTTCTCAGTTTTACTGGTGAAAGTGAAATCTTCCTTTTTACATATAGCAAACTATGGTCATTGGTTGTGTGTGCTCTGCTTCAGAGATGTAAATAGAAATGCTATATGGAGGGAGAAAAAGAAACAACAAATTCAAACTTGCTTGGAACAAGAAGCTGGGGTAATGGGTAAGGGGGAGTATGTTTAATTTGTTACCAGAAATAAATCAATAAAAAACTAGAAATGTATTTCCCATTTGGATTCCTCAAATTATTAACAGCACTGTAACTGGAGTTCTTGATGCTGTTTACTTGTTTCTGCGCTTGGTCAATTTGGCACAAGAATGCAGTACTGAAGGATGTCCCTACAAGTGTAAAAATGCATTCCTGATGCTCTGTGAAACTTACAAAAAATAAATATTTCATTAAGCATAATCTGAAATACTATTGATATATATATGTATGTATTATTTCAAGCATGCTGGAGCAGTGGGGTGGAAACCTGGATTTTTACAGAATGCATTATAATCCTCATGCACCATTAAAAATAAATAAATTAATTAATAGTAATGTCTTTGCTTCTTGAACGGGAAAAGTGTCTATAGAAGCCATCAGTAACTGCTGTTTTATCAGGTACTGTCTTACTGACCATATTCGATTCTGAACTGAGAACCACCTCCACATTCAGTAGGAGCTACAAAGAGTAAAAAGACGCAGTAATTCAAATTATTGTGAACATACAGAAAATAGAAAGGAAAAGATATACTAAGATAAAATCTTTTCCTATTATACCAGCATCTTGTTAAAACATCTAAACTGATCCTGATGTAGAATAGTTTATAATTTGTTATAAAGGTATTTTTGTATCCTACAATATTCTGTGGATGAAGTTAATCTCTAAACATATGAAGAGCAGGAATTAGTTTTCAAAGCTGTGATGCACGTCAGAGTGCTCTGTCATTATTATATCAGGTGGTTTTAAGTGAAAGAGGCAAACTCTTGGGTTCCAGTCCTTGTTTTATCACTGCTGAAGCATGAGGAGACTTTTTAAAAGCCTGATTTGTCAATGTAGCTTGAAAACAATATTCTCTAACCCTCTGTTGACAAGAGACACTGTTCTGGTAGGAAAGCAAGTCTTGGCTTTTCTTTAAATGAAGAAAATAATAAGGAATTTGCAATGTCATTTTCATACTTTAAACTGAGTCCAAGTGAATGCAGTAGAAAAACATTGTAAAAGATGTTTTTCAGGTACTAGAAATTGATAGCAAAAGCTCATTCTGGATGAATTTCCATTGATATAGTAAAGTCTAAGTACTTCTAAACCCAGAACATCATGGAATTGAGAAAGACCTGTGTACAGCACTTGGGTAAGTACAGTGTTTTAGTTTAAGTGAGAAAGTCAAGATATTACTGACTAGTCTCAATTTTGTTTTATTACAGGCTACACTGGTTTGCCCACTATACACTTTGCTTTCTATGCTTTCATGCAGAGAAGGACGGTATCTAAATATTTACTACTTTTTCTATTTACATAAAGCAATGAATAAATTAAAAAATGTCATAATGTACCATCAGTAGATACCCAGGTTAACTGTTATGTACTCAATAGGTGCTTTTTTGTTTGGCGAGACTGTGACATCCATCACAATATCCAGGTGCCTTACAGCTGCTCAGAGAAACATTTGGTAAAAACTGGTGAGTTCAAACAAATTGTTTCAGAGTAGAGAACATTCCTAGCAATGCCACAATCCTCCCTTGAAAATTAGCCCATGTGGACATACTCATGAATTAATCATAAGCAAAAAGGAATATATATGAGGAGATAAAAATATTAAAACTAAAATTGATCTAGTTGGATGCTATTACACAACAAAAACTAGCAAACCCCAGACAAAAAGGCCTTTCTTAAGAAGAGCACATTCCTTGCTGGAATCCAGCTTTTCTGACCAGCAGTGAAGCTACAGTGAAAGAAGGAATGGAGCGGTGCTGGAGAACACCAGGAACTGAGCCAGACATGTCTTTTAACTTACAGCCAATACCTTGATTTTCATCCAAGGTACACTGAGAGCCAGTACAGAGATGTGTGTTCAAAGAGTC